>NW_026575047.1:43080000-44545000 GCF_905146905.1 Nyctereutes procyonoides | reverse complement strand
CTTTTGGAAAATTTGTTTACAAGGTCAATCCTTGTTCCCATATCGCAAGAATGTTATGATGCATTTTCTTTGATTAATTTTATGTTCATACTATCTTTCATATTTAGGTCTTTGATCCGTCAGAAGTCCACCTTTGTATGTAGTAACAGGTTTAAATTCAGATTTAATGACCCATTCTTTTCCAACTGATTCATGGTGGCACTTTTGTCACATATTCAATCCTAAGCATACCCATGTGTGTGTATGTATGCAAGTATATGTGTGTGTATGTATACATAGGTTTAGCACAAATCGGTAGGTCTGACCTGAGCTCTTCATTCTCTTCCACTGGCTTACTTATGTGCTTTTTTCCTATATTACCAAAATTTTTGTTAATATATAAGTATGTTACTGGGGACTGTCTTAAGCCAAGACTCTTTCTTAACTGTACTTTTATTTTATTTTTTAAAAAGATTTTATTTATTTATTCATGAGAGACACACAGAGAGAGGGAGAGACATAGGCAGAGAGAGAAGCAGACTCCCTGCAGGGAGCCTGATGCAAGACTCAATCCCAGGACCCCAGTATCATGACCTGAGCTGAAGGCAGACGCTCAACCACTGAGCCACACAGGTGTCCCTTAAATGTACTTTTAAAAGGTGATTTACTTATTCATAAATCTTTATTTCTGTATGTTTTAAAATAAATGTATTGAGTTCCTTAAACAGATTTTGATTTTGATTGCATAGGATTTATAAATTCCTTTGGGCAGAATGTATATTTTGTAAAAATAAGATATATCATTCAAGAAAATGAAATGCCATATCTCTGCATTTAATTAGATATTTTTGAATATTCTTTATTGAACCTTAAATTTTTTCTGTAAATGTCTTGCATGTTCTTGGTGGAGCTTTTTCTTAGATATATTCTAGTTGTTGATATGGGGGATTATGTCTTATTTTAAAATATATTTTCTTTATGGTTAGAAGAGTCATGTAGGGAAAGACTCAAGTTGATGAGTCTTGTAGGTTATGTCTGTCTTCTGGGCTCTGATTAGGTATATATGAGGGTACTTTTGGTTCTTATTTTTTTCTTTCATACTTACCATCTATTTCTCCGTGTGCTGCCTTTTAGATAATTTATTCGGTTGTAACTTCCAGTTAATTAATTCTCTCTTCAGCTGTGTCTACGGTGCTCTACTTCTGTAGTGTGTTTTTAGAAAAGAAAATTTTCCTCGTGTTCTTTTTTTTTTAAAGTTAGGTTTATTGAGATATGATTTACAGCCAGTAAAATTCACCATTTTTAGTTGTTTGGTTTGATCAGTTTTGACACATTTATACAATAGTGTAATAATCATCACCACAATCCATACATAGAGCCTTTCCATCCCCTCAAATATTTTCCTCCAGTTCTTTCATAATCATTTCCCTCTATCCTCTCCCAGCTCCTGGAGACCAGTGGCTTATTTTATTTCTTTATAGTTTTGTCTTTTCCAGAATGCCATCTAAATGGAATCATATAGTATACAGCTTTTCTGTGTTTGGCTTCTTTCACTTAGTATGTTTTTGAGATTCATTCATGTAAGTAGTTCATTCTATTTTATTGCTGAATAGTATCCCATCGAATGGTTGTACCATAGTTTGTGTATACATTCTTCAATTGACAGAATTTGAGTTGTTTCCAGTTTTTGGCTATTATGAATAAAAATGTCATGAACACTTGCTTACAGGGCTTTATGTGGACATGTGTTTCACTTATTATAAATAAATACCTAGGCGTAGGATTTCTGGGTCATAGGGTAAATGTATGTTTAATTTTATAAAACACTGCCAGAACATTTGCCAAAGTTTCCATACCATTTTGCATTCCCACTGGCAATATATGAGTATTTTAATTGCTTCACATCCATGTCAACACTTTTAAAGTTTAGTGTTGTATTGGGTGTATAGTGTTTCTGCAATATATTTGCAATTTCAATTATATTTTTCATTTCTAGAGGTTCTATTCATTTTTTTTTCAAATATACTCAGTCCTTTTTAGATATGCTTGTTCCTTACTTGACTCTCCTCTACTTTTAAAAACATATCAATCCTACTTCATATCCTGTGTCTAATAATCCCCTTATATACCATGTTTTCAGATCTCATTTTGTTGTTTTTTTCCTGGCTGTGGTTCATGATTTCTTGTTAGAGATTGTGAGCTCATATTATTTGGATCATTATCTGAGGAAATGCTCTGAGGGCTGGATTGAAGATGTTTTCCCTCATGTAGGGAAGGCGCTGCTTGCTGGGGAATCACCAACCCAAAACTATTTGAACTACATTCTCTCCTTGAGGTTCTTCAAATCAAGCAGGTAATTTTATTTCATTCTGTGAACCTGCATGAGTCAGACTTGAGATTACAAAGTCTCAGGGGAGGTTTTTTTTCTTCTCTACTCACTACAGAGGCTTGAGACAGGTCATTTTCTTTGTAGTCCTCAAGGGGTGGGTTTGTTTCTAGATCATTCTTACACTAAGGGATAGCTTTTAGGGTCCCAGCTTTTTATTGGAGGTGTCAAATTACATGCTCTACTTTGAGGGAGCCCTGGGCTTTGCTCTGCTGGCAGGAAAAAAAGGAAAGGAACAGAATAGGGCAGGTAACCAATCCCATGTGCTGAAAACATTATCTTACATGTAAATCACATTAGGGGTGCCTGAGTGGCAAAGTCAGTTAAGTGTCCAACTCTTGGTTTCAGCTCAGGTTGTGATCTCAGGGCCGTGGGATGGAGCCCCAAGTGAGGCTCTGTGCTCAGGGTGGAGTTGGCTTCAGACTCTCTCTCCCTCTCCCTATGTCACCCCCCATCCCCGTGCTCTCTCTCTCTCTTAAGTAAAATAAAATTAAAAAAAAAAAGAAAAGAAAATCACATTAAACACACTCCAATGTGAGGAAAAGCAAGACCAAGGAGTAGGAACAAAATCCTTACATGCTTACCTGAAGGCATGGTGTGGGTTTCTAACACCTCACCCATTTCCTCCTGCCTCAAGGCTCACACATAATTTTCTTGCTCTAGAAATGTTCTTCAAGCTCTTTGCAGGGTACCAGTAGAGGTCAATCAGCAAAGCATTTAATTCCCCTCATTTTTCCCCCTTTAAGTATGACTAATGTATGGTGGAAATAATATGGTAGAAATTAAGAACTCAGATATGAGAAACATCTGGGACTGTCAGTTACTGCCACCTCTAGCAGAGACTGAGGACTCCTTCACTGTAACAGTGCTCTGTAAGCAGAGTTGTATTTATTTCTTTCTTGCTGCCTGATGAACTTGTTAGGATAAATTACTAGAAACAGAATCACAGGGTCAAATGTATGCTGATTTTTAAATTTGGAGAGGTACTATCTAATTTTTCTTTAGTTATTGTCTTATCAGCAGAGTATGGGCATTCTTTTTCCTCCATGTGCTAGTCAAATACCAGATATAATTAAAAATTTTTTTAACACAGTCTTGCAGTCTTGTAATAGCTCTCATAAGTTCTCTCATGCAAAAATATACAATCAAATTCTATGTTCAAACTTCTCCTAGGCCAGTTTTTCTTCTTTCAAATGCTTTTTTCTATTTTCCAGCTTTTCAAGATGGCATCCGGGTATAGTTATAGGTATATGTGATTTGAACCAAAGGCAGGCAACCGGTTCATGGAGTCTTTTCGCCATCATCTGGATTCCTGATGACTCCCTTGTAGAGGATCTTTTTTTTTTTTTAATAATAAATTTATTTTTTATTGGTGTTCAATTTGCCAACATACAGAATAACACCCAGTGCTCATCCCGTCAAGTGCCCCCCTCAGTGCCCGCCACCCAGTCACCCCCACCCCTCGCCCTCCTCCCCTTCCACCACCCATAGTTTGTTTCCCAGAGTTAGGAGTCTTCATGTTCTGTCTTCCTTTCTGATATTTCCTACCCATTTCTTCTCCCTTTCCTTCTATTCCCTTTCACTATTATTTATGTTCCCCAAATGAATGAGACCATTTAATGTTTGTCCTTCTCCGACTGACTTATTTCACTCAGCGTAATACCCTCCAGTTCTATCCACGTTGAAGCAAATGGTGGGTATTTGTCATTTCTAATGGCGAAGTAATATTCCATCTTTATGCCGCCTGTTCAGTGGGTATCTTATTGGCATCTGTTGCTTGTATCTGTCAAGGTGGGGCCCATTTCTAACCCAACCCCCACTGGTTAGGTCCTACCAGGGTTCTTGAAGGCCTTGCTGGTCTTGAGTCACTCTTTATTTTCCATCTGGCCATTGGCTTGGGCCATCTCCTCTGCAATCTCTGTCTTCAGTGACTCACCTTGCTCCTCACCTCTGTAGTGTCACTATATACCTGC
The DNA here is from genome assembly GCF_905146905.1 of Nyctereutes procyonoides. Taxonomy (NCBI): domain Eukaryota; kingdom Metazoa; phylum Chordata; class Mammalia; order Carnivora; family Canidae; genus Nyctereutes; species Nyctereutes procyonoides. Next base: position 44,540,662 of record NW_026575047.1, on the reverse strand, counting down.
TGACTCAAAATGTTCTACTTTGTCCTGCATGTCTCAGGGGTGAAGTTTCTGGTTCTTCACTCACTGTGGAAACATCCTAAAGTGGCCAACTTATATACTTGGAGACAAGGCAGATAAACTGCCCCACCCAGCACATAGTAGGTATGCAAAAGACATTGGTTTTCCTTCCCTTCTTTTTCTGTACTAGGCAACCATATGTCTGGCTCTGATTGTCTCACTAACTCAATATGCAAGAATAGTGGACTAAGGAAGAAAAGTAAATGAGTCCACTGCTCAGAAATAATTACCCTCTCTTTCTGATAGCTATCCATCTCCAGACTTTTGTCCGTGACTGTATATCTATTTTAGGGTGGGGGTAGAGGAAATATCTTTTCTCTGCTCTGCATGTTTCCATGTGGTAAGACTTCCATTAGAGGAACATTTCAGTCTTTCTCTATGCCTCACTTAGTCCTCTGAAGATGAGGGGCTTGGAGGAGCTCAGTACTATCACCTTCCTGAGACATGCAAAGAGCCCCCACTCTGTCATGGGGCTCCTTGCTGTGAGTTTTAAGGGCACAGGATTTGATCCTGCTGAAGGAGCCTGTGTTTGCCCACTGTCACTTGTGATCTAATAGGCAAGGCAGTCAGTGGTGGGGTTCTGTATTGGGGAGCCATAGTCAGTATTTCTCTCTCTCTATCGTATCATCCCCTGTGGATGCATTAAGTTGTTTTCATGTTTTACTATTAAAACACAGACTTTGTAAACATTCTTGTATATATTTCTTTCCTACTTGTCTGATGAACTCATTAGGATAAATTGTTCAAAGCAGCATCACAGGGTCAAACGTATGCTAATTTTAAATTTGGAGGGGTATTACCTAATTATTCTTCTGTTACTCTCTTGCTAGCAGTGTGGGAGTTCCTTTTCCTCCATACTCTAGCCAACATTGGTGGTAATTAATTTAAAAAATCTTTGCTCATCTGCTAGCTGAAATATTGTTTTAATTTCCATTCATTTTATTACTAGTGAGCTTGATCATCTTTTTCAATTTGTTTTTCTTCTTTAATTTGCTTGTGCATGTTCTCTGCAAATTATTCCATTAGGGTGGTTTTTCCCTCTGATTTGTAAGACTTATTTTTGTGTTAGGTATCTCAGTCCTTTGTTGATGGCAGTAGTGCAAGAGAGCTTGGGTTTTCGAGATGTGACTTTGGACTAAGATACTTAAAATCTGCTTTCATTTCTTCATCTGTAAATCAGTCCATATTGGACAGGTACAAAATATTACTCCTCCCCTCTCATATGTGCCACCTCAACTACACCTCTCCAGGGACAACTGGGAAAGACAGTATTGGTAGCAGCCATGTTTGGCTGTCTTTACATAATAGTGACATATCCAGAGAAGGCAGGAAGCATGAAGAGAAAAATCAATGGAGGACACATGTAGAGAGAGAAGACTGAGGACAGAAGTTCCACTCTGGGATGTGGGGAAGATAAATGGGCTAAATATTTTTTTAAATTTTTTAAAATATTTATTTTCTGGGCATTGTAAGCTTTCTTTTGTAGACATTGGTTCCACCCCTCTCCCTGAGCTATTTATTCAATAAAATTCTTTTTCTGAGCTTTGATTCAGAGCTGCATTTCTTTAGTACTTACCTCTGTGTAACACTGGATTTAAGAAGAACAAGAAGGCTCACTTGATCAGGGTATGTGAGGTGCATTTTGCATTTTCCTTAATCTGTCACTAGTCTTTGTACTAAGTTTATGGCATTTTGCCATAAAGGAAAAAAACTTGTTTTAACTTTAAATATTTTAAGATAACATCTCCTAAGCTTGTGTTGGTGATGATGTATATGTCTGCAGGTAACAGAAGACACAATGCAGAGGGGCTTAAACTGTAATTAGACATATTGGCTAATAAAATGGGAAGTCTAGAAGTGGGATGGGCATCAGATCTTTCTACCTTTCAGAGTATCAGCAACATCTTTTTAAAAAAAAATTTTTTTATTTATTTACGATAGGCACACAGTGAGAGAGAGAGGCAGAGACACAGGCAGAGGGAGAAGCAGGCTCCATGCAGGGAGCCCGATGTGGGATTCGATCCTGGGTCTCCAGGATCGCGCCCTGGGCCAAAGGCAGGCGCTAAACCGCTGCGCCACCCAGGGATCCCAACATCTTTTTTTTTTTTTTCCAAGATTTTATTTATTAGAGACAAAGAGAGAGGGGCAGAGACAGAAGCAGACTCTGTGCAGGGAGCCTGATGTGGGATTCGATCCCGGGTCTCCAGGATCACGCCTTGGGCTGAAGGCAGTGCCAAACTGCTGAGCCACCCGGGCTGCCGAGTATTAGCAACATCTTAAGGCCGATTTCTCTTGTTCTAGGACACCTGCCAGTAATGATAGGGCTTCATTCTCCTCTTATTCATGTTCAGGGCATTTAGGGGAGAAGAAAGAGAGAAAGTCTTACTTGCCCTGTGACTTTCACTTAAGAGAAGGAAATTTTCTTCCAAAAAACTTCTATTGAAAGTCTTAGAAGGTGTAGGTGCCGTATCTTGGGAGCAATCATTGGCAAAAAGGAGGGGTATTATGCACTTGGCCTAAATTGGGATTCTCATGATGTGGTTCTCAGACCAACAGCATCAACCCTTCTTTGAAATAAAAGTTCTCAGGGCCCCACTTTGGGTCCACGTATCAGAAATTTTCTGATTTAATAAGTCTTCCAGTTGGTTCTGATGCCCCCTCAAGTATGAGACTCACTAGCTCAGAGACCACGACAGGAGTTGAGTTGGTTATGTTCTTTGAATCACATAGGGTACTTAAGGGAGGGATAGAGCCCCCAAACAAAGCTGAGGTTCTGTGAGGGAGGAAGGGAGAAATGAAAGCTGGAAAGGTACCAACAAAGTCCACCACATGGGACAAATGGCCCATATTTCAAACACCAGATGATCTTTTAAGGTTGACTTTTTAAATGGAAAAATTAGGGGCACCTGGGTGGCTCAGTGGTTGGGTGTCTTTGGCTCAGGTCGAGATCCTGGGGTCCTGGGACTGAGTCCTACATCAGGATCCCTGCAGGGAGGCTGCCTTTCCCTCTGCCTATGTCTGTGCCTCTTTCTGTGTCTCTCATGAATAAATAAATAAAATTTCAAAAAAAGAAAAATTAATACATGCACATAACAAAATGTGCCAATTGTGGAAAGTATAGGTGAGCATACAATGCTCAAGATGGTATACTTGCTTTTTCATTCAGTATATCAGGGAGATTGTTTTATGCCCACACCCATAAAACTGTCTTTCTAAAAGCTGTATATTATTCTATTTCACAAATGTGCCATAATTTATTCTGTCGCTTTCCTACCGATGGACCTTGAAGATTTTTCTAATCTTTTGCTAATATAAACAATGCTGCAATGAACATCTATGACCGCATATCTTTGCTTGGTATCAGATGTATACAATGGGAATTCCAGCTCAGAGGGAGGCCCATTTTAAATTTTGATAGTTATTTGCAAATTATTTCTCATTGGAGTGGTACCAATTTACACTCCCATGAACAGTGTATGACATTCATCCTCTATCAGCTCTAGGTAGTACCACACCTCTTGATTTTTGCTTATCTGAAAAGCCAAAATTTATTATTTTAATGTACATCTTTCTATTTGTTATTTAAATTGGCATTTATTTATATGTAAGGAAGTTTGGGTTAATTTTCCCTATCTTCTTAGGCTTAAAATTTATCTTTACATCTTTTATGAGGGGCCAGCCATATAGACATTCACATATAAATGGTTTCCTCAAAAGTTTCTGGCTTCACCATCATGCAAAGGAGGGGCTTCTGAACTCCAAGATTTTAAAGTGACAGTTCTTATATAAAAGAGAGTGAATAAGTCATCTGCAGGGTGATAAAGAAGGTCAGTGCTGTTCCCTTTGCAAGAATATGGTTGTTTGGGACTTTTCGGGAATCCATGTCTGGGCATGAGCAGGTTTCTTTACCATTTAAATGCCTGAGTAAAAAAATTGGTAAGCTCTCTGTTGAACACAGATGGACTGTGGCAAGTCTGAGTTTTCGGTGGAGACTTGAGTTATCTGTCTGTAGGACGAGGTGTTTACAGTGTTGTCTCTGGTGGAATCCCCCACAGGACGCCCCCTCTGTCCCTGCTGTTGTTTGCTTCCCATTCTCGATGCTTAGTTGGTCCTCTGTAGGTAGCTTTCAAATACCAGCTCCTCTGGGTCTTGTTAAAATACTTTATCAATGCCCATCTTTCTCTGCAGGGATGACCTTTAACTCAGCTTTGCTGTCACTACCTGACTTGGATAACCTCCAAAGGAAGGTTGCCATGGCGATCTTGCATTCAGCTCAACCAAATCTGGCTTCTGTATCTTATTAAATGTTCCCTAAAAAGGAAATCACACTGAGACATGGACGATGAGGGTCATTCACATGTAGCCATGATGTGCTCTCGCCCTGTCTCCCTCCCTGATTAGCAGCCTCCCCTCCTCCGCTGTGGATTCAGTCACTGCCCTGCCTCTCCTTTCCCTAATCCCAGCTGTGGTGGTAAATGCTTACATTTTAGGGGGCGAAGGGGTGGGGGATGGTTATGGCAAATGTCAATTTGCACTCTTTCGCAGCTCAATTCGAACACCACTGACAAATGTCAGAAGTGGATATATAATGAGTCCGTGTTAGAGACACTAATTGGATGGATATTCTTTTTCCTTCCTTCCTTTTTTTTTGTTGTGGTGTTTTTCTCCTTTTCCTGGGGACTCTGTTTTCACAGTGACTCTCATTAAATCTGAGGAGATAATCTTTAAACTACAAGCTCGGTGCTCCTTGCTCTGGGAGAGATGCTGGAATGCACAATTGCTGCTGGGGACTTTCAAGAGGTTGTTTTGTATTCACCCCATGGTTAAAAGAAGAGGGGAGAAGGCAAGAAATATGTGACACTCACAGCATCTGCGGGAGGATAGTTCAGGCTCTCAATCCTTCGCTAACAGTCAGTCTGGCAAAAGGGATGATTGGGCATCACGGAAGATAAAGGTCGCTCCTGGAAAGGGCAGGTGCTGCCATCATTCTGCAGGTCGCCCAGCTTTAGATGCAGAGCCCCCACATCTGCTCTGAGAGAAGGGGAGGCCTGACCCTCTGGCCAGCACACAGAGAAGAGGGGATGGGGATCTGTGCAGGCAGAAGAGAGGGTTCTGCTGGTCCTCACCTCCTTCCAGAAGGTCTTCCCCCCCCCCCCCCATACTAGTCTGCTAGGGCTGCCATGACAAAATACCACAGGCCGGGTATTTATTAAACACCATTTATTTCCTGGCAGTTCCAGAAGCCGGAAGTCTGAGATCAAAATGGCAGTACAGTTTTTTGCCTCCGAAGCCTCTCTCCTTGGCTTGCAGATGGCTGTCTTCGTGTGTCCTCACATGGTCTTCCAAGTGAGTACCTTAATCGCCCCTTCTTAGAAGGACGGCAGTCAGATTGCATTGGGGCCCTCTGTATGACCCCACTTTACTGTGATTACTTCTTTGATGACCCCATCTCCAAATACTGCTGCATTCTGAGATGCTGAGGATTAGGACTTCAACATAAAAACTCCGGTAGGATGCAGTTCAGCCCCAAATAGTCATCGACTCCTGACCAGTGTTCTTTTCGGGCCATTCTTGCCCTCGTGCTGTGTCTGTCATGGGGAGCAGCCACAATTTTATTCCGGAAGCATGTCTCAGAAGCAAACCGGAACAGCGTCTGGGACCTCATTTTTCCTGGATGTCAGTTGCTATTATAATGGAATGCTAACAAAATTTGATGTTTAAATAATATAATGATCTGCTGTTAAAAATATAACAAAGTACAATGTTCCAATAAGATATTAAAAGTTGTAGGTTAGGTCGCTCATTATGTCCTCTCCTAGTTCTCTGATCTCTCCTGTGGCACTCAGCAGTTCCCTAATTAATACACTGCGTGCAACATTATTAGTTTACTGTTCATTCACCCTTGGTGTTGGAAGCTCCATCTGGGCAAGAAGCATGACTGTTTTCTTCACCTTGCATGCTGACCACCTTACACAGGGTCTAGTGCATAGCATGTGCTTAGAAAGAAATGGTGAGGGCAGCCTGGTGGCTCAGTGGTTTAGCGCCACCTTCAGCCCAGGGCGTGATCCTGGAGATCCAGGATCCAGTCCCATGTCAAGCTCCCTGCACGGAGCCTGCTTCTCCCTCTGCCTGTCTCTCTCTCTCTCTCTCTCTCTCTCTCTCTCTCTCTGTGTGTGTGTTTCTCATGGATAAATAAAATCTTTAAAAAAAAAGAAATGGTGAATATGGAATATTATTCACCCATCAGAAAGAATGTAATCTAGTCATTGGCAAGGACGTGGATGGAGATAGAGTGTATTACACTAAGCAAAATAAGTCAGATAAAGATAAATACCGCATGATTTCATTCACGTGCGGAATTTAAGAAACAAAACAGATGCACATAAGGGAAGGAGGGAAAAAAAGATAGAGAAGCAAATCATAAGAGACTCTTAACTGTAGAAAACAAACTGAGGGTTACCAGAGGGGAGGCCGATGCGGGGATGGGCTAAATGACTGGGTGGGGGATGGGCTAAACGGTGATGGTGATGGGTATTGAGGAGCACACTCATTGTGATGAGTGTTATATGTAAATGAAGAATCACTGAATTCTACACCTGAAACCAATATTACATTATATGTTAACTAACTAAAACTTAAAGAAAAACTTGAAACAAATAAATAAATACATGGTGAGTAAATAAAAGAAAATAAAACCTGTAAAGGGTCCTGAGGTTTCACTTCCTCAAAGAGTGTTCTCTCCAGGTCTCAGAGTTCCTCCCTCTAGCTCCTTCCCCTCCCCAGGCCTGTCCCTAGGTCCTGAGGCCTTTCCTTCCACAGCTGAATCAATCTGATGTGATCCCCTTAGCCCTCCACCTCAGTTCTAGAGTGCCCACTCCCCCTGTGCCTGACCGGAGCAGAGCTGGTGTCAAAACTGTCTTTGGAGGGATATCCTCTACCTTCTGTGAAATTCTCCTTAGGTTATTACACCCAGAGACCCACTTTCAGAGCATAGCATTTGCTTCTGGATTGTCAAGCACTCCCTGTTTCAGGACACTTACATGGGGACTTATGTCTGCACCCTGGAAACAGCCAACGGAATGGCTTTTCCCAACACCAGGCAAAACCTGCCTCAAAGAAAAACCACAACTTCTGCTCAAAGCCACTAGAAATGACTCTTCCAGGTTTTGGCTTCTAGCTCTCTGAGCCTCAGAGATATTGGGATTTAGTGTCAGGGACCTCGGTTTTGCAGATCTCTTTGCCCACAAACTAGGGTCCAAGTGATATTTTAAGACATTAAGGGATAGTGGGTAGGCCCAGAAAGGCTCAGCTTCTAGAGGCAGTAGATTGCCCAGAGAGGAGTTGCTGGCACAGAAACAGCACCATCTCTACCCCCTGATGCTTATCTGGGGGACTCAGAACATGTCCCTTTGCAGGGTTAAGTGGAGTGGGAAAGAAGAGAGGGTCCCAGAGTCAATCCTAGGTGGTCATTACCCTTCCCACCTCCCCTCTTAACTCTATAAACACGCAACAAAATCAGGGCCCACAGGATCAGGTCCTAGAGTCAGGACTTCCCTGGGGAAGGGTAGCTGAAGCCTATGCCCCCCTCCTCAGAGGAAGGGTGGGAGTCTTGGAAAACCCCTCCCTCGCTCTGCAAGCCCAGGAAGAGGGACCTGGGAATGGCTGGGGGGGTGAAGCTGGTGATTATGACATTGAAATTAGCTAAATTCTCTGTGTCATCAGCTTTTACTGTGTTCCTGACCCTGTGCTAAGAATTGCACACAAATGTTCTCATCCAATTCTTACAGGTACCTGTGAGTTACTAAACAAAGAAATGGGAGACTCCAGAAGACCCAGATCACACTGCTGGGTTGACTCATGGCAAGACTTTAAATCTGGATCCCCTGATCCCAAAACCTGCCCTCTCAAGGGTTCTGGCCCATGGGTTCTCACCACTCTCCCCTAGTGGGTGGAGAGAGAGCGCTCCTGAGTGGGTTTGAAAAACTCACACCTAAGAGGTGGAGAATGACAAATAAAAACATCTTCATTGCAACAGCAGCTGTAGTCTCAATTCCCTGGATCGTTGGAAGGATCCCAGGAGTTTAGGGGCACACATCCTGAGCATGTCGTGTCAGATGAAGGAATGTAGCAGCTGCAACTGTTCTGAGTTCCTTACGTGCTCACCGCATAGGTGGCTGCAGCTCTGGGACAGGCCAGCCCCATCTGCACAGGACATCCTTTCCAGAAATACCCCATTGCCCATTCTAGTTTACAACCTGCTGGGTAGGGAGGGTGTCTTAGGGTGTCCTCACCATGACTCCAAGGAGCCCTGTCTCCCATCCTCTCAGGCTTTATTCATCTTCTTAAGAGGGTGGAAGACAGGCCCCACCATGGCTTGCTGCTGTGTGGCCACCTAAAGGTGTCCTATTTTTATAAGATGTTAAGGTTTTGTTCTGTTGTTGTGACTTAACAATCCCTGACTTTGCTGGCCCTACTCCACTGCACTTACCTGCAAACCACAGCACCGAGTCATCTCTAAACAAAATCAATAGGGTTCCACAGGCAACTGTGTTTTAGGGGAGGTGAGAGCCTCAGGCAGTGAGCGTGTTCATGGACACACCAAAAGGAGAACCTAGAGGTGAGCGACCACCCCCCAGCCCCGCCAACAGGGCACAGAAGAGCAAAATCATCCCTGGGCCTTCCAACAGGCATAGAAGCAGTGGAGGGCTGGCCTGAAGGGCACTGAGCAGAGAGACAAAGGGAATGCCAGCAGATGCCTGAGTTAATAGTTGACACCAGGACCAGATGGCACACTCCACACACCCATGCCACAGCAATTCTGCTTCCTTGCAAGAAGCTGGGGGATGTGTCTATGGCTGGTTTTCAGGACCCTTACAGGTAGAAGGTGAAGAATGGGTCTAAAACTATAGATTTCCAGCAGTGGTGCTTGGAGCCTTTACAATCCTTAGGATTTTCAGAGTTTGTCCTTCAGTGGACAAAGAAGCCATGAGCCCCCCACCCTCTTTTCAAATGGAGGGGTTCTGTTTGCTGATTTCATTTGGAGGGTAAAAGGCCTACATTGCTGACATGGGTTTGAAAGCCTTGTGGCTAGGACAGCCGCAAATGGACCATAAAGCACAACGCCTTCATTCCACAGGGAAAGATGGAGTGTGGGGTTTTGGGTTAACTTTGGCCTTGATCAAGAGTGTCCCAGTCTGAGTCATATAATAGCATTGAGGAAGCCAGTCCCATCCAGGAGGGAATGATGCCATTGAAGTGATGTAGTGATGTACAGGCTTCCATTGGTACTGCTTTGATTCAGCGTCGTGACTAGAGAGAGTAGTCGCTTTTCTTGTCAGCCATGGTTTGAGCAACCTAGTACTTTAAGCACGTTGGGCTGTCCCATTGAAAAATGCAGCAGTTTAGGGAAGTATTCACAGGGGCAGTCACCCCATCTTTTCCTGTTTGATCCCAGCATGGGCTTTGAGGCAGCAACAGTGATGTTCTTGGTCTGCCATTCACTAACTCTGTGATCTTGGCAACTAACTCTTTGAACTTCAGCCTCTTCATCTGAAAAGTGGAGAGGACAGAGCTCACCTTATGAAGTTATTGTAAAATGCAATTAGATCATTCACATGCAACTCTGGCACAAATCAGTCTCACTGAATCATCAGTCATCATCATCATCATCATCATCATCATCATCATCATCTCAGGAATGGATGGTCTGTTGTTCCTTGTCTGAGTAGTGCAAGGGGTGCAGGTGAGCCCTTTGGGATGTGAAAGTGACAACATGGAGGCACATTGCAATTATTCAAAGATGAACTCCAAATTCTGTCTTCCTACATTGAAGAAGAGCAAGGTCTGCCCACTGGTCCTCTGGTGATAAGTGGCCCTTGGAGACTTACTGGAGGAGCATGAACAAGATGATTCCATTAGGCAATTTTTTTTCCAGTTGTGGTCAAATTGGTATACAATGTAAGTTTTAGGTATGTGACATTATAATTTGACAATATGCTCAGAGTGATCACCATTAAAAGTCTAGTTGCTGTCCATCTCTGTACTATTGGCACTTGCCCCCCCACCCCCAGTCCCCTCTGGTAACCACCAATCTCATCTATTTATGAGCTCATTTTTATTTTGTTTTACTTTTTAGATTTCACATATGAGTGAAATGACATGATATTTGTATTTCTCTAACTTATTTCACTTAGCATAATACCCTCTCTAGGTCCATCCATATTGTTGCAAATGGCAAGATTTCGTTTTTGTTTTTTTTAATGGCTGATTCGTATTCCATTATATATACCTCATCTTCTTTATCCATTCATCCACTGATGAACACTTAGATTGTTATCATTTCCTGGCTATTGTAAATAATGCTGCTGTGAACAGTGGTGCCTACATATTTTTGAACGAATATTTTTGTATTCTTTGAATAGATACCCAGGAATGAAATAGCTGGAACATATTGTAATTCTATTCTCAATTTTTTGAGGAATCTCCATACTGTTTTTCATAGTGTCTGTACCAGTTTACATTCCCACCAACACTGTGTTTCCTTTTCTCCACATCCTCTCCAACACTTGTTGTTTCTTCTGTTGTTGATAGTAGACATTCTAACCAGTGTAAGGTAATACTTATTGTGGTTTTAATATGCATTTCTGTAATGATTAATGATGCTATGCATCTTTTAATGTACCTGTTGGCCATCTGTATGTCTTCTTTGGAAAAATGTTTATTCAGGTCCTCTGTCCATTTTTTAACTGGGTTGTTTTTTGTTGTTTTTGTTTTTGAATTATGTGGGCTTTTTATATATTTTGGATATTAATCCCTTGTCATATATATGACTTGCAAAAATTTTCTCCCATTCAGTAGATTGCCTTTTCATGTTGATGCTGGCTTTTTTTCCACAATGCAGAAGCTTTTTAGTTTGATGGAATTCTATTTGTTTACTTTTGCTTTTCTTTCCTTTCCTTTTGGAGTCAGATCTACAAAAATATCTCCAAGACCAATGTTGAGAAGCTTACTGCCTATGTTTCCTTCTGGGAATTTTATGGTTTTAGGTCTTATATTCAAGTCTTTAATACATTTTTTATTTCATTTTTGTGTATAGTATGAGATAGTGATCTAGTTTCATCCTTTTGCTGGTAAGTATCCAGTTTTCCAAACACCATTTATTGAAGAGATTGTCCTTTCTCCATTGTATATTGTTAGCTCCTTGTCATAAGCTAATTGTCCATATATGTGTGAGTTTAATTTTGGGTTCTCAATTTTGTTCTACTGTTCTATGTGTCCATTTTGATTATTATAGCTTTGTAATATAGTTTGAAATCAAGGACCATGATATCTCCAATTTTATTCTTCTTTTTAAGATTGACTTGGCTATTTCGGGTCTTTTATGGTTACATGCAAATCTTAGAATTATTTTTTCTAGTTCTGTGAAAAATGCCATTGGAATTTTTGATAGAAATTACATCAAATCTGTAGATTTCTTTGGGTGTTATGAACATTTTAATAATATAAATTCTTCCAATCCATGAGTATGAAATATCTATTATTTACTTGTGTCTTCTTCAATTTCTTTCTGGGCTTTTTTATAGTTTTCAGTGTAAATGCCTTTCACCCTCTTCATTAAATTTATTCTTAGGTATTTTATTCTTTTTGATGCAATTGTAAATGGGATTATTTTCTTAATCTCTCTTTATGACAATTCATTATTAGTGTACAGAAACACAACAGATTTATGTACATTGATTTGGTATCCTGTTACTTTACTGAATTCACTTATTAGTTCTAACAGTTATTCTGATGGAGTCTTTGAGTTTCTATAAAAATAGTATGTCATCTGCAAATAGTGAGTTTTACTTCTTCCTTTCTGATTTGGATACTTTTATTTCTTTGTCTTTCCTATTCGCTGTGGTTAGGACTTCCAATACTATGTTGAATAAAAGTAGCAAGAGTGGGCATTCTTCTCTTGTCCTGATCTCAGAGGAAAAGATTTCATCTTTTCACCACTGGATGTGATGTTAGTTGTGCATTGGTTATATGTGGCCTTTATTATGTTTAGGTATGTTCCCTCTGTACCACCTTGTTGAGCATTTTTATCATAAATGAATGTTGAATTTTGTCAAATGCTTTTTCTGCATCTATTGAGATGATCATGTGATTTTTATCCTTCATTTTGTTAATGTGGTGTACACGTTGGTTGATTTGCAGATGCTGAACCATTTTGGCATCCCTGGGATAAATCCCACTTGATCATGGTGAATGATCATTTTTAATGTGTTGTTGAATTTGAGTTCTAATGTTTTGTTGAGGAATTTTGCATCAGTGTTCATCAATGATTTTAGCCTATAATTTTCTTTTTTTAAGGATATCCTTGTCTGGTTTTGTTATCAGGGCAGTGCTGGCCTCATAAAATGAGTTTGGAAATGTCCCTTTCTCTTCAACTTTCTAGAAGCTTTTAAGGATAGGTACTAAATCTCCTTTGAATGTTTGGGATAATTTACCAGTGAAACCATCTGGTCCTGGACTTTTGTTTGTTGGGAGGTTTCTGATTACTGATTCAATCTTCTCACTACTAATCAGTCTTGCTAAGATTTTTGGTTTCTTAATGATTTAGTCTGGGAAGATTGTATATTTCTAAGAATTTATCCATTTCTTCTAGATTGGCCAATTTGTTGGCATATAATTACTCATTGTAGTTTCTTATGATCTTTTGTATTTCTATGTATCAGTTGGAATTTCTCTTCTTCCATTTCTCATTTTGTTTATTAGAACTCTCTTTTCTTAATTAGTTTATGTAAATATTTTCCCATTAAACTTTTTTTCAAAGAACCAGCTCTTAGTGTCATTGATCTCGCCTCTCCTCTCCTCTCCTCTCCTCTCCTCTCCTCTCCTCTCCTCTCCTCTCCTCTCCTCTCCTCTCCTCTTTCCTCCTTTCTTTCTTTGTCTCTATTTCACTTGTTTTTGCTCTGATCTTTATTATTTCCTTTCCTCTACTGATTTTATGCTTTGTTCTTCTTTTTCTAGTTCCTTAAGGTCTACTGACTTTATGCTTTGTTCTTCTTTTTCTAGTTCTTTAAGGTTCTAGTTAGATTACTTGAATTTTTCTTGTTCCTTGAGGCAGGACGGTACTGCTATCATCGTCTCTCTTAGAACCAATTTTGCTGCATACCACAGATTTTGGTATGTCGTATTTCTGGTTTCATTTGTCTCTATGTATTTTTTATTTCTTCTTTGAGTTTTTGATGAGCCATTGGTTGTTCAGGAGTGTTTTCTCCAGTTTTCATCTTATAATTTATTTCTATTTTTATACCATTGTGGTCAGAATATGCTTGATATGATCCTTCTTGAATTTATTGAGACTTGTTTTGTGGCCTAACGTGATCTATTCTAGTAAATGTCTCCTTTGCCCTTGAGAAGGTATTTGTATTCTATTGCTTTTGGATAGGGTGTTCTGCATATATCTATCAAATCTACCTGGTTTAATGTGTTGTAAAGGTCAACGTTTCCTAATTAATTTTGTTTGGAATATCTATCCATTGATGTAAGTGGGGTGTTTAAATTCTCTACTATTATTGTATTGCTGTCAATTTCTCCCTTTAGGTCTGCTAATATTTGCTTTATATATCTTGGTGTTCCTATGATGGGTGCATAGATATTTATATATTATGTCTTTTGCTGGATTGGCCCCTTTATCGTTAGGTAATGCCCTTTTTGTTTATTTTTACAGTCTTTGTTTTAAAGTCTGTTTTGTCTGTTATGAGTATAGATATATCAGTTTTCTTTTCCTTTCCATTTTCATGGAATATTTTCCTCCAACCCTTCGCTTTCAGTCTGTGTGTCCTTGCAACTGAAATGAGTCTTTTGGAGACACCATGTAGATGGGTCTTGTTATTTTCTTTCTTTCTTTCTTTCTTTCTTTCTTTCTTTCTTTCTTTCTTTTTTTCTTCTTTCTTTCTTTCCTTTCTTTTTCTTTTTTTTAATAAATTTACTTTTTATTGGTGTTCAATTTACCAACATACAGAATAACACCCAGTGCTCATCCCGTCAAGTGCCTCCCCAGTGCCCGTCACCCATTCACCCCCACCCCCCGCCATCCTCCCTTTCCACCACCCCTAGTTCGTTTCCCAGAGTTAGGAGTCTTTATGTTCTGTCTCCCTTTCTGATATTTCCCACACATTTCTTCTCCTTTCCCTTATATTCCCTTTCACTATTATTTATATTCCCCAAATCAATGAGAACATATAATGTTTGTCCTTTTCTTCCAGTCAGCCACTCTGTGTCTTGATTGGAGAGTTTAGTCCATTTACATTTAAAGTGATTATTGATAGGTATGTACTTATTGTCATGTAGTTAATTGTTTTCTGGCTGTTTTTATAGTTCCTCTCTCTTCTGTTTTCTCTTTCTTTTTTTCCTGTGGTTTCCCTTTAGTGTTATGCTTAGATCCCTTTCTCATTTTCTTTTGTGTATTTACTATAAGTTTTTGCCTTATGGTTACTATGAGGTTCACATATAATTACCTCAGTATATAAAAGTGTTTTAAGTTGATAACAACTTCAAATTTGAATGCATTACAAACTTGACATTGCCACCCATTTTGTATTTTTGATGTCACAATTTCCCATCTTTTAATTTATGCATCCCTTTTCTAATTATTATAGATTTAGTTAATTTTACTATTTTTGTCATCTAACCTTCATAGTTGCTTTATAAGTAACTGATCCGGGATCCCTGGGTGGCGCCGCGGTTTGGCGCCTGCCTTTATCCCAGGGCGCGATCCTGGAGACCCGGGATCGAATCCCATGTCGGGCTCCCGGTGCATGGAGCCTGCTTCTCCCTCTGCCTATGTCTCTGCCTCTCTCTCTCTCTCTCTGTGACTATCATAAATAATAAAAAAAAAAGTAACTGATCCTACTACCTTTACTATATATTTCCCCTTTCTGATGAGGTTTTTACTTTTGCGTATTTTCTTGTTATAAATTAGTGCCAGTTCTTTTCAGTTTAGAGAAGTTCCTTTAACATTTCTTGTAAGGCTGGTTTAATGGTCATGAACTTTGCTAGCTTTTGCTTATCTGGAAAACTCTTAATAATTTCTCCTTCAATTCTGAATAACAACTTTCCTAGGTAGAGAATTGTTCACTGGAAGTTTTTTCCTTTCAGTAGTTTGAATATGTCATGACACTGTCTTCTGGCTTACAAAGTTTCTGTTTGGGGAGCCTGGGTGGCTCAGTCACTTAAGCATGTTTCTTCAGCTCAGGTCATGATCGTGGGGTCCTGGGATCAAGCCCTGTATCAGGCTCCCTGCTCAGCAGGGAGTCCGCTTCTTTCTCACCCTCTGACCCTCTCCCCTACTTGTCCTCTCTCTCTCTCAAATGAAAAATTAAAAAAAAAAGTTCTGCTTAAAGGTCTGTTGAGGGGTGCTTAGGTGGCTCAGCCAGTTACGCATCTGCCTTTGGCTCAGGTTATGATCTTGGAGTCCTAGGGTTGAGCCCCACGCTGGGATCCCTACTCAGTGGGGAGTCTGCTTCTCCCTCTCCCTTTGCTCCTCCTCCTTACCCTACTTGTGCTCACTTTCTCTTTCACTCTTTCTGAAATAAATAACTAAAATCTTTTTTAAGTCTGTTGATAGCCATATGTGGTTTCTCTTGTATGTGATAAGTCTTTTTTTCTTCCTGATTTTAAAATTCTCTTTAACTTTTATCTTTTGGTGTAGATCTCTTTCGAGTCATCTTATTTGAACTCTCTGGGCTTCCTAGACCTGGATGTTTGTTTTTGTCTTCAAATTAAGAAAGTTTTCAGCTATATTTTTCCAATAAGTTTTCTAGGTCCTTTTTTCTCTCCTCCTTCTGGGACTTCTATAATGATAACGTTATGGCATTTGATGTTGTCTCAAAGGTTCCCTGAATTATCTTCATTTTTCAAAAATTCTTTTTTTCCTTTTTCTGCTCTGTCTAGATGAATTCTATTGCTTTGTCTTCCAGCTTGCTGATCTTGTCTTTGGCTTCATCCAGTCTGCTGTCGAGCCATTCTAGAGTGTTCGTCAGTTCAGATATTGTATTTCTCAGCTCTGTAACTTCTGTTTGGAACTTATATTTTGTATGTCTTTATTGATGGTCTTATTCTGTTTATTCTTCTTCCAAGTTCAATGAGCATCTTTATAATATTTACTTTGAGGCTTTTTCAGGTAGATTGCTTATCTCCATTTCTGGAGTTTTTTTTCTATTGTTTTGTCTTGGTCTTTCATTTGGAACATATTCCTCTGTCTCCTCATTTTGCCTGACTTTCTGCATTAGTTTTTATGTGATAGGCAAATCAATTACCTCTCCTAGTCTTGAAGGAGTGGTTTTGTGTAGATTTCATATGGAGTCCAGAAATACAATCACCTCTGACTACCAGAGATAGTTGCTCAAGGGGTGTCCCCTTTGTGGGCTGCACATGCCATGTGTGTGTGTCATAAAGGCTATATCTGTGGCATTAGAGTAGGCAAGGCTGGCACCTGGCCTGGCTGCAATGTGCAGTTGTGCTATGGTGCAGGGGCAGGCAGGGCTATTGGCTGGCCCATCTGTGACTTTTGGTTGCACTGCAGAGGTGGACAGTATTCTCAGCTGAGTAAGCTCACCAGCTTGAGCATGTTAGAGGGATAGTTTCAAAATGGTGCCTGCCATTGCCAAAGTTAGCAAAATAGAATGAGGTTGCTAATATGGTACCTGCCAATGTCTCTGTCCCTGAAGGAAGTCCTAATAGTTTCCTGCCTCTTTGGCAGGTGATTTAAGGTTAATAAGTGGTTATTTTTCACATATGGTAAAAGTGCTTTTCAAATTGATGTTTTGTGCTGCATCCTAGGGTGAGAGAATCTGTCTGTGCATGAACTCTTTAAGATTGGTTTCTCTGTTTCCTACAGTTCTATAGTTTTCCTGGGCATAATCCCCAATGTTTTCCAAAGCCTGGTATTTAGGGGGCCTATTTCTTTGGTTAAAGATCTAAGGGTTGAGGTACCTGATGTGGAGCATAAGCCACAGACTCCTCAGGATAAAGTTCCGTATTTTTTAAATCCTATCCAATTGTTGATTGCCATTTCTGGGATGTGTTTTTTGTTTTTGTTTTTGTTTTTTAAGTGATGGTGTCTTTATCTCTCCTACCTGTCTTGATATTGTCCTTTTTGTCCTTTGTTGTGGCTGTTCTGTTAATTCAGTTTTCTGGTCTTTTTCAGAGGAAATTATTCCATATGTAGTTGTATGCTTATTGTATCCATGGGAAGGAGTGAATTTAGAATCTTCCTATACTACTGTCTTGAGCTCAAGTCCCCATTAGGTAGCTTTTAAAAGAGCATCTTCTTGAATCCTCTCTCCCAACCTGGTCTTGGGGAGTTGAGACAGGATCAGCTGTACCCAATGTTGTGAACTTCATCAAATCCGGCCTGTTATAGAAGCCAAAATGCTTAGTGAATTTCCTGGGAGGAAACAGCACAAAATAACAGAGAGTGGCTTGAGAGAAGGAAAAAAAGGCATTTATTCCTTCAAGGAGAATGTCGAACATTCAGTCCAAACACCCCCGTAACTAATTCATTACTTTACACCAAGCAGACATCTTTTAAATTAGGCCGAATACAAATGAGTCTTGTTTTGTGCCATTAATTTCAATGGTTTTACACAATATTTGAATCACTGGTTTTTCTTCTCCTTTGGAGGCAGACCAAATCAGGCTGAATCTACTCACATTAAAAGCCATTCATGGGACTCAGCCAGCCCCATCTTGCAGATGGAACACCATATGTTTTGGCTTGCCCCCCCATATGGAACAGTAATATGCAATCCAAGAATAGAATGCACTATTTCTCTATGTCTGCATTGCTGGTCACCCTTAACCCATAAGCACTTTCTATTCTGGACAGAGGTAAGCAAGTTCATCTGGAAAAGATTCAGAAAGATGCTGAGAGTCTGAAGAGATGATTTTTGTTTTCTTTGGCCCCTTCTAGACTCAAGACCTCAAATGCAATCAGTTCTAAGAGTTTAGTGCACCAATAATATGTCACTTGGAAGTGTTCCATTTTTACTTTTCCAGGAATATGTTAGACCTTTTAACTTGAAAGCATAACACTTGACTTTTTGCTGAAGTCTGGAGGCTCCATAAATAATGAGTTAAATAGTTCTGGTCCTTTAGAACACATTTGAACTTAACTTGATGCTTCCTGGGGGCATCTTAGAACAGAAAAGCAGAAGTACTGTGGCTCAGGAGAGACCGGTAAATATGGCATCTTGATCATATCTACAACTAGAATTAGCCTTGAATGTTTGGAGAAACTTGACAGAAGGGGCAGAGAAAAGATAGTAAGGGGGAAGGGCTCATTTTACTGTTTACCTAGGTTGAGGTGGTTAAAAGAACATTGAAGGTGTCTGGTCTTTTTTCTGCTGTTGACTAGCTGTGCGACTTTAAGCAAGTGCTAAGATTGCATTCCTCACGTATAAAATAAGGGAATTATGCAGAATTTGCAATGGCAAATAGATTTAATTTCTCATGCCATCTTGCACTGGTGGGTATTGGCTGAGGCTGGGCTTAGTGTGCACGGTAGTGAGATCAATTAGATGTTCACTGTGAGCTTGCAATCTGAGGTCCCCACTTATTTGGTTTAGAATGAATGTCTCTCCGGTCCTTTCCAGTGATAGCATTTTGTAACTATGTAACTATGATTCAGTTTGTCCAACAACTGACCTTAAGAAGATTTGGCACCATTTGGAAATCTCACAGTAGCTGAAGAAGAGTGCTTGAGCTTCAAGCCATTCTCTAACACGAGGAGTGCCTACATGCAAACCCCTGTGTCCATCTGCCCATTGCTGTGAAGTGTTACTCCTGAGCCAGGGAACAGTTCTAACAACAGACCATTTGATGTCATGGAAACACAGATGCAGCTAATCTGGAATTCTGATTTTTGTGAGATTGTAAACCAGAAGCAAGGGGGAAGATAACGGAATCTCATCATTTTTCAGATCACTGAGGTATGGCCCACATCTTCTTGCAACTCTTTAGGTTTCATCCAGCCATAATCATGCCAAGTGTCTATTTTCTGGGTCCTTAGAGATTGAACATTGAGAAATCTAAGCCCTTGAGATTGCTTAACCCTGTAGGATGGGCTTTCAGCAAGCAGTCTGAACCATTACCTGTAACAGTGTATTAAAATGCAACATTCTGCCTCTCTTTCTTTTTTTAAAGATTTATTTATTTATTTGAGAGAGAGCATAAGTGGGAGAAGGGCAAAGGGAGAGACAGAATCTCAAGCAGACACTCCACCAAGTGAGGAGCCCTACGTGGGGCTTGATCTCTCAATCCTGAGATCATGACTTGAGCTGAAACCAGGAGTTGGATGCTCAACCAACTGAGCCACTGAGACCCCCCTCCTTCTCTTTTAGCTGAGATGCCACAGGCCAATAACAAAACAAAAACAGCCATGCACTCTTACATTCCCAAACCAGGAGTTACACATCCATGCAGGATTTGCAAAAGGTTCCTGATCCTTAGCCCATTGCCTATCTCAAAGGTATAGAATTGTTGAAAATGACAATTGAAAAGAGAGGATATGACTCCTCCTCCCCACCCCCACCCCCCGGCCGTACTCCAGGCCATACACCATAGGAGAGAGGAAGCAAAAGAAGTGAGAGAAGCCTCTGGAAGACCACCTGGAATTCTGTTCTTCCCTGGAATTGTGGAACACAGTGGACTGTGGCCTGATACATGTTGGAGTTACAGATTATGGAATAAAGATTAAGTTATAGATTTAGTCAGCAGAGGTGGGAGGATGGGGGCTGCTGGGAGGCAATGCTGTGGATTTTCTATGAGTGGCATGGATGTGAGAAGGAGATTTGATCTGGAGACTTTGCCCAAGAGGTACCATTGGAAGGATGATGGAATAGATGTCTCGTGATTCTGGAGTGCTCATGTTTTAGCACTGCAAATCAAAATAGCATTTGAAAGCTTGTGTGTGTGTGTGTGTGTGTGTGTGTGTGTGTGCGTGTGTGCGTGCACACACGTGTGTGTGTGTGGCTTTGTGTTAGTTATGGGAAACTAAATTTATGCTTTTTTAAATTTGAAGGTCTAATTGGCTTTATTAAGCAATTTATGAATTGGGCAGTATCCCATTTAGCAAGTAGAGGGGAGCTCCCATAGACTTATGTCTGGGAACAAACAATCTCCAGTTCTCAGTGACTTAACACAACATGCTCAATGAAGATTGCTTTAGAACTCTGATCCACACTCAGGGACCCAGGCTGATGGAGGTTCCATCATTCTATAGTTGATTCATCTAGGTCATGTTGTCTCTCTGGGCACCCTAGTATAGGAATAGATAACCAGATGGTTGTGTGTATGCTGGTTCTTGGATGTCTTATTTCAAAAGTACTATGACACTTCTGCCTGTAGTCAATTGGCCAGATCTAGTTAGAGTTAAGTTCTGCATCACTGCAAGTGGGTTGGAAAATGTGGGAGAGTGGATGGAATGCATGTTGACCATTGCTGCCTTTACCACAAGTTTTTTAGACCGTGGGCTCCAGTGTATAGTGATCTGGCTTGAGCTGGTCATATTCCCAAAGAAGTCCTTCTAATCTCTTACCTATAGAGCGAATCCTTGTAGCCAATGCTCTGGAAGGTAGGAGGAAGGCTAAAATGTGGTGTGTGTGTGTGTGTGTGTGTGTGTGTGTGTGTGTGTGTGAAATCTCAACATTTAATATGCTAGAGTCACTCAGTCTCTCTGTCCTGTATCTGTACCTGGTATTCACAGTTCTTTGGTTTTATCCTCACCAGTGTTAGGTGTGTGAAGAGCCATCACCCAGTTTCCCAGAGGGGAGAGGAAATCAGAGGATCTAATCACTTCTTAAATTCTCTTAACCAATTTTCCTGTTTTAGCCTCATCTTTATCCCCACATGCATGGGCACCTGGTGCCACCTTTCCTGCTGCCAGCTTATAACACAGTTAAGTCAGTTCCCATTTATCCATCTGCTTTTCATCTTTCAATTTTCTCTTGTTTTCTCTCCCATTATTTATGTGCTGCCAGATTTGTATCCTTTTTTAAAGAATCACTTTAATAGGGTTTGTAAAGTAAGTTGAAATAAATGGATTTTTCAATTCCATCTACGTGCAGAAGACCTGGTCTCACAATTTTTATAAAACTCCCTTTCTCAATAAACGATAAAGCCTACAATCTTACATACATCCTATCATTTCAAGTTGTTTTTGTTGGAACTTAGAGCAGTTCTGGTCTACTCCCACTCAGGAGGCAAAACAGGGCACTTTACTCACCCTGTCCTCCTTCTCTTTAGTAAGGGTTAGAAATAGGTATCTTAGCTTTGGAGCAGTTTTGTAGATGACAGGACCTTAGTTAATTCAAAGAAGCTTGGTAGAGTAGGACCATTGAGTGTAGAGAGGGAGTTTTCTTTTTCATCACCTGGAACACAAATTCATCCACCGCATATGCCCTCAAGCTCTGAAAGCGTTGTGCTGTGACTCTGTTACCAAGAACCTTCAGGGTGTGAAGAGTAGCATATTGTGGCTTTATCATGGGCTTTTTCAAATTAGAAGAGGCACAGTATCTCTTAATGTTTTAAGAGTTTATTTGATGCTTTACTGAAAGCTTGATGAGAGCCCACTTTGTTCTCTTTATAGGGAGTTATAAAAGACCTTATTTCCAGAAACAGTTTATAATTTATCTGTTTTTTCTTGGAGAATATGGCAGAATGAAAGGAGATTTTAAGGGAGTGTCTGTGGGACACAGGGACACTATATTGAAGGTACAGCCTGGAATACTCTCACAGGCCTTGTTTTGTCTCCAGTAGAAATGGGTCATTGTTTGTGCTTTCCAAAGTGAAGACAAACACATGCTTTGTGCTTAGGGTTTGGTATGGTGTTTAGAAGATGGTTGGGTCTCACTTTATCAACTCTACTTTTAAACCCACTCTGGGTACATATGAGTCATTTTGGGTCTGGCTCCTATATACAGATTTACATGTGAACATTTGACATTATCTGGTCCCCTGCTGTACAGCTAAGGCTCTTCCAAGTTAAGCTCTGGTGGCAGCTGCCCTATGTTAAGCATAGGAAACATGGGTTGGAGTTATAGAACCATCTAGGCCAGCTTCCCATCTTTGGCACAGGCAGGAGGAAAAGTTTGGTTCGTATCTAGCCTATGACTTAGTGTTTCCCTGGGAAGCCTTGTTGTAATTCCATAATGGAAGTCCCATTGTTCTTAAAATTCTCTCTCATGATTGGCAAGGACAATGCCTGAGTCAAAAGCAGGCATGATTCCTGTTTGTCCCCCAGCTTTTGAGAAAGGTTAGACCCCTACATTGTACATGCTATTCTCTTCTTTCTTTTTTCTTTCTTTTCCTTCCTTCCTTCCTTCCTTCCTTCCTTCCTTCCTTCCTTCTTCTTTCTTTCTTCTTTCTTTTTTTCTTTCTTTCTTTCTTTCTTTCTTTCTTTCTTTCTTTCTTTCTTTCTTTCTTTCTTTCTTTCTTTCTTTCTTTCTTTCTTTCTTTCTTTCTTCCTTTTTAAGTAGGCTCCATGCCCAGTGTGGAGTCCAAGGTGGGGCTTGAACTCATGACTCTGACACCAAGAACTGAGCTGAGACCAAGAGTTGGACACTTAATGACTGAGCCACCCAGGTGTCCCTGTGCACACTGTTTTTAAATAGGCTGAGTTCAAAGTCACCATCTGTTGCAGACAGAAGTATAGCTTGTGTGTCCCTTTGGGAATGAAAGCAAGGAGAGCCCTGTTGGCACTTGCATTGTTGGGTGTGAGGTTGTAAGCCCCAGCTAAATGCCACCACTTCGCCATGTACCTCTATGTCTTGATTTCACTTCGGTCCGTCTAGTGTCTTTCCATCAGTCTTAATGATTGTCATGTCAGCTTATTACCTTAAATATTTTGGAAAATGTGCCACTTTGTAGAATGGACTACTCTCCCATCCTCTATCCCCACATCCAGATATGATTCAGGGTAGATCATCTTGTTAGTTTCTCCTTTCTTTTTAATGGAGGATGCAAATTGTGAGGTGCATCATTATTTACTCTGCCCCATTTATTCCTGCTGCCCACCTCTTTCTCTTGTAGGTGGGAGGGATCAGATTTAGGACCCTGTCATATATCCTTTGTGCTCACAGCAGGGTAAGAGTAACACCCTCATTTGGGTTAGGACACCATGTCTCCTGAAGATTCTGGTGAGCTTGGTGGGATTCCAACTGATGACATCATTAGGTGCTGAGGCTGCTTCTCACATCTAGGACAGGCCTTTTTTTCTCCAGGGCTGAAGAAAAGGGTGGGTTCCTGTTCACCCAGTTCAGTGATTTATGGAGCTGCCACTACTTTCATCCTTAGCTCCTCCTTTCTACCCACTTAATTCCCATCGGTGAGCAGTAAGAGGCTTCTATCTCCCTGAGAAAGACCAGGAGAAAGGGACTTTGTGCCTCAATGGCCTGCACAGTTACCAGCAGTCCTGGGAAGCTGTAGCATTTCCTCAAGGACTGGGCCTGTGACTGGTGTTACAGTGAGAATTGCTGCAAACGGACTAAGGAAGCTGTGAATAGAAGTGGGACACTGAGGTCTTACCAGCCACACCTTGGAAGAAAGTGAAGTGGGAAAAGGATGAGGGCATGAGGAGTGGACTCGGAAAGAAGCTGCCACTGCAGGTCTTGGGGCATTTTGGGCAGGCACCTGCCTGTCCTTTCTCATCTGGCATGGCAGAGACCATTACCCACGATCGAGGGTCTCATGCATCCAAGTAACCTCACCTGGGGTGGCATTTCGACTTAGCGGGGAGGCTGGACAAGTGGCAGCAAGGCTCATTCCCTTGGTGGCTTTTGTAAATTGATGGGACTGGCAGCAGTGCAGCAGACAGCTGCCTGAACCTTCCCTGTCCCTTGCTGCTGCTGAGGAGGGTGGAGCCATCCCAGAGGGGTAATCAAGAGACTCAACATCCAACTATCAAAATCCTCCTCATTCCTAAGGCTCAGCTCATCTATCAACTCCTGTCTGAAGCCTGCTCTGAATCTCCCTGGTGACTTGGGCTGATGTTTCCCTTTTGTTTCATTCTGCCATTGGTTGTGCATAACTGTTACTCCCATCAGGCCCAGCTCCCAAGGAGCAGGGCCTGTGTCTCCCACAGTGCCCAGAGCAGAACCAGTTCATTGCCGACTCTCGGTGTGTTTGATATTGAATGACCAACTAGAAGCAGATGTGCTTAGGCAGCTCTCCTTGCCCCGTTGCTCTTGGCGAGCTCCCTGGTGGGGGCTGTGTGCTGTGCATGTGGACGACACCCCACAGCCCCTGGGCTAGAGGGTTGCCAAGCTCTGAGAGCATGGAGAAGAAGGGGCCTGGATATCCCAGCCCTCACTCCCCTGGTGATTTCCTGTTTCTGTAGAGGGAAGGAGACTTGTCCTCAAAGGTTCATGGACTCAGTCCCTAGGGCATGCTTCAAAGTTCTTGGAGGGGAAGGAGCTGACATGGGTAGGCTGGAGAATGAGCAGCAAGGGGAACACTCACTGTATGAATTCAGATGCCTCTTCCCCTTCGAGCCACACTTCCAGGGGTGCTTCTCCCTGGTGTGCCCTCCTGCAAGCAGAGTTCCTCACTCTTTTCTTTCTGCTCTCCCTGGGCAATCTGCTCATTTCCCTTACACCTGCCCTTACAGTGCTGTGCTGTGTTTCTGCCCGCCCTCTGCCATTCCCACCACTGGACTGTGAGCCCTTTGGGAGTGAGAACAGGCTGCTCATGTGCTGTGAACCCAGACACAACTCCCCAGTCTGTTTGTCTGTTTTTCTTTCCTTCTTTTTTGAAGAATTTAGTTATTTATTTGAGAGAGTGCACGAGAGTGCATGAGAGAGAGGGTGAAGCAGGCTCCCCACTGAGCAGGGAGCCCTACACAGGACTCAATCCCAGGAGCCTTGGATCATAACCTGAGCTGAAGGCAGATGCTTAACTGACTGAACCACCCAGGCGCCCCAGTGTTTCTTAAGTGAGTGAAGAGATGAATGAGGAAGGGTATGCAGGCATGAATGAATGAGCTCGCACTGCTGCAAAGATTAGGGAGGGAGAGAGTCGTAGAAGGAATTCTCCCTCTGAGTTAGATTCCAGCTCTGTCATACTAGCCAGCTGATAAGCTGTGGGCCTTGGCTTTCTCATCTATAAGATGGGGATAATACTATTGACCCCAGAGGGCAAAGTGCCCAGTGCAGCGGCAGGTACATGACAGACACTCAACAGATGGCAGGTTCTAACAGTACTTGAGTTGGAGTGTTGCAGGGACACCAAGCCACTTAGGAAAAGGCCTCTTCTGGCATGCAGCAAGGAGGGAATTTAGGGGTGCCGACTGGCCCTCAAAACCCATAGTTATTTGCTGTGCTGCTATGATCCTAGCTGTGGCTCTCAGATTGAGGAAGGCAGAGGAATGTACCTCTTTTGTTTAGGAATGAAACTCAAGGCTGAGGAGCCCATCTGCTGCATAGCTGGGGAGAAGTGGTTTCAGGAAATTGGGAAACATTTGATGTCTCAACAGACATTCATTCATTATTTGGCACCTACTGCAGGCCAAGCCTGTCACTCACTTCTGCAACAGCTGCAGAGCCAAGCTGAGCCAGGCGGGGACTGAGCACAACTCATGGGCTAATCTTCACTGGCTTGGCCCGAGTGGCCGGAGAAGGCAGTGAGTTGCCATGCATCTTTGGTCTTCCAGGGGCAAAGGGCTCAAAGTGCCTGGTCAGGCTTCATCACAAGAGCATCCATGCAGGCAAATGTTCATTTTCCCAGTTTGTTGATGGGGAAACAGAGACAAGACATGAAATGGCTGGACCGAGGCCATTCTGATCAGATGCTGTGGAGGAAGGTTTGGGACCTGGGTGTCAGTCATCTGGGATCCCTGGGTTTCCCCAGAGCTATAAAGGAGGTCTAGAGGTGCCCCCTTCGCTGATGTTACCCAGTCTCATGTGAATATGTGCCCCCTTCTCTGATGTTACCCAGTTTCATGCGAATATGTGGTTTGGAGGCAGGCTGTTGGAGCAAACAGCTTGACTAGGACAGCTGGTGGCATCTAGCAGAGTTTGCAGGACAGGGCCATGACCTTTCCCACACTCTATCTGTTCTTATCCTGCTCTTTTCTCATTCATTCCTGTCCTCTGCTCACTTTCACTTCTCCTTTACAGGCTGGCCTCTGCCAGAGGGCGCTTCCACATTTTCCCAGCAGCCTGTGGCTTGGCTATCCTCCGTCTCATCCTCAGACACTGGGCCAAGTGGCCTGGCATGTGCAGAGGGAAATGTCCAGTCCCAACTTCCTTGCCAAGTTCAAAAGGCAGCAGCTGTATCCACTGGGCCCGAGGTGGTGCCACCAGAGCCTGTCACCATCACCGCACTGTCACTCAGTGGGCCTGGTGATGGCAGCTGGGGGTCAGGAGGGGCCAGTGGCTGGTGTGGGAATAGCAGCTGTGGGAAGTGGCCACATCGCTCAGTGGCAAGGCTAAGGCAGCCCCCAGAGCACTGATGTACTCTGATCAAGGTGAGGTTGAGGGACTTCGTGCACCACTTTGGAACCTGTGGGCCTGTTTAAATCCCAGGTCAACCACTTCCTAGCTTTTTGACCTTGAGCAAGTTAATAAACTCTTGGACTTAGTTTCCCCATCTGTGAAGTGGGGATGATCATAATGTCCACCTGCAAGGGGCCTCTGTGAGGATTAAATGCATTCGTCCAAGTAAAGTGCTCAGTGAGTGTTCAGTAAACGTGACTGCCTTTTCAGGTCCCTATGTTCCTGGCTCGTCTCCCGCCCTCCACTTGTGCCTCGCAGATACTCAAGGCAATCATTTCTCATTACCAGTCCTGGCTGATTGCCCTAAGATGCTTCTCCTGCTTCTTATGCCTCTCGATGCTTCCACAATTGAATTTGCAATCTGTACTCACATGAGCTGCATGGAACATCTGCTCTAGGTCAAGGATACGTCCGTGGAAAACAAGAGTGTGGAAAGCCAGCCACTTCTCAGGCCTGGCTACCATGAACACGCCAGTGAGATGGGGCTCTGGTGTTCTGGTCCAGGCACTCAAACCGCCCTCTTGCCCGGAGGCTCTGGGAGCAGAGGATGATGTGTGAAATAGTTAAGAACTCAGAGGAGTCCTGGCCAGTGAGAATGGACTCTGGTCATGGTGTTGGAGCATGGCACTCTCAGGCCGGCGGCTCACCACACAGGCTCTTAACCTACTGGCAAGGAAGTGTTTTTAACAATTTGCATTGTTACACGTGTTCTGAGTCTATAGCGGCTCTGCCAGTGGGAAGGGCCAGTGCAAGCAGCAGCCTGTGAAGAGTCTGAGTGGAAAGAGAACAAGTCTGTTCTTCCCCTCCTTCCCGTATGCAGGCACACCCTGTGAGCAGATAGTAGAAGTTAGGGGGGCTGGTGCTAGTTGTTGGCTTTGGCATCAAACCATCCACTCATGAGCCCTGGCATCTTGAGCACATTTTTAGCCTCTGAGAACCTTGGTCATCTAATCTATAAAATGGAGGCAATAAAGCTCACAGGGTTGTAAGGATAAGTGTCCTAGATAAGTGTTCTAGAAAGCACAGGACGCAGAATGCTAGGCCTAGCAGAGCAAGTGGGAGCAATCCCTGCCCCTCTTCAGGAGGCCCTGGTGTTCTTTCCATTAGATAGGAATCCTCCCCACTCTAGGGGTTAATGGGGTGCACGTCTCCCTTAAAGTACTTGTGGGTCCCTGCAGGTCAGGCCCATGCTTTCATTCAGGTAACAGAAGTTTACTAAGCATCTGCGCTGTGCCAAGCACCATTTCAGTGGCTGGGGGTGCTCCCACAGTTTACATTTTGGAAGGGGAGGCAGGCAAGGCTAGGGTTTTCCTCCTGGTGCAAGCACACAGAAATCCCACCTTCCAGAGGTGACTGACACAGCAGCAGCATCAACCGAACCCATGAGATGAAACAGAGCCAAGCCTGAAATCAAAGAACAAAAACTCCAGAAGCCGTAAACAAAAGAACGTCCTGCAAACTAGAGGCCTGAGTGAAGTTGCCATGGAAGATGTGCAGGGATTCCGGAGCTGGGGCTGCGGCTCAGCACCCACTAGGGGGCTTCTAGAGATGTCTGGGGCATATCTCAAATCAATTGCATCAGCGTCCCTGTGAGCAGATCCAGGTACCAGCGGGTCTGAAAACTTGCTCATTGCCTGCAGTAGGATGGGGCTGGGGTTCTTTTTTTTTTTTTTTTAAGATTTTATTTATTTATTCATGAGAGACAGAGAAAGAGAGAGAGAGAGAGAGAGAGAGAGAGAGAGAGAGAGAGGCAGAGACCTAGACAGAGGGAGAAACAGGCTCCATGCAAGGAGCCGGATGTGAGACTTGATCTGGGATCACGGGATTACGCCCTGAGCCAAAGGCAGATGCTCAACTGCTGAGCCACCCAGGCATCCCAAGGAGCAGGGTTTCTAATGCCTGCTCAGAACAGGAATGAGTGGGATCCCCAGTACAGCAGGAGTCGTGAAGTTCTCTGAATAGGTGCAGAGGGCACTAGAAAAACTCTGCCCAGCAACTCCACTAACAGGGTAAAACACTGACCATCTACCTGCAGATGCAGGGGACAATATGTCACTCAGGAGAATTCAAAGCTGATCTGTACCTCCTAGGAGTGCCAGGGAAGTGGTCCCATTGCCAGACTATTGCCAGAGCCCGGAGCAGATGCATGAATAATAACATCGAAGGTGACCACTCCGCTGCCTGGGGCACAAAATACAACTTTAAGAAATCAGTTTCCACTGAACATTCTACTAGGACAGGCGGACAATAAACAGGGAAGCAAACATGTCATTGTTTCTCAGTGCATTAGAAGGAGCTTTTTAAAAGTGGTGATGTCTATTCAATATGTTGGCAAACAGAATTTAGAGAAAAAAATATATTTTTAAAGATGTTATTTATTCATTCATGAGAGACACACAGAGAGAGGCAGAGACATAGGCAGAGAGAGAAGCGATGCGGGACTCGATCCCAGGACCCCAGGATCACAACCTGAACCAAAGGCAGACACTTAGCCACTGAGCCACCCAGGTGTCCCGAATTTAAATAAAATATTTTAAAAAATACTGATGTCCCTGATCATTTTCCAGAAATACTGATTAAACTTCTGCAGGGTGTGGCCTGGGCATCGAGGTCTTTCATGAAATTTCTCAGGGTTGAGAACTACAAAATAAATGAGATAATTCAGATAGGTTCTATAGACCACCTGCCTAGCAGGATAATGTGAAAGATAATAGAGAGTAATTAGCTGAGGGAGACCAGGGTTGGACTCCTCAGGAGGTGACACTTAATACAAAACTTGAAAGATGAGCAAGAGACAGCTTGCAAGGAGCAGGGGAAGCGGCTTTCCAGGCAGAGGGAACAGCACGTGCAAAGCCTCCGAGACTGGAATGAAGTTGGAAAGTTTTAGGAGAAGCAAAAGGGCCCTTGTGGCTGGAATGTAGTGAACCAGAAGGGACGAGGTTTCAAGACCGCATAAACCATGGAATGGTTTGCAGACTTGCAAACATAAGCATTTTCTTCCAAGAGCAAAGGAAAGCCGCTAACATGTTTAAGCAGGGCGATGACATGGGGAGAGCCCTGCAAACTCACAGCTGTATACACTTGATTTGCTTTATGTCCCTAACCTTCTTCCCACCCAGCTTCTCTCTCTCTCCCCCCATTCTTTATTTGCATTTTCACAGTAACTCTGTGAAGGAGGTAGGTAGGTGGCTTCGCCATGTTACAGATGAGATGACACCATGTTGACCGGCTTCCCTCGTTGTCCTGCTGCTCTTGAGTGCAGGCTTCTGGATCCTCTGGATCCTCCCCTCCAAGAGCAGGTCCCGGAGCTCTTGAGGGGAGGTGGGTTGTTCCTGAGCACCAGCATCCTGATTGTTACTACAGTGAATTACATGCTTGCCAACCCCTGGTTGGAAGGAAAAAGCACAAGGCTGGCCCTTCTTGAGCAAAACAGCTCGCCCCAGACTGGTCTTCTTTGCAACACCCAACTTCCCTGAAGAGCTAATTATTCTGATTGCCAGTCGTCCCTTCACAGACTCTATCTAGCAGCTCCACTGTGACAACCTCATTTTGGGAATGAAAGTGCTTTGAACCAAATTGAAGGGCTGTTTTGTGGAATCACCTGCTCTGACTCACCTCAGTGTTTGTCACTGGAATCTGCACTGTTAGGATCCATGCAGGCAAAGACATGAAGAGAAATCTCACAGAGGAAGACATAGACATGGCCAACATGCACATGAGAAAATGCTCCGCATCACTTGCCATCAGGGAAATACAAATCAAAACCACAATGAGATACCACCTCACACCAGTGAGAATGGGGAAAATTAACAAGGCAGGAAACAACAAATGTTGGAGAGGATGCGGAGAAAAGGGAACCCTCCTGCACTGTTGGTGGGAATGTGAACTGGTGCAGCCACTCTGGAAAACTGTGTGGAGGTTCCTCAAAGAATTAAAAATAGACCTGCCCTACGACCCAGCAATTGCACTGTTAGGGATTTACCCCAAAGATTCAGATGCAATGAAACGCCGGGGCACCTGCACCCCGATGTTTCTAGCAGCCATGTCCACAATAGCCAAACTGTGGAAGGAGCCTCGGTGCCCATCGAAAGATGAATGGATAAGAAGATGTGGTTTATGTATACAATGGAATATTACTCAGCCATTAGAAACGACAAATACCCACCATTTGCTTCAACGTGGATGGAACTGGAGGGTATTATGCTGAGTGAAGTAAGTCAATCGGAGAAGGACAAACAGGGTATGTTCTCATTCATTTGGGGAATATGAATAATAGTGAAGGGGAATATAAGGGAAGGGAGAAGAAATGTGTGGGAGATATCAGAAAGGGACACAGAACATGGAAGACTCCTAACTCTGGGAAATGAACTAGGGGTGGTGGAAGGGGAGGAGGGCGGGGGGTGGGGGTGAATGGGTGACGGGCACGGAGGGGGACACTTGACGGGATGAGCACTGGGTGTTATTCTGTATGTTGGTAAATTGAACACCAATAAAAATTAATTTATTAAAAAAAAAAAGGATCCATGCAGGCCTCTGGGCGTTGCCCCACTGCTTGGCTGTGGGCTCTCATTTTCTATTAATTCCCCAAGGACTGGCTGCTCCCAGCTGTTGATGCTAGGTCAGTTTTGGGAAAACCTCGTTTTTTCTTTCTTTGTTTCTTTCTTTGTTTCTTTCTTTGTTCCTTCCTTCCTTCTTCTTATTTTAAGTATTTTATTTATCTATTTAGATATAGAATGAGAGAGAGAAAAAGAGAGAGCACAAGCAGGGGGAGTAGGCAGTGGGAGAGGGAGAAGCAGGCTCCCCACTGAGCAGAGAGCCCAACGTAGGGCTTGATCCCAGGACTCTGAGATCATGACCTGAGCTGAAAGCAGATGCTTAACCGACTGAGCAACACAGGCACCCAGGAGAAACCTCTTTAATATTAGAACATGCGGTTGTGGCTGGAGCATTTGGGTCCTTCCGGACACAGCTCTTGGAACCCCTGGAAGACCCGTTTCCCACCCGAGGTTCTGGAGAGGGGAAGGATGTTGTGAGAACAGGAGGGGCTATGAGGAATGTTTAGTGATCTCGTTGGGTTGTTCCGTTGGGCTGTGGCTATACACAACTGAGGCGGGATTCTGGAAAATGATGTGGGACTGGATGGCTCTATGCACAGTATGTGGAAACAGGCCCCACTACCTGGATCACTAAGGATGGAAATGAAACTCCTACCCTCACCATGAAGCCCAAGGGCAACAAAAACATTGCTTCCACATAGTAACCATGGAAACCACTACACTCACCCTCTGTTGTGGAAAACCTGCCATTAGATCAGAGCCCCTTGTGTTTTTGCTTCCTGAAGAGATGGCATAGACTGCTCCCAATCTTCTCCCTTCCTGCCATCCCACCACATTACCCTAGTCAAGGCTTAGGTACCCAAGAAGAGCTGCAACCTAGGTCCCTAGGCTCACCAGGTTCTTGGTAGATGCCAAAGGGAACAGCCTTGGGGAGGGGAAGCAGAAGGAAGGAGATGAAGACAGGAAGGAATGATGACATCTAGCAGTGCTGGTGAGAGACAGGCGGGCTAGGGCAGGCTGTTGGTGTCATTGGGGATGCTATTGAGGGCATTCATGAGGCAGCATGCACGTCTGGAGTCCCATCTGACCGGCATCAACAAATGTCCCTGTTCCATTCATTCTGGAAGGGGAGCTTTAATTAGGCATGAAGAGATTTATCAAACAGCAGTCCCTTGGAGCTGTTGGTCTCTTTGCCATCTGGACGGATGGCTTCGTACCCTGTGACAACAGCAGTGGGAATGATTTATGAGGTCCCACAGCTCCACCCCCTGGGCCTGATAAAACCTGAATGGCTTTTGTCTTCCTCCAAAAGGAGGGAGACTTTGCCTTTGTTGATGGGCACACAAGCTGGGGTTCATGCTGAGGTTTGTCTGACTCTGTGAAGGTAATGCCAGACCCATGACAGCCAAGACTGTGCTTGGGGTCAATTTCCAATTTGCAGTGACCCAGCCACAAGGATTAACAGAAGATGCCATGGAGTGGGGATAGGACTTGGGTGCAAATTCTGCCAGTGAGCCCCCTACAGGGGTTTCCTGTAGGTTTTCTGCCTCAATTTTATGACCCATCCAATAGGAATAATGATCTCTGCATCTGCCCAACTCATAGGATTTTTTGGAGGTTCTTATGACATTCCTGATGCAAAATACCATTAATTACACAGTCCTCCACAGACATTCAGGATTTAATCCAACAAACATTTATTGAGCAACTGCTATGTGCTATGCACCACTCCGGGTGCTATGATGGATACAGATGAATAAAACACAGTCCCTGCCCTTGGCGAGCTTACAATCTAAGAACACTCATAGGACAAGTGCACGATAACTATAATACAAGGCAGAATATGGTAAGTGCCATTAGAAAGGCACAAATAAAGTGCTACGGTGGTTCAGTGGAGGGAGAGATCCCAGTGGTTGGTAGATCAGGGAGGGCTTCATGGAAGATATGGTTTCTGCATGGGCCTTAAAGGGAACAGAAGAGAGAGTCCCAGGAGACGAAAACAGCAAGACCAAAGGCACAGAGACAGGGAAACCAGGCACCCTTTCCAGAAATGACGATTCCAGGTGGACCGGTACAGGATGTAAAGAAGGAATGGGGCCTTATTGGGTGATCTGTAATGTCAGGGTGGAGACTTGTACCTTATTTTGTGGGCCAGGGTGGGGGTGACTTTTAAAGGTTTGTGAATGCCTGGAGATAAATGCCTACGCAGGTGCAGGACAGATGGGGGCTGTGCAAACATGCCCAGAGGGGAAGCAGGGGGGAGGAGAGGGCTGCTAAAATTGTGCAAGCAAGGGAAGCAAGGGCAGTGCTGGTGGGGAGGGGTGACAAGGGAACCCATGGAGAAGAGTCGAAGATGATTTTAGGGTCTTAGACTTGGGGGGTTGAGAGGCTCGCGGGCTTCTAGCAAGAAGAGGAGACTTGGGGGTTGAGAGGCTCGCGGGGCTTCTAGCAAGAAGAGGGGGGATCGTGGAGTAAGGGGAGGCAGAGATGATAAACTTGGCTTCGGATATATGGAATCTATGGTGCCATGGGAGCAGGTGGGTAGGGGCACAATGGAAAGCGCCAAAATAGGGAGTGTCCGTGCAGTGGGGCAAGGTGGAGGGAGGGAAATAATGGTCTGACCCACCTTGGGTCCTTTTTAAGATCAAGGAAAGGGTGGCAATAAATAAATCATAAATACTTAAATAAATAAATACATAAATAAATGATGAAGAGGCTCTGGGAAGGGAAGAGAACACCAGGAGAACATGGCATCCTGGGCACAGAAGGGCAGGTGTCCAGCAGGTGTCGCTGTGGAGCCCAGCGATGTGGGGAGCTGGGTGAGGACAAAGGGTCTTTCCATGTGGCAACATGGAGGGCCCTGAATCGCAGGTCCCCAGAGCAAGGAGGCCAGACAGGTGTAGGGGACGGCAGTGCAAGCACCAGAGACCCCTTCCCAGGGCTGGTGGTGGAAGGAAGGTGAGGGAAGAGGCTGTAGGAGCCGGGATGGGTGGAAGAGTGTGTCCTGGTGGAAGTGAGGACAGAGGTGGCAGAGGAGTGACTGGGGTGTGTAGCAATACGTCACTGGCCAGAGGAGGATGTCACTTCTTCAGAAATGGGAGGAAGGAGAGGAGTGGGGAGGAAAGGGATCAAGAGATCTGGAGGAGAGTTGGTATTTCAGATGGCTCCCTCTCTTCAGCCAAGGAGGTGGCCGATGGCAAATGGTGGGCATTTGAGGGCTTGAGGAGCATGCAGGTCTCAGAGGCTCCAGGGTGAGTGATGGTGGGGCATTTGGGGACTGACTCATGGTCAATAGGAGGTGACTGAAAGGGTCTCCTGCTCCGAGGATGGCTGTGACCACTGCAGTCACAAGGTGGTGGAGGAGGGTAGCAGGGTGCAGGCTGGGACTCCTCGGGGCCACACAGGCTAGCTGGCCTGTGCAGTTAGCTACTTTCAGTGGGCAGAGGGGATGGGCTGCCTCCTGCCTGCACACCCAGGTGGAGGGGCAGGAGGAGGTGGGAAGCCCAGCCCCTGGAGCTCCTGCCATCAGATGGGAAGCACTCGGCAGCGCAGGACCTGTGAGTAGGGGAACGGAGGGATGTGGACGGTCCTGGCTTCCCAGCTCTTCTCTGGAGAGAACCTGAGGGCACGTTCTCAGGACTCCTTCTACTTCAGCAGCCACTAGTGTCCGTCTAAGGAACCAAGACCAATATGGGACCGAAGGAAAGCCATCTCTTCCACGGAGCTCTTGCCTTGAAGTGCCCTGCAGGGCAGGCTGCTGGCTGGTACACGGAGCGTGGGGCCAACTCCAGGACCTGACATCCCGGCTCCCCTCAGGACTCACCACTGGAACATTCTGGAGTCCAAAGCCTTGGTTAATCCACCGAGGCCCAGGCAAGACTACCTGTTCCCCAGGGCATTGCCAGCTTCAGATATTAAATGTCTTCCAGGGCCTTTGAGATCCTCAAGATGAAAGGCTCTGGAGAAGCGTAAAATATGATGCTAATTATTTCCACTTCTTGCAAGGGAGTCCAAACCACTCAGTTCCCACAGAGGCTGTTAGGGCTGTTGCTTTTTTAAATATTCATTTTGTGATGCAAATCCCAAATCTCAGACTTGAAGCATCAACTTGAAGCATCAGACTTGAAGCAAGGACAAGAAGGGAAGAAACAGAGAGATGCAGGGTGGCGATCGCAGCTGTGGTTTGGAGCTGGAGCACCCACGTGTGGGGTGAATGGTTCTGAGTATCCTCCTAACGCCTCCGCTTGCTTCCCAGCAGCCATTAATTTAGAGCAAATGTCCTGTTCTGAGTCGCCGCTGATTAATTATGTCCGGTCTCGTGTGCTTAGGAGCAGATCTTGGTTACTTCTCTTAACTCCCTTCACCTTCAAGATAATGGTTTTTTACTTATCTTTCAAATATGTTTTAAAACACTGTTATTTATCAGGCAGGGGAATACATCCAACAAATCAAGCCTGCCAAGGCTTGTCTATATGTGACCTCTGATTCCAGCCCCTAAGTGATTGGCATGGAGCCCAGATTTCCCTGGGGGAGATTATGCCCAGTGTTTGGATACTGCATTTGGCTTTGGGTTAAAAAAAAAAAAGAAGAAGAAGAAGTCTTAACAATTAATCTTAATAGAGGGCAAAAAGGATTTTGTGAAATTCTAAAATTGTTGCCTCTGGAGGAGGGTGGGTAGGTGGGGATGGGGGTGGACATTGGAACCTCTCCCTGCAGACTTGAGAAGCTCGGTGTTGGAGCTCCATGCCGGCTTGTGTGACCATCAGGATAGGAAGATGATGAGATAGTGACATTGACACAGCAGTCTGGCTGCAGAAGCCCCAGTGAGTGCGCGATGCAGAAAGCAAACAGAGTGGTGTCAGAGAAATGGAGCTAGGTGCTTAACATATTTTCAGGTCTCACACTCTGGGGCTCTGTGAGGCACCCCAAAAGGCAATCATATATATTTTTAAAGGGGTGACATTTATCTTGACAGAGCCCTTTCAAGCCTCTGCTGTGGCTTCCCTAGTGGGAGAAGGGGACAGTACCATCCCTCATGTAACATTCTAATAGAGCAGGAAGTGGGCTAACCCAGAGGGTGAGATCTCAGGGTCCCTTCCTCCTTGGGGGGCACTAGTCTCTTTAAAGAACATCCATCAAACAACCACATTTTGGACACTCTTCTGCCCTGTTGTGGGGTGGAGTGCTGCCCCTGAGCAGGAAATCTCAATTTTCCAAAAACACCAGGGAAACATACCAGCTCTTTAGTATCATCTGTCTGCTCTGTCCAGGTCTTGG
Source organism: Nyctereutes procyonoides (assembly GCF_905146905.1). Taxonomy (NCBI): domain Eukaryota; kingdom Metazoa; phylum Chordata; class Mammalia; order Carnivora; family Canidae; genus Nyctereutes; species Nyctereutes procyonoides. Next base: position 44,504,232 of record NW_026575047.1, on the reverse strand, counting down.
TGGTTCTTGCAAAGCCAGAATTTGGACTGTCCATGGATTTTTCGCTAGCCTTCTCTCCATAGCTGTGGAAGCCTGTCTGGGACAGCCGGGTCCACTGTGGATCATCCCTTGGACAGTTCAACTCTAAGTCTGCGGGGCCAGGCCCACAGCTCTGAAGTAGCCTCTGGTTCTTGGTATCCTTGTACTCTTTTGCCAGGCTGGACCCCTCAACCTCCTTCTCCTCTGTGAACAGCACCATTTCAGACTTGGGTCAGGTTGTCCCCTCTGGGTCTTGGCTCACCCAGAATCTGCGTATCTCAGAGGCTCGGGGCAGCTGCCAACAGGTGGCTCTCTATCCATCCATGAGCCCAAAGATCTCTCCAACCCAGGAGGCAGTTTGTCATCCAAAGTCATGGGACTGGCTTCTTTTCATGCCAAGTCCTTCTGCCCCTAAAGATGGACTGAGTCTCAATCCAGTTTGGGTGGGTTCTCCACACCTTCTTCCTGTGGCTTATCTGCCTAATGCTAGATGAACACCACACAGTTATAAATACTCAGGTCAATATATATATGCAGGTATAGATATATATATTCTGGTCACTGTTTTACACTTTAACAAAGAAAACCACTAGCCTGCTTGTTCTATAGTTTGTGCCACCCCGACTCCCATCTGCCTGTGGTGTAGCTGGCAGGAAATGTGAGCCACTGAGTCCCATGGGGTGCCCACCTTACGTAGCCCCGTCGCACTGGCCAACAGTCAGTTTCAAAGCCCCCTGCTCATGCAGGCTCTTGAGGGCCTTGAACTCCAAGGGCATGGTGTGGGGGCTGGCCTGGGAGGTGTAGCCATACTTGAGGCTGTCGTAATAGTGGTATTTGACCGGGTTCTGGTTCTGATCTAGTGGAAAGGGCCAGAAGCCGTAGAGGTAGATCTGGTTACAGAAACGTGTGGCCAGGGTATACATCAAGAGACCAGTGGTGGGTCTTTTGATGTGAACTTTGTTGGTCAGCCAGTATCTAGAAAAATAAAAGAAGTGAGGAAAGAAATAAAAAAGAAACATGAGTTTGTGAATCCTCCTTCCCAGGAAGAGGACAACTTTAAACTGTCCAGCAGCCTGCTTCCTGCCACTCCAAGAATTGTGGTGATCAACCAAGCCACTGGTTACCTATTCCCTTCACAGGGATTGACTACCAACATTTATTAAGCAACAGAAATGTTCCCTGTGCTGTGTTCTTTCACATATATGACTTTTGTGGGAATATAATGAGCCTGTTAGTAGGTCCAGATGCAGAAATGAGGCTCAGACAAAAGTGGCTTGTCCAAGGTCACCTAGGTAGAAAGGGCAAGACCTTGACCTGAGCTCAGGCTTGTTGAAATCTAAAGCAGGGGCAGGCAAACTTTTTCTATAAAGAGCCAGCTGGTAGATATTTTTGGCTTTGCAGTCATGCTCCTGGCCTCTGCTGTTGGAGCACGAGAGAGCCACAGATGACACGGGTGGGCGTGGCAACTTGCTGCTCGGGCCACAGAATGCAGACCCCTGATTAAAGGGGTGGCTCATGCACAGTGCCCACCACCTTCCCTTTGTGGAGGGTCCTGTGGTATGTGCCTTTGCCTGTCACCATTCCTGACCCCAGCAGAGATTGACTTCCTTGTCTCTTGAGCATCATTGGATTTCCTTCCCATCCCTGCCTGCAGGACCCCCAATCTCTCAAGCAGGCTGCCCACCTCTGACCATGGGTGGCTTCCCTGAGAGCTGAGGGGACACCAGATGGTGCTCCGCCTGGCGAAGCCGGGTTCTACTGTGCTCTCTTCTCATGCCTGTCATGGCATTGGCATACCTCCCTCTGAAATGGGAGTTCCCGCTTCCTACGTAGGAATCTGTTGGAGGTAACAAGATGAGCTACAGAGAAGTGGAGAGAGCATGGCACTGGGCTCAGGGGCCCAGTGCTGGGCAAGGCACGAGCTATCTCTGCACACAGAGGGTCTCAGTTTCCTTCAGCCAGTAGTGAGGAAGAACCCATCTCCATTCCACAGTCTAGGAAACAGAGGTCTGGGGGAGCTACCAACTTTTTAGACTTGAGTTTCAAGTGACAGTTCTGTCCACAGCTACCTGCATGCTGTAGCAGGTTACTTCTCCCTGCTGGACCTAATTTTTCGCCTCTATATTATGGTAGGCCATAGACCAGAGGATCTCCAAGTTTCAACACAATCTAGACGTTTCTCCAGAAGTGAGAAAACATCCATTCTATTTGCCCCCAGTTTGACTTTCCACTGTGGTTCTTCCGCTTGGATTTATTTATTTATTTATTTATTTATTTATTTATTTATTTATTATTTTCTTTTTTTTTCCGCTTGGATTTAGAACTCATTGGGATGTGTGGTTTACCCTCTTGATTCCTTGTAAGAAGCTTCTCCTTACCTTACACTGAGTCCCCTTAAATGCAATGGGTATGCCTTGGTAGAAAGAATTCCTTACCACCAACTCCTTCCTGCTGTGCGCCCACACCCCAGACACTGACCGTGTTTTTCTGCCCTCAAACTCTGTGCGCCTCATCTCACGTGCTCCACCTGCCATTGTGAGAAACATCCACTCCCCAGCAGCAGCACAGCCTCTGATGACCCTCAGCACAGTGACAGGTGTGACTTTATAGTCAAACACACCAGTTAAATTCATGCTGGAAGTAAAAGTATGCCAGGCAGGACATTTACATATTGCTGAAAGTTGAAAATGTTTCATATTCTTCACAGCACTTTTAGGAAAAAAGTTGGGTGGGCAGGGGTAAGATTTTCTAGAAGTTCCAGTATGCCCTTCCTTTTACCAGTGGTTCTTTCTGCAGCCTCAAAAAGGAAACACCAAGACATTCCAGAAAGTTAACCTTAAATCCTTTTTTTTTGGGAGGAAGTATTAGCCTTTGAATCAGACAAGTTACAGATTCCTAGTAACCCATATGATTTTAGTAAATCATGTAATATGTGATATAGTGAAACATATCCCCCACCCCAATCCCCACACCGTCCCGTGAGCATGATTCTCTAGGGCACCATGCTAGCCTCCAGGGCAGCACCTAGACACCCAGGCTTTCGTTGTAAGTCTTTCAGTTGAAGACCATTCTGGTTGCATCTCCTCCTGTTTCATCCTGTCTGGGCCAAGAAACTTCCCTGCAGCTGAATTTTTCAACCCGAAATCAGATGGAGAGGACAAAGATGGGGAGCAAGACAATGGCTCCGTTAACTACAAGCACAACTGGGAAGTAATAGGGAAAAGCCTGTATGGACATCCTGCAGACCTTCATCATGTCTTCTTTCCTGAACTGCTGAGAGGCTTACTCCCAACTGACATGTGGAAGGCATGGTGCTGGCTTGGGGATTGGGGGGCTTGGTGCTGAGGTTGAGGCTTAAGAGATAAGGTGCCCTTCCTGAGACCACCTGCGCACTATAGATTTAATGGGGTTGAGCTGAGCTTGGGAAGGTGCTGAGGGGTAAAGGCAGGGAGAATGGAAGGAGAAGAAGAATCCTGGGAGAGTAGCAGCTGATGTTTGGATCACCCACACATTGTTGCAAAGTGCTCATCTGCCCTGGCTTAATCACCTCCTTTAACAGGGATCTCAACACCCTCCTGAACTGGTCCATTGCATTTTCTAACTCAGTGCTTCTTGACCTAGAGCTTTAAGAAGACTGATCCTGAGTGCAATCTCCAGGTGCAGGCTGGACACTGAGGTTTTTAAAAACCTCCCCCAGTAGTTCAAATGTTCAGCCAAGGACAAGAAGCCCTGCTCTCACTGGTGGGTAGTTCTGCTAAGAATAGGTATATTTGGAGAAAATATGGGAAAAGAGTAAGCCTAAGGAATACTCATTGAGTTTTAAAGATGGTTGAGTCCTGAAGTCCTCGCCCAATGGCCTGGTGGGGGATGTAACCGAGTGAGCTGGGAGCTGGGACATGTGCAGGAAAAACCAGTGCCTGGCCTCAGGGTTGCCAAGGTAACAGGGAGTGGTGGGGACTGTGGCATCTAAAGGGGTAGGCAGTCTTACTGTTGTCCAGTGTGGTGGTGCCAAATTTTATGATTGTTTTCCAGAGTTACCAGAGATCTGGATTTCTATGCAATTTCTTCAAATTTTTGAATGTTGGCAGCTATTGCAAAAAAATTTAAAAACACCATGTGAGGCCCTGTTGGGTGATTCAACAGGTTGTATTTGCAGGTGATCCATGGGCCTCCTAGATTGGATTTGTCCTGTTCTTTCAGGTTCTAGAGGAAAACGTGGGAGTCCAGGGAGATGTGCCTGAGCAGCAGTGCTCCTCATGCAGCTGGTTAGACAGGGCTTAGATAAAATGCAGCCTCCCTACTTCTGATTCTTGGGCCTTTTCCACCCCATGGTGGTTCTGGAGGGTCAGGGTGGGCACAAGCTGGCTGTAGTAGCTGTTAGTTCTCCTCAGGGACATGCAAGCCACTGCAGTGTCCCTGCATGAGAGCATAGGGCTGTTTGCTCCCTGAGCAAATTCAAACCCTAACATAGGTCACCAATGCCATATTAGGGATTTGTGGTTTGTTTATTTTCAGATTATAAGGCCTTAGTGTGAGGAGGCTTTTGGAAATGAATTTCTTTTCAGGACATCAGTGCTGTGCTCAGGGGCGGGGAGGGAAGAATTTGATCATTAGGAGGTATGAGGTTACATGGACATGTGCTGTGCCCTTCCTGCAGATGTGACTTTCCTCCACATATCCCAGTGGTGAACTGTCTCTCCTCTGCCCCAAAACCAAGCACGTGAATTACATCTTCCTGGAAATGTTCCTTTTGTTCCACCCTCTTCTTCCTGGTTCATGCTTAGGGAATCACTTCCACCTACTTTCATGAACTTTGCTTCTACTTCTACTGTTGTGTTTATCTATCCAGCCTGATAATCCATTACTCGGCGAGTGGGCCTCCCACACAGAACTGTGCTACCATCTCCTCAAGAGCAGGGGCCATGCCTCACACTCCTGGTAGGGGGTTCAGAGGCACCTGGCTCAATGCATAGGGCAGCCAGAGCACTGTGGCGGGGACAGAAGTGGTCAACAAACACTCCATGTGCCCTTCTACATCTTCCAGCATCTCTTGCAATGGAACTGGGGTCATGTAACCAGTTCTGGCCAACAGGCTGTGACAGGAAGGGTGTCCCTTGGGGGGGGGCAATGTGCCTTAAGGGCCCGCAGTCCTTCTTTCTCTTCTGCTATGAGGAACCTCAGAGTGTCCCATAAAGGCCATGTCAGTCTAAGAAGGAAGGATCCTAGATCCCTGGATCACTGGCTGGAAGAGAGCTCATGTTGACCTGCATCACACTTTGCATAAACAAGAAATCAGCTTCTGTTGTGCTAAACCACGAGGCCCTGGGGTCATTACCGCAGCACAGCCTAGAAACATTATTATCCTGGCTTCCATTGTGCTCAGAAAATGTTTGACTTAGATGGAACTGAGAAATAGAAGTTGAAAAGGAGAAAGAGGGAAGCCAGGAAGGCACACAGCCTTGTACCTGTGGCCAGCAGGGACAGGGAGAGAGGTGCCCACCCTCTTCGATCTGCTGCCGGCTTTCCCCTGGAGAATCAATCACTGAGACAGGTGTTAACAGCAAAGGAGGCTCCAGAATGAATGGGGAGCTCAATGGCATGGAGGGACCCACTTATTTTCCATTCTGCCTCCACGGGTGAACAAGAACACTCTTGAGCAATGTCTGATGGGGATGCGGGGACGCCATTTAATGAGCAGCTTGTAATGGGAGCTGACTGAGTTATGTGGGAACAAATCATCCTTGATTTCCTTTCTATCCCCCCTCAGTCACTCTGGCCAATTTAGAGACTGTGTGTGTGGCCGACTTGCAGACGATTTCCTTCCTCAGGATAACAGCTGGGTGTTAAAACACAAACTAATTAATTTTGCCTTCCCAAATGAGGTTAGCTGGGTGCATCCGGGACATTGTATTGACAATGCACCTTTAATATCCCAGTCTTGAGATTTTAATTAGAAGGCAAAGTAATCTCAAAGAAGGCAGTAATTATTTTCCAAATTGGTTACCCCAATTGCCAAGACGATTAAGCGCCGTATTTTATGAGCATAGACAGCTATAGATGAGGATCGCCAAAATCATCTCCAAAGCACATTTATCCTTCTTTCTGGATTTCTGGGCTCGGTATGTGGCAAGCACAGTGGCTGCCACTGTTGGAAAAAGGAACCAAAAGGCTTTCTGTAAGATGCTAAGAGCACTTTGTGGGAACTTGCTCATATTATCCCTTAAAAGCAGGACTGCCTTACAGGTGGTTGCCATGGGACACTCGGTGACGCTTTGTGCAAGATGAGCAGCAAAGTTGGGGACAGGACCCTCAGAACCCTGGTCTCCCATTATCCACATCAGCAGCGTGGGCCCTGATCTAAGGACCCACAGCCCATTGCTGTCTTTTCTTTGGGAACACTGCTGAGGGCTCTGGTATCCTGAGGAACATCTCAGGACAAGGCTGCTCAGCTTTGTGAAAATAGAGAGCTGGGGCTTTTGTCTCAAAATCTGGGGCTGGAGTGCAGGGCTGACCAAGTCCCGTGGATGCTTGAGGCTGATTCCTGGTCCCCAGGCCTTGATGCTCACCTACGCCAGTGCTCTACACTCACGTAAGCAAGGTTAACTTCAAGGATAACCACGCCACCAAAAACTCCCTAGTGACTCTCGGAGTCCCCAGGACAACATCCAGTCACCAAGCCCTTGTGGCCTGGGCCTGGGATCCCTCTCACCAACCAGCATGCATAGCCACACTGCTATAAGGATCTTGTTGTTTCCTATGAGGACACAGCAACTCCCAGTTCTCTTGGCTGGTAACCCCTTTTTCTGGTCTCGGCTTCAATGGCACTTCCTGGACCTCCCTCAATGGGTTTGTGCCCTGTGTGCTGTTCTTTTCTGATCACAGCACTTATCATGCCATGGTATAATTATTCATTTACTTGCCTTTCTCCTCCCTTACAATTTAAAATTCTGTGAGCAAGTGGACTGGCTTCCTGTTTCTATAGCTCCAGATGCTAGCTAGGATAGCTCAAGCACAAAATGGGTGCATCACAAATCTCTATTTAATGAAGCCAGGAGTGAAAATGAGCAAGCGGGGGCCAGTGGCTCCCTGTGGGGGCACTGGAAGTGGAAGAGGCTGGCTTCCCACAGACCCTTCTAAGCTGCCACTAGGTCTGCCCATGTGAAAGGCAGGCTAACTTTACCTTAGACCTTTGTTGCTGAAAGAAAGGAGGAAAACCATGACACCGATTACTTCAGAGCTTCCTTCTGCTATAGGGTAGGTCCCTGGAAGAGTCAAGAGACTGTCACTCACCTACAGGGATCACCTCTGGCCCAGCAGGGATCCAGAAAGACCACCTCCTGAGGGCCAAAAACTTCTGGCTGGATTCTGGAATCTAAACTGATGCCGCTCCAAATAGGAAAAAAATTATAATTAACCTCATTCATAATTAAAGGAATCTAATTTCACACAACAATCAGATGGCATTTTCCGCTGGATTGGCAAAGATAACAAATGTTGGTAATTTACCATGCTGGTGAGGTTATGGGAAAGCAGGCATTTTCAATAATCATAAGTAGGAGTGTAAATTGGTACCTGCCTCTAGGGAGGGCAATTTGGTGACCTCTATAAAAACTAACAAGGCTTACATGCGTCTCTTTTTAGCGATGGCATGTCTAAAGAGCAAGCCTACAGAGGTACATAAGTGCAGATGTCGGTATAGATGATCACTGTAGCACTGATGATACTAGCAAAAGATTGGGAAAAACTGCAATGTCCACCATGGCTTCTGCCCCCATAAATTATGGTCCAGACACTGTGAAGGAGAACAGGGTGGTGTGTATTGATGTGGAAGGATTTCCAGAATTTAGCAAGGTACAGTGCCTAAAACATGCTCCCTTATGTGTAAAAAAGTGGATATTTCTGGAAGAATAAACACAGAAAACCAGTGTAACAGGCTGCCTCTGTGGAGGTGGACTCACTCACTTTCCACTTCAGATCCTTTTATATTGTTTGGATTTTCCTTTTTACTATGTGCATTGCTATTTGAAAAAAAATAGTCTATGAAAAGTGACAAAATGCCATCTGTGCCTTAATACCACAGACTTCCCTCCTTTTCTCTATGTAGCACTGCCCTGAAATGTACTTCCATACTCCATGTCCCCTAGAGGAGACTGGAACCCAGCTACTGGACTGACCCTAGGGACATATTCTTGGGACCGTGATGGGCATGCTTGGGAGAGGGCACCTCCAACCTGTGCTGGTCTTGCCTCTCATTCTCTGCACCATGCTTGCTGTCTCACCCATCTAGCACTTGGGTATCTGCTCCCTGCTGCCAGGCAGCAATGCCCACTCTGCTGATCTGCTGCTCCAGCTCTGGCAGGGATGCCCGCTGGATCACTGCCATCCTAGGGCCGACGTTCAGCACTTTTGGTGCCTAATTAAGCACCAATTCACAGGCTTCCTCCACACCAGGCCCATGGTCTGGGCAGCTAAATGGGCCAGGCAGCGGACTGCTTTCCTGCCCGAGGGCCACCCTCTCTATGGGTCACAGCCTTTCCTATTGTCATAATTGAATCTGAGCCATTCACTACCATCTGCAGACCAGAGTTTTTCCCTTCCTGCGGCCATATTCAACTGCCTGGGTGTCCTTCCCCTGGGCTGTTCACCTCCCTTGCCAACAGCCAGCCAGGGCACTGTGCCACTCCTGCAGGCTGGCAGAGCTGGAAGCCCCCTGGAAGAGCTGTTCAGCCAGTAAGAGTCAAAGGACAGGCCTTCTCTGCACCACATTGTCCCCTCTCTGTGATACCCAGGCCCAATAACTGCCTCAGACCAGCAAGAATCAATAGGGTGGCCTCTATTCCAATCCAACTGATGTTCTTAAAGCAGGGGTGGGGGTGGGGGTGGATTTGGAGATAAACAAGCAGACACAGAAAATGATGGAGATGCTCCTCCACAAGAGGAAGGCTTGGAACAGATTCTAACCTCAGAGCTCTCAGAAGGACTTCCAGCCTCCAGATTTGTGAGACAATAACTTACTGTTGTCAATTGAGGCCACCTGGCCTGTGATCCTACAGCAGCGCTGGAAGACTGATACACTAACTCTGTATGATGCAGATTTCCCAAGTCATGGCCCAGCAAGGGGCATTCACTGCTGTCTGAACAAGAGGCAACCAAGCTCATTTCAGATGACCCTTATTTGTGGGAATGCTTTTCTCAGGGTCCAGATGACACCTGACTCATTGTAGATCCCTTCTCAGCCCTAGTTCTACACCTGGAGCCTTGCAGGCCAAATCTGTGAGCCCCTCAAGGGCAAAAGCCCTGTTTCATTGGTTTTTGTGTTCCCTCAACACAGGCCCGGGGCCTTCTTGCTTATAGCAAATAAGTATTTACTAACTGAAGAAAGATTGCTCTCATGCTCTTTGGAGATTTCTCTCCCAAAACTTTCAACTTTTGAATTTCTCTGCCATTGTGGTCCCTCTCCAGCCTGGAACCCCAAATTTCTCCAAGTGGGACCCAACCAAGGTCATTGCTGACCTCAACTCTCAAAGTGTTATACATACATCACTGTGATCTAAGATCATCTTATCCCTTTGAGCAACCAACCACACTCCTGTTGCTGGTTGGCAATGTTCATTGCACCTATACAATTATTTAGAACCTAAGTACAGCATTTTGCATTTGTCTGTATTATATTTAACCCTTTTAAATTGGCTTTTTATTTCAGCCCATCAAAGGTAGTTTGGATTCAACTCAAATATTAGGAATCCCCCCAAAGTCATGTCTTCTATGAACTGGCTAAGAAAACAATTGATGCCTTTGTTTAAGTCATTGGTAAAAATGAGGACAGCTGGTAGTATAGGAGGCTGGTGTTGTGTTCTGAAAGATCCGCATGAAATCAACTTTTAATTCATGTCTTTTGGGTGTCCATGGTCAACAGTGGTCAGTCTGTCAAGGACATGAGAAGTGGGATGGCAGTGGAAGAGTAGACCCAACTGAAACCCATACAGATGGGTTTTAGTCCCTCTCCTCCTCATCTGAGTGAGCTGGAGCACTTCACTTAACATCCCTGAGCCTGTTTCCTTATGAGTAAAATGGGGATGAAAACAGTATCTATTTTACAAGTTTTCTCTGAGACTTAACATTTGTTCCCTTTTACCTGCTGAAATGTCACTGTTCTCCATGCTGCTCAAGAAATACTTTATCAAAGTATCCGACCTAAACCAAGATATGAAACGACTACACTGATTCCAGATCTACCTGTCTCCTACCCTTCCCAGAAGAGCAGACCAGGACAGTGTGCTCTGCTGTTTGCCCCATGAGCACACCTGTTCTTGATGTTTGCTTCTTCATCTTCAGGTGTTCATAAGCCACTACACTGATGACCGTTTTGAGACTATGGCTTGGGGTTGATAACAAGCTCATTAGAGTCCATCTTTTCCCCACTTTTAGAAAATTGGGCAAGGATGGCCTGCTCCAGATTGTCCTTCTCCAATTTTGTACGATTTGGGGAAGATCAGGGCCAGCTGCTCTGTGGTCTAAGTGCATGATATCTCCTGGGATGTTAATAGGTCTTGGTTTTGTTGAGTGTAGAGGTTCTCAAACTTGTGCTGTGCATCAGAATCAACTGTAGCATTTGCTAAAAAGCAGATTTCTGGTCCCCAGACATAGAGTTTCTGATTCAGTAAGTGTAGGGTGGGCCTGAGAATTTACCTTTCTAACAAGTACCCAGGTGATGCTAATGTCGCTGGTTCAGGGACCATGCTGAGAACCACTGGTTTAGGACAATGAAGCAGGACTGTAAATAATGACACCAAAGTCTTCATTATGCTATTCAGATGAAAGATAGCTCTCCTTTGCTGAGAGTACAGGTGTAGAAGACAAACCAAGGTCCAGTTCCTATCTGTCTTGTGTAGCCTCTACAGTGCCTGCCCTTAACTTTTTGGTTCTTCTTACTTGAAACTAAAATGCCCTGTTTTTCTTTCTTTTTCTTTTTAGGAGGGAGGGGTAGATAGAGAGGGATAGAGAGAAGACTCTTAAGCAAGCTCCATACCCAGCTCCAAGCCTGACTCAGGGCTTAATCTCATCACCCTGAGATCATGACCTAAGCTGAAATCACAAATCAGAGGCTCCACTGACTGAGCTACCCAGGTTCCCACTTTCTGTTTTTCTTAATATTTTCATAAGCTCACACTCTGACTTTGGCCTTCCTGACATTATTCTTCTAGGGTCCCTGTCTTTATTTGCTGGTTATTGTCACAGGGGCAAATGGGTAGTGATCAGGAGCAAGGGAGGAGTCCTGAATCTATCTCTTACCAGCCATGTGGCCTTGTACAAGTTACTTCCACCTGAGACTCAATTTGTTATCTTTAAAATAGGATATTGGTACTAGTTCTCTCATTACATGTCATAATGCTTAGCATGGTATCTGGTACAGTAATGTTAGGGATTTTTTTCTTGTGCCCCTCATTTATTCTCCTACATGTCCTTCATCAATCTGAGTTCACTTGGGGACCCCCTGGCCAGTCACCAGATGCTCTCTCAGTATCAGGCACTGTGTAGGGGACAGGAATGCAGCACAAAGTGGCATTATCCTGGCCTCAAGGCACTTATTACTCAAATAACTAACAATAAGAAGTAGGCTGATAACCACAAATGTGTAGTAGGAGATTGTTTAACCAGGGGAACTAAAACGATGGTATTTGGTCTCTTCACATGAAGCCTGGCTCTACCATGTGCCAGGTTTTAGTGTTAGATGGGCTTAATATGAACAGCATTGGGTTCTAAAGTGATTTGTATAAATGATCTCATTTGGTCTTTGTGACAAGCCTATTTGCTGTTACTAGAGCATCTCACAGTTTTTTTCCCCCATGAATGGATGGACTGGGGACACTAAATCAGCCCTAGGAGCACAATGACTTGTATATGGACATGTCTGGACATTTCAAGCCACCCAGCTGCATTCAGAGTGTGTGGATGCACAGCTGCTATCTGAGGATGGCTGCTTTTCTTCTGAATGGCTTAGATGTGAAGGAGCAATCAAGCAAATGAAGGAGGCAAAGGCCAAGGTGAGGTCAAGGAGCAAACAAAACTGAGAACCTCAACGGGAGTTTCCACAAGGCTCTATCAAGCCTCAGCTGCCAGTGGGTGTTTGGTGAGACTCTGAGGTGTTCTGACCTTTCAGCTTGTTCTGTCTGTTGGAAAAGCTGTCCCAGACTCAGAAGAACTGCCATGTACACAGAGAGTCTTCATACACTGCTATCCAATGTGGTCTCCTAACTCCAATTCTCAGGTGTGACAGTACTCAGACCACTGAACTCCCTGAGGCCCCAAATCTAGAACTGGCTAGGTATGAATTTGCTGCATCTGGTGCCCTGGCTAGAGTAAAGGGCTGTGCTTCAGTTCCTGGATGTGTTCCTCACTGGCTGGGTGTCCTCCTACAAATCACCCCACTTATCTGGGCGTCATCTTTCTCTTTTGCAGAACAAAGACACTTGGATGCCTCAAAGGTGACTCCCACTTGACATTCTCGCCAGCAGACACAAGGTTCCAATTTCTTCACATCCTCACCAACACTTGTTACTTCCTCCCTTTTTTGATAGCAGCCATCCCAGTGGGTGGAAAGTGGTAACTCATTGTGGTTTTGATTTACACTTTCCAAATGATGAGTGATGTTGAGCATTTTTTCACGTGCTTATTGGTCATCTGTATATCTTCTCTGTAGAAAAGTCTATTCAAGTCATTTGCCCATTTAAAAATTGGGTTGTTTAATTTATTTGTGGTGTTGTTGAGATCTAGGAGTTCTGCATATACTCCGGATATTAATCCCTTATCAGATACATGATTTACAAATATTTCCCCCCGTTCTACAGGTGGGTTTTTTCCACTCTCATAATATATTGACTTTTTGGTTCATGAAAAGCTTGAATTTTGATGAAGTCCCTTTTATCTCTTTTTTCTTTTGTTTCCTGTGTTCTGGTGTGATACTTAAGAAACACTGCTAAACCTAATGTCATAAAAATTTTCTGCCACATTTTCCTCTAACAGTACATTTCTTCTGATTTAATTGTACACTTAAAAGTGGTTAAAATGGGCTACTACCAAAAAACAAGTGTTGGCAAAGATGTGGAGATGGAATAACAAGTGTCAGTGAAAATGTAGAGAAACTGAAACCCTTGTGCACTGCTGGTGGATCATAAAATGGTGCAGCCACTATGGAAAGTGGGATGGAGATTCTTTAAAAAAATCAAAAATAGGACTACCATACGATGCAGCTATTGAAAGCGGAGTCTCAAAGAGATAATCTGCACACCCATGTTGACAATAGCACTCTTCACAATAGTCAACAAGGTGAAAGCCACCCAAATGTCCACTGACGGATGGATGGACAGACAAAATCTGGCGTATACATACAACAGAGTATTATTCAGTCCTCAAAAGAAAGGCAATTCTGACACATGCTACAGCATGGATAAACCTTGAGGATGTTATGTTAAGTGGAATCTGTCACAAAAAGGCAAAAGCAGTATGCATCTACTTGTATGAGGTAGATATGAGGTATCTAAAATAGCCAAGTTCATGGAAACCGAAGTAGAAAGGTTACAGTATCAGGAGCTAGAGGGAGGGAAGGGGGACTTGTTTAATGGGTATAGAGTTTCAGACTTGCACGGTAAAAAAGTTCTGGAGATTTGTTTCACAACAGTGTGAATATACTTAACACTACTGAGCTGCACAGTTAACAATGGTTAAAATAGTAAAGTTTAGGTTGTGTATATATTTTGCCACAATGAAAATGTTTATCACCCCAATCTCATAAATAGGGGGTTTACTGAACAATAGATTTTTAAATATGGAAACAAGATTATCCTGTTCCATATTTGAATGTTGAGGTGAAGAAGTCTTGACAGATGTTTTTGACTTAATCCACCATTCTACTACAGAATCTTTGATCAAACTGAGCCTAAATATATATGCTCCTCCCTGTGGTTTCACTCTCTGGTCCCATTTCTACCACTTAAATCCATAGGACAAATCTAATCTCTTGGTGGGTGGGTGGTGGCAGCTGCCATGGTGGCAGTAGGTATGACTGACTGACTGTGTGTCTCCCTTGGCCAGCACAGGACACACATTTGGATGTAGGCAGTGTTCCACAGTGAAGACACAGAAAGCAGGGCTCAAGGAAACAAGGGACCTATTCAACCACATGAGTCATGGAAGTGGGGTTTGAACCCAGCTGTCCCTAACTGCAGAGCCCATGATTCTCATGCTAGACCAGACTGCCCTGGCCAGGTTTTTTCTCAGCTATCTTTTCTACGAACCCTTGGTCTTTTCTCTTGTGGCTTTGTTCTGCATACCCCCTAGCCCCCAGCCCATTCCTCCTTTGGCAGCAAACACAGGTAAGTTCCCACCAAGTCCAGGCAAGCCCTCACTCTCACTACAGATGCTGCCTACCTTTCCTGTAATGCCCTACTGGACCCCACATCTTGCAGAGGGAGAGGGCTATTGGCAGAAATCCATTCTAAGGCCCCTGAAGCCTTCTTCCTCACCACCTTCTCCCCTTGCTAAAAGCAGAAGCCTGCCCTGTTCTCTCTCCTGCAGTATTTCCTCCCGGGAGTTCCTGCAAGGGAAGATGTTGCCATTTCAGGATTAACAGCCTGTTTGTTTAAAGGACTTATTACTGGTGCTTAATGCTATTTTGACAGATGAAAGTGAGTCAATTATAGCTGGAAATAGCTCTGGCTGCATAAGTTTCTTCTAGGGAGTAGCCCATTCCCTGTCCAAGGGACTGTTTCTCTTTAGAGAAACAGTTTCTCTTTAGCTCTTCTCCTTCTCTCATCTCCTTTCACCCCCAAACCATGTAAAGACTTTCCTCCTCTGGAAAAAGACAACATTTAAGGCACAGAGCCTAAATCTGTGAGATGGGGGCTGCTGTGGCAGACCCACGCTGTGACAAGGATGAAGTGGATGCTCAAGGAAGATCTGACAGGTCAACCTCCAGAATAAGGATGTGGTTCCAGTGAACCTTGTGTCCATCAGGTGTCACTCTGCTCCATCAGCCACAAGTATGTCCACCTCTTACTGAATGTTTCTCTTGGCTTTTCTTGGAGGCAATGGGTTTCTGTGCTGGCAACTCAACCTAATGAGACCAGTCAGTGCTGGTCGCGGGCTTGGGTGCTTCAGGGGTTACCTTTGTGAGACAGCAAGAGCCCTTTGCGAGTTGGTCAGAGAGCTTCCCTGGGTCACACTGAGTTATGCTCAGGCTCCAGTGAAGAGCAAAAGAGCATTTTATTGTCAGTGGGGATCTGTACAATGAGCTTACTTGTCCTGCTAGAGCAGGTCAGTAAACTGCCATTTGGTTGGATGGGCAAATGGATGCAGAGCCTGATCCCAAGCTGCAAGGTCAGGCATGTGGAGGGGTGTCTTTGTAACAGGCATCTTGAAATTAGAGCAAACTTAATACCCCAAAACATGCATGGGCTTCTCCCAGACTCTCCTCTCACAGAAAATGGCACCACTGTCCACCCATGTGCTCAAACTTTAATATCCTAACAGCCATCCTGGATGTTTCTCTTTCTCTCACTCCTTAAGGTCCTTAAATAGAACCCATCAGTAAATCCTGCTGCCTCTACTCCAAAGTTTTCAGCTGATCTGAGCTACCTGCTGCCTATCCTCCACCACTATCCCAGTCTAAGCCACAGTCAGTTGTGACCCAGACTAATGCAAGAGCTTCCAGGACACATTCCTTCTTCCATCTTTGCCCCTCCTGGTTTATTCCCCACACAGCAGTTATGGGACCATCGTTCTCAACACAGCTCTCTGGGCAGATGAAACTCATCTGCCAGCCCTCCTCCTTTCTCCAGGAAGGGAGGCTCAGAAAGGTCAGGGGGCTTGCTGAGGTCATACAACGAGTGAGTGGTAAGCTGAGATGGAAGTGCATCTGGGAAAGGAACATTGCCCACCAAGCCCCTCCCAGACTTGGTGATGGCCCCGCTGGCTTTGGAGAGGCGGCTCACCCGCGGACGGCGTGCAGCAGGCGCAGAGAGGGGTATGCAGTACGCACGTTGACGTGGTGCTTCAAGATGAGCTCGTTGACCCACTCAACACGCTCCTTGCCACCCCTGGCCATGAAGGCGGGAATCCACAGGATGCTGCCATTGAGACTGCGCAGCCGCTGTAGCAGCTTCTCTCGCCAGGTGGCGTTGACCAAGTCCTCAAAGGCCCGTTGGATGACAGAGGGGTTCATGGTCACCAGGTCAGTCTTGAGCCCCACATCCCGGCCATACTCCTGCACGGGTGCCAGGTTGCACCTGTCAGAGAGAAAGGTGTCACAGTCCCTTTGGGAAAGACAAGATGTTGCTGCTTATAGTTCATTTTATCCAACTTTTGCCTCCCCTCCTCTCCTCCTCATCCCCAAAGACCCAGGGCATCTTCCAGCACCATCCCCCCCACCCCCAATCATCCCTGCTTCTTCTTCTGTGACACATATATTTACTAGGCTCTTACCACACACACAGAGCTGTGCAGGTCTCTGGGCTATACAATACCTGCCTTCTGCAGTTCCAGATCTAGTAGAGGACAAAGGAGGCTGGTAAGTCAGCCTCAGCCCACAAGACAATCATGCTACAGGCAGGTGTGACCTGGCCACGTTAGGTAACAGTGAGGGCTCTGAAGGCACACTCCCAGGTTCAGAATTCAGCTCCGCTACTTTCTACCTGTGTGATTCTGCACAACTTGCTTAACCTCTTTGTGCTTCCCTACCACAAAGGAATATGCACAACAGTTTCTTTAGCTATGATAAAGATCACAACACCCCCTCCCAGGGATTAAATTTTTTTTTATTTATTTATGATAATCAGAGAGAGAGAGAGAGAGAGAGGCAGAGACACAGGCAGAGGGAGAAGCAGGCTCCATGCACCGGGAGCCCGACGTGGGATTCGATCCCGGGTCTCCAGGATCGCGCCCCGGGCCAAAGGCAGGCGTCAAACCGCTGCGCCACCCAGGGATCCCCCTCCCAGGGATTAAAGGAGTCACCACATACCCAGTACTTAGAACACTGCTCCACCACACTAAGATCTCAATAAACGTGAAGTAGTGTTATATTACTACAGAAAGGAGGAACATTAGGTGGTATTCTTGGAGGCGGTGACCACTGAGGAAAATCTAGGATGGATGAGCATTAATCCCTTTGTGGATGAGGCAATTAGAAGAGTGTTTCTCCAGCTTGCCAGAGCAGAAGAATCACCTCAGGCAGTAAAAATACAGATTTGCCAGGTCTCTTACCTGGGGATCCAGATTCAGCCAGTGAGCCTAGGAACTGATACTTATTTTTACAAGCTCTTCAGGTAATTCTTATGACCAAGCAGTTTAAGAAACATCATGCTATGGCATTGCAGACACAAGAAGTGTATTTAAGGTCATAGAGGTGTGAAACAGTGTCAGTATTTAGGGGGAGGCAAGTGATTTGCTCTGCTTGGGGCATATTGTGTGGAGGAGATGAAGTGGAGAGGCAAGCAGAGCCTGTATGTCAGGGATGCAGTTCCAAGGGCAAAAGGGAGCCACAGAAGATTCTTGAGCAAGAGAGTAACATGACAAACTTGCATTTTAGGCAGCAGATAGACAACAATAAGATGAAGTTGTAGTAGGTATTGGATTGGATGGAATTAGGTCTGGGAGGATAAACTAAAAAGGCCATGACGATCTCTTGTTGAACGAGCCAGGGACCCTGGGTGGGCAACCTCTGATATCTCACCAGAGGCCTGCTTTGTGGGGGACCTTCCCACCTTCATGGGTCCAGCTTGGGTGTGCACACTGGGGCTTCTTGCCCATGCTGCAAGCTGATGGGACTGAGGTGGCCATGGGGTGCTGCTGGGGAGGGCTGGCTGCTGCCTGCATGGAGGATTTGATGGTGGAAAAGCCCTTTGACCAGTGGAATCAAGTCTGAGAAGCTAGAATAAGTGTTTACAGAATGGAGGCTGGAGACATGAAGACCAGGGCCATGGGTCATTGTCAAATGATGAGATCTACAGAGTTACCACTTACCCTCCTTTCAAGCCAGGACTTTCTTCCTTCAACATTTGGGGAGAAAAGGTAGGACAATCAGAAAGAAAACTAACATCCTTGAGCTCCTGGTGTGTGCTAGCCCCTGGTCCTTTAACTAAGTCAGCTCATTTTATTCTGACTCAGTATTTTATTCTGAATCAGTATTCTGACTTCACTGCCTTACAGATGAGGAAGCCAAGGCCAGAATGTGCAAAGTAACTTGCTGGAGTCCCAGAGCTAGTAGGAGAGCATCCAGGATTGTTTCTGATGTGTCTGACTCAAAAGCCTGTTTGGTGCTCAGACTAGACTCCCTA
Organism: Nyctereutes procyonoides; assembly: GCF_905146905.1. Lineage (NCBI taxonomy): Eukaryota > Metazoa > Chordata > Mammalia > Carnivora > Canidae > Nyctereutes > Nyctereutes procyonoides. The sequence goes on along the minus strand of NW_026575047.1, from coordinate 44,485,885 downwards.
AAATAGCCACTGTCCCCATTCTCACCCTGGCCTTGCTATCTCTGACTGTGGCTACACATTGCAAGGGGGTGGAACTGCTTTGGGACAGCTTTAGGGGCTCCTGCCTCAGAACTCAGAAAAACGAGGCATCATTTTCATGTCCACCAGTTTGAGACAATTACTCCTACTGTCCTGAAGCTTGGCTGAGCCAGGCTTCCAAGACATTCCCAAGAGCCTGGGACCTCTTCTGGGCCAACTTCCAAGTCCTAAGGGCAGAGTGAGATGGATTCAATGCAGTTCAGATCTACCAAATCTATCATGGGCCAGTGAGGGCTGTGGGAGAGGCAAAGAAGGAAGTGATGTGGAGCCTGCCCCCAGTAGGCTTCCAGGTTGGTCAGGGGAAAGGAAATGGGGAAGTGCATACCCAGCTACAATATTGGTCAGTTGGGGTGTCATCCAAGTGCAGTGCTGGAGACTCTGGGGGAACCCTGGGGCTGTAAGCAATGTGAGGCAGGCTCCCAACCTCACTCAACATGGGACCCAACTCATGGCAGGTGTTCTAGGCAGGTGTTCTGTGGGGGCCAGGCTATTTCCATGACCATGTCCCAGGGCCACTTCTTTAGTGAAGATGATGGGGACAGCTCTGCCCTGACTCACTCACAAGGCAATTTTCTTCATGCGGATGGCCGGGGGGAATCAGGATGGGAGTAAGCTTGATCTAACAGTAGGCCAGGCCTCCTGAAGCAAATTCTGGGTGGACTGTAGGTGGGCTGCACTGCTTTGATGGGCATGGCTCTGGGCTGGAAAGGAGTCTGTCCCTTCCAGAAACAGGCACGTCCACAGGTATAGGGTGAGGAATAATCTGCTGGGGAAGGAGGCAGCTCATGTTTGGCTCTGACTCATGTTTGCCTGGGCCCACAGCATGAGCCCGGCTGCCCCAGCCTGCCATGGACCTGTAGCTCTCTGCACCTCAGTTTCCTCACTGCAAAAGCCAGGGCAAAATAGAACATTCCTGTCAGGGTTGTTGTGAGAATTATATAAGTTAATGAACATGAAGTGTGTAGAATTGAACCTGGTACATGCTAAGTGCCTAATGAACATGACGATGATGGTGGAGATTTGTCTGTGAAGAGGCATTGGTTCATTAGGTGAGTGAGTGAGTGAGTGTGTGTGTGTGTGTGAGTGTGAGCACACAATGAAGTTTTGATTCCCAAACATCTGGGAATTTATTTTGTACATACATGACCCCGAGTGAGGCAGTCTCCTCACGCTGCCCCTGAAGGCTCATGGGGACCCTGAGGGGACCAGCCTTCCTGTCCAGCCCCAATTCCCAGCAGTACTTGAGGTGACAACAGCCTCCAGGGTCCATGGACTGAGCTTCTTTCTTCTATACCTTTCCTCACGCTGCTTCTCCTGCTCACCTTTTTCACTTGCCAAAGTCAACCAAGAGGAATTATGCTTCTTCCAGAAGCCTGCCCTGAACTCTTCCAGGAGGCTGTTTTGCAAGCTCATTGTGTTTTGCACACAGGGCGTCTTCTCACTGTATAGTGTAGAGCGTTCTGAGAGGGGGGCAAGGTCTCAGTGTCTCCCAGGCAGAGAAGGTGCCCGATTAACGGGTAGCAAGGCAAAGTGATTGAAGACTTCAATTGACAGAGACTCAGAACATCCCATCAGGACCTCCCGGTGTCTGTTATCTCATGGAGACTGGAGCCCGAACTGGGAGCCCCTTGTCTGTGCCAGGCACAGGCTTGGACAGGTGTCCAGAGATGGATGGGAGCAGCCTGCTTTGGGGAGCTCATGGTCAGTGTGAGGCAGATGGGGTGGAGACACAGGCTCCACTGTGCACTCTCATTCAGATAGGCAAATGCTACAGGAGAGGTAGTGTGGAGTCGTAGGGTCACCTCCTGGCACCCCACGGAAAGGCAGGGGAGGGAATGAACACTCAGTGTGCTCTATTGTGGGAGACACCATCCAGCACACTAACACATGCTGACTCAGGCAGTGGCCACAGAATTGCACCCCATTTACTCTTTGTGGGGGCTTTGGCCCATAGGATCCCCTAGGGGGAAGGCAGATGATTGCCCAAGTGGGATGAGCCCAGAGGAGTGGCCCTGGTGGGGCGGAGGAGCCAGTGCTACCACTCGGCATCGAGAAGGGTCTGTGCACAGTACAGTTTGGTAATTTTGCCCTAAAAGAGCACCAAGGTCACCCCCCCAAGACACGCAGGTGTGTGCGAGAGACAGACCTAAAGGTCAATGGACAACTTCATGGTGCTCTGGGGAGCTCTCTTCTTCATGCCTCAGGGCCCTCCTTTCTAAGCACGTGTGGACAGGTGTGGACATGACCTTTGGGAAAAGGCAAAGCAAACTGTGGCTGCGCTTCTCAAAGTGCAGTCCAAGCAGCAGCAGGAATGGTATTGGGAATGCAGAGTCTCAGGCCCCATCCCTGATGACTCTGCACGTGAATACGCTCAGCGGACTCCTGGGCTAGTCCGAGTTTGCGAGCATGGGGCCAGAGCACAGACTATTCCTAATGGAAGGATTCCAACAGGCTGAGTCCAGCCCGCTCATTTTACAGGTGATGATACTGAGGTCCAAGTCATGTGACAAGTGAGCAGCAGAGCCAAGACTGGACCCTAACACCACATTGCTCATCTTGCTGTGTAAGTAGCCAAAAGGGAAACCGCTGGCTGGAATCTGCCCCTGCCTCTGGAAAATGCTAGGGCAGGGCTGGGTGGAGCATGCAAACCTCACCACTGAAGCTTGTGACAAAGCAAGAGGCATGGCTTACAGGTGTGACACCACATCAGGAAGGCCTCCCATTCCATGTGCCTGGCACCCTTACTCGTACCCTCTGCCTACAGCCTTAACGCCTCTGCCATCCCACTCCACCTTTGCTCTGGCTTCCATCAGACAAGAGCAAGGAAGCCCTGCTTCCTTCCCCCCTTGCATCCCACTCCATCCCTGAGTCTCCAGACTGGGGGCTTTAAGAATGGGGGTGAGCCACTGGCTATGCCAGGTGCAAGCAGAATCCGGCAAGGCTTCCGAACTAAAACAAGTTGGGCTGCTAGGCAGCTGTGGCTCTTCCATTGCGGTGGATGCAGAAGTAAACACACCATCTAATCCCACGTCCTGAAGTTCAGGGTGTCCTGTGAGAAGGCTGATTCTCAAAGCCCCAGGACAAGGCTCTCTTTGCATCAGGACAGCCCCAGAGGAAACGTGAGATGCGGTATGCACTCCTGCCAGGGCTGGGGCACTGTTTGGTATGAAACTCGAGGCTCTGTGTGCCCTACTTCTGACGAGGGGACAGCAAGGCCTTGTTCTGAGTCTGTCTGGGTTGGGGGTCAGGTAGCAGGGCCATTGGTAACTGACTCCAAATGTGTCCCCAGGAGAATGAACAACGAGAGCTGATATTTCAGGAAGAAGGATGGTCAAGTCCAAGTTTCTCTGTCCCCCCACTCCCCACTCACTTCCCAGATTTTGACTACAGGATAATAGTTACTGGCAGAGCACCACCTTCAAGAACACTTACAAGAGGTTTTCAAACTTGGACTGACAACTGGCCGGCTGAGGCTTTTTCTAGGGGTCAGCAAACTTTTTCCGTAAAGGGCTAGATAATAAATGTTTTAGGATTCTGGCATTTGTTCTCTGGTTGCAATACTTCAACTCTGCCCAACTAATCTAGCTATTGAGGATATGAAAATGAATGGGCACAACCATGTTCCAATAAAACTTTATTGATAAAAACAGGCTGTGGGCCATAGTCTGCCTACCTCTGTGCCAGATTAGGGATTCTCAACCTTGGCTGTGCACCAGAAACATTTAGGCTCCCTGGGCCACATGCCAGGGCTCCAGATCCCTCAGATTGACTTGACTGATCTGGAGTGCAGTCTGGATACCTCAAGAAATTCTAATGCACAAACTTGAGAATGAGGACTAACCCAAAGCAATGTCTCTGTCTCTTGTTTCAACCTCTTGGGACAACTGGCCATGCTCAACTTAAAACCTGCCTGTGGCTTTGCGCCCAGAGCCCCTGCTGCGGTTACCTTATGACAAAGCTGTGCGTGTCAATCTCCTGCCCGCAGCCACTGTTCAGCAAGACCCCAGAGTTCCCCACGATGGCACAAGTCTGGAAGTGCTTGTTCTTCAGGGGTGAGGTTCTGGGGAGGAGATCGTAGAGGTTCTGGGACACGTTCATGGTGCTGTCGCGGTCAAAGATGTAATGAATAATGTCTCCGGGCTTCAGGGTCCCCTTGAGGACAGAGATGTCCTTTTCAGCATCCAAGAACTTTAAGATTTGCTTCCTACAAAAACCAAACACACGTGAGGAAAAGTTTCCCTGTTGCTAGCTGCTTTTGCCAACCCAGCTTTTGCTGTCCCGTCACCTTGTAGTGTGCTGCAGCCAACACACAGGTGAAGCGGAGTTCAGATGCCCTCTGAGGATGGGTTCTGGGTGGGGAGCGTCAGAGATGGCCCAGAGGCAATTATAGCGGGGGCCAGTCTGGTTTTGGGGGGTTATGGCCTCTTCCTATGAAGGGCAATAACTGCCAAGGGAGATAACTCCATGAGGACATATCATGAGCTCATCACAGAAGGCCCTGTAAAGAAGGGTGATCCAGCATTCTGGTTTGCCCAGGACAACCTGCTTTTAGCATTGAAAATCTCATACCCCAGGGAGCCCTTCCTGTCTTGGACAAATCCAGACAGTGGTCACTGTACTGTCATTTCCCTCTCATGGGGTTCTGGGAGATCATCTGACAGGAGGTCCTGATCCAGGAATAGGAAGCCAGGATGACACCTGTCCCTCACTCCTCAGTCATCTGTTTGCTTCCACAAAGATCTTCTCTGGGCAAAGGGGTGAATGGGAGTGTGGATACTGTGAGGTGTGTCAACCCCTTTACCTTTGAGAGACTGAGAATGTGGCCTGCCGTCCCTGAACTAGTCCATTCCGTAGAGTGTGCTGCCCTGTCTTCCACTGCTGTCTAGTTCGGGGATTGTAAAAATTGATACCTCTCTGGTCCCTCAGAGCAAGTTCCTTTGTGCTGTTTCAGAACAAAGATGAGCAAAGCATGGCTCTCTAGGCTCTAGGATGACTTTGATTGGGGTGGGGGTGGGGGAGTTCTAGAATCATCTAGCACAGTACACAACAGGAATGAGGTGTGGTCAGAAAGAGGATAGGTGTCTTCTTAGAATCACCTGGGGAGATTTACTCAAACCACCCAGGCCTAGCTGGGTGTTTATTGTCTGACTCTCCTAAAAGATCTTTAGAAATGACTTAAGTCATAGAGAGAAATTTGGTACCCACATTAGCCTAAATGAACTTCATTTCTGGCAACAAGTCCCTATCTAGCATAGATACAATGATGCCAGTCTTCTTTTCCACAAAACCTTCCTGCACTTTGCAAATGTGAGAATTTGCAAGATGGTTGCCCCATCGTGTAGATGGTAATACTGATGCCTGAGAGCCTGTGCGACTGGGGATGTTGACAATCTGTGGTGTGTCCCAGCAGGGTGCCCATTCAACAACCCACCCCCCACCCCCACCCCTCAGGAAATTATAACAAATCCAGAAGCTCTGGGCTCACAGCTGAGAAATCCTGACTCTAAGAATGGTTCAGGTCTCTACATCCTTTCTCAAGCTCGCAAGTGGCTCTAAAGTGTGCCCGGATTTGGGAGCACTCTGGCATAGCCAAGGGGCAGCTAGAATGCTGGGTGGGGCCCAAGGCTCTTCTTCCACTAGTCTTTCCTTATTAATGACCTGGGATCTATAGCCATCATGCAGGAGAGGCACCCCCATGATGAATAATTTGTATCTCTGGATGGGAAAAGAGGCATTATACTTATTCACTGCCCTTTACCAAGGATTATACAACTTGACAAACTGATACAGTGTGGTAATTGCTAAGACCTCCATAATAACTTACCCCAAAGTATTTAAAAGTAAGGAGAGTCCCCAGAAACTTCATAAACACCTCTGTGAGTGAATTAATTTATAACTAATTATGAGAAATTACTATCAATTATTAAACATCATTCCAAATCACTCACAGCATCTTTTATGGAGAATAATTTTGGTGATTAATTGAAAGAAGCTGAAGGAAATTCTTTTCTCCCCCTGGGGAAAGGCACATTGTTCCTGCCAGGGTGTCTGTGTGTTTGCAGGCTTCCATGGTCTGGTCTCTGAAAATGTGTATGTGTGAAGTGTCCACTTGTCTACCCGGTGGCAGAGGAAGGGCCATGGGGATGCAGGGAGGATTTCACTCTCAGATGGTGTGGTGGGGGGGGTCCCCCCAAATATATATCTACTTCCTAACCCTCAGAGCCTGTGCTGTGGCTTTATTTGGAAATAGCATCTTTGCAGATGTCATGAAATGAAGGATGGTCCTTCATCAAGATGGTCCTGGATTATTACCCTGGGCCCTAAAGCCAATGACAAGTGTCCTTACAAGAGGCAGGAGAGGGAAACACCCAGACATAGAGAAGACCATGTGTGATGGGGGCAGGGATTGAAGCGATGAGGCCACAGGGCCTGCAGAAGGGTTGGGGCACCGCCCGCCCCTGCGGAGGGAGCATTTGGAACTCGGGCCTCAGAGCTTCGAGAGAATATGTTTCTATTGTCCTAAGCCACTTAGGGGGCAGGGATTGCTTTAGAGCAAGCCAATCCTGGGAGACTACTGCAGGTGTTCCACTGACCAACCTAAGGGTGCTGCTGATCCAAGGGCGAGTGAGGTAGGCGTGCAGCTGGTCCACCCAGGGGGCCTTAGAAGGGGAACTGGTGAGGGTGGCAGAATGATGGCAACAGGATTTAGTTCCTTCAGATGGCTTCTCAGCTCCTGGGTCCTGGGTCTCACACCTTTCTAGCCACACTCCCCTCTCCCCCCCCCCCCCCAGCCACCATCTCACTGACCTCGCCACCCACGTTTCCTACTTCCTACTTTGGGTTCCAGCAGCACTGAGCACAAATTGCAGACGTCAGGCTGTGTGTGCAAACGGGACGCAGCTTGGCATGCCTGGCAAACTCCTAATTACCTTTCATAACCCACTGCTCCTTTCCTGGCTATCCTGCTTAATCCCCTTACAAAATGAAGTGTCCTCTCCTCAGTGTGATCTCTGGATTTCCACCTATTCATGAGATGCAACACCACCTAATGTGTGCATCACACGGCACTGTCCTGCCTCATAGCTGCATCTCCCCGCTAGCATGTCCGGCTCATGTCAGCACCCCAGGGCCCCCAGCACGATGCCAGGGTTATCCTGACCAAGCTTTCCTGGGTCAGTCGTGGCTACATGAAAGTCAAGTACTCAAACTGCTGACACTGTAATCCCTTCTTTACAGCTCTCCGTCCCTGCCAGCCAGCAGTGACTGCAGAGTTCTGAGACATCACTCTCGAAAGCTCAGGACAAGAGTGCTCTCTGGCTAAGCACACCTCTTCTCTTCATGTCAGCTCCTGGATCGCCTCCACAGAAAGGCGGCACAGGTGCCGGGCTGGCGCAAGCAGGAAACGTCTCCTGCCAGAGAAGGACTCCTGCTTTGCGTCCTCTGGGAGAAGCCACCTGTGGTCTCCACCCCCCAGGCTCCTGCTGCCACAGATCCGAGGGCCTCGCTCCTTCTGGAACCAAGGACCTCAGCAGGGCCACCTCCCACGCCCCACTCACTGCACACATGTGCTGGGCTGCTGGGCTTGTCTCAGGTTTTTATTTCCAATTGATCGCTTACAGATGACACTTGTCTCAGCGGGGGGTAAACATTTTATTTCTATCCTGACTTCTTTAGATGATGGAGAGCGGCAATTTGCTGGCTTGCGCCAAAGAAGGCCAAGGCTGTCTCTTGTCCTATAGGTAATTACCACTACCTGATCCTCAGAGAGAGCGTCTGGTTGTGCCTCCATTTGGCCGAGGCTGGCTGGATGTTGTGCTTAATGCTTTCATTACTTCTGTCAACAACAGCTGGCGACGAGGAGCCATTTATTACAACTTCAGCTCTGGAAGGGAAAAGAAAAAAAGAGAAAGAGGGTAGACATGATCTGTTAGCATGCCGATGACAAGTCTAATAGTTTTGTTTTTGCACGGGCTTGGATGTAAACTTCGGGAGAGCAAAATTGCAGTTATTACCTGAGAAGGGAAGGAAGTCTATTTATCCTCTAGAATGCACAAACTCTCTCCCTCAGGTATAAGCTGCATACAGTTTGGAGATGGGGAGGGGGTGGTGGAGAAGAAAGGAATGCTTTTCCTCCCGATATCCCCGCCCCAGTGTCTCCTCCCAGTGAAACCTAGCTGTCACTGTTGGAATAGTAATAGATCTTCAAGTGACTTTTGCAAAAGTCCGCAGTTGCATTAGCAGCTGGGTGTTATAAGATGGTCTACAAACTTAATAAAGAGAAAACAAAGCTCATACCAGGGGAATGCGATGCAGCCTGCAGCTTCCCCCACTTCCGCTTATCCCATCACTGCCTCGTTTGTACTTTCAGATGCCACCTCACACCTTGTTTCACAGTTCTCAGTGCTATGTCTCCCTCTCTCACTAGGCTGTGAGCAGGGGAGCTCCCTCATTCATTTCTTTATTCCCAGTGGTCTAACATAGCAGGTGCTTAATAAATGTTTGTTGAATTGGAATTTGAATTTCACCCTGGGGGAGCCTGGATGGATGAAGGAGCTGGTTGGCCCTCTGTGCCCGAGGCAAATCACAGTTCTGGCTGCACACCATTTCTCCACCTGACTCAGGAACACTAGGTATTCCGGGTCTGCTTGAATTCTGAGGTTTGAAATCTATGCTAGTAGGTCTCTAAGAAACTAGGTTACAATTATATCTCTAAAGGCAGCGTAGTAGCCAGCCTGCCTCTGTCAGACACAGATGCATGCGGGTCACATCAGAACTTCCTTTTGTCTGTGCTGACAGCAGATTCTCCCACTTAGAGTGATAAGTGGATTTGTGATGCCAAATTTTGGAGCTCTAAAGAATTCAAACCAAACATCTATGTCCTCAGCATTTATCTCGAAAGAGCCAAGTTAAAAAAGATGCAATCCTTTTAACAAGGTCTACAGCCGATGCTCTACTTTGCTTTTTATAGGTAGAGAAGAAATTCAGTTGGGGGTGCAAATTGTCTCTGCACATTCTCCCCGCATACCTTCATTTCTCAATATTCCTGACTCTTCTGGCTGCTATAGCTGGTCTTGGATTCAAACATATGTAACTTTTGCAGAGGCCTAGAAGAGGAAACAGAGGGCCCGACCCTTGGAAATGTTGCTGTTTCCATGAAAGGAAGCAGAAGGTGTGCATGAAAAGATTCCACAAGCTGTGTGACTGTGGATAAATCACTTTACCTCTCTGAGCTTCAGTTCCCCCATTTATAGAAAAAGGGTATAGAAGAGGAAGATATCTAACATTCAGGTTCTGGAATTCTATAAGGACCATGATGTCTCCTGCACCTCTCACTAACTGCCCTCTCATGAAGCTCCAGGAGGAGCTGCTTGTGGCTGTAACCCTTTGGTACTGCCCCCTTCTGCACAGGCCACAGGCAGAAGCAGTGATGCTCAGGACCACAGATCCAGTTGCCACACCTCAAGAGCACAAACTTCACTGCAGCTTAAATCTGGGATAGAAAAACTTGACTGCTTGTGATGGGGCATTGTCTTCCTAAGTGGCTAGCTGATGTTCCCATTGGCAATAAGTGACCAGAACCTGGCCTCTTATGGCTTGATGTGGATTTCATCTAAAGTGAAGCTCCCTAGAAAGTGGGGCACATTGGGTGATCCCAGGCTTTCTGAGGCCATAAGGTTTTGCAGAGGTACCTATCCTGGATGCTTGCCCAGGGAATTTGCTTGGAAAACTCCAGAAGGAGTTTCTAGGCTTCTCTGGGACAGAGTGGAGGAGGTAAGGAAGGGAAAGAGGTAAACACTGGCATGACTATTGGCAAAATTCCATTTCTCTCTCCACTTCCTAGTGAAACTGTGGAGGGGACCTGGCACTGCCAACCATGGTCTTCCTGGATGTCAACCCTGGCTCTGTGGCTACTGAGGTAGGGGACTTGGTCAAATCACTTCAGGTCTCGGGCCTCTGCCTTCTTCTCTGTAAGATTGAGGGGATGGATAAGGTGACCCAGGAACCACCTCAGGTCACTGGTTTTACATGCTTTACATTGCAGAAACCCAGCTGGATTGGGGAGTTGTCCTAATTCAATGAGGAAACAGGCTCAGGGGGAGAAATAATTTGCCCATGGCCCCAGTTAACAAGCACGGGAAATGAATCCAGGTTTGACTGGCTCTTAAGACTCTTTCTTCCTGCTTCTCATAATCAATTTTGATTAAGACTCTTCCACCCTCAAGTTACCATGGGGCACAGCTGTGACAAGATCAAGGGGCAAGATCTTTTTTCTCCAAAAGGGGACGTTTTTTTCCACAGTAGAGGAGAAAGAAACGTAGGCCACATGTCCTTCTTTCTTTTTTCTTTTTTTTCTGCATTTAACCAGGCATAGTGTGAACTTCATTTGTAGCTTCCAGGTAGTTAAGAGGTCATTTGAGATCTAGAAGCAATGATGTCAGGGAGAGAGAGGTCACTTTCCTGAATCATGTGGGGTTAGGAATGGATATATTGAATAGGTCTGATAGGGTCAAGAAACCTAAAAAATATCTATGGAAGGGCAAATAGCAGACTCTACTCCAAATAATTTGGATTTCTCATTCCCAGACTGGCCACAATAGGATATTTAGTAAGTAAAACAAGGCCTTCATTTTCAGTAGTGGTTGCTTATGTCAAATAATGTGGCATTCTTTCTTCCTTTCAATGTTCCTTGAGTTCAGGCTCATAGACTGTAGGTCAGAGCTATGGGACAGTTGTCATCACTGGACAATGGGGACTCAGAGGTATGGCCCAACTATAGTCAGTGGCAAGTGGGGTCTGTGGCTTGCAAAGCATTTGCTCACTCCTGTGTATTGAGCTGCCCCTGGCCAACGATCATCACAGGAGAAAACACCCTTTCAGAATTTAGCTTGTGCATTCAACAATCAAGATAAATATTATTAGGTTGACTCCCTAACTATTTTTAAGAGTTTTTTGCGAAGTTCCAGAATGTTTTATTTTCCATCTTAAACTCCTAGATAAGCCACCTACCACAATGAAACTGAGAGAAACTCCTGATTCTCTTTAGAGCTTCCATTGCTCAGCAAAAACACAAGTTATGAATAAGCACATTGGTGGCTCAAGTGCTTCAAAGTGTGTGGGCTCTTTTCCAGAAAGTAGCTCTTACCCATCTGAGTCTTCCATCTTTGCAGCCTTTAGACCCTGGGCCATTTCATGGGCTCTTCTATCGACAGCTCCTCCCCAAAAGTGATTAGGGAAATGCAAAGCCAAAGTGAAAGGAAACAGATCTATTTGCTAAGTAAGAAGGGCACCATCCAGCAAAGAGGAGAAGCAGATTAATAGCTGCCTTACAGCAAAAACAAATGAACACAAAATCTAATTTACAAACCTATTAGATTTGCTATGTAAGCTGTTCACAGCTGATCTGATTGTACCTCTGCCTCCAGAATCCCTGCAAGACAAAGGAAATGCATTATTTATAAACCCAGCTCTTCTTTGTAAAGCCCTCTTCAATCACCAGGAGATCCCGCAGCCGGCCTGGAGAACTATAGAGGGAGAATGAGATCTCACTCTGGCTTCTCCAGAATGGGCATCATCCTGGCCCAGACACAGACCCAAGCATTTTACAGGGAAGTAGGCCTCCCAGATCCTTCCCACCTCCCACTTGAACACTATTTTAATTCGTATCAGGGTTTCCACTTGAGACTTTCATTTGAGTCTTGAGACAAACTCCTTTGGGTTAATCTGCCCTAGTTAATCCCACAGGATAGTACCCCTCAGCATGACTCAGCATCTGCTCTAACATGACTCAGCATCTGCTCTCCATGACTCAGCAGGACTTGGCATTCACTCTAGCATGATTCAGTATCTGCCCCCAGTCTTCTCTTGCTCTCACATGTGTTAGAATGTTGTCCGTCACATTCCAAACCTGAGACACCAGAAGTTCAACAGAGGCAGCAATGATTAACTCAATGTGATACCAGATGTGATAATGATTTGCCTTTTGGGGGCAGGAAAAATAATAAGTCGTGTCACTTTGTAGGGAGGAGCAGGTGATCGGTGAATAATGGAGTCAGTCCTCTGCTTCTCACTCTGGAATATGTTTTTGGGGTAAAAGCCTTCCAAGGCCCTTTCTAGCCCCACCATCCATTCAATTCTGGAAAATTCCATTCTGAAGGGGGGCTGTAGGACCATGAAGTTTCACCCTGCTTTGTTATCACATTGGGCCGGGGGATAGATGAATCCTTTTACCCTTGGTACCTAGTCCACCCTGTGCACTGTGTTGGTTTTTAAAAAGTGGTGAGACTAATTATTTTTATTAAATTAAATATTTTTCCCCCACTGATTTATAGGATGTGTGGTTGAGGAGCTATTTCTTCATACTTTTCTTATTTTTTAAAGTTCCATCTTGCCTTTCAGTCAGGGTATTGGAGCACTCCAAAGAAACAATTAAATCACTGGCAAAGCTGTGTGTTTCAAGGGATTCTGTGATTTAATGAAAATTCTTTGGGGGAAGTTAACACCTATCTCTACACTGGCTGTAAGTCTGGATTTTTCTGTCTGCTTCTTTAGGGTTATCATATCTGTAGTTATAACACTGTGCGTGTGTTGTGTGTATGCATGTGTGTGAAAGCATACATGTCTTTTCCTGATGGACTGAAATGTCCTTTCAGCATTATTTGGCAACAGGCAACATTCTCCTATTTCACAGCCAAATAGCCAGACAACAGGAAGTGTGCTATGTCCTGTCCAGAGTCTCCTCCCTCAGGTCTTTCCTCAGGTCTCAAATTTCCATCATTCCTGGTCTAGTTCTTGATTTCATGGATTGGCTCTTCACATCTTAAATCAATGCCTACTATTTCCTTTTTGTCCCTCCTTGTTTCTCCCTGAGATGACAGATCTTTAGCACTTTTAACTCAGAGATCTGGGCGTATCTGTCCAACTCTGGCCCTGTAACTATGTCTACTCAGATCAAACCCCAAGGGCTTTCTTGGGTGTACCACCGTCCACATGTCACTGACCTTTCACATCCCTGCACCCTGACCCCTGTCCTCAAAATCAGTACTCTTTGTGGGGAGGGAAGACCTGCAGAGCCAGATATTAAGTCAAGTGCAGTAATTAAAAGTGTGGTAATAGCTCAAGGCTAATGAAAGGTTAATGGAACAAAAAAAGATCATGCAGAAAGACTGCATATAAGAATTGATATATGGCTTTAAAAAGTCATGATCAATGAGAAATTCAATAAATGGTTTGGAGTAGTTGGTTAACAATCTAGAGATGAGGTGGAGGGGAACGAGTTGAGTGATACTTTATTCTACACAGCAAAATAAATTTCAAGTGATTTAACTAGTGTTTCCTAAACAACAGCCATTCTCATACTCCTACCACCAGTTCACCATGTTTCATTTATCACTCACACCATTACCTACTTAAGTTTTAAAATGGACTCATCTTTAAAAACTCCTTATCCTAAGCAATGCCATCTGTGAAAAATACAGATTTGATACCATGATTATACATGCATTTGAAAAGAACACAAAGTCATTAACAAAAAAAATATTTATCAGTGGAATTCCTAAAGTCATATTATCCCCAAGAATACTTGTAGTACCATCTGGGAAAGAATGAATTGAAGAGGCACATTTTTAAGGAAGGTATCCCATAAGAAATTGGTGAGAAAATGAAAGAGAATACTTATCAAATCCTTGATGAGGTATGAAGAGTGTATGTGAAAGACTTTTTAAAATTCAGAAAGGTAAACATAAATCATAAGAGAAAATGTAAGACAGATTTGACTTTATAAAAATCTAAAACTCTGCTTATACAAAAAAGCAATCCTCAGTAAACTCTGTGCACAGTGTCTTTCAGGAAATTGAAGCAGGGACCAGGTGAGAGAGCACTGTCTCTATGTAGCCCTCCGAATTAATGTGACCAAGCGTTTGGAGAGAACCATGTGCCCAACAACAACTTCCCTGAGTCTTTCTCACCAGGCGAGATCCCGAATGGCGCTAAGACCTGATGTGGGCACTGCAAATCCAAGGCTTCTTTCTTTCTTTCTTTCTTTCTTTCTTTCTTTCTTTCTTTCTTTCTTTCTTTCTTTTTTTAAGATTTTATTTATTTATTCATGAGACACACAGAGAGAGGCAGAGACATAGGCAGAGGGAGAAGCAGGGTCCTGCCGGGATCCTGATGCGGGACTCAATCCCAGGACTCTGGGATCACGCCCTGAGCCAAAGGCAGATGCTCAACCACTGAGCCACCCAGGCATCCCTCTGGAGCATTTTTCATATCAGTTCTTCTTTTACCTCAGGACTTCCCAGCTTCAGCACTGTTGACATTTGGGTGGGAGATTTCTTCATTAATTTCTTTAATGGGAGATTTCTTTAATTTCTTGGCGGTTGGGAGTAGGGTGTTCAGCAGCATCTTGGCTTCCATCACTTTATGCACCCACCCGCCAAGTTATGACAACCAAAAATGTGTCCAGACATGACTGAATATCCCCTGGGGGCAGGGGGGGAAAATTGTCTCCATTCAGAATCTCTGCTCTAACTCTTGCTTTCTGCCCATTGCCCCTGGGAACATGGATTCCTCCCCCAGCCAGCCCATCTGCATCACCTCAAGCTGAACACCAAGCCAACATCTATGCCTCCCTTTCAAACCATCCCCATTTTCACTTCTCTACCATCTTTTCCTTCTTTTTCCAGAGCATTCAATTGTCTTATAGCATTTGTCACCTTCATTCTGTATTTAATTATTTCAACTATTTCATGGACTCACAAATGGGGGAACTTTAAAGAAATCTTAGGTGTCTAGTCCAAACTCCTCTTCTTAGAGTTGAAACCAGGGCCTGGAGATTTGGTCCTGGTTGCAGCTTCCCCAGCTGCTCGCTGCTTTAGAATATCAGCCCCTGGAGAGCATGCATTAATCAGGTCTTTTATTTTCTGTATTCTGAAGGGCCTGCCCCTCTGAGGGTTAGCCAATTCCTAGAGACAATAAACAACTTATTTGGGAGTGTACCTTTCAAAGACAAACCAACCAATTTTACAGTCCACACCCCTGCCACCTCCCTATTGGTGTCTTGCACTTTGGGCTACTATCCCCCTGCCCTAATCACCCCAGACCCAGGTATTAGACAGCTAGGACCAGCCCCTATGTCCCAGAGCCTGCTGAAATTATTCAAACTAGCCAACCTCAGCCTGTTTGCCCTGCCTTACTCTTCCTTACTGTGAGAACAACAATAAAGGCTCTAGTCCACAGTTTTCCCTGTCTCACTGCCTTCTGAGTGACCTGGAGCTTCTCTATGTGGCCCTGTATGGTGTGGCATGCCCCTTGGGATCTAGGAGTATAACAAATCATCTTTTTAATGGCAATTGTCTCCTGACCTGTTGGCCTGACCATACCTAAATAATAATACAACTAATATTAAAACAGGGGGGAGCTCTGTCTTGTTCACCTTCACAGCCTTGTGTAAATGGGGCTCAGTGAATCAAATCTAACTTCAAGGTTGAGTGGAACTTTTTTCCCAAATCTTCCCTTCCCAGTGTGGACACTGTACATATTATTTACACTATATAAGACACAGTTTCACCTTTCAGATATCCATAGAATGGGGCAGACTGTCATTAAAAGAAGTAAACTGCAGATGTTTGGCTCAGCAAGAATCACATGAATTGACAAGGAGGGTTTTTTTTTTCTTCTAATTAGGTTTTGCCTTCAATGTTATTAAAATGAATTTATATTCCTTACAATGGGAGACTACTGATACCTGCTTGGTTGAGTAACATAAGAAGATTATCAGGTGAGAAGAATTTGCTAGAGATAATTCACAGTGTGCTGAAGTCACAGAAACAAAGTTGCTTAGATCATCCAAAGGAAAAAAATATATGGGAAAGCACTACGCACACATAAAGAACTCTATAAAATGAGGTATAATACTGGTAATAACCACTGTATATTTGACCCTGCTAAATATTCTCAGCCCTAGCAATGATAGAGATTCACTGCTTTAGAGCTCTACATTTTAGGACAGTGATCTTCTTTCCACCACTGACCCAATACTCTCTCTAAGTAGATTATACTTGGTAAACTAAGACAATACAGAAAAATATTATGTTATTAAAAAAATGCACAATTAGTTCCGTTTTTGATGCAAAGCAGTTAGCAAACCTGAGAACTCCATTTCTATGTTGCCTTTTCACCCAAGCCCAGTTGTTTATGGGTAAGGTAACATCCAGTGGGTTGGAGTCTTGTAGCTGTGTTAGAATTCCTGTCTTCTCTGTTTCCCACTGGAGAATCAGGCCCAGTAAACAAACTGTCAGCTTTAATTAAGAGTCTAGACCCAACTTAAACAACTGACTAGTCTTGAGAATAAAAGATTAAACTAAAGCACAAATCATGAATTTGCAGATGTTCTTCCTTCAGAGTTTTGGGAGGATACTGAATGTGTTTTTTTTTCCCCCTCCAATTTTTGTATAAAACCACTTGGAGTTTGTACCTGTTGACATCCAAGGGACACACTATAAGTATATGGCCCCAGAGATGCATGTGGGGAGGACAGTAAGGAAAGGGATGATTCATTTGGGGTCAGTCACATGGACAGAGCAAGGGCTTCTTACAGGCCTTAAGGGGGAGTTTTTTTTATTTTTTTTATTTTTTGTGGCAAAATATACTTAACATGAAATTCCCATTTTAATCCTTCTAAAGTGTACAATTCAGTGGCATAAGTATATTGTGTAGCCATTACCACTATGTAGCTCTAGAAGTTTTTCTTTAATCAACCAAAGTGAAACTCTGCACCCATTAAATAGTATCTTCCTAATAATCCCCTTGCCCCTAGACCCTGGTAACCTCTATCAACTTCCTATCCTCATGAATTTCTCTATTCTAGATATTTTATATAAGTGGAATCATACAATATTTGACCTTTGTGTCTGGTTTCTTTCACTTAGTATAATTTTTTTAAGACTCTTCCACGTAGTTCATGCATCAGAAACCTGACTTTTGATGTGACCCTTCTCAGGAGGCAGAACATCACAGAGACAAAAGAGGGAAAGACTCCTCCAAGATGTTTGTATCTTGATCCTTGAGCATCTGTGATTAGAAGAGGAGCACAGGTTCTACCAGCTGACCAGAGTTTGAATAGTTCAGGGGCTCTCCTCTGCTCAGGGCTTACTTGGCTAGGAGCTTCCTGAATTCGTTGCTGGAAAATTAAGCTTTTCTGTCCATCTCCTCCTCTATGGGGCTAGTTTTACTTGGCCAAGGGCTCAGATGGGCAAGAGGCCCAGCCTCGTTGATCCACTGCAGATCCTCACCACGAGGCTGGCAATAAAATTATTTTCAGTTGCCCTAGCACAGTGGGAAACATGGCACCCCCATCCTTTGGACTAGGCCAATTTGCATTCCCAAGGAGACTCTGTCACTGGTTTCTGATTCATTCGGAGCAGAAGGCAGTAACATGTGTTGTTGCCCATAGGCTTAGTGATTCGTTTTGGGTTGGGCACTGTGAGACCATCCCCTATCACCTGTATATTACCTGCATTAGTGGGAACTTCTTCCCAGCTTTCCAGTCATCCTGATCTAAGGCATCTTCAGTAGACACCACTGGGTAGTCCCTGATGAAGGACTTGCACCCAGCCACAAGCTAGTCAGGAGTGATATAATGGCTGGAGTCATCAAGAGACCTGAAGCTCGAGGTCATATTTTCCAAACTCTAAGAACTAGAGGTTACTGCATTCATGCCATTCACAACCTTATAAGTGTAGCCAGCCTTTCTAGTCACTTTTCATAGCAACTCCAAGGGGCTGCATTCTCCAGGATTATGAGTCAGCAAACTTTTCCTTTAAAGGGCCAGGCAGCAAATATTTTAGGCTTTGTGGACCAAGAGTAAAAAATGGAAGATTTTACAATGAGAAGAATGCAATTCTTTGGGGGGAGGGGCAGAGATTAGAATTTGCTTAATTGAGACTTAAAGCTAGTAGTCCTGTCATCATGATAGAAAGGTGGTGTCATTCCTCTATAAAGCCTTCCCTTCCTTCTTTCCTCCTATGAACTCATCAGAACACGTCTCGAATCTATCTCTCTTTTGTTTTTTTCTTTTTTCTTTAATTGGAGTTCGATTTGCCAACATATAGTATAACATCCAGTGCTCATCCCGTCAAGTGCCCCCCTCAGTGCCCATCACCCAGTTACCCTACCCCCATGCCCCACCCGCCTCCCCTTCCACTACTCCTTGTTTGTTTCCCAGAGTTAAGAGTCTCTCATGTTCTGTCACCCTCTCTAATTTTTGCCACTCATCGAATCTCTCATTTGGACTTCTACTCTATCTACGCTTACAGGGTTGGAGAACCTTTCATTCAGGGATGCAGGTTAAGAGCACAAGGCTCTGTGATAAGACTCCCTGGGTCTGAGTTCTAGCTGAACTAGCCATTAGCTGTGTGATCTTTGACCATTATTTAACCTATCTAGAAGCTTTCGTTTGTTTCCTCATCTACAGAATGAGTAACAGTATCTACTTCATGGAGTTTTTGTAGAGATTGCATGAGCTAATGAATGCAAGGCTTTAGAACGCTGCAGGACATATTATAAAGCACTCGATATTAGTGTTACACGTCCTTTGATTTTTTCCCCCCAACCTTTAAAAAATGTCAAAACATTCTTGGCTTGAGGGCCACATGATAACAGGTAGCTGGCTGGATACGATCTATGAGCCACAATTTGCTGACCTCTGCTCTAGGGAGTGAAGAGCAAAATGCCTCTCATCCTCCACGTGGGAGGCGTCTTTGCCGTATTTCTTTTTGATGACATCCTTCTGATTGAGCACAGCTTTCCTGAAGTCATAGCTCCAACAAGAAGGACCATGAACTTCACTGCCAGCTCTTCGCTAGCGTGACAACTACTGTGGATCATACTGAGAGCTGGAACTGGCCAGTCACTTCTGGACTGCCAGCCAGGACTTGGTGTGACCGTAAAGGTCAGTTTTATAGGCAGCAAGTGACACTTCTGCTATGGTAGTTCCATCAAATTTAGACTTATCCCCAGTGCCCTCATGCCAGTCACCAGTTTGTCTCTCTCTGGTTCCATGAACTCAGCTTCTTGCTCATCAGGTCAAGTCTAAAGCTTTACTTACGTGCTAACAGTCTCTGTGACAGCTTTCCTATACAGCGAGTCTTACTGTACAGGATCCCTTGAACCTCACAGATATTGAAACATGCCGGGAAGAGAGCTCTGAAGAGACCTGTGTAGGGTTTGCCCCTGACAATGATGTTCCCATGACGATCGAGATCTCTGCTGTTGATACCAGGGACGAGGGTGAGGTCAGCAAGCTCATGGGTGTATCTGTAATGCCCCTGAGCTCTCCTCATCCACTGTTCAGCTCCTTTCTCTGCTGTTCTCCCTTTTTTCACTTAAATATTAGCTTATTATTAAATTATTAAATATTACTCATTTGCTTTGATTTTAGGAAACTTTTGCTTGTTAATCAGCTTCTGTCAGTATACAAAAAGGAACCAGTTCACTCCTGGCTCTCCCTTTGCTCAACTTCAGAAAACATCTGTGTGAACTTAGCGCTTTGATTATATTCCAGCCAATTTCCCTAGTCTTCATATAAAAGTACAGATAGGCATCTGCAGATCAACATTCAAGTAAACAAGTCACCTGGATGCCAAACATTTTGTACCATGTTTATTGCTGGTCCTTTCTCATCATGAAACTGTCACCTCTAATGGGGTGGTGGGGGGGAGGGGGCCCTATGATTTATCATCCAAACCAGAGCCCTTTCAGGGTAAACTGAGGCACTGATTGCCAATCCATGTGGGACTCGCCATCCTCCCATCTGTACCCATTTTATAAAGAAGACAGACTTTATAATAGAAAGACTTCTAAGAGAATGCTGTGTTCCAAAACCTTGACCACTCAAAAACCAGAAACCAAGACAGTTAAAACTCAGAGATGAGACATACTTATTCTGTTGCTTGAGCTGGAGACAGTGAGGTTCTTGGTTGAGAAGACCTCTGTTAGTCGTTCATGGCTATAGAGACATTTCTGAGTCCCCCTGACCCATTCTGAAGGCCCTGCTTTATAGCGGGCCAGTGTACTCGTCCTACTTCCATGTCCTGGTCCTACCTGCACCAAGGTTCTCCCTACCACTGCAGCGTCACTAGCCTGTGGCTTTGCCAGACTGCGGTCGAACATAGGACAGGGGCCTGCTCATTTCTGTATTGTGAGGAGTGGGGTGTGTTTCTCCTGTATGCCAAACATGCTCGGGAGAGGGCTGCTGAACGAATAGATGAGTCAGAAAAGCTGAAGGTGTCCTTCCATTTTAGAGAAGAGGACTCAGCTTCCCAGAACCATGGCTAGGGTAGGAAGTAGGGAAACCCTAGTCTCACTTCCATCACCACTGCCCACCTACCCATGTCCCCATAGTGGTGCTCCAGCTGCAGAGCTTTTGCACTGGCTATTCCCTCTCCCTGGAACACTCTTCTTATAGATAGCTCCATGATTCACTCCTTGATCCTTCAAACCTTGGCTCAGATGTCACTTCCTTGGAGAGGCCTTTTCTGACCAGCCCCTTTAACTGCTCTGCTCTGCTATTCCCCTCATCGTGGCCCTCCCCGCTCCCAGCTCCTTTTGTCTTCTTATCACCATATTCATGTCTTAAACACACTATCTGACTCTACTCCTGGATTGTAAGCTTCGTGACAGAAGCGTGTGTCTGCCTTGTTGACTGCTGCACCCCCAGTGTTGGGCACAGTGCCTGGACATCATAAGGGCTCAGTGAATATTTGTAAATAGAAGGAGCCTGCCTCTTCCCTTCCTTTGTTACAAGAGAGGAGCTAGCTGTTCTCTTATCCAAACCCAGCACCTCCACCTGTGCTCTGGATTGTATCCCTTCCTGCCTTTTGAAACTCTTGTTCTATCAACTATTTCTTCTTTCTTCCGTATATTCAACAGCATCCTTTCAGCTTGCTAATACTTCTGATACTTATCTTGGACCTCACAAGAGCCCCGTGAAGCAGAAATGCTTATCCATTCTATGTGAGAAGACACTCAGGCACCAAGAAGGTGAAATACTTCTCTGTGGGCAGCACAGAAACTAAGTAGGGACACCAGGATTTGAACCCAGTAGACAGGCTCAGGAGCCCAGCTCCTGATTATCTGCCATGTAACTGGCTCATACCCACCAGCATTTATATATATGTTTGCTTTCCTCATCTTAAATAAACAACCCAACCTTAACTCGATATTCCCCTCAGCATCTTCTCTATGTCTTGCCAGTACTCTGCAAACTTCTTACAGCATTGTCTACACTAACCCTCTGTGTTCCTCATTCTGCCCTCTCTTGGCATCACTTCAATCTGGTCTATGTGCCTGTCACACTATCAAACGAGCTCTTGTGTGAACATCTTGCAATGGATGCTACTCATTCCCCATCTTATTCGAATCCCAATCTTGTGTGATGACAGTGGCCGCTTCTTCCTTCCTGAATAGGCAAAATCAGGGTTTCCTGGGTCTGGCCATGGGACAGATCTCCCTCTGGAGGAAATAGGAAATATGCTACTATGGAGGGACGTGATGAACGATTCCCAACAAAGAGATGGGTTAAAGTCCTCGGGGCATCATTACGATTCCTTCTGGCTCAGAAAATCCATTATTATATTAAATCATCTCCTCTCAACACTTTAAGGTTCCACTTATAATGACATAAAAATCCCTCCTTGATTCTCACTACTCCCTAGACCGAGAGAGCCCCCAATTAAAAGTCTTGATTTTTCGCTATATTCACACCCAGCAAGATTTCAGCCAGTATTACTTTCTACAGTTTTTCTTACAAAATATTAGTTTTATAAAATTTTCAAATACAAAGTATACCAGAATATGGCTTTTGTTTTGTTTTTCAAATGAAACAGCCTCTCTTTCCCCAGCAAAATTTACTTCCTAAGAATTAGGAAGCAACCCAGGTGACAATCCCTGTCCCAGATGGATACATTAATAAAATATATTTTTAGGAAGGGGATGCAGATTTCAAGAGAGCAGTGAAAAATATTAATAACCTCATTTGCTTGACCCCACCATGTGCTGGCTCTTTACCAGGGACATGTTAATTTCCATATTTTGGTTTTAGAAATAAGACAGGCTCCAAAAGATTAAGTGATTTGTGCAGTGAAAACACTGGCAGAGCCGGCATTGGGGTTTTCTGTGCCTGCAGAAAGCTGGCCCCAGCATCCTGCCCTTCACCTGCTGCAGATAAGGATTTAATATACTGTCAGGGAGACATCAGGAAGTTGAGAGGAAGCAAAGGTTAACTCAACAAGTAGATGTGAGACAGTTGGTGAGCTAACTGGAGAAATATTCAAATTAGATTCTTCACCTGCACCGCACCAGTAAGGATAAAATGTGATCCAGGAGTGGTTTTATATGAAAAATCTTTCAATCTTACTGTTTCATTCCATTTGGGGTACTAGAACATAATACCATAGCTTGGCTTATAAACAGATATGTATTGCTCACAGTCCTGGAGGCTGAGAGTTTGAGATCAGGGAGCCAGCTTGGTCAGGTGAAGCCCTCCTCCCTCATCTGAATCTGACTTTTTGTTCTAACTTCTAGTGATGGAACAAGTGAGGGAGCTCTGTGGGGTCTCTTGGATAGGGCACTCATCCTATCATGAGGGCCCCACCCGCATGACTGAATTCCCACCCAGAGGGCTCCACTTCCTAACAGCATCACAGTGAGGGTTAGGGTTCCGATATGTGAATTTGGGAGGACACAAACACTCAACCATAGCACCTCCACTGGCCAGTCACTTGGTGTCCATTTATTGGCAGTCCCTGGGCCTCCTGCTACAGACATAGTGTTAACCTTGGCTGTCATTTTTTTCCTTTTGTATTGCATTAGAAATATACTCTTGCAAAAAAAAAAAAACCTGAAGCAAGAGGTTGGCAGCTCTGAAAACTTCTCATTTCATTCATGTGGCCTGCTATGGATAAATCTTACTCTTTAAAAAGAAGCAGAATACCTGTCCAATGCGCAGTGCTTTGCTCTTGAACCCTCCTCGCCTCGCCAGCACTTGAAAGGCCTCTACCCTAAGCCAGCCTTTCTTCTCTTTCTTTTGTTCAATTCTTGATGGAGCCGCATTCAGAAACAGCATCCCCATTAAAGTCAGCTTCAGCCTTTTCCTGAGGAAACTGCCCCCCCCTCCCCATAAGGGCACCAGTAGTTGGAGTGAACTTTGAAGTCCTATTTCTTCTGGGTGTCAGATGTGTTCCCCCACCCTGCCTTTTCAGCAGCCACCATGCAGAGAGAATTGGCATCATGCAGAAAGAAGATAGCCAGGACCATCAGTAAGGAACTGGGGTCTGGCTCCTGATGGTTCTGGCTTTGCAGCTCCAGATGTCTCTAGGTCCTGATGTCCTTCTTGGTAAAGCAGGGTCCTGTTGTGGGGCTGCAGTGAGAAGCGCTGGACAGACAGGGATGACAGACAGGGATGTCAGTTGTGTTCAGGGGATGGCTGCTGCCCTTCTGATTAGAGGGCATTAGAGTCCATTGCTGTGCGTGGACTCTGCCAAGGCGCCTTGGAACAGCTATCCTCAGGGAACCTGCCTTTCAGCAGTACAGCCCACAAGGGAGAAATAAGGATCAGTGGATGGAAGCAAATGGGTGTGTTCACCATGGCAGAGCCATGGTTCCTGCCGCCACTGCTCTCACTGATGGTGTGCCAGAGATTGAATTAGTGCATTTCCTTTTCTTCCACAAAGAAACTCTCAGATAAACAGGAGGAGGCACCTCTGCAGGTCACATTTTCAAGAGCTGGGCATGGTGTGTCCACTGGCTGCCAAACTGTGCTGGACTGAGCCCCCAAGGGACTGTCTTGTGGAGATTCTGAAGTGCCACCTAGTCCTTGGGCAGGTCTGACTGCCTAGCGGTTCTCTGTTCTCTCTGCTCTGCCGGGAAACTGAGAAAGACCCAAAATATGCTGAGAGCCACGGACATTGTCCTCTTCCCTTGAGTGGTCTCACTTCTCCAAGTGCTCCTTGAACCTTTCCCATTACTTTTTCCCAGCTCCTCTGCACCTGCTCTCCTCTCCATGTTCATAGCTCAGCGCCGTTCTGAGCATGGGTCACTTGTCCAAACCCCAATTTCCATCGCTTGTCTATAGGCCATGACTGCCTGATGTACTGGCAGGCATCCCTCACTCCTGGACCCAGAATCATGCACATCCTGGATACCTCCACACAAAACTCAAACCTGACCAGGATGGCAGCCCACCCAGTTCATTCAGAATCAAGGTGGCATCTACACTCTCCACCTCTCACTATGTTCCCCCTACCAAGACCACTCAGCCTTCAGATTATACACCTGAGGGGAGCAGGTGTCAACCTTTATGTCCTTACCCTGGATCAGTGCAGATGTAAAGTACAGTGTGGCACTCCCTCCTTGAAACTCTTTTGGGTTCCCTCACAGACCCTCCCAGCTTTCAAAATAAAGTTCAGAATCCTTAGCAACACAGGAGACACTTTCTGAGCTGGCCCTCTCTGTCCTTGTCTTCCATTTTCCCATAGAGACAGCTGCTAACACCACCAAGCAGAGGGAAGTTTCTCGAATGAAGGTCGGATCCAAGATTGTGTTTTTGAGCCTCAGGCTCCCCCTCGGGAATCTTTTATTCTATCTCCATTTATTTAATTCAGAATTTATGAACCCCCCATCATATCTGGCCTAAATACCTGGTTGGGTGGGGGTGGCTTGCACATGCTAAACATTTTAAAAGTCAGAGGCCAATATTTTAAAATTCAAGGGAATAGTTATTGTAAAGTCTGGTAATATCTGGCTTCTTTTGAGCAATCAGAAGGTCTGGCCATACTGAACCGTAGTCATTGGTTGAGTTGTGAGTTGAGTTGAGTTGAGAAGCAGCCATGCATCAGGTTGGTGGGACTAGGGGTAGAGGAGGTATATGCTACATTTCCCCCACAGTCCTCACCACTCCCTCTTGTCTTACCCTGAGATACCTCACTTATGTATGTGCCCTGCTTGGACTTGGTAGTTTGAGATCCCTGGACCAACTCCTTGCTACTCAGGTAGGACAACCGTGCATGTCACCTTCTCCGTTAACTTCCCTGACTCAGAAACCCCTCTTATGCCAGGTATACCAAGCCTGCTGGACCTGAGGGTGGGCAGGGAGCAGCAGGGATACTAGTTTCTTGTTCCTTCCCAGAGACAATTTACAAGATGCTTATTGATAAAGTCAACCAATAAGCAGAAGAACACCCAGGGGCCCAGTCCTTTGCCCCCTGCAACATGTAGAAGACAAAGCTGCTGGAAAGAAAATCTGGGAGCTTCGTTCTTCTTACCATGCAGTGAAAAACTGCTCCCCAGAGCTTACTAATTGAATCACCAACTAACAGCATAGTAAGAGGAAGCCGGCCCCAGTTCTGGAAGGATACTTAGCCCTGATGTCTTCAGCTGTCAGCCATGGCCTCCATCCCCACCCTCACCCTGTGTTCTGTAGGAGTTTGAGGCTCTGAGGAGAAATTGTGGAGGCGTTCTGCCAATTGGGTCCTCCCTATGAGCCAATTCTTGATTGCCTTGGAGAAAAGCCCAAAGACAGTGCTCAGGATGGAAAACAGGACCTCCAGCCATGTTGAGTTAGGGCATGGAAAACGACTTCACTCAACAAACATCACTGTAGCTTGTAGCTGGTGGGCCTGGGGTGGAGATGGGCATAGCGAGGATGGTGGCACCCAAGGCTGTGTCAGGTTGATGCTAGAAATAGGTGTCTGGGTGGGAACTTGAGAAGGACTTTGCTTGGATAGGCAGAGCCCAGAGGAGTGACCATCCTGAGTTAATATTGCCTGGGCACCTAGCATGTAGCACTCGCAGGCCACACACTGGCTGTGGATTGTCTCGCTTCGTCTCTATCACATCCCTATGAGGTGGACGTTTTCATATTCCCATTCAATTAGAGATGTTAAGCATTGAATCCAAGGATTTATAGCAAAGAGGGGCTGGAGGCAGAATCTGAACCCAGCTTTGTCTGAGACTGTCTCCAATTTGGAAACATGGTGCAAGGGTATGGGGGCGGGGGCGGTCAAAGCCTGAGTGGAGTCAAAACTGGGGTTCTGTGTAACTGAAGCAAACCCAGAAGAGAAGCTGGAGAGCCAGGCCAGACAGCCATTGTACCTGAGACACTACACCTGACTCCAGACAGACGCTCCAAACATCACCTGGCAGAGTCAAGAGGAGGAAGCACGAAGCCACATCCTATAGGAGGTGTGTGCATCTGACTAGATTGCTACCCTCTCATTCTAGGAGGGTTTGGCCCTCATGCTTCGAATGTTTCTAGCAGCTTTTCAGGAAGTTCAGGCTGTGTGAAAGGCCAGGAGCCTGGTTTCTGTTGTGAACACACGAAAGTGAAAGGAGCAAAGAGAACGGGACTAGTGGCCCCTCCTTTGCTTTTACTCTTGCCCTGAGCATCGGTTTGGACTTCCAGGGAGAGTCTGCCTGTCTGCCTCCCAAGTTTGGGCTGGTGGCTCTGCACGGTGCTCTGGGGTCAATAGCTCAAGGTATCATTTTGGGCTTTGATACTGGGGCTGCCTCAAAGCCTTTACCCCCTCCCTACTTCTCTTGCCACCGAATTCATCTAGAAAACACCAAGGAAGAAGCTATGGTGAAGTGGGGGCTAGTCTGCCCCTCCCTGGACTTTAGAATAAACCAGAGGCGAAGAAAATTCTTTGCCAGCTGACTTCTTCATGTGACTACAGTGGACTGGACAAGTGGATGGAAATTTAACCCTTCTTAAACTCTTGTAAAACACCCTGGCATGTGAAGGGCTTTGTGTGGCCACATCAGAATGGGGAGGAATGGGGAGAGGATGCCCAGAACCTACACACCCCCTGGTAGAGGGTTGGCAGAAGGATCTAGCATCTCTGAATTTTTATTATTTTTTTTTGACAGAAATGCCTCTTTGATCCAATACTGTCAAAAAAAAAAAAAAAGATTGGCAGAAGAACACGGGCTTTGGTGTGATCCCTAGCTCTGTCTTCACGAGCAGAGTATTTAAAACTGAGCCTCCTCACTCCTTAAAGTGAGTAAACTTTGAAGAGTAAATGAGGTAATGAATACATACAAACAGCTTGGCAGATGCTATTTTTGTTCTATTTTTATTATTGTTCTCATTAAATCATTTCTGAGAAGAGAGATAGGTCATGGCTGGATTCCTCTGCCTTCCCGTCATTCTGTTCCAGTTAGCACGGACTTATGGAGCACCTACTATGTGACAGGCCCTGGGGGCACAGTGGGGATAGACAGATAGCCACCCCCTCCACTCCAGTTTGAAGGTGCTTAAAATCTAAATTTGGAGATCGGAAGCACACACATACACATACAAGAAAGGCAAATACCCCAGCAAAGGAAGAGTGAGTACCTGTTATTCAGGTACCCAGTGGCACTGAGAAGGAAGTAGGAGGAATGGTGATGGAGGTGTATGGACTGGGGGTGGGCTTGGCAGGGGACAGGGAATTGCTGCTGGAGGTGCCAGCATTCCATCAGAGTCTTGAAATCTGAGGAGGAGCCAGCCCCACAAAGGGCTTTGGGAAGTGCCCCAGGAAGAGGGGTCTGCTCAGGCAGGAAGAGCCCAATGGGTCAGTGGATCCCAAATCTTCCCTCCTTTAAATTCATGTTTCTGGACCCTCCCCACTCCAGAATATGGTCTGTAAGGCTTAATTTCCCTCTTCCCCTCCCCACCTCTCGTTATTGGTCCTATTTCCACCTCAACATTGTGGCTTTGTCTTATAATCTCTCCTTTCCTTCTCCCACTGCTTGTTTCCCTACCTTATTTTTACAAATGCACTCTTTCCTATGTAAATTCCTCCTGCCTGGTCTCCCCACCCCTGATCTGCTTCTCTTTCCTTCTCAAAACTCTGGTGTGGCCACGCTGTAATCACTGCCCCTTTGGTCAGGGACTTCTCTTTGAAATCTCCTTCCATTTCATCATTCTCCTAGATGTCACCAGGGACCTGCTGATGGCCAAGCCCAGTGGCTCTGAGCACTCTCAAACCTAAAATCCTCCTGCTGGGAGCACTTGCCTCTCTTACTGCTTTGCTCCCTTGGATCCCCTCTCATCTCTTTGTCCATCCTTCTCCATGGTCTTTGCCACCTTGGCTTCTCCTTCCCACCCTCTAAATGAGGGTGATGACCAAGGCTTAATCCTGGGGTCTCTGCTTCTTTAGAGATTTTGTCTCCACTTAATGGCTTCAACTAACATCTCCCTACAAATGGATTCCAATTTCCATCTCCATCTTCCATGACTTCCTTCCTAAATATTATTCTCTTATGGATTGGTCCCTGGTTGCCCACCATCTATGTGAGCATGGACAATCTCTTCCCATCTCAAGGTCTTTGTTGCCATACTTGAAAAAATAAAGAGGAATGGGCTGGCTGGCCTTTTGTCCCTATGCTCCAATAATTGGTGATTCAGTAAGTGATTTTTAAATGTTTTCATTTCCACATAGATAAACTCCATCCTCTTATAATCATCATGCTTAAGACCAAACCATTGTCCTTGCCACCACTGGTGGTCCTGAGTGTTGTTGCTTCTTCTCTGTACCATGATGCCCTAACTCTCTCTTCCTTTCCATTGACATGACTGCAGCCCATACCCTCCATGTTCCTCCTGTGGATTACCTGAGTGGTCTCCCTAACTTGTTCCCTCTGAGCAACTCACATATTCTCTGCACCATCCTGTTCAAAACTCTTCAAGGGTCCCTATTGTCCATAGCATCTTCTCTTTAGCTTTGTGGATCCCTTGGAGAATCCTTTAAAATATATAGATCTTTTGCTCAGAAAAATGCCTAAAATTTCAAGAGGTTCATGGATCTCCTGAAATCCATCACAGATTCTTTAGAGGTTTTTGGACCACAGCTTAAAACAAAGTGGTCCCCAAAAGAACCAACTGTGAGATCCTCAGCACTGACAGCTTCGCTCAGAGCTCTTTGTCCTGTTGTATTTCCCTTCACCTCCAGGTATTCCTGAAACCTCCACTCCAGCCCAGCTCTTTGCTGTCAAGCTCATTGCTTCTTTGCCTTGGGCCATTCTCCCCATCTGGATTACCACCTTCATTCTTTATTCGGCTAAGTCCTTGGACCCTTTCTTGGACTTAAGTCCTACTCTGATCCCGCCTTCTCTGGAAAATGTCTTTCAGGTCCTCTTTGCAGCTCTTATTGTCTGAATCATCAGTATCATTAGTACAACAATGTCACTTTCATTTTTATTACAAGGCAGGGCTCACTGCTGAGGACAGGCACTGCCATTGTGCACACTAGAGGTTTGTTGGTGACGATGAATCTTCCTGATAACCGAAGGAAGAAGGCTTCCAAAGTCCCCAATTTAGCTATGTTGATAATAGCTTCTTTATATTTTATTACCCACACTCAGGTGCTTTTCTAACACATGGAATATTGAGCATAATTTATCTGGAACACCAATCCTGCTGTAATATAATGATTCTCCAAGTGGTACTGGAAGATGGGAAACAGCAATGCTAACTGAACCTCTCTTGCAAGTTTATCAAGGCACTTCATTGAGATGTGAGAGTGTCTACTGCAATGTCTGGCATGTAGCAGGTGCTCAGTATGTTAGTTTGCCTTCTCGATGGTGGTCCTTTTTTTCCCCCTGTTAAATGTAGAGCAGGTGGTGGGTGAAAATAAACCAGCACCTATTTTTTGCCCTGCTCTAAAATTTCAGGGCAAGGAATTCAGAGGCATAACAAAAGGATTTGCTATTTCCAGTGAGTCTGGACTCCATACAACAGGGAAATTCATTGAGGGAGACATCCAGTTGTGCTGCACTGGAGCCAGAGAAGACCTATGGGTTCATCTAACACTCATTCTACAGATGGGGAAACTGAGGCCTAGAGAGCTTAGGGCCTGCCCTTAAGGCAATGGCCTGGTAGTGGTGAATCCACAACCAAAGCCCAGATTCCCAAATTGCTGCTCACTGCAGACACATCTGTCACCAACCTCTAGGAAGTCTCTGTGCCGCCAGACCACAAAGGCCTTGAGCCTTTTCTCTGTACTGGGTTCAGCTTTGCATGGCACCAGTATCCAACACTGGGCTTGTGAGTACCTGTGTATAGTGAGTTGGATGCATTTTACTCATACAGCTTTGTGATGACCACATGAAGTTCATGGTGACTGTCCCAGAGACCAGGTACCAGGGAAGTTTTTCTCCAGGGGCACCATGAGTACCTTGTAAGGCTGTTGTTCTTGCACCTTATCGGGAGCAGATTAACTTTTCCAGTGGGCTGGCCCATGGCAGATAGCATGCGCTGGTCTCAAAAGCAACACCAAAAAGTTGCTTTTGAGAAACTGTTACTGAGCACTTACCACATGCCATGCACTGGGGACACATTGGTAAACGGGACAGAAATGGACCGTTTCCTCATGGAGATTGTCTTATGGTAGATGAAAACAATAAGAACAAAAGTAAATACACTACCTTCCTAGTCCAGGCTGAATGATCCTCTCAGTGGCTAATCTCTGCCGATTTCCAAGACAGAAAATAAAAACAACGCTACACAATGGCACTCTGATGAGGACTAAAAAAATCCAAAAGTCAACACATTTTACTTTATTTTCTCTCAATTGATCTCAACTCCCAAAAGTTCCAGCTTCAAAAGGTAAGATTAGGTACCATTAAGCCAGCCAGACTAGCATTGATTTAAAAACCCTCCTTGATGGTACAGGATGGAGGAGGTTGCAGACCCTTATTAATCTCCTTGTTATCAGCTTGATCTCAGCCTGCCAGAAACTAGCTCGTCTGATTCCCAATTCCGGCCACATCCCTCCAGTCCTTGGGTTTCTGTGTACCAGGCCATGGAGCCTGTATAGAACCATGAGATCCCTGCGAGGAATACTTATGTTAATAGGGGGCTGGTGTTGCTTCATGGAAACAGGAAATGGAAAGGGTGCTTCATCTGTAAATAGATGGAACTCAATGGATTTCAAATCAGACTGTTCTATGGGGGCTTGTATAACCCAGCACATTTTCTCTCCTTTGGCTATGGAGAGAAATATAGACATGATCTCAGGGTGTAGGTGGCAGGGGTCTTTCTGAGCCTCAAGAAACGAATTCCCCAGGGATCCCTGGATGGCTCAGCAGTTTAGTGCCTGCCTTCGGCCCAGGGCGGGATCCTGGAGTCCGGGGATCTAGTCCCACATCGGGCTCCCTGCATGGAGCCTGCTTCTCCCTCTGCCTGTGTCTTTGCCTCTCTCTCTCTCTCTCTCTCTCTGTCTCTCATGAATAAATAAATAAAATCTTTAAAAAAAAAAGAAACAAATCCCCCCCTTTCCTGCTGTCTCTCCTTTCCTTCCTGTGTTCTCCAAACCAGCACTTAGTCTCTGCCAGGCACTGTGCTCAATGTAGCACAACTCTGAAATGGCTCCAGCCCTCCTAGGGCTACCATCTAGTAGGCAAGAAAGGTACCATGCAAGACACACAAAGTGGAGGGAGCTGCACAAAAGAGAAGAGTGTGCCTGGAGACTACAAGATAGGGGTCTAATCTAGTGGTGTTGCTGGGGTTAAGGGGACTCTCCGGCCTAAATTGCCCTTGCCTTTTGTGTCATTCACAAGACGGTTTCATTGGGCAATTCCTCATTTGTACACTGGGCAATTTCCCACGTACAGTGAGCAAGTATCTCTGTAGCTAGGTACTTTTGGGGAAGATTAACTCACTTCCTCTCTATAGAAGTTTTGCAAGAATTGTCATAGCTTTGCTACCAAAGAGGCAGAGCTTTGGTAGCTCTGGGGGAAGAAGTAAGACCAGCACATCATCACTGCATAGACTTTAATCTTCTCCTGGATCTACCTTCATGTGTTTTGTGAACTCCACTTCATTGACCTAACATGTTTCTTTGCAATGACTCACTAAAAAACTTAAATGAATTTATCATAAAAGGAATCTTTATATCATTGCCGCAAATAGAATACCAATATCCCTTGCTCTAAATAGAAAGTTATGGCAAAAATAAATATAATTAAGTTCTTGGCTACCAGCCTGCCCAGAGGCTGTCTTTACCTGAAGGAGCAGGTTGGTTCTAAAAGGTTCCCTTATACTTGTCTTTTTGATCATCCCCAGAGGCCTCCCCCATATCAATTCATCTGCTTTCTATAATGGTTTCAGTTTGGAATGAGACTGCAGGCTGGGTAAGCCACCAGAACCTCTCATGAACCCCAGGAACTCCAGGGCACTGTTACTGTGTACACCAACTATAGAGGGGGGTCATTTGCTGTATGAATGACCACATCCCAGCCAAGCTCATGAGGGGGCTTAATGATCCAGCCAAAAAGTGCTTTGCTGTCTAGCTTCTCCAGAAATTTCAATCATGTGCTATAGTCCTGGGTCGAGGTTATTTCTGGTATGGACACACTGCAACCTCCTTAAAAACTGGTTTCATAAATCAATTCAACCCTTGGTTAGGACTTCTCCTTGTCTTGCCTCTGTCTCGAGCCTCATCTAGAAGGACAAAGAAAGAGAAGCAGGCTAATCCCTAGGGCTAAATCTCCAGCACCTGGGACATGGCCAGCTAGACCTTGAGAAAATTCGTGGGATTTTTTGTATGTGTTTATTCAGCAGTTACTTTACCAGAGTTTCAGTTTACCTCTCCATTAAGTGGGTTTTGTAGGGGTTTCATAATAAATGTGTGAAATAATGTATGAAAAGCTCCTGGTCATATATAGGCATCCAGCAAGTGACTATAATAACTATTATTAAGTTTTTCTGACATCCATTTGAGGGTCACTCTAGGCCAACTCTGTGTTGGGTAACAGGGATCCTTGGACAACTCCTCCCTGGTCTGATGGGTCAATGTCACTGTCTTGGGCTGGGGCTCTGCGAAAAGCCAGGAAACCAACTAGTCCCACCAATGGAAGGAGTGTGCATACAAATTACCTAATGATGCAGATTCAATTTCATTAGGTTTGGATCTGGGTGAGGCCTGAGATTTTGCATTTCCACCAAAACTCCAGATGATGCCATGTGGTTGGTCTGAGGACCACTCTTTGAATGACAAGGCTCTAGACCAGTGGTTCTCCAAGTATAGTCCTTGGAGGGATCAAGGGTAACAGCATCATCTGGAACTTGTTTGAGATTTCGATACTAAGACCCTGCTCCAGATCTGCTGAATCAGAAACACTGATGTTGAGGAGCTAGCACTGTTTGTTACAACCCTCACGTGAGGCTGAGCCACAGCTTTGGCACTTCCTGGCCCTGCAATCCACAGCACTTGCTCATTCCTCTTTTGTTAGGGGAACCGTGTGGCCTGAGCCTAAAATGGAGAAAGACAGCTGTATCTCAGCCCTTCCTAGACCAGAGACAGCCAAAACTCTGGGGATTAGCATTTGGGGGCTCTCTTCTCTTTTCAGATTCACCATTGACCCCAAAAAAACACTAAACAAAGCTACCCTAGGCAGATAGTAAGGCAAGAGGCAGCTAGGGACCTAGATCTGGAAGGGAGAGTGGTTTGGGCTGTCTACACCCCTACCCTACCTACTCCCCCACCATTCCACGTTTCTATGTGGCTTGGGCTTTTACAAGACCTCCTGGGCCCCTCCACTGAATTTAGACAGGCAGGCAGGCCAACAACTATTTACAGAGTGCCCCATAAAGTTATGTGTTTGCACTTTCCACAGTCCTAATTCCCAGGTGTTGGGTATTTGGGCCACCTCCAGCAAGTGGTTTGTATTTCTGTAAATCTAGGTCTAGATTCCTTCTTCCTTTTCTCCCTCTACTTCCTTCCCACCATGATTTTTGGTACTATATTATTTTTTGAATTAAATAATACTCCCATTGATGTTGCTTTGTTAAGATCATAACTGCTCTCTTAAAATAAATCAATGTGTCTTGAACACCTGCCAGGTGCTTTTTTGGCGGTTCGCATCTGTATGTGTGTTTTTAATTGTGGTAAAATACACATAACATAAAATTTGCCATCTTAGCCATTTTTAACTGTAGAGTTCAGTAGTGTTAAGTGCATTCACGTTGTTGTACAACCAATCTCCAGAGTTCTCATCTTGCAAAGCTGAAACTCTGCATGCATTAAATAGTAACTCCTTCCTCCCCCAGCCCTTGGTAACCATCATTCTGCTTTCTGTCTCTGGGAATTTGATGACTCTTGGCATCTCATGGAGGTGGAATCATATAGTATTTATCTTTTTATGACTGGTTTATTTCACTTAGCATACTGTCCTCAAGGTCCATCCATGTTGTAGCCTGTGTCAGAATGTCCTTCCTTTTTAAGGCTGAGTAACATTCCATTGTAAGTTTATGCCACATTTTACTTATCCTTTCATCCAACCATCCATGGACATCTTTTGGCTATTGCAAATAATATTGATACGACACAGAATTGAAAGCAAGGGCTTTCAATTCTTCTGGGTACTCCCTAGGAGTGGGATTACTGGATCCTATGGTAATTCTAGTTTTAATTTTTTGAGAAACTGCCATATTGATTTCCATAATGGCTGCACCATTTTTCTTTCTCATGTCTTGTGTTTTTATTTAATCCTCAGAGCACTGTGAATTGGGTATTATTCACCCCTTTATATAGGTTAGGAACTGGGGCTCAGAGAGATGAGGTCACCTGCCTGAGGTCACACAGGTAGTAAGTGTTCCTCCAGAGATACAGCCTCAATCTTCCCACAGTTACCCTTGGCTTGAAGCCTGGGGAAAATTTACAGTGAAGACCTAAGTGCGTTATTCTGACATTGCTAGAGGCTAGAGCTTTAGTGGGCAGCACCAGGCAGGCTAGGGAAGGGGCTGCAGAGCCTTGGCTGGACCATGCGGGTCTGTGCGAGGCCATTCGTCAGCATGGGGCCCTCAGGTACAGCGGCCTAAAAGGCATCCTGCCCAGGCCCGGATGGATTCAGCACTGGGGGTTTCTGTCTTGCCCTTCTCTTTGCTTCTCCTTGGAACTCAGTTTATTGATCCAGGGATAGTCAGACATCCTACAGAGTCCTTGGAGTGTCAATTCCCAAGTTTCGGGAACCACGGAGGTACAGTTGGAGAAGCTTTGCTTCTTATAGGAGAAAGTCACCGGCCTTATCAATTTACCAGCTCATTTTCTCTGGAGATCTTCGGCCTCCTCGCTTCATTATTTAAGCCATGCTGGCATTTACCAAGAAAGAAAGTGTGAATTAATCCTGAGTATCACTCCTCCGAGCACTGCCAATGTTCCTGTTCTTGAAATTGGAGATGGGGAACTAAGAACACTCACCCACGCCTCACTGGGCAGAGTCCAAGTGTGGCTGCCCCTTCCTAAGCATCTGCTGAAATGGGGCACCCGATGGCAGCGGCCACTGATGCGTTTGGGGGGCTCCTCTGACATGCCATGAGCCTTGTCTGCAGTCTTAGATGTCCCCAGCTTCCCTTTAAAACTCTTGGTGTGGTAAGGAGGGTACAGAGGTGGCCTAGGGGGCTGGAGGGAACAGGAGCAGCAGGCCCATAATTCTAGTACCTGAAAGTAGCTAAGGCCCACATGGGCCATGGAGTCTGGGATTCTGGTGCTTCAGTTTCCCACCTGTGTGACCTTAAGCAAATCCTGGAATCTGTCTGGGCCTCCACTTCCTCATCTGCAAGAGGGCAAACAGGGTGGTTGTGGTGGTTAAGGAAGTGAGCTGTGGAGCTCCCAGCAGAATGGGAAGCATGGCGTCAGTCCCTGGGAAACAGGGCTCCCTGGGCACATACCCTCTCCCTGCCAGCTTCCTTCCTCTCTTCCTTCCTCCCTTCCTTCTTCCTTGCCAGGCCCCTCCCGGCCTGAGGAAGCTGGAAGCACTAGCCCTTTTCTCTTTCCCCAGAAGAAACTTCCTCCTGGCCTTAATCATTTGTGTTGTGTTCCTCTTTCTTCAGTGTGTATCTGTCTCTCTGGTAATGAGACAGTCACACAAATGCCATGCTCCAGAGCCATTTTGATGAGATGAGATGGGGACAAGCAGGTAGCTAGCAGAGGCAGCAACAGGGCGGGCAGAGTGGGGGCACCGCTGTGCAACAGGTTATTGAGTCACAGCAGGCAGCCCCCAGTGGCATAGGTCTGTGGGCTGCCAGGATGCCACCCTGGCCTGGCGCTGGCACGCTGCCCTGTGGCTCTCTTTCAGCACCACTGCTCCCCACAGACTTTCATGTTTTCCAGCTTTAGCTTCTGGAATGAAGACCATGCAGATTTCCCCACCCGAATGCCACTTAGTACATCATTTCTGAGTAGTTCTCCTTGTTTCTGGGTGCTTGGGTTCAAATCCCAGCTATGCAACTTACTAGCTGTGTGACTTTGGCCACTTTCTTTAGCTGCTCTGTTCCTCGGTTTCCTCATCTGTGAAATGGAGGTGACAGTGGCCCAGACCTCATAGGATTGCTGAGAGGACAGGTATGAAGAAGGCTAATGGGCTTTGAGTATCGTTTGGCGCAGAGCAGACACCCCAAAGTGATGTGATATTCTCTGCGGCATCAGCCTCTGGGAGGAAAAGGTGGGTGAGGAGTGAAGCTATCCGCGCTTCCAGGAGCGATGCTCTCCGTTTACCCTTCAAAGTGAACTTGGAGCCTAGACTGTTAGATTTCAGGGATCAGATAACAATTCCCCAAAATTGAGGTCAGGGAGTCATAGGATCAACAGCCTCTTTGGCTATGGAAGACCATCACAACCACCATCCTAGCATCACCCTCTCTCAGGAAAGAGAGGACCCCTTTATAGGAAAAAAGAACGTCGTCTCAGAACAAAGAAAAGTCATTCTCAGGAATGGTGGTTAGCAACTTGAAATGAACATAATCGTCATGGACACATGGTGCTCTTTCTTTTTCTTTTTTCTTTTCTTCTCCCTTTGGGATACCCGGCCTTCTGCAAATCAGCTTTGGGGACCACTGACCTTGGGGTCACCCCCCCCCCCCCGTTAGCTGCTAAGAGGCCAGAGGAGGAGGAAAAATTGTTGTCATCTCGAGCCTCAGAAACAGGCTGGGAGGCAGGGCTAAGGGACTCCGTGTCTCTCCCAATCCCCCCAAGAACAAAAAAGTGCTGGGGAAACTCTCCGACAAAGTGAGAGCCTCCTTCTGGCAGAGCAATCGAAGAATCACACTGGCACACACACCCACACCACAAGGCGGGACGCCGGATTTCCAAGAGCAGCGGATCAGGATTCTAAGTGGACAAGTGTCGGGAGGAGCCACTCCTGCCGGCGCAAAACACAGATACAAGGCTTGTCACGGCCACTGCTCTTTCCCCAGATGGAGCAGTTCCCTTTGCCACTGTGAAGTCTGTGACAGCTGAAGCTGAGAAAATGTTGGGACAAACAGGTCCCGTCAGGACACCGGGCGGCTTCCTAGCAGAGTGACGAATTGCAGGCGACTGGGGAGAATTTAAAACCAGCCCAGCTGCCACCCAGGAGAGTGACTAATCTCCACACTTAAGGACAAGCCCCAGATCGGCAGTCGTTCAGACACAGGAGACGGTTTTCCTGGATGCAGGTGGCACCCAAGTGTCTCACCCTGTGGCTTCTCTTGGAGAAATGGACCTATCCCCCTCCCTGGCAGGAGACAGCCACCTGACAGGCATCCCCCTCCTGCCCCCTGTGGTGTTTATGTGCCTGCCCCTCCCACAATCTTCTCCCTATATCCTTCCATCGTCTCCAGAACTCACTTTTGCTTCAGAGAGCTAAGAGATAGGAGGATCTGGAGCTTCTCTATGGTCCATGCAGTTGCCACAAGTCCTGACCCATCCATCACGATTCCCTGGTTTGATTAGTGTTTGAGAATCAAAACGCCACCTAAAAATGCTTAATAAAAAAAATCTTGGAGATCACACAAATTGATCTGACCTCCCGTTCCTTTGCTCTTGCAATGTTTCAAACATCCAACTTCCAGCATCCTTCCTAGGGACCACCAGCCCTTGGAAGGAAACAGTTGACTCCAAGTTAAGTTGACTCCAGTATGGAAGCATTAGGGTGACAAAGGGGGACAGAGCTGGCACTTTCTCTCCAGGCAGAAGGACGGTTCCTGGGGGGCAGTGGCACTATTAGCAGTGGCAGGGCTAGGAAGAGCTCTCTGGCAAAGAAAGGGCTAAACAGAGGTGTGGAGGTGGGTTTCTGCAGCTTTGGTTTTTATCTGAACTGACAGTTGGAAACATACCGCTGGTCCTCTTCTTTTACAAACTAGAAAGGGCTTTTCCACTGGCCCGCCTCCAACATTCTAAGATGATGGACAATGCCCTTAACTGGGCTGTGCCCTCTATGTTGGATACATAAGGTGGGAAAAACAGGGCCTTCTGTGTAAGCAGAGGGTGTTTCCTTGTTATTAAAATAGTATAGAGCTTCCAGGGGCAGGAAGACTGAAATCTTATTTTGGCCGTGTCCTAGGCCTGAGAAATATATTATGGGTTTCAAGCACTAAACCATATGCTTATCACCAGGATCTGGGGGCAGGGAGAGATAAAACAGAATCGGTGAGCCCATCTCCATTGGCATAGATACTGGCATAAAGGCATGCTGAGGGTACATACGGGAGGTGCAGCTATCCCAGACTGTCCAAGGAGGGTCTGGGCCCTGAGGATGCTTTACAAAGGAACGGCTATCAGACCTTAGCCTTGAAAGATGAGTTAAGGGAAGGCAGGATAGCGTGGGGTTGGAGTCAGGGAGGATAGTGTGTGGAAGGAGGTTTTTCTAGAAAGGAGGAAGAATGTGTGCAAAAGCGTGGAGGCATGGAGTCATGGCTCATTCTAGGAAACTGTGAGCAAAACAGGAAGGCTGGAGCCCAGGGAGGCAGAAACAGGAGACGGGGGCCAGATTATGTATTACCTTGTACACCGTGCTAAAAGCATAGGAGCCTTTCTAGAATTCCACTCTCTCTCAGAAGTATTTATAATTTGCAATTTACAACGTCCCCAATTTGTAAAACCTAAACAATTTTAAAACCTAGCAACCCTGCTTTATAAGGGGAAAGAGGCCCTGAGTGGTGAATTGGTTTCTAAGACGGATATCTATTTACAATTTAAATTTGATGCTAGGAACAGTTGGCAACAGGACTTGGAGCAAGTGAGTTAAAAACCAGAGCTTTCTCTCCTATTTTATCCTCCAGTCATGTTTATACGAGAGGGAAGTACACCAGGACTGGGAAGAAGAATGAGCTTTTCCAAAAAAAAAAAAAAAAAAAAAAAAAGAATGAAAAAAAAAGATTGCATCTTCTTGAGCAAATATGTATGCTCCTTACAAAGTGCCTGCACTTCAAGTGCTCAAAAAAGGAGCTCCTTTTTTTTTCACATCAGCCTGGACTCATCCACCACCAAAAGGTGCACCTCACCTCACCCCTGGCCAATGGCCACAGCTGCGGCCTGCTCACAGATCTGGTCACAGCCAAGGACCAGAGCTAGGCTGCCCCGCCCCCATCTTAACTGTTCCCCAGATGTGGCTTGAGGTCTGTCTGGGGTGCACTGGGGACCCCTGGCCAGGGTGACTGGATGGCATCCATTTTGAGGACGTCCATTCCAATAGGCCAGTACTCACAGGGACCCGTTACTAAATATCTCTACTATCACCCCTGCTGCAGGCCCCCAGATGCCCAATCAAATGGCATGCAGATGCCAGAATTCTCTTTCAATTGATAACCGAATCAGATTTGCAAAGGGATGGTTTTTCCCTCCAGAAGCTTCAGCCCAAGACCCCACCTGTGAGTCTAGGATGCTCATGTCTGTGGCATGTGAGCTTGTCTGACAAGCCAGGGGGAGAGATGTGCCATTCTGTCCTCTAGCATCACGCCGAACTTGACTGGACTAAAGGGGCATTTCAGGGAGACGAGTCCTTCTCCTAGTCTCCTTCATTCATCTTCCCTCTTTGTAAGCTGCTGAGGCCAGACCATGCTCTTAGGAAAACTGTGGGCCTGTCAAATCCCTGGAGAAAGGGTTAAGTCCTGAGACCCAGTCTGTAGTATTACCACAGTGCGGAAGAACCCAGAGGACAGGGCAGGTCTAGCAAGGCAGGCAAGAGCACAGGCTTTGGCTTCTCATAGAACCAGCATCACTTACTTGATCACCAAACCTCTCTGAGCCTCAGTTTCCTCACTGATAATCTGGAGATAGCCACAGTACCTAGCTTAAAGAAGTTCAGGAGGATTGAATGAAGTAGTACTTTAGAGCCATTAGCCTAGTGTCCGGCACACAGAACTTGTCAAATAGTAGCTCCTGTTGCCACCAGAATGTGACCACTGGGTTGCCATGAGGAGAACCTATGTTAATACCTATGAAGCACTTGGAATAGCTCTTGGTTCATAGTAAGCTCTGAGCAAATCAATAAATGCTAATGACCATCATCACCTTCATCTTCACCATTATGATGATTATTGCTATTATTACTAGTTACATTATTTTAAACCAGAGACTCTTCTATGTTTGAAGAGCTCATCTAGGAATAAGGGCATTGGGTTGCAAATAAGGAGACGTGTGCAGGCTTGCCCTCCCTTTTACCAGATCAGGGTGTGATATTGGATAGATAATATTGCTTCGCAGGGTCAAATTTACCCTCACCGTAAAAGGGAGGAAGTTTCCTAGTCAGAACCTCACACTTCCTTCCCATCCTAAGGCTCTGTGGGTGTCTGCTTTGCCCAATGATGCCATGTGCGTCTGTCACCAGGCCAGTGCAATAGAAGTTTATTGGATGACTTTGTGCACCCAGTTCTGGGGATACCTCGGTGGGCAAGGGAGTCATGCCTCACACCCCTCTGTTGTAGGTTACACTCAAGATTAAAGCTCAGGGGACAATTGGAAAGACATCTTAGCTTGCAACTTGGTCTAAAAACTGGGGCACTGCATGAATTATTGGGGGCCAGCTTACCAAAGTCCCACCCAACGTCTGATGTAGAATTTGAATTTGCTCTTTGTTTGAGTGCTTTGCAGAGATCTCATCTTGCTACACTTCCTTTTCTCTTTCAGCCCCAGGGAGGCATTTCCATAAGCAAGTTACAAGTTGAAAATCATCACTGAGGAAAAGAAACAAGTCTCCATAAAAGCTTCAGGAAGAAAAACCTGCCCCTGGTAACCCACTGCATGATTGCTTGGGCAGGACAGGACCTCTGAGAGTACCACACCAAAAGCTTCATTTTATAAGAAAGAGGATCAAGGGCTTAAGAAAAGTGTGTCTCAGTTTTGTTCCACCAGACAATGCACACACAATTCTCTTTCACTTCTCATTCCTGGATCATACATACATGTTTACTCCAGAAAGAGACGTCTTCCTTCCTGCCTTCCTAACAGCATCACAGAGTCCTACCTTCCAGAATCAAGCCATCCTTTTATAGAACCAATGTTTTCTTCCAGGGACTGACCCTGGCAGGTAATTTGCAATCTTCCCTGGCACAGGTTGAGATCAAGTTGGGGAAGGGTGGGCACGGCTGGTGGAGTAGCACCATGGTCTTGAGTTTGAGCCCAGGTCTCCCAGGAAGGAATATCATGAGGAAGACAGAGCCCTACTCCTGGCACCCCTCACTGGCCACTGTGCCAGGACCCTTAACCCACTAAGCCCTGGCTGGCTACTCAAAGTTGGGGTGGTTCCAAGGATTAAAGCGACGGAGCTTGAAACCTGGCTTCTAAGCAGATATCAGACCTGTTGGTATTCTAGTCCTCTGCTCCACGTCCTTCCTCCTCCAGCTATGGCAAATCCCAGTTATACCTCCATTCTCCTTAAATATGTGTGGGACAGACCGGGAGTGGGACTCAGAGAGGGATTGTGTGTGTGTGTGGAGCGGGGAGATGTCTCAAGCTGGAGTCAAAACTGGTCTAGCCAGGGGTCAGCCTGGGGACAGACACCGAAAAGGAAGGATAATGCCACAGAAGATAACACATTTGACCCATCTGACAATTTTCTTCAGGGTCAACCCAAACAGGGACCCCTCTCCCCCCACCAATGAAACAGGTCCCAGGGGCATACCCATAGCAGAGGAGCCCTGGGTTTTAAATACATATGTAAATGCCCTTCTTAGCTCCAGCCTAGGAGCTTACTTCTAGATACCCTGTTGGAATAACATGATGTGGGGGGGCGGTGGGGGTCCCTACAACGCATTTGGCAGGAAGGTGTGACATTATGTGCAAAGTGATTTCCTGATTGAATTTTAAAAATTAAAAGTCCCTGGCCATGTAGAAGCTATTCAGTAAAAGTTCAGTGAATGGCTAAGCCAGGGATGCCTGAATGAGCTCCGCACTTCTTATGATTTTATAGCAGAACAATGGGCAGCTGCTGCTCCTTCCTGCTCACCTGTCAAGGTCAACAAGTGGTCTGGGCCAAGCAGAGCCCACAGGTGGGAGAAGAGAGGGAGAATGGAGAGGAAGGCCCTCCCCACCGGGTCATCCACCACCCCAAGACTTGGCTTGCCTGATCTCCTCTCCCACCCTGGTTTTTGAGGCCAACAGCTATGGAAAGTAACGTATTTCTCTATCTCCGCCTGGGAACACGTCATGTATTAACTGAATAGTATTTGTGAAAGTTTTGGAGCTCTTGGGGAGCCCAGGATGAGGAAGAGGAGGAGGCAGACAGAAGTGTATTGGAGTTCACAGAAGGAATTCTTGCATTCCTGAGATGGGAAGGGGCAGGGAGGAAAGGAGAGAGCAGGAAGTGGCGTCTGCCCCAGGTTTGGGTCCTTAGGGCCTTGGGATCCTGGCATTTCCCTTTCGAGGGACCTGTCAGCGCAGCGGGCTCTCGACTCGCGCAGATAATGAATGAAACAAATGGGACAAAGGAGTGGGCGCACGCGGCGCGGGGCTCAGCGGGGCGCCAGGCTCGGCTCTAGCCCCGAGGAGGGAGGGACCCAGTGCCCACTCCGCGACCTCACCTGTTCCCTGCCCTGGGCCAGGAAGCGCTCCTCAGGGCCCCTGAGCGCCCTGGCTGCCTCCCCACCTGCCCGCCGCGGGCCGGACGCTCTTTGCGGCGCTGAAGCAGAGACACCCCCGAGCGTGCGGGGGGCCACCGGGCGGGCTCGCTCTCAGCCTCCGGGGCCCACCGCAGGTGCGTCCCGCGCCGCAAGTGCGCGCTCCTCCCAGTCCCGCGCGGGGGCCGCGGCTCGAGGTCCCTCCCCACCCCTGGAGAGATCCGGAGAGAAGCCGAGGCGAGACCGCGCGCCTGGGGCCCCGAAGACCACCGGCGGCGGTTCACACTTCCCCGAAAGGTCTCGGTCTCCGCGCTGAGAGCGCACGGGAATCGGGGCTCAGGGGCCGCCGCGGGGTTAGCCGAGCGTCCAAGGCCAGGCGAGGACGAGAGTCTCAGCCCAGCGCCGCGCGTGCCGCCTCCAGCGCTACCAGCCGGCGCCCCAAGCCCGGGGTCCCGGGCTCCCGGGCTCCCGGGCCGGCGGGAGGAGCGTGTGCCAGTCCGTAGGTAC
Source organism: Nyctereutes procyonoides (assembly GCF_905146905.1). NCBI lineage: Eukaryota > Metazoa > Chordata > Mammalia > Carnivora > Canidae > Nyctereutes > Nyctereutes procyonoides. The sequence continues at coordinate 44,442,453 of NW_026575047.1, read as the reverse complement.
TGGGGACACTCCCCTTCCCGGGAGCCAGTGCAGAGCCCCCGCCCTCCGCTCCAACCCGGGGATCCCCTCCCCCAGCGCAGAGATACCCGCGCGCCCCCTGCCCACTTTGCCAAGGCGAGAAAACGGCCGAGCTGGAGACAAAGAAACTCCTGCCTCCTCCACTCTCGGCCCCTCCGCCCACCCCAGACACTCCCCGGCGCCCTCCCTCGACCCCGGCGACAGCGCTCGCGGACGCACTGGGGAAGGGGGGTGGGTGGGCGAGTCTGCCCCCCGAAGCGGGCCAGCCGGAGGCTGCCCGTGCTCCCCTCCTGGGGACACCCCACGGCGGCCGCGCCCCCAAGCTCCGCTCCCCAAACCGTCCCGGTCCCTCGGCACCGCCTCCCGGGCCGAAACCTTCCCCGGCTTCTCCCGGCGAGCGACAGGGGGGCGCGGCGCACACAAAGCGGGTGTGGGGGGCGGAGTACCGGGGAGGGAGAGATCCCGCCAGGGCTCCGCACGGGCCTGGGCGCAGCTATTTACCCGATCTCTTCTTCGATCTCCGAGATGTCTGCGAAGATGAGGAAGACCACGAGCAGCGTGAGCGCAGCCAGCATCCAGCTCCGGAACTGAAGCTGCATGGTGGGTTCGCGCCCGCCTGGACCCGCGCGGGCCGGCGCGAGGAGCGGGGGCTGGAGGGCGCAGCGGCGGGCGCCGGAGCCTCCGCGCGCGGCGCGCAGCGGGGCAGACACCCTGCACTCGGGCGAGCGCGGGCCAGCGGCGGCGGCGGCGGCGGCGGCAGCGGCAGAGGCAGACAGGGGTTGCTCAGGCGCCGCGAGCCCGCCCGCTCCCTCTCCGCTCCCGCCCGCCCCTCCTCTCCCCTCCCCTCTCCTCCCCTCCCCTTCCCTTCTCCTCCCTCCTCCGCCCCGCGCCGGGCTCCGAGCGCAGTTTGACAGCTTTGCTCCGCGCCTCTGCTCGCCTCCTCCCACCCCAGTCAACTCCGGCGTCCAGCCATCCGCCTTTGCTCCTCCCGCCTGGCTGCTTTCAGCTCCCGAGGGCCCCGGGAGGTGGCCACAACCCGCCACTCCCCGCCTAGGGAGGCCGGGCCCGGGGCACGGCGGGCGTCCGGGGAGCGAGCTGAGCCCGGGGCAGAGTGCGCAGCGCCCGGCGTCCCCCGCCCGCTGGCAGACGCCCTACCGCGCTCCCTCTTTGTCCAGCGCCCTCGCTTTCTCGCAAAGTTTTGGCGACACAAAGACCTACACCTGGGGACAGCCCCCAGCGCTCGGCGGCGAGGAGGCGGTTTCAACCAGGCAGATGTTTCAGCAGTTGACGAATTAGAAGGGGTGGTGGGGGAAGGGGAGGAGAGAAGAGATATCCAGGATAGGCCAACTTCAGCGGAGATGCTGATCGCAATCTCCGGGCGAGGTGCTCAGCCCGCGGGAAACCCCCCCTCGGGGCCGGTCATCCTGGTCACCATTGGGAGAACCCAGACTGCATCCAGAGAGGCTCCCCGAGTTGTCTGAGGTCCTGCAGTCTTGGCCAGAACTCTGGGCTCCTGCTGGAGCGGCTGCTCTCCCCACAAAGGCAGACTCCGCGGCGTCCGCCCTGCCCACCCTGGGCCCTCACCCTTCTGACTCTGGACTGGGCTTGCCTCCCCAGCTTTTGCCCTCTCCTTGCAAAACCAGTACCCACCCTGTCTTGATCTAAAGGCCTGCTAGAAAATATGGCTCCCACAAGGGGCAATGCCCCCCATGCTGAATATTTTTCGCTTCCCCAGCCTTAGACAATTTAATTCAAATTACATTTTGCACCAACCATTAGCCTGGGAAGGGCCCCATTAAGTTTTACTGGAATTAGATAATTATCAATTTTTTTTTTGCACTAATTGTAACAATCCTCAAATCAGGAAACGTAACTTCCCAGAAGTGGTCATCGGGTTTATGAAAGGGTCCTTGAAGTCTGAGTTTGGGAAAAAGGGTCCTGTTCAAGAAGCCATGTGGAACATCCTAACTGCCTGGAAAGGACTCAAGAATGAAGGTGGGGGGCAGTGCAGATTGACTGTTTCCTCCAGGACCACCCACACAGAGCCAGTTCTTAGAGGGGTTTGGGGACGGGCTGGCAGTGGCTAAGTCCCTTCATGGGTACCTTGTGGGGATAAGAGGGCTGTCTGTGCCCAGAGTCCTTCTACTTTTTTTTTGCGTAGGAAGGAGGGACAGGTGGAAGCCTTCCAAGCTAGGGGGCTGCTGGACAGCTCTTGTTGGCCCTAGAAGCCAAGATCAGTTCTCTCCTGCAGGAGGTGTTCCCAGAACCCTGCCTAGAGAGCAGGAGAGGGAAGCAGCCCAGAGAGAGACGGGAAAGCTCTGGGTGTGGGGAACAGATGTCTTTTCCCCAGAGGAGGGGTGTAGCAATCTGTGTGACAGCACTTCATTTCTTTCCTAGCCCCTTGCAAAATCTGTGTACCTCCACTCCCACAGTGAGCTCCTCCAGAATACCACATATTTTTATTGGAGTGCAATTTTGTGATGTTGAGTACAATGTTAAAATTAAGTCTCCCAGTCCATTAGAGGTGGTAGCAGGCATCAAAAGAGAGTTTACCATCAGGGTGGCTGGCCACGCGGTATAACCGTTGTGTCTCTAAGTTTTCTGCGTGCTTTGATCTTTCCCTCATCTTGCTTCATGAGTGGTTAAGGAGTTGTAGAATTGTATTTCTTGTTGCTTTGTCTGTTTTTTTCTGAGATGAATGGTTGTGATACCTGAACAGGGAGAGGTAAGAACGAGGTGCACCTGTTATGCTGCCTCATATTTCAATCATTCATTGACTGCATTACTCAGCAATGTTTATTGAGCACTTATCCTGTGCTAGACACTCTGTGCTTGGGGCTAGAGCTACAAAAAAGGAGAGAGAGAGAGAGAGAGAGAGAGAGAGAGAGGCATTTCCTGCCCTCTAGTGGCTCATGGTTTAGAAGAAGGAAGACAGATGTAATTATGGTATGGGATGTGAGCAAGCTACAGTACAGCTATGGTCTCCTGTATAACTTGTAATTGGTTAATAAAACCATGCAAGAGAACAAGAAGAAACTGGCTGGCCCCTCTCTTCTCTGCTCTCTGCTTCTCTACCAACTACACTCTTACTATGCCGAACATCATGGAGAGGTTGCTGTACCCATTTCCTATCAGGTGACCCAGTTGTTATCCCAGGCTCAGGGCCTCCCTTCCTTGGACTCACTTGAGAAGAGTCATTATGAGTGGACAGGAAATGTGGAAATTGTTGAACACTTCTATCCCTTATATAGAAACCCTTGTAACCAGACCCACAGAACAACCTCTGCCAAGTACACCTGCTGAGAAAGAGCTAACTTTGTGATGTTGAGTCTATCCTTGCACTGAGAGTCACTGAGACAGGATTTTACTTGGAGAGTGGTAGGGGATCCTTGTGATAGTTGACCACAGAATGCTGTCCGGAAGCACTTGCGTTTGAATCTGCGTGGGCCAGCTCCTTTTACAGTGGTGTCTGCTCACACTCACTGCCTCAAGGCTGTCTCTGAAAACTGAGTTTATTCCTGGGGTCTGGAAAAGAGGGCAGATGATTGGATGGGCAGCAAGTGTCATGTCTGCCAATGCTGTATGAATTGCCACACAGGCACACAGCCATCCTGATCCCTCCCCTCTTTCTGACCCCTCTGTTTAAACAAGTCCCCTTTCCTGCCTTGGTCTTTCCAAAAAATTGGGAGAACCCACAGTAATCACTTCTTTAGGTCAAGTTTCTGTATATTTGGGTTAAAACATAAGAGTTATATGGGAGTGGTAGCAAATTAAAAGTCATTACCACCCGTTAGAATTTTAACTCAAATTAATAGAGTAGATTAGCTATTTGGCCACTGATAAGGCTCTGGAAGTTCATATTAATGAGGTATAGAGGAGCAGGAAGCTCTGCAGAGCCCAGAAGGGGTCCAGTGGAGTCACATGCAGCAATCAGGCAGTCCTTCCTCATCTCCGACTCGGATTAAGGGTGTATTTCTCCTTCCAGGTGCTGACCTGAAGAGTTGAAATTCCTAAAAACCCCAAAACCATATGTATCATTTGCACATCAACTAAATACTCCGTGCCTTCTCTCCAGAAGTGGAGAGTTTTCATCTCAACTCTTCAGGTCAGCAACTGGAAATAAAGACTCTTCTGGCATTCTTCTTACACAGATACCATTGACTTCATTTTACATTGGAGGCAACCTAGGTCAGGAGAAGCTCAATTGTGCAAGATAGCTTAGTTGGCGGGGAGGGAATTTTAATGCAGCCGGCCTCCCTTGGGCCTCAGCAACTTCTGGGATCCTGGGAATGCCAAGGTCCCCTCCAACACATTGGGCAATTCTGAATGAATTTGTAAATAGGGACCACCTTTGACTTTTACCAAATCCCCTCCATTCTGGTATGTCAGGATTTGCGGAACAAATTTATCTTCACTCACTGCACATCCTCCATCATCGATGAGACCATAATCAAAAATCTCAAGTTTCATTTCTCCACACAGAAGATACCAATCCTTTTAATTCAATCTTTTTTTTAGAAAAAAAAAAACCCACCTCAATAATAAATAATATTCTTATCCAAAATTCTGAACCAGTATCGACCACCCTTTAACTCACTCTGAAAGCAGTTTAGAATGTTTAAGAAAAAAACTAGAGTGGTTACAGCCTTGCTTTATCATCATCTCTGAATGAGGAGCTGTGAATTGCTCAGTGTGGGGTGGGGGTGGAGGGGTGTGTGGAAAAAAGGAGAATAGCCTAGTTGGAATAGACTAATAGGCTATTGTATTTCTGCACATCCCATAACTGAGAGAACCTGCCTTCCCTTTTGAAATTTACACTAAATTTGAATGTTCTCACAAATGCAACGTTTCCCCCCTTCAAAATCAGAATCCAGCGATAACAATATGGGAAAATAAACGGGCACATTTGCATTTCATTTGTAGCTTTTGTAAATAGCAAGATTGTATATTAGCTGAAGAAAGAAAAGAAATATACCCAGGCAAGTGCTAAATGTTTCTGGGATTATCTGCAAGAGGCCTTGGGAGGGACGTGGGAATGAACTCCATGGGGAGCTGGAAGTGATAGCAGAAGGTGGAGGGAGAGGGCAGTGGTTCAATTTTTTTCCTGAGATTTTTCCAAATTCTTCAATCAGGATTAAAGGTGGTTTTGAACCAAAGCATGAAGTCAAGGACCAGATGGCAGAGATAAATGAAAAGGAATGTCCTCTTTCAAACTCTCAACAGTGCTTCTGTGAAATTAAAACTGGGATATTTGAATCAACTCATCCAGCTTTGCCCAGACTCCAGCATGACCTCCTCCCCAAGAGCATCTAAGGAAGTTGGCCCTGGTCAGCCATCCCTGACTCTCCCTCTTGTTTTGTGTCACTTTCTCTAGCCTCTGTTTGGATCACGGACTTCTGGGCATTGTCAGAGCTGGGAAGGAAGTTGGGTAGAGAGGATGCACCCCTTTCCATTCACTCACTTAACTATGGTGTGTCTGGAATCATGCTAGAAGGCTGGCATGCAGTGGTGAATGTAGGCACAGTTTCTACCCTTGTGGAATTTGGAATCCTATGTGATTTTACGGATAGAAAACCCTGGGACCCGGAGACCAAGAGCTGGCTCACAGGTCTGTTGCTAGTTTCAGAGCCGAGAGCAGAATTCTGTCTCTCCTGTCTCCTAGCTGATGTTGGAGCCAGATTTCCCACACATACACTCTTTCATCTTTTTCTTGACAGTTCAATGAGATTGTAAACTCCCAAGGAGTAAGGGAGCTTTATTCTTCTTCTGGTCCCACATTACCTAGCATGGTAGAGACCCAGTGAATACATGTTCCCACCATGGCTAATTACAAGCCACCCCCATCATGTCACTGACATGTGCACGGGCCTGCCATGATGTAGAATGTCCACCACTTACATACAATAAATGAAATAATCTCGAGAGCATGGATAATGGTAAAAGGTAGATAATCAGATTAGGAATTGATGAGTTCTGAGTATGTGTGGTCTTTGTTTTTAATGAATTTTTGTAGTTGGAAGTTGTTATGCTTCCATTTCTAATAATGGCTCTGTTTCACCATCAGCATGAGCCACCTCCAGCACAATACTGGTGATCAGGGGCAACGGGAATTTGGCACAATTATACTTAACTTGGTGAGCATGGTTGGGTGAAATACCATTTCTAAAGGAAACTCCAGATGGGATAGTCTCCAAAGCCTCAGTACTCAACGGAATGTCCACTTGCTAGGATCTTGGCATAAAGCACGGCCAAAGGAGCGTGCCCTGGGCCCCAAGTAGGCTTCTTGTGAAATGTCCCTTTGGGAATCCTTTTTTCCCCTCTCCCTGGCTCAGACAGGGTCCCTGTGGCTGTTTCATACTCTCTTACCAGTTCCCCCAGTATGGTTTGACAAACCAGACTGAGAACCTGCAGGAAGAAGGGAATCTGTGGAAGAAGGGAAGGGCAGGTGTGAGGGACATGTGGCGGGCTCTGGGATAGAAAAGACCACCATAGAGTTTTTCTCTTCTTGTTAGCCCTGCCTTAAGATGATTGTGTGGACTGACCAGAAACACCCGAGTCTGTTCCTGAAGCCAAGTTTCATATTGTCATATCTTCCTATTTCTTTGTGCCCTACTTTGCCACACTATTTCATTGTTATCACCCTAAGGAGGCAGCGTAGTGATTTGTATTAAGAAGATTCTTTTTTCCTAATGTTCTGACATCTAGGGCTTCGCTGAACCTGGAAAGTACTCTCCTCGGGCTAGTCGATCCTGGAGAGAGTAAAGCGTTTGCCTGGGAGTGTTCTTTTCATGTGTAAGCCAGCCAGTCCAGGTCCCATACCCCATCCAAGTCTTGTATGGCCCCTCACTCTCTAGGCCACTATCCCCTCTTTCCTAATTCCCCGCAACACCTGGTACCAGACAGGCAGGGACAGCCCCTGTGCCCCAGAGCTGACTGAAATTACACAGAATGAATCCTAAGCCTGTTTACCACGATCACCTCTTCCTTCCCATGAAAACCACAAGGAAGCCTCTTGCCCACATTTTCTTCCCACTCCTCTGACTGCTGACCGACCCTGGAGCCTCTCCCTGTGTTCCTGTATGTCATGGCCTGTGACCTTCTCTTGGGAGCTATAACAAATGATCTTTTCAATGGCTACAGTCTCCTGATCATGGGCTTCACCATAGCTGAATTACAACAACACCTACATTTAAAAGATGGTTTGGAGCAGAACTTCTCAAATTACTTGTGGTATAGGACCAAGATTTTTATTTGTTTTTAAATCTCAACCATTGCAGAGCAACAAGTGTCCTACCACATGACCAGTATGCAGTTCACGTCATGTGCTACTCACCATGCATGTGGAGAATCTTCAAACTCTTCATCCAGGAGAGTCACTGATCACATACTCAGATGCTGCAACATGTGAAACTGTTATGAATGTTTCTAAACGTTTCTTGTCTTCAATTTCTGTACTTATCTCAGCATGGACCACAAACGTCCAGTTCATACATTGGCCCCTAGACCATACTTTGAGTAGTTCTGGTTCTGAGCTGATTTTGAGACCACACAGATTGCTGTTCGGAACTTAGCTTTTTGTGTGGTCTTGATCTAAGTTCTAGTTTTCTCTTTATTAAATAGAGAAGATAATAATGCTTAGCTCATGAGTTTTGGTAAGAATGGACTAAATTATATAACCCAAGTACTTAGGAGCATGCTGGCATAAAGTAACTGTTCATTACGTATGGACTTCAATTTATTATTTAGGATAATGCAAAAATAGAAAGGATGTATATATACAAACTGGTTATCTCTGGATGGTGAAATTTGGGTTGATCTTTATTTTTCTCCACACTTTTCTCCATTTTACAAATTTTCTACGATGACCATAAATTACTCTGTAATCAGGAAAAAAGTCATTACAATTTGTGGTGCCTATTTCCTCTGCACTGAATTTTTTTTTTCTGCTGGAGTTTAATATCCTTTCTTAATAACCCAATAGAAACACACATATTTAGTAAAGAAAATTGGTTTTGCAAACAATTTCCAACCTTTCTTTGATGTTTTGTGAGCAGCTACCTGAGATTCACACTGCAGTTTTTGATGAAGGAAAACACGGTCTACAAAACTTTGCCCACTGGCATCAGAAAGCCCTGGAGATTCTTCCCTCCCCTATTTTCTCACTTGATGTCACCCGATCATCACCTAGCCTGGACTCCTCTGTTGATTGCTCTGTGTCACAGCCAAGTCCCAGCTTCCAGAGCAAAACGGCGACTCAGAGAGCTGTGTGCAAGGAAAGCAGGCAATAGCTTTATACCCACATGGCACCCCAACCCCACCCCAGCCCCCAGGGCTGAAGGGACTGACTCTCCCCTCTTCCTCACCATGGCTCAAACTCTGCTGCTGATAGTTCTGTGCAGGCAGTGATACTGAGGACATATTAAAATGAGGGACCAAGGGAAAAAGACAAACATGAGGGTCATAATGAAGACAACCTTCCTCTTCAAGTCCTCACATAAAGTCCTTGGCCAGACCATCAGGTCATCTCACTATGCAAAGCTCTCTTTGAGAAAATGATCCTTGTCTTGAATGCAACTATGTGACCGTTTCATATTTTGGAATATCTGCCCCCCCCACCCCGCCTTTTTTGGTGGGATGAAATTCATTGAGATGAAAAAGAAGGCAATAATTTAAGTCTCCCCAATTGTTTATTTTTTTAATTCAAGCTGCAAAATACAAACTCTGAAACTTGTCCAAATTCTAAGAGGGCATTATTACTATCTAACATTCATCATCATTAACATTTTTGCGGGAAAGATGATCTTTACGATGTAGTAGTATTGTATGTTTTTTCGTTACAAATATTTTTCAGAGAGCATTGGGATACCGCACATAACTAAAACTTAGAAGGTACCTGGGTGACTCAGTCGATCAAGTGTCAGACTCTTGATATCAGCTCATGTCATGATCTCAGGGTCCTGAGATAGAGCCCCACATAGGTCTCCACGCTGGGTATGGAGGCTGCTTAAGAGTCTCTCTCTCCCTCTCCCTCTGCCCTCCTTCCTTTATCTCTCTCCTCCTCTCAAAATAAAATAAAATAAAAGTAAAAAGTAACTAAAGTTTAAATGTTTACCAATAGGGAGATAATCTTGATAATTCTTAACGATTATGGAGATTTGTGGCTGCGTACCTGCCTTTGGATCAACATATTATTGGTAATAGCTATGTTTTATTTCTTCTAAGACCTTGATCAGTAGCAGAACCCCAGTTATAGAGTTGATCCAATGGAGGAAACATAGTCCATTTTGCAGTTTTCTGGAAACTCATCGAGATGACAAATAAGTGCTGGGTCACTCTTTCAGTCTGAAAGCAGTTTAATAAATTTTCTTGAGTGGCCCTGGGAGCAGCCGTGGCCTCCAGCCATCTGATATCACGAGAGGTGGATTGGGCACATAACAGCAACCCCTGTGAGCATTTAGTTAGTCACATATTGAGTCAAAAAAATGCTATGTGATTTTCCCAATACAGCAGAACATACATCCAAGAGAGATTAGGAAGTATGATCTTTCAGTTTTATTCCAAAAGGAATGCCAGGGTCTCATATCCAAAAAGGCTCCATAGCGAGTTATTATACTTCTCTAAGTGCCTGTAAGATTCTTGGCCAAACTCTAAATTTTACTAGAGGGACCCACTGGCTCATGTCCGCTGATTCGGCTGTGTGTGTAGATTGTGGTTCTTGAGTGCGCAGGGAAGGTGAAAAAGGAAGAACCATTGAAGGTTGGACTCAAAAGATCTTCTTTACAATGTCCTTCCTTTTCTCTTGCTCTCTATGTGAATACTCCCCAATTTGGACCATTTAAGATGAGTCTTGTAGTACCTATTTTGTAGTTTAAAAACATGAAAGGTATAAGGGACTTCATCTGGCTTTTTCTAAGGACCTTTCATGTTTCTAGCATTGCCGTTCTACCTTTCCATGTGAATTGCTAACTTCCTGACTCTCATGTATTTCAGGAAGATTTTACTTTCTGTAGTGAGGCTCGTGTCAAAGGATAACATTCTCTTATAAGGCCCAGCAAAGGGGAGCACATCTTCCCTTCCCCTTTCTTCCTTCCTCTTGGGAGGGGCCATCTCTTGGGAGGGGCCAACACCCTTCCTGCAGAATGAGGGTCCCAGGGCTCTGACAACAGTTGGCCCCTGGCAGACGTGTGCCCACAAAGGAAAGAAGCAAGAGCAATGCTGCATTCATTTCAGGATCCATTAGGGGCACGTATGGCACAGGGAAACCAATAGGAAAGATGAAGCTGACAAGAAAAAAACGATTTCTCTGTTTCTAGAATTGAATTGACCACAAATAATGATGGGGTGGAAATCACTAAGCAGCATCCACTTTAAAAGGTGAAGAAATTTAAAAATCACACCCAACACACATTTTTGTTGTCATTTCCAAAGCATAGCTAAAAGAAAAGGGATAATTGCCACTTTGGGGTGTGTGTGTGTGTGTGTGTGTGTGTGTGTGTGTGTGTGTTTTCCTGTTTATGGGGCAGACTGCCCACCCGGATCTGGGACTGTAGCACACAGCTAGCCATTGTGAGAGCCCGTGGCCTCCCGGGAAGCAGGAATTATCCTTCTAAGGTTGCTGCAACCATTTGAAAGGATAATCTCTTTAGTATCAATAATATTGATGATTCATCATAATTTGCTAGATAATAGAAAACCATTTTACAGTCTTGCTTTCAGAAGCCAGTAAAGAGAAGGCTTCCATAGGGAGTGGTTACCCACTCAAAAGTGATCCTTGTCCTCTGACAACATACAATAGAAAAGGTATTTTGAGAGAAGGCATGGAGAGTACAGTTTCGATGTTTGTAAAATAGTCTCTGTAGAATCAGTCCTTCCTGTGCCTTCATACAACTTGGGAATTTATGGGCAATTCCACAAAAGGAGGAATTTGTCTGTCTCTCTCTCTGTCATTTGATTTCTTGCATGGGGTCAATCCTGGGTGTACTCATGCTCACCAGAGGGGTGGTCTTTTCGCGGCTTTTGTTGTCCTGTTGCGATAGTGGAGAAGGGCCACCAGGTGGCACTGTGCTAGATCAGGGTCTCCAAAATGAAGCGGGATTGCAGGGCTGAGCGTGCCAGGTAGATACTGGGCAAGGTAGGGTCAAAAGAGAAATCGAGACAATGCGAACAGAGAAAGGAAACAACCACCCAGAGGACAAAAATCTTGCATTTTGCTTATTGACCTGTGTTAGACCCACGGAAGCCAGTTTCCATTAGCCATCAAGCATGTAACTGGAATTGAGATAAGAAGTAGACACAGTGTCTCCGGAAATCAGTATTCAAGGCAAACCAAATGGGAGATGGGTGTGAATCACCAAAAAATTCGCTGGATGATCCCAGTTATCTCTGCAGAGGGGTCCTTTTCTTAACACCCCTTCTAGTCTTGGTGAAGAAATGAAATTTGAGCAGTTCTTCAGATAATCAGTAATGGAAATCAATAATAGACACTTTGCACTATCAGTGAAAATCAGTAATAGATTAATACCTTGCACTGTTCCTGATTTGGGCACAACTATAATAGATGTGCGTTTCTAGTTGTTTAAACCGAAGAGTTAGAAAAATATGAAATGTTTCCACTTCCTCGGTTATCCTGACATATAATTAGACCAAGAATCACCCTTTCTCTAGATGCCCCTCCCTCTCCCCCAAGGCAGGTATATGAAACAGCAAACCCACTTCCTTGGGGATGGAGGAAGAGGGTGATATTTGTGCAGCATCTGTGTCCTCACAGCTCATGCACCAGCCATGAGGCACTATATACAGTATCTCCCCTTTCTGAGCCCAGAACTGTGCCCACTGCTCTGATAGTAAGAGATAGACATCAGCCCTGCATGCTCTCCCTAGAGTCGTTGGAAAAGATCCCTGCTTCACTTATGGGGTGATGCTTGTCACATGTTGCACAGATATAGCTGCACCCAACCCCTCATTAACTTAATGGATTCGTGTAGTCAGTCCCCCAGGGATGTGGAGTTGAAGCGACTGCGATTCACAGCAAGTGTGGGAGTATTTATAAGTGCGTCTCCCACTGCTCCCAGGTTCTGAAAGCGGGTGAGCTCTGCTCCTGCAGCAGATAAGGAGGAAGTGAGCACCGTACCCAAAAGCTGTCATTGTTTGTTCATTCATTTATGCTTTTTTATGACACTTAGTTTTGCTTCCCAAGAAGAGAAAGCTTATTAATTTTTGTGTACTTCACCCATCTTGCAGTCCATACTGGCCCATTTTGTATGAGGTTTTTTAGTTGTTGCTTTTTTGTTTTTCTGTTCTTTGTAGTAAGGAAATGACCTGTATGAGGCAATCAGCTTTACTTAGGCAGTGCTTTTTTTCCATGTTCAGAGGCAATAACTGTTCTTCACAAACTTTCTCTCAAGTGTAAATTATGGATCATAAACTCATAGCTCAAGTTTAATCTGAGCCCCCTCAAATATTTTCTTGGACCAGCAAAGTATTTGAAAATGTTTTTGAGTCTGGAAAACTTTAGGGGACCACAGACTTCCCAGCTCTCAGTAGACCCCACCACTTGTTCTTTTACATCTGGTCTGATTCACACACTTGTGAGCTTTGCCTCACTCCATGGGCATCTAGGAATTAGACCAACATGAAACCCATATTAATGGGAAAAGGAACCCAGAATGTGTGTACCTCACTGATGACGGGTCAGCACCTTCTCATATAATAGATTTTAAATAAATGGGGGAGAATCCCACATATTGTTCACAGAAGGGTAAATTAGAACACCTTCTCTGGAGGGCAATTTAGTGATATATGGAAGCCCTGTTATAGGAGGCGCTTGTTCTGTAAGGTGAATTGATGGTCAGTGAGAAGTATGCAGACCCACCAGGAGGCCTGCTCCTCCTGCACAGCCGCATGCCCTGGGAGCAGTTAGTAGTATGATTTACAGAGAGGAATGGAGGCCTCTTGTTAACCAAACAAGTCCATTATTTGGAGTTGGAAACATCTCATAACATAACAGAAGTCTTTAAAAAGGACATGCCCTCAACACCCATCTAAATTCCACCCATCTTTAGAAATTTTTTCCTCAGGAAATACATAAATGAATGTGGCTATGTCTAGATACAAAGATGCTTATAACAATATCATTTATAGAAATGAGATATTGAGAATAATCTAATGGCTGGCAGTAGGCCATCATGAACAAATCATGTGACAGTTATTCAGTGTGGTCATTAACAGTCATAAATTGGTGAAATTTATATATATAGAAGTCACTTTGCATTTTAGTAAGTTGAAGATTATAAAACAATATGATCCCATTTTTTCAAACATTAACATGTATATATTTTCATGGTGTGGTGGGCATCCTTCAAGATGGCACCCAATGATGTCTGCCTCCTGGTATTTACAGCCTTATATGACCCTTTTCCTGTAAATAACTTGTTTCTAACCAACAGAATACAGGAACTTTGAGGGGATGTCAATTTCATGATTAGGTTACAAAAGGTTATGACTTTTGTCTTGCTTTTGGGCTCTCTCTGTTGCTTTTTTGGCTTGCTCACATTGATGAAGGCAATCACTATGTTAGAAAAGCCGTGTGGCAGGGAATGGAGGGTGGCCTCTAGCCAACAACCAGTGGGGAACTGAGGCCCTCAGTCCAGTAGCCCATAGGGAACTGATTCTTGCCAACAACCATTGAGTGAGCTTCTCCCACTGACCCTCCAGATGAGACCCTACTCTGGACAATATTTTTGATTGCAGCCTTTGGGAGACTCTTAAAAAGAGCATCCAACTAAGCTGTGTAACTATACCTAGATTCCTGGCCCAAAGAAATTGTGAGATAATAAATGTGTGCTGTTTTGAGCTACTACATTTGTGGTGATTTGTTACATAGCAATAGACAACTAATACCCAGGGTGAGAGATCTGGAGGTATATATAGGAGAATAGTGGATGTCAGTGTGTCTTGATGGCATAAATGTAGCATTCTTAAAATGTTTGGGGACTACACATCACTTAGATGAGGTACTGGCAGGCTTTTATATTTTACTCTGATGAAAACATTGAGATTTTGACACTGTCATTGAGTAAACAGAAGGGTGACTTAACAGTTTACAATTTATTTGGCTGATTTCATAAACTTATGACAGAGAAAACATTATCATGTCTCTGAGACACACTCTGTATTTATGTGGGAACTGTGATTTGGGGTGACTTTAATTCACATTTACCCCTTCTCTTTGTTGCAGGTTGGGTTCTCTGAAACAGAATTTGGGTTGCAAGATGTTTACCAGGGACCAACACCTGTGAAAGGAGGGTAGGGGGAGCAGGATTGAGCAGAAAGTAAATTGAACTGCAATGCAGTCTAATACAGCCTCATCTAACCAGGATCGAGGGACTCTGGAGCAGATATTGTCCAGTAGATGTGTCTGGAATGGGGCTAAAATGGCAGAGCCTCTGTAGCCCTGCTTGCTGAGCCACTGAATGCAGGCTGCCCCCAAAAGAGGAGTGGCTTCTGCTTGGTGGCTTTCTGCCCCTGACAAAGACCTGGAAGGTGCTGACACTGGAGGCTGCTGACTGCACCTTCCACACTGGACACCACGTCCTTCCTTGAATGGGATTCTGGGCAGCTCATTTCTCTGTCAACCACAATGGAAAATAGGGAAAAAGAGCAAGGCTGGGCTGAATGGGAGGGGGGAGTGGAACTACTGCGTGGACCTAACAAAAAGTTTGGCCAACCACATGGAGAAATCTTGACTATATTTGGCCAATCAGAGTTTTTTCCCCATTGAGTGGAAAATGCTAGATATTTATATTCCCCACAATGGGTCATTGGATGTGTTATCCTAGGAAAGACATGCTATTAGGTGAGGTCACTTTCTGCAGCTGAGAAAACCTGGAGGAGTTGACAACCAGAAGTTGTCCTCTGGCAGCACTTCCCACAGTTGTGACAGCAAGTCTTCTCTCCTGGAGGTGCCTTGGCGGATGTCTCTGTGATCATGGTCTACTATTAGTATCACCAACATCCAACATTCTTCATATACATTCTCAAGACTTCAGTGTACTCTCCCCTTCCTGTGGAAACGTAGATTAGAAGGACCTATAGCAGTTGGTCTTGGGGCCCCACCTGGAACTGATTATTCTTTAGATTTCCCTTACCATCACCTAGCACCTCTGCTAGTCTCAGCGGCTTACCAGCTAAAGTGATTCGGAGGTCTGAGTCCCTCATCACTGTGCCTTCCTCAGGCCAGGGTTGTGCATTTACCTGCTCACCTTCACATTTGGAAGGGACGACTGACCAAGAGGCACTGAGTAGATCACCTGGAGCTCTACCTCACATTCAGGGACCATTTTTTCTGTTGAGATGGTGATACCTTGCTTCACCTATTTGTCTCTTGACCGAAGGATTTTGAAGTGCCCCATGGCAAGCACAGCTTATAATTCAATGAAATTCTTGCTCTGGCTCTGGCAAAAGTATAGCCCCATTGGAAAACAGGACCTCTAACTTTGAAGAACCCAGTTACAGGAATGGAAAACACAAAGTTGTCCTGTGGGAGGGGTGTTAAGTAAGGTCATTCCTGCTTCCACCTATTGGTTCCCAGACTCAAGCACTCTTCCTGTTGGGCGCACAGAGCCATATACAGGTCTTTAATTCAATGTGCATACTGCATCTTGGAGAGTGGCACCCCATCCTTATGAAGTACTGCATCTAAAGGGTGCTTCAACTGAACTTTCAGAAAACCATTCCATTGCTCCATAAGCATGGCAGTTTCTGGGTGGTGCATTATGTGATATGACCAGTGGATTCTATATGAGCCAACTTCCTCATCTCCTCTGCTGCAAAGTGTGTCTCTTATGATGCAATGTTGTATAAGCTCTCATGTTGGCGGGTCAAACATTTTAAGCCCTTGGAGAGTGGTGCTGGCCAAGGCCATGTGGGCAGGAAAGGCAAATCCATACTTGGAATATATATATTTCTCTTAGAAGGAATCTCTAGCTCTTCCAGAAGGGAAGAATTGAAGTGGCCAGCTGTATTCCTTAAAGTTTGTTGCCATATTAGGCACTCAGTGTTTTCTCTGTGGCTGGCAAATGGACCCTCAGCAGCATCAGTAGTTTACTAGCTTTAGTAGGTGGGATCCCATACTGTTCGGACCATGCATAGCATTCAGCCCTCTCTCTTTGTCCACTCTATTCATATGCCTATTATGCCAGCACTGAGGTGACCAATAACCTAGGATTGATGATTCAAATGGCTGAGTCATTTTGTCCTAGTGGCTGTTTTGTGCTTCATCCACAGTAGATGCTCACTGGTAGATATTACCATTTGATATAAAGATCTTCACACCTTGTGTCCACTGCCTATGTCCATCCATATGGCACTACCCAAATCTCTCTGTTCTTAATCTCCAATACTTTCTGTTCAGACTCTTGACCACCAAGTCAGACTAGTCACACTACCCATAAGCCATATATGTTCTCACCTTTGGCCATTCCTCCTTCTGTATAAAGTGGACAATGAAGTGCACTGCTGGAAGTGCCACCCATTGGAAGAATTTCCCTCACCACTGTCTTCCAAGGCACCCCCTCGCACCTGAGTGAGGTTCTTGTGCATCTGTCATCCATTTTTGGCTTGAATTCATATACCAAGCTGTCTTAGTTCAGGCTACTATAACAAACTACCATGAACTGTGTAGCTTAAACAATAGACATTTATTTTCTCACAGATTCAGTTCTGGGTGAGGGCTCTTTTCCTGGCTTGCAGATAGCTGCCTTCACTCTGTATCCTCACATGGCAGATAGAGGGAGTTTTGGTGCTTCTTCCTCTTTTTATAGGGACACTTATCCCATCACAATGGCCCTACCCTCACAACCTTATCTAAACCTAATTACCTCCCAAAGACGCCCCCAATACTATTACATTGGGGGTTAAAGCTTCAACATATGAATTTTGAGGGCACACAGCATGTACCCTATAGTACTGATCCATCTATAAGCCAAGGTTTGGCTTTTTCTTCCTTTAGCTAGTCATACATGGTTCTGATATACCTACAGGCATGGACTGAGGAAGAAGTCATGGACATCTGGGCTCTCTGTTCATGAAGCTTGTTTGTGCCTCCCTGGGTACACTGTTGTTCAGTCTTATCCTTTTCCATTTTATGATGGGCTGCTACTGGGCCAATCCAACCTTAGGGCATAGAGGGTCTGACAAACTTAGATCATAATGGAAAGTTCTGGACTCATGACCAAATGTGATGTTTCCATGGTCAAGTTCTCCATCTGTACTAGGAGCTGTTTTCAAAAGGTATACAATTCTCCACTGCAGATGCCAAGGTCTTGCCACAATCCTAGCAACCTGCCCTGTGGTTCTTTAACTAGAATGGACCTTTTGCTTCACACAGCACCTTTCCCCACCAGCAATAACTCAATATTATAGGTCCTCCTGGGTCATATGGTGGAAATAGCCACATGCTTTCACTACAGCCCAGCCCAGCTGCAAAATCCTTTTTGGTTTTGGGCTCCACTCAAAGTATACAGTGTTTCAATTTACCCCCAATATGGGCTGGAACCATACTGCAAGGTGTGGAATATGATACATCCAGGACTTCACTAAGCCTACCAGACACTGTGTTTCCTTCCTTCTTCATGGCCAGAGATATAAAATGTATTATCTTAGACTTGGAAGGAGATGTCTTGGCATACCTCTGACCACTGTCACCCTAAAAATTGTATTGATGTAGCATGCCCTACTTATATACATAGCTTACCTTCCAACATCAGGAGCATGTGTCATACCAACTCAACCAGTGTGCTAGCCAGCTCTTCCTTATCTGGACCAATTATCACACTGTCATCAATGTAGAAGATAGATGTGATGCTCTGTGGAATGTCCAAATCATCCATATTTCTTTTATCAGGAGGGTTCCTATATTCCTGGAAGAAAACTATGACTTTTTTTTGTTGCCCATTCCAGGTGAATGCAAGCTGTTTCAGATCCTCTTTTCATACCATGTACCTGAGACCATGTTAATGTGCCCTAACAAAGTCAATACATCTGACATAACAGCTGCTATTAGGGCTACTTCTTGATTGAGTTTGTGGTAGTTTATGGTCATTTTTCAGGATCCATTTGGTTTTTGCCAGAGGCCAGATTGATGAATTCATTTGAGGTATGATGGGAATCGCATCCCGTGCCATCTTTAAATCAAGGTTTAGCAAACCTTTAAAGCACCAGATAAATATTTTAGGCTATGTGGCCACATAATTTCTATTATAGCTGTTTAACACTACTGCTGTAGTGCAAAAACAGTCATAGGCAATATATAAACAAATGAACATGGCTGTATTCCAACAAAACTTTATTTAGAGAAACAGGTGGTGGGCTGGATTTGGCCTGTGGAATTTGCCAATCCCAGCTTTCGGTCTTTAAGAGTGTCACTAATTTCTGCCATCCTAAGAAAGATTTGCTATGTTGCTGTGGAGAAGGATGTGTCAAGTCAAGCAGTTCTTAAAATTTGCTTTCCACATTTCCATAAATTTGGTAAGAGAACAATGTGGCAAAAAGAATTTAGATAATCAATTAGTCATGACACAACATATTTGCATGGATTTTCCCATTACCCCCAAGTTCCATGGGTTGATGTGGAGTGGGCCTAGTGGATGTTGCACACACAGATCTGTGTCACAGCCAAGAAACATTGAGCTTAGAGAATGCTAAATCTTATAAGGGTTGTTGGCAAACATACCCATCCTTCTCTCCAGAGAAAGATTAGACTTATTATCCTGGAAGGTACGAAAATCCTCTCCTGGGAGGAGGGAGATTTTATTTTCCTGGAATGTTTCCTAGGATTTCTATCTTTAGGGAGACAATCTTTCTAGCTTCGAAGGCTGTCTGTTATAGAAACATTTTTTTTTTGCAGGGCCTTAAGCTCAAAAGATAAGCAGAAATGCCAGAATTATGGAGAATCACCTCCAAATAATACCATTCTAGAGGCTTCCATTTGGTGTTCCCCATTATGATAGTTTTCACCCCATAGATCAAGAACCCAATAT
The DNA here is from genome assembly GCF_905146905.1 of Nyctereutes procyonoides. NCBI lineage: Eukaryota > Metazoa > Chordata > Mammalia > Carnivora > Canidae > Nyctereutes > Nyctereutes procyonoides. The sequence continues at coordinate 44,423,398 of NW_026575047.1, read as the reverse complement.
TTGGTTGCATCAATTCTTGAGTATGTAAAACTCTAAATATGCATTTGGAGTTCAGAAGTGACTAATAGGTGGGTCCATGCATGGAGAGGATCTACTATGAGCCAGAACTTGGCCAGACCTCACTTATCTCCTGGCCCCCATGTGCTCCCCACTTTAACAGAGCATGAGAGGATAGTGATGCTTTAGGCTTACCAATGTCAGTGCTAACTTAGTCCTGTGTCCAATAGTCCTTCAAACATTTGAGTATTCCCCTTCCCCTGGTATAAGCTATATAAATTAATAGCTGTAGGTCCCTTATGAAGGACTGGAGTAAACATACCATGTAAAGCCAGGAGATTCAATAAATGTTCTAAGGAAGTCTCAAAGAAGATACCATTTTCTAAGACCAATGGTGAGGGGCACCATGACCACTAACAAGTTCAGTGGTATCGCTTTTCTGTAAGCCAGGGGGCTGGTGGTAGGAGGAGCTATCATGGAGCTGGGCACACTGGCAGCAGTGGGGATGATAGAGTACTGGAACAATGAAGACCAGGTGGGCACATTTATCATGATGAGGACCAGGGCAGGAGTGACATCCAAGAGGCTTGACCCACAGAAAATTCAGAACTTTATGGACACAGGTAGTAGAACCAATGGCACTAGAAATGAAATATATGAAATCCAACCAGGGTACTTCTAAGCAGTACAGGCAGAAGAAATTAAGGATGGATGAGTAAAAGGCTGCAGGCAATCACCTCAATAAAATATTGTACCCCCTTACCTGTATTCTTGGTTTCAGCCAGTTTTAGATAAAGAGGTGCCTGAATCCCAGGAGGAAGGACCCTACACCATGGCAAACATACACAGTAATGATTCCCACAGCCCTGCCCAATCCAAACTTATGTCTGGCTCCCTTGATAAAGCACCCACAAATATTCCCCCAGCTTCTGCAGGTGCGTGTTGGCTGGCACTCACATCCTTCTTGATCAGGAGATAATTTTAAAACCTTTATGGAACCCTCTGCTGGTTTTCAGCCTCTCTTGAGGTGACTAAATCACGTGCATTTTGCATCTACACAAGATGAATTCATATTTAATGGCCCATCTGATGGCCCCGACTCTAGGTAATGCCATCTGATGTCTTTAGGAAGACAGTGAGTGACAGGCAGATCATGACCCCATCTCAGTGTGACATTGATTTGACCATGTTGTGCTCATTTTTGGAGTAATCTTTTTTGGCAGGGTCATATTCATGTGGCCATCAGAACCAATCCGTTTGCCCAAATACTGGCTTATTAACCTGAAACAATCAAGGAGAAGAAGTGTGGATCTTCCTTCTCCCCGTTATGTCTTTGAAAGTTCCCCTTCTGTGAAAGTACTTAGGGGAGGAAATTAGTAGAAGGTCTTTCTTTGCTTTTGAAGATACAAAGACCTGCCTAGGGACTCATCCCTGTTTCTGTCTAACAGTATCACTTTTCTAATTAAAAAAGTCATTTCCTGACAAGAGGCTTTGAGGGATAACTAGGGGACTTAGTTTGTTTCTCATAACTATAGGAAAACAAACCCAGAGGAAAAAAAAACATGCTGAAAATTTGTGGAGGGTCTGTCTGTGCAGGGAAGACAGCACAGGATTTGGTGATGGGTCAGCCTCAGGGAAAAGGGCTTAAATGCCATTGATTTGTATGAGACTTTGGTCATTCTTGATTATTCTCAATTCCTCTTCTTTTCTTCGAGGGCATGGCCAGGATCTAGACTATTTAGAGGAAAAAGCTGAATTTCAGATAGTTTATATGGCTTGGCCAAAATCTCATGCTAATATGTGACATTTAAACCCATTTACCTTTGAGGCTGACTAGCAAATCCTATGCTGTCTTCCCTTCCCATGATAGATAGACCTGCCACGATTTTTTAATTGGGAAAACTAGTTTGTATCCACATTTCTTTCTCCTTGAAGACTGAGGAGGGGTCTCCAGCTAAGTTGGAGGTTTAAGAAGTCTGGTGCCCATTTGATGCGGTCATCTAGAAAAGCAGGAAGTCATGAGACCAGGAAAAGAATGGTGGAATCTCTGAGCAGGATCTGGGTTCCTGTTTGAGATTTCAGGGTAAACCTAAAGGGAGTCCAATCTGTACAGGCATGAGATTTTCTCCAGCTATGTTCACGTGGGCCACTGTAGCTCTGAGAAATCCCAGGAACAGAACTGCTGAATCAAGGATCATACACACTTTACATTTTCGTGGCCATTGCCAAAGAGCTATGCAAATATACTCTTCCATCAAAATGTTTCTCCACACCTGTTAATATAGCATTGTATCAAACTTGTTGATCTTTGCCATCTGTTAAGTGGAAAAAAATTGGTATTTTGTTGGTTTAAATGCAAATTATTTCATTATATGTGAGAATGAACATATTTTCTTATGTTTCTTCTGTGAACTGCTATTCATGATGGAAACTACTTGTGAATTTTAGAATACTCAGATTAAAAGGAAAATATAGTGTCTGAGCTACTGAGCAAAAATACAAAACACTAAGGAGGAGGTCCTAATACTTTAGGGCTAAGTCTTCCTCTGCCTTGGCTAGAAACATTTTGGCTGTGGCCACAACTCTCCTCAGAAACATCCTCAACCCACCCAGGTGTAGGTACCAGCCAATGGGAGACTGGTACCTAGATTCCCAACTCCCACTGCTGTAATACCATTTCTAACCCACAGCTGAAATTTTGCCCATGACACATCCTAGGGAAACACTGAAAGGAAAAGTAATGAATAAAATGAAAGGATAAAATAAATCCTTTTCCTTATAGGTTCAGTGGGAAATGTGAGTCAGAATTATGCATTCAGCAGCATAGAAATGATACTAATATATGCAAAACTTATGAATCATGCACTTTTTAACCTGCTGTACAACTCCTTAAGAGAAAATAAGACTCCTAAATCTAGTAAGTTTGTCTACACTGAGACCCATGGTACATACACACACTGTGCTGTTCCAAATTTTTAAAACTGGAATGTGAAATAAATAGATCTTTTGGATTCCTTTTCATTTTCTGTGTGTGTGGGGCATTAAACACAAGTTGAAAGGGGGTGAGAATCTCTCTAAGTGCATGCTTGGAGAGGGAGGCATAGTACAGAAATCGAAGAGAGAATATAGGGTGTTGGTGGTGCAGACCTGTTTTGAGAGTGTGGATGTGGCCACAGGAGTCTAGGCTTGCCTGAACTATGACAGTGTCTTCACATGAATATGCATTTTATATTTAGAACCCTGGAAGTGAGGGTGGGTTCACCACCCAGCAGATGTGGTGGACTTGTGCCAGATGAGTAGTTTTGAAATGATGTCCTCTGAAGTCCTGGGTCTTAGTGTTGTTTCCAGAGGGAAGTGAGACTCAGATGGAAGGGCTGCCTAAACAGAAGCAGTTCTGCCCTTATTACCTGCGTAGATGGTGCTTCTGTCTATGAAAAAAGTATCCTGCACCAATAACATATGTGGGATGCTTTCTATGTGCCATGAACTATGTTGAGGTTGTCATTTAACTTGGAGAGCTGTCCAACTTTCCCAGTTCTGCAGGTGACAAAATTGAGACTCAGAAAGGTTACATAGCCTGCCCAAGAACCCCTTGCTAGTGAGTGGTGAGCCTGAGTACTATGGAATGAATGTTTGTGTCTCCCCCAAATTCCTATGTTGAAGCCCCAACCCCCAATAAAATGGTACTTGGCAATGAGGCCATTGGGAGATAATTAAGTTAGGATGAAATCATGAGGATAGGGACCTTCATGATGGGCTTATCACTCTTATAAGAAGTGACATCAGAGAACTTGCTCTTTCTTTCATGCATGTGAGGACACAGCAAGAAGGTGGCTGGTCTGCAAATGAGGAAGAGAGTTCTGACCAGAACTCGATCATTCTGGCACCTTGATCGGGACTTCCAGCTTTCAGGACTGTGAGAAAATAAACGTCTGTTGTGGAAGCCACCCAGTCTATGGTATTTTGTTATGGAAGTCTGAGCTGACTGTGACACTGGGTTTTAATCCTTGTCTTTCTGATTGGAGCAGCCATATTCATCCCAGTGTACCCTGCCACCTCTCTGGGATGATCCATGATTCTACTATGCCATTCTGCTAACATATCACACAATAATGATAAAATAATTTAGGAAAAAGCACATGTAAACTTTCCTGAGAAATCTGTAATATTCTTGGGATATTTTTTGGTCTTTAAACTCATCATAAGGATGCTGTTCAAAAGGAGACATTTAATTTGCTTCCTTTGAAAGAAAGGAATCTATAATCAGTGATTCCACCATCCATAGAAATCCATCCATCATATATGGTTCTGGGTTGTATAAAGCTCTATTTTCAGGGCAACCCTGGGTGGCTCAGTGGTTTAGTGCTGCCTTCAGCCCAGGGTGTGGTCCTGGAGACCCGGGATCGAGTCCCACGTCGGGCTCCCTGCATGGAGCCTGCTTCTCCCTCTGCCTGTGTCTCTGCCTCTCTCTCTCTCTCTCTCTCTCTCATGAATAAATAAATAAAATCTTTTTAAAAAAAACTCTATTTCATAGAAATTATTTAAAAATCCTAAACAATAAAATTTACCCTTACAGAGAAGTCCTTCTTTCACTATTCTCTAATTTTCGCCTTTGAAAAATAGACTGAGTTGAAAGTGCATACAAAGCTTGTTCATGGTCAAGCATACATTTCATCAGAGCATGTAAAGCTGAGCCATATTGAGAGCTCCTCAGGGAAGTCATCAGATCCAAAATACCTAAGACAAAAGGAAATCATGCTTGATATTTTCTCCTGTGAGTGAAAGGTGGGCTGCGCATCATTCTCTACCTTCTTTCTGAAATAATCTTGGTTCAAGGCCCTTCCCTGCTAGTGGCCTCATCCTGGGTGCACTAACTCAGGGTGGTCAGACCACAGGAGTCTTTGGCCTTTGTCGGTGAGACCCCGCCTTAGTTTTGATGCCAACCAAAACACTGCTCAGTCCCACCAACCTTTCTCTGTTCCATGTCCAACTCGTTGCTTAAAAAATTGCTTTCATTCTCTAGTCTCCTCTTGCCCTCCAGCCACTGAAGAACTAAATGACGTTACCTATCAGACATCTCCAGAGCTCTCCTGCCACCTCATCACAGGTAAACGAGGTACGGTTTTCCCTTTGAATAACAACATAGATTTTTAAAAAGCATGAAAGTACCATGTATTTGGAAACTATTTTAAACATTACTTAAAAATCCGCTACTCAGCACAACCACTTTATCGTTTTGGTTTAGATTAAAGCTTTTTCCTATGTACAATTTTTAAAAATGTGGTAAATGTTAAGAAAGCATACATACATGTTTGTACCCTACTTTTTTTTAATGAGACATTACAACATGGTAATTTCCAAGTTGTTATGGAAACATCCTACTATAGTTTTAAGTTTCTGCATAGCTAGTGAAATAAGGAACAACTTGGTCTTGAGAGAAGACAAAAGGCTCTAGTGTCAGACAGACTTTTCTTCAAATATCTGCTGCCACTTACCAGTTGATGTGAATTACTTGCTCTCACTGTTCCTTGGTTACCTCATTTCTAAAGTGAAGTAATGTCATCTTTTATAGAGGAATGAGGATGCAATGAGGAAAAATACCTTGAGGGTTGGCACTTTATACCTGGTTGCCACGTTCATTACGATTAAAGAGTAGATGCATGATCCTGAGCTACTCTCCAATTCGTGGGCATACCATCCCTCTCCTCTTTGAATTTGTGCTTAGCAGGTCCCATGTTTCTCCATGAAACTTTGCTGCAGGTTTAAAGAGCTAATGGAATTCTCTTTGCTGCCTAGACTATTGCATCTCTGGGCAGCTTATTCTGTTGTTAAACAAATAGTGATGTGAGCAAAGGTCCAAGTTCTTGGGACCCAAGGACTTCCTAAAATGTTCCAGGACAGTGTGGTATTGAAAGCAATGTCCCTGGACTCTGGACTCTAGTCTGTGATTGGAGAAGAAAAGACAGCAATTCAGTTTACCTAAAATAACTCCAACAGAAAATACTTACAGAATGCCTTCTATGCCCTAGACTTTCTTCTAAATAGGGGATAAGACTAGCCCTCTGATCTCCATATAGAAGGAGGAGACAGACAATAAGTAAATATCAGTCCAGTTCAGCATATGGTAAGTGATAAAAAAGTGAAAAAAGGGATGCCTAGGTGACTCAGTGGCTCAGTCAATAAGTATATGACTCTTGATTTTGGCTCAGGTCATGATCTCAGGGTCATGAGATCAAGCCCTGCATCAGGCTCCATGCTCAGGTGGAGCCTGCTTAAGATTGTCTCTCTCCCTCTGCCCCTCTCCTCCTACCCCCTGCTTATACATGTTTTTTCTCTCTCTAAAAAGAAAGTGAAAAGAAGTTAGGTGGATCATTTTATAATGGTAGTCTACAAAGTCTTCTCTAAAGATGTAACACTGGAACAGAGCCTGATGTATATGAAAAAGCCATCCACATGAATATTTAGGACTGTAGGGTAGCCAGGCCTCTTATTTGCCAGAAACTGAGGCATTTCCTGGGAAGCAGGAACTTCAGTGCTAAAAGTGGGACAATTTTAAGCAAATCAGGATGGTTGGTGTAAGAGTGTTCTGGGCAGAGGAAATAGCAGTCATAAAGGCTGGTGAGAGGTGAAGAATGAGGTATGTTCTAGGGATATCCAGGAGGCCAATACGATGGGTCAATGGTAAAGCATGGGGAGAGAGGAGACAAGCACAGGGTGGGAGGCAGGGCCAGGCCACAGAGGGCCTCATTGCTTAGGATAAAGGCAGTTGGAGGAATGATCTCCACATTGTTTTCTGAAGACCACTCTCATGCATGCATAAGCCCATACTCAAGTTTAGAGTAGTAAGGGCATGGCTATCTCCAGACATCCCTTTTTCCAGATGAGGAAGCTGGGCTCAAGCTGGGAGGAAACGACTTATCCAATGAAACTCAGGGAGTCAGAGGCAGAGCTGGGCATAGACCCCAAAGGGAGGGCAACTGGCTGAGATATTGGTCTTGACAGTGAGCCAGCTTTGCTGTACTTGAGCTGGGTTGGTGGGTGATGCCCCCTCCCTGCTGGTCTCACTTGAGCTGAATTAATAGGAATTTGGTCTTAAGATGAAGGGAGAGGCTATCTAATTTATCTCTGTATCAAGGCCAGAGTAGAAGCACTGTGGGATATTGTGGGAGAGGGGATCCAGGATTTAAGGGGTACACATATATAAGAGTGAATTCGGAGAAGAGTGAGGTCAGATGATGAGGGGAATTGAAAGCATGGCATGTGGATAACAATTGGTAAAATAGGCTGTGTAAGGCTCAGAGTGCAGAGCATTACATCCAACTATATGAAGGGGGACATGGACAAATAATGTACTTGGCTTGATTTTTATTATTTTCTCTATTATTAACAATTATATTGCCATGGTGCTACTTACCATGTTTTATTCCAATTACATAGCCCTGTAATTCCTTCATTCAGGGTTAACTGCCTATCTGTGGGTTGGCCTGGGACCTGAATCATCCTTTAGAAGGAAGAATCCAACCCAGCTGCACATTTTAGGGGACATTTTCATCGCCCATACCCTAACCCAGAAATTGTTATTTAATCAGTCGGGATGGGGCCCTGTGATAGTTTGGACCATTGAGCGGAATATTTTTTCCCATCCTATTGATATCAGGCTTGTCCATAGGACTTGCTTTGGCCAATGGGTATTACTGGACATGATATGAGCAGAACTTTAAATGTGCTTTGTTTTGCTTGTCTCTTGTATTCCAATGATCTGTCATGAGAGCATATCCTAGGTAGCCACTGGTCTAAAGACAATGAAATATACTTAGAGCTGACCTGAATGCAACCTGCACTCTGTAGGGTTTGCCCAGCCGAGCCCAGCTTAGGTACACCAACTCCAATCCAGCCATAGACCTTCAAGAGAGAAATATATGTCTGTTGTTTTAAGCCACTGAATTTTGAGATGTTTGTTCCACAGCATCATTATAGCAATGTCTGACTAATACAAGGCCTCAGCCCTCAAAGATTCTGATTTAATTGGTTTGAGTTGGGGCTCAGGCATTAACGTTTTTCAAAATGCTGCCTAGGTGACTGTAATGTACAACCATGATTGATGACTGCCCGTTTGGGATATTGCTTTTCTGTTTGGGAATAGGTGATGATATCATTGATTGAGCTGGAATCTCTTAGAACCTGGCTCTGGAACCACATACACCAGAAATCCCTGAGGTAGTAAGGCATCTCACATGTTAAGAATGCAGATTCTTGGACACCTGCCCAGACTTACTGAATCAGAGTCTCTGCAGTGGGCCCAGGACTTTACATTTTTAACACACTCTCCCCTTGGGCACTTTTCAAACACAACGATGTTCAGAAAAGACTGATTTAGGGTTTCTCTCCCATTTCTCACTACCCTATAAATAACAGAGTTGACGATAACTGAAATTTTCTTATTAATATTCTAAGCCATTTGTGCTTGTCTCTATGAACATCTGACTTGAGTCTTTTAAGTCTTTATAATGGAGAACCTGGGGAGGAGAAACAGGCTCTGATCTCATTTTGATGTAATGGAGGAGGTCAGACTACGTTATTTCTTGGGGCTCTAACACTCTATGCCTTTATGCCACTGTATTTGTCAGTATAATCGGTGTAGCAATGTCATGAAGTGGGTTCAATCCTTAGCTACCACAGGCAGAATGGGGCCTTAGAGGTGTGTATAAGAAGTCACAGACCTCCCCATGGGTCCTGCCTCAGACATTAAGCCAAGCTGACCCAGTGGGTCTCCAGACACTTTGGCTGGCCTCTGAGGCTGAGCTGTGGGTCCCACCAAGCCACAGCTCTTGTAGAAGCTGCTGTAGGTCCTTGTGGCTCTCGTCTGGTTGGCTTTTTTTATCCTGTGCTTCATTTGTGCCCCGCTTCAAACTCTTGGCTTTGCATTGTGGACTCCAATCATTTTGCTGGCTTTTTGGACATGAGGTTGAGCCTTGCTCCCCCCGAATGTGAAGCTGGACTTCTTGCTGACTCTGATTTGACTCAAACTTGCAGTCCGGTTGTTCTCAGTCTCACCTGAGGAATTTGAAACAATCAACAACCAGGTCCAGTTTCTCCTCTTCTCCAGTAATTCAGTCAGTCTCTCTGGGGTGGGACGGAGGTGTCAGAATTTTCAAATGTGCTTCAGGGGATTGCAATGGGCGGCTCGGATTCAGAGAACCATTCTCTGGCAGAAACCACCCCTCTCTGCGGCCCCCACCTTTACCTCCATCCCCACAGCTTCCATTAAACCTCTGTTACCAGGGTGCTGCTTCTACCAGGAGAATTTTGATACCAAGTCACCGTGTTGCCATGCAATGGAAGAGCTCTTTTAGAGTAGTCTGTCCCACACTGGTAGTTACCTTCCCCACCCTCCAGGAGTAGAGTTTGAAATATGCCACGATCATCAGGTTGCAGGCTGAGCACAGAGGCAGCTGGCCAAAGAAAACAGAGCACTCAAATGAGAGAGACACAGACAGCGAGCTGCAGGGCCATGCAAAATAGGAAGCGAAGCCATTCCCCGTAATGAGTAACCAGCGGCAGGCACTTTGCAGAGCAATACAGTTGATAAATACTCTGTACTTAAAGTGAACTTTGAACAAATGCATAAGCAGAGATTGAGTGTTTTCTGCAAAGAGAAGCAAGCCAGGGCTGCACACAAAGAAGCCACGTCCCAGTATAGACTGAAGTAGAATAAAAACGGAGTTGGAGACTCAGTGGAAGCAAAGGAGCCAAACAGAGGCAATCATAAATTTCAAAAACCCAGATAAATCAGATGGCAAGCAAGCTTCTAGTAATACCAAGGGGTGGGGAGGAGAGTTTGCCCTCGTTTTGTCATGAAAATAAACTGGAAATTCATATCAGAACCTCACTGTGTTATAGTTTGCTGTTTGTACCACAGCTTAAGTGAACTATATAATAAGTGGATTATTATTTTTCTTTCTGTAGGGTGGGCTCATTGTTTTCAGTGAATTCTTCTGTTATTGTCTTCTCAAAGGCCAGAATTAAGGAGTGCCATCAGGATCTTTTGCACCTGGACTGTGGGGCTGGAGGTCCAACCTAGGGGCAGACTGGGTGAGGAGCTCCCCTGAGAGAATGGGCCTTCAGCATTGGAATTTCTCTCTAGAATGCTGCAAGTTGTGTCAGCACCAGAAGCCCCCAGAAGAGAGAATAAACACTGGCTGTGAGAAAGGAAGAATGGAAAAACCCTGGGGATGATGCGGTTGGGACATTCTTCAGCAAGATGGGGAGCCAGAAAGCTCTGGAACAGGCACTAATTGTCAAACTGGAGAGGTCGAGGGAGTCAGGGCGAACGTTTCGAAGCAGCCTTGACTGCTTTTCATTAAGATGGAGAACCAGATACGCCCTATCGTCATGGGACGCCAGCCGATCTCAATAAGGCAGCCCAAACCCACTGCCCATCAGTTCCAACAGGGGCCAGCTGATGGGAACAGGATCTGCCTCCCTTCTTTGCCAGGACCGGATATTGATATGAGATTCTGACAGGAAAAAAAAAAAAAAAAGCAGAATTTGCTTTTCTCCGTGATTTAAATGGATGTAATTTACAAAAAAAACCATCCGGGTTGAAGGTAGAGCTCTGTGAACAGACTTCTCCCAGCCCTCTGGGTAGGCACCTCTCCGCTCCTCCGCTGCTGCTGATTCTCTTTGTTAGAGTTTCTGGAAACTCTACAGAGGAGATGTTTAAATGACATTGCCATTGAAAACAGATTAAGAGCAAATGATTGCTTGGGAGCTGAGCTGAAACTGAGCCCTGCCCTGGCAATATGCTCCTGATAACAGCATGCAGCTACGGGGAAGGTCTCCTTGGATTTTCATGGAAAAGGGCAGAATAGGCAAACAAATGGATAAGAAGCCCAAACCTTAAATAGCTAGACAGCAGCCGGGTGGTAGGAACAGCCCTTACCAGGTCCTGTCTTTTGGGACCTTTGAGGCCAAATCCCGTTTCACACCAGATTTAATGGAGAATTCTCAAAGTCAAAATCTGCCCACTGCCTTTGAACATCTTCCTTTAAAATAGTCTTAATGAGCTTGACTTTTTCTGGACCAGGAGCCTCCACTGCTGCCCCTGTGGGGTTGATATGTACCCAGGCCCTACTACCTGACTTCTCTCGTTTGGGGATCCAGGTTCTTCACCGATCTTCTTTTCTTTCTTTCTTTTTTTTAATTCTTTTATCTGAGAAGAAAAGAATATTTAGACATTTAATTGGCATGTAACGAGATAACTATAACAAGTTAATTAGTTCTCAATTAAGTTGCATTTACCATACTTCCTGAATGTGTTCTTAGCAATTAGGGGCATCTAATGAACTTGCAGGAGTTGCCTGCTTCCCACAGCATACAGAATGTTGAGAATATTTTTCCTCGTGTCTGAGGCAGCGCAGCATTGTCTTCTTGAAAGCCAGCGTCCTGTACACATCCAACCTGTCTTAGGATCAATTGAATGTAACAGCTGGTCAATCAGCAAAACAATAAGCTGGACAGATTCTGTGAAAATGGAAACAAAGGATCATGGGTTTAGTGTAATGGTAATTGGGATCCAAGGAACATGAGGTCAAGTCTCGACTAATGCTTTCTAATGATGTGGCCTTGGGCAAGTACCCCTAGGATCTCTGAGCCTCAGTTTCTCCATTCCTATGCTGGGTGTAAGAAATAGGGAGCTCATTAAGGTTTCTGGGTAGATTGGTGAGAAAGTGCAGGTAATGCCTTGTAGGTCTCGTGTATAGTAGACATTGCTGTTAGTTTTTAGATGTTTCACTATGATTTTGAAGGTTTTGGTCAAAAAACACTACTTGGTTACTTGGCTAAGCACTTGGGGGCTTAGTTGTCATTTTAAATCATCACAGAGCCCTAAGTCAAACTTCCCTACACTGTTAGTGGAGAAAGCTCCCTGAAAGCATTACCAAAATATTATAGGACAGCCAGGAAATGTAGGAGGATAAGGTTAATTATTCATTTTATCCTGGTATTTCCCTTAAGATAACATTGTTCAGTAAGCTGGAGATCAGAAAAATGATTGCATTTACCAGTTAAGCACAGAGGGACAGTGAAGATGAAACCAGTCCCCTCTGGGGAGCAAATGGGTGATAGAAGGTTGAAGAGAGGGGTAAGGCTCTCAGAGAATCCTTCATCCTGCAGCAGTGAGAGGGGCTCCAGAGTTTTGGCTCTCTCTCTCTATTCCTTCCTAGCTACAGGTTCACCTCTTTTTCAGAGCCAGCTATGATTAAAAAGCCATGTTGAGGAATCATCAGAAGGAGGGAAAAAAATTTACAAACTAATTTGCATTTTAATGAATTTTTAATTGAACCAAAATCTGTTGTTTCTGTTTAAAGATGCAGTGCTGACTTTGTGGTCTCTGCTGCTGAGGGCCAAGTGGGAACTTAATGTGATAAAAACAATGATAATGCTAAGCTTAATTAGGTTTGAAAACTCGTCTCAAAAGGCTGCAAGGAGTCTAGGAATGGCAAGCAATTTGCTAGCAGCAGACTAGGAAGCTGGATTAGATGGGTAGATGCCTTCTCTCAAAAACCACCAAGAATGTAGCCCATATCAGCCAATTGAATTGGTCCTACCAATTGCAATATGATGGTAGACCAGTGTATCCTCAAACTGTCCCTCCTGTCTTCATGCTTCTGGGTTTCTACCTATGGGTGCCAGATGAACTCAGCTAGTGGGAGGTAGGTGGTAGCTTTCTACCATGGCTTTGGTTTTTATTATCACCAACATCATTTTCTTTATGTCATTTAGCAGGATCTTATTGGGTGGGTGGGGATCATACTAAGACATAGATGGTGGTCTCAGTGGCTTCATAAGCAGTGTGTGCAGTAGGTTTGCTTCTTTACTGGAAAGGAATAAAGAATTTGTTGAAATTACTGCCCAGGAAGTCCTTGATTTTGAGTCTTTAGGTGGTGGGAAAAATTCTGGAGCATTCACCAGTGAATCCCTCTCCACTCTGAATCTCCCCACTTGCTCCTCAAGGTCTTTTTGGTGTTTTCACCTTTCCTCACCTGCTCTTTGCCCCTTAACCCCAGCAGTCAGATGTGAGCCCACTTTCCTGCAAGGTGATGACCATAGCAGAGCCAGAAGAAAAGATATCATATAGTTGGTTTTAAAGATTAAGGAGCCACTGCCCAATAGTGTAGTGGGAAAATTTTGGAAGGCTGTTTGCCAAGCAGCTCTTTCTCTTCTGTAAACACAGACTCCATAACAACTCCACAGGCTGAGGGGAGGAGAGAACAGTCAGAGAGGAAGTGAGAGGTGTAGGTCCTTGTGCGCTGATTCCTTCAGGTTGAGTAGGGGGATGCCTACTTGATAGAACTCCTAGATAAATTTAAGTACTAACTACAAAGAGAGAAAAATGTCCTGGAAAATGTGGTAGAGAGGACCTGAGAAATCCACAATTTCTTGTGGTATGCAAAACCAGCTGTATTTTCCCCATGCCCTAAAGTCAGCTTCTTCAGGACACCTGTTCATCCGAGTTGACATAGATTTTAGTCCATCCTGTGAGTTCCAGCTTTTCCATTTTCTCCCTCACATTACAACATCTTCCCTTCCCAATTGCCTACCCTGAGGACATTAAGTGCAGCATCAGATAAGAAGACAACATCCTATAGGGACTTACAGTTGTATAAGACCAAATTCCTCCTGTAGCAGCCCTATCCATCCATCCACCCACCCACCCATCCACCCATCTATCTCCCCATCCATCCATCCATCCACCTCTCCATCCATCCATCCACCCACTCATCCACCTCCCATCCACCCACCCACCACCCATCCACCTATGTACTCAAGTGGTTCTGCTTCTCTGTGATTTCTAAAGGTCATTCTCATTACACATACAGTTGACCCTTGAACAATGAAGAGGGTAGAGTGCTGACCTCCCACAAAGTTGAAAATCTGCATATAACTTTGACTCCCACAAAACATAATTACAAATAGCCTATTGTTTACTAGAAGCCTTACCAATAACACAGTTGATTAACACATAGTTTATGTATGTTACATGTATTATATAATATATTCTTAAAATCAAATAGGCTAGAGAAAATGTTAAGAAAATTATAAGGAAGAGAAAATACATTTGTAATACTGTATTGTATTTATTGGAAAAAATGCATCTATAAGTGGACCTGTACAGTTCAAGGGTCAACTGTAGAAGGAAACATCTGGAAGGTGGTGGTCTTGTGAGCATGGGGAGGAGGAAAAGCATTCAAGAGAAGCTTCTCTGTATTCCCGTCGATTACTGAACTTTTACCTTCCCCAAATCCTTTGGATGCGTACATCCTCTCACCCTGTAGAAACTAAGATGGAAGAGGGAGACCAGGCCACTTTGACTGTTGTGTAGACTAGAGGGTAAGGCCATGTCAGGGTTCCTCTGTGTGAGAGGCAGGAACTTGTCTCAGGCAGGGAAGGCTGGCAGCCTTCCTCATCTGACAACTCTTCAAAATGTATCTTCCACAATAGTTAATCCAATCAAGGAATATGCCTCACACCAAACCTAATTATTTTCATCATCTGTCTTTTTGTAAGGTTAAAGAACAAACCTTTGTAATTTTTTACTAGCCAATTGGAAATTGTCAAAGATAGGTCTAGAAAATACCCTAAGCATTTTATTTTTTCTAAATTAGTATCTAACCTAGGAAAGGCAAAATCTAATGAGTTCCCAGAAAAGAATTGGATACTTATGTAAGTTAGGATCATTGGGTGCCTGAAAAACAATAATGGGCTATCTATTTCTAAAAATGGCTAATAAATATTTTTAAATAATAGACTTATAAGGCATTTTAGCTGTTTCACAAGTCATGAACCTTTTTTTTAAATAATCAAGGAAATAATAAATTAAACATAAAGCACAGACAGAAACACAAAAATTATTCTGATAAGACAGAGAATCTTTGCTATCTAGGTAGATTGCACAAATGGTATAGAATATTCTTTTATATTGTAGATAAACACATTGGTCAATAAACCAAGGAAGTTAACCCTTCAAAATGAGACAGGTTTGCCAAAATGTTAACAGTTTTCATGGCTTCTCTTCAGATTCAGGTATTATAAACGAAGGCAAATAGAATTCACTTTCCATGTTTTGTCTTTCACTTTCTCTGTTTCATATTCTGGAATAGACTTGTTTGAAAAATGAAAGCAGAGAAGCACTTCTCGTGATGGCTTCTAATATAGTCTCAACAGTCCATTTTAATTATGCCTTGTAACTAAAGTAACTAACTTCTATTTTACAGAGAAAATGGGGGATAGATAATTGAGAGCGGTCATATATGAACATTTAGCAGACTAACAAAGCTTGTGATACACATAATACAATTTTATTTAGCCACAGACATCACTTTTACACATTAAGATGAATTTATTTATTAACATGACCTGAAGATATAACAGTATAGCATATAAAAACAAAGTACATAAACTTTGTTATACTTTGTAATTAATGTCTCACTATTCTATTTTAGATAATATCTAGGTATATAAGAACTATCTTTTAATTAGCTCACTTTGATATTTTTCTGAAGTTTTAATTCATCTAAAGATGTTGGAAATTATGTCCAAACTGGTTCAATATAAAATATAATTACTGTTGATATGAAAACTTTGTAAGATAATGACTCAATTTAGTTGAACACAAATTTACATTTTTTATCATCTTAAACATCATTGGGTGTAATGTTAGCTTATTTGGTTGGCAACCCTGTATAAATTTAGGAAACTCAAGATTTTTTTCTTGCAAAAATAAATCCAAGTAAGATGAAATGTACTATTGTATTATACTTAACACTGATAAATCAAAGAAAAGACATAGCTGGTATTTCTTGAAGTAATGTGATTTGCCAAAATTGACCATAATGTGAGCTTACATCCTCAGAATGTTTCTGAGCTAATAATTTGTGTAAGCAGGATTTTTTTCATGTGTAACACATTAAAGTATCAGAAATTCCGTGTTTAAAAAAAAAAAGAAATTCCGTGTTATAATTTGGTGGAATTTTTAGGAATATTTCACTTATATGATTATTTATGTTTATAATCAAGTCAGAAGAGTGATCTTTTAAATTAAGAAACAATCTAATTTATCAATATTCTCCAGAAGTAGGAAACCATTTCACATTCTTACAGCGAGATGCCAAGGCCTTTCTCAGTTATGGTTATATAGAGAGTTTGTAGCTTTAGTTCTACAGCTTTAGCCAGAAGTTAAAAGTAAATATGAGACACAAGACTTTGCTGGCCCAGATTTCAAAGAGTTAATCTCCTTCCTTATGAACATGATGTTCTTAATTGACCAGAACTTAACAGAAGTTAGTCTAACAGACCAACAAATCAGATAATCTGTCATCTCTTACCCATTAATGACTAGATTTCCACCATTCCTC
Organism: Nyctereutes procyonoides; assembly: GCF_905146905.1. Classification (NCBI taxonomy): domain Eukaryota; kingdom Metazoa; phylum Chordata; class Mammalia; order Carnivora; family Canidae; genus Nyctereutes; species Nyctereutes procyonoides. Next base: position 44,406,986 of record NW_026575047.1, on the reverse strand, counting down.
TCCAGATTACCACGTGGTCAAACCATAAAACAAAAACCCTAATCATTATTGTCACCCCAGAGGATTAATTTATTGGCTCCAAGTGAACCAGAACCAAGACAAACGCACCAGATCAGTAAAAAGGGGAAACCTTCTCTTTTTACCTTCCCTCTTGACTTCCCAGCATGTTCAGAGAAAGCTTCCTGCTGCTGTGACCCACATCACACAGGCAGATCTGGGCTGAGCCGGTGGTCCAGTGTGGTTCTTTGTGATGTAAGGCAACACAACTGATCTGATTCTCTCAGTGTGATGCTCCTAAAGTAACATAGCAAACACCACACTGGGAGCTAATTAACACATATCTAAGACTTGAAGCATTAGAAAAAGAGCCTACAGTTTTCCCATGACTTTAGAATTGGCAGAGAGTTTTGTCATCTTTCCCTCCAGTATTCTCACTTGCTGAAAGGGAAATTGAGTCCCTCAGAGGGCAAGACTTTATTGCTCAGGATCTCATAAGAAGTCACGGGTAGAGCCAGGACCACAAAATGCAGGCTTTCACTACCAGTGATGCTCATAGTAAGTTATATCTTATAGCAGTGTTGTTTTTCTGGTGCTGAAAACCACTAAAAAGTCTTCATATGTATTCAACATCCTGGGCAGTTATTTCACTGCTTGTGTTATGATGAAGGCTCTTTGATTCTGTAGCAGTTTTAGAGGAAAGCCAGGTAACTACGTTCTCAGTAATGGTCTTACTCTTTTTGGGATCAAAGCAATGCAAATTAGACACTAGGTAAGAAGATATGACCATCAATGTTGATTTAAAATATACTATCGATTTATCAAGGCTGTTTGACCAGTCAGTTCACTTTTCCTTATATCCCGAACATGTGCTGGTTTCTGTACATAATTGCATAATGAAGGTAAAGTAGATGTTGAGGGAAGGGAACATGAATTAATGCTAGCACTAGATACTTCATGTGTTGTCTTCCTAGGTCTTTGTAGCAATTCTATCAGAACCCTCATTTGAATATGTAGATAAGGAACACACTTATCCAACATCACAGGGCCACCCTTCTGGGGAAATGGGGTTCAAGGCTGTCTGGCTACAAGGTGTAAGCCCATTTCACTGCTTTACAAGGCAGGAATAGACCTAAAAGCCACACTGGTTGGGGGGATTAAGTTGCCCTCATAGATACAGAAACTAGGTGTGAAAGGAATGAAAAAGGCCTCTACTGATTCACACAGCAGGGAAGCTGAATATGTGATTGCCATTTGCTTGTGCTATGAATAATGGAAAGGGGTTTTGATTCATGGAGATGGGGAAGAGAGAGAGGCCTTCCATGTGGAAGTGCTTAGAAATTTGGACACTGTAGCACAATATTTGGAAAAAGGCAAGTAGATTGTTTGGAGTGAGTCACAGCAGGTTGGCAAAGGGACTTTATAGGATAATTATAACAATAGAAATTCCATTCATTGGGTTCTTTTCTACAGACTCGGTATTCTACTATGGTTTTACATACATGATCTCATTATAATCCTTTATATAACCCTTCAGGGTAGGTGCAATCATTGCCATTTATAGATGAGGATCCTGTGGCATAGAATGGAGGAGTAATTAAGTGAAGGTCAAATGCAATTAAATGCCAGCATTGTGATCTGAACTTGGATTTTTCTGATTTTTGGCCCTGAACTCTTGCCACTATTGGAAAAGAATATCAGGTCAAAATTTTGGAAGGTTTTGAAGATCAAGTTACAGAATTTGGATATTATCTTTTAGGCAGACCTTTTCCAAACCTTGCTCTACAAGATGTAGTATAAGATTTTAGCAGATACTTAAAGAGGGCTAAGTACATTTCTGTAGCCCAATTTATTGAGGAAACCCCAAAAAACACAGGAAAATAAGTCTCTCCTGTGCTTTGTGAAACACATAGAGGTCTGGTTTGCAGCACTTCCCTAAGGTTATTTGGCCACTTTGCTATGCTCAGAACATGATCCATCTCTGGACAGATTATAGCAGGCAGCAGCATGCTGCAAACATAGATCTGTGTTTATGAAGCATCTTAGGAAGTGGATTCAAGTTTGAACACAGGGTCCAGCTTGAAGACAGGGAGAACTAGTTAGAAAGCAGCTAATTCTAGTGAGGGAGAAAGAAAAGGAAAAGGAATCTCATTCTTTCATCTGATAATGAAGACTCAACTCCAGTGACCCGGATTACCATAATGTCTTCAAAATCCTCATCCAATTAAAAAGCCATCATGTGTGAGAGAGCACTATGAAAACCGAGACAGACAGACAGACAGACACACACACACACACACACACGCATCCACACATTAGCAAAGGTTGGACATTAGATATGCTGGGTGAGCATATAGACAGACTCCAGGCTGCAGTTCCTTCTGGGGTGTGCATCTTAGGCCATCCCCTCTATGTTGATGCTGATTGATAACATGCAGAGTCTAGGGATATGGGCTCCTACTGTATTGATCTGGCTACCAGCCTCACCATGAGCATTCACCTGCCTCATTGCTCACAGCTCCCTTCTACACCAAGGGCAAGCCTCCTCATTCAGGGCTGCCATTGATGGCAAAGCATATGTTTGGCACCACCCAATTCTCCACCCACAGTGGAAGCACTTGAGGCAGAGAAAGGCCTTTGGTTATCACTGGTCCTGTCAGCCCAAGACCTTTCCTTGTTTCCCTTGGCAGCTGTAGGTGTGCATGCTTTATTCTCTGCATCTCATTATACTTTGTTCCCATCATTACAGACCTTGCTGGCCTCTCTGGCTTGTGGGTGGATTCTATTAAAAACGTGTCCAATTTGGAATATGTGAATATTTGGATCATTACTTTTGTGATCTCCTTGTAAAGGGTCTGTTAAAACAAACCACAGTAGTGTATATAGGGGATACCTGGGTATGCAGTGGAGGGGTCAGACTAACTGCCTTAGAAGGAGATGGTATTGGTGGGAATTTTGACTCCATGTCTTGATACCTGTGTGACTTTGGGCACATTACTACACTTTCTAAACTTCAGTTTGCAAACATAAAAAAGAAATGGGAATGCTATCACTCTGTCTATAGTGGGTATGAGGATTCAAAGAGGACAAAACTCTCAGTAAATGTTAGTAGCCAATATCCATCCATGGGGAGGGCTTGTGGGAGTACTTTGGCTTTTGCTTTTGGCACAAATCTCTTTCCTATTTCACTTTGCTTTTGCCTATCAGCTAGTACCCATTCAGGTCTGGTGGTTCTGATGGCCAGGCAATTGCTCCAGTTCTAGCCACATCTAATTCATATCTCCACTTCGGGACATAAATGAAAATGGCTCTACTGTTGCCTCTTAAAAGAATGTGTCAATTCTATCAACTCTGGGAATTTCTGGGCTCCAAACTTCCCCTCAAGGGAGCGATTCAGCAACATAACTTAGATTATAGTGGAGTTAATGTTTAGTGAACACCTGCTATGTGGTAGGCAGTATGCTCTGTGCTTTCACACAAGTTGTCTCACTAATGTTATAGAAAATGACTATTATTTTATGGAACCATCAGTAGCTAAAAGTAGTATTATACATATATGTTCAATCCTGGTAGAGTGAAAAACTTTTATTTTCCCCTCTAGGGTAATATTCAATATCCATGAGTATGGCTTGGACACCAGCCAATCAGAATGAAGCTTTGGTGGGCTTGAGGACAGTAGTTATTTACCACCTGGCATTGAAATATTTTAACAATTCAGTTTTCTATATTTTGATAATTGGTATGACTGATCTGGGTGTAACCTAGATGAAGATCAATCCAGTCCTCTTTCCCAATTGTTCAGCCCCTGGAGAGATGGCAAACCAGTCCTTTCCATCCTCCAATTGCTGTTAGGGGGAAATGCTGAAGATGTTACCAGAAACACAGAGTAAAAGCTAGGTCTATGTCTTCTGGGATTTGGAGACGGACAGAATCTGGGTGGGCTAATAGAGGCAGGGTAGCATAGTGGTGAAGATTACAGGCTCTGGATCAGATGAACCTTGGTTGAGGCTTCCGTCCCTCACTTACTAGCTGTGTGATATTGGGCATGTTATTAGGCTTGCCAAACCTCAGGCTCCCCTTTTGTGGAATGGTGAGAACACCACCCCCTTGCAGGCTCTCCATGCAGCTTTATTAAACAATATGTGTAAATAACTTTATTAATTAGTATACGTAGAATAACACTTTCAAAGTACCCCTCAAAGTTATCTCTCTTCTCAGTAATCCAGTTTTTTTTTTCTTTAACATTTCTGCCCTCATTGCCTGAGGAAGGGAAGAATACAGATGAAAAGGAGAGAGGACTTGTCAGAGGGACAGCTTTGTATCTGTATCAGGCAGAAAGGGGAAGTAGAAGGTCCCACCATTGCTGGGGAGGCAAAGAAATGGGAGAGCATTTGAAGTTTAAGAGGTCAGACAAGGGTCCTCACTTCTTCCGTCAACTCCTCCAGGAGGTTGAGAAAAATTTGTAGAAACATCCAGATCATTTGGGTGAGTCACAGAACAGGAGAGCTTGCTCCTTATTTCCCAGGATGTCCCCTGGGGAAACCGCAGGTCACTCATACAAGGCCTGCTTGCAGGCTAGTGCCAGGGCAAAAGGTACAGCCCTGATGGTAGGGATGTTTGTGCTCCTAAGTGAAGGCAAAGGACCTCAGACCACTTTGGACCTTAACAAGATCCCCAAGAAATAGTAGCAGTTCCCCTGCAGCAAACATTGGCATAGAAAACCCAATGAGGAGGTGAGAGGAGGGTCTGCCTAGCAGAAGGTGCAGTGACCCTGAGGATATTGGGTGACCAGAAGTCCTGCTCCTCTTGCTGTGAGGTAATGCTGGCTTCCCTCCCCAGCTCAGCACCAGCTTGGGAAGGAAGAGAGAGTGAGAAAAACCCTTGAAAAGGAATGAAGGGCCAGGTAGGGAGTAGGGAATGGAAGGGGAGGAAGAACAGAGAAATTGCTGCCTTCAATAAATGATACATCTTCCTTCTCCCCACTTCCCACCACTGTATCCAAAATACAGGCTCAAATGAGGCCATTTATAGACATTGACTTCATGGGGTATGTAGTTTAGATTCAGCACACCAGCTACTATTCATAAGAGCGACAACAGTAAAGCAAGCTTGACTTCATTGGCCTCCAACACCATGTCTGACAGTGGTCATGGACAAGGCAAGAGCAGCACAGGGCCTTAATACTTCCCAATCAAGAGGGATCTCTCCAGCACCACACTGGACCCCTCTGAGCTCAGTGACCCAGCTCCTCTGATCTTCACTCCAATGCCTTTACCTGGAGCTGTTTGAATGGCCCTGACCAAACACTTCCTCTGAGCATATCTCTAATCTGCTTCTGTTAGAATCACAGCCCTATCTTGGTTCACATTTGTCACTAGTTATAGTCACCCTTGTTCCTTGACACTTGACCTATCTGTGTTCCTTGCCCCTCAGAGCTACCATCCTTCCTGCCTGCCCTGTCCAGCTTCCATCCAGGACCCATCCACAGTGTCAGCTACTCTGTTGCCAGCATCCCCAACTCAAGCCCTTCCACTTCACCTTGCTGACACTGTGCCACTTCCATTCATAGCCCTTTCTGCTGAGAATTGTGGAAGACAAGATAATCACACAAGCCTGCAAATTGGGGCTATGATGAATTTCCAACATTTAGCCCCACACGGAGCTATGGCATTGCCCAGAGCTAGCACTTTTCTTTCCAGTCAGCTCTCTGTCCCATTGTGCACAGTGGCCTTTACTGAGCATTCCTATCCCCTCCCTGTCTCAGCAGATGACCTTATGCACTACCTCCAGAGAAAAGTTACACCACAAGCAAATGTCTTCAAAATGTCCTCAGGCTTCTGAAAACCTGCAAAAGAATTTATACCCGAATGCAACTTTCTACTTTTCTTTTGCATCCAGGGCCACCCCATCTCCCATGCTTTGTACTTCATTCCCTCCTGCCTCCTCAGCACCCAGGTCTATCTCCCTTTAGTCCTGTTTCTTCAACTTCTTCTTCAATCCTGCTTCCTTTCCCTCCACAGTCAAAGATTCTGAAGTCATTCCCACCCTAAAAAATAAAAATAAATGGGACAGTCTCCCTTGGGTCCACATCTCCCCTCCTAGCAATCGAGCCCAGCCTTCCTCAATATTCTGGAAGTAGTGCTTTTTTACTTTTTGCTTCCACATTCTCATTTTCACCCACTTCTGGGCCTCTGTAATCTGTCATAATGGATTTCAGACTTTACCCCAGATGTTAGTCATGAGCATCAATCTATATTTCTTTCCAACCACCCTCTAGACACCTACTCTCCAATAGCTCACAGAACTCTCACATTCAACATGGCTGCTTGAGCCCACTGTTTCCTACCTACTTTCCTTTGGGCTTTGTTATTCCCAAGGGGGTACCACTGTGCCCCCAGTTGCCCAAACTAGAAAACTGGTAGATAGATTTTACTCTTCAGCACTCTACCAGTTTCCTGTCGCTGCTGCAGCAAATTTCCACAATGTGGTGGCTTAAAACAATAGAAAAATTTTCTCTTATAATTTGGAGGCCAAAATCCAAAATGTGTTTCACCAGGCTGAAACCAAGGTGTCTGCAAGGTCATGTTCCCTCTGAAGGCTCAAAGGGAAGAACCTATTTCTTGACTTTTCCAGCTTCCGGACAGCATTCCTTAGTTTGTGGCCACATCTCTCGGATTTCTGCTCCATGGTCACAGTACCGTCTTCTCTGTCAAATTTCCCTCTGTCTCTTTCTTATAAAAACATTCGTGATTGCACTTAGGACCCACATGATAATCTGGGATAATCTCCCCATTTTAAGGTCCTTAATTCAATTACATCTGCAAAGCATTTTCTATATAAGGTATCATTTATAGGTTCTAGGAATTAGGGCCTGGTATCACTGCAGGTCATTATCCAGCCTATTGCAAGCTCCCTTACCCCCACGCTTCCATCATCGATTAATATCCAAATCCTACCCATCCTACCTCCGTAAGTATCTCTTAAACCTTTGTACTGCCTTCTATCTCCATTGCTATTTTCAAATCCAGGTTCCATCATTTACTGTCTAAATTATACAGTAATCCCTTAATTGGTATGCTGTCTGCCATCTTGTTACCCTCCAGTCTTTTCCATAAGGCAGAGTAATTTACCCCAAATAGTGATACCGTTCCCCTGCTTTACCTCCTTCAATGGCTTCTCATGATTTCAATGTAACATCCATTCTCCTGATCCTGACTTTGAGACTCCACTCTGGCCCATACCTACTTCACAGCCCAGCCTGGGCCCTTCTCTCACTGCATCTGTGCCAGTCTCCAATCTCAGAGCCCTGTATAATCTTTCCTCTGCCTGGAATAACCTTCACACTGCACAGCCCCACACTGGGTCCCTGGGGCAAGTTTCCCTGGCTACCCATGCTTCCTCAATAATAGTTACAAATCACCTGGCACAGGTCTGTTGTAACTATGGCTTAATTTTCTGTTTCCCAACTAGACTGTAGGCTGGAGGAGGGGCTGGGGGAGAAGTTGCTCAGAAGGCTTATGTTGATATTGTTTTCCTCTTGATGTCTAGCACGGTGCCCATCTTAGAGTAGGCGTCGAGCAATATTTATTGGGTTGAAATGCCATGGCCCGTCCCCCAGCCAGTTGCCCTTAGGGCCTCAGGGATACCATTTGGACTTTTTAGACATCACTAGCACCCACTGAAAAATAAGCTCCTTTTCTTAGAAGTCCCAGGTGAATATTTCTTCACATCACTGGTGGGGCTCACCTGTGTATTCTTTCCATCATATCATTTCGGAAGAAATCAAATTGGCATGATGTTGGTTTTCTCTGATTGGCTGGAGAATGATTCCACATCTATTCCAAGCCCTGCATCTTGCCTCCACACTCCCCATTCAAAGCCCTTGAGTGGGGCCAGACCCTACAAAATCCATAACCATTAACCCAGAAAATCTTGTACCTGTAAGATTCAGACTGTATGCCCCTGGTAGCTCAGCCTGCTGCCTTTCCGGACACTAACTACTGCATGCAAGCATGGGTCAGGGGCACAGGGCAGACGGTCTTTGATAACAAATGAATCTAGTTATAGGTAATTAGAGAACCATCAGCCATCTCACCTATATAGCATAAGGTGATCATGCAGATAGAAAACCCTGGGCATAGTAAAGTCCCAGATGCTCTCACCTCTTGCTCAGCTGAACTTCTTTCTTCTCATCCATTGTCTCCTTGCAGATCTTTCAACTTAAAACTCCTGTTTCCAGCTCCTTGCCTCTGCACTGATCTCAGAGTTTAGGATTTATCCTCTGCCTCTTGCTAGCCTGGATATAGTATTAAGCATGTAGCACCTAGAGCATCATTCTCCCAGCCTGCCCTTCTCTAGTCCTGTAAGATGGAGATGGGGAAAGATGTGTGTATGTGTGTGGTGTGACAGAGCATTTTAATGATTTTCTCCTTGCTTCTTGGTCTGCAAGCTTTCTCTCTCATTTTTCCCACTCCTGCCTCCAGGACTGTTGGCATAAAGACCTTTCTTATCTCTCTACTTCCCTGGCTTATTGCCCTACATGTTCCTTCACCCACACCATGTTTCAGGACTCTGCTTGTCATGTGCTGTTCCTGTTCCTGGCATGCTATTCCCATCTTCTCTGCCTTGCAAGTTCCTGCCCATCCATCAGAAACTAGCCCCAATGCCCCTTCCCTTCTGAAACTTCCACAGTGCCACAAGGCAGAGCTAGACATTCCTTTGTGCACTCACAACACCCAGTACTGATCTCTATTAGAGCATTTGCCATGTTGCATGGCCATGCTCCATTTACAGGTCTTTCTTCCTGACTAAAACGTGAGCTTGTTCACTAGGTCTCATTCATCTCTGGATTGCTTATGCTCAACCAATAATTGATTGGTTCTCTGCATTTTTTACAATAATATGTGGACTGAGAGAAGTCCCCATCCAGCAAGCCTTGCTCAGCCTCAGGCAAGTGGGGTAAGTGGCCCTTGGAGAATCAGCAGCAATGGCCTCCCTCCCCACTCATCCTCTGGCTGCTCCCACTTCTTTTGTGATTTAATTGGGATTTGGCGCTTCAGACTCTTGGCTGGCCCCTTCAGAAAGAGAGTCATCAGCGGTGAAAGCTCTCCACATCACTCACACCTACAGGGCTGGCTGCAATGTCCTCCCTGCCCCTCCTGGCCTCTCCTGCACCTGAGCAAGCTTCCCAGGGACCCCACTATGGCTTAGATTAGTGGGCAAAGTGGTTTAGAGAAGTCCCTGCACCTGGCAGGGCATTATCTCAGCTACGTTGGAGCTTAGAAAATTAATGAAAAAAGAGGGGGAAGTCATTGGGATTTTGGACTTGGCAATCAGGGGTTCTGCGACCCCCGAAGCTGGCAGCATTAAAAGGGAGCTAATGTGCCGACTGCGGAAGCTCAGCTGGTCTCCGTTTGCTGATCTCCTCATCGCAGGGGGAGCTGGGCACTCTTTCCTCGTGCCAGACAATGAGATGCTGGCAGAGAGGCAGCAGGCACAGTGCTACAAATGCCAAGCAGGGGCAGCTGTGCCAAGATTTGGAGGCGCAGATGATTCCCCGGCAGCCCAAGAGGTTTAACCCATCCGGCTGTCCTCACTGATTCAAAAGGAAATCTGGAAGGAAAGCAGTGCTCATTGGGCACCAACCATGTGCCTGATACTTTATAAGGTTTACTCTGTTCAATCTGCCCAACAAATCTGGAGCCTCTGCTTTGCCATCCCATTGAACAGAGGAGAAACGCAGGGCTCTTGAGGGTAAATCACTTCTCACAGAGGGACTATCTCTTAAGTCCTATAGGCTGTGTCCTGTACAGGGTGTTTGGCCACATCTAGTCACATTCTGTTTGTCAAGCTGTTGCCCAGAGGCTGCCTTTACAAAGGTCTCCCAGTGAGGGGCCACCACCCTTGGCTGCAATTGGGTAGGGTAAGGAGGCAGGAACACATATCTTTGCCTTTAAAAAAAAAATCAATCAATACAAACACACGTTTAGTACCAGAGTTCTGAGAGTAAGGCAGCTAGCTTGATTGGTTTGCTCACAGCTAATCAAGATGGGGCTTGGAGGTCAGCATCTTGATGGGATTGCTATATATAATACAGTCAAGCCAGCTCAAGCACACCCCAAATGCTGGTCTCATTCCCATCTTCCCATGGCCTCAGCCTCTGCCTCCATTTCCATGCTCTCTAGCCCTCCCTATAGACCTCTGGCAGATGGAGCCTTCACAAATCAGTTCATTCACTGGTTTTCTTACCGACTCAAAAAGTTTAGGGGGTTCCATGTTGCTTAGAGGATAAAGGCCTAACTTCATTCAAAAGTGCATCTCGAAGTGTGGCCCCAGATCAGCAGCATTTATATCACCTTGTTAGAAATGCAAGTGTTCAAGGCTCTGCTCCAGATCTATGGAATCAGAAACCCTGGGCATGGGGTCCAGCAATCTGTACTGAAACAACACTTGGAACAAACAGGTACTTCGGATTCTTGCTAAAGTTTGAGAACAACTGACCTATCCTAAATGCTGACATCTCTTTGTTACCTTCCACTCCAACCAAATTGATCTCCCTGCTCCTGGTCACGGGCTATTTATTGTCCTCTTCATCTGTGCTCCTATGGTGCCCACTGGCAGGAGTAGTAGCTGCTTGTCACCCCAACCCTCATCCTTCCCTTCTTTGTTACCAATCAGTCTGTATTATGGAGACACCATTTTGCCTAGCTGACTACTTTTCCATTGCAAGTAGGTGTGCATGCTAAGTTAAATTGTAGCTAATAATTTTAAGTGGAGTGACTTGAGAAGGAAGGACAGACAGCTGGAGTATGCCCCTTTTGTTTTTCCACTTTTTTCTCTTCTTTCTGACTGTTGCCTGGAATATGGATATAATGGCTGGAGTTATTGCAGCCTTCAAGGACCTTTGGAATAGTCTTGACAGGAAGGCTACACAGTCAAGCAGAAAGACAGAAAAAGCAAGAGTCCCATGGAGCTGCTATGGCAAATCTAGAACTTGATCTCTGAACTTTACAGGCGAGAGAAAATCCCCATGTGTAGAGGTCATGGAAATTAGGTTTCTGTTAACAACTCAAAGCAAATTTCTAACTCAAAATGCCTTCCAAATTTCTTATGTTTTTTTAATGACTGGTTTGTACACATGTGATTCATTTAGCAAACACTGGGGCATCTACTCTGTGCCAGGACCTGGGTAGGTCCTGGAGATGCAAAGACAGATGAGCACAGCATATTACGTGATGACATAATTGTGCACTTGTCTCTCTTGCCCACCATTTTGTGAGCCTGTCTGTCCTTTCAGGACAGAGACTCTGACTCATTCATCTTTGGATCTTCAGCCCTTAATATGGAACCTAATGCTTTAAAGGAGTCTAGTAAAGTTTTGTGACATATCACAGATTTCCCTAGAAGGTTTGCCTGAGTTCTTTCATCCACGTTGATCAAAAGGGAAGTGATGCTTACTAAGCACCTACTACATGCCAGGTACCATTTTAGATGATTTTTTCCACTCATGATGTCACTTTTTCCTTCAGGGAACTCATTGACATTTAGGTTGTCATCCTTATTGTGCATTTGAGGAAACAGTCTTGTTGAGATGAAAATGACTTGTTCGCTTATAACAACACAGCGAGTAGCCATAGAACACTGGGATGTTTTTGGTTGTAAGAAACAGAAAATCCAATTTAAACTGGCTTAAATAATAAAGGGAATTGATTTATTTCCAAAACCTAAAAACTTCTAGGTTTGGGCTGGCTTTAGGCAAGAGTAGTCCTAGATGGTTCCTTCTTCCACAATCTGTAAAATTCCTGAAGTTCACTCTGAATGAACTAACTTTGCTTCCTCGCCTACTCCTGAGTCATTTCCAGGGTTGATGACAATGAGGTATCTTAGGCTTGCACTAACCATTGTGGGTTCTAGGCAAGCATACAAACAGAAGCATTTAGGCAATAATCCACCTTTGTTGTTGTTATTGTTCAACCTGTGCTCCATCCCACAGTGCAAAGGGCTCACATGCATGCCGACGACCCTGCTCTAGTGTCCAAACTCCACATGTGGACTAGGTATGTGCCCACTGCCAGCACAGTCTGCCTTTGGGAGGAAATGGAAAAGAATCCAGTGCCGGCCTAGCGAGTGGAGTTTAGGTATGGTCAGTGAGGGTGTAGTCTATCATAGGAGATGTAGACCTCTTATGGATCTGCCCCCTCAGTCACTCAGACTCTCACCTCATACTGCAATGCATACTTGAAGCAGGTGTCAGAGTTAGACATTCCAAAATGTGGGGTACAGGGCGGGGACCCTGTTGCCTGATTGTAGTTCTGGATTTTGTAATTAGCCTCCTCTAATGGGGTCCAACTCCAGATGCAAAAGTACTATCACACCCTCTTAAAATCCAGGCCTGAGTAAAGTGGAGTACAGGGATAGAGTAACGGGCTATGGAGTATGGGGGTGTGTGTGTGCTGATGGGGTGACCACCAACTATTCCAACAGTGGCCTGGGCCTGACTGCCTACCATGTGCATGCCTTCCCTGCTAAACTATCTTACCCATCAGCCCCGAAGAGCTTGCAGGGAACATTTTGTTCATCACTGAGTTTCCATTACCAATTGCAGAGCCTGGCTCAGAGTGGGTGCTCAGTGCATATTTGTGAAATGCTGGATATATGAATGAAAAAGGATGTTATCCTCATCATTCATGGCTTTTGTCATGTGTATCTTGCATACAGTCTAAAACCTTCTTGCCTTTGGCCACTTCAGGTAAACTCTTTAGTTGCCCTAAATTAAGCCCCTGAGACTCCATCTTAAAGTTAGGGCCACAGAAGGGGTGCCTGTTAGGTCTCCTTACTCAGAAGAAGTGGCATAAATCAAAGCTGGACCCACAGTTCAAAGTGGGAACTTGGTGTCTGCCATATGTGCCATGTCCTCTGATGCTGAGGATATGAGTATGTGGTGCGCAATTGCAGTCTGTTTTCTAGACTTCAATATGTTGACATGAGAATTTCATTACATCAGAAATATAATTTGGCTTGGCACCATGAAACATTTTGCTTTTGTCTAATTTACCATTATTAACGGCCATCTATGGAAATAACTACATACACTTTGCTGCTCAAAATAGCCAGCCCTGTCTTCACTCCTGTCTCTATGATCAACAAAGGTCAGCCCTGTGCTCATTGCATACACCAGCTCCTGGCAGTGCCTTCTCTGAAAGGGAATTTTCTTGTCCCTGTGATGAGAACAAAATGTATTTTACCTCCTGCCTTCGAGAGATAACACCACATTTTCTGAGACATGAGTTTTGACCTGTGATAATGGCCATCCTCAGATGATGGCCTATTCCTGGACAGCTGGGTCCAGAGCTCTACTGAAACAATTGTACAAAACACACTGAACAGGAGGGTGCTCTGCAGATGGATTCAATCTGATTATTTTAATCTTCTCAGTAAGTGATTTGAATTAGCACATGCCTAACCCCAAAGGGTATGACATAATCCACATATCCCAAAGTCCCCTTATAGGTTCCATGGGTGGGGGAACCCATGTTTCACTTGACTTGTTCTTAACTTGAATCCTCTCCCTGCTCACTCCACCCATCAGTTCCTCCTGAATCAGAAGACTGGAATAAGTTCTCCGGGGTATTGGTTGGAGGACGTCAAGTATAAAAGCTGCATTCCAAATAATTCCTCTGTGTGACTGGCCCATAGCAAGTTCTAAATAAAGGATAGCAAGTCTCATGTGACCATAAATCCATATCTACCATATTGCCTCTTATCTCTCCCACACTGGTACAGTGGTGGGTGCTATCAGACTTGCAATAGTAAGGAATGAATGATTGTTTGAGTGGAATTTACTGTCTTTGGATCTAGTAGGCATAACCTAACTAACATTCTCTAGGGCTGATTTCTTCATTGTACTGTAGCCCACCCAGAAGGTACAGTACTAGCTACTCCCTTACGGTTCGAGGGCATCTTGGCCTCAGGGAATTGTCAGTCCTGACATGTTCAATATTGTCTGGTTTAAAGGATTTACCTGTTGCAGTCTCTGGTATGGAAATAAGCACTGTGAGCTGAGCTGGCATGCCTAATATGCAGTTGTAACAGTGCTGATCACTGCTATAGTGGCTAGAGGTGATTGGAAAAAGAGTTGAGTGTCAAGAAAGTCAAGCCTAATTTAAGCATTGTGCTTAGAACAAATAGTCTTTAATTTATACTGAGACCATGTTCACAAAACGCTATTTACAGTTTTCAGTTTAAAAAATGAAGGGGGGAAAGAAATCAGCAGTGAAGAAAGTAACTCACACAAATTACAAAGGACTATTTAACAAACTTCTGACCAATGGTTGAGTCTTGGTTAATGGTGTTTTAAATGTGACAGGATCTGAAAAAGGAGGCAAGGGAATTATTGGAGAAATATTATTCTTGAGTTTAGATGCTCTCTGGTCAGGCATTGTGGGTAGGTTGAATAATACTTGCTTAGATAAGTTTGTGTCCTAATCCCTGGAACCTGTGAATGTTATCTTCTATGGCAAAAGAAACTTTGTAGATATGATCAAGTTAAAGACCTTAAATTGGGGAAATTATTCTGGGTGATTTGGGTGGCCCTGACTTTTACGATAGTCCTCATAAAAGGGATGCAGGAAGAGTCAGTTAGAAGAGAAGGTGACATCATGATGGAAGCAGAGATCAGAGTGGTGTGCTTTGAAGATGGAGCAAGGAGCCACAAGCCAGAGACTTCAGGTGGCAACTAGACATTGAAAAGAGCAAGGAAACAGAGTCTCCTTTCAGAAACTCCATGAGAAAATGGTCCTGCAGATACTTGAATTTTAGTCCAGTAAGACTGATTTCAGACTTTTGATGTCCAGGACTATAAAAGAGTAAATTTGTATTATTTTAAGTCACAGAGTTTTTAGTAACTTGTTATAGAAGCAATAGTATCAACCTTGCATTTGCTACTGGTCTCATAATGAGTAATTTCTTGTGGGTCTGATCTCCTATCAGTGGAGGACATACCAGTGGGGAAGGTTCATATGGCATCAAAGTGACTCAGTGTAGAACATGTTAATGATTTATCATTATTAGGGGATTAGAGAGAGGGCAATTCCATGGTATCAGTTTGTAGAGCCATTTTGCATTCCAGGCATTTGAGGAATGAATCTCAGATGTGGCGGAGTGATAGCCAAGGGTAGCTTCAACTTCCAAAGAGAGGCTTAGGAAGCAGAAATGTGGTCCATGGAAAATAATCTTCTCAGGTTGGATCTTTCTAAATTGTTCACCATAGGTCTTTTAATAGTTCATTTTCAGTTTCTGTGGTCAGTTTGCCTAGAGAGATTAACAGCATGGACTTTCAGGTTAGAGACACTTGAGTTCAAATCTTAGCTCCACAGCTCTCCAGCTTTGTGGCATGTGGCTAGTTAATTAATGTCTTTAGGCAATATTCTCATTTGTAAAATAGGACTAGTAAAACTGACTTTATAAAGTTATTTTGCATATAGGTAAATAGGTTAGCCTGTGGTTTGGCATATAACAATCACTCAATAAATGGGCACTAATATTATTTAGTAATATATAATATATATTATATATAATATATAATAATAATTATTATTAATATCTCTCCACCCATAGAAGAGCCATGACAATCATCTACATGAATGTCACAAGGGACATTAGAAATCTATCTTGGGAAGCACTTGTCATCTTTTGATCAGTGTATTAGGGCACTCCAGAGAAATAGAACAAATAGGATATATACATATATATGTGAAGAGGATATATATATATATATATATGAAGACTTATTATGAAGAGATTTTTTAAAAATATTTTTTTATTTATTCTTTTTTTTTAATTTATGATAGTCACACAGAGAGAGAGAGAGAGAGAGAGAGAGAGAGAGAGGCAGAGACACAGGCAGAGGGAGAAGCAGGCTCCATGCATCGGGAGCCCGACGTGGGATTCGATCCCGGGTCTCCAGAATCGCGCCCTGGGCCAAAGGCAGGCGCCAAACCGCTGCACCACCCAGGGATCCCTCTTTTATTTATTCTTGAGAGACACACAGAGAGCTAGAGGCATAGGCAGAGGGAGAAGCAGGATCCTTGTGGGGAGCCTGATGTGGGACTTGATCCCAGGACCTGAGCCAAAGGCAGATGCTCAACCACTGAGCCACCCAGGCATCCCTGAAGAGATTTATTATAAGGAATTAGTTCACACAATTATGGAGGCTGAGAAGTCACAAGTCTGCAATCAGTAAACTGAAGACCCAGGAGAATCAACGTATAGTTCCTATCTGAGTCCAAAAGGCTGAGAACAAAGAAAACTGATAGTGTAAATTCTAGTTCAAAGCCAGCAGACTCAATAACTAAGCAGAGGTAATTTTTCATTTTGGGTCTCTCTGCCTTGCTTTCAGTTTGGGTCCAAAGATAGGAAAAGACTGGTATCTCAGCTCAATTAGCTGCAGGAAGATGAGTTGACTAAGGAACTGAGGTAGGGAAATTGGCAGTGCTGATAGTTAACTTGAGGTTATGAGCATAATTTCAATGTCAAACAAGTCTGCCTGCATGTTTCTCTCCAGTTACATTCAGCTCCTCCAAGGCAAACATGATGCTTTTAAGTGGGGTTGGAATTTGCTAGGCAAGTGCAATGGTAGAAAGAAGGGAAGGGAGTTGAAGATGTAACAAAGAAAGTGTTCCTAGGTAGACCATCAATGTAAGCTGAGAAAGAAAGAGAGTGAGAACTTGAAGAAGCAGATAGCAAGAGAGTGGGGTTGGAGGCTCTTGTGGGACCAAAGAAGTGTTGGAATTGGAGTATCAGAAGGAATAATGGCAGGAGTGGTGGTGGTGGGTAATTTCCTGTAAAGTTCAATCCAGGTCATGATCCTGGCTTCCTCTCCAAACTCTACCTCCTCCCACAGTATGTGTTAGTCCTTAGCTCAGCCACACCAGACTCTTCTTTCAAACCTGCCTGACCCTCCCCTCCCCTCTCCATTGTTTTATTCTTTTTTTGCCCTCCCTGTTTTGTCTGCCTGGAAAACTCTGCTCCAGTGAAGAGTTCTTTCGCTGGCTCTGTCTTATCATTCAAGCCTTCCCTGACCTCCTACCTAAAATAGCAATGACACCATCTGTCACTGAGGTTACTTTTGATCGTGTCAGCCACATACTACTCACTTTTCCCTGAAATGATTCATCTGTTAACTTGTTTATTGTCAATCTGCCCCTCTATCTGGAAGGCAAGCTGCATGAGGGCAGGAATCTTGTGTGTCTTGCTCACTGTTGATTTTCCAGTACCTAGAACCGTGCAAGAACAGGGAAGGAGCCCAACAAAGAGTGGAATAAATAGACAAAGGCATGAATAAATAGATTTTTAAAATAAACTTTATCACTTTAAAAATTATTGATCTACAGACATTTTTTCCTAAGTCCAGTGTTTTTACTGAAATCACTTGGAAACCCTTTCCAGTAGAGGGAGCAGTTCTCAACTGAGGGCAGTTTGTCCTCCAGAGACATTTGGCAATGTCTGCTGACTTTTGGTTGTTTGACGTACTCTTGGCATTTAGGAGGTGGAGATATGGATACTGTGAGAAATCCTGCAATGAATGCTAAGGACAGCCCTCAATAAGAAGAAATTGTCTGGCTCCAAATGTTAATAGTATCAGTTGAGAACACTGTAGGAGGCTAAGAGTCATCATTGCTTGCGAATTGTGGGTCAGACCAAGCTGTGTGAAGCATGAAGGTACCTCCAAGGCACTCTAGAGAAGTGAAGCTTTCCCATGAGCTTGGAACTCTTGTATAGGCCCTGCCTGTGTAGTGTCTCTCTCTAGAAAGACACAGTGAGGGAGCCACTATACCCCCAACAGCCAAGATATATAATCCACAAAATATATCCACTTCTTTCAGGAAAGGACACAACCTAGAGGGCAGAAGTGCATTTGTAACTGCTTGTTATCTGCCAACTAGGGCCCTGGAAGCCTTGAAATGGACAAACATACAATTATGTGAAAGTGCAAGCATACATTGCAGGCCTTGATGGTCCCAGCATTGAGGGTTTCTCAACTCCCAAAGCCTTTCCTATTCATCAGGAGAGACCCCATTTGCAAAACATTTATTCAAGGCTTAATTACTAATAAATCCCTGCATGAAGCCACTCCATTGAAAGGCTGCACAATAGCTTGGCCTGGTAATCAATGCCCCATTCATGCACTAATCAGTGGAGACAAATGGATTTAAGAGGTGTGGGGAGCAGGCCCATGGACCAGAAGAGAGACTCCCTCTCCTATTCCCTTTGGGGCTCTTCTCTAATTAAGGCCCTGTTCACATGCTAATCATATTGGGATCCCTGAAAGTTAGGGAGGGTACTCTCCCATTCCGATCTGTGCTCTTATATAGGCCGAGACGCATTAGTTAATGTGGATTTTCTCTCCTCTGAAACATCAGCCCTGCTTTTGACCAGTTGGTGTCCTGAGTTCTATTTTTAAATAGGGTAGGGAATTATCCCTGAGCTGCCCTCCACCCCTACATAGGTACCATCATGCATCAGACCCTGGGGTTGGGCTCCCTACATGCATTGTTCTATTTAACCCTTATCACAAATGTAGGACATGGATCTGTCTTATTATTCTGATGATAGGGATGAGGTTCCTGAAATTCCCCAAATCACAAAGCTAGTGAGCAGAAGGACAAGTCTCCAACTCACCAAAAAATTAAATATTTATTTTATGCATACGTGTGCCAGGTACTGGAAATACAGTTTAATAGGGAGGATGAATACAAAAACAGTTAATTGCAATACCCCACATTGGGGCTCCATTCCAAAACCCAGTGTCTTTCTAATCCTCTGCATTGAGTTATCTTTTATGGGTAATCCAGGTGCAGAATAGTGGTGATGTAGACCAGGGTATAATGATAAGAAGCCATCAGATTCTTGTAAGGAACAATTCCTGTATTATTAAAGTTACTTCAAATAAGGACAATAGGAGAAAAGAAATTTATAGTCCTATTTCATTTATCATTGCAGGTATAAGAAGTCTTACAAAATATTAGCTGAAACCAATAGTGTATTAAAAATAATGTATAAGGAACTCCTTGTGGATAAATAAGAAATCTAGCAACTCCAATAGTAAAATAATCAAAGCAATGTGAACATATAATATATGCATGATGAAATCAAACATATATGAGATTTTTTAAATTATTGATAATCAAAGGCAAATTATAAAATAAGATATTACTTCTAGTATACTGGCAAAACTAGAAAGCTGTATAACGCCAAGTGTTGGTGGGGATTTCGGAATGGAAGCTCTTTGGTACTACTGTCAGGAAGGCAGATGGTGCTTTTATCTTAAGTAGACGCACACAGAATTACTCAGCAATTCTACCCTTCTCTATGTCGTCTAAAGAAATTCTGACACAGCTCCCCAAGGGGCATGTGCAAGACTTTTCATTGCAGCATTGGTTATGGTGCTGGAGACCACTTGGGTGTCCATCCATCATCCAGAGCTTGGATAGATAAATGTAGAGAGTGTATGTAGCAGAGCAGGGGTAGCAGTTTAGAGACAACACATTAGCTGTAGCCATAGCAATGAGGATGAACTTCAAAAAAAATATAATTAGTGAGAAAGGTAAGAAGCAGAATGAAATCTATAACTCAACATTTATGAGAAAATTCAAATATGCGCATATAAAACAACACTATTTTGCAAGAACACATATAAACAGAAACACATCAATGCACATGGATGGTTTCCATCGTGGGAAGAGGATGAAAAGTGGGGTGTACAGTGATGTTTGCAGCAGGAAGTATATGGCACACCCAAATTAAGATAATTCAAGATAGGTTTGTTCACAAAGGTGTGGGAGGTATAGGAAAACCACAAGAGGTAGTACAGAAACCCAGAGTTGGTGGAACTTGAGCTGTTATTTCAATCCAGCTTGGAGGGACTGTAGGAGGGCGCAGGTACTGAGACTTGGAGGAGAGACATTTGTGAAGGTTTCCCTACCCAGGAGGAATCTGGGCACTGGCTGTAAGGGAATGAGAAAACTTCTTCATGAATTTTTTTTTAATTCAAAAATACTTATTTCATTCAGTGTCATATACATAAGAGAAAATAAATAAACTAAGGCACACCCCACACACACATTCTTGATATCCTACATTGTATGTATTATGTGTTCAACACAAGTAAATTTAGTTTGTATGTTCACATTTATGATCTTTACTGTAAAGTTGGCAAGTTAGCAAACAAATTAAAGCACCAGTGGTCCCAATAATAGCAAAATTTTGGAAACATAACCTTTGAATATGCAAGTTTTTATTAGGCCTTTTGAGAAAAAGGTAACTATAGAATTTCTAAATCAAACTTGTATGGAATCGTTGCAGACCCAAAGCACCCCCATGGGACCCTAGTGTCTTAGGACTACAGTTTAAAAATTACTTTCTTGAACAAATGCATAGCAGTCTGTGATTATCTAACCCAAATCATCAATCTCTATAATGTGTTCTCTCTTCCAACTCCTGCCTTTGATTAATCCAAATTTCTCCTAGTTTCTTTTATTACAGAGTATTAATGTTTAAAATACCATAGTCTATAAGAGTGCAATTAAGTGGTTTTTGGAAAATTCCATTCCTTCCTCCACTTGAATGATGAATCCTCTAAGAATAACTTGACCATAGTGTGAGCAGATGTTAAGCCTTTTTTTCCCTGCTTTATACTATAGTGGGACATCGGCCACAGTTTCTGTGTTGTATGCAACACAGAAATTTTCTAGGTGAACCACAGTGAAGTCTAGGCTTTGAGAACAAGAATGACTTTCCACAGGTCCCAAGACAGTGGAGAGGAGCCCCAAAGTAAAATGAATGTTCTCTCAGATACTGGAAGGAGGGACTCAGTGCTCAGTAAGATCAGTAATTTACAAAGTCTAGCTTTGTTCAAGGCTAGAATTTGGCAGCAGATCAGTCAATGGTTCACAGAAACCAAATACATTGACTCGATGCCCCATAGAGAGGAAAAGACTGTCCCTAAGAGTATCAGCTATAGGATACAGACTTCAGGAGGAGGAATGGAGGCTTTGTGAAGAGGCATCAGGTAGACCAGAAGCCCAGCACTGGGTTCTTTGATGGTAAATAGGAATAGGCCTTAGGCACAGAGATGCCTTGGACAGGAGAGCAACTACATGGAAATGCTAGGACTTCTGAGGCCTGGGGTCTGAATAAGGATGGAAAGCAGGTCTGGGAGAGACTTGCTTCCCACCAGATTTGAGTGAGCATGACCACCTTTGCGGGCTGTTGAGATAGTGGAAACATCTGGGCTTAGGAAGCATTTTCCTTGCTCATAATTCTATCCAGCTCATTTGCTTGATCCATGGTTTTCCATGACATTCTTTAGTTTTATAAGCCTTAAAAGTTTGGGTGTCTTTCCAGCAAGATGCGTATGGATAGAGAGATAGAAACTCTCAGGGGTTCTGCTGGTGTGATAATAGAGGGCCTAACAGCACAGAACCCAGGAATATCTGGGAATCTGATGGCCTGTGGAGGCTGGCAGATTCCCAAGGTACAGTAGGGTTCTGAAGGGGAACATCCAAGCCCAGCCCAGCTGGTCCTGCCTTCTCAGGCTCTGCTCACTCGCCAAGCATAAGCCACTTAGTTAAATGTGCCTACTATATTTAATTGAGCTCTGGCTATGAAATATTAATGTGTCAGTGGTCTTTACCTTGTCACAGAAGTGGGGTCTTGGAAGTCACAGCACACCTTATTAGAATCAGAATACATACCTTATTCAGAATACATCTCTTGTGGGGAAAGCTCTATTGTATCATTAATCTTAGCTGTGCCTGGCATGCTAAATAAATATCTAAATAAATAATGCTAATATTTAGTAAATAATAAATACCTGTGGAAAGAGGGAAGGAAAGAAAGAAGGAAAGACAGAAGATAAGAAAAGGCGATTAACTTAACCAGAGGGAATGTTCTCTGGATGTTATTTTCTGATCATATTTTAGACATTTTTCGTTATTAGTTGGCTCTTATGTTTAATCATTCAATTGCTTTATGAGCACTTGCTAGCAAAAGAAGTCAGTTGTAGGAAACAAATTTTAAGAAAGCATTTTAAAGGAAAAATTTAAAACAGAAAATTTCAAATTCCCCTGCAAATTAGAAGGCCAACTTTTATTGACCTCCATTTTAGTCATGCTCCATTTTGGTTTAGGTCAAGGCTGAGTATTCTGTAGGTGGAGTTGGAGAACTACTATCACTGGATAACCTGACAACTGAGTGAAGCTACTGCTCAAATTAAGTCTACAAATATTCGTAATATTATACTGTATGTGAACTAATTGGTATTTTTAAAAAATATTTTATTTGTTTATTCATGAGAGACACACAGAGAGAGGCAGAGACATAAGCAGAGGGAGAAGAAGGCTCCCTGTGGGGAGCCCAGTGCAGAACTCAATCCCAGGACCCCAGGATCACACCCTGAACCAAAGGCAGATGCTCAACCCCTGAGTCACTCAGGTGTCCCATGAACGAACTGGAATTTAAATAAAAATGTAAAAATGCTATAAATATTCACTTGGCACCTATGTTGTATAAAGGAGTGTTAGGGGGTGGTCATTGAGAGGACCCAACCGCACTGGTTCACCCATAAGATGGACCCAGGCAACTGGAGGATCCTCAAGCCCTCTCCTGTTCTTGGAATGTCCACTCTCCCTACTGTTCACACCTTGAGAGCCGTTTTCAATAATGTAGCCTTGAGAGAGTAAGGTTTCTGTTGAGACCATCTGGATGGTATGTGTGACTGAATCCCATTAAGGCTTCTACATGGACTTTTAAGATTCTGGTTGGCGGGTGTGGAGATCTTGTCTTATGGATGCCCAAGACCAGCCTTGTCTGTAGGTTCCCTTGTTTTTTAAACCTACCAATCTGGAGTGGGCTGCCTCTTCCCTCTTTTCTTGCCCTGAGTGTATGGGTGCCAGTTTACAAACCAAGAAGAGTTGCATTGCTAGGGGTGGGGAGTTAATACTTTCTTAGTAGTTAATTCTAGAAATGCACCCCACTTCTGTGACAAATTTTAGTAGAAAGCAGCCTAGGATTTTTCCTGAGTAACACAGCATCTGTCCATCTTTCCATTTTTCCTTCCTTACATTCATTTATCCATCCATCCATTTATTTATTTAGTCATTCAACAAAAATTTAGTTATAAGCATCAAGCAAAGCTCTCAGGATTCAAATAATAACCTGAACAAAGTTAAGTAAAACCTTGAGGTGATTCCAGAACAGGTGTTGTCAACCTTGGCAACACATTGGTATCACCTGATACCAATGTCTGGATCTCACCCCCAGAGATTCCGATTTCATTGCTGTGAGGTGAAGCCTGGGTATCTTTGAATGATCTCCATTTGCTTTTAACTTGCTGCCAAAGTTGAGAACCACTGCTTTAAGGAGGATAAGTTTGAGTTTGCTGGACGGATTAGGGGAGAGAGGTTAGTCCAGGAATGAGCATATACAAAGGTACCCAAAACACAATAAAGTTGCCTTCGAGGAATAACAAAGATTCGATGTAGCTGGAGAATAAAGGATTAGCTGATTAACTGGGGCCGGAGAGAGATATGCTGGGTTGCTGTAACAGATGAGAACAAGGTGCAGCAGGAGAGAGCACAGGGCACACAATCCTCTAGGCTGGGTGAATTTGGAAGAACTACTTCCAGAAAGTTGAAGTCCCTCCCTTGAAGGACAACTAGGATTTGACAGGTAGGGAAGGGGCGAAGTCTCTCCAGGTGGAAGGCATTGAATCAAAGGGATCAAGTTGTGAAATGTCTGGTAGAGCTGGAGCCTAGAGTTTCCAAGCCAGTAGTAAGGGAGTGACACAGTGAAAGACAGAAAAAAGATTAAGGTCAGATCTCAGGCTAGGAATTTTGGATTTTACCCTTAAGGCAGTGGAGAGCCATGAAAGGTTAGTCTTTGGAGGAGGGGAATGCCAAGATGAAGTCTGAGATACAGAACTCAAGAAGCAGTAGCGGAGGAAGGCTGGCAGGTGAGAGAGCTTAAAATGAGGCTAATAGATATTATCTAGGCAGTAGACTTTGCATGCCTCTAACACAGCTAATGGGCACATTATTTTAGTCTAAATGAGTAAGGGACATTTTCTTACCCTTTAAAACTCAGGATCTGATTTAAGTGAGGAATCATTGCAAAGATCAATTTTGAAATTGTTGGTGGTAGGAAGCAGCTTTTGAGGATGGGGATGAGGGTGATTGGGTAGAAACAGTTTTTATGAAAAATCCTGCTGCCTAGAAATATAAAGCAATTAGCAAAGCACGAGTGGCATAGCTTCCCCGTTACCTGTGCCAGGAAGGCAGCTTCCTTGTTACCTGTGGGACTCGCCTGGGCCTGCCCCTCAGTCCCTGTCGGGACCCCCAAACAGCTATCTGATCCCCACACATATCTCAAAGCAGGAAACAAAAAGCAGACAACTCTCACCCTCTGCTTTACAGACTGAAAAATTTAAAGACAGAACAGAGGAGAACAGGGTCAGCCCTACCTTTTGGTATGTGCAGCTGAGGCTCTGTGCCTCTGTAAGATTAGGCCCTGCTCTTTTCTGAGCCTTCTGAGCAGGACAGGCCCTCTGGCAGTATACACCCACAGTGGTGGGCACAGTGTTTGGAGTTTAAGTGCAGGCCTGACATTTCACCAGAAGGCACTGGTACAGATATGCTAGTCGCTAAAATATTGAAATGTTTCTTTAGTAGCTGGAAACTTGCTGCTATCATCTAAATGGCTTTGCGTTTAGACTGATGCCTAAATGACTGAGCCTTGCTGTCCCACCCATTTCCCTGAGATCCCCTTGGATACCCAGACCTCTTCATGGTCCAGCAACTAAAGGGTCAGTGCTCCTGGGACAGCAGTGTCTCCAGACTACTAGTCCAGCAAGTTACCTGCTCAGGTGGGTCACCTTATTGGTTGTGTGATGTCTTGAGTATCACTCTGTGTGTGTGAGTCTAGGCATCTCTTTTTGTTTTTGTGGGGGTTGAGGATCTATTTATCAGAAAGAAAGCAATAGCATGTGGGTGAGGGAGAGGGAGAGAGAATCCTTAAGCAGACTCCCCCCTGAGTATGGAGCCCTAGGTGGGGCTGGATCCCAGGATCCTTAGATTATGACCTGAGCTGAAATCAAGAGTTGTCTGCTTAGCCAGCTGAGCCAGCCAGGCTCCCCTAGGCATCTCTTCTGATAGTCTTGTTTTTGCCCTCTGGTCCCCAATAGTTAGGAGCCATCTTTGAAGCCAAGGTCTGCTGTCCTTGGCTCTCCCTGTCCTGCTCTCCCCTGCCTCTTCTTCCTGAAACTGTGCTGTTTCCAATCCCCATCTCCCATCCTGCACTCTCCTACTGCTAAAGAGGATTTTGCTTTGAATTTAAAGAATGAAACTTCGCCAAGTATCACTGCCAGATGTACATACTATTATATACACCTATTCTGTGTTATTGCAGATCTCAAGTGTAGTGTGGGTCTAGTCAGCACCTTCCTTCTGAGAACTTTTTCTTGCCAGGCCTCCAGAACACTGGTTGACCTCCCCATCCAGACCCTGCCTAAAATCACAGCACACCTCTGGAGCTAAGTACCACTGGGTGAGGACAAATTCAGTGTTGCATAGGATGATCTCAGGTGTCCAAAGTTCTTCACTCAGTGCTGAGGACCAGCCCTCACTCAACACTGCCCATGAAAACCTCAGAGGCAGAAGATCAATGTCAAGGCCTTGGGTGACTGATGGATATGTGGTCTAGGACTGGTGCTACCACAACAGTCTGGGTGACATTGGACAACTTATTGAACAACTTAGAAGCTCAGTTACATCATCTGTAAAATGGGGATAATATGCTTTAAATGAGATAATGGGTGAAGTACTTGGCAGGTAAAGGTGTTTAGTATGTAGGACCTCTTATTATTGTATTCCTCTTTTCTTCCTATAGTTTCTAGGCCCCACTCTGACTGAGCCTCTGGACTGATAGACTGCTCTTTGTTTCCCAGCCTCCCCCTCCCCCAACCCTGATGAAGGATTTTGTTTCAGAGAGCCTTCTGACACTTCCCTCTCTTGGCCACCTCACCTGTCAGACTCAAATGCTGCCCCTGCCCATCTTATTGACTGTGGCAGACATGACTGAGCGCCTCCCCAGTTCCCATTCTTCCTTTCCTACTTGTTAACAAGGACCTGCTTTTGTTCACAATAGTAATATACCCAGCTAAAGTACTTGCCTTCCCAGACTCCCTGCAGGACGGTGGTCAAGTGTTCATTTAGCAAACACTTTTGTTGTACTTATGATGGATCAGACATGATTATAAGCATTTTGCAATTTAGGTTCCCATAATATTTCAATGGGGTAGGTACTGTCATTTAGGTACTATTATTCCTTTTTGACTCATGAGAAAACTGAGATACAGAGAGGTTAAGTCAATAGCCCAAGAACATGGCTATTAAATGGTGGATCCTCGATTTGAACCCAATTAGTTTTTAGAGTCAGTGCTCTTAACTATTATGGTTGGCTGGTTCCAGCCAATATAAATTGGATTTCAGAGAAAGTCTGTGCTTTTCTGACATTGTTATTAACGCCTTCCTTCTTCTGGCCAGGGATGCTGATGGGAGGTGTGAAGTGAGAAGCATGAGGAATAAAAGCTACACTTTCCAGATGATGGATCCTGAGACAGCAATGACACTGTGGACTGCTGTATCACTGCTGGACAGCCTCCTCTGGGCTCCTGCTTATGGGGGAAATAACCTTCTATTTGGTTAAGTCACCATGGTTGGGTTTCTGTAGCTCAATAATGAACCCTAAACGTCAGCCTCCAGCAAGGAGGATTATATATTTGCTCACTCATAATGGAAGCTTTTTGAGGACATGGCCTGCTTTGGGCTTACATCCAGTGATGGAAAGTGCCCCTTCAGTGGCTCAGCTGCAGTGCTGCTTGTCCATACAGTGAGTTGAGAGGCTTGCAGCCTCATCTCAATCTTTCCCAAGCCCTCTCCACACCAGCTGCCAGTGAGGGTAATGGCGAGGCTCAATTGGGCCTCTGTCATGCCAGGAAGATTCTGGCTCTACTCTCTCTCTCTGCCTCCCGGGGTCTGAGTAGAAGAGGAGCACTGTACGGTATAAGGAGGGCCCGTTTAAGCAAGATATAGATGACCAGAGAATATTTACGAAGGTCAGTGTAGCAGAGCTTGGCCAGGAAAATAGCATGGCTTCAACCTTTGTCTCCCAATTAGCTAGCGTGATGCCCAGGATAGTGCCTACTCACTGTGTTTTATTCATTCATTAGTTTCCATTCTAGGGTGGAGGAGGGAGAGGGGCATTCATACATGGGCTTGCTAAACAAAATAACAGTACAACAAACAAAAGCATAAAACCCTACCCACTCCTGATTCTACTTCTCTTTCTGTTGCCAAATTTTTGTTTATCTTTTCAGAAATAACCTATGAATATATGTTTAATCAGATGGAATAGAAGAGGACACACTAGCCACAACCCACATAATAGTGGCTCAAAATTAAAAACAAACACAGTTTACTTCCTACTCATGCCACATATCCATTATGGGTTGGTAGGAGGCTCTAATCCCCAAAGTTGCCAGTCACTGTGCCAGGGGGAAAGAGAACTGGAAGGTTTTGCATTGGCAGTTAAATGCTCTAGCCTGCAAATGACATGCATCACTTTTGTTCAAAACTCATTGGCCAGACTGAGTCACACAGCATCTCCCAATTACAGTGGAGCCAGGATGTCCAGCCAACTATGTGCACAGAACAGGGAGGATGAGGGGTTTCTGGAGAATAGCAAGATTGAGTAACACACACATTGCTTTGCACTTAGTTTTTGATTTGTCTTATAGTTTGGCAATAGGTAGAGTGTTTAGAACAAAGTCTGTCTTATAAATAAGTGTCTTCTATTATCATTTTAACCTATATCATGTCATATGCAATAAGATGTATTGTAATATTTTTATCAAAAGAAGCTTCTCATTTAATAGATGCCTTTTGAATAAGAGAACGTTAAGTTAAGCCCTGCTTCTTGTGTCTCTGATGCTATGGGGAATGAAGAGGAACGAATGGTGCAGCTTAGGAACTCAGTAGCTACAGCAGAGAGCGCTACAGAGGAAGTCTGGGTCAGTTCAGGGCAGAAGATGTGGGTATTGGACTTTCTGGCACAGGTCTTGCATTGTGCAGGGCCTCAGGACCTGATGCCAGTCTGCACTTGATGGCCTTCTGGGTCCACATAATGAGGAGTGCTACTGGGCTGACTTGTGCTTTTTGCCTGGGAAAGGACAGAAGTTGGCATGCCACCAAAGCCCTGACTGCCTTTTGGATCAGGTTCCTCCATCTATGCAGGACAACCACACAGAGCCCTTTAAAAGGCACTTGTGACGATTTAATTAAATCTGACAGATTTTTTAAAAACCACTAACTGGAGACCTCAACCTTATTTCCCATCTATTTTTTTCCTGTTTCTAAAGATTAACAGCAAGCTTAACTCTTTCTTTCACCCCAGAACTGAATTCATAATCAGCATCCCAAGGGAGCATACCTTTCTCTCCCTTTGAATGAATCTACTTGCTCTACTTTGCTGAAAGAAGGGTGGTACATGCATGCAGCAACCTGCTGTCATCTGACAGAGAGCCTGGAGTATCTCCCAGAATCAGCACTAAACTCTGAAGCTAAAGGGCATTCAGGCTGGCATTCAAGGGCAAAGACATTGCCACTGCACTCCAAAATGTCCTTATCCTCAGAATATGACTAACTCCGAGGGCTTCACAGTTTCTTGAATAGAGACACCTAAAGCCACCAGAGTTTGATGGTGGCAATGGCTTTGGGATGAAATTGGTAATCAGTGGGTTACCTGTAGAAAAAATGACATAAAAACCAGACTGTGTCTACACTGGATTTAGCCTGATTTCCACTTCCCACCAGGGACCATATTATTAATAAAACGCTCATCTGAATCAGGGAGAGGGCTAGCAGGAAATTAATTGCTTAATACAGAATCGAGCAACTTAATATAGAACTTTTTCTCCTGATCCCCAGATTAGTTCTGAATGGTCAACCTTGCACTATGACCTCACTGGGGTCCTGTTTTCTCAGGGGAAGCTGAGCACCATCACGTAACTCATAAGCAGCCGACCTTGGGCTAGGACTAGGGCCTTCTGACTACCTGCCCAGTGTTTACTGCACTTTTCTCTGTGGCATCTCTGATCCTACTTCCCCAAGGCCTTATCCATACCTGGAGTATTTTTATGCTGCCCCGTATCTCGGTTGTGCTGCGTTGGGAGGTCTCTATCCTATAGGAAATCCTCCCAATCAGATTCAGGCCTCCATCCCCCAACACCAACCCACCAAATTTATCAGCCAGGACCCATTGTCTCAAGACCATCTTCTCTAAATTGAAGGGAAGATCAGGATTTTAAAGCTCTGGGAGTAGGGATTTTCGTGGAGCAGGAAGAGGAGCACTGCGCCCCCTAGTGGGGGGGATTAGAATTCCCAGGGCATGGGGCAGAGTCCTATAGATTGCAGTCAAAAAAGTTATTACTTTGCCCTGTTTTTTTGTCATGATATTCTATTTGCTTTGAAATTCCAAATAACTCTAAATAATTCCATGAGATTTTTAGATTTGTCAAAAGGAGATTTTCATTTGTAAATAGTGGAAAATCTGGATGTAACTATCACTGGGTTTGCAAGGCTCTCATTGGTGTCTGTATTTGAAGAGAGTCAAGGGGATCAAACCTCTCAATATAAGCCTCTAAAATGGGATTTGAGGCTCTATTGGGAACAATATTTTTTATTATAATGGCTCTTTTCTCCTTTTCAGCTATACCTGGGTGGGCACCCAGGTCTTTGGATAGAGGTATGCTAATCACACCTTGTCTCACCAACAGTCTGCAAAGCCTTTATGAGGAGGGCCAGTTCTGCAAAGGTAGCATGCCTCTCATCTTTATCTTCACTCTTAGTAGGGATTTTCAGAGCCACAATATCTTAATGGTGGTAGAAAGCTGAGAAAACTGTGAAAATCAAGAGAGTCTCATAAAACATTCTGAAGTCAACATATGTGTGTCAGAATAACATTGAGAAATATGTGGTTCCATCCACATCCATTTCTGGGGGAATCTTCTCTCCATTCCTGCCTCTGGACAGAAGACATCTGTTGCCCCAAGGAAAGGGCACTTCAGAAGCTATAAAACAAAGGGCATCAAATTCCTGGCTTTTAAATTAAACAAACAAACAAACAAACAAAAAAACTGCTATCCGTGGCTGAGAGAAGAAGATTCAGTAGAACAGCTACCAAAAGTAGTATTTTCCCCCACCTGAAAATGAGTATAAAATATCTTTGGGTTGCAGGAGAAGGAAAAGTTGGAGATCAAGTGAGAGAAAAAGTCACAGGGGATGCCATCTGGGAAGGGGCTGTGATTGTGAATCAAATTGTATCTCTCAGAAAGATATGCTGAAGTTCCTAACCCCCAGTACCTGTGAATGTGACCTTACAAATAAGGCCTTTACAGATAAAATCAAGTTCAGATGAGATCACAGTGGATTCAGTGACTGGTGTTCCTATAAGAAGAGGAGATTTGGACACAGAGACAGATACAGAAGAGAAGTTCACATACATGTAAAGGCAGAGATTAGAGTGATGTATCTACAAGCCAAAGAACACTAACAATTGCTGGCAAATATCAGAAGCTAGGAAATGCAAGGAAGGACCCTTATATAGCACCATCACACAGTATGTCCTTGCTAACACCTTGGTTTCAGACATCTAGCCTCCAAAACGAAGTATATTTTTGTTGTAAGCCATCCAGGTTATGGAAATTTGTTATAGCAGCCACAGGAAACTATTACAGGTGATAATCTGAAAACACACAATTCCCAGAGGAGTTTAGGGATCCAAGAGTAGAGAGAAGCCTGGGAAGCAACATTCTTGTACCACCATGTAGTGGGAGCAATAAAGAGAAGGGGGCTGTCAAGGTGAGGAAGAGCCCAAAAGTTCTCAGTGGGGTGAAAGGAGGAATATGAATTTTCCTGTGTCCTTGAGAAGGGAGATAGCCAAGAGAGCAGGCTTGTGGTCATGATGAGACTTTCATCAGCTGACATTGGCTGGGACCCCTTATGACCAGGGAGCAGAGGGGAATACAGACACATCAGCAGATTCCTACATGGGCAGACACCACCCATAAGGATTTGAGGGTGCTCATATATAACATCTATGTTTATCACCTGAGTTCATAAATAGTTGACAGGCACATAAGTTGGGCAATTATGAATCCAAGTGTCATCTTTATAAGTGAGAAAGGTAAGGTAGGAGATTGTTTCTGCTTGGACTAGAAACAATGGCTTATTAGTACTGCACGCTAGTGTTCATGGATGGATTCATTCACAGAAGGCACAGGCCACAGCAGCCCTTCCCTGCAGGGCAGAGTGAAATGATTGCTCTCTGTAGACAGATCCCTAACAGCAGGACTCATGGAGAGGGGAAGGACTAGCTCCCTTTCTTAGATACTTCAGGGAGGAGAAAGGAAAATATCCTGGAGTATTACCCTATGAATGTCTCCCTACCTAGAAATGAGGACTGGGAAACATGAACTCTTTCCTTTTACCCAGGGCCAATGCTGTGATGCTGCAGGAGGCCCCTGCTCTATGATGTTACTCCTGGGAAACGAAAGAGGATGAGAAAACTTGATTGCTTGAGTTTAAACCTGAAATGCCAAGTTTACCCAGAATTGACTAAGATCACATTTTCTGCCTTCAAACAGAACAGGGCTTCAAATAAAATGTAAGTTGAGTTGTAGCAAAATAAAGTCATGTTTCTTGCAAACCAGAGTTTTATGAACTGGATTCATACCCACTGCTTATTTGTGTAAGCAAATAGAAAGCTACGCTGGGAAGGATAAATAAATCACAAACCATGACCTTCTGGGTTGGGTCAACATGGAGCTATAGTCATCCTGTGCTTCTCAGAACTCTCAGTGCCCAGGGCTTTCCTTTCCTTGAGTGCCAGAGTGGAGACCCTGCATGCTCAGTGGCTGTCCTCCAGGTTCTTAGGCATCCTGGAGGAAATTTTCAGGTTGTCAAACCACTCTGCTAATTCATGCCAGTAGCAGCTGGAGGAGCAGGAATCCCCAAATGCACCACTTCCACTTTATACATAAAGCCAAAGGGTTAGTATGGAAGTTAGTACTTTCCTTACATCATAGAGCTGGCCAGGGACTGGGCTGGGGTTTAGACCTAGGTCTCTGCACACTCAGAAGGCCCAACCTGCCATGGTAGACTGGCAGCTTCCTGAGAGCATGGTTGTTCTGTAGTTCTTCCAAAATTCCCCATATACACACCCTGCTCATGGCAATCCCAGCCAAATGGAGGCAATCTAGTTGTAAATAGCAGTGATGTGCCCAGAGGGATCTTTTCCAGAAGGAGACAAACATGCAGAAAGTCCTAGAGTATTGTGTTCATTTGTATTTCTACCTAATTCCATTGGGAACTTTGATTCTTCTAATTGTTAATCTTTCTTTTTGGTGCTAAGTAGTTCATCCCTGCTCCACATGGACACATAGACTGTTAGGACATGTCTGCCATGTGTTTTGGGAGTCCCCAAGGGCTAGTGCCATTTTGCACATTCATTTATGCTCACCTTCCATCATCTTCCACCTCATGGGTGGGATGTTGCTTCTGACTCAGAAAGAGAAACACTCTTTTTAGGTTCTCACACCAAGTGGAGTATATGGTGTAAGAGTTAAGGAAGAGTTCACTTCATTTGCAAAAGTGACAATTTTTCATCCAAGATGGATCCAGAAGAGCCTAAAAGGGTGTTATCTTTCTTGACCCTTGGAATAAACTCTGGCTTTCATATGGCATTTGTTTGTTTTATGCTAATAAGCTGGTTAAACATATACTTTGTTTATGGTTCTGATACATTTTGACTAGCATTTATGGAGTACCTGCTTTGTGCTAGATATTTACAGGGGCAAGTTGCTGAAGGACTTTTGGTTTCACCTCCAGGAAACTGCAGGGGAATCCCTTTGCTTGAATGCTTGTGATGTGCCTTCTCTATATACACAGTTACCCACCTTTGCCTTCACAGAACAGAAGGTGAGGGACATGGCAGGTGCCAGTGAGGAAAAATAACACTTCCAGAGTCTGTGTCATTCTAGAATTCTTAGTTGGGAGCTCAAGTAACTATATCTATTATTGGCCCCCAAAGGGGGAAAAGAAAGATTCATGTCACAATGTCTAAGGACATCCCTATTTCCATCGATGACTCCTCCCAAACCAAGTGGAGGGATCAGACTCCAAAAGCAAGATGAAGGAAGTCACGATAGGTGGATTTGACAGTTAACGTTGAAACTTTATGTCTGGAAACATTCCTGTTGGCTTTGGTTGATAACATTTACCCAAGGGAATAAAGAGTAACTAACATTTAAATTTTTTATCTGGATTTTTTTATGCAAAGCATTTTTATTACTACATAGATAAAATCATAATATATGTTCAAAATGCCATGGTCTGTTTTTATTACTTAGCTAGATGCATTTGTGAGTGCTTTCCACATTTACTGGTCCTCATAATTCCTTTTTAGAAGTTGATTGTTGGATTAGCAGGTTGTCCCCAATTTCTCATGAGAATAAGTAAAATGATTAAAGACAATTTTCTGCATAGAAATTCTCCTCTGGATTTGCCTTTTAATTTTGTACCTGTACATTTTTGATGTATGGAAATATTACATTTTAGTTTGTTATATCTATCAATCTATTCTTTTATCATTTCTACACTTGGTATCCATCAGTACTACTCCAGCCTATGTTACAGACAAATGAAGACATAAACTATTTCATTATAAATTGTTATTTGTTGCTAAAGTCATTTGTAAGTGTGTTTTCTAGCAGAAGTTCCAGTATGGTTCTAGAATATGGTTGTTTCTTATCTTGACTTTCTGATATTTTTGTGAGTTATGCCCTGTTCCATCAGGGAATGAGTTATTGATTTTCATTCAACCTCCTTGTTCATGGGGCACCAATGGAGAGCCCAACCATTTTTGGAACATTTCCTCTTGTTTTCCATCACACTTTCACATCTTTCTTGCCACTTCTCATGGCACCTTCTTATTGCTTTTGGTGGATGCCCTTCAGTTCCCTTGATACATTTGCTCTCCAAAGTACTCTTTCTAAGAGGAGTTTTTAAGAGGCACTAAGCCAGGCAGATATTTTTACTTTGACCTATGTTGGGGCATTGTTGTGGGGGATCATACAGGTGCCAAGCCATTTGCTGAGATACCATTCTTTAAATCTACAAGGAAAAACAGATTTTTCCAGTTAAGATACTCACAACAACATATTTCCTATGGGAGGCATTTCCTAAAATTGTATGTCAGAGGGTTAGGGAATGCCCAATGTGATCATAGTCCTGCTCATGATCCTCTGGGCTCCCTTTGGCTGAAGAGTAAAATCTAAACCCTTACCTTTGACACAAAAAGCTCTCCAGGTTGGACTCCAGCTACTTTTCTAGGACTTGTCTCATGGTCTATACCCCAGCAGCTCCAGCACATTATCTACTTTCACATCAAACCTTCCCTTTCCTACACCTGTAAACAGCCCCTGCTGTTCTCTTTGCCTGGACTATTCTTCTCCCACACTCCCACCCACAGAAACTTTACCTACTTCTGCCATGGCATATCTCATGGTATACTTGGTTATTTAATTCTTTTTCCTTTACTAGATCATGGTACTCACAAGGGTACAGTTCCAGCCTTCTATGACCTATAGCATCAGTGCTAGCTGAGGCTCAGCCCACTGTGGGTGAACAGCAAATGCTTGTTGAGTGAATAAAACTATAATAAAAAAAAGAAAAGAAGGAGTCTCTGTAGAGAATAAACATATAATTTATATGGTAGAAAAGAATAATCTTATAGGAGGTCTACATAAGTTTACTGTGAGTTATCAAGCATTTTTGAGCACATTTTGTATGTATTGCTAGAATTAAGCATTTGCTTTGACACTTGCAGTGCCTTTAAATGGGATTAGGAAAGACAAGATGGCAGGCAGCTAGCTGATTCTTTCAAATTCTTTTCCTATCATCAATGCCTAACATGACAGCTTATTTAACCAGGCTCTGAAGGGCAACCACTGGAATTTAAGTAATTCCCACACTCAACCTACTGTATGCATGGTTATCATACCTTGAGAAACTCAGTTTGGTAATCAAGACTCTAAGAACCTCTCAAAACACCCGCAGATATTTGCATACTGCTCCCCACCCTATTTTGTCTTCAGAATGACTCTGGGAGGTTGGCAGCATGGTTTTTTTTTTTAAATCATTTTCATCTCCATCTTATGAATTAGAAAACATACTTGGTGATGTTAAGCAACTTGCAGAAAGACATACAGATAAGAGAGGTAAAGTCAAGACTCAAACTTGAATCTTTCTGACTCAGATGTACTTACTAACTAACCATGATTAAGAGATGATAAAGAGAAATAAGAATCTTCATCCAAATGAACGGCTTCATGTTCATGTTAAAATGTGCCAGATTCTTTGGCAGACAGACATCTGAGTCTACTTCAATGCTTTTTCTTCTTCTTGTAGTGGGCAAAGAATTTTCATTTCATACATTGATAGTCAACTGCAGTGATTTGATTCCACCAAAGCAATGCAAGCCATTAACAAGACCAAAGAATTTTTTAAGATGTGGGAAGAAAATTATTTTATTCTGAACTTTGTATCTTTTGGTTTATGAACAAAAGTTAAATCAAATTCAGAATCAAAAAGAACAAAGGACATGCAATGGATTGAAGTATATCCCCTAAGATATGTACAAGTCGTAACTCCTAGTATCTATAAATGTGATCTTACTCGGAAATACAATCTTTACAGATACAATTAAAGATCTTAGGGTGGGATCATCCTGGATTTAGGGTGTTCCCTAAATCCAATGACTGATGTCCTTATAAGAGGGGGAAAAAAGGGAGATTTGAGACATAGACACAGGGGAGAAAAGCCGTATATAAATATTATTATATAAATAATATATTTGCCAGAGATTGGAATTAATGCTGCCACAAACCAAGCCACATCTGGAGCTACCAGAGTTGGAAGAGGTAATAAATGATCCTCCTTTAGAGCTTTCAGAAAGAGAGCATGGGTCTACCAACATCTTGATTTCAGACTTCTGCTCTTCAGAACTATGACGGAATACATTGCTGTTGTTTTAAGCCACCAAGTTAGTGGTGATTCATTAGAAAATTAATAGAGATTTTTCTATCGGGAAATGGGATATTGGTAGATCCTAAAATCTTATATTGGTACAACTAATATCTACAAATATGGAAGTGGCTTTAGAATTGAACAGTGGGCAGAGGCTAGTAGAATTTGGGAAGCACGATAGAAAAGACCTAGATTGCATGTTCAATTGGGTTTGCAACTGAGAGGCGATAAGCACCTTAAGAAAGTTCCCACCAGTTCCCTTGGTGGGTGAGGATATTTCCAACCCTGGTGAATTCACCCTGCTTATGGATGGTCAACCTGTGGCCTCCTGTCTTGTGTTCTGTTGCTTCTCATCACGAGAACCCCACAAGGAACCTGTTAAGCTTCTACTCCCCTGGCTTCTGCCAAGAAGTCTAATGCAGAGGTGGCCTGTTATGGTGGCACCTGCAGAAGCTGACATCCCAGGCCATATGCAGAATGGAAATCAGGGTGGCTAGGTGGGAGCTCTAATCTTCATGTGGAGAATGTCTGGAAAGACTTGGCTCACCCAGCATGTGCAGGGATATGTATCCCCTCTGAATGGAAGGCAGGTGGAGAAGACCAGAGTTCTGACTTTAGAGCCAGGCACAAGAGTGAATCCTAACTATACTGCTTAATGACTCTGACTGTGGGAAAGTCATTTACCTCCCTGAACGTTCTTATCATCTGCATGGGGATGATCATACATACCTTACACAGTTATTATGAAGATTAAATGAGATATAAGAGGTAATAATATGCTAACAAGCCTAACCCAGTGGCTGCTATTTAGTGGGCCCTCAGTGAATAGTTAGTCCTCCTTCTCCTCTTTGAATGGTGGCTATTGTAAATTTAATTGCAGTTTACAGGCATTAACTGAGTTCCTACTTTGTGCTGTGCATGTGTCACTGTTGAGAACACAAAAATGAATCCAATGAAAAAATTCTTATCCTCAAGAAGGTCACAACATAGGAGAGGAAATATACATATAAGGATGATTGTCTCAGCCAGAGAAAGGTAACACTAGTTGTTTTATTTTTTTTAACACTAGTTGTTTTATAGGACAAAGTTTACAGTACACAGTTGCAGTATTAAGAGTTGCCCAGAAAGGGATAATTTTCTCCCCCTCTCTGAATAATCAGCAGGGACCTATTTGAGAAAGAAAAGTTTTCCAGGTTTTTTTGCAGTCTCTTCAGGCTACTATAACAAAATACCATAGACTATTTGGCTTAAACAAGGAAAATATTTATTTCTCACAGTTCTGGAGCCTGGCAAATCCAAGATGAAGGTGCTGATAGATTCTGTTTCTGGTGAGGGTCCTCTTCCTAGCTTGCATATGGCCACCTTCTTGCTGTGTCCCTACATGGGACACAGAGAGAGATCTCTTAGATATATATATATGTAGATAGATAGATAGATAGATAGATAGATAGATAGATGATAGTGAGAGAGAGCTAGAGAGAGCAAGAGCACTCTGGTGCCTCTTCTTATAAGGGTAATAATCCCATTATGAGGGTCCCAATCTCATGACATCATCTAACCATAATTACCTCTGAAAATTTGTACCTTCAAATACCATTACATTGGGAAGTAGGGCTTTAACATAGGAATTATGGGGGGATACAAACAAAAATCCTATAACACAGATGGACAAAAAGAAGTAGATGTTCAGGAACAGACCTGACTTCCTGAGTTGGTATATTGAGGGATCTGTAAAGTAGCCCTGGATGACTGAAGGGTACATTTTTGTAGAACAGGAGGGATGATGTTAAAGAGATAACAAATCCAAACTAAAAAAACTTAGCACATCATGTGGAAGTGTTCTGAAGTTCCATAGAAAGGTCCTGGTGAGTCACTGAAGACTGGCAAGCAAACATGCTGTGACCAGATGTGCTTTTAAGACACCATTCTAGCTGGGAAGAGGAGGATGGATTAGAGGGGGAGTAGGATGTTATACTGCATGTTGGCAAATCGAATTCCAATAAGTGTGTGTGTGTGTGTGTGTGTGTGTGTGTGTATATATATATATATATATAGAGAGAGAGAGAGAGAGAGAGAGACAGTAGGGTAGAAGAAGGGAGACAGTGAATTCTCTGTGGCCATGGCTCAGAGAAGAGCTAGTAATGGCCTGGACCAAAGTAGATGGTCCTTCCAATTATGACCCCAATACTGTATTTTTTCCAATCATTCAAAAGATCTAAAAATCTTCCAGTTGGAGTTGCTGGAGAATTAGGTTGTAATTTTCTTAAGAGGAAGATTACCCTGGTACCAACATACTTACTTGATTAATCCAATACTACCATTCAAAACCACTTGGTACACATCACTTAACTTCTCCAAGGCTTAGCTCTGCCATCTAGGAAATGAGGTGATACCTATTATTCGGAAATTAAATGAAATAACATACAAAACTTGCCCAGCAAGGAGTGGTGGCACCAGTAAATGCTCTATACAAATAATTATGAAAACAGGAATGGTCTAAAGAAAGAGACAAATGCCCCCACACCATATCCAGATCCTCTCATTTGCTAACCAGGTCGATAACTAGGATAAGAATTGGCTCTAGCTTTGATGTGAAAGAATTTATTGAAGGAAAAATCCGTCCTGGTTGACAAATGCAAGGCCTTTGGGAATCCATTTCTGTTCATCTGCAAAGGCCAAGTGTAAGCCTTGGCAGCCCCTCACTGGAGCTTGTAATGGTAGATGCTCTCTGAAGCCATTGGTAACAGCATTGGTGAGAAATATCTTTATTAATTAGAAGCATTATTTGAGTTAAAGATAGAAAACAATATACTTTTATTTATACTTTAATGATGCAAGTTGTTAATGGCAATCTAAAATAGTTTACAGTAATTCCTTTTATATATGTGCTTCATCATATTATCTCTTTAGACATATAAGGAATAAAGCCAATCATTTATGAAGTTTAACAATAATCAGAAAATTGTCTTCAAAAGAATTTCCTTAAGTGTGTTGCTAGGTGTAAAGTTCCTAATTGCCGAGATATATTAAAAACATGAACTCAAGTCATCAAATAACAGTAAGAGCACATTTGTGAAAAAAAAAGTGCTATAGAAGGCAATGCACAAAAGTCTGACACTTATATGTACTTTCCAAAAGGCCTCCTAAAGGCTCCAGAGACTTGGTGTGGATCAGACAGTGGGTGGCTGTATGAGCCCTTTGAATGGATTAGGTGTGACATCAGAGCTGTGTGCATGTCAGTTTAATCACTGTTTTTATTATAACAACTCTAATGGAAAATTTGAAGCCTAAATAACATCACTTTTAATCCCACAACTCTATGAAATTGATTTTATTTAATAAGTTGCTTTTTTTGCTCTTTTCCATTTGCACATATGTATACACACATCTGCGTATCTATACACGTACATTTTTACTTCTAGTTGGCCTACAAAATACATATGTTTTAGTTTTGAAGATTATCATTAGAAAACAGACCTCTACATTGCGTACTCTTCATGATTGTCATTTTATATGTACAAGTCATCCCTTCAAGATGATATGACACAAGGGGCTTAACTGTCTTTCCTCGCTAGGAGGACTTTAGGTCATTTTCAATTTTCTTTTGGTCCTAAGGAAAACTGTAGTAAATATATATATGCATATATAGCCTTTAAGTAACTATTATTGCCTTAGGGAAAATTATTAGGAGTGAGGCTTTTGGGAAGCAGTAAATGTGTGAAAATTCTGGCTCTGGAGTCAAGCAGATGTAAATTCATAATTCATATCTTGGTTCTACTGTTACTAGGAATATCACTTTGGCATGCTATTGAACCTCTGTTCCTTCATTTGATGGTGCATCTCTGTGAAGTACTGCTGCCTAACAAGTGCAAAAAGGCAGTGGGACACAACAATAAGACACATCTGAGGGCTGGCTGGGGTTTGGCCAATCAGACGGGGCTCAGGTCAGTGACTCAATTTCTTACTGCAGATGTGTGGGCTAGCTGAGGCGGATATGTTCCACCTCTCTCTCATCTTCTTCCTGGTTATAGGCACGTTCTTATGGTGATGGCACACATGCATGTGCACATACACAATTGAACCAAATGCATAGGCATTTTTAGTTTTTGGTCACATCACATCTGCTAATATTTTATTGGCCAAAGCAAGTCATAAGGCCAAACAAAGTGCAGGAAGGGTAAAGGAAGTATATTTTGCCTCTTTAGTATGAAGAACTTCAAAGTCACAAGTCAAAAAGAATTGTTACAGAGAGGAGTAAAGAATTGAGGAACACTAATGTGATCTTCTAGAATGAGTGATAATACCTGTCTCAATTGTTATGGTAAGGACAAAATGGTATAAAAATTTCAGTGTCCAATAAATGTTACCATCAGGAAAAAAAGGGTTCATTTCTGTTTTTATTTCTCTATCTTATTACTAAGCTTCCAACATTTCTTTGCATATAATAAGTAGCAATAGATTTTATTGTTTGTTGCATGAAATGGACTATTATTATTTGCCCCAATGATAAAGAACCCTAACTGTACCCCTAATCTCTACCATAGGTGGTCACCACCCCAATCTTTCTATGTTCCTCTAGCACTTTGGCCAAATCTCCACTGGCACTCATCATGTTCTAGCATATTTTATCATTTCTGCATTTACCTTTTCTACTAGATAATGAACTGCAGGAAAGCAGGGGCTGCAACTTCATCACCTCTGTAGCTCCAATGCCTAACACAATACCATACTCATAGGTGGCAGAATGAAGGAATAAATTAGCACTCTTAATAGTTTATGTTTTCCTTTTCTTTCCTTATCTTGTCATGTTTTCCTGTACCTTCTTGAACATATAGAGCATACTTATAAAAGCTGTTTTAATGTCCTTATATTCTATTTCTATCATCTCTGTGATTTCTGGGTCTGTCTTTAATGGTCAAATTTTCTTGTGGTTATAGATATATTGTCTTGCTTTTTGCTTGTCTGGCAATTTTTGATTAGATGTTGGATATTGTGCACCTTTATGTTGTTGTTTGCTGATTTTGTTTTCTTTTATGTAGTACTGGATTTTGTTTTGGCATGCAG
Source organism: Nyctereutes procyonoides (assembly GCF_905146905.1). NCBI lineage: Eukaryota > Metazoa > Chordata > Mammalia > Carnivora > Canidae > Nyctereutes > Nyctereutes procyonoides. Next base: position 44,365,728 of record NW_026575047.1, on the reverse strand, counting down.
TTAGATTACTTGGACTCAGATTGATTCTTTTGAGGTTTGCTTTTAAGTTTTTTTTTTTTTAAGGGCTAATCAAAGCATCCTTTCTTTAGCCTAAGGCTAATTTTATCCCACTACTAAGTTAATATTCTTTTGAGAATTTTACCCATTATTACACGTATTAAGAGGTCTTTCCATTCTGACTGGTGGAAACCAAATCTATACCCAGCCCCATGTGAATCCAAGAAATTTTTCAATGCACTCTTTTCTGGTAGTCCTTTTCTCCAGACTTCAGCTGTTTTCCCTCAAGCATGTGTAGATCAGTGTCCAGCCAAAGACTCAAGACCCTCTTTGTTTCATCCCACAAATTTTAGTTGCCTTGGCCTCACTCAACTCAAGGAGACTACTTAGTTCTATTTGGATTCCAACTCCCACTCTGAAGCCTGGAAAATGCCTCTAGGTAGCAAGCTAGAGCAACTGTAGGGCTCTCCTTACTTGTTTCTTTCTCTTGATGATTACAGTCCTTAGTTACCTATTGTCCAATGTCTGACAAAATGTTCTTTTAGATATATTTGTGTAGTTTCCTAGTTGTATAAGGCAGAAGGGTAAATCCACTCTTGGTTATTCCAAATTGGCTGGAATTGGGTTTAACTTTGCTGTTGCTCTGTGCATGGGCATTTCTATCTTGTAAGAGAAGTGGCTTCCCACTGCTTTCATGTTCTTGGCATCACCAGTTTTGTATCTCTCTGACACTCTGGTCAGGGTTTCTCAAATTTGACACTGTTGGCACTTTGGGCTGGGAATTTCTTTATTGTGGAGTGTTGTCCTTTGCCCAGTAGAGTGTTTCACAGCATTCATAGCCTCTATGTAGTAGATGTCAATAGCACATTCTACAGCCCAAATATGACAATCAAAATGTTGCCAGACATTGCCAAATGTCTCCTAGAGGCCTAGAAGATATTTGATAACTATTGCTCTAGGCTGTTGGTAGCAAAGCCCTCACTCATACTCCCTATGCAGCAGAGAATTTTCTATTTCCTGAATCATGAAGACATGTGCTCTTCCAGCCAAGGGTTTACCTCACCAGGCAGAGGTTTTGTTGGATAACATATTTAGCTATTTTACTATGATTTTTAATGTCTTTTGTACTAATGACTTTGGCAGAGAACAAAGAAGATGCTGATTCTGAAGAGTGAGGTTATTATTTACCCATTAGTTTAACCTGAAGAGAAGATGATTGAACGGGTTCATTTTCTCAGTAGGAATGTTTTCTCATGGGAGTTTCATAGTGGAAGCATCAATAAGTATCAAGGAATTGGCATTCCCAGTGCTTTTTGTATGTTTGGAACAACAACAACCAGTTATTGAATACTGACCCTTGCAATTTACATCTGGAAAATATGCAATTAATGCTAAGAAAAAACAGGTTTATCTCTGTATTCTGGAGGTCAGTCCTCTTTTAGAACAGATCAGTCAATATAACCATTGCTGTAAACATGAGGACAAACAGAATATTGCTACCAGTTAATAAAACTCAAGAAAATTCAAAAAGTTATTGACTATTAAATAGAAATGGATGTCTTTTTTTTAATGACCTGCCTCAAGCCTCTTCTGTGTCTTTAATCTATTGAATAGTTAAATATTTTTTTATGTTTGAAAAATCACACAATCCATTTTCACTTAGGAAAAATTAGTTCAAGAGAACAAAAAGGAAAATATATTAAAACAAATACTAGAGATAACTGTCTTATCACTATAGTATACATCCTTTTGGAGAGCCTTTTATCGGTCTCAATCTCTATACCTGTGTCTATATCCATTATCTTTTCTTTTTTTTCTTGAAATTCAGATCTTTATTTCTTTTTTTAAAGAATATTTATTTATTTATTCACACACACACACACAGAGAGAGAGAGAGAGAGAGAGAGAGAGAGAGAATGAGAGAGAGGAGGGGGGCAGAGGGAGAAGCAGGCACCATGCAGGGAGCCTGACGTGGGACTCGATCCAGGGTCTCCAGGATCATGCCCTAGGCTGCAGGTGGCGTTAAACTGCTGCACCACCAGGGCTGCCCTCCATTATCTTTTCTTAAAACAAACTTAGATACTGTCAATTTATAGGTCTTATAACCTGTTTTTTTTTCACACATGATACTATATTATAAATATCTTTCAACGTTAATAAACATAAAGCTGTATGATTTTTTAAAGAGGCACAAGTTTCCATTGAATGAATGTAACATACGTCAATCAATTTCCTACTACTAGACTTTTATGCATGTCATGAATTTTATCTCTATAAGTCAGAGAGTGATGGACATTTATTCGTATACATTCCCATATGCTTTTTTATTTCTTTAAGACATTGAAGTCTGTATCTCTGTTTATTCTCAGAGTAAGGTCTGTTTATAAGGTATACTTCTTTTAAAATAGGTTCAGTGAGTGTCAGGATGAGACTTTCTGACTTAGTGAGGGCCAGAAAGGAAGTTTGTGAAAGTGGGCCAAGAGCCAGGAGATTGAAGAGGACTCTGTCGGCTCAGAATGTCAACCAATAGCATATATTTTCTTTAATAATGCTTTATTCCAAATGGAGAACTTCAATTTTGCTCTTGGTTTGTTAGTGATACAAGTAAAACAATTTTTAAAAATAGGAAACAGCAAAGCAGGTGACTGTCACCCATTGTATTGGTCTTTAATTGGTACATCACAAATTGCCATGAACTTAGCTACAAGAACACAAACTTATTGTCTCATAGTTTTGTTGGGTCAAGACTCTGGGCACAGCTTAGCTGGACTCTGACTCAGTGTCTCTTGAGGTCACTATCAAGATGTTAAGATGTTGTCTATGCTTTGGTTCTCATTTGGTGTTTGTGGTCTTCTTTCAAGCATATTCAGGTTGTCGGCTAAACTCAGTTCCTTGTAGTTATAGTATTAAAATCCCTATTTTCTTGCTAAATGTTAGTTGGGGACTTCTCTCAGCTCCTAGAAGCCATTTATAGTTCTTTGCTACATGATCCTCTCAGGCAGTTCATAGCGTGGATATCTGCTTTCTCCCAGGCCAGCAGGAGTCTCTGACTCCCTTCATCTCCAAACTTCACATCCCTTTTAAGAGCTCACCCAATCAGATAAAGTCAGGTTCACCCAGAGTAATCTTCCTTTTGATTAATCCAACTGATTAGGGGTCTTAATTATACCTGAAAAACATCTCTCTTGCCAGATAATAGAACATAATCATAGGAGTGATATCCCTCATATTTACAGGTCCTGCCTCATGGGCAGGTGATTATGTGAGTCATGGCTCCAGGTGGTAGGATTCTTTTTTTTTTTATATAAATTAATTTTTATTGGTGTTCAATTTACCAACATACAGACTAACACCCAGTGCTCATCCAGTCAAGTGTACCCCTCAGTGCCCGTCACCCATTCACCAGCACCCCCCGCCCTCCTCCCCCTCCACCACCCCTAGTTCATTTCCCAGAGTTAGAAGTCTTTATGTTCTGTCTCCCTTTCTGATGTTTCTCACACATTTCTTCTCCCTTCCCTTATATTCCCTTTCACTATTATTCATATTCCCCAAATGAATGAGAACATACACTGTTTGTCCTTCTCCGGTTACTGTGGCCAAGTTCAAAAAGGGTGTTGCCTGAGTTCTCCTCTGGGATTTTGATGGAATCTTGTCTCACATTTAGATCTTTCATCTATTTTGAGTTTATCTTTGTGTCTGGTGCAAGAGAGTGGTCCAGTTTCATTCTTCTGCATGTGGATGTCCAATTTTCCCAGCACCATTTATTGAAGAGACTGTCTTTCTTCCAGTGGATCGTCTTTCCTCCTTTATCGTATATTAGTTGACCATAAAGTTCAGGGTCCACTTCTGGGTTCTCTGTTCTGTTCCATTGATCTATATGTCTGTTTTTGTGCCAGTACCACACTGTCTTGATGAACACAGCTTTGTAGTACAACCTGAAATCTGGCATTGTGATGCCCCCAGATATGGTTTTCTTTTTTAAAATTCCCCTGGCTGTTTGGGGTCTTTTCTGATTCCACACAAATCTTAAAATAATTTGTTCTAAGTCTCTGAAGAAAGTCCATGGTATTTTGATAGGGATTGCATTATACGTGTAAATTGCCCTGAGTAAAATTGACATTTTCACAATATTAATTCTGCCAATCCATGAGCGTGGAAAATTTTTCCATCTCTTTGTGTCTTCCTCAATTTCTTTCAGAAGTGTTCTATAGTTTTTAGGATATATTTTGAGAACCATTTGAATGGTAAATGGTTCTCCAACCTTTTATTTTCAGGTTGTAGGTGTCTTTCTGTCTAAAATGAGTCTCTTGTAGACAGCAAATAGATGGGTCCTGTTTTTTTATCCTGTCTGAAACCCTGCGCCTTTTGATGGGGTCATTAAGCCCATTCACGTTCAGAGTTACTATTGACAGATATGAGTTTAGTGTCATCATGATATCTATTTAGTCCTTGTTTTTGTGGATTGTTCCACTGAACTTCTTCTTAAAGGGGAATTTTAAGAGTCCCCCTTAAAAGTTCTTGCAGAGCTGGTTTGGAGGTCACATATTCTTTCAGTTCCTGCCTGTCTTGGAAGCTCTTTATCTCTCCTTCCATTTTGAATGAGAGCCTTGCTGGATAAAGTATTCTTGGCTGCATGTTCTTCTCATTTAGTACCCTGAATATATCCTGCCAGCCCTTTCTGGCCTGCCACGTCTCTGTGGAGAGGTCTGCTGTTACCCTAATATTCCTCCCCATGAAAGTCAGGGACTTCTTGTCTCTTGCTGCTTTAAGGATCTTCTCTTTATCTTTGGAATTTGCAAGCTTCACTATTAAATGTCGAGGTGTTGAACGGTTTTTATTGATTTTAGGGGGGGATCTCTCTATTTCCTGGATCTGAATGCCTGTTTCCCTTCCCAGATTGGGAAAGTTTTCAGCTAGGATTTGTTCAAATACATATTCTGGCCCTCTGTCCCTTTCGGCGCCCTCGGGAACCCCAATTAAACGTAGGTTTTTCTTCCTTAGAGTGTCATTTATTTCCCTTAATCTGTCTTCATGGTTCTTTAATTGTTTATCTCTTTTTTCCTCAGTTTCCCTCTTTGCCATTAACTTGTCTTCTATGTCACTCACTCGTTCTTCCACCTCGTTAACCTTCGTCGTTAGGACTTCTAGTTTGGATTGCATCTCATTCAATTGATTTTTAATTTCTGCCTGATTGGATCTAAATTCTGCAGTCATGAAGTCTCGTGAGGCCTTAATGCTTTTTTCTAGAGCCACCAGTAGCTGTATAATGGTGCTTCTGAATTGGCTTTCTGACATTGAAGTGTAATCCAGATTTTGTAACTCTGTGGGAAAGAGGGCTGTTTCTGATTCTTTCTTTTGAGGTGAGGTTTTCCTTCTAGTCATTTTGCTTAGTGCAGAGTGGCCAAAAACAAGTTGTATTGGAACACGGGGGAGTATCACTGGTCCGTCCAGCTGGTCTTCTGGGGGAGGGGCCTGTTGCGCTGATTTTCAGGTGTTAGCACTTGGGGGAGCTGCTCTGCCCCTGCCTGCTGCCGGGCTCAGCGGGGGTTATTTACCCCGTCAGGCCCCAGGAGGAACAGCAGCAGTTGCTATGGCAACTCTGGAAGCCTGGAGTCAGCCCCCGCAGGAACTACGGGGCTCGGGGCTCTCGGTTCTCCGTCCGCAGGGCCTGGAGGCTCCGGGGCGGGGCCGCTGATCTGCTCAGCTCGGGGCAGGAGCGTCCTCGCTGTCCTGGGCCCTCCGGCCTCTGCCTGTCCCGGGGGAGGCCGGATCCTGGGCTGTGTCCCGGCGCCCTGTGCTCCGGGGCCTGCGCTGGTGGATTCGCGCTCCCGCCCCGCAGCCCCCTCCGCGGAGCCGCCGCCCGAGCCCCTCCGAGCTCCTCCGGCCCCGCCGTGCGCGCTGCAGCCCTTAGGGAGCTCGGCGCACTCTCCCGGGGCGCAGGTGTCTGTTAGTGTCCCCGGGAGCCCGAGGGCATCCCCGCCCTCCTGGGTCCTGCTCCACCTCCCTGCGAGCCCCTTTCCTTCCGCCCGGGAAGGTTGGTGCAGCTCCTGCTCCTTCGGGACGGGGCTCTCCTGTCCTGGGGACACTCGCCCCGGCCTCAGCCCGGCTCCTCGCGGGGCCCCTCCCCCTCGGAGGCCTTTTGTTCCTTTATTTCTTTTTCCCCGTCTTCCTACCTTGATAGAAGCGCGGACTCTTCTCACTGTAGCGTTCCAGCTGGTCTCTCTTTACATCTCAGGCCGAATTCGTAAATTTTCAGGATGGTTTGAAGGTTATCTAGGTAAGTTGGTGGGGACAGGTGACTCAGGGACCCTGCTCTTCCGCCATCTTGCCCTCCTCTCCAGGGTAGGATTCTTGAAGGTCATCTTAGAATTCTGTCTACCACATCCATCTTAGTACCAATCTCCTAAGAAAACTCTAAGTAGTTCTTTAAAAAATTGTAATTATAGTGTTCAATCACCATCAGATCTTTTATTCTCTTCATAATGTGCCAATATGTTGCTGTAAATTTTTTTTAAAGATTTATTTACTTGAAAGAGAGAGAGAGAGTGAAATTTGGGTTGATATTTGTTAGACTAAATGTTAGTATTCCCCTAAAATTCATATATTGAAGTCCTAATCCCCAATAAAACGGTATTTGGAGATGAGGCCTTTGGGAAGTAATTAGTTTGAGATAAGGTCATGAAGGTGAAGCCTGCACCCATGATGCGATTAGTGCCCTTATGAGAAGAAGAGAAACCAGAGCTCACTCACTCTATCATGTGAAGACATAGTGGCAGGTGGCCATCTGCAGACTAGGAAGAGAATCTTCACCATGAATGGAATCTACCGGCACCTTGATCTTAGGCTTCCAACCTGTGGAACTGTAAGAACAAATACCTATTGCTTAAGCCACTCAGTCTATGGTATTTTGCTAGAGCAGCCCAAGCTAAGACAATATCATAAATGGCATTTTTCTCCTATTATATTTTCTAATTTACTTATTGTCATTGCTTGGATTTCAAGAGTTTTTCACTTGATTCCTTTGTCATCTAGTCTTCATTATGGATGTCAGGGAACATATGGGGAGTGGATTTCTATTCCTTTTTCTATTATTTTATAAAGGAGAGCTGAAGCTCTAGAACAGATGAAGAATGGCTTCTCTAACAGACTTTTTTTCACCAATGAAATATTTATGATGATGTGTTGCCTAGCAATGGTCACCAGCTCTCCCTGTGTAGGAAAGAATGACACTCAAGGGGACATTTCCCCAGGAGACACAACAAAGGGAAAAACCAGCCTAAGGAACACAGCCTGTGTTTCTTTGATGAAATCTGTACTAGTTTCAGGCAAAGAAAATGTTTATTGGGGAAATGATCATGTTGGCTGGAATAATTTAACAGTTGGGCTTGAGGAGAGACAAAAGCAGGAAGATAGTCAGGAAGCACTTATCTGTCATGTAACAAAATGTTCTATTTTTTGTCACTGCCCACTGACATGTCTTCTGACAACATTGTTCTTGTCCCTGTCATCTTGCTGGGTTCTGGCTGTCAGGCCGCTGGGCTCATTAAGGTAAGCCAGGCCTCCTGGGTTGAATTCAGGAGCAATTCTTTTTCAGGGGTGTTGACTTCCAATGGTTAGAGTGTTTCACAAAGAAGGGGCCTAGGATGGAATTTCATTTAAAATGTATTGTGTTAGAATATAATTCTTTTAAGGGAGAGGGTGTTGTTCCAAGACTATAGGTTTCCTCAGAAGTCATGTTTCTCTTCCCAGGTGTCATCATCAAACCACAGAACACCGATACTGGGAAGAAATGTTGAAATAACCATCAGAGGCTTTTTCTTTCTTCCTTCCTGCCTTTCTGCATTCCTTCTCAACTCCCATTTCCTTTCTTCTCTCAATTTGCCAAGGATATTTTCCCTCCTTCCCACAAACCTCATATTTTGAAACTAGAATCATCACATCAAGTAAATATGATTCTAGGCAAAAGCAAAAAAACTTAACACCTTATTAACATAGGTAGCCTTAACATGGATAAGTGTGCCATTTCTATTAGATATTTTGCAATATGAAAGTAGCTCAAAGACCCCTTAATTTCCTTTGTTGATGCCAAGGAGCAAAGCATTCTGAGTTGGAAATCATGAATCTATCCTCATCATTTTCCAGATGAGGAAAGTTTCTAAAACCCCTCAAATTAACATAAATTACTGGGAGGACTCATGGGTACTAAGTACACAGGATGGGGTAGCAATATCAGAGAATGATCCGAGACCACGATGGTACATTAGAATCAACTGAATGGCTTTAAAAAAAAATACCAACACCCGTATCCAGAGTTTCTGATTGGTCTGATGTGGGGCCAGGACATCTGATTTTTATGTTCAGCTGAGATTAAAGAGATCACACTTGTTTTCAAGCACTGGGAGTAATCAGTTACATGGATCTTCTATTGAAGAGAGCTAGTCTCCCCACTCTCACCCCACCATTCACTTTTCTAAGAGAAGAAGGACCTTAATTCAGAAATGAAGAAAGAGATCAGCTGGGCTTTCAAAGGGAGGAAATCCTATTGGCTTATAAAAGCCACACTGAAGACTTTTGCAGAGATATTGTAAACAGAATGTAGTTGCAGGCAGAAGCCTGCCTGAGGCTAGGAAGGATGGAATAAGGGTAGTAAATTGATATTGGAAAAGGTGTAAGCATCTCCAGAGGTCAACTTGCTCATCTGCAAAAGGAGTCTTAGGAAGTATTGGTCTTGCTAGATAAGAAGCACGTAATAGAATAGGAAACAAGGGAGACTGGCACACTCGAGACAGTACCCCGGAACGAGGACAACCCACTGTATCATTGCAAGAATAGGATCCCAGTGCCGGAAGACTGCCTAATTTTTAAAGGTAAGCCCCAAATTCAGACTTTTATGTGATATCTTCCGAATTTTACGTTTTGGCAACACATTCAAATGTTTTAAATCTACTTCTGGGGGATGGTGTTCGTTGGTAGCACTCAGCCTGTGGAGGACGGCAGTTTGTAATTTCTGACTCACGTTATTTTTAAGTTCTAGCCCTAATTTCCTAAGAGCGCTTAGTTGGGCTAGATTTGTATGAGAGTTGCATCAATCATGATAAGCCCTAAGAAACCCACTTGGAGAGTCACTGTTCTTTGATGGTTGAAAAGTTCATTTTTGTCTTGGTTCTTGTTGGCCCTAGCTACTGTAGCCTGCTTGCTGGTAAGTGCCCATAAACAGGGAGACCAGGTGCTGCTTGATCTCCTCTGGTTCTTAGCGTCTCCCTACTCTGAAATGGGAATGACAGCTGAAAACTGTGAGCAAAAGCTCTGGATGAGCATAAGCAGCACACTTACTGCAAGCTGTGACAGACGCTCCTGGAGGTAAGGGAGCACCCAGCAATCAATGCAGGGTCCTCTCCCCAGAGCTGAGGTCAGAAGATGATTTCAATAGGTTAAACTGCTTGTCATTGTACCTAAGTGCAAAACTAGATTCCCCTTTGCCCTTTCCTAGCTCGATTAGGCTTCTAAAAATACCTCCAACTACAGCATACTCTATCTGATGGGCTTGACAAGTTACAGTCATCAAAGTCAGTCCCTGCTGTTCAAGCAAGAGGAGTCTGTCCCTGGTCAAAATTTCATTTTCTTGAAATCTGTCACCTTCCCCAGGCCAGTGGAGAACTGATGGGTCTTTTGTTCGATGTAAGACCAAATGTTCAGCAATCCAGTCTGACCAAACAGCAATATATCTACCAGAGTACCTTCCTCTATTTATGATCTGGGCTTTAGTAGGGAGAGACCCCACTCTACATTTCAGTCCTTAAGCAGATCTGCGGAGAACATTGTTTTCTACCTATTGGAGAAGCCTGAAGGTGCATTCCCCAAAAGCTGTAGGGTGTGTTTATTTGTATAACACTTCTGGGAAATATTTGAATAGAAGGATCCAGATTCTTTAGGAAGTTTATATTGTGTAATATTTAGTGAAAATGTAAAATAAATCACTCACTGTTATCTATGTAATCTATTAAGTTTCAGTGGATTTCTTTCCATTCCTTAAAACTGACAATCTCTGGCTGTTAACATGACTATGTATGAATTTTAAATGCTTTATGCTTTTTCTATATTTACCAAACAGTTCAAAGCAATGTGAATTAACACACTTCTTAAATGTTTTTAATAGTTTATATCAATTAGAATTTTTAGTTTTGTGTGAAAGTTTGGGGTGAAATGTTCATAGAATTCTAAATTTTAAAAAAAATTTAAAAGATTTTATTTATTCATGAGACACAGAGAGGCAGAGACCTAGGCAGAGGGAGAAGCAGGCTCCCTGTCGGGAGCCCGATGCGGGGTTTGGTCCCAGGACTCCAGAATCACGCCCTGAGCCAAAGGCAGATGCTCAACCACTGAGCCACCCAGGTGCCCTGAGTTTAAAAATTTTAAATGCTATTTTGCTTTTGGCTGGATAACATAGTAACTTCTGATAGCAATGGATAGTTTATTCTTTAAATTATACAAAACTGCTTTAAATCCTGGGGATCAGTTCTGCAAATAATAACCTTTCTAAATATTTATACCCATTTGCTCTGGATAGTTCTACTTCTGAGAAAGTTTCCTAAATAATATTAAATATAGAAAACATTATGCATGAAGATACTCATCTCAGTATTATTTATTAAAAATGGAAACAACTTTAGTCTTTAAAGGCAGTTTAAAGTATGTCCAAAGTAAAAAATATGAAGTCATTAAAGATACTACAAAAATTTTAGTGAAGTGGAAAATTGTTGTTTTAATGTTAAAAGCAAAAACCTGGGAAACAATTGCATTTATGGTATAATCACATATGGAGATTATAAATATTACTACCTTGAATTATGATAATGTAATACTGTATTTAATCCTTACCAAAGTACTAGACACATTGTAGCCCTGAATAAATGTTAGCCCCTGAGTTTTCTATACAGGTGTGCCTGTGTATACTAAACAGACTAAAGGCAAGGTTAGCCAATAACTTAATTTTGGTGGTGTTATGGTTGATTTGCAGGAGGAGTTTCTATTTTCCTGTATTTTCCAAACACAGTAATGAACCAATATTCCTTTAAGCATGAAGAGGATAAAATTATCTAAACAAAAAGAAAATAAAGGTCATTCCATGTTTGAATTCCCCACTAAATCAACACAGTGATAGTGGGGAGGGAGAATCTTGTGATGCTTGTGCATGCCCACCTGATCCAGCTCCTGGGTTGATAGGGTGGCAGCAATGGCCACAAGCCAATGCTTAGAAAATCCAGCAAAGATTAAACACATATGGAAAGACTGAACCTTCTCCTGTGAGGACAAGAAAGGAACTGTCTGAAACACACTTAAGGACAGATCGGAAGAACCCTCCAAGGATTTGCTTCAGCCTTCAGAAGTGGCTGGGCACAGAGTAGGACCAGCCTAGATGGAGAATTATAAACTTTTCCCATTCTGGGGGTGCCTGATGTATTTTTATCTCCATAAATCAGCCAAAAGCCATCGGGTGTCAACTCCATGTCCTGTAGGATTCACCCTAATCCAATATCTAGCAAATGGCCTCTCATAGCTCTGATGGGCACCATGCAGGGATGAGTGGGAAGAAGAGGTGGTCGTGGTGAGTAGGGGCCTAATACTTATTCAGGAAAATGGATTTTTTAGAAGAAACGTCAATTTAGTGTTCTGGGGGAGGGGGTCTTCCCGCTGTGGCTTTTATCCTCCTAGCACTTCCTATCTCCTCCCCAGGTGCATGTGTACATAAACTACTTGACTCTCCGGGAGCCTAGTGCTTGGTAAAGCTTTGTTAGTTGCATCATTTTGATGGACATGTTCCATTAAATGATCTATTTCCACTGGATGAGGTAAGGTATCACGGGTGAGTCTACTTTAAAAGGCTTCTTAGGATTTTGATGGATTCTTGTCTCACATTTAGATCTCTCATCCATTTTGAGTTTATCTTTGTGTATGGTGTAAGAGAATGGTCCAGTTTCATTCTTCTGCATGTGGATTATTGGGACTTCATCAAGATAAAAAGTTTCTGCACAGCAAAAGAAAGTCAACAAAACTAAAAGACAACCTACAGAATGGGAGAAGATATTTGCAAATGACCTATCAGATAAAGGGCTAGTATCTAAGATCCATAAAGAACTTATTTAACTCAACAGCAAAGAAACAATGCAATCATGAAATGGGAAAAAGACATGAACATAAATCACAGAGGAAGACCTAGAAATGGCCAACAAGCACATGAGAAAATGCTCCGCATCACTGGCCATCAGGGAAAAAGAAATCAAAACCACAATGAGATACCACCTCACACCAGTGAGAATAGGGAAAATTAGCAAGGCAGGAAACCACAAATGTTGGAGAGGATGTGGAGAAAGGGGAACCCTCTTGCGCTGTTGGTGGGAATGTGAACTGGTGCAGCCACTCTGGAAAACTGTGTGGAGGTTCCTCAAAGAGTTAAAAATAGATCTTCCCTATGACCCAGCAATTGCACTGCTGGGGATTTACCCCAAAGATTCAGATGCAGTGAAATGCCGGGACACCTGCACCCCGATGTTTCTAGCAGCCGTGTCCACAATAGTCAAACTGTGGAAGAAGCCTCGATGTCCATCGAAAGATGAATGGATAAAGAAGATGTGGTTTATGTATACAATGGAATATTCCTCAGCCATCAGAAACGACAAATAACCACCATTTGCTTTGATGTGGATGGAACTGGAGGGTATTATGCTGAGTGAAGTAAGTCAATCAAACGAAGGACCAACATATGGTCTCATTCACTTGGGGAATATAAAAATTAGTGACAGGGATTAAAGGGGAAAGGAGAGAAAATGAGTGAAAATATCAGTGAGGGTGACAGAACATGAGAGACTCCTAACTCTGGGAAAAGAACAAGGGGTGGTGGAAAGGGAGGTGGGCGGGGGGACGGGGTGACTGGGTGACGGGCACTGAGGGGGGGGCACTTGACGGGATGAGCACTGGGTGTTATGCTGGCAAATTGAACTCCAATAAAAAAATTAAAAAACAAAAAACAAAAGGCTTCCCGGCACAGGCTTTGGGCCGAGCAAAATCTCCATGTTGCTAGCTATTTGTTACGTGATGGCCAAAGATGGAGGTCGTCTTCCTACATATCCTTTTCTGCATTGGATGTAAAGACTTGGATGGGGAAGGGCAGGTGGCAGGAGGTCTTTGCCATCCATCCAGCTACTGGCACACCCTCCTGGAAGGGTTTCTTCTCTCCAGGCACATGAGGGATGCTTTTTTTTGTACTGGGGCTGCTGGAGGTGTGTACTGCTCTGCCTTGCCTTTCTGGATAGCTTTAGGTGCTGTCTTCTGAACAAAGGCAGAGTCAGTTTCTTACTCGCCCATCTTATCTTTGTTTCCACTTGGATTCAAGGCTGAGGAACTAATTTCCTGCCTTGTTGCACGCAGAACCCGGAGGCAGTTTAACCTTTGATGACTGAGTTAAACTCTCAAATAGGCTGAATAATCATTAGGATTTAAATTAAGGATTAAACACTCCACAAGGCTCCCAGTGTGAGTGCATTCTGAGTACAGGCTGCTTCTGTGGCTGTCAGTGTAGAGGTGAAGACTGTGTGTTCAGGGTCTCTGAAGGCTCAGCTTGGGCTGGCAAACACAGATTTCATTCCTGAACTTGTAGTGTAAATTCCTTGTTCTCATAAAATCCAGGTGCTTCTATAGTAACCATGTGACAATTAGCCCAGAAATCTTGGCAGGTATTTGAAAAATCAGATCTCTACCTTGAACACCTCTATAGCTGGTCTACTGTTACTCTACTTGTCATGCTGTGGTTCTGGTTTTGTATTTGCTACTAACTTGCTGTGTGATGTTGGGCCAGTCACTCAGCTTCCCTGGGCTTGTACGATGAGACAGTTGGAGGAATGGTCTCGTTCAAACTTTGACTATTTTAAGGAGAGACATCAGAGTTCCCACTTTCTTCTTGGGTATGTTTTCATGAAATCTTAACCTTGAATGCCCACATCTGACTACATAAGAGATACAGATAAAGATATATAGGTAAAATGTCAGAAGAGCAAACTCTTTTGAACTTCTGCCATATAGGCAAAGCACTTTAGAAACTTGAAAATATGCCACAGTCTCTGCCTTCAGGAACTGTATTCTTTAGGACACTGGTTCTATAGTGAATACATTTTTTGGGAGGAAAAGATGCTTGGAGTTCAGTAAGTTTAGTTAACACTGCATCTTTTATCACCCTCTTAAAAATGTTCAGTGAACACTAGCTGTATGGTTTGAAACCTTCTGTTTAACTTAACCCACATTTTTAACCAGAATTTTCCAAACTATTCTATCATGATGATCCTTTGTCTGCTTGGCTCACAACTACTTGCCCCACTAAGCTCCCTTTACCAGAGCAGAGGCCATTTAGCAGATATTTTGGATAATGTGACTCACTGCCTAGCAACAGTGATTAGACAAGAGATGGGTTCCTCACCCATACTGAGCCAATCAGCTCCAGTGGTCTTCACCTGCAATGTGCACTGAAGTAGCAAAGCACAACAGTCTGTAGACAAGCACAAACTGAGCAGATGAGCAAAGATGATTGGAAGTCAGAGTATCTACATGGCATTCCTGATCCAGTTCATTCCTTGGGCCCAGGTGTGTGTGCGTTCATAGGATACTTCTGCTTCTTTGTAATAGGTTCTGCTTTTCTGCTCAAGTCATGGAGTAGTTTCCATAACTTAAAATGGGGGGGGGGAAGGTGATTTAAAATCTTTTAGGAATGCCTATTAGCATTTCCTTGAATCTTACAGAATAGTTTGCTATAATTTCTTCTAGAGTATCTTGGGAACTGGTGAGAGTCTGAGCCTAGAAGTGTTCTAGAAGTAAGATCAGCATAGGACAGAACTTAGCATTTAGCTGGTTGGGGTGTTAAGTTGGTAGAGTGGTTTAGGTACAAGTCTTTCTCTCAGGGCAAGTGGTTCAGAAGAATCCTTAAAAAAGGCAGAATAGTGACCGAAACCAGGGAGTAGTCGCTTTGACATGCAAGTTGTTACTCTTTTGAAGAATGCCCAGGGGCTTAAAAGTGTATTAATCATGTTTATTTTATGATTTGACATCTTTGGTGGGGGAGGAGAGGCACACAGCTTGCTTACTAGGAGGGAAAAGCCAACCCTCCCAGGACTAGCTAGTTCCTAGAGATCGTATGCAACTTGCCTTTGAACATGCCTTATATAATCAAACCAGTCAATCTCTTTTTTTTTTTTTTAAGATTTTATTTATTCATGAGAGACAGAGAGAGGCAGATACACAGGCAGAGGGAGAAGCAGGCTCCATGCAGGGAGCCCAATGTAGGACTCGATCCCGGGGCTCCAGGATCATGCCCTGGGCCGAAGGCAGGTGCCAAACCGCTGAGCCACCCAGGTGTCCCCAAATCAGTCACCTACCTCCTTTATTTAACTCTCAAAAATGAAGCCAATATTCTTTCTGCCTTAAATCATCCAGGGCCAGGTACCAGATAACTAGTCAGTCCCATGCCTCAAAGCCCACTGGAATTACTCAAACTAGCCAATCCTAAGAAGTTTACCCTGCTCTATCGTGCTGTTCCCATGGAAACCCCAATAAAATCTGTGTCCTGTACTCTCCCATTGTTCCTGCGTTTTCTTCCTAAACAACACTAGTGTTCCCCATGTGGTCCTGCATGCTATATTTCTCCTTTCTAGGGGAACTAGGAGTAATAAATTTCATTTTCAATAGTATTAATCTCTTCATGCCATCACCTTTATAAATGCAGACCCAGGCACAAATTAAAAAGCATCAGAAGGACCTAACTTATGAGCTATTTCATTTCTTTTTCATAAAACTCTGAAAGACTAGGAATGCATGTTCTTTTAATACCAAAGAAATCCAAGCTCATAAAAGTTAAGTGACTTGCCCCAAGAGTAGATAGGAAGCACTGACCCATGGAGGCAGATTCAAAATATGCCACCCAGTGCTGAAGCACACACAGTTAACCATAAGAATGGTAGAGGTTCCCTAGATTCACACTGTGCTCCTGGCAGATATGGTCTCTGTCCTTACAGAGGTTTTTAGTGAGGAGACCTAGATAAAATGAGGCTACAAATAAGGGTACACTTTGAAACCAAGAAAGTGCTAAAAGTACAAGGTTGTGGAATTTAGTGAGGTTGGAAAAAGGTGGTAGATTTTAGTTATTGAATGGAAATTAATAGGGCTGATCTTAAAAAGTAGAAAAAACACATACTGTCAATAATAGTTTATTTAACCCAATATGTCCAAAATAGGTGTTCAACATCTAATCCGTATAAAATATTAAAATGTTAGGAAAACAGAAATGTGAAATAAGTCTTCGACATCTAGATTATATTTTGCATTTACAGCACATCTCAATTTGAACTAGGTACATTTTAAGTGCTCAATAGCTGCATTTGACATGTGGCTACCCTATTGACCAACATAGTGAGAGATTATTTAGGTATTCCTAGGTTGCTAGATTTCCTTGGCCCATTGGAAATGCAATTTTGACATCTATTAATGTTAATATGAGATAGGTATTCTAATTGCTATCTATCCCTTTGTAGGCAATTTGTCTCCCCCCCCCCCTCTTCTTGAGAAAGACGGAGAATCTTAAGCAGGCTCCCTGCCCAATGTACAGACTGACTTGGATCTAGATCCCATGACCCTGAGATCATGACATGACCAGAAATTGAGCTGGATGCTTAACTGACTGAGCCACCCAGGCTTTTTAAAATGCAAATATAATAGTGTTATATTAACTTCAAGTGTATAATATGATTCAACAATTCTATACATTACTCATCACAATAAGCATTCTCTTAATTCCCTTCACTTATTTCACCCATCCCACCCACCCAATTCCCCTTTGGCAACCAACAGTTTATTCTCTATATTTGAGTCTATTTTTTTCATTTGTCTTTCTTAAATTCCCTATGTGAGTAAAATCATATGATACTTATCTATCTTTGACTTATTTCACTTAGCATTATATTTTCTATATCCAGCCATATTATTGTAAATGGCAAGATTTCATTATTTTTTATGGCTGAGTAGTATTCCACACACCATTTCCTCTTTATCCATCAATGGACATTGTGTTGCTTCTATATTCTGGCTATTGTAAATAATGCTGCAACACACACAGCAGTGGCAACAAATATAAAGGTGCATATATCATTTCAAATTAGAGTTTTTGTGTTCTTTAGACAAATATCCAGAAGTGGAATTACTGGATCATATAGTAATTCTGTTTTTAACTTCCTGAGGAAATTCCATACCATTTTCCACAGTGGCTGTACCAGTTTGCATTCCCACCAACAGTGCACAAGAGTTCTTTTCCTCCACATTTTCGCCAACACGTTTCTTGTGGTGTTGATTTTTAGCTATTCTGATAGGTATGAGGTGATAGCTCACTGTGGCTTTAATTTGCATTTCCCTGATGAGTGAGGTTGTATATCTTTTCATGTTTTCATAGGCCATTTGTAGGTCTTCTTTGGAAAAATGTCTATTCAGTTCCTTTGCCTCTTTTTTTAATTGGGTTATTTTCCTGGTGTTGACTTGTAAAAGTTCTTTATCTACTCTGGGTATTAGCCTTTATTGGATATATCATTTGCAAATATCTTTTTATTCAGTTGGTTCCTTTTTCATTTTCTTGATGATCTCCCCCTTGCTGTGCAAAAGCTTTTTATCTTCATATAGTCCCAATAGGTTAATATTGGTTTGTTTCCCTTGCTGGAGGAGACCTATCTTAAATATTTTCATGGATGACATCAAAGAAATTTTTTTTCCCTAGGACTTTAATGGTCTCAGGTCTCACATTTAGGTCTTTAATACATTTTGAGTTTTTTTGTGTATGGTGTAAGAAAGTGGGTGCAGTTTCATTCTTGTGCATGTAGCTGTCCAGTTTTTCCAATACCATTTGTTGAAGAGACTTTTTCCCATTGCATATTCTTTCCTGCCTTTTCAAAGACTTGACCATATAATTATGGTTTATTTCTGGGCTTTCTATTCTGCATTGAGCTGTGTGTCTATTTTTATGCTAGTACCATACTGTTTTGATCACTGCAACTTTGTAATATAACTTGAAGTCTGGAATTGTGATACCTCCAGTTTTTTCCTTTTTCAAGATTGATTTTGCTATTTGGGATCTTTTTGGGGTTCCATACAAATTTTAGGACTATTCTATTTCTGTGAAAAATGCTGTTGTATTTTGACAGGGATTGCATTAAATATGTAGATTACCTTGGATAGTATAGACATTTTAACAATACTCATTCTTCTAGTCCATGAGCATGGAATGTCTTTCCACTTCTTTGTGTCACATTCAGTTTCTTCCATAAATGTTTTATAGTTTAAGTATTTTAAGTTTATTGCCAAGTATCTTATTGCTGGTACAATTGTAAATGGGATTGCTTTAATTTCTTTTTCTGCTACTTCATTATTGGTGTGTGGAAACACAACAGATTTCTGTAAACTGATTTTTGTATCTTGTGACTTTACTGAATTTATCCATTCTGGTAATTTTTTGGTGGAGTCTTTAGGGTTTTCTATATATAGTATCATGTCAGCTGCATGTAGCGACAATTTTACTTTTTTCCTTACCAATTTAGATGACTTTTGTCTGCTTGCCATGTCTAGGCTTCCAGAACTATGTTGAATAAAAATGGTGACAGTGGACATTCTTGTCTTGTTCCTTCTCTTATGGGGAAAGCTCTGTTTTCCCCCATTAAGTATGATGTTAGTTGTGGGTTTATCATATTGTCTTTTTTAATGTTGAGATACATTCTTTCTAAACCTACTTTGTTGAGTGTTTTTATTGTGAATATGCTATGGCATCTTTTGAGAGGATCACATGGCTCTTATCCTTTTTGTTAATGTGATGTATCCTGTTGATTTGAAAATACTGAAACACCATTGAATCCCTGGAATCTCATATGACTGTGGTAGTATTTTTAATGTATTGTACTCGGTTTCCTAATATTTTGAGTATTTCTGCATCTATGCTAATCAGAGATATCGGCCTGTAGTTGTTTTTTGTTTTGTAGTGTCTTTTTTTTTTTTATTTACTTATGATAGTCACAGAGAGAGAGAGAGAGAGGCAGAGACATAGGCAGAGGGAGAAGCAGGCTCCATGCACCGAGAGCCCGATGTGGGATTCGATCCCGGGTCTCCAGGATCGCGCCCCAGGCCAAAGACAGGCGCCAAACCGCTGCGCCACCCAGGGATCCCTGTTTTGTAGTGTCTTTACCTGGTTTTTGTATTAAGGTAATGCTGGCCTCATAGAATGAATTTGGAATTTTTCCCTTTTTTTTTTTTTTTGAATAGTTTAAGAATTGGTATTAGCTCTTTATATATTTGGTAGATCTCACCTGTGAGGCCATCTGGTCCTGGACTTCTGTTGGAGTTTTATTTTTTTTTATTACTGATTCAGCTGCTTTGCTATTGATTGGTCTGTTGAAATTTTCTATTTTTTGTTTTTGAAGGTTATAGGTTTCTAGGAGTTTATCCATTTCCTAATTGTCCAACGTGTTGGCACATAATTGTTTATAGAATTCACTTACAGTCCTCTGTATTTCTGTGGTGTTGGTTATTTTATTTCTGACTTTGTTGACATGATTTCCCCCAACACCACCTTGCTTGCTTGCTTGCTTGCTTTCTTGCTTGCTTGCTTAAGTTTTATTAATTTTGATCGTCTCAAAGAACCAGGTCTTGGTTTCACTGATTTTTTTTTTCTCCCCCCCCCTATTTATTTTTGCTCTAATATTTCCTACCTTCTACTGGCCTTAGACTTTATTCTTTTTATATCTCCTTTAGGTATAAGAGTAGGTTGAGATTTTTCTTCTTGAGATAGGCCTGTATTTCTCTAATCTTCCCTCCTGGAACAGCTTTTGAAGCATCCCAAAGATTTTGGATATTGTGTTTTCACTTTCATTTGTCTCCCTGTGTTGTTTTTTTTTTTTTTTTTAATTTCCTCTTTGATGTCTTGGTTGACCCATTCATTGTTTAGTTCATGTATTTGTATTCTGTCCAATTTTTATTCTTGTGAATGATTTCTCATTTCATATTCTTGTGATTTTAAAAAAATGTGAGGTAGGATTTCAATCTTTTTGAATTTAAGACTTTTGTGGCTTAACATGAGATCTCTTCTAGAGAATGTTCCATGTCCACTTAAAGAGTGGGGCGCTAGTTTTCTATACGGTGGGGTTTTGTTTTGGCTTTTGTTTTGTTTTTGTTTTTTGTTTTGTTTTGTTCTTGGTATGGAACATTCTGAATATACCTGTTAGACCCATCTGGTCCAATGTACCATTTAGAGCCATGGTTTCCTTCCCCCCCCCCCATCTTGATTATCCAGTGGTGTTAAGTATACCTTGATGTAAAGATCTCTACTATTGTGTCACTATTGACTTCTTCCTTCATGTCTGTTAATAATTGCTTCATGTATTTGGGTGCTCCCATGTTACGTACATAAATTTTTACAATTGTTATACCTTGCTGGATTTTTTTCCTTTATGTAGTGTTGTTCTTGTCTTTTGTTACAGTCTTCATTTTAAAGTCTATTTTGTCCAATATAAGTATTGTTACCCCAGCTTTCTTTTTGGCTCCCATTTGCATGATAAATGCTTCTCCATCCCTTCACTTGCAATTTGAATGTGTTTTTGGGTCTGAAGTGAATTTCTTGTAGACAGCATATGGATGGGGTCCTGCTTTTAATTATTTATTTTTTAAAAAGATTTTGACAGTGTGCACAAGCAGGGGGAGTGTCAGAGGGAGAGGAAGAAGCAGGCTTCCCGCTGAGCAGGGAGCCCAACATGGGGCTTGATCCCTGCTCATGACCTGAGCTGAAGGTAGATGCTTAACTGACTGAGCCACTCAGGTGCCCCTGGGTCTTGCTTTTATATCCATCAGTCACTCTATGCCTTTTGATTGGAGCATTTAGTTCATTTACATTCAAAGTAGTTATTGATAGGTATGTACTTATTGTCATTTTGTTACTTATTTTATGGTTGTTCTGTAGTTTTTCTGTTCCTTCCCTGTGTTTGATGGCTTTAGTGATACTTTTGGATTCCTTTCTCTTTATTATTTGCATATCTATTGGTTTTTTCATTTGGGTTACCATTACGTTGATATATAACAGTCTATACATATAGCAGTCTATATCAAGTTGATGATCGCTTAAGTGTGAACCCATTTTAAAAGCACTAAATATATACTCCTGCTACATTTTTGTATATGATGTAATACTTTGCATGCTTTTGTGAATCCTTTGACAGATTTGTAAAGACATAATTGATCTTACTGCTTTTGTGTCTTAGCTTCCATACTGGATTCATAAGTGATGGATCTACTTTGATTATGTTTGACATTTATACCTGTGAAATTTTTTAACTTGCCCAATTTCCTTACTCCTGATTATAGACTTCTTTCCACTCAAAGAATTCCCTTTAACTTTTGTCTCATAAATCTGGTTCTAGGGTGATGGAAAACTCTAGCTCTTCTTCTATTCTGAATGATAACATTGCTAAGTAGACTGTTCTTGTTCAGTTTTTTCCTTTTTATCACTTTGAACATATCCTACTACTCTATTCTGGCTTGCAAGGTTTCTGCTAAAAAAAAAAAATCTGATAGCCTCATGGGGTTCCCTTGCATGTAATTGTTTTCTCTTGCTGCTTTTTAAATTCTCTTTATCATTGCTTCTTTGCCATTTTAAATATTATATGTCTTGGTGTGGACCTCCTTGGGTTGATTTTTGTTGTTGTTAAGGTAATCAGTGCCTCCTAGATCTTGATTTCTGTTTCCTTCCACAGATTCAGGAAGTTTTCAGGTATTATTTCTTCAAATAAACGTTCTGCCCCTTCTCTTTATTTCTCTCCTTCTGGGATCCCTATAATGTTAGCTTTATGCTTGATGATGTTGCTGATTTCCTTTAACCTATCTTTCCTTTAACCTATCTTTTAACCTATTCTTATTTTTTAAATTGCTAATCAGCTTGGTTACATTTTATTGTGATTTCTAGATCACTATCCATTCTGCTTCCTCTAGTCTTATTGTTGATTCACTCTAGTGTATTTTTAATTTCAGCTATTGAGTTCATCATGATTCTTTTATATTTGATAAAATATAAAATATTTGATTTGATTCTTCAAATCAAAAAATTTGATTCATCATTTGATTATTTTTATATTTTCTATCCCTTTGTTGAAGTTCTCACAGGTGTTCTAAAGTTTAGCAAGTATCTTTAGGACCATTACTTTGAATTCTCTATCAGACATATTGTTTCTCTTTATTTTATTTGGATCTCTTGCTATGCTTCTGTTTCTATTTTTAAATTTTTTACTTAAATTCAATTTAGTTAACCTATAACATTAGTCTGAAGGGTAAAATTCAGTGATTCATCAGTTGCATATAACACTTCGTGTTCATCAAATCAAGTGCCGTCCTTAATGCCCATCACCCAATTCCCTATCCCCCCACCTACCTCCCCTCCAACCACCCTGTTCATTTCCTATAGGCAAGAGTCTCTTATGGTTTGCCTCCACTTTTATTTTTCCTTCTCTTCTCTATGTTCATCTTTGTTTCTCAAATGCCACATATGAGTGAAATCATGATATTTGTCTTTCTCTGACTTATTTCTCTTAACATAGCCTCTAGTTCCATCCATGTTGCAAATGGCAAGATTTCATTCTTTTTGATGGCTAATTAATATTCTATTCTTTGTGTATGTGTATGTATATGTATATAAATGTGTGTGTGTATACACACACACACACACACACCACATCTCCTTTATCCATTCATCTATTAATAGCTGTGCTTTTTCCATAGTTTGACTATTGTGGATATTGTTGCTATAAACTTTGGGGTGCATGTGTCCCTTTTGAATCACTATTTTTATCTTTTGGGTAAATGCCTAGTAGTATAACTGTTGAGCTATAGGGTAGTTCTATTTTTAACTTTCTGAGGAATCTTTGTACTACTTTCCCAAGTGGCTACACCAGCTTCCATTTCCACCAACTGTGTAAGAGTGTTCCCCTTTCCAATTAATCTTTGCCAATGTTGGCATTTCCTGACTTGTTAATTTTAGCCATTCTGATTGGTGTGAGGTGACATCTCATTGTGATTCTGATTTTGTATTTCCCTGATGCCAAGTGACGTGGAGCACTTTGTCATGTGTCTTAGACATTTGTATGTTATCTTTAGAGAAATATGTGTTCATGTCTTCTGTCCATTTCTTAACTGGATTATTTGGGTTTCAGATGTTGAATTGGTAAGTTCTTTATAGATCTTGAATACTAGCTCTTTATCTGATATGTCATTTGTGAATATTTTCTCCCATTCCATAGGTTGCCTTTTAGTTCTGTTTATTGTTTCCTTTGCCACACAAAAGCTCTTTATCCTGATGAAGTCCTAATAGTTCATTTTTGCTTTAGTTTCCCTTGTCTTTGGAGACCTGTCTAGCAAGAAGTTGCTGCAACCAAGGTCAAAGTTCCTGCCTCTGTTCTGCTCTAGGATTTTGATAGAATCCTGTCCCATTTAGGTCTCTCATCTATTTTATTTTTGTATTTGGTGTAAGAAAGTGGTCCAATTTCATTATTTTTTGTGTAAGTGTCAAGTTTTCCAAATCCCATTTGTTAAAGAGACTGTCTTTTTTCCATTGGATATTTTCTCCTGCTTTGTCAAAGATTAGTTGACCATAGAGTTGAGAGTTCATTCCTTTCTGGGTTCTCTATTCTTCTCCATTGATCTATGTGTCTGTTTTTGTGCAGCACCATACTGTCTAGATTACAGGTTTGTAATACAGCTTGAAGTCTAGAATTGTGATTCCTCCAGCTTTGGTTTTCTTTTTCAACATTACTTTGGCTATTCAGGGTCTTTTGTGTTTCCATGCAAATTTTAGGAATTTTTTTTTTCAGCTCTGTGAAAAATACTAATGGTATTTTGATAGGGATTGCATTGAATGTGTAGATTGCTTTGGATAGCATAGACATTTAAACAATATTCTTCCAATCCATGAGCATAGAATGTTTTTTCCATTTCTTTGTGTCTTCCTCAATTTCTTAAATTTTTTTATGGTTTTCAGAGTGCAGATCCTTTACCTCTTTGGTTAGGTTTATTCCTAGGTATCTTATGGGTTTTGGTGCAATTTAAATGAGATCAAGGGATCCCTGGGTGGCGCAGCAGTTTGGCGCCTGCCTTTGGCCTGGGGCGTGATCCTGGAGACCCGGGATCGAATCCCACGTTGGGCTCCTGGTGCATGGAGCCTGCTTCTCCCTCTGCCTGTGTCTCTGCCTCTCTCTCTCTCTCTCTCTCTCTCTCTCTCTCAATCTGTGTGACTATCATAAATAAATAAAAAATTAAAAAAAATGAGATCAATTCCTTGATTTCTTCTCCATTGTTGGTGTATAGAAATGCAACTTGCTGTCCTATTCTTTTATTTGTGACCTATTACTCTATCACCTCCTTTTGTCTAAGTCTGTTTCTATATATCAAGAAAGGCAGCTCTGTCTCCTGCTGTTGAAAGTAGTGGCCTATGAAGATGTCCTATAGTGCCCTGCAGTACGATGTCCCCTATTAACCAGAATCTGGTGCTTCAGGTGAGTCTCCCATGTGTGTTGTGTACCCCCAACTCTTGTGGTTCAGCCACTTTTTGCCTTCAGTCCAGGCATCTGCAATGGTTCTCTTTGCCTTTTGTGATTACAGTTTGGTCACTGTGCTGTTAGTGGGCCAGTGTGGGACCACCTTGGGCTTGCGTTGAGTCAGACCAGGTGTTTGCCAGAAGCATGAGAGCACTGAATCATAGAATTATTTTCCCTCTGTTGTCCCTAAGAAGCTTTCATTGATGGGTGGGGCCTGCAGTTAGACCCATTGCCTGAACCTACCCCCACCCCCCTAGTCCACTGCTGTGGCTGCAATCTGACTGGTGTATATGAGTATCCTCCTTTCTCACTGGGGCAGGGGTCCCTTTGGAGTAGCACTGGTCTCTGCTGGCGCTGCTTATACACCCCCAGTCTTGTGGCACTTCTTTGGATGGGCTTTGGCTAACAGTATATCAGAGAGGGCAGGTTCACTAAAGAATGCATGTAGGGTACATGATACCAGCAAGGTCCTTGCTGGTCAGCTGCAGGAGGGGAACTGCAGCTGCTGGGAAAACTGAGGTGGACTGTGTTGGAGGGGGAAGATCCACAGAAGCACATAAGGATGAGGTGTGGTGTTAGAAATCTTGGTGGAGTGTGTTGGCACTATGCTGGTTCCTACAGGTGTCTGTATCTAGGCTGAGGAGCAGCAGAGGAAATGGTACGTGCCAGCTCTTTTGCTCTTGGAGAAGTCTCCTGACAATCTTGCCCTTCTAGCACTTCTTCTGAGGTTAGTAAACTTACCTTCCTTCCATATTCTCCACATCTTTTTCAAACTGCTGCTTCTATGCTGTATCTCAATGGGGCTGATTCTGTGCTGTCTCTTTAAGGGGAAGGACTCAGTTTCCTATTGCCTCCTGGCTCTCCCAGAGCCACATTTGCTGATTTCTAAAGTTCCAGATGTTAAGCTTGCTGACTGTAAGAACTCATGAAATTCGGCCCCTCTGGTTTTCAAAGCCAGATGTTTTGGGGATTTGTCTTCCCCATGTGGTTTCCCTATGCCTGGGGTGCTTGGTGTGATGGGCTATTTTCACTCCTCCATACTAGCTGCTCGCTTTCCTCCCTCCCAAGAAGAGTCCTGCAGGTCCGTTTAGTTCCTAACTGCATCTCTGTGCTTGGTACACTCTTTGATATAGCCTCCTTCCTATATGTAGCTGTAGAGAGTCTGATTTGCCAGATTTGGGATCATTTCCTGGGTTATTTGCACTGATGTGGGTGCTATCTAGCTGCACCTGTGGGGCAAGGTGAGCTTTGGATCCTCTTATTCCACCATCTTCATGGAAGTTTCCTTGGATCTTGTATCTTTTCTTAAACCTTTTAGTTATTCTATACCTTTTTTCTTTTTTTAATGTTTAAATTCAATTTGCCAACATAGTATAACACCCAGTGCTCATCCCATCAAGTGTATAACTTTTCATTAGAGCATTTAGGTGACTTACATTTAAAGTAATTGATGTATGTAGAATTTTGTTCATTGTTCTCTGATTCTATAGTTCTTCTCTGTTCTTGCTGCCTTCCCTTATGGCTACAATTTCGTTAAGGCTATGCTTAGATTTCTATTTTTTGTGTATTATAAGTTTTTAATTTGGTTAACATTGGGTTCATATATAAAATATATGTATAGAAGTCTACATTAAGTTGATGGTTGCTTAAGTTAGAACACATTCTAAAAGCACTAAATTTTCTCACCTTCACATTTTATGTATATGATGTCCTATTTTACATATTTTTATTTTGTGTATCCTTTGACTAATTTTTATAAGTAACATTGATCTTTTTTTATTTGACCTCCATATTAGCGAATAAATGATCACTCTACTACCTTTACTAGATGTTTGCTCTTCTTTAGTAATCTTCTTTTAGTTATGATATTTCCTTTCCACTTAATGGATTCCTCTTAACGCTTATCGCAAGTCTGGCTTAACAATAAGCTCTTTCAATTTTTGTATGGGAAACTTTTATTTATTTTTATTCTGAATGATAACCTTGCTGGATAGAGTACTCCTGGCTGCAAGCTTGGTGTTTGTGTTTTTGTTTTTGTCTTTCAACCCTTTGAATAAATTCTGCTATTCTCTTGTGGCAGCAAAATTTCTGCTGACAAATCAGCTGATTACCTTATCGGGTTTCCCTTATATTGAACTTTTTCTCTTGCTTTTCTTAACATTCTTTTGATTGTTACTTAATTTTCGTTATGTGTCTTGGTGTAGAACTCTTTGAGTTCATCTTATTAGTGGTTCTCAGTTCTTCCTGGACCTGAATGTTTCCTTCCTTAAATTGGGGAGGTTTTTAGCTATTCAAATTTTCTACTCACTTTTTCTTTCCTCTTTCTGGGATTCCTATAACACAAATGTTATATTTGAAGTCCCTTAACCTATTCTCAATTTTTATTCTTTCTTTGCTATTCAACTTGGTTACTTTCCATTCCCTGTCTTCCAGATCACTAATCTGTTCTTCTACATCTTCTAACGTGCTGTTAATTCTCTCTAGTGTATTTTGTTCAATTATTGAATTAATATGGTTCTTTCTCATATTTATTTTTGAAGATTTTATTTATTCATGAGAGAGACACACACACACACACACACACAAAGGCAGAGACACAGGCAGAGGGAGAAGCAGGCACCATGAAGGGAGCCTGATGTGGGACTTGATCCCGAGTCTCCAGGATCATGCCCTAGGCCAAATGCAGTGCTAAACCACTGAGCCACTGGGGCTTCCCTCTTTCTCATATTTTATATCTCTTTGTGGAAGATCTGAGTTTATCCATTCATTTTTCAAGTCCAGTGAGCATCTTTATGACAATTACTTTTATTTCTTTCAGCATATTACTTACCTCCAGTTTTTTTTAGCTCTTCTGCTGTCCCTCTTCTTTCCTTTGGGACATTTTCTTGTTTCCTCATTTTGTTTCTATGTATCAGGGAGGTCAGCTACATCACCTAGTCTTAAAAATAGAGGTGTCATGTAGAAGAGATCCTGCACTACCTTGTAGCATAATCCAGAACCAGGCACTTCAGGGGTGTCCCCTGTGTGGGCTGCATGCACACTCCTGTGGTGGCAGAGCCACTTTTACCTTCAACCCAACTGGCTGTAGAGACGCACTTTGTCTGATGTGAGCACACTGCACAGGATTTGGTCCATCTGTTGTTAAGAGGCTTGTCTGTGATTGCTGCAGGCTTATTGGTAGGTGGGATTGACAGTCAGGCTAGTGGTCTGCAAGTAGCCTCTCCGTCATAGTTGTGAGCATACCAAAAAGGGTTTGTCCTCTGTGCAGCCAGCTAAGGGGCTGGGCTGCTGGTATCCACTGGTATGTAGAATTATCTCCTTAACTCCCCAGGGCAGGAGTCACCTGGAAGGGTACTAGTCCTACTGAGTGTGGTGGGGCAGGAGCCAGTTTGGAGAGGCACCTGCCAAGGCAAGTGGGTTGGATGGGGCAAGTCTACAGGGGAACACTGAGAAAAGCATGCAGTCCTAACAACGTAGATAGAGTGCTAGCACTGGCTTCTGCAAGGATCTGGCTATCTAGACTGGGGGAGAAGAAGAGTCATGGTGTTAGTCAACCCTCTTGTTCCCAGAGAAATCTTTCAAACACCTCTGTCTCTATAGCACGTATTCTAAGAGTAGTCAATGTACTTTTACCTAAACACCAGATATTTTTCAAACTGCTGCTTCTGTGCTGTGTCTAGGACTGTGAGTTACTTCTAATGCTGGCTTTTTAAGGGCAGGGACTGTTTCCTATTGCCCTCTGCCTCTCTGTGTTAGGCCCACTGACTTTTCAAAGTACCCAGAGTTAAACCCCAACTGATTTTCAAAGCTCCCAAAGTTAAGCCTTAGTGACTTTCAAAGTCAGATGTTCTAGGGATTCATCTTCCTAGTGTGGGTCCTCAGTGCCAGGGGTACCTGATGTAGGGTCTGATCCTCCCACTTCTTTGCCTTTTGGTGTCCTCATTTGTGCTTGGTCTCACCAAGGGTCTGGTTCCCAACTGTGTCTCTGCTCTTACCCTTTTCATGTGACCTTCTCTCTACTATTAACTGTGAAAGGTCCGTTCTGCCAGTCTGTAGGTCATATTTAGAGTTAGTTGGTTAAATGAACCTGTTAACTCAGTGTAACTATAGGACAAGGTGGGCCCAGGATCCTCCTACTCTACCATCTTGAAGCTCCCTTCTTTATCTTGATGTAATGGCCCTCTATCACTGTATAATCTTTTTATCTTGTTATCCTTTTTTGGCTTGAAATCTATTTTGTCTGACACAAGTACTGCTATACCTGCCTATTTTCCATTTCTATTTGCTTGGAATAGCTTTTATATTTTCATTCTGAGCCTATGTAGGTCCTTAGAGATAAAATGTCAGGGGGTATTGTTGGGTCTTGGGTTTTTGTTTTTTTCCCATCTAGTTACTCTGTGCCTTTTGATTGGCAAGTTCAATCTATTTACATTTAGGGTGATTATTGATATGTAAGAATTTACTACTGCCTTGATCTCTGCCTCCTGGTTCTTTTTTCTTTTGTCTACCTTTGTAAGCTGGTGGTTTTACATGGTAATTTATTTAAGCTCCCCTTTTTAAATATTTCAGGTCTTTTCCAGAAGAGCTTTGTAGTTACCATGAAGTTTATGTAAAACATCTCATAGACAAGTTACTGTCAGCAGAAAAGGCTATCTTATCAAGATTTCTAAAGAGGTTCCATCCTTCTAATATGCCCCTTTCATATATTTGATGTCACAGATTTAGGCTGTAATTTTATTACCAACTGGAAGTGGCTTTAGTTATTTTTAATGTTCTTTTAACCATTGTAGTAAATAGTTTAATATGCTATCCTGAAAAAATTACAATATTATATATATATTCTTTTCAAGTGCAGTTGGAAAATTTTCCAGGCTAGATTACATGTTAGGTGACAAAAACAGTTTCAATAAGTTTTAAGATTGAAATCATATCAAGCATCTTTTATGATTACAATGGTTATGAACCTAGAAATCAATTACAGGGGAGAAAGCCGGAGAAAACAAACATGTGGAGACTAAATAACATGCTGCTAAAAAGCCAATGAAGATGTCAAAGAGGAAATCAAAAATACTTAGAGAAATGAAAATAGAAATATAATGGTTCAAAATCTATACATGGCAAAAGCAGTCCTAAGAGGGAAGTTTATAACAATATAGGCTTACCTCAGGAAACAAGAATCTCAGCCTTATTACAACACTAAAAGAAATAGAAAAAGAACAAGAAAGCCCAAAGTTAGAAGAAAAAGATCAGAAGCAAATGAAAATAGACATATAAAAATAGAAAAGATCAATGAAACCAGGAGCTGGTTATCTAAAAAAGATAAATTGATTAATCTTTACTTAGATACATCAAGAAAAAGAAGACTTCAAAAATCAAATGAAAGAAGATAAGTTAACACCACAGAAATACCAAGGGTAAGATCCTACTATGAACAATTATACATCAACAAATTAGGCAATCTAGAAGAAATGGACGAATTCCTGGAAACATTACAATCTTCCAAGACCAAATCAGGGAAAAATAGAAAATTTGAACACGACCCAATTACTAGTAATGAAATTGAATCAGAAAAAAACACAAACCACCTAACAAGTCCAAAATTAGATGGCCTCACAGGTGAATTCTAGCAAACATCTAAAAGAAAAATTAATACCTATTACTCTTAAAGTATTCCAAAACACAAAAGAGGAATACTTCAAAATTTATTCCATGAGGCCAGCATTGCCCTGATCCCAAACCCAAAGACACTACAAAAAAGGAAAATTACAGACCAGTATCTCTGAACATAGGTGCAAAAATTCTGGAAAAAAATTAGCAAATCAAATTCAGCAATACACTAAAAGTATCATACACCACAATTAAGTGGGATTTATTCCAGGGATCCACAAACAGTTCAATATTCATAAATCAACCAACATGATAAACCACACTAACAAAATGAAGGATTCAAATTCTGTCACTTCAATAGGTGCAGAAAAAGCATTTGAATTTGTTTTGGTTTTTATCACAAATGAATGTTGACAAAGATGTAGAGGGAATATACTTCAACATAATAAAGGGCATTATATGACAAACCCACAGATATCATCTTAATCACAAAAAACTGAAAACTTTTTCTCCAAGATCATGAACAAGACAAGGATGCTACTCTCCCCACTTTCATTTGACACAGTACTGAGAATCTTAGCTACAACAGCTAAGAAAAGGCATTTAAATTTGTAAGGAAGAAGAAAATCTGCCACATGATGGTACCTAGAAAACTCAGACTCCACCATAAAACTTAGTACTACTGAATGAGTTCAGTAAAGTTGCAATATATAAAATCATATGCAGAATTCTGTTGTATTTCTGTACACTTATAACAAAACATATTTACAATTATACCAAGAAAAAAACCACATAGGAATGAATTTAACTGAGGTAAAACACCAATACTCTGAAAACTACAAGACATTGAAAGAAATTGAAGATGATATAAATAGAAATATGTACCATGCTCATGAGTTGAACAAATATTGTTAAAATGTCCATTCTACCCAAGGGAGTCATGCAATCCCTATCAAAATACCAACAGTATTTTTCACAGAACTAGAACAAATAACCTCAAAATCTCTATAGAACCAAAAAGACCTCAAATAGCCAAAGCAATCTGGAGAAATAAAAATAGCCTGGAAGTATCACATTCCCAAATTTTAAGATCGACTACAAAGCTGTAGTAATCAAAACAGTATAGTACTGGCACAAAAATGGACACACATTCAATAGAACAGAATAGAAATAAGTCCATGGTCAAAAGCCAATAAAAGTCTTTTCCCCATGGATATTCTTGCCTATCTCTTCAACAAATGGTGATGGGAAAACTGGATGGCTTCCTGTAAAAGAATGAAACTGGACTGCTTTCTTACAATAATCCATTTTGAGTTTATTTTTATAAAGACCTAAATGTGAGACCTGAAACCACAAAACTCCTAAAAGAAAATATAGGCTGTAATCTCTTGAACATCACCCTTAGCAATATACGTATGGATGTGTCCCCTTGGGCGAGTGGAACAAGAGCAAAAAGAAACTACTAGGACTGCAACAAAATCAAGTTTTTGCACTGCAAAGGGAAACTGTAAAAGCGAAAAGGCAACCTAATTAACGGGAGAAAACATCTGAAATGATATATCCAGTAAATGGTCAATATCCAAATTATATAAAGGACTCCTACAAGTCAATGCCAAAAAACTTAATAATTTGAAAAATGGACAACCTAAATAGACATTTTTTCCAAAGAAGACCTACAGAAGGCCAACACACATAAAAATATGCTCAATATCACTAATCATCGGGGAAATGCAAATCAAAACTACAACGAACTATTCTCTCACACCAGTCAGAATTGCTATTATCAAAAAGGCAAATAACAAGTGGTGTTGAGGATGTGAAGAAAAGGGAGCCTTAATGCATTGTTGGTGGGAATATAAATTAGTGCAGTCACTATAGAACCTTATGAAGTTTCCTCCAAAAAATTAAAAGTAGAAATACCATAGGACTCAGAAATTCTACTTCTGGGTATTTATCCAAAGAAAGAAAACACTAATTCTAAAAGCTCTATGCCCTCTGATTTTTGTTGCAGCATTTATAATAGTCAAGGTATGGAAGTAACCTGAATGTGCATTGATAAATGAAAGGCTAAAGATATATATACACAATGGAATGTTACTCAGCCATACAAAAAAAATGAAAATCTTGCCATTTGTGAAAACATGGGTGGACCTAGAGGATATTATGTTACATTAAATAAGAGAAAGACAAATACTATGATTTCACCTACATGTGGAATCTACAGAACAAAAAAACCCAGAATTCTAAATACAGAGAACAAAATGGTGATTGACTGAGGGGAGGTTTGTGGGGGGTGGGGATAGACAAACTAGATGAAGTACATTAAGAAGTACAAATTTCTGACCATAAAGTAAGTCACAGGGGTAAAAAAAATATAGCAGAGATGATATAACCAGTAATGTAATAATATTTAGTGACCACACTTTGGCAAATATTTCAAAATGTGTCTAATTATAGAATCCCTATAGTGTACACATGAAACTAGTATGATAACTATCTTTCAATTAAAAATAAAGGTAAAAAATAGTATTCTGACTGTTTTATTTTAATCAGTTTCATGTACTTTCACCTTTTCAGTTCTGCTTGGAGACCTCCTCTTAAAATTCCTTATAAGGCAAGTCTAGTGGTGGTGAACTTCCTCAGCTTTTGTCTGGGAATGCCTTTATTTCTCTTTCATATCTGAAGGGTAACTTTGCTAAATAGAGTATTCTTGGCTAGCAGTTTTTGCCTTTCAATATTTTAAAAATGTCCTTCCACTCTTCCTGGTCTTTAGAGTTTCTGTTGAGAAATCTGTTGGTAGATTGATCAGAGGTACCTTTTGTAGGTTACTGTCTCCTTTACCCCTGCTGCTTTTGAAATTCTCTATCATAGGGACGCCTGGGTGGCTCAGCGGTTGAGCATCTGCCTTCAGCTTAGGGCATGATCCCGGAGTTCCCGAATAGAGTCCCACATCTCACTCCCTGCATGGAGCCTGCTTCTCTCTCTGCCTGTGTCTCTGCCTTCTCTCTGTGTCTCTCATGAGTAAATAAATTAAAATATTTAAAAAAATTCTTCATCATAGGCTTGAACATTTTTAATATAATATGTCCTAGAGAAGGTCTTTTTTTCATTGAGACAGTAACGTATTCTACTAGCTTCATAGACTTCTATACAGTTCCTTTTCCAGACTGGGGAAGGTCTCGGCTATTACTTTTTTTTTAAGATTTTGTTTATTCATGATAGACATGAAAGAGAGAGAGAGAGAGGGAGAGAGGAAGAAAGAGAGAGAGAGAGAGAGAGAGAGAGGAGAGAGAGGCAGAGGGAGAAGCAGGCTCCATGAATGGAGCCCCACGCGGGACTCGATCCCAGGACTCCAGGATCGCGCCCTGGCCCAAAGGCTGGCGCCAAACCGCTGAGCCACCCAGGAATCCCCTCAGCTATTAATTTCTTAAATAATTTTTTCTCTTCTCCTTTCTACCTTTCTAATCTTTCTGAGATACTCATTATTCTTATGCTGGCTTTGCTAATGGATTCAGGAGTTGTTCTAGGATTGCATTGCTTTAAAAATCTTAGTTCTTGCTCACCTTCCACTTGAATCATGTGTTTGTATCCATGAGCTTGCTAATTTTCTCTTTAATATGATCTGCTGTATTTCCAATGGATTCTAACACATTAATCTCATTTGAATTCTTTGGCTCCCGAATTATTATTATTTTTTTTTTTAGAATTTCAGTCTCTTTGGTAAACTACTTCTGTTTGTTGATTTTATTCCTGAGATCATTATATTGCCTTCTGAGTTTTCTTGTAGCTTGTAGAATTTCTTCATCATAGCTATTCTACATTCTTTATTGGTTATATCACAATATTCCAGGTCTGGAATTCAGCTGCTGGAAAATTATCATTTTCTTATTATGATACCATAGTACTGTGATTCCCCCCCCCCCCAGTATTTAATGAGACCTGCCTCTGATACTGCATTTGAAGTAGCAAAAACCTTTCTTATTTAGACAAGGTTTTGTTTGCTTTCGCTCTAACCATTTAACAAGTTGGTAGTAAAGAGCCGCCTTTTTGTTTTCCAAAAAGTGGCCACTTTAGCAAAAGCCTTTAGTTTCTCTTACTAGAGCTGAATATGCCCCTAAGGTTGGGAGCGAAGGCATTAAAAAACAAAAACAAAATGATGATGGCAGAGCAAGAGAGGCCTGTACTTGGTATTTAGGCTTTTGGGTGTGCACACTGCCTCTTGGGAGAAGGGTCCTCAAGTTGGGGGAGGTGTCCTTACTCCTACACTTCTTACATCACCTTCCTCATTGCATCACTTCCTGCATAGTCCAATCCACCTACTTTTGGGTGCACAGATGGATGGATCTCTAGGGTGCCCTCATACGTTGTGCAGAGGGACTTTTTCCCTTTGATTATGGGTGCCTCATTAGTTGTAGATCAAAGGGAAAATAGAAGCTTTTGCCACCTAGACGATCCGGGTGAGGTTTTCTTCCACCTTTTTTCAGTGACTACTTCTAGATTTGGCATCAAATGCATGTTTGATCTTCTATCCTTAGTCCATGTCTGCTGCACTCTCATTCATGTTATTTGGCAGTTCTTTTATAATTTCCATCTCTTTACAGTAGAGTATTTAGTGCTTTCTTCTGGTTTGTTTTCTCATTAGCTACATTTATCTAATCCACTTACCAAATAGCCACTGGGATATTTAATTTTAATAACTAAGTTTTTAATTTCTAAAAGCCATACTCCATTCCTTTAAAATATTATTTAAAATATCAGAAAGGGACACAGAACATAAAGACTTCTAACTCTGGGAAATGAACTAGGGGTGGTGGAAGGGGAGGAGGGCGGGGGGTGGGGGTGAATGGGTGACGGGCACGGAGGGGGACACTTGACGGGATGAGCACTGGGTGTTATTCTGTATGTTGGCAAATTGAACAAATTTATTATTAAAATAAAAAAAAAATTCTGATGCACTTTTTTCATTATAGTTTCTATTGCTTCATCTCCTTAATTCTTTAGCTTCTTTTATATTCCTTTCAAATTATCCTACCTCAAATTCTCCATTGATCTTTTGCAGACACATCCTCATTGTTTCATTTTCTTATTGGATTTATAATTTTGATTGTGAATTCCTTGCCACTAGAGATGGTCTCATCTATAACGAGCCATGGATAACCTATAGTGGGATTTTTCTTTGCTTTAGGAAGGGTTGTAGGAGGGTCTTCTGGTTCAGGTCTGGCATGTATTCCTTTCTTGGCCTGGGGTTTCTTCCAGTGGATGGTATAATTTTGGGCCATGTATTTGTATTTGAGTTTATTCAGTTTTTTTTTCCTTATCCCTGTCCCCAGGAGAACAAACTTCCTTGTTTTTTTTTCCCAAGCCCATGGGCAGAGTTTTATCTTGATTTTGAAGATGGTATAGATCTTTGAAGCTTCAGACTTCATGTGGGGCTTAGATCTAGCTCCTCAACTTCAAGGTTTGATGCCTCATGTGGGTGACCAAATCTTAACCCCTAGAACTTAGATTTGGGCTCAGTACCCATGGGAGCCATAGGTAATAAAATCTCCCTTACTGTGGTTGCTTACCTGTGAGTTGCCTTTTTATTTCTAGAATTTCAGGTCTTCCCTTCGTTTTTGTTGTTAGTTATAAAACTGAACTTGCAAAAATATTTGGATAACCTTTTCCATGCTATTTGTCATAGAAGGGGGGGCTTCTCTGTCTTTTCCATCTACCACTTTGCTAGAAGCCTTTTGTGCATTGCTTTTGTGATTTAAAATGTAAGAAAGACTTCCAGTTGTTCCACATACTTCATATTCCCTGTGGTAGTTTAAACAGTCTTTTCAATAAGTGATGTTGAGACAAAAAGTTTTTATAACCATGTTATGTTATGACAGGTCTGAAAAGAAAAACATTTGTAGGTTTTCTTTGCTAGGGTAGAGAAGATAAAAGAGGCTTGTGTGTGGGGTTTAGAATCAGACATGGTCCCAATTCTGGGCACTGTGTAGCTAAAGGACCATGGGCTTTGGAATATAAGCTCCATGAGAGCAGGCACTTGCCATATTACTCCCCACTAAGACCCTGTTCCTAGCACAAAGTAATCCAACAATAGTATTCATTGACTGGATGGATAAGCAAATAGCTTCAATTTTCTGAGACTTTGTATCCTTGTCTGCAAAATAAGAGTAATACTGCCAAAATTTTTAAGCTGTTGTGCTGCTTAACAGTGGTGTGTCAAGTGTCAGGCACGTTGTATCCTAAAAATACAGCATATAGCTGTAAAACCAGGAGGACCATGGTTTGATTCAGAATGAATCAAGGTAGATCATAAGAGATTTTATAAATAGACTTTCTGAGATTCCTTATATGCTTTGTGAATTTTCCAATCATTCAGATAGTTTTGTTTACCTCCACCTATCTTCTACTTTATCTAAATCTTGTCTAAGAAAGCTGTCAAGATGGAATGTAGTTCTCATGGCCTTGTGCCCAGGGCTCTTATCTCCCTGTCCTTCACGTTATGCCCTTTCATAGATTTCTTCCCTCACAATTAGTGCTTGTTGTCCTTGTCATCCTTTCATTTTATAAGGCAGCATCTAGCTTGCTGTCTGCTGTCATCCTTAGCTTTCCCTCAGCATTCTCTGAATGCTTTATAAAGGTCAATTTGGAATAAAATCTTGCCATACTTCCCACCCTCCCTCCCTTTTCCCTGTAACTACATTGTCTCTGCAACTCAAGGCCACTGCTGGAATAATTTTTATCCTTCACTGGCTTCCAAATGACGAGATACCCCTGCTATTTATCTTGACTTCTTAAAAACATAACTTTAGGTCTTTGTGTGATTTAGAAGTCTTTGTTGAGGGGAAGTGGTTTGGTTAACCATTTTAATCTATGTGTTGGCTTTTAGTTTATGAACAATTGAAGTACTCTTCCATTGTTTTGTTTTTTCCTACTATGTGTTCATGCCTGTGCCAGGTATGGTTGGGGCAAATAATAAAAGTTTTGATCTTTGAGAAGAGTACAGTTTTGTTGGGGAACAAAGCACAAGTGGCTTTATAGGAGAGTATCAAATAATGTGTAATCAAATGGGAAATTATGTGACTCAGACTATAAGTGCCCCCATGAGTTCAGAGAGGAGAGATGGAGTTTCATAGGGTAGAAAGTTCTTCAACTAGGCCTTGGAGAGAAGATTTGAACAGGCAGGAGGGGATTATAGATGTACAGCATAGGTAATCTTGAAGAATGTTGTCCACATGGGACAGAAAGGACACTCCTATTACAGAGCAGAGTTTATGCTGAGTCGTTAAAGTGGACAAATTATAGGAGGCCTTAATAAGATGTGAGGCACTTTTAGAAGAAAATATATAAAGAAAAAGATTAGAGAGGAAAAATTATCTGCCAGTTTGGATCACCTTTGGTGGTCTTCGTCTTATACCATCCACTTCACACCCACACCAGTTGTTCTGGCCTGGCCAGTGTCAGTTGTAGAGAATTCCCTCTTCCCATTCAAAACTGCTCAGCATCCATATCTTGAGTGGAAGTCTTTACCAACTGTCTCTCTGAAGGGGTTTCTACCTCTCCTTGAGCTTGTTTTTGGTTACATTTGCTTATTCCAGTCATGATAATTGTTCTGAGTGGGCCTTGTGTCCAGTCGTGTGTCCCTTGAACAATCGTGATGCTGTGAGGTATTGGGAGCACTTGTCATTTGGACTAGAGAACCTCTGCCATTGTATATGTACATGGGCTCCATGGTGTTCCCCATGAATCAAACTGACATGCCCTGGCACCACAGCAGCTCAAGGAACAGTGAAGAAAGCTGAGTTTCTAGTTGTTTACCAGTGGATTCTAAGAAGCACAGTTGTCAGTTTCTTAGATTGTTTCTTGCTTTTACTCTCCATTGTTTCCTGGATCCTTCAACCCCAACCCCTTCTCATTCTCAGGAAAGGCAAATTCTATTACTTGCTGTTAAGAACTGGTAAAGAGAAAAATAGTTGCTACCCTCAACATAAAGATATCTTCAGTGCTTTTCATGGGCAAATATCATTTTGGGTAGGAACAAGACAAGATGAATCAGCAATGCGGTACCTTTTGGAATGAATTTGACTAGCAGAATTTTGCTAAACTGCTGATATCTGTGATAGGAAGCAGTGCTTCACCCCACAGGAAGATTCCATGGGGTGTGAAGTAGCTCAAAGAGATTTTCATGAAATCCTTTGGATTTCTGTCATTATAATGTTCTAGGAGAACTGATATTAACAGCAGGGAATGGTGTGCTGAGAAAGAGTTACTCTTTTTGAGCTAAAGGAGCTAGGAAGAGGGCTGCCCTATGTTTAAGTTGATTGGTCTATGTGGTATGACACAAAGGCTCACTCACACTCACACTCACGTCTCTACCCTCATCTTGCCCTAGTACCTGGGAAAAATGGCATGATACTCAGTTGAAAGTGATACTGGGAAGATGACTCAGTAAAAATAATTCAATTAATGAATTACCAACAACATAAGCAATAATAATAAGTGCATATGTGTCTTCACCAGACCTTCCTGACCTTCGTATTCTATTTGTTATCCTAACAACTTTGTTGTTCTCTGCCCATTGTGACACAATAAATGGTCTAGTAGTGGCCAATATTACACTTGTGCTTTTGTCTAAATCTAGACCCCAGCTGACTTCATTACCTCTCCCTCAGCTGTTAGTGATTGCATGTAGAAAAGCAATTGTATCTCATGCACAAGCTGACCAATGCATTTGTGCTGGTAGCCACGTTTGGGGCTTCTCACACTTCCTTCAAGTTAAACAGAAGTTGTGAATTGGCTCCACACAATACAGTTGCCTAAACTACAGGAAACTCCCCATTAGAAAACCACTTCTGAGTTTTCACTCATGGTTGTACTCCAGGGCTAGATGCCTGACCATTGACCGTGCAATTATAGTACAGAAATGGGGGTGGCTGGCCTTGGATTTTAGCTGTTTGTGACAAGTGCCAGACTCTTGTTATCCTTTTTGTGCAATGGTTGTGATTGTTACCTTGGCCTTAGGCAAATCCTTAAGAGGAGAAATAAGCTCACAAGGTCTGAAGAGATGGGGAAAAGTAGGATA
The DNA here is from genome assembly GCF_905146905.1 of Nyctereutes procyonoides. Taxonomy (NCBI): domain Eukaryota; kingdom Metazoa; phylum Chordata; class Mammalia; order Carnivora; family Canidae; genus Nyctereutes; species Nyctereutes procyonoides. The sequence goes on along the minus strand of NW_026575047.1, from coordinate 44,326,407 downwards.
TTAAGATCTGAACTTAATTTCTTAGAAACTGAGTAGGATTAGGAAAGATGACTTCTTACTGCTGTTTTTGCTTAATTCTGTTTCCTTCTAAATAGATGATCCTAGGAATGATTAATAGGTTATTTGAGCAATGCCCTTTCCTGTTCTTGTATTCCTAAATGTAGAGCCTCCTTGATCACAAACCTCTGATGCAGGAACGGACTTGTAGTGTTCCTTTTCAAATAAGTCTACCTCTCTTCATCTACTGGATATGATTATACTTTAAGGCTGGTAAAGGAAATACAAAGCTCTTTATTGAGTAATGTCATGTTGATCCAAAAAAGGCCTACTTTTGTTGGAGGAAGGATATGTATCAGGTTAGAAGAAAATGTAAAATTAGCTAGTTATGGGATCTGTGGAAGTTGGACTATTCAGTTCTGTGTGCTTTATTTACTTAAAGAGTATGTGTTGGTCTCAGTACCAACACTGTTCCAGGTGCTTGAGGTCCACCTGAGCAAAGACTTAAAAGAGGAGAGAGAATTATGCAGAGAGAAATCTGGAGAGTGTTCCAGGCAGAAGGAATAGCTAGCTAAAGACTTCAAGGCTAGAGTGTGCCTCCCATGTTTCAGGGACCCTCAGACAGCCAGCATGACTACAGTCTATACACAAGGAGCGAGTGAGATACAGAGGCAATGAAGAGTGCCAGACAACAGAAAGCCCTGTAGGCTACTGAATGTCTTCAGCTTTTACCTTGGGGGAGATGGGGAGCCATGCCAGGTTTGGGGCTGAGGAGGGATATCATCTGATTAACACTTTAAAGGGATTCCTTTGACTGCTATATTACAAATAGACTATTGTTCCCTGCTTCTCTTTGGTACTCCCCTACCCCCTCTTAGAAAGCTATTGCAGTAATCTGAGCCAGCATGGCAGCAAGGAAGCTGCAGAAATTGAACAGATTTGGGCATGTCCTAAGGGTAGAATCAACTTGGTTTTAGGGACTGGGCATGAAAAAAAGAAGGTGACTGCTTTTTTTTTTTTTTTTCATTTTTGGCCCAAGCACCTGGAATATGGAGCCAACATCACTAAGATGTGGGAAACTGAGGTAAAATTTAGATTTGTTGGGGAGGACCAGGAATTAGGTTTTGGAAATGTTGTGGGTGAACTATATATCAGACATGCAAGTGATGGTGGGATAGGAGTTGGATATACAAACCTGGAATTTGGGAGAGCAGCTAGGCAAGTTGGAGGGTCCTAAGCAAATAGATGGTATTAAATCCTTGGAAACTGATTTGGAGTGGAGAAGAGCGGATGTCTGAAGACTGGGTCCTGGGGCAGCCTGACATCAAGACATCGGAGGAAGAGGGGCAAGTTTGAAGGAGATAGTACTGAAACCAGGAATGTGATATCCTGGAAACTATATGAAGGAAGGAGTGCTACAGACCTAAGATGAGAATTGTGGAATCCGAGACAAACAAGCATCTTTGTTGGTTGAGGAGTTTTGTGTAAAGGAGAGCGAGGGAATGGGCTGGCAGCTTCATAAAAGAAGTTGGGTCAAGAAAAGGATACTTTTTGAGAAAAAAAATGCATGGTTGAATATTCAATAAATAAAAAAAATTGTTGATGTACAAGGGACTAGAAAGACTTTCTAGAATGCTATGAGTGTCCTGCTGGCCGGAATACAGATTAGATGTTTAGTTACCTAGCAGCCATCATGTGCCAGGAGGTGGCATGCTATGGAAAGCAGAATAACAAAATGGAAAGAGCCTGGATTCCTAATCATCACGGAGCTGCCAATACAAGCTCTGCACTGCCAACTTCTGGACCAACCATTTTATATCTAAGAGCAATAAACTTTGCTTCTAACATGTTCTTAAGAAAAAAGTCAAACATACAAAAAAAATTCCACAATAAACCCCCACCGTCTAGTTTCTATACAATTTTTTTCTATACTTAATCTATATATTCATCTCTTCCATTGATCCATCTTTTTGGGGGGGATTCAGGCATCTGTACATTCTACCCTGAGTCACTTCAGTGCGTATATTCCACTACCTAGGGTTCTAAATACCTGCTTACATTTCTTACGTTTTTATTTGTCAAAAATTTACATGAAATGCTCTATTTTACTGTAAGCTTTCTTAAAATTTTAATTACAGTATGGTTAACATACAAGTGTTGTTAGTTTCAAGAGGACCGTATAGTGATTCAACAATTTCATACACCATTCTGTGCTCACCATGAGAAGTGCATTCCTTCATTCCCATTACCTATTTCACCCACGGCTCTACCCCTCCTTGCCTCTGGTAACTGTTTGTTCTCAATAGTTAAGAGTATGTTTCTTGGCTTTTCTCTTTGTCCTTTGCTCATTTAAATTCCACATATGAGTGAAATCGTATGGTATGTCTTTCTCTGACTTATTTCACTTAGCATTATACTCTAGTTCCCTCCATGTCATTGCAAAGGCAAGGTTTCATTCTGCTTGAAAATATTCTTTTTTTTAAATTTTTATTTCTTTATGATAGTCACAGAGAGAGAGAGAGAGAGAGAGAGAGAGAGAGAGAGGCAGAGACACAGGCAGAGGGAGAAGCAGGCTCCATGCACCGGGAGCCCGACGTGGGATTCGATCCCGGGTCTCCAGGATCGCGCCCTGGGCCAAAGGCAGGCGCTAAACCGCTGCGCCACCCAGGGATCCCCTGCTTGAAAATATTCGTGTGTGTGTGTGTGTGTGTGTGTGTGTGTGTGTGTGTGTGTATACACCACATCTTACTGTAATATTTGACTTTGTCTCTCTTGAGGTATAATTGACATGTTACATGAGTTTCAGGTGTACAGCATAATGATTTGACATTTACATATACTGTGAAATAATCACCACAATAAGTCTAGTTAATACCCATAACCACACAGTTACAAAAATTTTGTTATAACTACAATTTAGTCTTAGCAACTTTCGAATATTCAATATAGTTGTATTAACTACAGTCATCATGTTGTATATATATCCACATGACTTACAACTAGAGGTTTGTACCTTTTGACCTATTTTGCCTATCCCTTTACCCCTCTCCTTTGGCAACCACCAGTATGTTGTCTCTATCTAGGGCAAGATCATTTGGTATTTGTCTTTCTTTCTGACTCCTTTCACATGGCATAATGCCCATCTTCCTTGTTGCAAATGGTAGGATTTCCTTTTTTTTTTTACGGCTGAACAATATTCCATTGTATATATTACATTTTTATGATCTGTTCATCCATAGATGGACCCTTGGTTTGTTTCTATATTTTAGACCTCTTAAATACTGCATTGTACATGGAAGTAGATATATCTTGAGTTAGTGTTCTCAGCTTCTTTGGATAAATACCCAAAGATAGGATTACTGGGTCATATTTTTAATTTTTTGAGGAACATCCTGTTTTTCATAGTGGCTACACAGTGCACTAACCACACGAAAGTTTCCTTTCTTCACATCCTCCCCAACACTTTTTTTTTCCTTTCTTGATAATAGCCATCCTAACAGGTGTGAAGTGATACCTCATTGTGGTTTTGATTTACATTTCCCTGATGATCAGTGATGTTGAGCAGCTTGTCATGTACTTTTTGGCTATTGATATGTCATCTTTGGAAAATGTCTATTCAGATCTTCTTGTTTTTTAATCAAAATGTTTTTACTATTGAGTTATAGAGGTTCCTTATATATTTTGGATATTCTACCTTTTTATCAGATACATGATTTAGAAAATTTTCTTGTAGATTGGCTTTTCATTTCGTGGATGGTTTTCTTTGCTGTGCAGAAGCTTTTTAGTTCAGTGTAGCCCCACTTCTATTGTTTTGCTTCTGCTGCCCTTATTTTTGATGTCAGATTCAGAAACACATCACCAAGACCAATGTCAAGCTTATTGCCTATATTCTCTTCTAGGAGTTTTATGGTTTCAGGTTTCACATTTAAGTCTTCTTGTGGGTGTTCAGAATGATCTGATCATTCTCTAGCTATGTTCAAGATGAGCATTTTTTTTCTTTAGCTGTGTTCAAGTGAGGAGACAAGTTTAGGGTTGCTCTACTTTTTTTCCATCTTACCTATTCCCCTTCACGTTTAGGTCTTTAATCTATTTTGACTTAACTTTTGAGTATGGGGTGTTAGCTATGAATGTTATGGAAGTATGATTGTTACATAAGTATAGTCACAAGTTTAATTTTGCATGTGGATGTTCAGTTTTATCAACACCACTTACTGAAGAGACTGTCCTTTCTTCATTGTATATTCTCACCTGCTTTGTAAATCAGTTTGAAGTCAGAGTGTGGTGACTTCAGCTTTGTTTTCCTTAAGATTACTTTGGCTATTAGGGCTTTTTGTTTCATACAAAATTTAGTACTACTTGTTCTAATTCTGTAAAAAAAAATGCCATTGGAATTTTGATAAAAATTACGTTGAGGGCAGCCCAGGTGGCTCAGCAGTTTAGTGCCACCTTCTGCCCAGGGCAGGATCCTGGAGACACCGGATTGAGTTGGGCTCCTGCATGGAGCCTGCTTTTCCCTCTGCCTGTTTCTCTGCCTGTGTCTCTGCCCGCCCCCCTCTCTGTGTGTGTGTCTCTCATGAATAAATAAATAAAATCTTAAAAGATTATATTGAACTGTAGATTGTTTTGGATAGTATGGACATTTTGATAAGTCTTCCAGTCCATGAGCATGGCATAGCTTTCCATTTGTGTCATTTTCAGTTTCTTTTATTGATGTTTTATAGTTTTCTGTGTAGAAGTCTTCCACCATTTTGGTTAAGTTCAATTCTAGATATTCTTATGCAAATGAGATTGGAAATGAAGTTAACTTCGTTCTCCTGATTACATTTCTAGACACCAATAACTGTTTTTCTGTATATTGATTTCTGTGTGTATCCTAGAACTTAATTAATTTATTTCTTTTTCTTTTTTTAAAAGATTTTATCTATTTGAGAGAGAGCACAAGCATGGGGAGCAGCAGGCAGAGGTAGAAGCAGGATCCCATTGAGGAGGGAGCCCAATGTGGAATTTGATCCCAGGTCATAAGATCATGCATGACCTGAGGTGAAGGCAAATGCTTAACTGACTGAGCCACCCAGGTGCCCCTCATTTATTTCTAGCAGGATTTTAGGGGTAGGGACGTGTGTGTAATCTTTATGACTTTCTCTATAGATCATCTACAAATGGTGATAAGTTTTACTTGGATGTCTTTTTTCTTGCCTAATTGCTCTGGATAGGACTTCTAAATACTATATTGAATAAAAGTAATCTTTGGTCTATTCCTTATCTTAGAGAAGAAGCTTTCTGCTCTTCACTCTTAGTATGATGTTAACTGTGGGCTTGTCAGTAAGTCTACTATGTTGAGATAGGTTTCTCCTTTACCCACTTATTTGAGACTGGGTAAAGATAATTTGATTTTTTTTTTGGCAGTTGTATACAACTGTATAACCCAAATCCTCACAAATATATAGAACAATACCATTATCCCAGAAAACTTCCTCATGTCCATTCCCAATAAACCCTTGCTTGCATTTACTTCCCCAGCAGCAACTATTGCTTTTGTTTTGACCATGTATTAGTATTCCTTATTCATTTTGACTGTGTATTAGTTTTCCCTATTCTAATACTTCAGATAGGGACACCTGGGTGGCTTAGTGGTTGAGCATCTGCCTTTCACTCAGGGCGTGATCCAGGATCGAGTTCTGCATCTGGCTCCCTGCGAGGAGTCTGCTTCTCCCTCTGCCTATGTCTCTGCCTCTCTCTCTGTGTCTGTCTCTCATGAATGAATAAATAAATATTTTAAAAATTTTTTAAAAACTTCAGAAAAATGACATCCTATCCATATATCCTTTTTAAGGTTATTTTTTTGTGCAGAAAAATATTTTCCCATTTAGCCATGCTGTGAATTTATCAATAGTTCATTCTTTTCTATTGGCAATTATTCATATAATTCATATTCTATTATATGAATATACTAAAGTTTGCTTATTTCTCTGTTGATGGACACCTGGTCTATTTGTGGGTTTTGTCTATTATAAACAAAAATAACATTCTAAGACAACTTTATAGATATTTTTTCTTGTATAGAGTTGCTGGGTCATAGAACAAGTATATTCTAGGAGACAATTTTTTCCAGAGCAGTTGTACTATTTTACATTCTTATCAACAATGTATGCAGGTTCCAGTTGCCCTACATCTTTACCCACATTTGGTGTTGCCAGTTCCTTTTGAAATGTAGACACTCTAGTGCATGTATAATGGTATTTCATTGTGGCTTTAATTTGCATTTTCCTGATACCTAATGATATATATAATCACTTTTGGGTTTTTTTTAATGTGCTTTTGGCTATACATACATCTTCCTTTGTAATGTATCTGTATCTTTTCTCTATTTGGTGTTTTGACTTTATTGAGTTTTTATTGTTGATTCATGAACTATTTGTTTTGCAGATATTGTTTTCCTATCTATGGCTTGTCCATAATTTTCTTGATATCTTTAGGATCAAAAGTTTCTAATTTTGATGAAGTCTGACCTATGAAATTTTTTTCATTTATGATCACTGCTCTGTCCGGTCTAAAATCTTTGCCCACCATCAGGTTGCAAAGATAGTATGTTTTTTTAAAAGACCTTTTATAACAGGATTATAATCCATCTTGAATTAGTGTTTGTGAATGATATGAGATAAAGAGCCAAGATTCATTGTTTTCCATATAGATATCCTTCTAGCTCCATTAGATGAAAATGGTATATTTCTTCTTAAAATTCTCTCATCAATGTTTCATAATTTTTAATATAGAGGCCTTGAATGTCTCTTATTTACAAGCTAAATACTAAGAGTTTTGTCTTGTGATGATATTGTAAATGTTTTTTATTTAGTTCCATGTTTCAATTGTTTGCACACTAGTGTATAAAATACAATTGATTTTTGCTTATTTTATACGGTCTGGTCTTGGTAAACACGTTCTAGTTTATAGATTTTTTTAAGGATTTTCTATGCAAATGTCATCTTCATATAAAGACTTTAAATTTTTCAAACCTGTTACTGCTGCAAGTAACAGGATTCAATACGATGCTTTCTATCTAATCAGAGAAGTAGCACTAGTGGAATTTGATAAAGAACCAATGTCAAACACAATGAAGCTCATTACAATATTTATAGTTTCCAAAAATGCTTCCAACTAAATGTTCAATAGAGGATTTGTTCAATAAATTTATGGTACATAAATTTGTAATAAAATATGGAGCCATTAAACTTGTTCTTGGATAATTAAGAGTATGGGAAAATAATGATATACAGGGGCTGAAAACCAGGATACAAAGTAATCAGAATAGACGGTTATGTTGTATTCAAAAAGATTTCAAATTCTTGGTGTGGAAACAGTTTATGCCTCACGGGGATTAATCACTCAGGAATCCAGGGTGATTATGCCTCATCATCTTTTTAAAAATTTAAAAAGTATATTCTAAGTTTCAGGTGTACATATAGTAATTTGACCCTTATTGTGGGGATCAATTCATAATGTACATCTAGTTACATCTATCACCATACATAATTACCGCAATATTACTTACTGTATTTTCTATCCTGTATATTACATCTCTGTGACTTACTTATTATGTAACTAGAGGTTTGTACTGTGTAATTCCCTTCACCTATTTTGCTCATCCCCACACCACCCTTGCCCTCACAAGTGCCAGTTTGTTTTCTGTATTTGAGTCTGTTCTGTTTTGGGTTTTGATTCCACATTTAAGTAAAGTCATATGGTATTTACCTTTTGGACTTATTTTAATTAGCATAATACCCTCATGTCACAAATGGCAAGATTTCAGTATTTTTTAAAAGATTATATTTAAAGAGTATGCATGAGCAGGAAGAGGAGCAGAGGGAGAGAGAGAATCTCAAGGAGACTCCATGGTGAGCACAGATCTTGTCCATGGCTCTGAGATCATCTGAGATCATGACCTGAGTCAAAATCAGTTAAAGGCTTAACCAACTGAACAGCCCAGGCACCCTGAGATATTATTTTTTAAGAGTACTATTCCACTGTGTGTTTGTAATAGGTCTGTCTTACCCATTTATCTATTGATAGTCAAGATAAGGAAGCAGTGCAAATGTCTACTGTAAATAATGTTACAATGAACATAGGGGTGCATACATCTTTTCAGATTACTATTTTTGTTTTCTTCAGATAAATACCTAGAAGTGGAATTGCTGTACTGCATGGTATTATACTTCTAATTTTTGAGGGACCTCCCTACTACTTTTCATAGTGGCTGCACAAATATACATTCTCACTAACAGCGCATAAAGGTTCCTTTTTCTCCACATCCTCAACAGCACTTGTTATTTCTAGTCTTTTTGATACTAGCCATTCTGAGAGGTGTCAGATATCTCACTGTGGTTTCAGTTTGTATTTCCATGATCATTATGATTAGTGACATTAAGCATCATTTTATGAGTCCATTGGTCATCTGTATGTCATCTTTGGAGAAATATCTACCCAGGTCCTCTACCCACATTTTAAATCAAATTTTGATGTCTTGGTGTTGAGTTGTTAGGAGTTCTTCATATATTTTGGATATTAACCCCTCATTGGGTATATACTTTGCAAACAGCTTCTCCCATTCAGTAGGTTGCTTTTTTTGTTGTGTTGATTTCCTCTGTTGTGCAGAAGCTTTTAATTTTAGTGTGGTCCCAATAGTTTATCTTTGCTTTTGTTTCCCTTGCCTAAGGAGACCGATCCAAAAAATTATTGCTAAGTCTGATGTCCAAGGATTTATTTCCTGTTTTCTTTTGTTTTATGGTTTGGAGCTTCATGGTATAGAGTTTTATGGTTTCAGGTATTACATTTAGATCTTTAATCCATTTTATTTATTTTTGTATATGATGTAATAAAGTGGTCCAGTTTCCAACACTATTTATTGAAAAGATTTCCTTTTTATCATTGTATTTTCTTGTCTCCTTTGTTATAGTATAATCATGTAAGTGTTCATTTATTTCTGGGCTCTATATTTTGTTCCACTGATATGTTTGTTTTTTGTGCTAGAACCATACTGTTTTGATTAGTATCGCTTTGTTTGAAATAAGGGAGCATGATACCTCCAGCTTCATTCTTTCTAAAGATTGTTTTGGCTATTTGGGCATTTTGTAGCTCCATACAAGTCTTAGGATTATTCTAGTTCTGTGAAAAATACTAGTATTTTGGTACAGATTGTGTTGACTCTGTAGATTGCTTTGTGTAGTATGGACATTTTAATAATAATCCAATTCATGAGCATGGTATCTCTCTCTCTCTCTCTCTCTCTCTTTTGGTATTCATCCTTAATTTCTTTCATCAATGTCTTACAGTTTTCATAGTACAGGCCTTTCAATTTCTTGGTTAAATTTATTTCTAGGTATTTTATTCTTTTGATGCAGAAATGGTATAGTTTTCTTATGTTCTTTCTGATAGTTCATTATTAGTGTATGGAAATATAACAGATTTCTGCAAATTAATTTTGTATTCTGCAACTTTACTGAATTTATTCTAATTTTTAGGTAGGGTCCATAAATTTTCCTATATATATATATAAAGTCCTCTTCAAATAGTGACCATTTTACTTTTTTCTTAACCATTTAGATATCTTTTATTCCTTGTCTTATTGCTGGGCCAGGGCTTTTAGAACAATGTTCAGTAAAAGAGGTAAGAGTGGGCATCATTGTCTTGTTCCTGATCTTAGAGAAAGCTTTTTTTTCCCCCTAAGTTTTTCACCATTAAGTATGTTGGCTATGGGATTATTATGTATGGCCTTTATTATGTTAAAATGTGTTCCCACTTATACTCACTTTATTGACTGTTTTTATAAAAAATGGATATTGAATTTTGTCAATTGTTTTTCCCACATCAATTGAGATAATAAAAATTTTTATGCTTCATTTTGTTATTGTGTTGGATCATTTTGATTTATGGATATTGGGAGCTTTTCGATTACTGATTTAATTACTAGTAATCAATCTCTTCAGATTTTATATTTTCTCCGGATTAAGTCTTAGATGATTGTATGCTTCTAGAAATTTATCCATTTCTTCTTGGTTGTCTAATCTGTTGGCTTATTTTTTGTAGAAATCTATTAAAATTCATTGTAACTCCTCTCTGATTTTGGGTTCTTTTTTCTTCAAGAATCTGGTTAAAGGTTTATTGATTCTGTTTATATTTTCAAAGAACCAGCTCTTAGTTTCATTACTCTTTTTTTAAAAAAATATTTTTATTTATTCTTTCATGACAGATACACAGAGAGAGGCAAGAGACACGGCAGAAGGAGAAGCAGGCTCCCTCTGGGGAGCCCGATATGGTACTACATCCAGGGACTCCAGGATGATGCCCTGAGCCAAAGGCAAACACTCAACCACTGAGCTACCCAGGTGTCCCTCATTGATCTTTTCTATTGTGTGTTTAGTCTCTTTTATTTATTCCTACTCTGATATTTCTTTTTTTTTTACTCACTTTGGGTTGTGCTTGTTCTTCTCTTTCCAGTTCCTTTAGCTGTAAGCCTAGATTATTTGATAAATTTTGTTTCTGAATGTAGGCTTGTATTTTATAGCCTCCCTCTTAGAAACTCCTTCTGTTGCATCCCATAAATTTTGGAATGTTTTGCTTCCATTTTTGTCTCAGGTATTCTCTATTTCCTTCTTAATTTCTTCATCTACTCATTGGATGTTTAGTGGCATGTTGTTTAGCCTCTATGTTTGTGTTTTTTCCAGTTTTTAAAATTTGTTTTGTAATTTTAGTCTGATACCATTGTGGTCATTAAAGATACTTGATATGATTTCAATCTTAAATTCATTTTGTGGCCTAACATGTGATCTATCATGGAGAATGTTCTACATGCATTTTTTAAAAGATCTTATTTGACAGAGAATGAACAAATGGAGAGGGAGAAACTGGCTTCCTGCTGAACAGAGAATCCCATGTGGGGTTCAGTCTCAGGACCCTCTGATCATGACCTTAGCCAAAGGTAGGTACTTAATTGACTGAACCACCCAGGTGCCCCATTTCATGTGCATTTAAAAAGATCGTGTATTCTGCTGTTTTGGGATAGAATATTCTGTATATATGTTAATGTGTTCTTGAAGGTCCCTGTTTCTTTATTATGTCTGTATGCTCTATCCATTGATGATAGTAAGAAAACTCTGACATCGTACTGACAATTTCTCTTTGTCAATTTTTGCTTTATATATTTAGGTGTTCCCTTTTTGGGTGTATAGATCCTTACACTTATTATATCTTCTTGTTCCTTTATCATTATGTAGTGTCTTTGTCAGTCTTTGTTGTATTGCTAACTCAGATTTCTTTTTGTTTTCATTTGCATGGAATAATATCCTATCTTTCTCTACTTCTTAACTTTGGTTCTGAATGTGTCTTTAGGTCTGAAGTAAGTCTATTGCAGGTAGCATATAGACTTTTTTTCCCCATTCAGTTACCCTATATCTTTTGATTGGAGCATTTAATCCATGTACATTTAAGGTAATTATTAATAGGTATGTATTTATTGCCATTATCATTTGTTTTTTGTTCCTTCTCTTTTGGGTTGATTTTTTTTGTTTTGAGTGTTCTTGGATTCCTTGATCTTGATTTTTTTTTTTTTTTTGGTGGCTCTATTACAGGTTTTTTTTTTTTTTTGTCTAAGGTTATCATAAGATTCATATATAATACTCTGTATATTATATATATGCTCTATGTATATAACAATCTATTTTAAGATGACTGTCACTTAATTTTGATAATTCTAAAAGGACATTTTTACTCTGCACCCCGTATTTTATGTTGTCATATTTTACATATTGCTGGTATATCTCTTATGTATACAGTTGACTTTACTACTTTTGTCTTTTAATATTTATGATAGCTCTATAATGGTTGATTTATTATATGTTTGCTTTTACCAGTGGGATTTTTTCTTTCCTAATTTTCTCCTATTGTCTTTTCCATTTAGAGTTTTTTTTTTTAAGATTTTATTTATTCATTCATCAGAGACGGAGAGAGAGAGGCAGAGACCTAGGCAGAGGGAGAAGCAAGCTCCATGCAGGGAACCAGATGTGGGACTTGATCCTGAGACTTCAGGATCATGCCCTGAGTCGAAGGCAGATGCTTAACTGCAGGCGTCCCCCCATTTAGAGTTTGTTTTTTTTTTTTTTAAACATTGCTTATAAGGCTGGTGAAGCAGTTCAAAACTTTTTAAACTTTTTATCTGGGAAATTCTTTCTCTCCAATTCTGAGTGATAATCTTGCTAGGTAGATTTTTTTTTTATTATAGGGTGTGTGTGTGTGTGTGTGGTGTGTGTGTGTGTTTCCTTTCAGCACTTTGCAGGCCAGTAAGGAGTGGCATAATATACTCAAAGTTTCTGCTGACAAGTCAACTGATAGTCTTATGGGATTTCCCTTATATGTAATTGATTTTCTTTTGATGCTTTTAAGATTTTCTTTAACTTTTGCCATTTTAATTATTTCTTGGAGAGGAGTTCTTCGGGTTTGTCTTGTTTGGGCTCTATGAATCTTGGGCTTTAATGTCTGTTTCCTTCCCCAGATTGGGGAAGCTTTCAGCTATTATTCCTTCAGATAAATTTCCCTCCTCATTCTCTTTTGTCCTTCTGGGATCTCTATAATAAAACCATTAATACACTTGGTGGTGTCCCAGAGGTCCCTTAAACTATCTCAATATTTTAAATTGTTGTTAAACTTGGATGTTTTCCACTACCCTGTTTTCCATATCACTAATCCATTCTGCACATCTAACCATCTGTTGATACCCACTAGTGTATGTGTATTTTTCATTTCAGTTATTGTATCTTCGCTCTGATTAGTTCATTTTCTATCTCTTTGTTGGGGTTCACTATATTTATCCATTATTTTTCTGAGTTCATTGAACATCTTTGTGACCATTTATCAGGTAGATTGCCTAGCTCCTTTGTGCCTGCTTTTTCTGGGGATTTTATCTTCTTTCATTTGCAACATATTCCTTTGTGTAATTTGTCTGTTTTATGTATTAGATAGATCAGCTACACGTAGTCTTGAAGTGGCCTTATTTGGAAGGCATCCTGTGGTGCCTAGAAACTCAATCACCACTGGTAATCAGAACCAGGTGCCCCATGATATGCGGGCTGCATGTTCCCTTTTTTTGGCTGGTCACAATTGCTGTAGGTATGCTGGTGGGAGGTGCTGACCCCTGGCCTGGCTGACTGTAATACCTCATCTGGACTGCTGTGAGTACACAAGTGGGCAGGGCTGGCCTCCACAGCTAGCTGAGAGGCTCAATTGCAGCTCCTGAAGGCATGCTAGAGGTGGGGTGCAGCCCTCCTGTGGATGGCTATGAGACCCAGCTGCTACTGTTGTGTACTGGTGAGCAAGGCTCATCTCTTTCTTCATCTACCACTGGGCAGGAGCCATTTTGGAGGGGCATTGGTCCCAGTTGAGGCTGCATGCTGGGTATGGCAAGCCACTTTGGAATGCACACACTATGCCATAATACCTTGTGACTCTAGCATCTGAGATGAATGGCTCCTATAGTTCTGCTGCTGGGTAATAGAGACTTGAGACTAGCCAGGAAGTGGTATAACTAACTTTTCATATTTCATTGCTCAAACCTAGTCCCATGATCCTTTCAAACTGCAAATGGCTGAGATAATCACCTTTGTTATCAGAAGAGAAAAAGAGTTCAATATTGGTGAACATCAGTCATGTCTTCTACAAGATGATTTCAAACTTTCTTTCAAATGGAAAAAATTAATGCACGGGACAGAAACTATGTGTGACCACATTTGCGCAACAGTCCACAAGCCTGACACTTCTGGCCTTAGCTGCAGAAATTTTCATCTAAAATCAGTTTTAAACACAAAAATTAGAGCTTAAACAAAAGTTCTTTGAAATTATAGAAACTGTAAAAGAAAAACATCCTGAGATAGGGGGGACAGAAAAGTCTCCTATCCATAGGCTAGACACTTTATAAAATTTCTAAAAAGACTAAGTAGATTTTGGACTGATGGACAATCTCAATACTGACCACTAACCTGAAAGTTAGTACAAGGATAGGAGGTAGCTGTATGGAAGTAAGTGATGGATGAATATTTCTTATGCTATTTGCCAGCATTTTCAGCTTAAAGCACATGTGGAGATGAAAAGTGCCTAAAAAGAAGGTACCTGCAAGGACTTTAGGAGCCAAGTAACCAGGGTTTTGTACTCCATGCTAGTAGCCCTAACTCTTACTCATGACAGCACACAAACAAGAGGGCCTATCTGCAGTGGATCTAGAAGATGTGCAACAAGGCCATGGAGTGGTGAACCAGAACCTTAGCTGACCCCAGGTAACCGTTGCCAGTTTGGAAGGGGAAACTCACCAGCACAACAACGGATTCTTACATGACCCAAATCTCACCTCTAGTGCTTCCACCCTCCTTCTTTTTTACTTGGCAACTGCTGCTGATTTCCTTAATTTTTCTAGAGTAAATATTTATTGAATTCCTACTGAAGGCCAAGCGGTGTGACACGATGAGCAGGTTAAACACAGCTTCCTCTAAGACTCCACCAGCATTCCTGGCCTGCTATGCCTGAAAGAAAGTTTATCCTGTGAGCTACCAATGCCCATACATCTACAATTCTAGTAAGCCAAAATGACCTAAGCTCCCAGATGGAGTTCATACCATATCTCTCTACTGTTCATATCAGTCTGCTGGTTTTTGATGTGGGATGAGGAAGCATATCAGAATCACCTGGGTAGGTGTTTTGTTTTCTAAACCCTTCTCTATATACCTTTTCCTGGAGATATACTTTTGTTGGGATTTGGGATGAGTGGCACTGAAGGATGGAAAAGGAAACTAGGATAGTACATCTTAAACACTTATAAGTACTTATAGTATAATATGCAAACCTTCAAACCACTGATAATCAATTTTGCTTTGTAAAATGAACTTATAATATGCAAATCTTCAAACCACTCAATTTTGGTTGGTTTTTCAAACCAATCAATTTTGCTTTGTAAAATGAACAAACCAGCAGTTTGAAGAAGTGAATCAAGGTTGAGTGGCCAGAAAATGGTAAAGAATCCAAAAATGTGTTTGCCATAAAACTGGAGAGGATATCACACTCACTTATAAAACAAGAGAGGACTGCTATGAGGAAGAATAATCCTATTTATTTATTTATTTATTTATTTATTTATTTATTTATTTATAATTTTATTTTAAGACAAGGAATACTTTATTCAAACCCATCAGAGAAATGGACAGCTTGGATCTGTAACAAAGCATTGTGTTTTAAAGCATAGGTCAGTAATTGTATATGAGAGTATACACTGCTACATACAAATTAACTGATCAGAGCACAACTTTTCAATGTGCAAAACAGAATAAGCTTCCCTGTAAAAGCAGCACCTTTGTGACATTTTTAACTTTAGTATTCCTCTCCTTCTTCACCCTCTCCTTCAACAGAATCCACACCAACCTCCTCATAATCCTTCTCCAGGGCAGCCATGTCCTCACGGGCCTCAGAAAACTCCTTCCTCCATGCCATTACCCACATACCAGTGAACAAAGACATGCTTGACATACATCAGGTCAAACTTGTGGTCCAGGTGAGCCCAGGCCTCAGCAATGGCTATGGTGTTGCTCAGCATGCACACAGCTCGCTGTACTTTGGCCAGGTCTCCACCGGGTACCACAGTGGGAGGCTGGTAGTTAATGCCCACTTTGAAGCCAGTGGGGCACCAGTCCACAAACTGGGTGGTACACTTGGTCTTGATGGTAGCAATGGCAGCATTGACATCTTTGGGAACCACATCAACACGGTACAACAGGCAGCAAGCCATGTATTTACCATTATGAGGGTCACATTTCACCATCTGGTTGGCTGGCTCAAAGCATGCATTGGTGATCTCTGCTACAAAAAGCTGTTCATGGTAGGCTTTCTCAGCAGAGATGACAGGAGCATATGTGGCCAGAGGGAAGTGGATGCGGGGATAGGGCACCAGGTTGGTCTGGAACTCCGTCAGATCCACATTCAGGGCTGCATCAAATCTGAGGGAAGCAGTGATGGAGGACACAATTTGACCTATCAACCTGTTGAGTGTAGGTTGGGCGCTCAATATCGAGGTTTCTATGACAGATGTCATAGATGGCCTCGTGGTCTACCATGAAGGCACAATCAGAGTGCTCCAGGGTGGTGTGGGTGGTGTGGATGGAGTTGTAGGGCTCTACTACAGCTGTGGACACCTCGGGGGCAGGGTAGATGGAGAACTCTAGCTTGGACTTCTTGCCATAATCGACAGAGATGTTCCATCAGCAGGGAGGTGAACCCAGAACCGGTTCCCTCTCCAAAGCTGTGGAAAACCAAGAAGCCCTGAAGACCCATGTACTGGTCAGCCAGTTTCCGAATTCAGTCCAAGACAAGGTCAATGATCTTGCCAATTGTGTAGTGCAGTGCCCTCGGGCATAGTTATTGGCAGCATCTTCCTTGCCTGTGATGAGCTGCTCAGGGTGGAAGAGCTGGCAGTAGGTGCCAGTGCGAACTTCATCAATGACTTTGGGCTTGCCAGCACCCGTCTCACTGAAGGAGGTGTTGAAGGAGTCCTCTCCTCCCCCAATGGTCTTGTCACTTAGCATCTGGCCACTGAATGCCATGTTCCAGGCAATAGAGCTCCCAGCAGGCATTGCCAACGTGGATAGAGATACACTCACGCATGGTTGCTGCTTGGCGGCTGCCGGGCGGATGGCGGAGAAGAAGAGAGGTTGTTACTTCTTACAGCGCGACCTAATCCTAATAATTTAAAAGAGATCTTAGAAACCATAATTTCTGCAACACAAATAGAATAAACATGACAATGAATACTTAAAACTACATTAGAAATCAGACCAAAAAATGTCACCCTCTGAAACACAAAAGTCAGAGGTAGGAATTGTAGGCAAAAATAGGAGGACCTCATGAAATAGAACCAGGAACTCAATATCTGTAGAACCAGAAGTATTAGGAAGAGAAACTAAAGAAGACCAAGAAGTGTTAAAAATATGATCTCAACTAATAACTACAATTGTATTATCACATGAAACCTCACATGCTCTGAGTTGAGACTGTAAGGGGTGAAGCATGAGGAACAATGACTATACATTAACTATAGCAGCTATTCCACTCTCTGCTTCTATAACTGGTCAATAGCACCAAATTAATAACCATAACTTTTTTCACCACCACTTCCTTGTTCTCTCACATTTCTGCTAGGGTAGATGGGATTCTATTATGTTGAAATAGTGCCCACTGTCATTTTCACAAGATCAAGTTCTTTGTGGACTGCTGCAACTTTCCCCCAATACAGTAAATGTCTCTCTCCCAGAGATAGTCCCATTTGCTCTTATTGCATAGCAGCAACCCAATTTCCCTTGGATTATTCACCCCAGTCAGTAGAACCACTCTTTCTCTACCTGTCAGTTTGGGGGCATGGGGAGTTAAAAATGGCCAGGGTTTAATGTCCGTCTATTACATTGAAATGTCTGATTCCTTGTGGAAGCCTTTTCTTGGAGTTACTAGTGTTCCAAATTAAATCCAAGGTCCTAGCAGAATAAAGCAAAGTTTCTTCTATGAATTTTTTAATAAAACAAAGACAAGTCCGCTTCCATATTTTCCCAGACCCATGCATCCTGGTAACTAGAGTGCCCCCATATACTGGCTGCTGATTTAAGGAATATACTACAACATATAAGGCAGCTCCAAACCTTACTGAATGTGGTCTTTCTACTGGTTCTGCAAGTAAGCCTTCACTATTTTATCAAGCCAGCTGCTTCTTTTTAATAGGGTACATTGTAATTTCATGGACTTGAACCCATTACTATATTTTTTTGCCATAAAATGATTGGTTTTGGAGAGATGTTTGGGATACTGCAGTGGTAGACAAGGCATCAATCATGATACTGGCAGAAGTACTTATAGGCAAGAAAGCAAACCCATTAATAGAATGTACATTTATCCTGGTGAGGTCAAATTGTAGCCCTCTCTATAATGGAAGGAAGAATGTAATCAACTTGCCCCAGGTGGCTGTCTGGTATACCCAGGGATTAGGGCTATATTGAGTGCTATTTGTCATCGGCAGGTAAAGGACTCAGTGGTAGCAGGAAGTAAATGAGTCTCATGAGGGGGAAGTCCTTGCTTTTGAGTCCATCCTCCAACCACTAAGCAAGCACTGCATTTGCTAGGTAAAGAGGATGACCACACACTGCTCTGTAGTATGAATGCCTTCTGGTGGGCATTTGTATAAGAAACTGAATCTTCTCTGCATATTCTGAGAAAAGTCCACACATCTCTAACCTTATCCTTATCACCAGTTCCTTATAACCAGTTTTCCAATCTTGATTTCTAGTTTCCTAACCAGCCACCCAGCTTTAACCACTGCTAATGACTTCCTGTGGAGCCTCAGTTTTGTCTTTTCTTTGCAAAGGACACAGTCAGATGTACTATCCAAAGTACATCCTTCATGGCCCTTTTGAAGCCACCCCCCAGTTAAGCTGTATATCCTGCAGACCCATTCATAAACTGTGCCAATATCTTTCCTCTGCTAACTAGTGATCAGAAATTCCCAACCAAGACATTCAGTATGGGTAAGAGAAAAAGCAGGGAAGCATTAGAAAGAGATGCCTTGGGAGGAGTGAGCGATGTACTCATTGCCATTTACTTGTGCCTTCTGGGCCTACTTAATCCCAGTATCATTTAGATCATTTACATTTAATAATGGATGCTGTGTCCAACTCTATAATTTGATGAATCCTATACCATCCAGTTCATGAGTAGTTTTCCTCATGTGCAATTACTACATTGTCACCAAAGTAATGGCCTAC
The DNA here is from genome assembly GCF_905146905.1 of Nyctereutes procyonoides. Lineage (NCBI taxonomy): Eukaryota > Metazoa > Chordata > Mammalia > Carnivora > Canidae > Nyctereutes > Nyctereutes procyonoides. Next base: position 44,307,583 of record NW_026575047.1, on the reverse strand, counting down.
CATGATCTGTGAGATATTAAAGTTCTCAAGTTCCCTAAATATTATAATCTAAAAGATTAACATAGTCTTGAGATAAGACATGTGAAGGCAAACCCCTTCTAATTGTTCTTATCAATAGAAGTCAGAGAAATCACTAGGTTGCTGTATACTCATGGCCAGGGACTATGGTATTTCTAAGTAATTTACTGCATTTGGAACGAAAGGTAAAATTGGCTTGTGATCATTTGTAAGTTGGTGATAATGTACAATTATTCTGCACATCCATCTGGGTTTTGTATAGGCCAAATAGGCTAGGTAAATGGGGCTGTGGCAAGAACTACCACCCCTGTGTCTCATAAGTCTTTGGTTGTGGCTAAAACTGGACAAGTAAATCATGATAGGTCCTTCTATACTAAGAGGTGAATCAACCCTCCAATCCATCTATCTTCCATAAGTCACCACTCAAACCGTAGACCATGGTGACAATTCACTCTTCCGGGCTTGATATCTGTTCAGAGGTGAAATCTTATAATCTCTTCGGAATATCTGGGTATTCTTTCCCTAATGTACATCTACTCTCCAAATAGGTGCTGGTCCCTATAGGGAAAGCCTGGAGGAAGATTTGTAGTTTATACCTGTGACACTGTATTATAGGGTCCTTCCTCAAAGGATGCAGCCTACCCTGAGGCTGTGAATCAGCTTATGACTTGGAAATGGATAAAAGGCCATGGAAACTCATGATAGTGAATTATGTTAGGATTCTGTCGGTCAGAGCCAGAATGTTAAGTATATTTGAGCTCAGTCTAAGAATTTTATTTCTAGGGATCCCATAATTAAATTAGCAAATGTCACAGATCAAAATACTTCCATTTTCACAAAAGACACCATTGCTGATTTTAGAAATTGTGTCCATTTTCTCTGGTGGCTAAGTGCTGCCACCATATCCCTTGTCCCTCAAGATCTGAAAGACAAGGAGAGGGAGTGGCTTCTAGAACCTGGAGAGGAGACATCTAATATAAGCTGTGAGTTTGGGTAAAGAAATGCACCTATTAACAAGGTGCTGGGGAGGCAGCCAGGGGCATATACAGAGCTGCTTCCTTCTCCCTCTACCAAAACCTCTTGGGATTTTTTTAAAAGGTACTTCTCATTGGCTAAACCCCACCCACATCCAGAAGGCAAGGAAGACCCTTCCACACTGAACAGGCTGGGGAAAAGGTAGAGAGTGGATTCAAGGGCCCAGTGGAAAACAGACTGAGCACACAGGAAGATAACTCATGGGATAAAATCCATCAAATATTCAAGAACAAAACTACTAACTGAATAAAAAAATTGAGCACACTAACTTGAGTCAAGTACAACTAATAGAAAACAAAAGTAAAAATTGTAGCTATTTATGAAACATTAGAAGAATTCTCACTCAGAAATATCAATGTGTATACACATTCCTAAGAACTTATATTGCCCATTTGTGGGTCAAATTGTCTTCAATACTTTATTTTAAAGTAATAATCCATCAACAAAATTGATAGTACACTTACATTCATTGTAGGATTCTTTTAATTAAAAAATGCTGGAAGTGTTCAATAATGGGAGGTTTAAAAAAATGAGAGGCTTATTAAAGTATGGTATGCTATGGAAAAAATTAATTTTTTTTCAGGTTTAAATACTATTAGCCTTTCTTGTGCACCCAATTATAGATCAAGTATGCAATCACTTTCTGAAAGTTAATTTATTCCTGTTTAACATTAGGCATGTGGTTTAACATTAGGCATGTTTTTCAATTAAAACACTTTCATAAAAGGCCTCATCTTTGGAAGACTTCTTCATAGTTGTCATAGTGTGTACAAGTGATCAAGATATATTCTCCTCAGTGGGTGCCTAGGTGGCTCAGTTGGTTGTGTCCAACTCTTAATTTCAGTTCAAGTCATGATCTCAGAATTCTTGGATGAGCCCCGCATTTGGCTCTGTGCTCAGTGGGGAGTCAGGATTCTTTTTCTCCTCCTGCTCATGTTCACTTTCTCTCTAAAATAATCTTATCAATAAGGAACTTCCAGCTGGATAAGGTGAAGAAGACACATGTAGTATATAGCATGCAATGTGGTTTATAGGGAACAATAAAGAAAAGCACTCCAACTTATCCAAAGGAAAGGAACACACTAACTTGAAAGGATACCTGCAGGCATCCCATGTTCATTACAGCAATATTTACAATAGTCAAGACCCGGAAACAACCTAAGTGTCCATCAACAGATGATACAGCTCAGAATACTATTCAGCCAAAAAGACAAAATTCTTGTCATTTATGACAGACAATATGGATGGACCTCAAGGGCATTATGCTAAGCAAAGTAAGCCAGAGAAAGAAAAATACCATATGATCTCACTTCTATGTGAAATCTTTTTAAAAAGAAGAAAAAAAACCTGAACTCAGAGATACAGAGAACAGATAAGTAGTTGAGAGAGGTGGGGATATGGGTGGTAAAGGGTGTCAGAAGGTACAAACTTCAAGTTCTAAAAGAAGTCACTGGTAGGTAATATACAGCATGGGAACTGGAATTAATACTGTATTATGTCCTTGAAAGTTGTTAGATCTTAAAGTTGTAAGGAAAATTGTAACTGATGGATGCTAACTAGATGTATCATGATCATTTTGCAATATGTACAAATATTAAATCATTTTGTAATACTGAAACTAATGCTGTATGTTAATTGTATCTTTAAAAAAAATTCCAGGACCATATACGGAGAATGCTTTCTTTTGTCTGAGGATGTTAGGTAAGATTCATAGAGCTAAAGATATCTGTTCTGAGTACTGATAATGAAGTAGGATTTGATAGGTAGGCATCTATGGAGGGCATCCAGGGAAAGAGGAAGGAAAGCAAACTGTGTTCTAGAACAGTGAGTGGTATGGTTTAACAGTCATGTTCTTCAGTGTAATTATGGACGAGTAAGATTTTATTGACTCACCTCAGACCTTAACCATAATTGTTTATCAAAAGGAAATGTTCTTTTTTATATAATTCACTTTCAAGTGAAAATCTCTACAGAAATCAGGACTTAAAAAAGTCTGAGTCTTTTGTGAGCACAGCTTAAATCTGCCAATAGTATTGATTTTCTTCAACATCCTACTTCCTGTTAGATTTCATTGACTGATTTTTAGATTTGGTTACAGAATGTATGCTTCTCTCTGGAATCATCCCCCTGGGGCCAATGATTCCTTATCAGCAATGTATCATTTTATTTGGGGTTGATTATATGTGTTTAACAAGGCATTCAGTTGGAAATATATCTCATAATTTTAATTGTCAATCACCACTTCTGGCGGAGGGCCTTCCTTTCACCATATGGAATATAGATATGAAAAGGATTGACAGGGGGCAGAAAAAATGATCTTCAGTCAGGACTGTTTGGGCCTGGGGGAGGGGGAGAGATACTTAAGTGTTATCTAGATGAATCAATATGATTTCTACTGGCCATCAGCTAGTTAGGCAATAAACACTGGGACATGGTAACATGATGGAATGAAAAGTTCTTTGGGAAAAATATTTGGATTGTGGCTTGTTCATACAAGCACACATGGGTTACTTTTACTCTTTCTCAGCAGAAAGGGGTGTGGAGAGCACGTAGAAGATGCAGAAATGAAGCAGGTGCTGCTTTTCCACAGCTGTTATGCTAATTCTGCCAAGCAGAGGCCAGGGGTGCAGCTGCCTTTCATAATTAGTCATCCCAGAGCTGCTCTGTTGCAGGTGTGCTGCAGTTCTGAGTGCTGGATCTTAATTGTATCTTTTGCCACATTGCGTGGGATGGGTCAACCCTGGGGAGTATGGCCGCAGTTTTCTGGAATGCGGTAAGGAGAGAGGGGCCAGATGTGGCTACCAAAGATGGAAATAGAACAATTGTTCTTTAACGTACTTGGTGGGAGGCCTGGCACTCCCTCACACAGCACCAAAAGTGCAAATTTGTGCAAAGCTGGCAGTTGTATTTCTTCGAAACCATTTTTACCCGCTATATCTGGTCCAACTGTAGTCCTCAGGTGCCCCCAGTCAGAGCAGGTTAGAAGAGGTATATATGAAAGGCTGGCCCTCTGGACCTGCCTTCACTTGATTCCAGTGGAATCTTCCAGCTGCCCTTCTTTGGTTCTGACATTTGACACATCTCTTATGCAATCCAACAGAACTGCTCTCTTCATGTTTCCTTCCTCCTTACCCTGGCTCATTCTATTCCCTTTAATCCAGAATGCAAATCATACTCTCCCTCACATGTCCCTTCCTCCATGAAGCCTTCTAGAACTTTTCCACCTGGGAAGGGAGGGGTGCTTTTTCAAGTTTTTACATCTCTTGGCTCTTCTTGTGCATGTATTTCAAAGCACCAATCACGTCATTTGTGTGGACTTCTCTCCCAATCAGACTCACAGCTTCCCAAGGGCGAAGTATAAGCCTTTGCACAATGCCTACCAAAGAATAGGCCTTAACTGTGCTCAGGATACGATTACCTGTCTTCCCTCCCCCCAAATATTGATACCTGTTATTCTCTTTAGCTGTAATCCACAAGAGGGGTCCTAATCTCCAAAACTGACGTTAACTGGCCAGGTTTTTGTGAAGTTTAGAGCTCAGTGATGGAGAGGGAGGAAGAATGCATTTACTAAGCATCTGCTTTCGGGCAAATTCTAGTATCATCTCATTGTCACAATCACTCCCCAACAAAGGTTTAAGCAACCCTTCAACTTTTATATATTCAAATTCCATAAAGCCCACTATTTTGTACACTGACTCCCTTAACTGCCTTTTATGCATCCGGTTTTATGTGTTATCCGACAAATATTTGTAGCTCTCCTGTGAGGTCAGGCAATCAACCAAAGTTCCCTGAGAAGAGAGTTGGCAGGCATAGGGGTCTGAGGTTGCCTCCTTTCCCTTGGGTTCCACCCTCATTCACATTCTGCCTTCAGAGGACAAGGACCTTCTAGAATAGGAGACAGTTCTGGGTGCCCCTCAGACACTAGATGCTCTGAGGGGGAAAAAAGGATTCAGGAGCGAAAAGGCAGATTCCAAAAAAGATTCCAATGAGCAGAATGGCAAACAGTCAAGCCCGAGAGAATATGCCAACAGGCTGGACCATTTAGCTCATTGCATTTACAGGAAAGGCTCCACACCAATTAATCTGTCCCAGATGTGTCCTGGGATCTGACCCACATCCTCTCCTCCTCTCCCTTCCTCTCCCACCCCCAGGATTAGCAGGTAGGGGAGGCAGGCAGCTTTGAAACATGCTGCCATGACAACATGGCTTATAAAGCTTTCATGACCCCTGCCCACCTCTGTTTACTTCCTGAACTATCTTTTATCACTTTGCTCTTGAACTCTGGTTTGTCATGATATGGTACTAAAAGGTCTCATGAACAGATCATGTTCTTGTTTTTCTAGGCTTTTGGCCTTGCTCTTTCTAGAATGTTCTTCCCTTTCCCATGTCCCCCGCCTCCCCTTTGTCAGGTTAACTGCTACCAGTGCTTGCCTTCACAGGTTAGACATCCTTTCCTCCAGCAAGGCTTCTGTTTCCAGGCCCTCTGGATCTCTCAAATTCCTTACATTGACCTCTTAGAGAGCCTTATCTATTGAAAATGTGTCTCCTTTTGTCTCTGAATCTAGACTTTGAGCTCTTTGAGGATGGCTACTGTGTCTTATGCACCACTTTATCTACAGCACCCAGCATGCTGTTTGCACACAGAAGGCACATAAAGAATATTTGAATGAATAGGCGCAGGAATGAGTTCTTGGCCCTCATGCATACTTTCAATAAATGATTTGCCATGTGGCATCATGAACCATTGGAGACAGTTATCTGGAGAATGGTGTGAACACATTCTAACATCTCTGTGGGGCTCATAACATGAGAAAGAGTTGAATTTTCCCAAGATTATTGGCAAAATTCCTAGAACTTTAGGACTTAGGGTGAAAGAACCTTTTGTTTTTGAGTAAAGCCTTACAAAGAGTTGTCAGATGAGATCTTTACTGTTAAACACAGGAGGGCCTACTTTGGCATAGTTGGTTAAAAGTAGTCCTGTTTTCTACCTTCTGCTCTTATCCTGAGCCCCTGATATGTGGTCACATGTCACATGAAGTTGGTATGTTACATAGCTGATGGGCACAAAGCCGTGCCATATTGGTTAATGGTCATGGGAGTAGGGCTGCCAGGGACTTAGCCTGGCCTCTGAGTCAGGGGACAGGATTCTGGTTCACAGGTTTGTGACCACTTCTGAAGCTCTGAGAAGTGAGGCATGCTCCTCTGCTAGGCTCACATCCAAGTGAGAAGAACAATGAGCTGCTTGTCCACATTATTCTCATGTGGGAGCACAGGCTCAGGCATAGGGATGGTCAGGAGATGCTTGGATGTGGCCTATGAGCTCTTCAGTGAGAGATGCCAAAAAGCAAGCTGTTGTTTACGTTTTATTTTAAATAAACTGCAAATCTACTCAGAGAAACAGTCTCTTCCCCATTACATTTTACATCTACTTCATTCTAAACTACACTGAATGTATTTGACGACCAGAGAACCACCCCTTGCCTCCCCCTACTGTACTGCCCTAAGTCTCAATAAGAGCAATCACTATTAATGCATTGAATTCTATTTATCATGTAGATATTTTAGCATAACTCTAATTAGAGTTAAAATTTCTTACCTTTTTACTCTTAACGTTATCAACATTAAAATAACAATTTAAAAGGCATAATTTTGATAACTCATCTTTCATTATAAATTTTTGTGCAGACTTACTAAACAGATTAGGGGAAAACAAGTTTTGAAAGTGTACTCCTATACTGCAAACACAACTGATGTGCCTACATTTTGCAATGTTTTCTTTCAGGTGTTGCTTGGGCTCAGAATCTTAAAAATATAGTTATAATTAAGCCCTAGATGCTTTTGTATTCTTTTAATTTAAAAATGTTGCCATAATACCATAATTATCAGTTGGTTTCACAGACTTATTAGTGACTATATAGTATTCTTATGGACTAAGTGCTGGGCAGTAAGGTATCTACAGTCTGTCACTTTTATAACTGTATCTTATTTTCTCAGAATGGATTCTATAAGATTTTTAAACTATCATTTGGACTTATTTGATCCCCTAATTCTGAGGTATCAACTCTTCAAGAGTTGGGGTGGCTGCCCTCCAAAGTACCACAAACCTGGGATCCCTGGGTGGCGCAGCGGTTTAGCACCTGCCTTTGGCCCAGGGCGCGATCCTGGAGACCCGGGATCAAATCCCACGTCGGGCTCCCGGTGCGTGGAGCCTGCTTCTCCCTCTGTCTGTGTCTCTGCCTCTCTCTCTCTGTGTGACTATCATAAAAAAAAAACCAAAGTACCACAAACCTTTTATTGAACATCGGCAGGGTTGCATGAGCCGAGGGTATGTTAGGGCCTTCTTAAATCTGAGGGGGAAGTTTGCATTGAAGTGCTAGGACCATTGGCACTGGACTTGCTAGGGCTTGCACAATCTGTGCTCAGTAGGGACAGCTGCCTCTCTGCACTTGGCTCACAGCTCTGCTGCCAACAAAGGGCAATGATGGTGATTCCTGGTATTGTTCATCCAGCACCATGGCAACTAAATATTCCAAAATTTGCTACCTTGAGGTTGATAAAGCTGAGATGCATTTAAAAAATATTTTTAAAAACCTTTTAGGAACATACTGGCACCTAAATAACAAAACAAATAGTGGATACTATGGACACATCCATCTTGCTGAATCTGTGAGGATGTCCAGCCTTCAGCATGTTTGCCCATTTTTTCATTTATGCCTACAGTTTTAATCATTGCCTCCCCTGTGCTTCTCAATATTCTCCCCTTTTCATTCCAAATAAGCCTATTTATCTCTAAAGGTTGGTAGCCTATTGGGTAACTGGGAAAGGTCAGAGCTCAAAGGAGCTGCTGCTGCTGCTGCTGCTTCTTCTGGAACTGCAAACTAGGAAGGAAGAAGTGGTTTGATAGGGGGACAATCTTTTACTGCCAATTACCATTGGTAAATAGAGAACATAAAAGAACTTCTACTTCTCCAATTTCATAAAAGAATTTCTACTCTACATCTTCTAGGTTTCATAACAAATAGATTGTAACTAAAAATCATACAGTATTGGATACCTGGGGGGTTCAGTCAGTTAAGTGTCTGCCTTCAGCTCAAGTCATGATCCTACTGTCCTGTGATCCAGCTCTGCATGGGGCTCCTTGCTCAACAGGGAGTCTGTTTTTCCCTCCTCCCTTCCACCTCACCCCCAAGCCCCAGTTGCTCATGCATGCTTGCATGCGCTCTTTCTCACAAAAAATAAATTTAAAAAATTTCAATCAAATAGTGTTTATCTTGTTTTTCCTTATTCTGCCATAATCTTTGGTAGTTTTCCACTCAAGTCTGTAGGCCAATGATGTTCAAATGTGATTCCTGGACCAGCAGTATCAATACGACCTGGGAACTTGTTGGAAATGCAAACTGTGGGTCTTCACAGACCTATTGAATTAGAAACCCCGGAGATGGGGTTGATCTATCCATGATTGAAGAGCCTTCTAGGTGGTCTTGATGCACCAAGTTTGAAAACTTTGTAGGCTATTAAACATTATTTAAATCCTGCTACCCAAAGTATGGTCCCTGGATGATCCGCTGGGTGAGCTTGTTAGGAATGTAGAATCTCAGGCCATCTCCAGACCTGCCTGAATCAGAATCTGCATTTTAAGAGTGATGCGAATTACTGGAGTCCTGCTAAAATGCAGATTCTGATTGGATTTGGAGTGAGGTCTCAGAGTGCATTTCTAATGAACTTTCAGGTGATGCAGCTGTTGCTGGTTTGTGGCCCACATATTGAATAACGAGGCTCCATTGGGCATTTAAAAATACTTTTAAAAAACGTGAGCTTTAAAAAATATCAGGTTCTTTACATAAGTATCATGTAAGTTATACACTAATAGCTCCCTTTTATAGATGAGAAAAAATAAGGCCAAAAAAAATAAACCCCTTGCTCAAGGTTGCATGATTCATTTCTGTAAAAGCCAGGAAAATAGGCATATGGTTCTTCGCTTGCCTCCTACTATATGGTTTTCAGTGTTGAATAAATCTAAAACACGTTCAAAATAATAATGAAGCAAGCTAAAATCCAATTTTCTAGTGCCATTATTTTCTATTATTTTAACATACTTAGCATTTGTATTTCTAGCTGATTTTTTTGACTGTATTAATCTTCATATTGACTATATGTTTAGATTATAGCAATAGAGGATATCATCGATGTCTACAGATAAGTTTGTAACTAATCACATTTCATGTACCATTTGTACCAGAGACAGAGATGTTCTAGGTCTATTTTTTGAGCTTTGCTAATGTTCTTATTTTACAATTACAACTTCTTAAATATGTGAATTTAAAACTATTAGCTGTCTTACGAAGTGTGACTTCATCTTCAATGTGGAAATTTCCAACCTCACCTCTCCACTTCAATGTGGAGATTACATTTCCAGCCTCACCTGGTGCTGCCAATTCCTGCTGTTCTATCCCTGGAGGGATAACAAACACACCTGAAACTGTGAGTTTATCTGGCATCTTTGGGTCAGAATCAGCTGCTACATTTCTGAGTCCTGGAAGGAAAGCATACTATTTTCTAAAGTGGATGAGGGAAGGGAAAGGGAAAGGAATGTGGTTTGAGCTGATGCTTGGTGTCTCATTTTGGAGTTAGCTTACTATGCATGTATTTTAAAACTCTTTGCTGTGAACCTGGTTTTGTGTGAAGCTAAAGTAATGTATCCCGAACCTTTTGGGAGATGAGCTCAAGGCACAGGCAAAGTCTTCAAAGACTCACGCCATTTCTGCTTTCTGCCCAGCTCTCTCAGCGGACCCTCATTTTCTGAAAGGAATAGGTTTCATTTTGTACCTGTTACTGATGTGTCAGTCAGCTGCACATAGAGTCTGAAGCTATTACCAAGGGAGGGGAAAAGAAAAAAAAACCCATTGCACTTTTAAATTACATTTCATGTTAAACGATCTCATTACTTTGAAAGGAGGATAAAATGCAATATAATGTTAGCATGTCTTGGCAGCCTCTTCCTTTTCAATAGGGTGTGTTGGTGCTTGGGAGATGATGGATAAGGGGAGAAGAAGAGAGACCCAGCTTTGCTCCATGCCATCAAGATCTCAGTCAATATACAGTGATAAACATAAATAGATCACCTCACCACCTCTGAGGCAGGTTGGTACATTTATCCAGACTGATAGATGAGGGAATTCACAATAAAGGCAATTTGAAGATCAAGCTGAAGAGATGCATAAGAGGATTCCGTCTGGCATACTCTGCATCAGTAACCTGCTGCTTGTCTGGTAGAAAGGCTGGTATATTCCTTCCTTGGAGCTCATTGCCCAGCAAAGGTATATCCATCCTCAATTGGACATTGCACTCTGAGCCACAACCATGTAAATTTCTGTGGTCTGTACTTCAAATATAGGGTCCATGGGACTTGTGGCTACAGATCTCTAGTAGTTAGTCCTATAAAAGGGAAAGTGTATATCCTGAGAACTGGCAGTGACTGCTCTACTGGCTTTATACTACGTAATTACCACTCAAACTTCTAGTGTGCTGAGCAAGGCAGAAATTTATGATCTGCCTTTGTACTTTCATTTGGACACTTGACTAGTTATTCACACCAATTTTAACCAAATAAGGAAACCACACTCTAAAGACATGTCTCAGGGATGCTGGAAAAGTGCCCTGTTGCTTTACCCTGCCTCCATGATTATGTTCTTTAACTCTGACTGGATTGTGAATCACTAAGGTAGAGATCATATGTTGAGTCTTTTTTTTTTTTTGTACCCTCACCTCATAGACACACATGCAGTGTCTTGTTCATGGTAAATGCTCAAGAATAATTATTTAAATCTTAAAACTCTGGTCATCTAATGTTTACTCAATAATCCTCAATGGCTTCTTATATTCTAAAGAATAAAGATAACTCTTACATATATCATCCTAACTCCATGCTGTGATCCCAATTTTTCTCACCTACCTTTTTCTCCTGTGGATGAGTCAACCCCAAAAAGTCAGTGTTTCAAAAGCTTTGTAGTGTCCCCATTATTTTTCCCTCTGTAGAGAATGTACATGGTCTCATCTATCAGAATTCTACCTACTTCTCAAAGTCCTGTTCTAATGCTGCCTTCTGCCCAAAGCCTTGCCTTAACCCCAAGCCAGGATTCCTATCCCCCTTATTTGTTTCCTCTGGTGGGCCCTCTTTGTTTCATGATTCCTAGCATCTAGCATTATTTGTTCCCTCTGTCCAACACAGTCTGTGCTGGAGCTGCCAGTACCACTTTACACACTCTGAGGATGCCAAGGGCAAATTTGTAAAAGGAAGGCAGGCAAACTGAGAAGGTGTTACTTTCTGCAGTGGCAGTGGGGTGTAGGAATTTGTGTTTTGAGAGTTTTCTGCAAAGAAGGGGAGGCAGTAGTAGCGATCTGAAACCAGCATATGAAGATAGACCTTATCTGAAGTGAGAGAACTTCACATCAGCTGTGTGAGAGGCTCCTAGAAATTGCATGGCAAGGTTATGACAATAGTTTGTTTTCTTCCATTTTATGAAGCTCATTATGTAAAACGTAATATATTTAATGTTTTAAATTTTGAGGCATAATCATGAAATATACTCATAAATTCACTTCCCAACTTAAACCCAAGCATTGCAAAAACCATTCAGGCTCTTTATTGTTCTTCTCTAATCCCACCACCCTGTCTGACCCTACTACCTCCATCCCCCACCCTGCCTCACCAACTAAAGTAACTACTATTCTGAAATCTTTGTCATTCCCTTGCTTTCATCATAGTTTTGTCACATACACATGTATGTTTCAAAGTATCTTTATTTCATTTTTCCTTGTTTTGTACTTTGTATAAAATGGTATCATATATTTATATTCTTCTGTGATTTCTTTTCACTTAAATTATATTTCAAAGATTCAACCAGGCTTGTGAGTATAGTTATAATTATTTGTATCTCTGAATATTCCTTTCTATAAACCACACTTACCTGTCCATTCTTTTATTGTTGGGTACTTGGATTATTTCTGCCTTATTATCATGAACAATGTGCCTATTAATCTTTCACATATCTATCTGAGCATAAGTGCAAGAGTCCTTATTGTACCTGAATTTGATTTTAGTATATGGTGTGAAGTGGGGTTGAATTCCTTCTTGTTCCCAGATTGGTAGTAAATCCTAGCACTGTTTACTAAATAATTATCCTATCCCCAGAGGTGTTAAATTTGTATAGACATTTGATATGTTTCTTAGTTTTTTGTTTTCCTGTTTACCAAAATCATAGATTGTCTTAATTACTATTATTTTTAATAAGCTTTGACATCTAGTGGGAAAGTCTACCTTTATGGAGATTCTTCTTTAAGAATATACTTGCTACTCTGGTTTTTTCATAGTCACTTAAAATTTGGTATGTCAAAAGCATGATGGAAGAAAAAGGATTAGATTTATTCTCCCACCTAATACAGAAAATGGGTCATACTAACAATGTAATGATGATATTCAGATATTGGACAGAGGAGTTTTCTTCTGAGTGATCCCTGAGAACAAGGGGCGAGGGGGAAGTTAGCCCCTTAAGTGCCGTAGTTGACTGCCTAATATTTTCAGACCACAGTACAAGGAAGGGAAAGGCAAATAGAGTCTAGCAATTTGGCTAAGTTTATAATTCAGAAGAGTCAAGGAAGTTAGAATTTGTGGAGCAAAATCCTGGAGAGAAGGAAAATGAAAAGAGAAAAAAGCCCTAAAGCTCTTCTGATCCCCTTGAGTTGTTGGCTGAATATTGATCTGTAAATCCACATGAAGAAACTACTGAGACTAGGGAAAGAACCACCAGAATGGAATAGGAATGTCAATTTTCATAGCTTACGCAGGGGCAAAAAATAGTTTTCATTTCCATCATCTAAAGTGGAAAGACTTCCTAAGAGGCATGACAAATAGTAGCATTAGGAAAAGGATAGTGCCTCAGTACTTAAAAACAAAAATGGATAAAATTGATCACAGATTTTACAGCATCCCAAAGTCCAATAATATTTAATGGAACACTACAGAATCTGCCCCAAATAAAGTGAAAAAGTCTTAACATCTAGCATTTAATAAAAAATTACTGGGCATTCCAAAAAAAAGTAGGACTCAAAAGTGGGAGAAAAGTTCATCTCAAGCAATTTAAACAGACCCAGCAATGAAACAAATTATAGCTGTTTCAATGTATTTGTCTATTATTCTATTAGAAATATACCTCATATGTTAAGAAGATAGAGGAAAGAATCCATCTATTAAGAAAAGAAGTAGAAGATTTCCAAAAAAGACCTGAAATGGATTTCTAAAGATTAAAAAAACAAGAGCTGAAATAAATACTGGGTGGAATTAACAGCAGCTTAGATAATGGAGAGCACAAGATAAACAAGCTTAAAAACATAGCAATAGAAACTACCCAAAATGAAAGAGAAAAAAATACAAAAGAATATGATTTCACTCTTGTGGAAGTTAAGAAACAAGACAAAGGATCATAGAGGAAAGAAGGGACAAATAAAATCAGATGAAATCTGAGAGGGAGACAAACCATAAGAGACTCTTAACTATAGAAAACAATCTGAGGGGTGCTGGAGGGGAAGTGAGCAGGGGGGGTGGATTTATTGGGTTATGGGCATTAAGGAGGACACTTGATGTAAAGACCACTGGGCATTATATGCAACTGAAGGATCCCTAAACTCAACCTCTGAAATTAATAATATACTATATGTTAATTAAATTTCAATAAAAAAATAAGCATCAGTGAACTATGGGACAATGTCAAGTGGCATTAATGTGTATAATTTGAATGCCATAAAAGGAAGGAATAATAAAAGTACTTGAACAATGTCAATTTTTTTTCCAAAATTGATGAAGACTAAAAACAAACTCAAAAGAAGCCTAGCAGAGTAAATATGAAGAAAATACCACAGAATATAACATTGGGCCATTTGATTATGATAAAAAAAAATCTTAAAAGCAGCCAAGGAAAAAAGACCTAGATGAGTGCAAATAAAATGACAGATGTCAAAAACGATGGAACAGAGCCAGAATACAGAGGAGGGACATTTTAAAATATTGAAAGAAAAACTCCACCTAGAATTCCATACCTTAAATCTTTAAAAACTGAAGGAAAAGTAAAGACGTTTTTCAGACATAAAAAGCTACAAGAATTCATTGCCAACAATAGACTACAACTACAAGAAAAGTCAAGTGAAACTTTCAGGCAGAAGGAAAATGATAGCATATGGATATTTGAATCTATTCAAATGAAGAAAACTAAAAATGGCAAATATGTAGAAAAATATACTTTTTTCTAACTTCTAAAATTTTAAAAACTGATGCTTTAAAGCAGGAATTGTATTCATATATATGACTATAATTATAAATGTATATATTTCTAGAGTCTATAACAAAGTTGTATGACAATAGCACAAAGGCAAAGAAGGGAAATAGAATATTTTTTAATGTTTGCTATATATGGAGCAATATATTTGTAAGAAAACTCATAAATTAAATAATGTGTATTATAAGCTCTATATAACCACTAAAATTATAGCTAATGAGTTTATTATGAAAGTACAAAATGCTCACTTTATACAAAAGGAATCGGAGAAGGGAATAAAGAACATATAGGGCAAATAGATAACTATGAAGATGGTAAATTTAAATCAATATTGATAATCCTATTACATGTAAATGATCTAAACACCCAAGTTAAAGGCAGAGATTGTCAAGTTGAATGTAAAAATACAAGTGAACTGTATACCATTTGCAACACACCTATGTAGTTATAAAGATAGGTTAAAAGCAAAAGGATTAAGAAAGAAATACCATGCTCACACTAATCCAAAGAAAGCTAGAGTGGCTATATTAATATCATACAAAGTAGATTACAGAGCGAGAATTATTACCAGAGATTATTTCAGAATGATAAAGGCAAATTCATCAAGAGACCATAAAAATCCTAAATGTGTATGCATCTAATACTGGAGATTCAAACTGCCTAAAGCAAACACTAAATAACTGAAAGGAGAAATAGAAATGTATAGTTTTAGATGGAAATTTAGATACTCTTCTTTCAATATTTTTAAAAAAACATTTTATTTATTCATGAAAGACACAGAAAGAGGCAGAGACATAGGCAGGGGGAGAAGCAGGCTCCCTGTGGGGAACCAGATGCGGCACTGAATCCCAGGACCCCAGGATCATGACCAAGCACCCAGGCATCCCTCTTCTTTCAATAATTAATGGAACTAGTAGACAGGAAATCAGTTCTTAAATGAACTGAGCAAAGTCTTGAAAGATGTAGTTGATCAAATTCAAAAGGAAATAAAAAACACGACTTCTCTTAAATTTATTAAAGGTGCTAAATTCATATTAAAAATTTTCTCACAAGTCTCTATAGAGAGTCCATATAGATTTAGTAATAAATTCTGCATAATATTTAAAAAATAGTAATACAAAATTTCTCCAGAAAATGGAAAATTTATCCTTTTTTCCTTCCTAGGAAATCTAAACTATTATACCTTCAAATATTGCCTTCTCTTCATTCTTCACTTCCTCTGACTTCTAGCTGAATGTTGGGTTTTTGTAACTCAGTCTTTCAGGCCTTGTAATCTCTGATTTCCAATACTTAGGGGAATGCTAAAATATTTAAGGGTAAAATGTCATGATATTTGCAGTTTACCTTCAGATGGCTCAACAACAATATATGTATAAATTTACATATAGACATACTATTTCTTTGTGTTCTTCAATTAAAAAAAAACTATACTGTTTTTTCTTCTAGCAACTGTTCTGTGTTTTAAGCACTTTAAGATTTTATTTTGACGATGCCTGGGTGGCTCAGTGGTTGAGTGTCTGCCTTTGGCTCAGATCATGATCCTGGGGTCCTGGGATCAAGTCCCTCATCAGGCTCCCCATAGGAAGCCTGCTTCTCCCTCTGCCTATGTCTCTGCCTCTTTGTCTCCTATGTCTCTTTGTCTTTCATGGATAAATAAGTCTTTAAAAACTGCTAAGCAAAAATACCTTAATTTTTTTTTTATTTTGAAGTACTCTCTACCCTCAACCTGGGGCTTGAACTCATAACCCCAAGATCAAGACTCACATGCTCTTCTGACAAGTCAGCCAGGCACCCCAAATATTTCAATAATAAAATAAAATAATGAGGTTAAAATAAGGATATTTTCAGATTAAACAAAGAGCTCTTTGGCTATAAGGCTCTTCTATAGAATACTTAAATTATCTTCAAGAAGATACAAGAATAAATGGAGACGAAATAGTTAACATGTGGATATTTAAATGAAATTGACTAGAGTTAAAATGCTAACAAGATGAGAATTTCATTCTCCCTTTTAATTCTTCAACACAGCATACTGACTTATACTATCTGATAATTCTGATATGTGAAGTCTTTATAGATAAAGCCTATGATTGTGTCTTTTTGTTTGCTCTTACTTGGAATGGTTTTTTCTTAAGTGTTATGATTTTTGTTTGTTTGGGAGCTTATGCTTTTTGGAACACTTCTGAAATTTCCCCAAGACCTGGGTTGCATTTCTCTAGAGAGGATTTGTTTTCTCCTGAGATCTGGGATCAGTCAGACCCAGGTCCACATTAAGTAGAATTCTCTTTGAGAGATTTTGGGCCAAAAAATGGGCTGTATGACTTCTGTGTGTGTCTAGTTTGTGGTTGTAGAAGATCAGAAGAGGCTATTTCTTAACCTCATTATTTTATTTTTAAGCATGTACCTGGAACCTAGACTTAGTAAGGTAATTATCTATAGAGGCCTCTATGGCAAGGATTGTGTCTCACTTCTCTCCTTAGCCTCTGAATCACTACATCAAAGGATTTCTTTTTTTTTTTAATTCATTCTCCATTCATTTAAAAGTATGTGTGATACAGAATTATTACCTAACTTTCAGTGCCAGAGATAATAGTGTTCTTTCTACTAAGAGTTGTTTTGTGTTATGTCCTTGGGTGTATATTATGTTTTTATAGGATAGACAATTAGGATTCTTTTTCTTTTAATGCAGTGCAGCTCTGGGTGGAGGCCTGGGTATCATAACATGTGGATTATAGCACAATATACAGTGCTTTGTGTTCTAACCATTGTTATATTTGACTTATCCTCAAACTAGGAAGAAAGCTTCTGAGGACTCAGAATGCATCTTACTAATAACTACATTTCTAGTGGCATGCTAGTGAACTGGCTCCCTGAAAGTAACAAGCTCTGATTTGTAGTGTTGGCCAATTTTTGTGCTATAATACTCCAACTTTGGCCAGTTTCAGATTACCAATGGTCTAACAACTGAATCAAAAATTTCTGAAATTTTAAGTATCAGCTCTTGCCAGCTGACAGAGCTGGCTCCAGCATACCACTGCCACAGCTCCTCACATAATGTATAACAGAGAGGATGCTCAATAAATCATTGAATTGGGATCCCTGGGTGGCGCAGCGGTTTAGCGCCTGCCTTTGACCCAGGGCGCGATCCTGGAGACCCGGGATCGAATCCCACGTCAGGCTCCCGGTGCTTGGAGCCTGCTTCTCCCTCTGCCTGTGTCTCTGCCTCTCTCTCTCTCTCACTGTGTGACTATCATAAATAAATAAAAATTAAAAAAAAATAAATCATTGAATTAAAGTATAAAATGACTTTTTAGTACCCTGGGCAGTGTTAATAATAATCAGCAATTCTTCCCACTTTCCAGATTTTTCCAAAGTGGCTACTCAAGTAAAATTACCTCTCTATACCTCCTGTCCTTCGATTATCTTTCTTTTATTTTATTTATTTTATTTTATTTTATTTTATTTTATTTTATTTTATTTTATTTTATTTTATTTTATTTTATTTTATTTTATTTTATTATTTTTTCGATTATCTTTCCAGTTCAGGCAATGAAATGACTAAATGCTTTGTTCTTTACTGTCTTCTTTCAATTTCCTATAAGACCACACAATAAAATGACTACAATGAGTGATAGCTCCAAAATGATATGGAAACCAAAATTTCAATGTAGTTGGTGCCTCTTTGGGTGATACAAAAAATGAAGAGTTGAAAAAAAAATGAAGAGTTGGCTGCAGTGTCAAAAGCAAGTTTTCCATTTTTCAAAAATAGAAGAAAAGAAAAACCCTAGGTCAGGATTCTTCACTGAGTGAGATAATTGGTTTTATGCATATGTACAGTATTCCTAGTTGATTTAATTGGCCCAGTTAAATCTATTGGGTAAAGATAATCTAATAAAGTCTTAAAAGCATATAAATTTGGAGAAGTCAGAACTGCTTTCAGCTTTAGTGATAAGAATAGGGTTCATAAAACAAAATGTTTGAGTTGGGTCTCAAAAGGTGTAGGATTAAGCCATGTCAGGTTGGAAATTTTAGGAATAGAAGAAACATCTATAACCATACCCATTCTCTGCATTTCCTTGAATTTATGTGCATCCCTGGAGGACTGTAAATGCTATAACAATGTATAGATTTATGTGCATGAAGATGTCTTTGCTGTTGAAGGATAGATATCTTTCTTTGAAGAATGTAGGATATATTAAACTACTGAAGTCTCTACTTTTATCTTTTCCCCAGCTAATATAGGTTTTACATTAAAATGGATAGGAAAGGGGCAGCTGGCCGGCTCAATCCATAAAGTGCATGACTCTTGATCTTAGGGCTGTGAGTTTAAGCCCCACATTGGGTAGAGAGCTTACCTAAAGAATGTTTTTTTTTTTAAAATAGAATTCTGGAAAGGAATTCCACCATGGAATTTTCATAGCACACGTAATTTTTGAGGAAAACAGCTAAAATAATTTTCCCTTGAAGTTAAAGACTTTTAAATTTCAAACAATTTGGGGATGTTATTTGATAAGATTGATTGAACAGATTGCTTAGAACCTGATGGAGTTTATCACATGTTTTTTTGGGAGAGGGCATGGTTGAAAGTTGAACACACATCTGAGAGACTGAGTTTTTCGAATTGGCTGTTTCAATATCAAACATTTTGAAAGCTTGTTGTAAACAGATAATGATTAGCATTCACATTTTCTAAAGCCGGGAACTTGAAACTCCATTCCCTCTCACCACCTGCCACAAATCACCAAGCTTCATCATACCTCATATTTCCCTAATCCATGCAATCCTCTCCATCCCCTTTACTACTGAGTAGAGGCCACCACCTAGCTCCATGCAGAAAACTATCACTGCATCTCATCTAGCTTTGTTTTCCTTCCTTACCAATTATAATTACTTTCTGCTGCCTATAATAGAAATGTATTTCACAGCAACTTAAACAAAATAAATCTGTATTTTTCCCTCAAGTGAAGGGGGTCTGGAACTAAGCAGACTTCTAGGGCCAGGATGGCAGCTCCATGACAACAGGACTAATTCTGTTTCTGCTTTGACATTCTCAGCATGTGACTTCTATCCTCAGGACTGCTTCATGATAGCAAGATGGACACTATTGCTATAGCCATTGCATCCACATTTCAGGTAGTAGCAAGAAGGAAGATAGCAAGGGCAAAAGAATTTGCCACCTAATCAGTCCCCTTTTAAAGAGATTTTTCAGAAACTGTAATCAAAAGCCTTTATTTACAGTTTATGGAACAACCCTGTTGGCAAAGGCCAGGAAGTATCTTATTGATTGATTGTTTTTTTTATTGGAGTTCAATTTGCCAACATACAGCATAACACCCAGTGCTCATCCCATCAAGTGCCCACCTCAGTGCCCATCACCCAGTCACCCCAACCCCCGCCCACCTCCCTTTCCACCATCCCTTGTTTGATTCCCAGAGTTAGGAGTCTCTCATGTTCTGTCACCCTCTCTGATTTTTCCCATTTTCTCTCCTTTCCCCTTTATTTCCTTTCACTATTTTTCATATTCCCCATATGAATAAAACATATAATGTTTGTCCTTCTCTGATTGACTTACTTCACTCAGCATAATACCCTCCAGTTCCATCCACGTTGAAGCAAATGGTGGGTGTTTGCCATTTCTAATGGCCGAGTGATATTCCATTGTATACATAGACCACATCTTCTTCATCCATTCATCTTTCCATGGACACCGAGGCTCCTTCCACAGTTTGGCTATTGTGGACATTGCTGCTATAAACATCGGGGTGCAGGTATCCTGCCGTTTCACTGCATCTGTATCTTTGGGGTAAATCCCCAGCAGTGCAATTGCTGGGTCATAAGGCAGCTCTATTTTTAATTCTTTGAGGAACCTCCATAAAATTATCCAGAGTGGCTGCACCAGTTCACATTCCCACCAACAGTACAAGAGGGAGGAAGTATCATTTTTAAGTAGAAATATTGCGGCTCCCCCTAAAGACTGAGAGTGGAAAATGGGTACTAGAGAGGCAACATCCATTGATTGTTAGATGTGTCCATCTTTGCAACCCTCACTAACATGCAAATTTGTCACATCAGTCATCCAGTAAAAATGCTTCTAGTATTCCTTGTTGTCTCCAGATAAGGCCCTACTTTACCTGTTGCTTCTGCTTTATCTCTTGCCATTCCCTACCCCACACTCTGTTGACCCGTGGACCCAATCTCCTTCCCCTTCCAAAATTCCAGAACTTGGCACACTTTCCTCCTTACTTTCCTCAAGCTTCTTTGTCTATTGACTTCCTACTTTTAGATTCAGTTTCAAGTTTGTCAGAAGTCTTCTGTAACCACTTGAGGTTGGGTTAGGCATTCCATCACTGTGCACCTTTTCCTTATTCCATTCATGCATTTAGCACATTGTATTCAATTTATCTTTTACTTGTCTCTCTCCCCAAATAGCTTGTAAATTCATGGAGGAATAGAAAATTGATTTTCATCTTTGCACTTCCTATGCCTAACATAGTGATAGCATATCAAAGCACTGAATATATTTTGATTGAATGAATAAACAAATTCATTGATCAAAAATGGGTTGGTTATGGATCTTTGTCTTGATGACTCCGGCAATGGTTACCAGCTCAGGAGTAAAAGCTACAGTGAATGTGGTGAGAAGGCATGGCAAAAGAATAAGAGGAATCAAGGGGGCAATGAATTGGCCCATCAGAAATGACTGCTTTAAGCTTCAGATTGCATAGTGTATGTAGGAAGTCGTCAAAAAAAAAAAAAACTTTGAAGTGGAGTTTTGTTTTTTGGGTATTTTTGTTTTTGTTTTGGGTAAGGCTATCAAAAGATAAAATGCATTATTCAGGTAGGATTTGAGGTAGATTATTCAGGTAGAGTTTGAGATCAGTAGAGATTCATGAAGGCTGTCTGGGAGCCCTTGACCTGAACTGGATGTATGGGCTAGTCTCTTGACCTGAAAGTATATATAATATATGTATATCATAATTTTATTAATGATATTAAACAATTGAGATTTCTTTTAGAGTTATCTCATAGAAACATCATTTTTTCTATTAATTATGACAAATTATGCTATCATAAAATATGGTTTTTGCTCAGGATTAAGGAGGTGGTAGAAAGGGTTTTTTGTTTTTTTTCTGCTACCCTCTGAGATCAGAGGGTATGTCTGCACCAAGAATAAGAACGATGAATGCGGGGCATCCCCCTGTGGACTGTAGAGGCATCACACCCTGCAGGACCTCTTGTCAATAAGGTAAGTATTATAAAATCCTTCCCTAGAGCCATTTAATATGTCAGTTTTAGGCATGTTTCCTGAAGAAGATAAAAGGAAAGGAAACAGCTTTAACCACTAAAAGGGTGGAAGAAGAGCCATGTGGAATTAAAAACCAGCATGACAGAGGCAGTGGAGCAGTTGGACACCCCTTGCTTGAGAAGCGAGCCCTGTGTCTGGCATTAGTAAAATAATTCCAAAAGTACTCATTGAAGGAAGGAATGACAATGGTTTTGTAGTACTGATTAGGTGTTTTAGTGAGTGAATTATGTTATTTTTCTCCTGCTTAAGCACTTCCCAGACAAGGAAGTTTGGGTATTCTGTGTTGCCAAATGAGACCCAAATGTACCTGATTTCCCTCTTTGTCTTTAGCCTCTTAGGTTGAAATCCTAATCTTATTGTAGAATTGTAGATCTCAAGTTTAACCTTAGTTTTTCGCTTTTCCATGTCCCTATATCCTCCTCCTCTGAGAAGTTAAATTGTATATTTTCTAATATGCATTAATTGTACTTTTCCATTTCCAATGGAGAAATAAATCATTTATCATGAGTATGTGGTTCATGGCCAAAGAAGAGTAAAAACTGGAAGATAAACTAGAGTTTAATGAACATACCATTTTGTTTAGAAATATGTATATTTAACTCCCAACTACCTACATTAATAAAAGAAGGGGCTGTCCACATAATAATCAATTTATAGTACAAGGAAGAAAACTTTGAAATAAAAACCAATGATGTCTGACATTCAAATTTGGAATTTCCAATCATCCAACTAGAGTAGATTTAAAACTTCAAAAAATCTATGAAAAATTTAAATATGCCATTTTGAAAAGTTCTCTATGTTTATTAAAACTATTCTTGTTGAATATTCCCTGGAAAACTCCTTTGTGGTTGTTGATAAAAGTTATTAAACTCAGAAAATCATAAAGCTACATTTCCTGAAACATGGTCGATAATTTTGAGGAAACTTCTTTCTAGTTGTTATGAATTAGTAAGAGTTTCTTCAGTCTTAGAAAGCATGATAGGATTTTTAAAGGCCCATATTTATCATCCTGCATTTTTTTTTGGCTCAAGCTAAATATGAAAATTAATTGAGCTTCTTGGAGTGTCTTAGGGGACTTGGACAAGGGACCCATATAACCTCTTCATTGATAATTGTGCCATTCATGTTTTAAATTGTTCTTGGGGTCTGTGTAAATATGAAAAGTAATGCCAAGTCATAATATTACTCACAGGAAAATCTATCATTTTAACTGGCCAGTCTGACTAATTAAGGAAAGAAGACTCAGGCCTTATGAGAGCCTGAAATCCTATTAAGAGCCCTTCAAGAGTTCAGAGGATCCCTGTTTGATGTAGCTGAAGTAGTGTGAGTTCAAAGCAGCTTTGTTCTCCTCAGTGTGGTTCAGCTGTAGACCGCCCAGAGCATCAACCTAAATAGCTTCCTGTTCCCAAAACCCAACTGTCCACATAACTCACTGCTGGAAAGGGCTTCAGAGGCAGGATGTGGCACTGCTGGCCAAGGTTAAAAAGCTGTTAGTGACGGTACAAAGATAAGACCAAGACTCCGGAATTCTAGAATGCTTCTTTCCATAAATTTGCCACCAGTACTTTATTCCACAGCAGTATTTGGAGTCACACAGGTCTGACTTTGAACTGAGTAAATTGCTTTATCGCTCTAAGCCAAAGGTTCAAACTGGGGTCAGTTTTTCCTCCCTGGGGGACATTTGGCAATGTCTGAAGACACTACTGGCATCTAGTGCTAGGGATGCAGCTAAACCTCCTACAATGCACAGAACAGTCCTCATAATAAAGAATTATCTAGCCTCACATGTTAATAGTGCTGACATTGAGAAACCCTGCTCTAAGGCTTGGTTTCTTCTTCAGCAACAGGGAAACAATATTCCCTTCATAGAATTATTGAAATAATTAAGAGATCATGAAAGAAAATGTGGTACCCGGCACACAGTGGATGCTCAGTAATAAACAGCAAGTAGGATAAGGAAGATGCCATGATACATAAATTTGATGGGGTATAAACAAATGGCACACTGTCATTAAAACCGCTTTGGACCTCTGCGTGGCTCCCTGTAGCCTGATCTTTCTTTTCAGGCTTGCATCCATCCCACAAACCTTTATGCCCATTCTTATCTGTGATACTTCCCTGTGCTTTAGGATATTAATTTTTTGAGTCCTTTATTTCATAGGTAGAAGAATTAATCAGGTTACTGCTTTTAGCATGAGTGTGCATATGAATGTGTTAGGTATCTGCTTCTGTAGGAATAGTTTTCTTCTCTCCTGCATGTGCACATCAACTCCAAACCCTGGAAACAAGGCTTTTAGGTCATTTTCTTGTGTTTAGAATTAAGAGAAATCTGATGCCACTCTAATTCTTTTCCTTTGTAAATAATCTAGATTTTTTTTTTTAACCTGGACTCATAAGAGGTTTGCTTTTTCCTTGAAATAAAATGGTTATTATAATAATTCATCAGAATATGTTTACCTGCTTTTCCTTTCAACTAATATTTTGGGGAGTGTGTTTGGATCTTAAAACTTAAGATGTTATTTGGACAGATAATTTTTTGAAAATAATGGCTTTGAGGAGATAAAAATCACAATCCCATATAATTCACTTATTAAAATGTTCCATTCAATGGGTTTTTTTTTTCACAGAGTAGTGCAACTATCATTACAATCCATTTTAGAATAATTGCATCTCCCCTCCATAAAACCTCAATCCTCCTTGGTGGTCACTCTTCATTCCCCTATCTTCCCCCCGGCAGCCCTAGACGACTACTATTGTACTTTCTTACTCTATAGCTTGGTCTATTCTCGATATTTCATATAAATGGAATCATACAATATATGATCTTTTGTGACTGGCTCTTTTCTCTTAGCATAATGGTACAAGCATGTTGTAGCATGTTTCAATACTTTCTTTTTACAACCAGATATTCCATTGCACAGATATACCACGTTTACTTGTTTATTCATTAAGCAGTTGATGGGCTCTGGATTATTTTCACCTTTTAGCTGTTATGAATAACATTGGTACAATCATTTGTGTTCAAGTTTTTCTATAGACCTATATTTATCACTTCTCTTGAATATATAGGAATAATTCTGAGGAACGGAACAGCTAGGCCATAATTTCATGTTTATTTAAACATTTAAACTGGTTGCACCACTTTACATTTCTATCAGTAGTCTCTATAGATTTGTTTCTTGATATCTTCAAGTATTGTTCTGTCTTCCAAGTGAGAATGAAGTGGCGAGGGATTTTTAAAAAGATTTTTTTCCAGCTTTATTGAGATATAATTGACATATAACATTGTGTAAATTTAAGGTGTGCAGTGTGATGATTTGATAATATTGTGATCACCACAATAAGGTTAGTTAACACATCCATCACTTCACATAGTTACTGTTTTTGTGTGTGATGAGAACCTTCAAGATCTTTCTTAGCATCTTGTGTACAATACAGTATTGTTAACTATAGTCACCATGCTGTACATTAGATTCCCAGAACTATTCATCATATGACTGGAAGTTCATGCTCTTTGACCACTTTTACCCATTTATCTCACCTTCTATGCACCCCTGGAAACCACCATTGTACTTTCTGTTTTTGAAAGTTTAGATTTTTTATATTTCACATATTAGTAAGATCATACAGTATTTGTCTTTGACTTATTTTACTTAATGTAACACTTTCAAGGTCTACTCATGTTACAAATGGCAGGATTTTCTTTTACTGGATAAATACTACTTTATTATATATATATGTGTGAATGTATAAAGAAACAGATTGTTTCCATATCTTGACTATTATAAATAGTGCTACAATAGATGTGGAAGTGCAGATATCACTTCAATATCCTGCTTTCATTTCTGTTAGACATATATACCCAGAAGTGGGATTGCTGGTTCATATGAAGTTCTATGTCAAGTTTTTTGAGGAATCTCCTTACTGTTTTCCATAATTGCTGTGCCAGATTACATTCCCACCAACAGGGCATGAGGGTTCCCATTTCTCTACATCTTCACCAAAGACCACCTGGTCTTTTTGATTATAGTCATTCTGACAGGTGTAAGATCTCATTGTGGTTTTTGACTTGCTTTTCCCTGATGATTAATAATGTTGAGCACTTTTTCATGTGCATGTTGGCCATTTGTGTTTGCTCCTTGGAAAAATGTGTACTCGTGTCTTTTGCTCATTTTAAATTATTTTTTTCCTATTGAGTTGTGTGACTTTGTTATATATTTTAGAGATTAACCCTTTATCAGATACATGATTCACACATATTTTCTCTCATTCTGTATGTTATTCTTCTTTAAAATTTGTTGTTTTCCTTTGCTGCGCAGGAACTTTTTAGTTTGATGTAGTCCTACTTGTTTGTTTTTGCTTTGTTGCTTGTGCTTTGGGTACCACATGCGGAAAATCAATGCCAAGACTACTATGAAGGATCTTTTACCCTCATGGTTTTTTTTCAAGATTTTTATGGTTCAGATCTCTCCTTTAAATCTTTAATTCAAGTTAATTTTTGTGAGTTGTATAAGATAAAGTTTCATTCTTTTTGCATGTGGATATCCAGATTTGCCATCAGCATTTATTGAAGAGACTATCTTTTCCTTATTGAGTATTCTTGGCTTCCTTGTCCAGTATTAGCTAACCAACTGTGTGTCAGTTTATTTCTGGGGTCTTGATTTTGTTTCATTGGTTTATATGTTTATTTTTTATTCCAGTAGCATACTATTTTGATTACTGCAGATTTGTAGTGTAGACTGAAATGAGTAAGGATGATGACTCTAGCTTTGTTTTTCTTTCTGAAGATTGCTTTTGCTATTTGGGATCTTAAGTGGTTCCATACAAATTTTAGGATTTTTTTCTATATTTGTAAAAAAAAAAAAGTAATTAGAAAGTCTTGATAGGGATTGCATTGAATCTAAAGATGGCTTTGGTGGTATTGGCATTTTAACAATATTCTTCCAATCCATGAACATGAATTATCTTTCCATTTATTTCTATCTTTAATTGTTCTCATCAGTGTCATAGTTTTTGAGGTACAAATTTTCACTTCCTTGAATAAATATATTCCTAAATATTGTTTTTGATGCTATTGTGAATGGGAATATTTTATTTCTTTTTCAAATAGTTCATTGTTAGTATATACAAATGCAAATAACTTTTGTGTGTTGATTTTATATCCCACAACTTTACTGAATTTTATTCTTAATTCTAATAATTTTTGGTGGAGCCTTTAGCATTTTCTGTATAGAAGATCATGTTATCTGCAGACAATTTTAATTCCTCCCCTCTGGTTTGAATTTCTTTTATTTATTTATTTTTTCTTATCTGATTGCTCTGGCTAGAACTTCCATTCAGCATAGAACTATGTTCTATTCAACATATGTTCCATTCAACATATTCATCATATGTTCTATTCAACATAGTTCTATGTTGAATAGAAGTGGTGAGAATGGGTATCCTTGTCATGTTCCTGATCTTAGAAGAAGAGCTTTCAAACTTTCACCAGTGAGTAAGATGTTAGCTGTGGGCTTGTCATATATGGCTTTTATTATGTTAAAGTACATTCCTTCTTTACCCAATTTATTGAGAGTTGTTATCAAAGGATGTTGAAGTTTGTCATATTCTTCTGTGTTGAGATGAACCCATGATTTTTTATCTATTATTCTATTTATGTAGTGTATCACATCTATTGATTTGTGTATATTTAACCATCTTTGTATTATAGGGATGAATCCCACTTGATCATGGAGTATGATCCTTTTAATGTGCTACTGAATTTGGTTTGTTCAGAATCTTTGCATCTATATTTATCAGGATATTGGCCTGTAGTTTTCTTACAGAGTCCTTATTTTGGTCTCAAGGTAATGCTGGCCTGGTAAAATTGGTTTGATATTGTTCCCTCCTCTTCTATTTTTGGAAATAGTTTGAGAAGGATTGGTATTAATTCTTATTTAAATATTTGGTAGAATTTTCCACTGAAACCATCTGGTCCTGGGATTTTCTTTGTTCAATCTCTTTACTTTCTGGTCTGTGCAGATTTTCTATTTCTTCATGACTTAGTCTTGGTAGGTGGTATATTTTTAGGAATTCATTTGTTTCTTCTAGATTGCCTAATTTATTGGTATATAACTTGTTCATAGTAATCTCTTATAATCTATTGTATTTCTGTGACCAGTTGTAATTTCTACTCTTTCATTTATAATTAGAATTTTTCTCTTACTTCCTTGGCTGGTCAGGTTAGGAGTCATCAATTTTGTTTATCTTTTTTAGGAACCAACTCTTAATTTTGTTTATCGTTTCTATTATTTCCCAATTCTCTATTTCATTTATTTCTGTTCTGATTTTTGTTATTTCTTCTTCAAACTTTGAGATTCATTTGTTCTTTTATTATTAGTTCCTTGTGTGCAATGTTAGGTTGTTTGTGTAATATTGTGATTAAGAAATATATATTTGTTCCTTGTTTCCATTACTGACACAACACTCTTAAAACTCTCAGAATTCCCAGTAATGAGAAAGATAAAGATGGCTTTTGTTATGTTAACAAGGTGACTTTTGGAAAGTACCTAAGAATGGGGGCTGGTTGCAAGTGGAAGTTACCGTGTGATTAGAAGTTTGGAACTTTCAGTACTATTCTCCAACATCTGGGTAAGGTGGAATGGCTGGAGATCGAATTCAATTGCCAATAATTTAATTAATCATGGCTATGTAATGAAACCTTCATAAAAACCTGAAGTAATGGGGTTCAGAGGGTTTCTGGGTTGATGAATATGTGGACACACAGGGAAGGTGAGTATAATCAGCATACAAGCTCTATACCACTTCCTACATATATTACCATATGCATCTCTTCTGTTTCTAAATTATATGTTTTTATAATAAACTTCTCTATTTTTTTCAAATTTTTATTTAAATTCTAGTTAGTTAACATATAGTGTAATATTGGTTTCAGGAGTAGAATTTGGTGATTCATCACTTATAACAAGTGCCCTCCTTCATACTCATCACTCATTTAGCCCATCCCTCACTGCCTCCCACCATCAATCCTCATGTCTCTTTTGTTAGGTTTACATTCCTCTTTTTTCCCCCTTTCCATATGTTCATCTGTTTTGTTTCTTTAAATCCACATATGAGTGAAATCATATGTGTCTTTCTCTGATTCATTTTGCTTACCATAATATACTCTAGCTTCATCCATGTTGTTGCAAATGGCAAGATTTCATTCTTTTTGATGGCTGAGTAGTATTCCATTGCATATATACACACACCACATCTTCTTTAGTTATCAACCAATGGAGATTTGAGCTGTTTCCATAATTTAGCTGTTGACAATACTACTATAAACATTGGGGGTGAATGTGCCCCTTCAAATCAGTATTTTTATATCCTTTGGGTAAATACCTAATAGTACAATTGCTGGGTCATAGGGTAATTCTTTTTTTTAACTTTTTGAGGAACCTCCATACTACTTTCCAGAGTGACTGCACCAATTTGCAGTCTCACCAACAATGCATGAGGGATCCCCTTTCTCTGCATCCTCACCAACATCTGTTACTTCCTAATTTTAGCTATTCTGATAGGTATGAGGTGATATCTCATCATGGTGTTGATTTGTATTTGCCTGATGATGAGGGATGTTGAGCATCCTATCACGTGTCTGTTAGCCATCTAGATGTCTTGGAAAAATGTTTTTGTGTCTTCTGCCCATTTCGTAACTGGATTATTTGTTTTCTGGGTGTTGGTTTGATAGATTCTTTATAGATTTTTGGATATTAACCCTTTATCAGATATGTCATTCATAAATATCTTCTCCAATTCTATAGGCTGGGCAGCTCCGGTGGCTCAGCGGTTTAGCTCCGTCTTCAGCCCAGGGCATGATCCTGGAGACCTGGGATCGAGTCCCACATCAGGCTCCCTGCATCCCTCTGCCTGTGTCTCTGCCTCTCTCTCTCTGTGTCTCTCATGAATAAATAAATAAAATCTTAAAAAAAAAGTGCAGAAGATTTTTATCTTAAGTTCCAGAGTTCATTTTTATTTTGGTTTCCCTTGCCTCTGGAGATGTGTCTAATAAGAAGTTACTATACCTAAGGCCAAAGAGGTTGCTGCCTATGTTCTTTAAAAAGGATTTTGATGTTTCCTGTCTCACATTTAGGTCTTTCATCTATTTTAAATTTATTTTCTTAAAGATTTTATTTATTTATATGAGAGAGAGGGCATATACAGGAATGGAGAGAAGGGCAGGGAGAGGGAAGGAGAAGCAGACTCCCTGATGAGTGCAGACCGCCCCCCCACCACCACCACCAATGCAGGGCTTGATCCCAGGACCCTGAGATCATGACCTGAGCCAAAGTCAGATACTTAACCAACTGAGCCACCCAGGGACCCCTATTTTGAATTTATTTTTGTGTATGGTGTAAGAAAGTGGTCCAGTTTCATTCTTCTGCATGTAGCTGTCCAGTTTTCCCAACACCATTTAGTGAAGAGACTTTTTTCCATTGAATGTTCTTTCCTGCTTTGCTGAAGATTAGTTGACCATATAGTTGTGGGTCCATTTCCGGGTTTTCTATTCTGTTCCATTGATCCATGTGCCGGTTTTTGTGCTGGTACCATACTGTCCTGATGACTACAACTTTGTAATATAGCTTGAAGTCCAGAATTGAGATGCCTCTAGCTTTGCGTTTGTTTTCAGGATTGCTTTGGATATTCAAGGTCTTTTGTGGTTCTATACAAATTTTAGGACTGTTTGGTCTGGTTTGGTGAAAAATGCTAGTGGTATTTTGAGAGGGATTGCATTAAATGTGTAGATTGCTTTGGGCAATATAGACATTTTAATAGTGTTCTTCAATCCATGAGCACAAAATGTTTTTCCATTTCTTTGTGTTCTCTTCAATTTCTTTCTCTTTTTTTTCAAGATTTTATTTAAATTTAAATAAGTTAACAAATAGCATAGTATTAGTCTTGGGGTAGAATTCAGTGACTCATCAGTTGCATTTAATACCCAGTGCTCATTACAACAAGTGTCCTCCTTAATGCCTATCATCCAGTTACCCCATCTCTGCCCTCACCTCCCCACCAGCAACCTGCAGTTGATTGCTTGTAGTTAAGAGTCTCATATGGTTTGCCTCTCTCCTTTTTTATTTTATTTTTTCTTCCTTTCCTCTATGTTCATGTTTTATTTCTTACATTCCACATATGAGTGAAATTCTATGGTATTTGTCTTTCTCTAATTTCACTTAGCATAATGTACTCTAATTCCATCCACATCATTGCAACTGCAAGATTTCTTTTTTTTTTTTTGGTGGCTGAATAATATTCCATTGTGTATGTATACACACCACATTTTCCTTATGCATTTATCAATTTCTCTTAATAAGTGTTCTATATTTTTAGAGATTTTTTACCTTTTTGGTCAGATTTATTCCTAGATACCTTATGGTTTTTGGTGCAGTTGTAAATGGGATTGATTCCTTGATTTTCCCTTTCTACTGCTTCATTATTGGTGTGTAGAAGTGCAACAGATTTCTCTATTGATTTTTTTTTTATATCCTGCAACTTTGCTGAGTTCATGTATTCTAGCAATTTTTTGGTGGACTTTTTTTGTTTTTGTTTTTGTTTTTACTTAGAGTATCACGTTGTCTACAAATCAAATTTGACCTCTTCCTTGCCAACTTCATGCCTTTTACTTATTTTTGTTGTCTGATTGCTGAGGCTAAGACTTCCAGTACTGTGTTAAATAGTAATGATGAGAGTGAACATTCTTGTCTTATTCCTGATAAACTGATATTCTGGTAAGTAAAATGTTTTTTTTTTCTGAGTTCTGTGAGCAGCTTTAGAAAATTAATTGAAACTCAAGGGAGAGGTCATTAGAACTTTCAATCTGTAGTTGGTTTAAACTTGCAATTGGTATCTAAGGTGGAGATAGAGGACTATCTCATAGGATTGAGCCCTTAACTTGTGGGATCAGATGCTATCTACAGGTAAATAATCTTAGAATTGACTTAAATTGTATAACACCCAGCTGGTCTTAGATGATTTCTTAGTGTGTGTGTGGGGGGGAACCCACACTGATTCTGGGTGCAGAATCATAATTTGAGGATTTTTTTCCCTTAACGTATATATTTACAGCTAAACTTTTCTCATATAACTGGGTATGGTACATCCCCTAAGTTTTGGTATGTTACAGTTTCATTTTCTTTTGTCTAAGGTATGTTTTAATTTCCTTTTTAATTAATTCTTTAATCCATTGATTGCTCAGGAGGTTGTTTGATTTCCATTATTTGTAAATTTTCCAGCTTTCCTTCTGTTACTGATTTCTAGTTTCATATAATGGTGGTTGTAAAGATGCTTGATATTGTTTTTTTCTTCTTAAATTTATTGATGCTTGTCCTGTGGCCTAACATACAATCTGTCCTACAAAAGTTCCATGTGCACTTGAGGAGAATGTGTATTTTGCCATCATTGGAAGAAATGTTCTGTATATGTTTGTTAGTTCCATTTGGTCCTGTATTCAAAACTTTTTTTTTTTTCCCACTGATTCTCTTCTGAATGGCCTATCCATTGTTGGAGTGGGGTATTGAAGAACCTAACCATTACTGCATTGTTGTTTATTTATACTTTCAATTTAGTTAATATTTTCTTTACGTATTTAGGTACTCCAGTGTTGAATATATAAACATTGACCGTTTTATAATGTTCTTCTTTGTCTCTTGGGACCATTTTTAGCTTAAACTTAAAACTTTTGTCTAAAAAGATATTACAAGCATATATATATGCTTTTGTTCACCATTTACTTTGAATATTTTTTTCCATCTTTTGTTTGCTCTTTGTTTTGTTTGGCATTTGCTTGGAATATCTTTCTCCGTCCCTTATTCTTAGTGTACATGTGTCCTTAAAGCTAAAGTGAGTCTTTTGTAGGCAGCATATGTTTAGGTCTTGGCTTTTCTTCTTTTTAATCCAACCAGCCATTCTATGTCCTTTTTTAAATTAATTAATTAATTATTTTTCATTCTATGTCTTTTCATTGAAGAATTTAATCCATTTGCATTTATTTATTTAAATTCAATTAGCCAACCTATAGTACATACTTAGTTTCAGATGTAGTGTTCAATAGTTGATCAGTTGTGTATAACACCCAGTGCTCATCACATCACATGCTCTCCTTAATGCCCATTTGCATTTAAAGTAATTATTGATAGGCAAGGACTGACTACTGACATTTTGTTAACTATTTTCTATTTTGTAGATCCTTTGTTCCTTATTCCTCTCTTGCTGTCTTTTTTTTTTTTAAGATTTTATTTATTTACTCATGAGAGACAGAGAGAGAGAGAGGCAGAGACACAGGCAGAGGGAGAAGCAGGCTCTATGCAGGGAGCCCGATGTGGGACTCAATCCCGGGTCTGCAGGATCACACCCTGGGCTGAAGGCTGCGCTAAACCACCGAGCCACCGGGGCTGCCCTCTCTTGTTATCTTTGATGGCTTTTCATGGTGGCATGTTTTGACTCTTTTATTATCTTTTTTTTAAACTGCAAGTTTTTCCTTTGTGGTTGTCACGTGGTTTACATAAAATATCTTAGTTATAACATCCTACTTTAATCTGATAACAACTTTGATAGAATACAGGAACCTTATGTTTTTCTGCACCTTGCCCTTTAGGTTACTGACATTACAATTTACATATTTTTAATATTGTGTATCAAATAAAAAATTAATGTAGCTAAAGTTATTTTTTATATATTTTCTAATTTTTAAAATAGAGTTGTGAAAAAAAATTTAAAAAATAAAATTAGAGTTGTGTCACTATATTGTACACCTGAGACTAATATTACACTGTATGTTAACTAACTGGAATTTAAATAAAAACTTAATAAAAAGGTCAACTACTGAAGGTTCCATATTACATCTAAAAAATCTTTTTTGCTGTATTCTATGTGCTAGAATTGAGTCACAGGTTCTTCTATCATTCCAAGTAAGGCACTAGAAACAGGGGATTTCACATAGGAATCTCGGGGTGGGGATCAGGGAGCCCATCTTAGAATCTTGTATAACACATATAGACTAACTCAGCAACAGCCTTTTACCCCAAATAATATTTATCATTTCTATTTTTTAAAATTTCTTGAACTGCTTGTTACATAATGAAGAAAAGGAAAAGATAATTGTAAATTTGTGCATGTGTGAAACATTTCAAATATCTGAAAGGAAGATTAAAGATCAAAAGAATTGACAAAATAATTGAAGTTCATCACCATTTGAAAAGAAATTGCAACAAAATTTAATTTCAGAAGAATTGGCCCATCAAGCAAAACACAATGTATATTTAAAGGAAATAATATAAAATTAAGATTACTAAATTAGCATTAGTCTAAAATTTTGTTGTGTGGGTTTTTATGTTTGCTATGTTTTTTAAAAATTATTGTGTCAGAAATTAAATCAGCACATATGTTTTGAATACAACTTGCATTAAATCACAATAACTAAATGAGGCCTGCTGATTCGTTAGAGCTCTAATCAGGTAAAATAGAAATTGTTAGTTTATAAATGTCTTAGAAAGTTTACTGCATTAAATCCCTTTATTAAGCCTCTTTTAAAAAGAAAACTGGAGTTGTAAATGACTTATATACCATATACAAAATGAGAAAATCAGATTTTGACTATATCTTTACTTATAGTAATAAGATTCACACATTCATATGGGTTTGTTAATTAGCATTTCTTCATTTCAGCATTTGGAACTCCCTTTAGCATTTCTCATAAGGCAAATGTAATGGTGATGAACTCCCTCAGCTTTTGTTTCAGGAAGTCTTCATTTCTCCTTTTATTCTGAAGGATAGTTTTGCTGGGTAAAGTATTTTTTGTTAACAGGATTTCTTTCCAAATATTTTAAGTACATCATTCTACTGTCTCATGGCCTACTACGTTTCTGTTGAAAAGCTACTTACTGGGGATCCCTGGGTGGCGCAGTGGTTTAGCACCTGCCTTTGGCCCAGGGCGCGATCCTGGAGACCCGGGATTGAATCCCACATCAGGCTCCCGGTGCATGGAGCCTGCTTCTCCCTCTGCCTGTGTCTCTGCCTCTCTCTCTATCTCTGAATATCATAAATAAATAATAATAAAAAATTAAAAAAAAAAGAAAAGCTACTTACTATAGTCTTATGGATACTCCCTTATATGTGATGAGAGGCTTTTCAAACTACTTTCAGAATTCATTGTTTTGAGTTTGGAAAATGTAGTTATAATATGTAAGGAGTCTCAGAGTATCCCTTTAAGTGTTTAACCTGTTTAGGTTCATTTGAATTTTATGAATCTTGATGTTCATTCCTCTTAAGTTGGGAAGTTTTCATTCATTTTATTTTTGAAATCGGCTTCCTGTCCCTTTTTCTTGGATCCCCGTCATGCATGCATATGTTGTTACCTGATTGTGTCCTTTAAGTCCCTTAGGCTTTATTCACTCTTCTAAAAAAAAATTTTTTTTTTTTTTTTGCTTGCCTGACTAAATAATTTTATCTTCAAGTTCACTGATTCTTTATTCTGCTTGGTCAAGTCTGCTGTGAGACTCTCTACTGAATTCTTCAGTCATTGTGTTCAGTGCTAGGATTCTGTTTGTTGAGTTTCTATTTGTTGGACTCATTTTGCTTATACATTGTTTTCCTAATTTCATTTAGTTATCTGCATATTCTTTAAGAGGATTATTATGAATTTTTTGCTCATAGATCTCCATTTTTTAAGAGTTGCTTATTAGAGCCTTATTAGTTTGCTTTGGTGGTATCATGTCTACCTGGTTCTTAATGATCCTTAATGCTTTGCACTAGTATCTGCACATTTGAGTTAGCAATTTCCTGTTATAGATTTTATAGGTTTGTTTCAGCAGGGAAAGAACTTCAATCAGCTCTGCTTAGGGTACCAGACAGATCAGCTAGTGGCATCCATGGGCAGAGGGTTTGATATTGGGATCTTTTGTTAGGCAAGGTCACTGCCCATACTCTGAGATCAGGAGTGCTGCTGGCTGAGCTCCATGATAGGGTAGTCCTGCTGACTGGGCTCCACATTCAAGGGGAGCTTCTGGATGAGGGAACTCCCTGGTTTGGCAGTATTGATGAATGTGTTCTGTGGTCAGGCAATGTCACTAACTGGGATCTGCAATCATTCTGCTCATGTTTGTCCTCGGGTTGTGTTCCCTGATAGTAGTGCCCACTGATTGGATTCCACAATTTGGCAGGGCTGAAGTCTATGCTTTATAATCACTCATGATTGAGTGGGCCTTTAGGCTGTACTTCCCAACTAGATGGTGCCACTATGTTCAGAAGCTAGACTTTGTAATCAGGTAGGCCATTGGCTGTACTCCACTTCTGGAAAAGGTTGCTGGCTGGGCTTTCTAACCCATCTGGTGTCTATAGTTGAGTGGGACTAGGGTGGGGACTATGCTCCATTCCATGGTCATATAGAATTGCCATACTGGCTCTCTGATCAGGTGGGGCCTCAGGTTATACTTTAGAGTTGTGTGAGGTCACTGGATGGGGCCTCTGACTGGGCAAGGCCATGGCTATGTTCAGTAATTGAGCAGGGATGTGTGCTGTGCTCTGTAGTTGGGCAGTGCAATAGGCTGTGCTCTGGACTGCTCAGGGCCACTGTTCTCGATCCCTGGTAATATGGCTATGCTCAGTAGTTGGCCAAGTCTGCTGGCTCTGCTCTCTGTCTGGGCTGGCCAGAGGGTGTGCTCTATGGCCTCCGTGCATCTGTGGCTGTCATGCAGCTGTGGCCATGATTCCCAGAGGGATGGGCCTGGAGGCTATTCTAAGCAGTTGGGTGTGACAGAATTGGCTCCCCTGCCCAGTCAAGGCCATAAAATTGACTCCATGGTCAGTATATTTCATTGGATGGCAAACTAAATAAGGCAAAATTGCCAACTGAGTTTCTTGGCCTAACATGGCCACCAGCTTGGCTCTACAGATGGTCAGAACTACTGGCTGGGATTTTTCCTTAGGTATCACCACAAACAGGACTGTGGTCTTCCAACATCTGAGCACTGGTTGCTATGAGCCCCACTCCCTTTTCGGTCTGATTGCTAATGGTCAAGCTCTACAGGTTTCCCCAGTCTTTGTGAGGTGCGACATGGGTAAGCCTCCCAGGAAGCATCCTCTAATCTAGGGAAACTGAATATCACCTTGGGTTCTTTTCTTTGTAGTAGAGAAACTGTAAGTAACACCAGTACTGTGTTGGCTTGGGGCAGGGACAATGTGGTCAAAGTTAAACTGCCTTTGTTACCATTTTAATGCAGTCCTTTTCAATCTTTATTGTCTAGAGGGGTGCTTCAGCCTTACTTCTAGGTTCTGAGATTTTCACAATGGTGCCTTACCTATGGATAGTTACTGTTTTGCTTTCTTGTTTGGGAGACTGAAGTTGGGTCAATCTTGCTCAATGATGTTACTCCTGGGAATTTTAAAAATTTGGTCTTTTATTATAATTTCTCTTCCATTTGCTCTCGAAGATATATTTTATATATATACAATTACACACAATGGAATATTACTCAGCAATAAAAAATAATGAAATCTTGCCATTTGCAATGGCATGGATGGAGCTAGAGTGTATTCTTTCAGTTTGGATCATAATGTCTTTTATCTGTTTCTTAATTTCTTAATCCTTTACCATGAAATCTTGTCATAACTTCTCGAACTGACCTAAGTTATTTTTTGTAACATATACTTAATTCGTATTTCTTACTATATCTATTAATCTATTTCTGTCCCCACACCAAGGCCCTTGACTCTTCAGTTTTTCATTGGAAAGCATTCTATTGGGTATAACTCTATAAAACTGCCAGTTTTGTAACTCAAAATGACTATCTGCAGTTTTGTACAGTTCAAACTTGTGTCTGGATTTCAGATTTCCATAGATGTAATGTCCTCTTGAACTACTTTGAAAGAGTAATATGGAGATTTTTTTTACAAGTCTTCATATGTTTTCTAGAGGAGTCTTTTCATAGTACATTTGTCTATTTCCTCAGGAAACTCTTCTGAAATATTAGGTTTATTGGAGTTTTTTTATTTTTCTTTGTTTATTCTTTAAGAGTTTTTTTTTTCAGTGTTATAGTTTATGATGTTGTTTCCCTTAGATTGTAAGGGCTTCTGTACAAATTTCTAAATCTCTGGAAAAAATAAACAGGAAAACCTTAATTTCCTCTGGGTTTTTGTTAGCTTTGATTTTGCTATTCAAGAGATTTTGAGAAGAGTGAAATAGCCAGATGTGTTCACAGCTTTGCTGAGCACTTTTTGCCCTCTCATAATCTTGTGCCTTAGTGGATGTTAGACCCTAGACGGCCCATAAGTTCTTCATAATGTTGAGCTTTTCCTCATGCTGTTTGATCCCTGGACCTCCCTCTTATTTGGCTATAGCCTTGAGAATGTAGAGGTGCCTACATCTGGCCAAAGCTGTATTTTCAAAGGGAATTATGAAAGAATCCTTAAGAAATACTCATTAAACCTAGGGGGACATGGCTACCTCCTTTTTGTGTTTATTTTGGCTCCTTCCTTGGAAGACATGTAGACTCTCAAAATCTTTTAGAGAGACTCAGATCTTTCAGAATATTATAATAGTCAGTGAGGCAGCATAATATTTCTCATCCACCAATTGCATATTTTTAGATACATTATTTTGCTGAGGTCATTCCAAATAAAAATTAGAAGGGAAGAAAGGTAAAGAGGATCGATATGCCCATACTATCCCATCAAGTTAGCTTGGAAACTAAGTTGCATTTCTATCTGTCCATTGTCAGCCCTCCCTTACTTGGATCCCAGAGCAGAGAGTGGAGTGGAGAGAGTGGAAACTGAGTCAAGCAGTCACTTTATGTGTAAGTTCTTATGGTTCTCCTAAGTATACTCTAGTTTACCCCTTTCATCCAGCCTTTGCTGGTAGGATTTAGGCATATCAATGTCTGGCCAGAGTGTTAGTAGGAAAATAAAGGATGTGGTAGGAGAATGTTCACTTGGATAGTGCCCTCATGTTTTCTTTAATAGTCTATGCCAAGCAAAGCTTGAGGGCAGATGCTGTGTCCAGAGCCATATGAATTCCTTTATGTGAACTCTGTCAACTGCCCATAGCCTAGCCTGCCATTGCTCCCAGCACTAAAGCTATAGATTTTTCTTTTTTCCTCCCAGGGACTCTGCTGTAAACACTTTTTTGAAGGTGGAGACACCCTCTTCCAACTGAGGTTAGCTGTAGAATCATGGTCCAAGCACTGGAATCTGCGTTTTTTTTTTTTTTTTAAGCTCATTTGCTTTTTCTTTGGATAAATTTAAATGTCAACTTGACTTGCCATAGAGTGCATAGATATTTGCTCAAACATTCTGAATGTTTCTTGGTGTTGTAGATGAAGTTAATATAAATGAATAGATAAGTAAAGGAGATTGCTCTCCTTAAAGTGGGTGAGCTTATTCAATCTGTTGAAAGCCTGAATAGAACACAAAGGCTGACCCTCCCCAAAGTAAGAAAATTTCTCTTTGATACCTTCAGATTTGAACTTTTTTTTCTTGCCTTAGGACTCAAGCTGAGACTTTGGCTCTTCCTGGGTCTCAAGACTGCCAGGCTTCAGACTAGAACTACACTGTTTGCTCTCCTGAATCTCCAGCTTGTTGAGTTATCTTGCTGCTCCTGAAACTTGTCAGTCTTCATAATCAAGTCAATTCCTTATTTTTTAAAAAGATTTTATTTATTTATTCATGACAGACACGGAGAGAGAGAGAGAGAGAGAGAGAGAGAGAGAGAGAGAGAGAGAGAGGGGCAGAGAGAGGCAGAGACACAGGCAGAGGGAGAAGCAGGCTCCAAGCAGGGAGCCTGATGTGGGACTCGGTCCTGGGACTCCAGCATCACACCCTGGGCCGAAGGCAGGCGATTAACCACTGAGCCACCCAGGGATCCCAAGTCAATTCCTTATAATAAATCCATCTATCTAGAGTTCTATATATATCCTATTGGTTTTGTTTCTCTGAAGAACCCTAAAACAACCTTCATCCTGTCCAGAAATCCCTCAAGATTTTGTGTTCTCTTTTTCCTTATTTTTCAGTGCTACTATAGATTATTATTTTTATTTATCCTTTGTCATTCTAATATGTTTCTAGGAAGAAGGTGAGATATATATGTGAGTGAAACCTCCATTTTGAAACCGAAAGTCTACCCAAGTTTATAAAGCAGTGAAGAAATTGTCTTTTCTCTTTCTCCTGTATGTGTCTTCTCCTTTTTGATGCCACCACACCTCCCCCATTCCCTCATATTTTCCCAATTCATGACACATTTCCTCTCCCTTCTATCTCCTCACAGTCTGTACTCTGGGCCTCTTAAAAAATACCTCAATTTCTGTGCTTTTTGGTAGTTAAATGCCAACCATGTGTCTCCTCAAAGCCTGTCATTTTCCTTTTTATTCCACTCACTGACCCTGTAAATGACATTTGATGCACAAGAGCTAGAACAGTCATTAGCTCAAAATGATTTCTTTTTTTTTTAGGAAAAAATCTTTCACAGTTCTGAATCATGTCTAAAAATTTTTTTTAAAGGCACCCTGCAGTAAACCCTCTTAATGTCCATTCCTGGCCCTGCTGGGGTTTGATTGCGCAGGAAGAGTGAGGAGCATTAGATAATGTAATTGTGTACAAGGTTAGGTGAATGACCAAAAGTACCCACAACCCTAAAGGAAGTCTCTTAATAGTGGCTATTTCTTTTTATTACTATAAAAATAATCTTACTCCTCCCTCTGAAATTTAAAATCCAAGCTTCTATACTTTTCCTGTTTATTCAGTTTAAGTAGAATCCTTGGAAGAATCCAACACAAGAGAATGTCTGTTTGAAGGCATATGTCTCCTGAAGTGAGCTGGATCACATCTTGCCGTTATTGCCAACTGAACATAGTAGGAAAGATCCCCTACCCCCACCCCTGGCTGGAACAAAGAGATAATGCCAATATAACATGATAATACTATTCTGTGTTAGGGCCTATCTAGGTTACTTCAGCCTGTACATTCTGCCAAGAAATAATGGTATATGCAACCCAGAGTATCCTGAATGGACCCCCACAAAGAACAGGTATATCCATTCCTTTCTGTCCATATTCAGGCTGTGCCAACAAGCTCCATCCCATTTCCACAATTAGTACTTGAACTTGTCTCCCATGCTAATCTAAATCTGGAGTGCTTGCCTAAAGTGGTAAAAATGTTTCCTAGATGCCAGGCGGAGAGGCCCCAATGCTGGTCCCAAAGGCAGGCCTAAAGGGTTCTGAGTCACTGTGAGGAATGTAAAGATATTTATGGAGAGAGGTACAAATTCTATAGGAAAATAATGGATAGTCAGATGTCAACATAGAAAAACAAGTCCTGAGATGGAATACACCAAGAGAACCACATACAAATTCAAGGTAACATCCTGTATCCATTTAGAAATTACAGTTGTTTATGGGGGGAGATGACACATTCTATTAGGGCATAATTATGGGGTGGGTTAGGCCTGGATGTAGCACTGGAGTGGAGAATCCCTAAGGTCCCTTAGGGATAGTTTCCAAGATTGCTGGGTGGTGAGATAGCAGAATGAGAGCATTGCTGCACATCTTGAAAGGATGAAGAGAGTTGAACATGATGAGTATAGCTAAGTGAAAGAGCACTGAAGAAGGCAGAGCAAACAGAGACCACAAAAGACCCCAAATAACCAAGCAATCTTGAAAAAGAAAAGATCTGTGGAGGCATCACAATTCTGGACTTTACTCTTCAATAAATGGTGCTGGGAAAATTGGACATCCACATGCAGAAGAATGAAACTAGACCACTCTCTTGCACCATACACAAAGATAAACTCAAAATGGATGAAAGATCTAAATGTGAGACAAGATTCTGTCAAAATCCTAGAGGAGAACACAGGCAACACCCTTTTTGAACTTGGCCACAGTAACTTCTTGCAAGATACATCCACGAAAGCAAAAGAAACAAAAGCAAAAATGAACTATTGGGACTTCATCAAGATAAGAAGCTTTTGCACAGCAAAGGATACAGTCCACAAAACTCAAAGACAACCTACAGAATGGGAGAAGATACTTGCAAATAACATATCAGATAAAGGGCTAGTTTCCAAAATCTATAAAGAACTTATTAAACTCAACAGCAAAGAAACAAACAATCCAATCATGAAATGGGCAAAAGACATGAAGAGAAATCTCACAGAGGAAGACATAGACATGGCCAACAAGCACATGAGAAAATGCTCTGCATCACTTGCCATCAGGGAAATACAAATCAAAACCACAATGAGATACCACCTCACACCAGTGAGAATGGGGAAAATTAACAAGGCAGGAAACCACAAATGCTGGAGAGGATGTTGGAGAAAGGGGAACCCTCTTGCACTGTTGGTGGGAATGTGAACTGGTGCAGCCACTCTGGAAAACTGGGTGGAGGTTCCTCAAAGAGTTAAAAATAGACCTGCCCTATGACCCAGCAATTGCACTGTTAGGGATTTACCCCAAAGATTCAGATGCAATGAAATGCCGGGACACCTGCACCCCGATGTTTCTAGCAGCCATGTCCACAATAGCCAGACCGTGGAAGGAGCCTCAGTGTCCATCGAAAGATGAATGGATAAAGAAGATGTGGTTTATGTATACAAAGGAATATT
Source organism: Nyctereutes procyonoides (assembly GCF_905146905.1). NCBI lineage: Eukaryota > Metazoa > Chordata > Mammalia > Carnivora > Canidae > Nyctereutes > Nyctereutes procyonoides. The sequence goes on along the minus strand of NW_026575047.1, from coordinate 44,265,267 downwards.
ACTCAGCCATTAGAAACGACAAATACCCACCATTTGCTTCAACGTGGATGGAACTGGAGGGTATAATGCTGAGTGAAGTAAGTCAATCGGAGAAGGACAAACAGTGTATGTTCTCATTCATTTGGGGAATATGAATAATAGTGAAAGGGAATATAAGGGAAGGGAGAGGAAATGTGTGGGAAATATCAGAAAGGGAGACAGAACATAAAGACTCCTAACTCTGGGAAATGAACTAGGGGTGGTGGAAGGGGAGGAGGGCGGGGGGTGGGGGTGAATGGGTGACGGGCACTGAGGGGGACACTTGACGGGATGAGCACTGGGTGTTATTCTGTATGTTGGTAAATTGAACACCAATAAAAATTAATTTATTAAAAAAAATTCTGGACTTTAAGCTATACTACAAAGCTGTAGTCATCAGGACAGGATGGTACCTGCACAAAAACAGACAGATTGATGGAATAGAATAGAAATTCCATAAATGGACCCACATCCATATGGACAATGAATCTCCAACAAAGCAGGAAAGAATGTCCAATGGAAAAAAGACAGTCTCTTCAATAAATGGTGTTGGGAAAATTGGGCAGCCACATGTAGAAGAATGAAACACCATACACAAAAATAAATTCAAAATAGGTGAAAGTCCTAAATGTGAAACAAGAAAACATCAAAATCCTAGAGAAAAACACAGGCAGCAACCTCTTTGGCCTCAGCCATAGCAACTTCTTACTTGGCACATCCCCAGAGGCAAGGGAAACAAAAGCGGAAATGAACTCTTCTGGGATTTTACTGTGAATATTACTCGGCCATCGAAAAGAATGAAATCTTGCCATTTGCAGCAGTGTGGATGGAGCTAGAGTGTATTATGCTAAGTGAAATAAGTCAGGGAAAGACAAACACCATATGATTTCACTCACAGCAGAATTTAAGAAACAAAGCAGATGAACATAAGGGAAGGAAGAAGAAAAAGGGAGGCAAACCGTAAGAGACTCTAACTTTAGGGAAGAATCTGAGAGTTGCTGTGGGGGAGATAGATGGGGGATGGGTATGAAGGAGGCTTATTATGATGACCACTGATGTAAGTGATGAACACTAAATTCTATTCCTGAAACCAATATTACACTAGATATTAACTAACTAGAATCTAAATAAAAACTTGAAACAAACAAACAAAAAAACAGGGATTCTGGAATCTGCCAGCCATTAAATGATTTCTCAGCATTCTCTGGGAATAGGATGCCAGTAAAGGGACCAGAACTCAGAGTGGAAATGACAAATTGCACCCAAATAAGTTTTCACCATGAACTACTTCCTGAACAGTTGATATAAAACTATTAACAGATCTCTGTCTATATAAGCAATACACCATTTGTTTTTTTTCCCTATTGCCTCTGTACACATTTCTGACTTTCATATGGTTCATTAGTCTCCTTATAGATCTTTTATTATTTTCAATTTCTGGTTTTTTAAGTCTCCATGAGTCATAGTTGTTTATCTTTGTGGATGGCCTCTATTACCTTTTGATATTTATACCCTTTTTGTAGTCCCCTCCTACATTGAATCTTTGGTTCTTTAAAAATAAAATTCAGTGGAAGTCAAGTCATTATGGTTTAGATTGCTTGCTCTGACAGAACCAGGGCATTTAAGAATTCCTGTGAAGAGGCTCACATAAAGAAGGATTGGGGACTCTAATCATTACCCGACACCAGCTTGCTGGCCACATGAGTAAGCTACCTGAAAAGTGGATTCTGCAGCCTTATTAAGCCTTCAGATGACTATGTTCCTGGCCAATATCTGACAGTAGCCTTACGAGAGATCTTGAACCCAAGCCATCCAGCTGCCCCTGAATTCCTGACCCCCTAAAATAGTGAAAAATAATAGTAATTATTCTTTTAAAAGACTAAGATTTGGAATAATTTATTATATGACAATAGTTAATAGGAAAGATAACAAGAGCACAGAGGGAAGGACAAAAAGCCAAAGTGAATCACTCCAATGCAGTAGGACTGAGACCCAATTGAGGAACTAGAAACATGTGCTTGGCTAGATTTTAGAATTGCTATAGGCCAATGATTCCTATGTACCTCCCATCTTACCCTCTTGGTAGAAAAGTAGTTGTCCCTATGCCTCTTCTTCCATCATATATTCAGTGAGTTGAGGTAGAAAACATATATCTTTGGCTCATAGGTGTTCAACTTAGGAGAAGCTGCATTTGACCAGATATACTTAAAGAGCCATACCTGAAATATTTTACCCATGCCTAGAACCAATTAGAATAAATGATAATGCGCGTAATTCTATGATAAATGACAGCTGTGGGGAGATCTTGGGTGGATCTGAGTGGATTTTGCATAGGTGAATAACATAAATAATTTCTGCCAGTGGAGAGATGGTAGTGGTTTTAAAACATATGCATAAATTCTTTGACTCCAGCCACAAAAAGTGGAGTCTAATTCCCCATCCTTTGAATATAAATCAACTTTGGGTGCTTTTAATTAATAGAATGCAGGAGAAATGATGTTATATGTTTTACAAAGCTAGGTTAGAAAAAACGATAGAGTTCCCATCTGGGTCTCATCTGTACTTTTGCCCTTGGAGCCCTTGAAACCCAATCACCGTGTTGTAAGGAAGCCCAGAATACATAGAAAAACCACCTGTGGGTTTTCAAGCTAATAGCTCTAGCTGAGTTTTGAACAACCTTCAGGCACATATGAGTGAGGGAGCTTTCAGAAGATTCCAGATCTAGCCTCTAGCTCTTCGAATTCATGTAGAGCAGAGACTGAACTATCCCCAAGCAACCCTACTCAAATGATATATTTATGAATAAAATGTATGCTGTGATTATTTTTGTACTGAAATATAGGTAAAATATGATATTACATTGGTTTCAGAGATATGCCATAGTGATCCAACAACTCTCTACCTTATGCTGTGCTCACAAGTGCACATAACCATCTGTTACCATACAATGCTATCACAACAACGTTGGCTATATTTCCTACTTGGTACCTTTCATTCTTGTGACTTACTTATTCCACAACTAGTTGCTTGAACCCTCTTCCACCTCTTCACCCATTTTGCTCATCTCCCTCACACCTCCACTCTGGCAAGCACCAGTTTTTTCTCTGTATTTATGGGTCTCTTTCTGAGATTATTTATGGTGTTGGTTTTTCTTGGCTTATTTCCCTTAGCATAATATCTTCTAGATCCTGTATGATGTCACAAACGACAGGATCTCAGACCTTGTAATATTCAATTGTATATGTGTGTGGTGTGTGTGTGTGTGTATCACATCTTCTTTATCCATTCATCTGCTGACACTTAGATTACTTCCATATCTTGGCTATTGTAAATAATGCTGTAGTAGACATAGGAGTACATAAATCTTTTTGAATTATTGTTTTTGTTTTCTTTAGATAAATACCCAGGAGTAGAATTACTGGATCATATGATATTTTTATTTTTTAACTTCCATGAGGAACTTCCATACTATTTTCCACAGTAATTGCAACAATTTATATTCCCACCAATAGTGAATTGAGGGTTTATTTTTTCCACATCTTCCCAAAACTTGCTATTTCTTGTCTTTTTGATTCTAGCCATTCTGACAGGTGTGAGATGATCTCATTGTGGTTTTGATTTACATTTCCCTGATGGCTACTGGTGTTGAGCATATTTTCGTGGGTCTATTGGCCCTCTGTATCTCTTTGGAAAAATCTCTATTCAGGTCTTCTGCACATTCTTAAACTGGATTATTTGTGTTGATTTGTATCTATTTCTTATATTTTTTGAATGTACTAAACTGTTAGTGGATATATCATTTGCAAATACCTTCCCCTACTTAGTAGGTTCTATTCATTCCCTTTATGGTTTCCTTTGCTGTGCAGAGGCTTTTTGTTTTGGTATAGTTTCAGTAGGATTTTTGTTTGTTTTACTTTTGTTTCCCTTCCCTGAAGGAGACATATGTAGAAAAAATGTTGTTAGGGCTAATGTCAAAGAAATTCTCACCTATATTTTCTACTAGGAATTTCATGGTTTAAAGTCTTAACGTTTAGATTTTTAACCCATTTTTGAATTTATTGTTGTATATAGCATAAGAAAGTGGTCCAGTTTCATTATTTTGCATAGAGATGTTTAGTTTTCCCAGCATCATTTATTGAAGAGACTGTTTTTCCCTATTGCATATTCTTTCATTGTTGTAGATTGACCATATAAGTGTGAGTTTGTTTCTGTGCTGTCTATTCTATTGATCTATGTGTCTATTTTTGTGCAAGTACCATACTGTTTTGTTACTATAGCTTTGTGATATAGTGTGAAATCAGGGAGCATGATATCTCCAGCTTTGTCCTTTTTTCTCAAGATTGCTTTGAATATTTGGAGTCTTCTGTGGTTCTATAAAAAGTCTAGGATTATTTGTTCTAGTTCTATGGAAAATACTATTGGAATTTTCACAGGGATTGCACTGTATCTTTAGATTGCTTTGGGTAGTACAGACATTTTAATACCAGTTCTTCTTATCTATGATCACAGTATATCTTTCCATTTGTTGGTATCATCTTCAGTGTCTTTCATCAGTGTTTTATAGTTTTCAGAGTACCAGTCTTCATCCCCTTGGTTAAGTTTATTCCTAGGTATTTTATTATTTTTTGGTACAACTGTAAATAGAATTATTTTCTTAATTTCTCTTATTGTTACTTTATTAGCTTATAAAAATATGACAGATTTCTGTATCTTAATTTTGCATCCTGCAGATTTACTGAATCCATTTATTTTAATGATTTTTTTTGGTGGAGTCTTTAGGGTTTTCTATATATAGTATCATATCTCAATGTAGTGATGGTTTTACTTCTTCATTACTAATTTGGATGCCTTTTATTTCTTGTCTGATTACTGTGGCTAGGATTTCTAGTACTATGTTAAATAAAAGTAGTGAGAATAGACTTTCTTGTCTTATTTCTGATCTTAGAAGAAAAAATCTCTGATTTTCACCATTGGGTATGATGTTACCTGTAGGTTTCTCATATATGACCTTTATAATGTTGATGTATGTTCCCTCTAAATCCACTTTGTTGGGTTTTTGTCATGAACCAATGTTAAATATTTTCAAATGCTTTTTCTGCATCTGTTGAGATCATTTCATTTTATCCTTTATTATGTTAATGTGATGTGTCATGTTGATTAGTTTACAATTAACACTTGCATTTGAACCACACTTGCATCCCCCAGATAATTTCCACTTGATCATGGTAAATGTTTTAATGTATTATTGAATGTGGTTTGCTAATATTTTGTTGAGGATTTTGCAACTATATTCATCAGAATCATTGGAATGGAGTTATTGTGTGTGTCTGTGTGTGTGTGTGTGTGTGTGTGTGCTGTCTTCATCTGGTTTTGTATCAGAGTAATGCTGACCTCATAAAATATATTTGGAAGTTTTCTGTTTTGAAATAGTCTGAGGAGAATAGGTTTTAACTCTTCTTTAAGTATTTGGTAGAATTCACCTGTAAATCTATCTGGTCCTGGACTTTGTTGGAAGTTTTTTTTATTACTGATTCAATCTTATTACCAGTAATCAATCTGAACAGATTTTCTATTTCTTCTGGATTCAGTTTACAACGTTGTTAAGTTTCTAGGCATTTATTTCTTTTAGGTTATCCAATTCATTGACATAATTTTCCATAGTAGCCTTTATAATCCCTTACATTTTTATGGTGTCAGTGGTTACTTCTTTTATTATTTTATTCTGGGGTCATTTCTGTTTTTCTTCATGAGTCAATTTTGTTGATCTTTTCAAAGAACCAGCTCTTTTCTGTTCTTTCTTTCTTTCTTTCTTTCTTTCTTTCTTTCTTTCTTTCTTTCGTATCTAATTTATTTCTACTCTAACCTTTATTTTCTTTTAACTTTGGGCTTTGTTCTTTTCTAGTTACTTCAGGCATAAGGTTAGACTGAGATTTTTCTTGTTTCTTATAGTAGGCCTTATCGCTATAAATTTTCCCCTGCTTTTGTTGCATCCCAAAGATTTTGGACCATACGTATTCATTTTCATTTGTCTCCATGTGTTTTGATTTCTTCTTTGATTTTCTCATTGACCCATTAGTTATTTAGTAGCATGTTGTTTAGCTTTTATGTGTTTGTTTTTCCAGGTTTTTTTCTTTTGATTTCCAGTTTCATAGGATTTTGGTCACAAAAGATTCTTGTTATGATTTCAATCTTATTAAATTTGAGACTTGTGTTGTGGCCTACATGTGATTTATCCTGGAGAATATTTCATATGCACTCAAAAAGAATGTGTGTTTTGTTTTTAGATGGAATGTTTTGTATATATCTGTATGGTCCATCTGGTTTAATATGTCCTTCAAAGACACTGTATCCTTACTGATTTTCTTCCTGGATGATCAATCCATTGATGTTAGTGGGGTGCTAGGGTCCTCTACTATTATTGTAATACCATCAATTTTTTCCATTATGTCTGAGATTTAGGTCTTCCTTTGCTGGGTGTATATGTATTTACAATGGTTATGTCCTCCTTGCTGGGTTGCTCTCTTTATCATTATGTAATGTCCTTCTTTGTCTCTTGTTACAAGTTTCATTATAAAGTCTGTTTTATCTGGCCTAAGTACTGCTGCCCCCACCTCCCCCCCCCCAATACATACTTCCACTTGTATGGAATATCTTTTTCTATTTCTTCACTTTCAGTGTGCATGGGTCTTGAGGTCTGAAGTGAGTCATATAAATGGGTTTTTGGTTTATTTTATTTTATCTATTCAGTCATGCTATGTCTTCTGATTGAAGTATTTAGCCCATTTATGTTAATTATTGATGGGTATATACTTACATTTTGTTCATTGTTTTCTGGTGTTTCTTTGTAGTTTTCCATTCTTCTCTTGTTTTCCTTCCTTGTGATTGATGACTTTCTTTAGTGTTGTGCTTAGCTTTTGTAAATTTATTTTTTCTGTATCTATTATGTTTTTGGCTTGTGGTTACCATGAGGTTCATATATACTATTCTAAGTTTGTATTAAGTTGGTCACCTAAGTTTGTACACATTCTAAAATAAGTTTTTTTTTACTCCCCCCTCCATGTTTTTTATATACATTGTCATATTTTACCTCCTATTTTATGAGTCCCCTTAATTATTTTTTTACATGTAACTGATTTTACTACTTTTGTCTTTTAACCTTTATACTAGCTTTATAAGTGATTGCTATACTACTCTTATGGCATGTTTTCCACTTTTCATAATTTCTTGTCATTCTGAATGTTGTTTTCCACTTAAAGAAGTCCCGTCAACATTTCTTCTAAGGCTGATTTTAGGGTGATGAAGTCATTTAAATTTTGTTTGGGAAACTCTTTATATTTTCTTCAATTCTGAATAATACAATGCAATCTGTGGTTGCAGATGTTTTTCCTTTCAGAACTTTGAATATATCATGCCACTGCCTTCTTGCCTATAAAATTTCTACTGAAAAAACATCAGCTTGTACACAACTACTTGTTCCCTCTTGCCGTTTTTAAGATTCTCTATCTTTAATCTTTGACATTTTAACTATTGTGTGTTGTGATGTGAACCTCCTTGGGTTCATCTTGTTTTGGAACTCTCTGTACTTTCTGAACCTAGATGTCTGTTTCATTCCCTAAGTCAGGGAACTTTTCAGCTATTATTTTTTCAAATACGTTTAATGCCTTTCTCTCCTATTTCTGGGACCCCTAAAATATAGACATTTATTTACTTGTTGTCTAAGAGAACCCATATAACCTATTCTCACTTTTTAAATTCTTTTTCTTTTTGTTCTTTGGCTTGGGTGCTTTCTACTATCCTGTCTTCCAGATCACTGATCTATTCTGCATTTTCTAATCGCTGCTACTTTCTACTGCCTTTTTCATTTCAGTTATTGTATTCAACTCTAATTAATTATTTATTGTTTTCTACCTCTTTGTTGAAGTTCTCATTGAATTTATTCATTCTGCTTTCCAATCCAGTGAATATCTTTGTGATCATTACTTTGAACTCTTTGTCAGGTAGACTGCATATTTCCATTTCATTTCATCCTTTTTCTGAGGTTTTGCCTTGTTCTTTCATTTGGATCATATTCATGTGTCTCATTTTGCTTGACTTTCTGTGTTTGTTTCTATGAATTAGGAGGCAGGGCTACTTCCCCTAAACTGGGAGGAATGGTCTTGTGTAATTTTATCCCCTGTGTAGACTATGTGAACCTGGTGACTTTGGCTAGCTGGAGGTGTTACTGACATAGGCTGGATGTTCTGGAGTACTCTAGGGTAGGTATTTGCTGGTGGATGATCAGAACTGAGCTGGACACAGGCCAGGGTTATCCCAGGGCTTTCCACTCAGAGGGCACCCTGGCAGGACAGCTGAATCTGAAATGGGTATGATCTGGGGAATCCTGGGGTGCTCCATGTGCTTCCTGACAGGGAAACTAGAGTCAAAGTAGTATGGGCCTGGAGTTGTTCAGGGTGCTTCATGCTTATCTCACCTTGGCAAGATGTCTGGTGACAAGAGGTTTCCTGATGTGTGCTATATCGGGGCCACCATGGTCAGATGGCTTGAGGTGGAATGGGTTAGCACCTGGGGATCACTGAGGTGGTAGGCTAATGAACTCTACTTCTACCCATGGCAGCAAGGACGGAATGTAAATAGAGGTGTTCCCCAACCCCTGTAACTGAGAGAGAGCTCTAGCAGTACTCATGCCATTTGAGCAGTTCTAGAGATGGATCTTTTATATTCTAGTTGCTCTTTTAAACTGTGGCTATTTTTCTGTGACTCCAGACACCCAGGGCTAGCTAGGTAGGAGCCTAAGGCTCAGTGAGGTAGCAGGCTGGCTATGATACACAGACCCTGCTCCCATCTGCACTATCAAGGTGAAGGGGAAATGCAAACTGGTAATCACCACCCCCTCCAACCAAGAGAGAGTGCAAGTAGCTCCCTTACCATTTGTGTCAGACTTCTAGAGCTGGATCCTTTCAATTCAAGTTGTCTTTTTAAGCCATACCCTCCCTAACCATGTCCCAGAATAAACAAATCTGTTCATGGTCCCTCAGTACTATTCCTTCCCATTTCAGTGTTGAGGGTGGGAGTTCCCTTTGTTACCATGTCTCTGTCTCATCATTCTCTACATGGTCTATTTTTGTTGTGCAAAAGCTGTATCATCAGCCCACGGTTGTTCTTCAGGAGGAATTGCTTTATAAATAAGTACAAAGCTGGTATGTCCATGGAGGAGGTGAGTTCAGGGTCTTTCTACATTACCATCTTTGCCCCTCTCCCCTCTTGCCATTGTTTTAAAGCACTAAGTGAAGTAGACATTTTTTAAAACTGAAGTAACTGGGATCCCTGGGTGGCGCAGTGGTTTGGCGCTTGCCTTTGGCCCAGGGCGCGATCCTGGAGACCTGGGATCGAATCCCACATCGGACTCCCAGTGCATGAAGCCTGCTTCTCCCTCTGCCTATGTCTCTGCCTCCCTCTCTCATTCTGTGTGACTATCATAAATAAATAAAAATTAAAAAAAAAGTTAAAAAAAAACTGAAGTAACTGGGAAATGTCCTCTTTTACTTCTTGTTTCCCCCCACTTTTTTTCCATCCTAGGTAGAAACCTAGGACACCTTTTCATTTATTTTCTCATTATTGTTTCATTATTTCTTGAGGTAGGATAATAAAAGTTTCTGTCAGTGAAAAAAGCAAATGCAAGGACATTGTCCATTTGGAAAGAACATGCTCATATTAAATCACCTTACATTTTCTGTATCAAGGATATATTGTGAATACTTCCCATTTGATGCCCCTGTTCTCATATAACTATGTTAACACAACAACTGTCTTAAGGTGGCAACTGCCTCAGGTAATCCATTTTATATCTATAATTTCAGGAATATCTCCCAATGGGGTTATGTATTCTCAAATCCACCAAATTCTTGATTAAGAATTGGACAGCAGTAGCCAGCCTGAGTATTATTGATAAACCCAAACAATTCTGTATCCAGGGTCATATGTTGTTTCTCCTGTTGCTTACCATGCAGCTTCATGCAATAAAACTAATATAACCCTTCTTCATGCATATGAACATACTAAGTCTTTAAGATCTCTTCATGCTGATGATAGCAGTCTTGGAGGGAGCTAGCTCTCAAATTAATTTGATGCCTCCTTTAGTCTCCTGCATAATGTGCTATATGATGATTAGTTTCAAACTGCCTCCATGGCTACAGTAACAGCCATTCTGTTTTCCCTTAGTAACTCCCCTCGTTTTTGAAGTGCTAAGTGACTGTCCTGTTGGAAATGCTGCAGGTGGTGGATGGGGTTTTGCCCATGATCTCTCTCTTTTTTTTAATATTTTTTTTATTGGAGTTCAATTTGCCAACATATAGGATAACATCCAGTGCTTATCCCCGCCAAGTGCCCCCCTCATTGTCCATCACCCAGTCACCCCAATCCCCCGCCCACTTCCCCTTCCACTACCCCTTGTTCATTTCCCAGAGTTAGGTGTTTCACGTTTTGTCACCCTCACTGATATTTTCACTCATTTTCTCTCCTTTCCCTTTATTCTCTTTCACTAATTTTCATATTCCCCAAATGAATGAGACCATATAATGTTCATCATTTTCCGATTGACTTATTTCACTCAGCATAATACCCTCCAGGTCCCTCCACGTCAAAGCAAATGGTGGGTATTTGTCGTTTCTAATGGCTGGGTAATATTCCATTGTATACATAGACCACATCTTCTTTATCCATTCATCTTTCGATGGACACCGAGGCTCCTTCCACAGTTTGGCTATTGTGGACATTGCTGCTATAAACATCAGGGTGCAGGTGTCCCAGCGTTTCACTGCATCTGCATCCTTGGGATAAATCCCCAGCAGGGCAATTGCTGGGTCTTAGGGAAGATCTATTTTTAACTCTTTGAGGAACCTCCACACAGTTTTCCAGAGTGGCTGCACCAGTTCACATTCTCACCAACAGTGCAAGAGGGTTCCCTTTTCTCCACATCCTCTCCAACATTTGTTGTTTCCTGTCTTGTTAATTTTCCCCAGTCTCACTGGTGTGAGGTGGTATCTCATTGTGGTTTTGATTTGTATTTCCCTGAAGGCCAGTGATGTGGAGCATTTTCTCATGTGCATGTTGGCCATGTCTATGTCTTCCTCTGTGAGATTTCTCTTCATGTCTTTTGCTCATTTCATGATTGGATTGTTTGTTTCTTTGCTGTTGAGTTTGATAAGTTCTTTATAGATCTTGGAAACTAGCCCTTTATCTGATATGTTATTTGCAAATATCTTCTCCCATTCTGTAGGTTGTCTTTGAGTTTTGTTGACTGTTTCTTTTGCTGTTCAGAAGCTTCTCATCTTGATGAAGTCCCAATAGTTCACTTTTGCTTCTGTTTCTCTTGCTTTCATGGATGTATTTTGCAAGAAGTAGCTGTGGCCAAGTTCAAAAAGGGTGTTGCCTGTGTTCTCCTCTAGGATGTTGATGGAATCTTGTCTCACATTTAGATCTTTCATCCATTTTGAGTTTATCTTTGTGTATGGTGAAAGATAGTGGTCTAGTTTCATTCTTCTGCATGTGGATGTCCAATTTTCCCAGCACCATTTATTGAAGAGACTGTCTTTTTTTCCAGTGGATAGTCTTTCCTCCTTTGTTGAATATTAGTTGACCATAAAGTTGAGGGTCCACTTCTGGAATCTCTATACTGTTTCATTGATCTATGTGTCTGTTTTTGTGCCAGTACCACACTGTCTTGATGACCACAGCTTTGTATTACAACCTGATATCTGGCATTGTGATGCCCCAGCTATGGTTTTCTTTTTTAATATTCCCCTGTCTATTTGGGATCTTTTCTGATTCCACACATTCTTAAGATAATTTGTTCCAACTCTCTGAAGAAAGTCCATGGTATTTTGATGGGGATTGCATTAAACATGTAAATTGCCCTGGGTAACCTTGACATTTTCACAATATTAATTCTGCCAATCCATGAGCATGGAATATTTTTCCGTCTCTTTGTGTCTTCCTCAATTTCTTTCAGAAGTGTTCTGTAGTTTTTAGCGTATAGGTCCTTTACTTCTTTGGTTAGGTTTATTCCTAGGTATCTTATGCTTTTGGGTGCAATTGTAAATGGGATTGACTCCTTAATTTCTCTTTCTTCAGTCTCAGTGTATAGAAGTGCCACTGATTTCCGGGCATTGATTTTTGTATCCTGCCACACTGCTGAATTGCTGTATGAGTTCTAGCAATCTTGGGGTAGAGTCTTTTGGGTTTTCTATGTACAGTATCATGTCATCTGCAAAGAGGGAGAGTTTGACTTCTTTGCCAATTTGAATGCCTTTGATTTCTTTTTGTTGCCTGATTGCTGAGGCTAGGACTTCCAATACTATGTTGAATAGCAGTGGTGAGAGTGGACATCCCTGTCTTGTTCTTGATCTTAGGGGAAAGGCTCCCAGTGTTTCCACATTGAGAATGATATTTGCTGTGGGCTTTTTGTAGATGGTTTTTAAGATGCTGAGGAATGTTTCCTCTATCCCTACACTCTGAAGAGTTTTGATCAGGAATGGATGCTGTGTTTTGTCAAATGCTTTCTCTGCATCTATTGAGAGGATCATATGGTTCTTGGTTTTACTCTTGCTGATAAGATCAATCACATTGATTGTTTTACGAGTGTTGAACCAGGCTTGCATCCTGGGGATAAATCCCACATGGTCATGGTGAATAATCTTCTTAATGTACTGTTGGATTCTATTGGCTAGTATCTTGGTGAGAATTTTTGCATCTGTGCTCATCAGGGATATTGGTCTATAATTCTCCTTTTTTTGGTGGGGTCTTTGTCTGGTTTTGGAATTAAGGTGATGCTGGCCTCATAGAATGAGTTTGAAAGTACTCCATCTCTTTCTATCTTTCCGAACAGCTTTAGTAGAATAGGTCTTCTGTCTTCTTTAAACGTTTGATAGAATTCCCCTGGGAAGCCATCTGGCCCTGAACTCTTGTGTCTTGGGAGTTTTTTGATGACTGCTTCAATTTCCTCCCTGGTTATCAGCCTGTTCAGGTTTTCTATTTCTTCCTGTTCCAGTTTTGGTAGTTTGTGGTTTTCCAGAAATGTGTCCATTTCTTCTAGATTGCCTAATTTATTGGACTATAGCTGCTCATTTTCAGGTTGTAGGTGTCCTTCTGTCTAAAATGAGTCTCTTGTAGACAGCAAATAGATGGGTCCTGCTTTTTTATCCAGTCTGAAACCCTGCGCCTTTTGATGGGGTCATTAAGCCCATTCATGTTCAGAGTTACTATTGACAGATATGAGTTTAATGTCATCATGATATCTATTTAGTCCTTGTTTTTGTGGATTGTTCCACTGAACTTCTTCTTAAAGGGGAATTTTAAGAGTCTCCCTTAAAATTTCTTGCAGAGCTGGTTTGGAGGTCACATATTCTTTCAGTTCCTGCCTGTCTCGGAAGCTCTTTATCTCTCCTTCCATTTTGAATGAGAGCCTTGCTGGATAAAGTATTCTTGGTTGCATGTTCTTCTCATCTAGGACCCTGAATATATCCTGCCAGCCCTTTCTGGCCTGCCAGGTCTCTGTGGAGAGGTCTGCTGTTACCCTAATATTCCTCCCCATGAAAGTCAGGGACTTCTTGTCTCTTGCTGCTTTAAGGATCTTCTCTTTATCTTTGGAATTTGCAAGCTTCACTATTAGATGTCGAGGTGTTGAACGGTTTTTATTGATTTTAGGGGGGATCTCTCTATTTCCTGGATCTGAATGCCTGTTTCCCTTCCCAGATTGGGAAAGTTTTCAGCTAGGATTTATTCAAATACATATTCTGGCCCTCTGTCCCTTTCGGCGCCCTCGGGAACCCCAATTAAACGTAGGTTTTTCTTCCTTAGAGTGTCATTTATTTCCCTTAATCTGTCTTCATGGTTCTTTAATTGTTTATCTCTTTTTTCCTCAGTTTCCCTCTTTGCCATTAACTTGTCTTCTATGTCACTCACTCGTTCTTCCACCTCGTTAACCCTCATCGTTAGGACTTCTAGTTTGGATTGCATCTCATTCAATTGATTTTTAATTTCTGCCTGATTGGATCTAAATTCTGCAGTCATGAAGTCTCGTGAGGCCTTAATGCTTTTTTCTAGAGCCACCAGTAGCTGTATAATGGTGCTTCTGAATTGGCTTTCTGACATTGAAGTGTAATCCAGATTTTGTAACTCTGTGGGAAAGAGGGCTGTTTCTGATTCTTTCTTTTGAGGTGAAGTTTTCCTTCTAGTCATTTTGCTCAGTGCAGAGTGGCCAAAAACAAGTTGTATTGGAACACGGGGGAGTATCACTGGTCTGTCTAGCTGGTCTTCTGGGGGAGGGGCCTGTTGTGCTGATTTTCAGGTGTTAGCACTTGGGGGAGCTGCTCTGCCCCTGCCTGCTGCGGGCTCAGTGGGGGTTGTTTACCCCGTCAGGCCCCAGGAGGAACAGCCGCAGTGGCTATGGCAACTCTGGAAGCCTGGATTCAGCCCCCGCAGGAACTACGGGGCTCTCCGTCTGCAGGGCCTGGAGGCTCCGGGCGGGGCCGCTGATGTGCTCAGCTCGGGGCAGGAGCGTCCTCGCTGTCCTGGGCCCTCCCGGCCTCTGCCTGTCCCGGGGGAGGCCGGATCCTGGGCTGTGTCCCGGCGCCCTGTGCTCCGGGGCCTGCGCTGGTGGATTCGCGCTCCCGCCCCGCAGCCCCCTCCGCGGAGCCGCTCCCGAGCCCCTCCGAGCTGCTGCGCTGCAGCCCTTAGGGAGCTCGGCGCACTCTCCCGGGGCGCAGGTGTCTGTTAGTGTCCCCGGGAGCCCGAGGGCATCCCCGCCCTCCTGGGTCCTGCTCCAACTCCCTGCGAGCCCCTTTCGCCCGCCGGGAAGGTTGGTGCAGCTCCTGCTCCTCCGGGACGGGGCTCTCCTGTCCTGGGGACACTCGCCCCGGCCTCAGCCCGGCTCCTCGCGGGGCCCCTCCCCCTCGGAGGCCTTTTGTTCCTTTATTTCTTTTTCCCCGTCTTCCTACCTTGATAGAAGCGCGAACTCTTCTCACTGTAGCATTCCAGCTGGTCTCTCTTTACATCTCAGGCCGAATTCGTAGATTTTCAGGATGATTTGAAGGTTATCTAGGTAATTTGGTGGGGACAGGCGATTTGGGGACCCTACTCTTCCGCCATCTTGCCCCTCCTCCCAGTATAGCTGCTCATAATAAGTTTTTAAAATTGTTTGTATTTACTTGGTGTTGGTGGTGATCTCTCTTTTCTCATTCATGATTTTATTAATTTGAGTCTTTTCTCTCTTTAATAAGGCTGGCTAATGGTTTATCTTATTAATTCTTTCAAAGAACCAACTCCTAATTTTGTTAATCTGTTCCACAGTTCTTCTGGTCTCTATTTCATTGAGTTCTGCTCGAATCTTTATTCTCTTCTTCTGCTGGGTGTAGGATCTATTTGCTGTTTTTTTTTCTCCAGCTTCTTTAGGTGCAAGGTTAGCTTTTGTATTTGGGTTCTTTCCAGTTTTTGGACGGATGCTTGTATTGAGATGTATTTCCCCCTCAGGACTGCTTTTGCTGTATCCCAAAGATTTTGAACGGTTGTATCTTCATTCTCATTAGTTTCCATGAATCTTTTTAATTCTTCCCTAATTTCCTGGTTGACCCTTTCATCTTTTAGAGGATGGTCCTTAACCGCCACGTGTTTGAAATCCTTCCAAACTTCTTCTTGTGATTTAGTTCTAATTTCAAAGCATTATGGTCTGAAAATATGAAGGGGATGATCCCAATCTTTTGATATTGGTTAAGACCTGATTTGTGACCAAGTATGTAGTCTATTCTGGAGAAAGTTCCATGTGCACTTGAGAAGAATGTGTATTCAGTTGCATTTGGATGTAAAGTTCTGTAAATATCCGTGAAATCCATCTGGTCCAGTGTATCATTTAAAGCTCTTGTTTCTTTGGAGATGTTGTGCTTAGAATAACTGTCGATTGTAGAAAGTGCTACATTCAAGTCACCAAGTATAAGTGTATTATTATCTAAGTTGTCTTAACTTTGGTTATTAATTAATATACTTGGCGGCTCCCACATTGGGGGCATAAATATTGAGGATTGTTAGGTCCTCTTGTTGGATAGATATTTTAAGTATGATATAGTGTCCCTCTTCATCTCTTACTACAGTCTTTGGGATGAACTTTAATTTATCTGATATAAGGATGGCTACCCCTGCTTTCTTTTGAGGACCATTTGAATGGTAAATGGTTCTCCAACCTGTCATTTTCAGGTTGTAGGTGTCCTTAGGTCTAAAATGAGTCTCTTGTAAACAGAAAATAGATGGGTCCTGCTTTTTTATCCAGTCTGAAACCCTTTAATATTTCTTGCAGAGCCAGCTTGGTGGTCACATATTTCAGTTTCTGCCTATCTTGGAAGGTCTTTACCTCTCCTTCTATTCTGAATGAGAGCCTTGCTGGATAAAGTATTCTTGGCTGCATGTTCTTCTCATTTAGGAGCCTGAATACATCCTGCCAGCCCTTTCTGGCCTGCCAGGTCTCTGTGGAGAGGTCTGCTATTAACCTAATACTTCTCCCCATAAAGGTTAGAGATCTCTTGTCTCTTGCTGCTTTATGTATCTTCTCTTTATCTTTGGAATTTGCAAGTTTCACTATTAAATGTTGAGGTGTTGAGAGGTTTTTATTGATTTTAGGTGGGGGGGATCTCTCTATCTCCTGGATATGAATGCCTTTTTCCCTTCCCAAGTTAGGGAAGTTCTCAGCTATGATTTGTTGAAATACATATTCTGGACCTCTGTCCCTTTCAGCACCCTTGGGAACCCCAATTAAATGTATATTTTTTCCTTCTGAGGCTGTCATTTATTTCCTTTAACCTATCCTCATGATCTTTTAATTGTTTTTCTCTTTTTTCCTCAGTTTCCCCCCTTGCCATCAATTTGTCTTCTATGTCACTCACTCTTCTACCTCATTAACCCTCGTTAGGACTTCCAGTTTGGATTGCATCTCATTTAATTGATTTTTAATTTTTGCCTGATTAGATCTAAATTTTGTAGTCATGAAGTTTCTTGAATCCTTTATGCTTTTTTCTAGAACCACTAGTAGTTTTATAATTGTGCTTCTGAATTGGCTTTCTGACATTGAATTTTATTCCAAATTTTGTAACTCTGTGGGAGAGAGGACTGTTTCTGATTCTTTCTTTTGGGGTGATTTTTTCCTTCTAGACATTTTGCTCAGTGCAGAGTGGCCAAAACAAGTTGTACTGGAAAAAGGAGAAAAGGAGAGGGGAAAAAAAAAAAGAGAGAGAGAGAGAGAGAGAGAAAGGGGGGGGGGAACAAACAGAAAACAAAAAACAAGAGGGAGTATTCTCTGATTTTATATACTGTAAATCCCTCGACTTCCCCTGGAACTTTCCAGTGCTGCTTGGTCAATAACTTGCTTTTCCCCTATCCTCCCAGCTGGTCTTCTGGGGGAGGGGCCTGCTGTGCTGATTCTCAGGTGTGTGCACCTGGGGGAGCTGCCCAGCCCCCTGCCAGGTGCATGGCTCAGTGGGAGCTGTTTATCCTTTGAAGCCTCTGCTAAGTCCCAGGTACAAGGTGACACCAGGAGGAACAACAGTGGCAGTGGCCAGCTCTCCAGCCCTGGGGTCAGCTCCCGCATTAACTACCGCAGCTCTCAGTCTGAGGGGTCCTGGATGCTCCGGGGGCGGGGCCGCTGATCTGCACAGCTCGGGGCCACCCGGCGGCAGGAGCGTCCTTGCTGTCCTGGGCCCTCCCGGCCTCTGCCTGTCCTGGGGGAGTGCCGGATCCTGGGCTGTGTCCCCCAGCGCCCTGGGCTCCAGGGCCTGCGCGGCTGGAATCGCGCTCCTAGGGCCATGCAGCCCCCTCCACGGAGCCGCTACCTGAGCCGCCTCCGAGCTGCTCCTGGGCCCGCTGGGCGCCTGCTGCAGCCCTTTAGGGAGCTGGGCTTCAGGGTGTTGCCCGCTCTCCCCCACCGCGCAGGTCCTCTGTTAGTGCCCCCGGGAGCCTGAGGGCATCCCCGCCCCTCCTGGGATCCTGCCCGAGCTCCCTGCAAGCGCCTTTCCGTCAGGGAGGATTGGTGAAGCTCCTGCTTCTCAGGGATGGCGCTTTTCTGTCCTGGGGGCACTTGCCGGGGGCCTTAGCCCGGCTCCTCGCGGGGCCCTCTCCCTTGGATGCTTTTTTATTTATTTCTTTTTTTTTTCCGTCTTCCTACCTTGATAGAAGCACAAACTCTTCTCACTGTAGCATTCCAGCTGTTCTCTCTTTAAATCTCAGACCGAATTCATAGGTTATCAGGATGATTTGAAAGTTATCTAGGTAAGTTGGTGGGGACAGGTGACTTGGGGACCCTTCTCTTCTGCCATCTTGCTTCATATCGCCCATGATCTCTCTAGGGCAAGTGATAAGTTCCAATAGCTTTCCTAGAGCCTAGAAGGCTCTTCCTGTTTTCATTTCTTTAAGGGCTCAAGAAAACCTCCAAATGCAAAGGAAGCAAGACATCAATTTATGAACCTCATTGCCTTCATAGCCTCTCACATTTCCACCTTTTGCTGTAACCCTTGGAAAATATCCAATAACCAACCATCCAACTTAAGTAACTGTGGCACTGTTCCAGTGGGGGATCTCTGTCCCCCAACTTTCCATTTAAACCTTTTCCTGGTTAAAAAAACAACAACAACAAAGCATAATACCAGATCAGTTGGCACTGGCAGGGATCCATAGTGGGTGCCAAACATTAGGACAGAAGTGACCCACGGTTGTGATACCTATTGTGAACAAATTTATAAACATATGGAAGAAGCAGAGTGCACAGGGGTGAGGTGTGTTTGAGCCAGTTGTACTAGAAGTACTGAGAAGACCACTCGAATTGAGAAAGTTTGCCTATATGTCTGCATTACTTTATTTATTGGGTTGGCTGAGAGAGGAAAGGAAGACTAATTTTCCAAATACTAAAGGGATTTATTGTTAGGAGCCTAGAACTCAACTATGGAGTATCCATACCAGTGCTACTGATAATAGCTGGAGGCCTTGCTGAAGGAGGGGGGAAAGATGGAGATCTGCATGGATATTAGAGATAAAGGCTAATTTCTACTAGGCAGGTGATGAGACTCTTGAAGTGCTGGCATTGCTTTTGTTTAGACTGAATGAACAGGGTGGATAAAGAACTGCTTGAAGCACAGGTGCAGTGAGGATTTTGTTTACATGGTGTAAGTTGCCCTATCCAGCCAGTATAGGGCATCTCCCTAAGAGCTTCTAAGGATCCTCTTGCCCCTATTCTTAAACCCCTCTGTGTTTTAATTTAGGTGATTCCTATTGACCAAGCTTCAAGCTGATTCTTTTCTCAGCTATGTTGAGTCTACTGATGAGTACAAAAGGGCATTTTAGATTCTTTTCACTGTTTTTCGTGGCTAGCATTTACTAATATCAGTTCTTACAGTTTCTGTCTCCTGAAATTAACCATCTGATCATGCATGTTGCCCATGTTTTCCACTAGGCCATTAATATATTAATTATAGTTCTCTATCTAGTATTTCCAAAAGTTGTACAATATCTGAATCTAATGTTGATTGATTTGTCTCCTGATGATGTGTTTTTCTTTTTAAACACCACATAATTTTTGTTGGAAGTCAGATATTTTGTATAGGAAATTAGAGACTGAGATAAATAGTTCTTATGCCTGGAAAGAAGCACATCTTTCCTTCTGCTAGGTATTTACAGTTATGAACTGAGCCAATCTGATCAGGAATTAAGCTAACCAGCCCCCATCTCAAAGTCTGTCTTCAGCACATATTTCCATCATGACCACTGGTGGAGGTTTTTTTCTGTTTTATTTGCTGCAATGTAAAAACCAGTGCCCTAAGGGTAGTGGAGTTTGCTGCTCTCCCACAGTGGCCTAAGCCTTTTTGTTTGATAGGGAAAATAGAGGAGAAGCATCCAAATAGAGATTTCATATCCTTTCCCCTCAGTTAATACTGTTCCCATAAAGGGCTGCTTTATTAAAAATCTTGCCCTGTCTCCCATCTTTTTTTGTTACTACCCAGTGAGGTATGTGGTAAGAGGCTGTAATTGGGTGGAAATTCCCTTTATGTCTTTGCCCCTCGGGATCTTGTCTTCAGTCACATTTGGTCCTTACTAATTGGCTTTAAGAAATATTAGCTGAATTCTTAGTGGCATCTGGCAAGATCTATCTCAGTTAAAACGTACTCATGCCACATCTTCTCTTGAAGATACTTATTTCTTAGGTTTTGTTACCCAGAAACTTCAGTTTTTGATGGGTTCAGGGTTATAAGTTTGGCTATCATCTTGCATTTTATTCTTGTTGTAAGGGTTAAAATGAAGCTTTTTATTTTTCTACATCCTAAGAGGAAACCGGAAGGTCTTCTCATTCATTTTAAATGAATTAACAGAACTGCAGATATCCTCTTTAGTAAAATAATAATAAAAACAACAAGAAACCATCAAGTCATTTCATGAATTAAGCCTTTAATGTTATACCCTGCCTCATATTATTAATTGTATATGTCACAGTATTTTCAGTTAAGGTCAAAAGTATTTAAAATCCATTTCTTAATCCTGTGTAGACATTTGAATCAGTTATCTGTTATTATTTCATCAAGGTGAATTTGCTTGGCATGTACCCAACATAACATTATTTTAGCTTGTATTTTTCCTGTCTAGTTGTTCCTTCTTCTTTTTTCCCAGTTAATTGCATTTAAAAAACTCCCCTAAATCTTATATTCTCCTAATATGTTTTATGGCATTCCTATATAACAATCTGGTAGATTTTAGGTAACTTCACATGTATAAAAGCATAATATCTGAAATACCAGAGAACCTAGAATGATTGAAAATTTAGAATTAACTACCTCATTTTATCAATAAAATGAGAGGACATCCATTCTGTCCATTCTGTTTTGTTTAATATAGGATATGAGTAATATGGTGATAGAGATATTTAGAAGATTTCAAATGATGTATTTTATGATATATATCATGATGTATAATTTGTGAAATTTTCTGAGTACAGTTTGGATGGAACATGACATATATTTTGTGATGTTGATGGCCATTATGTGATCAATAAAAATCTAAGATTCTATAGTTGAAATTATCTTTGCCACTACAAGATCATGGCTATCTAGAGAGTGGATATCTCTACTCTGTAGAGAGTATTATCCTATAATCCTGAGGGAAACTATATCCTTGGCATTTCCCCCTTAGAGATAGCTATGCCTGAAACAGTGTGGGTCTCCTGCTGAAGGAGACATAAAATACAGATCTTATGATACATTTTAAAGGAAAAATGTTTATAAATTCAAGATTCTTTTGTGTTTTTTTGGGGAAGGGGTTGTGGTTTTGTTTGGTTAGATTTATTTTTTTATTTAAGAGAGAGGGAATGTGCACATGCCTGCACAAGTGGGGGGAGGAACAGATGGAGACTCAAAAAGACCACCCCTTGGTGGGGCTCATCTCATGACCCCTAACACCATGACTTGAACTGAAACCAAAATTCAGTTGCTCAACCAACTGAGGTACCCAGGTACCCCATAAAGGATATTATTTTAAAACAATGTAATTCTTTAAAAAGTTTTTATTTAAATTCCAGTTAACCTACAGTATAATATTAATTTCAGGTGTACAATTTAGTGATTCAATACTTATGTACAACACCCAATGCTTATCACAGCAAAAGAATGTAATTTTTTTCTAATTATAATTTCAAGTGTGAAAAAGCCCAAAGATTTAAGAAAAAGTTTAAATATTTTAAAAATGAAACAGCAAAGTCTGAACCAGTAGTCTTAGTTGTTGTGTGTGTGTGTCTCTCCAACCAAATATAAATAATCCTAATGCTTTTAAAGTCATACATATATACATGTTTATGTGTATATAATCAGTGTCATGTATATAAATTTTTCTATCCTGATTTTTTCTTACTGCATCAGAAGTATTTTCCCATGTCATCAAAAACACTTCATAAATATTTTTAATACTGAATAATATTCTATTTTATAGTTGTGCCATAATTGAATATAAGCCTTTTGTGTATTAAAGTTGTTTCTGGTGTTTCTGTATTGAAGATAATATCATGCTGAATTTCTTTATATATAAATCTTTGTCTTCATTTTTGATTATTTCCTTAGGATCCATTCATAGAAGTAAAATTACTGATTCAAAGATGATGAAACTTTTTATAGCTCATGACAGATATTTACAAATCATGTTCTGGAGAGCTTTAACAAATTGCATTGCCACCAGTAGTTTATGAGAATATAGGTCTTAGTGAATCCTCACAAATATTGAATACTGTTATTTTAAAAATTTGTGTCAGTGGTGAATCATGAAGACTAGGATCTCCTTGATATTTTACTTTTTCATTTTTTTCCTTAATACTGGGTCTGAAATTTTTTCCACTTGTTTATATGCTATTTGCATTTCATTTTTTATAAAGAGACTGACAATATATTTTTTCTTCTTTCCACTTTTTCATAATTTTTGTTTTTCTAATGTGACTGTACCATTTTGCATTTCCAACAGCAGTATAAGTGCTTCAAATGTTTTACACTTTCTCATTGTGCTTATATTTTTAGTTAAAAAAATATTTTAGACATTCTAGAGGCATCTAGCTGGCTCGGAATGCAACTCTTTTTTTTTAATAAAATAATTTTTTATTGGTGTTTAATTTACCAACATACAGAATAACACCCAGTGCTCATCCCGTCAAGTGTCCCCCTCAGTGCCCGTCACCCACTCACCCCCACCCCCCGCCCTCCTCCCCTTCCACCACCCCTAGTTCATTTCCCAGAGTTAGGAGTCTTTATGTTCTGTCTCCCTTTCTGATATTTCCCACACATTTCTTCTCCCTTCCCTTATATTCCCTTTCACTATTATTCATATTCCCCAAATGAATGAGAACATACACTGTTTGTCCTTCTCCGATTGACTCACTTCACTCAGCATAATACCCTCCAGTTCCATCCACGTTGAAGCAAATGGTGGGTATTTGTCGTTTCTAATGGCTGAGTAATATTCCATTGTATACATAAACCACATCTTCTTTATCCATTCATCTTTCGATGGGCACCGAGGCTCCTTCCACAGTTTGGCTATTGTGGACATTGCTGCTATAAACATCGGGGTGCAGGTGTCCCGGCGTTTCATTGCATCTGGATCTTTGGGGTAAATCCCCAACAGTGGAATGCAACTCTTGATCTCAGGGTTGTTAAGTTTGAGCCTCACATTGAGTGGAGAGACTACTTAAAAAATAAAATATTTAAAAAAAAACAAATTATTTTAGACATTCTAAAAGATGTATAGTGGTATCTCATTTTAATTTGCATTTCCCTAATGGCTAATAACATTGAATATTTTTTATTAGATTGATTGTTTGCTTATTATTGAGTTTGAGTGGTTGATATTTATTCTAGATACAAGTCCTTCTTTGATACATGACTTGCAAATATTTTCTCCCATTTTGTGGCTTGTATTTTCATTCTCCCCACAGTATGTGTTGAAGAGCAGAAGGTTTTAGAGTTGGAGAGGTGTAATTGTATTTTTTATTTAATGTATTATACCTTTGGGGATGTATCTAAGAACTCTTTGATAAATATCTTATTTGTCTAAAAGATTTTAGTTGTAGGGTGAAAATTTCAGTCTATAATCCATTTGGGGTCTAATTTTCACATGGTGTGAATGTAGTTTGAATTTTTTTTTCCACATACGAGCATAACACTTGTTCTGGAAACCTTAGAAAACATTATCCCTTCTTTACTGAGCTGCTTTGTAAAGTCTGTTGAAAATCAATTGATCATATTTGTGTGGATTTATTTCTGGAATTTTAAATTGTTTGATCTGTGGATCTAGCTTTTCACCAATACTACACTGTCTTGATTATAGTAGCTCTAAAATAGTCTTAAAACTAGATGATATGAGCATTCTTTTTTCTTTGTTTTCAGAACTATTTTGACTATTCTAGTTCTTTTGTTTTTCATATAAGTAACAAATTTATTTGGAAATATCTACCAAAAGAAAGTCCTGCTTGGATTTTGATAGGGACTGCATTGAAACTATGATCAATTTGAGGAAAACAGGCATCTTAAACAATATTGCTCCTTTAATCCATAAACATGATATACCTCTATATCTTCTTTGATTTCTTTCATCAGTGTTTTGTAGCTTTCCAAATACAGCTCCTACACATATTGTTAGGTTTATATCTAAATATTTATGCGTTTTTGTGTAAGTAGTACTTTTTAAAATATCCAGTTGTTCATTGTTAATATTCGGAATATGATTGTATTCAGAGACCTTGCTAAACTTGTTAGTTCTATAAGTTTGTTTGTAGAGTCTTTAAAATTTTCTATATAGACAATTATGTTATCTGTGAATAGAAACCATTCTGTATCTCCTTTCTAATGTATAGTCCTTCAATTTCTTTTTCTTTATTCTGACAGTAAATTTCAGTACAATGTTTAATAGGAATGCTGAGAGTGACACCAAATCTTTATTCTTAAGGGGAACATTTTAATTGTCCAGTAGTAAGTATAATTTTTGCTACCGGTGTTTTATAGATTTTTAAAAAAGATTTTATTTGAGATAGGGAAAGGGGGGGAGAGAATAAGGGGGAGAGGAGCAGAGGGGGAGGGAGAAGCAGGCTCCCCGCTGAGCAGGGAGCCAGCCAGAGGACTCAATCCCAGGGCCCTGAGACGGTGACCTGAGCTGAAGGCTGACACTTAACCAACTGAGCCACCTAAGTGCCCCTGTATTTTATATATATGTATATATTTTATCAGGTTAAAGAAGTTCCTGCTGTTGACCATGTTGCTAGAAAACTTTGCCCAGTGCTATGATTTCAAATCAATATAACTGGAGATAACACCCCTATATCACCATAAAAGACTACTTTTGAATAACTATTTAAAAGTTAACAGGAATTTCTATACAAGATCATTAAATTTATTATGCATAAGAGCTTGAAATGAAGCATAAGCTAATTGCCAAAGAAATGCTTTATTCTGGTACCTTAAGAATAAATTGTATTTTCATGTCAACACAACACACAAAAAAAACCCCAAAGTTTTAAAAGATAAAAAACTCTAAGTGGGGCAGCCCTGGTAGCTCAGCGGTTTAGCGCCGCCTTCAGCCCAGGGCGTGATCCTGGAGACCCAGGATCGAGTCCCACGTCAGGCTCCCTGCATGGAGCCTGCTTCTCCCTCTGCCTGTGTCTCTGCCTCTCTCTCTCTCTGTGTGTGTGTATCTCATGTATAAATAAATAAATTATTTAAAAGATAAATAAACGGAAAAAATATAAAATTAAAAATTAAAAAAAAAAAACCTCTAAGTGGCGGGGGATTCCCCGGGGAGAGGTCCTGGAGGCCAGGCCTTGCACGGGGCTGAGTGCGTCGGGCCCCCCGGGCCAGGGAAGTGTAAGAACTGATGGCGGTGAGCCCGAGCGCGGGAACTAGACGAACACGGCCGGGGGCCAGTGTGGCCGGGCCTCCGCAGGTCCTGGTGGCCGCCGCCTGGTTTCTCCGAGCGCCCTCGGGCCGCAGGCTCCTGCTCGCGCGTCATTGGCCTCTTCTCCTTCAGCCTTAATGGAGGAGCAAGAGCCGAGGCCCCACTGGTTCCTGAGACAGCTTCTTGGGAGTGTGATCAGAGACTCAGCCCACCCCCTCCCCCCGCCTTGGCTCCAAATTCCCCCCCCCCCGCCCCCAAAGTGAGTCTCTGATCCTTGGGCAACGATGACCCCACCTGACCACCTGTCACCACTTCGGGAGGCTCTCATGGTTGTTTTAAGTCGCCCCTTGTCGCGGGCACCGAAAACTGAAAAGTGTTTTCTCCCTAAGGTTTCTCAGCCAATGCTTGGGCCTG
Organism: Nyctereutes procyonoides; assembly: GCF_905146905.1. Lineage (NCBI taxonomy): Eukaryota > Metazoa > Chordata > Mammalia > Carnivora > Canidae > Nyctereutes > Nyctereutes procyonoides. The sequence goes on along the minus strand of NW_026575047.1, from coordinate 44,239,395 downwards.
TCGTTTTTAAAAACCAACCCGATTTATAATATTTGACTTGTGGTTTGAACTAGAGTTTGGTGCATGAGAGTCCTGGCCACTGAATGTAAGCCGCCTGAAGGTAGGGACTAGGTCTTGGTCTTTGTGACCCACCTCTTGAGTAGTGGGCCAGGTTTTGTGTAGAGTCAGTGTCTAGTAAATGGTGAATTGAACTGTTTGGTGAAAGAAATGTTCTAGAACCACTAACCCAGCATCTTAAAAAACTGTTCTAAAACCACTAACAGAATCTCCTGTCTCCTGCAAAAGCGCCCAGTGCCGCCTGAGGCTTAATCCAATCCTGAGAAACTGCATCTGAAAAAACCCTGCCTATGTCTGCAATATCAGCTTGGATTCCTCAGGTTATTCAGTGATGGAGAGAGTCTTCAGCACTGTTAACAGTAATACCATCAGTTTAGGAGATGGCTTCTTTGCAAAGAAAAAGGCTGCAGACAAGGATTCTCAGCTCTGAAGAAGAGGAGAAATTGAAAAGAGATCAAGTTTTAGTGTCTGATTTTAAGCAGCAAAAACTGGAAAAAGAGGCTCAGAACTGGGACCTTTTTACAAAAGAAATAGTACTAACTTCTTCAAAGATAGACACTGGACCAACAGAGGGTTTGAGGATCTCAGATCATGTAGAGAGTCTGAAGATCAAAAATTGACTATACGTGAAGCTGGCTGCGGTGTTGGAAACTGTTTATTCCCACTTTTAGAAGTTCAGAATATCTTTGCTTATGCCTGTGATTTTTCTCCAAAAGCAGTTGAATATGTCAAGCAAAATCCTTTGTATGACTCAGAAGGATACAAGGTGTTCCAGTGTGATCTAACCAAAGATGACCTTCTGGAACATGTACCCCTAGAATCTGTGGATGTTGTCATGTTGATATTTGTACTCTCTGCTGTTCACTCTGGTAAGATGCACCTTGTCTTACAAAATATTTACCAGGTTAGTGATTTGGAGCCTAGAGGTTGGGCATCCTGATCTTTTTGCTTACCTCCCCTCTGAGGCTCATGTCTAGATTCAGAGTCTCCTCATTCTCAGTAAGTGTAGGCCATGTAGTTAGTGTATGGGATAAGATATTTGCAAATGACCTATCAGATAAAGGGCTAGTATCCAAGATCTATAAAGAACTTATCAAACTCAACAGCAAAGAAACAAACAATCCAGTCCTGAAATGGGCAAAAGACATGAACAGAAATTTCACAGAGGAAGACATAGACATGGCCAACAAGCACATGAGAAAATGCTCCGCATCACTTGACATCAGGGAAATACAAATAAAAACCACAATGAGATACCACCTCACCCCAGTGAGAATGGGGAAAATTAACAAGGCAGGAAACCACAAATGTTGGAGAGGATGTGGAAAAAGGGGAACCCTCTTGCACTATTGGTGGGAATGTGAACTGGTGCAGCCACTCTGGAAAACTGTGTGGAGGTTCCTCAGAGTTAAAAATAGACCTGCCCTACGACCCAGCAATTGCACTGCGGGGGATTTACCCCTAAAATACAGATGCAGTGAAATGCCGGGACACCTGCACCCCGATGTTTATAGCAGCAATGTCCACAATAGCCAAACTGTGGAAGAAGCCTCGATGTCCATCGAAAGATGAATGGATAAAGAAGATGTGGTCTATGTATACGATGGAATATTACTCAGCCATCAGAAATGACAAATACCCACCATTTGCTTCAACGTGGATGGAACTGGAGGATATTATGCTGGGTGAAGTAAGCCAGTCGGAGAAGGACAAACATGTTTCATTCATACGGGGAATGTGAAAAATAGTGAAAGAGAATAAAGGGGAAAGGAGAGAAAATGAGTGGGAAATATCAGTGAGGGAGACAGAACATGAGAGACTCCTAACTCTGGGAAACGAACAAGGGGTGGTGGAAAAGGAGGTGGGTGGGGGGTTGGGGTGACTTGGTGATGGGCACTGAGGTGGGCACTTGATGGGATGAGCATTGGGTGTTATACTATATGTTGGCAAATCGAACTCCAATAAAAAATATACAAAAATAAAAAAAGGAAAGGTATTCTATATAAAACATTCACCCTAAATTCTGATTTGTCTAGTGGCCATCACTTCTCTTCAGACCTTGACCAACCTTGGAGCAAGGATGATTTTGCAGCTATCTTGGCTCTCTGTGTGTAATAACATGCAGATATGCCCTGCTCTAAAGTGAGGGGAGGGTATGGTTCAGTGGTCAAGAACCATCTGGCGCTACAATGCCTAGAGATAAAACCTGGCTTCTCTGCTTAAACAATTCCTTTACCTCCCTGAGCCTCAGTTTCATTACTTAAAGAATAGTGAGATACCAGACTGTTTGAAATAGATGAGATATGTATAAAGTGTTGAGCACAATGCCTAGAGCATGGTAAGTGTTCTTTAAAAGTCAGCCATTTTTACTATCATCATGGTTACTAGCTCAAACTGCTCTGGCCATCAGGAGGCTACTGTAGCATTGGGGAAGTAAGTGACACTCTTAAGTCGTGTGACTCAAGACAAATCACCTCACCTTCCTTGGGCATCAGTTTCCTTGGCTGTAAAATGGGGATGTCTCTCAGTTACTGAGAGTAGATGAGATCATGAACCAGGCTGCTTTGTAAACTACAGTAGAATTTCTCTTATATCTATGGCAACAATGTTGATTCATTTAAAAATCAACTAACCAAGAAATCAAAAAAGGTACATTCACCTTAAACATTTTGTTATAGTTTAAAATATATTGTTCATTCATCACTCTTGGTATGGAACCACAGCCTTCTCTTTGAGTAGGGGGCTGTTTATCAGCTTTCTTACATGAACCACACACATACAGTAACATTTTGGTTTCCTCTTTTTTTTTTTTAATTTTATTGAAGTTCGATCTGCCAACATATAGTATAACACCCAATGCTCATCCCATCAAGTGCCCTCCTCAGTGCCTGCCCTTCACCCAGTCACCACATCCTCCTGCCTTTCTCCCCTTCACTACCCTTTGTTCATTTCCCAGAATTAGGAGTCTGTCGTGTTTTGTCACCCTCTCTAATTTTTCTCACTCTTTGCCTCCTTTCCCTCATAATCCCTGTCACTATTTCTTATATTCGCCATATGAGTGAAACTGTATTATGATTGTCCTTCTCAAAAAATATGGAACACTTCACGAATTTGCATGTCATCCTTGCACGGGGGCCATGCTGGTCTTCTCTATATCGTTCCAATTTTGGTATATGTGCTGCCAAAGTGAGCACTGCATTTTGGTTTCTTTAAATTAGAGCAAAGGGTTCCTGAGTGCCTCATTCAGTTCAGTATCTGCCTTCAGCTCAGGTCATGATCCCGGCATCTAGCCCTGCATCAAGCTCTCTGCTCTGTGGGGAGTCTGTTTCTCCCTCTGCCCCCTCCCCCTGCTCGTGTTCGTGTGCTCTCTCTCTCAAATAAATCTTGTAGTGGAACAAAGACTTAAAAACAAGTGGAAAGTAACGTGAGGGCAGATTTTTTATATTTTTACTCAGACTTACCCTTGATTCTCCCACAGCTAATTAAATAGTTTGTTTAGTGGTTTTTAAAATCAGTCTTTACAAAAGTATTGAATGTACTTTTCATAGAAAATAAAAATGGGGCAGCCCTGGTGACTCAGTGGTTTAGCACCGCCTTCAGCCCAGAGCATGATCCTGGAGACCTGGGATCGAGTCCCATGTCAGGCTCCCCGCGTGGAGCCTGCTTCTCCCTCTGTCTGTGTCTCTGCCTCTCTCTCTCTCTGTGTGTGTCTCTCATGAATAAATAAATAAAATCTTAAAAAAAAAAACCCTCTGGTACGTCAATCAAGTTAATTCAAAGCTTCTACATATCTTTATGAACTTTACATATAGAATACCAAGATGTATTAGAAGAATTGCAACAACTTTTTACAGAATTAGCTACTCTTTAAATTTTCATTAAAATTCAGTCTGTTCATTAAAAATTGTCTGCTTACCAAAAAAATTCCCTTGCCAGTTTTCAGTGAGTTTTTAAAAATTTTGATTCTAGTATAATTAACATAGTATTATATTAGTTTTAGGTCTACAATATAGCAATTCAAGAGCTATGTTACTCAGTGCCCATCAAGATAAGTGTACGCTTAATCCCCTTCTCTTATCTCATCCATCCCTCCACATACCTCCCCTCTGGGAACCATTTGTTTATTCTTACCAGTTAAGAGTTTGTCTCTTGATTTGATTTTTTTTTTCCCTGTGTTGTTTTGGTTTGTTTCTTAAATTCCACATATGAGTAAAATCATATGGTATTTGCCTTTCTCTCACTGGCTTATTTTACTTGGCATTGTATTCTCTAGATCCATCCAGGTTGTTGCAAATAGCAAGATTTCATTCTTTTTTTATGGCTCAAAAATATTACTATATATATAAATTTCCTATATACAAAAACATAGAATATATTGTTTATTAAAATATAAATATATAATAAATCATATAAATTTTATATAATATATAAAATGTATTTTCTATAATATATAATTCATATAAATCTATAATTTATACTTTATATAAATTTATGAAAATTATATAAGATATATAACTAAATATATAAATATAAATAAATATTCATAAATATATACATAAATATATATTTATATAATTGTATATTTATATACATAAAATATTCCAATATATAATTTATATACATTATATCTATATCTGTTTAAATAAAATCTCATTTCTTCTTTTCCATTCACCTATCAACGGATACTTGGGCTGCTTCCATTGCAAATAATTGCCCCAATAAACATAAAGGGGCATGTATTCCTTCCAATTAGTGTTTTAGTGCTCATTGGGTAAATACCCAGTAGTGCAATTACTGGATTGTAGCCTAGTTCTACTTTTAACTTTTTGAAGAAACTCCCTACTGTTTTCTACAGTGGCTAAACTGTCTTCTACAGTTTGCATTCACACCAACAGTGTGTAAGGGCTCCTATATTTCCACATCTTCACCAACACTTGTTTCTCGTGTTGTTGATTTTAGCTACCCTGACAAATGTGAGATGATCTCATTGTGGTTTTGATTTTCATTTCCCTGATAATGAGTGGTGTTGAGCACCTTTTCATGTGTCTGGGCCATCTGTAGGTCTTTGGGGAAATATCTGTTAATGTGTTCCGCCCATTTTTAATAGGATGATTTGTTTTTGGGGTGTTGAATTGTATAAGTTCTTTATATATTTCGGATATCTAATCCTTTTTTGGATGTGTCATTTGCAAATATCTTCTCCCATTCAGCAGGTTGTCCTTTAGTTTTACTGGTAGCTTCCTTTACTGTGCAGAAGCTTTTTATTTTGATGCAGTTTATTTTCACTTTTGTTTCTTTTGCCTTAGGAGACCTATTTAGAAAGTTGTTGCTATAACCTGTCGAAGAAATTACTGTCTGTGCTCTCTTCCAGGGTTTTTACAGTTTCAGGTCTCACATTTAGGTCCTTGATCCATTTTGAGTTTGTCTTTGTGTATGTTGTAAGGAAATGATCCATATTCATTCTTTTGTATGTAGCTGTCTGGTTTTCTCAACACCATTTATTGAAAAGACTATCTTTTTTACCATTGAATATTCTTGCCACTTCTGTCAAAGATTAATTGAGCATATAAGTGTGGGTTTGTTTTTGGGTTTTCCATTCTATTCCGTTGATCTATGTGTCTACTTTTGCGCTAGTACCACACTGTTTGGATAGTATAGCTTTGTAATATAATTTGAAGTCTGGAATTGTGACACCTCCAGTTTTTTTTTCTTTTTCAAGATTGCTTTGACTATTTATGGTCTTTCATGGTTCCATACAAATTTTAGGATTATTTTTTCTAGTTCTGTGAAAGTTCCTATTGGTATTTAGATATGGATTGCATTAAGTCTGTAGATTGCTTTGGGTAGTATGGACTTTTTTTAAAAAAAGGTTTTATTTACTTATTCATGAGAGACACACAGAGAGAGGCAGAGACATAGGCAGAGGGAGAAGCAGGCTCCCTGTGGAAAGCCCAGTGTGGGACTCCATCTCAGGACCCCAGGATCACTCCCTGAGCTGAAGGCAGACCCTCAACCATTGAGCCACCCAGGCATCCCAAGTATGGACATTTTAACATTATGTGTTCTTCCCATCCATGAGTATGGAATGTCTTTCCATTCCTTTGTATCACCTTCAATTTATTTCATCAGTGTTTTATAGTTTTCAGTGTTCAGGTCTTCACCTCTTTGGTTAAGTTTATTCCTCGTATTTTGTTATTTTTGGTGTAATTGTAAATGGGATTTTTAAAAGATTTTTTTTCTATGGCTTCATTATTGGTGTAAAGAAATACAACAGGTTTTGGTACATTGATTTTTTTTTTTTGTATCCTGTGACCTTTCTGAATTTATTTATCAGTTCTAATAGTTTTTTGGTGGAGTCTTTAGGGTTTTCTATATATAATCTGTTATCTGCAAATAGTGAAAGTTTTGCTTCTTCCTTACCAATTTGGATGTCCTTTATTCCTTTCTCTTGTCTGATTGCTATGGTTAGGACTTCTAGTACTATGTTGAATAAAAGTGGTGAGAAGGGACATCACTGTCTTGTTCCTAACCTTAGGAGAAAATCTCTCAGTTCTTCACTGTTGAGTATGATGTTAGCTGCACGTTTTTCATACAGTTTTTATTATGTTGAGGTATGTTTCCTGTAAACTTTGTACTTTGTCAAATGCCTCTTCTGCATCTATTGAAATTATTTTGTGGTATTATACTTTCTCTTATTGATGTGATGTATCATATTAATTTGCAAATAGTGTCCCACACTTGCATCCCAGAAATAAATCCCCTTGATTTTGCTGAATGATTTTTCTGTTGTATTGTTGGATTCAGCTTGCTAATATTTTGTTGAGGGTTTTTGCATGTATTTCCATCAGAGATATTGGCTTATAATTATTTTTTGTTGTGACCTTATCTAAGGTTGGTATCAGGGTAACATTGGCCTATTAGAATGAATTTGGAGGTTTTTTTTTCCTATTATATGTTTTTGGAAAATTTTGAGAAGAATTGGTATGAACTCTTTTAAAATTTGGGATAATGCAGCTGTGAGGCCATCTGGTCTTGGACTTTCGTTCATTTGGAGTTTGATTACTGATTCCATTTCATTGCTGGTAATCAACCTGTTCAAATTTTCTTTCTTTCTGCTTCAGTTTTGGGAGGTTATATGTTTCTAGGAATTTATTCATTTATTCTTGGTTGTCTAATTTGTTGGCATATAATTTTGGTTGTTAACTGTCCTCTTTCATTTGTGATTTTGTTTGAGTCCATTTGTTTTTTTTAGTTTGGCTAGAGGTTTATCAATTTTGTTGATCTTTTAAAAAACCATCTCCTGGTTTCATTAAACTATTCTATTTTCTTAGTTCCTATATCATTTCCTTCTGCTTTAATCTGTATTATTTCCTTCCTTCTGCTGGATTTTAGTAGTGTTTATTCTTCCTTTTCCACTTCTGTAAGTGTAAGGTTAGGTTTATTTGATATATTTCTTCTTGAAGTAGGCCTATATTGCTATAAACTTCTCTCTTAGAACTGCTTTTGCTGTATCCCAAAGATCTTGAATCAATGCATTTTCATTTTCATTTTTCTTCATGTAATTTTTTTATTTCTTCTTTGCTTTCTTGGTTGACTCATTGTTTAGCAACATGTTATTTAACCTCCATGTATTTGTGCTCCTCCAGATTTTTACTTGTGGTTGATTTCTAGTTTCATAGCATTATAGTCAGAAAAGATGCATGGTATGACTTCCGTCTTCTTAAAGTTGTTGAGGCTTGTTTTGTGGCATTACATTGTGATCTATTCTGAAGAATGTTCCATATGCACTTGAAAAGAATGTGTATTCTTTTTAGAATGAAACACTCTGGATACTCCTATTTATGTCCATCTTGTCCAGTATGCCATTCAAAACCACTGTTTCCTTATAGCTTTTGTGTTTGGATGATATTATATATGACATATAGATGTTATATACATATGTATTATACAATAATAAAGGATACAACTTCCTTTATTGTAAAGGGGAGGTTGTACCCTTTATTATTGTATAATGTCCTTCTTTGTCTCTTGTTCTAGTCTTTGTTTTAAAATCTTTTTTGTCCAACTTAAGAATTGCTACCCTGGCTTTCTTTTAACATACATTTACATGATAAATGTTTCTCTATCCCCTCACTTTAAATCTACAGATGTCTTTAGGTCAGAAGTGAGTCTCTTATATGCAGCGTATCAATGAGTTTATTTTTTTTAAATCCATTCTGCCACCCTGGGTCTTTAAATCCGAGCCTTTAGTCCATTTATATTCAAAGTAATTATTAATAAATATGTACTTGTCATTTTGTTACTTGCTTTATAGTTGTTTTTGTAGTTCCTCTCTGTTCCTTTCTTCTCTTGTTCTCTTCTTTCCTTGTTTGCTAGGTTGCTTTAGTTATATACCTGGATTTATTTCTTTTTATTTTTTGCATATCAATTACTAGGTTTTGATTTGTGGTTATCATTGGGTTTGTATATAACATGTTCTGCATATTGTAGTCTATTTTAAGTTGGTGGTCACTTAACTCTGAACCCATTCTTTACTTTTTAGGTATATGGTGTCATCCTTTTATTTTTGTGAGTGCCTTGACTGATTTTTACAGATACATTTATTTTTACTGATTTTGTGCTTCCTTCTTTTTCACTCTCATGGCCTTTCCTTGCCATTAAATGAGTACCCTTTAATATTTCTTGTAGGCTGGTTTAGTGGTCATGAACTCCTTTAGCTTTTGTTTCTCTGGGAAACTCTTTATCTCTCCTTTTATTTCTGAATGATAGCCTTCTGGATAGCATATTCTTGGTTGCAGATTATTTTCCTTTTAGCACTTTGAATATATCATGCCACTCCCATCTGGCCTGCAAATTTTTTGTGGAAAAATTTGCTCATACCCTTATGTGGTTTCCCTTGTATGTAACTGTATATTGTATATTTTCTCTTCCTGCATTTAAAATTCTCTCCTTATCATTGCTTTTTGCCATTCCAATTGCTATGTGTCTTGGTATGGACCTCTTTGGGTGGATTTTGTTGAGGAATCTCTATGCCTCTTGGATCTCAATATCTGTTTCTTCCCCAAATTAGATATTTTTAAGCTATTATTTCTTCAAATAAACTTTCTGGTTTTTTTCTCTCTCCTCTTTTCTGGGACCCATATAATGTGAATGTTATTATGCCTGATGGAGCCATTGAGTTTCCTAAGTTTATTCTTATTTTACATATTTTTTTCCTCTTACCTCACGCTGATTACTTTCCATTAGTCTTCCATTACTTCCATTAGGTTGCTAATTCATTATTCTGCTTCCTCTAGCCTGATATTTATTCTATCTAGTGCATTTTAAATTGCATTTATTGTGTTCTCCATATTTGATTGGTTATTTTTTATCCCTTTCTTAAGAGTCTCACTGATGTCTTTCACTCTTTTCTCAAGTCCAGTTGAGCATTTTTATGATCATTATTTTAAATTCTCTGTATTAGTTATATCCATTTCACTTAGGTCTCTTGCTGTGATTTTACCCTGTTCCTTTATTTGGCATATATTCCTCTGTCTCATTTTGTCTAATTCTATGTCTGTTTCTATGTGTTTGGAGTATCAGTATCACCCACTCTTAAAAATAATGGCCTTCAAAAGAGATCCTGGGGTGCTTGGCTGGCTCAGTCAGTGGAGCATGCAACCCTTGATCTCAGGGCTGTGAGTTGAGCCCCACATTGGCTGTAGACATTACTTAAAAATGAAATCTGCAGTGCTGCATGTTTGCCAAAACCTAGCACTTCAGAGATGTCTCCTATGTGTATTGTATGTGTCCTGCTGTTGTGTCCTGGCCATGTTTCCCTTCAGTCCAGGCATGTGCAATGTGTTTCTTTGCCTGCTGTGGGCAGTGTTTGGTCCCCAGGTTCATGGGGGGGGGGCATGCAGTTTTAACAAGGTGGGCTCTGGCCTTCTTGGGAAATACCTGCTCTCACTGCTTGGACTGGGCTGGGGTGAATCCACAAATTGTGTGTGGGCAGGAGGAGCATGTAATTTTAACAAGATATGCACCACCGGAACCAGGACCAAAGCCATACAGGGTGAACAAGTTGGGAGATGCAGTGTTGGCAAGGTTTGCACCTGGTCTTCTGAGGGAGTTGACCCATAGCATTAGGACTGTGGCAGGTGTGATTGGAAAGGGCAGATTCACCAAAGAGCAAGGGGTGGGAGGGTGGGGCCTGGTGTAACCAAGTGATGTAGTAAGTCAGTGCCATGCTGGTTCCTGCAGATAGCCGTCTGTTTATACTGGCAGGTGATGGAGGAAAATGGTGCCTAATAGCTCCTTTGTTCTTGGAAAAGTGCCTCAGCAAAATCAGATTAGTAAATAACTCCCCCTCCTGTATGCCCCAGGCATTTTTCAAACTATTATTTCTGTGGTGTACCTCTGTGGGGCTATTTGTTGTGCTGGCTTTTTAAGGATGAGATTCAGCTTTCTATAGGGCTCCAGGATCTCCCAGAGCTGAACCCTCTGATTTTTACAGTTTTAGGCTTTGAGTCCTGCTGTTTATAAAAACTCAGGAAATTCAGCCCCTCCATCTTTCAAAGCCAAATCTTATGGGGAATTTGCTTCCCTGTGTGGGGTTTTCTTTGTGATAGTTTGTTTCTTTTCCCTTTCCATGGCCAGGGTTCCTTCTCTCCCACAGACTGTTCCAGTCAGTTTTGCTCCCCACCTGTATCTCTGCCCTTCTATCCCCTTTGATGTGGTCCATTCTCTACCTTCAGTAGCACAATTTGTCTTTGGGTCATTTTCTGGGTTATTTACACTGATATGAGTGTAGGGTCCTCTTAGAAAACCATCTCCTCAGCCTCTCTCAAGTTATTTGTTGTAATTAAAAATGTGTTTTGATTTTTGCCTAATTTGTTCACTTCATCTATTTTTATAATCATATGATTTTTCTTCTTTAATCTATTAAAATTATGTATGTTGATTGATTTTAAAATGTTGAGTCAGGGGCAGCCACAGTGGCCCAGTGGTTTGGCACCACCTTTGGCCCAGGGTGTGATCCTGGAGACCGGGGATTGAGTCCCACGTCAGGCTCCCTGCATGGAGCCTGCTTCTCCCTCTCCTTTGTGTCTCTGCCTCTCTCTCTGTGTCTCTCATGAATAAATAAATAAAATCTTTAAAATAAAATGTTGAATCAATAATGCATTCCCAGAATAAGCTACATGTGATTGCAAAGTATTAGCCTTTTCATATATCACTGGATTTGACTCACTAATATTTCATTGAAGATTCTTTTGTTTATGTTCTTGGGAGATACTGGTATGAAGTTTTTTTTCTTGTTCTTTCTCAATCTGTTTTCATATCAGGGTAATGTTGCCTTCATAAAATGCACTGAGAATTGGTCTCTGTTTTTCTGTTCTTTGCAAGAGACTATGTAGTATTGGTAATTTTTCCTAAAGTGTTTGCCAGTGAAATGATCTGGGCCTGAAGTGTTCTTTATTGGAAAATTTTAAGTTACAAATTTATTGTTTATAGTAGACATTGTAATATTTTTTCTTCTGGAATATTTTGTTAGTTTATGTCGTTCAACAGATTGGTCATTTTCATCTAGGTTTTCATATTGATGGGTACAGAATTAATTCACAATATTCCTTCATTATCTTTTTAATGTATATAGTAATGTACTCCCATTAATTCCTGATGTTGGAACATTGTTTTTTCTTCTTGCTCTGTCTGCCTCGTGGTTAATTTTATTGACCAAAGAACCAGCTTTGGGTTATTGATTTTCTGTGTTCTATTAACAATTTGATTTCTGCCCTTTATTATAGACCTTTATTTGTTTAAACATTTTTCTATAATTTTTTTCTGAGCATTAATTTAGCGGCATTCCTCAAATTTTGATATGTTGTATTTTCATTAAGCCAAGAATATTTTCTAGCTTTTCCTGACTCCCTCTCTTATCCATGGGCTAGTTAGAAATGTGTATTGTTTCATTTCCAAGTATTTGTGAATTTTCCGTATATATTTCTCCTATCAAATTCTAATTTAAATTTGTTATGGTCAGAGAAGATACTCTGTATGATTTCAATTCTTTTAAATGTTCTAAGATTGATTTAATGGCCCAGAATATGGCCTACCTTAATAAAAGTTTCTTGTGCACATAAATGTTTATTTTGCTGTAGTTAACTGGGATTTCTATCCATCCATATCTGTTACATCAAGATGGTTGATAGTATTGTTTAGGTCTTCTTTGTCATTGCTAATTTTCCATCTACTTACTCAATTGATTGCTAAGTTGGTGTGTTGAAGTTTCCAAGTATACTTGTGGATTTTAAATTTTTCTCCTTTCATTTTTAGGTACATACGCATATAGAGTTGTTAATTCTTCTTGATGAAATTTCCCATGTTTTAGTCTGCCAGAACTGCCATAACAAAATACCACAGACTGGATGGCTTAAACAGGTATATTTATTTTCTCACAGTTCTGGAGGCTAGAAGTCTGAGATCATGGTACTATCAAGGTTGATTTCTGTGGAGGCCATTTTCCTGGCTTGTACTGACTGCTTTTTTGCTGAGTCCTCACATGGCCTTTCTCCTGTGAGTGCATTACGTTTAATATAATTATGATAGTTGCATTTAGGTCTACTATTTTATTTTTTTCTATTTTTCTGGGTTTTGTTCCTCTGATTCCTGCATTAGTTTGAATTATTAGAGTCTTTTTTTACTATTCCTTTGTAATTTATCTGATGGATTCTCAGCTGTATGTCTTCACATTTTTGTTGTTCTAGGGATTACGATATACCCACCAAACCATTCAAAGTCTATTACTACAAATACAAGGTAGGAGCCTTATAACAATACATCTTTTTACTCTTCCCTCTTCAGGTTATGTTTTGCTTTCATACATATATAAAATAATTTAAGATAGGTATATATATTTATCAAGATTTATGCATTTAAGAAAACATGAATAATTTTGATCATTATTTCTTTCAATATTTTTTTCTTGACAAATCTTTCTCTATTCTTTCTGGGATTTCCATTACATGAGTATTAGATCTTGTCATTATCCCAGAGGTCTTTCCAGACATGTTCTTTGTTATTTTTTCATTTTTCTGATTAATTCCTATTTATCTTCAAGTCTATGGAATTTTTATTCTTTTTTAAAATATTTTATTTATTCATGAGAGACACACAGAGAGAGGCATAGGCAGAGGAAGAAGCAGAGGAGAAGCAGGATCCCTGTGGGGAGCCTGATGCAAGACTCAATCCCAGGACCCCAGGATCATGACCTGAGGCAAAGGCAGACGCTCAACCACTCAGCCATCTAGGTACCCCTGGAATTTTTACTCTTTCATTTCTATTCTGCTTTGAGTCATCCACTAAATTTTTAACTTTACATGGATCCTTGGGTGGCGCAGCGGTTTAGCCCCTGCCTTTGGCCCAGGGCGCGATTCTGGAGACCCGGGATCGAATCCCACGTCGGGCTCCCGGTGCATGGAGCCTGCTTCTCCCTCTGCTTGTGTCTCTGCCTCTCTCTCTCTCTCTGTGTGACTGTCATAAATAAATAAAAATTAAAAAAAATTTTAACTTTACAAATTTACAATTAGTCCTTTAAAGTAGTTTTTCTGCTGAGGATCTATCTTTTTATCATTTTCTTGAGAATTTTTAAAGTTTTTATTTAAATTCCAGTTAGTTAATACAGTAATATTAGTTTTAGGTATACAACAATAGTGATTCAATAATTCCTAACAACATCTGATGCCCATCACAACAAATGCACTTCATAATCCCCATCACCTATTTCACCCATCCCCCACCCACCTCCCCTTTGATAACCATCTGTTCTCTATAGTCAAGAGTCTGTTTCTTGATTTGCCTCTTTTTCTCTTTGTTCATTTGTTTTGTTTTTTAAATTCCACATGAGTCAAATCATATGGTATTTATCTTTCTGTGACTGATGTATTTCACTTAGCATAATCCTCTCTACATACATCCAAATGGCAACATTTCATTCTTTTTATGGCTGAGTAATATTTCACTTTGTGTGTGTGTGTGTGTGTGTGTGTGTGTGTGCGTGTATCACGTCTTTTTAAAAATTCATTTTTATTTATTTGAGAGAGAGAGAGAGCTTGGGGGAGAAGAGGGATGGCAGAGGGAGAGGGAGAAATGGACTCCCTGCTCAGCAGGGAGTCTGATATGAGCTCCATACCAGGGCCCTGAGATCATGACCTGAGCTGAAGGCAGACACTTAACCGACTGAGCCACCCAGGCACCTTATACCACATCTTCTTTATCCATGCATTAGTCAGTGGATACTTGAACTGTTTCCATAATTTGACTATTACAGATAATGCTCTGTAAACATTGGGATACATGTATCGCTTTGAACTAGTATTACTATATTCTCTGGATAAGTATCTAGTAGTGCAACTGCTGGATCACAGAGTGGTCTTTTTTATTTTTAAGTTTTTAAGAAACCTCCATACCACCTTTCACAGTGTCTGTAGTTTGTGTTCCTACCAACAGTGCAAGAGAGGTCCCCTTTATCCACATCCTTACCAACACCTGTTGTTTCTCATGTTGTTGATTTTAGCCATCTGACAGGTGTGAGGTGATATCTCATTGTAATTTGTTTTGTATTTCCCTGATGATGAGTGACATTAAGCATCTTTGCATATGTCTGTTGTCATATCTGTATGTCATCCTGAAGAAATGTCCATTATGTCTTCTGCCCATTTTTAAATTGGATTATTCATTTTGTGGGTAATGAATTTGATAAGTTCTTTACATATTTTAGATACAAACCCTTTATCAGGTATGTTACTTACAAATATCCTCTCCCATCCCATAGGCTGTCTTTTAGTTTTGTTGATTATTTTGTTTGCTATATAGAAGCTTCTTATTTTGGTGTAGTTCCAATAGTTTATTTTTGCTTTTGTTTCCCTTGCCTCAGGAGACATATCTAGAAGGAAGTTACTACATACAGCATATGTCAAAGAGGTTACTTCCCGTGTTCTCCTCTAGGATTTTAATGGTTTCATATCTCAAGTTTAGGTCTTTAATCCACTTTCAATATATTTTTGTGTATAGTGTGAGAAAGTGGTGGTCCAGTTTCATTCTTTTGCATTATTATAGTTGAATTTTTCTCAACACCATTTATTGAACAGAACAGGAACAATGAAACAGGAACTGATTCTTTGAAAAAAATAGTAAAATTGATAAACTTCTGGCTGGACTACCAAAAACAAAAGGGAAGGGACCCAAATAAAATAACAAATGAGACAGGAGAAAAAACAACCAACACGGCAGAAATACAAACATTGTGGCTTTGATTTGCAATTCCATGATAATTAGTGATGTTGAGTATGTTGTAAAGTGCCTGTTGATATTTTTGTGTGTTCTTTGTAAAAAATAATGATTCAGGGATGCCTGGGTGGCTTAGTGGTTGAGCATCTGCCTTTGGCTCAGGGAATGATCCCAGGATTGAGTCCCACATCAGGCTCCTTGCACGGACCCTGCTTCTCCCTCTGCCTAGGTCTCTGCCTCTCTCTCTCTCTCTCTCTCTCTCTCTCTCTCTCTCCCTCTGTGTCTCTCATAAATGAATAAATGAATAAATAAAATCTTTTTAAAAATTAAAAATTAAAAAAATAATGATTCAGCCTCTGCTACTTTTTAATTGGAGTGTTTGCTTTTTATTATTGTTGTATAAGTTCTTTATGTATTTCAGATATTAGCCCCTTATCAGATACATCATTTACAAATATATTCCCCCTTTTAGTAGATTACATTTTCATTTTGTCAATGGTTTCTTTTGCTATGAAGAAGCTTTTAAGTTTGATATAGTCTCACTTTCTTTCATTTTCTTTGCTTTTGTTGTTGAAAGAAAAAAAAGTCATCCCCAAGACTGATGTCAAGAAGCTTATTGTCTTTGTTTTCATCTAGGATTTTATGTTTTCAGATCTTAAAGACATTAAAGTCTTTAATCCATTTGAGTTAATTTTTGTGTATGGTGTAAGATAGCAATCCAGTTACATTCTTTTACATGTGGCATGATATCTGTTTTGTTTCGTTTTTCCATTTTAACTGTGTTTACCTGTACCTCCTGGTCACTGCTGTTTTAAATTGTTACCTAGTAACTCTGAACTCTGACTCATCTCAAGGTTGACATTTGTTGATTGTCTCTTTTTTGAAACTTAGTCACATTTTTTCCTCTATGTGAGAGTAATTCTGTTCTGAACAACTTAAAAATTATGAGACTCTGGGCTGTTAAAATTTTCTGGAGGATTTTGACTTTTGTTTGTTTTAGTAGGAAATCTGGTTGAGCTAAGACTGAAAGTTCTATCTTCATTTGGATGATAATTCCAATGTTAATTCACTTTTTAAGGCAATTTTTTGCTGCTTTGGCTCTGTCCCATCATTCACAGCTCAGGATTGAGTCCAAGATTTATACTTGCTCATATACAGAATTAGAAGATCCGTTTCTCCATCTCTCCTTGACTTCCTCCTTATTATCTGGCTCACAATCTCTTTTCCTTGTTCTTTAGCCAGAAAAATGGAATTTCCCTTAGAATTTTACCTGACCATTTTGCTACCATAGATACAGCTTTATGATTGAGGCAACCATTAAGGAAAACTAAGAAAAGGAATACCTGGGTGGCTCAGCAGGTAAGCATCTGCCTTCCGCTCACGGCATGATCCTGGAGTTCTGGGATCGAGTCCTACATTGGGCTTCCTGCATGGAGCCTGCTTAGCCCTCTGCCTATGTCTCTGCCTCTGTGTGTGTGTGTGTGTGTGTGTCTCATGAATAAATAAATAAAATCTTAAAAAAAAAGGAAAACTAAGAAGAATAAAATATAATTACTATAATTATTATATTATTAACATAATTTATTGTTATTTTCTCCCCATACTTTTTGGAATACTGACCTCTTTTACTGGTTTCTTTGCCTGGAAAGATAAGTTTTTTCCTCAGTGTTCCAGTTGCCCATGCTTTCATTGCTGCAGTTTAAGAACTATGGCCTACCTTTTGGTGCAGTGCCAGGAGAGAGAAAACAAGGAAAATATTGGAATCTTCTCCATCTATGATTCTCTGATCAGAAAGAAAATGTTTCTCTAAATTTTGTTGTCTGTAGCACTGTGTAACTTTGAGACTAGGGAAAACTTGGGGTCAAAGTTGTAAGAGAAAAGATGAAAATAAAATGGGAGACTAATCCCTCTATGGGTTGTTCTTCAGTTTTTCACTCTCCTACCTGATTCACATTCTTTTACTCAGTTTTGAATCCTTGGGCAATTGCTGTTTCTTTTTTGTCTAGAGTTTTTAGTTGTCACAGTTACAGACATGGGTTTAATACAACTACTCCATCTTGATCAGCACTAAAAGAAGTCCTCCTTTTGTTTTGAAATTCATTAATTTTACAAGAATATGAAATTACTGGATTCTCTTCCATTTTTTTCTAGTATATATTGGGCTACTTTGATCCACAGGTCAATTTCTTCCTATAGTTCAAATATTTTCTCCTCTTTTATCTTTGAAAATTATTTTATTTTCTTTTTCAAAAATATTTATTATCCATTTATTAAATCTTCAATGTCTGCCTTCTATATATCTAGTGTACCCTTTGTCCTGCTTCTACTTTCTTTGTAGGTTTTCTTTGTAATTTTCTCCTCTCACTTAGTAAGTCTATTTTCCACACTATAGTTTTAATACTTTATAACTTCACATATTTTAGGGACACTCCAATAACACACTGTTGAATTTAAATAATTATTAAAATAATTCCAGGACTCTTATTACATCAGTTAAGTGTCTCATTACCTGGTCTCTAAAAAAATTTCTTGAGGACATAGTGGTACCAACAAAAATATCTCAAATAAATCTTTAAAGTGTACTTTTCAAGTATCTTTTCAATGCTATGTGCATTTCCTATTTTTAGGGCACAGAACTGCTGAATATATTCTATACTGATATTCTGTTTATTGCACCAATTAATATGGGACAATTCATCCAAATCTTCAATTTACTTCCAAATAGTGTAGAAGGATTATCTTTTGATCCTCTATATGTTTTCCAATGCACTTTGAGAATATTTTTATTAACACTTAAGACCAGAGGTTTATTGATGTTGAACAATATTTTCAATTTAGTCATTTGTTAGCAAGTTTGTTGAAGGAGTTAAGGCTGTCATCTGAACCATATAAAAAACCTGATTTCCTAGTGTTTTTTCTCATCATTGGCTTAATATCTCAAGATTCAGATCCTCCTCTCGTGTCACTAAAATCTTGCATTTTCAGAATAAACTCCAGATAATAACTAATTGGACTTTCAAAGTTCTGTCCAGCTTAATTTGAAAAAAAATTATTTTAGAGTCTACACTGCTACTTGAGGGAAGTTGAATTGTATTTTTGTGTGTGCTATTATTGTCAGTTTTGATCGGTTGTATGAGACTCATTTGATTTATTAAGCCTGACACTTGCCATGTTAATAAATTATAAAAATGATAATATATACCATTTTGTTTGCCTAATAAGCCAATTCCTCTCTAGGTATTTGATGTGCATTATACTTTATCCTTGCAGTAACACTTTGAATAGCTATTATTTCAAATATTTTACATAAAAATTTTGAGTCTCAAAGCAATCTCAAAAACTTTGAGTCTCAAAGTCTTAAGTACTTTTTTCAAGGTCACATAAACAATTAAATGACAGAGATAGATTTTAAACACAAATTCTCAAAAGGCATATCCAACATCCCTCTTTTATGAAAGAGTGAAAACTCAAGTCTTGGGAGTGAAATGCTTATATTGCAATGTTAAGTATAGTCAGAAAATAAGGAAACTCTTAAAACTATATTTACATTTGGAAGTACAGAAAACAGTGGCAGTAGGTAGGCAAAAAGAAACTTAGATATTCTAAGAGGAAAATAGAGAGCATTTGAACATTATACCTACCAAAGACTAAATTTCTAAAACTTCTGAGGAGAAAGCATCCCAATGTAAGTGAATTTCAAGTAAACCATGAAAGAAAGTGAGATGGTTATTTACAAGATAACATTTTCAGGAAAAAAAGTTTATTTTTCTCTTTCCCTTTTCAATTTTTTTTTCCTTTTCAAATTTTTATATATATTCTAGTTAGTATTTAGCATAATATTTGTTTCAGGAGTAGAATTTAGTGATTCATCACTTACATATAACACCCAGTGCTCAACACAAAAAGTTTATATTTGTGTCCGCCAATATGTTTTTACCTTCCTCAGTAGGAGCATTATAGGGTAGGCACATGACCAGAGTGCATTTCCCTGCAAGTTCTGTATTGCTTTTAAGCAGTAGTTGAACTCCCTCCATATTTTTACTCTGCTTTTAATAGGTATATGCCAATATTTATGAGGCCCTAACTGGGGATGGAGCTACAGATAAAAGGTGCTAGAGTCCTGAGTCATTGAAAGTAGACCACTGCTAGTTAGGAATACTTGCCTTGGACTTCTGTGTGTATGAAATATTCCATTCCATTGTGTTTATAGTCCTCTCACAATTTGCTGTCAGTTTTTGCAATGATTTGGCATACCCTGACTAATGCAGTTTTGTGTTGCATAATGTGGTTGAAAGCAGGAAATTTTGGAAGTCACAGAACTCAACTCACATAAAAACCTTTAAATCAATTCTGTTCTTATATTTAACTCCTTATTCTGATGAGGATATTAAAATATTAAGTGACATACAAATCCCAGGAATCACATGCTGAACTTAAAAAATGATAGCTATGTACATAAATGAGATTTTTGAGATTTCAAAAAAATTATAAGTGGCTCTGAAAGACACCATCATGGTCATAGAGAGTATGCCATTTACATTAGCTAAGAACCAAGAAGAGCACCAGGAATGACCCTAAGCTAACCTCAAGCCCATTATTCACTAAAGAATGTCCTAGAATGGGTTTTCTTAGTAAATCTGGAGTTTTTCTTTGCTCATGGTGACTAAAACAAATAACCAGAAGTAGACTAGGCATTTAAATACAGGCTCAATTATCATAGAAAAGTAAAACAGTCTGATAAGAAAACTGATATTTAAAAAGAGTAACCTGCTCTGAATCATGCAGTAGTAAGTGGCTGAATAAGGTTTTAAATCCATTTGGATCTGAATTGTTTCTAAAAGAAACAATTTCTAAAGAATAAACAAATGCTTATAAGAAGTGGAAAAAGAACTCCCATGTCATTACTGGTCTTGGACCTTTCATGTTGGGACAAACAGGCCTATTAAATTGTTCATTCAATTCTTGAATAGTAAAACATACATAATGATGGATAGTGCCCATAAAGAATCATAATCTTCCAATATAGGGAAACCACCTCTGTTTAAGAGGCAAGGACTTCTGCTTTCAGAAAGATGGGGTAAATGTACTTTTCCCGATTCCTTCCTCTGAGTACAAACAATAACCCTGGACATTATATACTGAACAAACATAACAAAACTCTGGAAAGTGGAGAGAAAGAGACCTGTGAGGAATTTGGGACTCAAAGAACAACATGGGAATAAGTACCTTTTGATTTTCATTTTGCCTGATATATTTCAGACTTGGCATATGGAAGAAGGCAGCAACCTAGAAATGCTGATCAGTATAGGAAAAACTCTAAAGCCCAAATAAAACCCTGGCCTCTCTATTCAAAAGACCAAAGAAAAAGGTTTTAACATTAATAACTCTATTATAGCCAAACAGCACAGTTCTATTACCAGACAGTGCTGAGTGGGGAGCCTAGACCTTTACCTTTACCTTTACCTGGCTATAACAAGGCAGTGCAACATTCCTACTGGAATGGTGTCAGAAGAATCCAAGCAGGGAGTCCGGGCTTTCATCCCTGTCATTGCTAAGAATGCTCTCCCACATGGTGTCAGTGGAGCCTATCTCCACTCCTATTTGGCGATAATGAAGTGCCCCTTACCCTCTCTGTTGAGATACTAACAGAGAAGGCCTAGTAAAGAGTAAGAACCTTCATTACCATGTAGTCATAATGAGGCTATCCAACATGCACGGTGATAGTAGAGGCAATATAGGGAGCAATAATGAGATAATTCTACCCCTCCAGCAAGGAAGACATTAATGGAGGGCCTAGTAGGGAAATAAAATTCCCACATACATTCAGAAATAATGAGAAGCTCACCCTTGGTGTCAGTGGAAACCAACTGGGGAACCTGAACTTCTACCTCTGCCTGAAAGGAACAAAGCAGCACTCCTTTTTCCTGTGAGAATGATGTCAGTTGAATTCAGCTAAAAGGAAATATTTACATAAGATTAAGAGGTTCACAAGGTAGCACACAAAAGCACCAGTTTAAATTGGAAATCACTTTTTATGCCAAGGACCAGAAAGATCTCAAGCTGAATTTAAAAAGTCAATCACTAGATGCCAGCAACTAGATGATAGCAATATTTGAGTTATCTGATAAAACTATCTGATGCAGCCATCATAAAAAAATGCTTCAAACAGTTAAACATACTTGAAACAAAGTTTCAGCAAAGAAAAAATTAAAGGAAAAAAAAGGAATGGAAAACAAAATTTTAGAACTGAAAATAAAATAGCCAAAATTAAAAATAAAAAAAAATACATTGAAAAGTATAATGGAAGTAACAAAGAATTTGTGAACTGAAAGAACAATAAAATTTGCCCAATCTGAAGAACACAGAGCAAATAGACTGAATAAGATGAACAGAATTTCAGGAACCTGTGGGACTATAACAAAGATCTAATATTTTGTTATCAGAGCCTTGGAAGGAGAGGAGGAAAAAGGGTGTGGCTTAAAAGGTAGTCAAGGAAATATGGCTGAAAATTTCTCAAATTTGGTAAAAGACATAAATTTACATAGTTAAGAAGCTAGAGAACCTGAAACAGGAAAAGCTTAATTGCCACAAAGCTCATATAGTCAATCTTCTGAAACCCAAGGACAAAGTCTTGAGGTGAATTTGAGAGAAAAAAACCTTGCAAACAGGGGCAAAACCATTATGGCAACAGGTTTCTCATCAGAAAACATGGAAGTTAAAAGGAAGTAGCATAAAACTTTTTAACTACTGAAAGAAAAAAATGTCAATCCAGAATTTTATATATAATGGAAATATCCTTTAAGAATGAAGGGGAAATCCAGGCATTCTTAGATTGAGGTAAACTAAGAATTTGTGACCAGAACATATAACCGAAAAAATAGGTAAAGTTCTCAAAAAAAAAAAAAAAAAAAAAAAAGAAAGAAAGAAAGAAAGAAAGAAATAATAAAGCATTTGGAACATCAGAAAGTAAGAAAGAATATGGTCAACAGAATTAAGAATAATTATAACACTGGCAGATGTGGTTGTAAATGCCCAGAAAACAGTTAAGGTTAATTGTATTATAAATGTAGAAGATTTAAGAGATGTGAAGGGAGGTAAGATTTTTATACTTCTTTGGTATTACGGTAAAGTGATGATACAGTAAACTGATAATTTGTGTGTATATAATGTACCTGGAACAAATTATAAAAACATTTAAAAAGAGATATACTAAATAAAATAGAATTCTAGAAAGTATTCAAGTTAACCCACAAGAAAACAGGATTAAGAAACAAACAAAAGGAGAAAACAATACATGAAATGGATGTCTACACTCACCACTTTTGTTCAACATGCTACTGGAAGTCCTACCAAAGTTATCAGATAAAAAAAGGAAGGAGTAAACTGTTGCTACTTGCAGATGATATGATACTATATAGAGAAAACCCTAAAAACTCCATCAAAACGCTGTGAGAACTAACAAATTTAATAACGGTTCAGGATACAAAATCAAAATATGGAAATGTATTGCATTTCTATACTCTAGTAACAAAATAGAAAGGAAAATAAATAAAAATTCCATTACAGTTGCCCCAAAGAGAATAAAATATCTAGAAATAAATGTAACCAAAGAGGTAAAAGACCTGTACTGTGCAAATTATAAGACACTGATGAAAGAAATCAAAAGTGACACAAATAAATGGAAAGAAACACAATGCTCAGGGATTAGAATAATTAATATTGTTACAATGTCTATACTACTGAAAGCAGTCTATAGATTCAATGGTATTTCTATCAAAATACCAATAATCTTTTCACAGAACTAGAATTAAAAAGTCTAAGATTTGTATATAACCACAGAAGACTGAATAGCCAAACCAATCTTGAGAAAGAAGAGAGCTGTGAAGGTATCACAAATCCAGATTTCAAGGTCTCCTAAAAAGCTCTAATAATCGAAACGGTATGGTAATGACACAAAAAAGATACAAAGATCAATGGAATAGAACTGAGTACCCAGAAATAAACCCACATATATAGATCAATTAATCTACAACAATAAAGAAAGAAAGAAAGAATAAACAATAGGGAAAAAACTCTTCAAAAAATGGTGCTGGGAAAACTGGATAGCTACATGCAAAAAAATGAAACTGGACCTCTTTCTTATACCATACACAAAAATTAAACTCAAAATGGATTAAAGACTTAAATGTGTGAGACCTGAAACCATACAACTTCTAGAAGAACACATAAGCAATAATCTCTTGAAGATCAAACTTAGCAATATCTTTTTGGATCTGTCTCCTCAGGCAAGAGAAACAAAAAGCAAAATAGACAACCTTTTTTGTTTATTGATGGTATTACATCAAACTAAAATGCATTTGCACAGTGAAGGGAACCATCAAAAAGATTAACATATACCAAGGTAGACCATATCCTGGTCCTAAAACAAATTTCAACAAATCTTAAAACAATTAAAAATTTTTTTTTAACAATTAAAATTTGTGTGACCTGTTGAAGCCATGCTGAGAGTGTTATTTTTAGTACTAAATACATATATTAGAAAAAAAGGAAAAGTCTCAGATCCATAATCTATGGTCCTAACTTGAGAACTTAGAAAAAAAGACCAAAATAAACCAAAAGCAAGCAGAAGTAAGGAGATAGTAAAAGTAGAATGAGAAATCCATGAAAATGAACATAGGAAATATTTTCTTTGAAAATAGCAATAAACTTGACAATCTTCTAGCAAGACTAATGACAAAAAGAAGACATGAATTACCTCCATTGGGAATGAAATACAGGAGTTTTACTGAAGACACTACAGACATCAAAAGGATTATAATGGAATACCACAAACTACTCATACACACAATAGTACTTTTTCATCTAATTGCTAAATTTACTTCCCAATATGAAATAAATTGCTCTATGACTATCAAATTTAACTTGTAATTTAAAACCTCCCCCAAAAAGAAATTTTTCATGTCCAAATGCTTTCACTGGAGAATTCTACAAAATATTTAAAGGATGAGCATCAATTATATGATACCTCTTCCACAAAATAGAAGAAAAAGGAACACTTCCTAATTCATTTTATAAAGTTAATATTAACCTTATATAAAAGCCAGAAAAAGACCAATAGTAGTTTGGTAAAACAAAACTACAGACCAATATCACTAAGGAATATAAACACAAACATTCTTTTAAAATATTAGCAAATAGAATTCAGTAATATATAAAAAGAATTATATGCTACAATTAAACAGTTTTTCCAGAAATGGAAGCTGGTTCCCATACAAAACCAATCAATGAAATGTACCATATTAATAGACTAAAGAAGAGAGGACTATCATAACATCAATCATGATTTAAAAAAACTCTCAAAAGTAGGAATAGACGTGCAACTTATTCAACTTGATAAAGAATATCTATTTAAAAACCTATAGCTAACATCATTCTTAATGGTGAAAGATTGACCAAGTTCTCTAAGTCTCTAAGGAACTGGGCAAGGATGTCTTTATTTCCTGTCTCACCCCTCTGTTCAACATAGTTCTGGAAGTTCTACCCATGCAATAAAGAAAAAAATAGAAATAAAAGATATGCAAATCAAAAATGAAAAAAAAAGAATTTCCTTTGTTTGCAGAAAACAGGATTATCTATATAGAAAGTTACAAGCAATCTATTTTTTTAAAAGCCTTCTAGGTACACCTGGGTGGTTCAGTGGTTGAGCATGTGCCTTGGCTCAGGTCGTGATCCTGGGGTCCTGTGATTGAGTTCTGCTTTAGACTTCTTGCAGGGAGCCTGATTCTCCCTCTGCTCTGCCTATGTCTCTGCCCCTCTCTCTCTCTGTCTCTCATGAATAAATAAAATCTCTCTTTAAAAAAACCTTCTAGAACTAATAATTATATCAGGAAGTTCGTAAGGCATAAAATATTGGGTAAACACACAAAAGTCAATTGTACTTCTACATGCTAATGATGAATACATGAATATGAAAGTTTTAAATATACAATTTATAATAAAGTGGAATTTTTTAAGTCTAAAAATATGTACAGGTCTTGCATGCTAAAGACAAATACTCAGACGAAAGAAAAGATATGAATAGATGGGTGGATATACTGTTGGCACACGACATAATAAGTTTATCAATTTTCTTCAGATTGATATACAAGTATAACATCATTCCAATCAAGTATCAGAAATGTTCTTGTCACTGTACATTATCTTAATCCAAATTTAAATGGAGAATGGACTCATTAGCCAAAAAAAATATTTTTGAAAAATGGAACAAAGTGGGAAAAATCAGTCTGCTTAAATTCAAGACTTCTTATGTAGCTACAATAATCAAAACTGTGACATTCACAAATGGATGGACAACAGAGATCAATGGAACAAAATGAAGAACTCAATAGTAAACCCATCTGGAGACCCAAATGATTTTTTATTAAATTTCAAAGCAATTCAATGAAGAAACAATAATCTTTTCAACATGTGACATGAGAACAATGGGATATTCTTACCCAAAAGAAATTTAAAATTAATCTTCTTCCTAAGTTTCATAGCTTTTACAAAAATAAAAATAGATCATAGATTTAACTGTAAAATGTAAAACTATAAAACTTTAAAAAAAACACCAATTCTTTGGGATTTGGGTTAGGCTAATATTTTTTAGATTTGACACTAAACACATGAGCCAAAGTAGAATTTTATAAATCAGACTTAAAGACTTTAAGAGGATTAAAAGACTGGGAGAAAATAATTGCAAACCATATTCCTTACAAATGACTAGTGTTTAAAATATAGAAAGAATCCTTAAAAGGCAACAGTAAAAGAAAAATAAATCTGATTAGAAAATTAGAGAAGACATGAATGGACATTTCATCAAAGATGATATACAGATGGCAAACACAGGAAACATTGTTCAAAATCATTAGCCATTTGCATTAGGGAAATGCAAATCAAAACCACAATTGGATATCACTATATCTATCTTAAAATGGTTAGAACAAAAAAAACATAGGAAAACACCAAATGCTAGTGAAAATGCAGAAAAATTAGATCACTTATTAAACATTTCTGATATGGAAAGTAAAATACTACAGCCCTACAAAGAAAAATTTTGTCAGTTTTTTTTTAAGCCTAAATATTCCAATCCCATATGAATTGGAAACTGCACTCCAGGGCATTTATCAGAGCGAAGTAAAAAAGCTCTTTGCTCACCAAAACTTGTACATTATATTTTTATTGTGGTAACATATACATACGTAACATAAAATTATCCTCTTAGGGGCTCCTGGCTGGCTCAGTCAGAAAAGCATGCGACTCTTTTTTTTTTTCAGGGTTGTGAATTCAAGTCACATATGGGATGTAAAATTTACTTACTTGCATACATACATACGTACACTTTATTTATTTAAGATTTTACTCATGAAAGACACAGGCAGAGAGACAGGCAGAGGAATAAGCAGGCTCCCTGTCGGGAGCCTGATGTGGAACTTGATCCCGGGATTGCAATCTGAGTCAAAGGCAGACACTCAACCACTGAGCCACCCAGGTGCCCCACATACATATACTTAAAAAAATAATAAAATTTACCATCTTAAACATTAATGTTACACCTCAGTAGTAGTAAGTACATTCACATTATGCAACTATTACCTCTGACCATCTCCAGAACTTTTTTCATATTCTCAAACTGGAACTTCATACCCATTAAACAATAATTGCTCATTCCCCCCTGCCCCCAGCCCCTGAAGCCATCATCTTTTTTTTTTCTGTTTCTATGGATTTGACTACTCTAGTTACCTCATACAAATGAAGTTATATACTTTTTGTCCTTTTATTTAACCTTTCAAAAAATTCAAGTATAATTAACATACAGTGTTATATTAGTTTCAGGTATGCAATATAGTGATTCAACAACTCTATACTCAGTGCTCTGTGTAATAAGTGCACTCTTAGCCTCTTCATGATTTCACCCATCCCCCACCCATCTACCCACTGGTAACCATCAGTTTGTTCTCTATACTTGAGTCTGGTCGGGGTTTTTTGGTTTTTGTTTCTTGGGTTTTTTTTTTTTTTTTTTTGCTTGTCTCTTTTTTCCTTTGTTCATTTATGCTAAGTGAAAGAAACCTGTTAAAAAAGGCAGATAATTTCTTTAAGGTTCATCCAAATCATGGAATTTCTCAGAATTTCTTTTTAAGGATGAAGAATAATCAATTATATGACTACTCTATTTGCATATATTATGAAAAGATCAAAATAAGTTTAGCTAACACTTATTATCTCATGTAGATATGAAAAAAATGAAAAGAACCCTGATTTTTTTCTTTGTGATAACTCTTAGGATATACTTTAACAACTTCACTTGTTAAATTTATTCCTAACAACTTTGCTTTTGATGCAAATCATTTTCTTCTTTTTCAGATAATTCATTGTTAGTGTATAGAAATGACACTGAGATTTGTATGTTAACTTTATATCTTGCAGCTTTACTGAATTTGTTGATTAGATCCTTTTTTCCCCCTGGTGGATTCTTTAGGATTTTCTGCATATAAAAGTATGTCATCAGCCAATTTTACATCTTTTTCAATTCTGATGCCTTTATTTCTTTTTCTTCCCTTATTGCTCTGGCTAGAATTTCCAGTACTATTTTGAATGGGAGTGGTGAGTGTGTGCACACTTGTCCTGTTCCTGATCTTAGGGAAAAACTTTCAACTTTTTATTATTGAGTATGATATTAGCTACAGGCTTGTCATATATGATCTTCATTATGTTGCAGTACATTTCTTCCATACCTAATTTAATTTTTTTTAATTGTAGTGTAAAAATAGTGTTGAATTCATTTCAGGTGTACAATATAGTGATCTGGCCATATCCTATATTACTCAGTTCTCTTCAAGATAAATGTACTCCTAATCCCCTTTGCCTATTTAACCCGTCCCTCCACCTACCTCTTCTCTGGTCTATTTGTTTCCTCTGATTAAGACTCTGTTTTTAGGTTTGTCTTTTTTTTTTTTCATTTTTGTTTTGTTCCTTAAATTCCACATATGAGTGAAATCATATGGTGTTTGTCTTTCTCTGGCTTATTTCACTTAACATTATATATTCTGTAGCTCAATCCATGCTGTTGCAAGTGGCAAGATTTTGTTCATTTTAATGGCTGAATAATATTCCAGTGTGTATGTTTGTGTGTGTACATATACATCTTTATCAATTCATTTACTGATGGACTTTTAGATTGCTTCCATAACTTAGCTTTTGTAAATAAAACTGCAATAAATAGGGGTGTGTGTATCACTTTAATTAGTGTTTTCATACTTTTTGTGTAAATACCCAGTAGTGTAATTACAGGATCATAGGTCTATTTTTAACATTTTGAGGAACCTCCAAAATGTCTTCCATAGTTACTGTACTCGTTTGCATTCCCAGCAACAGTGCAAGAGGGTTCCTATCTCTTCACATCCTTGCCAACACTTGTTTCATGCATGATTGATTTTAGTTACCTTGACAGGTGTGAGGTGCTGTCTAATTGTGGTTTTGATTTGTGTTTCCTTGATGATGAGTGATGTTGAGAATCTTTTTATATATCTGTAGGCTGTCTGTATGTCCTCTTCAGGGAAATATCTACGTGTCTTCTGCCCATTTTTAATTGGATTACTTGTTTTGTGGGTGTTAAGTTGTATAAGTTCTTTATATATTTTGGGTACTAACTCCTTATCAGATATGTCATTTGAAAATATCTTCTCCCATTCTGTAGGCTGCCTTTTAGTTATGTTGGTTGTTTCCTTTGCTGTGCAGAAGTTTTTTATTTTGATGTAGTCCCAATAGTTTGTTTTTGTTTTTGTTTCTCTTGCCTTAGGAGACATATGTAGAAAGATGTTGTTATGGAGGATGTCAGAGAAATTATAGCCTGTGCTCTCTTCTGGGATTTTTATGGTTTCAGGTCTCACATTTAAGTCCTTAATCCATTTTGAATTTATTTTTTTTAATGGTGTAGCAAAGCAGTCCAGTTTCATTCTTGTCATGTAGCTGCCCAGTTTTCCCAACACCATTTATTGAAGTGGCTGTCTTTTTCCCATTACATATTATTGCCTTTTTTTGTTTAAGTTGAATTGACCATATAATTGTGGGTTTAGTTCTGGGTTTTCTATTTTCTACTATTGATCTATATGTCTACTTTTGTGCCAGTATCATACTGTTTTGAATACTACTGCTTTGTAATATAACTTCAAGTCTGGAATTGTGGCAACTCCAATTTTTTCTTTTTCAAGATTACTTTGGCTTTTTGGGATCTTTTATGGTTCCATATATATTTTGGATTGTTTGTTCTAGTTCTGTGAAAAAATGCCATTGGTGGGGATCCCTGGGTGGCGCAGCGGTTTGGCGCCTGCCTTTGGCCCAGGGCACGATCCTGGACACCCGGGATCGAATCCGACGTCGGGCTCCCGGTGTATGGAGCCTGCTTCTCTTTCTGCCTGTGTCTCTGCCTCTCTCTCTCTCACTGTGTGCCTATCGTAAATAAAGAAAACAAAAAAAATTTAAAAATGCCATTGGTATTTTGATAGGGATTGCACTGAATCTGTGGATTGTTTTTGAGAAGTATGGACATTTTAACATGATTTGTTCTTCCTATCCATGGGCATGGAATGTCTTTCCATTTGTTTTTGTCATTTTCATTTTCTTTCATCAGTGTTTTATGAAATGTTTTAAGAGTACAGACCTTTGACCTCTGGTTAAGTTTATTCCTAGGTCCTTTATTAATTTTGATGCAATTAGAGGTGATCATTTTTGATTTGTATTTCCCTGATGGCAAGTGATGTGGAGCATTTTCTCATGTGCATGTTGGCCATGTCTATGTCTTTCTCTGTGAAATTTCTGTTCATGTCTTTTGCCCATTTCATGATTGGATTGTTTGTTTCTTTGCTGTTGAGTTTAATAAGTTCTTTATAGATCTTGGATACCAGCCCTTTATCTGATACGTCATTTGCAAATACCTTCTCCCATTCTGTAGGTTGTCTTTTAGTTTTGTTGACTGTATCCTTTGCTGTGCAAAAGCTTCTCATCTTGATGAAGTCCCAATAGTTCACTTTTGCTTTTGTTTCTTTTGCCTTAGTGGATGTATCTTGCAAGAAGTTACTGTGGCCAAGTTCAAAAAGGGTGTTGCCTGTGTTCTCCTCTAGGATTTTGATGGAATCTTGTCACACATTTAGATCTTTCATCCATTTTGAGTTTATCTTTGTGTATGGTGCAAGAGAGTGGTCTAGTTTCATTCTTCTGCATGTGGATGTCCAATTTTCCCAGCACTATTTATTGAAGAGACTGTCTTTTTTCCAGTGGATAGTCTTTCCTCCTTTGTTGAATATTAGTTGACCATAAAGTTGAGGGTCCACTTCTGGATTCTCTATTCTGTTCCATTGATGAATGTGTCTATTTTTGTGCCAGTACCACACTGTCTTGATGACCACAGCTTTGTAGTACAACCTGAAATCTGGCATTGTGATGCCCCCAGATATGGTTTTCTTTTTTAATATTTTCCTGGCTATTCGGGGTCTTTTCTGATTCCACACATTCTTAAGATAATTTGTTCCAACTCTCTGAAGAAAGTCCATGGTATTTTGATAGGGATTGCATTAAACATGTAAATTGCCCTGGGTAACATTGACATTTTCACAATATTAATTCTGCCAATCCGTGAGCATGGAATATTTTTCCATCTCTTTGTGTCTTCCTCAATTTCTTTCAGAAGTGTTCTGTAGTTTTTAGGGTATAGATCCTTTACTTCTTTGGTTAGGTTTATTCCTAGGTATCTTATGCTTTTGGGTGCAAATGTTAATGGGTGTAAATGTTGTCAGTGTATAGAAGTGCCACTGATTTCTGGGCATTGATTTTGTATCCTGCCACATTGCCGAATTGCTGTATGAGTTCTAGCAATCTTGGGGTGGAGTCTTTTGGGTTTTCTATGTAGAGTATCATGTCATCTGCAAAGAGGGAGAGTTTGACTTCTTTGCCAATTTGAATGCCTTTGATTTCTTTTTGTTGCCTGATTGCTGAGGCTCGGACTTCTAGTACTATGTTGAATAGCAGTGGTGAGAGTGGACATCCCTGTCTTGTTCCTGATCTTAGGGGAAAGGCTCCCAGTGCTTCCCCATTGAGAATGATATTTGCTGTGGGCTTTTTGTAGATGACTTCTAAGATGTCGAGGAATGTTCCCTCTATCCCTGCACTCTGAAGAGTTTTGATCAGGAATAGATGCTGTATTTTGTCAAATGCTTTCTCTGCATCTATTGAGAGGATCATATGGTTCTTGTTTTCTCTCTTGCTGATATATGATGAATCACATTGATTGTTTTATTTATCCCCCCAGGCTTGCATCCTGGGGATAAATCCTACTTGGTCATGGTGAATTATCTTCTTAATGTATTGTTGTATCCTATTGGCTAGTATCTTGGTGAGAATTTTTGCATCTGTGCTCATCAGGGATATTGGTCTATAATTCTCCTTTTTGGTGGAGTCTTTGTCTGGTTTTGGAATTAAGGTGATGCTGGCCTCATAGAACGAGTTTGGAAGTATTCCATCACTTTCTATCTTTCTGAACAGCTTTAGGGGGAGACTGGGTGACGGGCACTGAGGGGGGCACTTGATGGGATGAGCACTGGGTGTTATTCTATATGTTGGCAAATTGAACACCAATAAAAAATAAATTTATTTTAAAAAGGTGATCATTTTCTTAATTTATCTTTTTGCTGCTTCATTATTAGTGTATAGAAATACAATAGATTTCTTTACTTTGATTTTATATTCTGCGACCTTACTGAATCCAACAAATCAGTAGGTTTGTTGGTGGAGTCTTAAGATATTTTTCTGTATATAGTATCATGTCATCTGCAAATAGTGAAAGTTTTACTTCTTTCTTATTTGGCTGTATATGTTTTTGTTGTCTGATTGCTGTGGCTATGACTTCCAGTACTGTGTTGAATAAAAGTGAGAGTGGACATCTTGTCTTGTTCCTGACCTTAGGGGAATATCTCTCAGTTCCTCACCATTGAGTATGTTAGCTGTAAGTTTTTCATGTAAGGCTTTTATTATGTTGAGGTATGTTTCCTCTCACCCTACTTTTTTGAGGATTTTTAAATCATAAACAGATGTACTTAGTCAAATACTTTTTCTGCTTCTATTGAAATGATCATATGGCATTTATTCTTTGTCTTATTGATGTATCACATTGTTTGATTTGCAAATACTGAACCATACTTGCATCACGGGAATAAGTCCTATTTGATCATGGTAAATTATTGTTAGATTTGGATTGCTAATATTTTGTTGAGGATTTTTCATCTATGTTTATCAAAGGTATTGGCCTATACTTTTTTTTAATAAATTAATTTTTATTGGTGTTCGATGGCCTATAGTTCTTTGTTTTTGTAGTACCTTTATCTGGTTTTGGAATGAGGGTAATGCTGGCCTCTTAGTATGAATTTGGAAGGTTTTTTTCCTCTTCTATTTTTTGGAAAAGTTTGAGAAAAATAAGTACTAACTATTTTTTAAATGTTTTGTAGAATTCACCTAGGAAGCCATCTGGTCCTGGACTTTTGTTTGTTGAAAGTTCTTGGTTACTACTCAATTTCATAACTGGTAATTGGTTTGTTCAAGTTTTTTACTTCTTTCTGTTTCAGGTTTAGTGGGTTATGCTTCTAGGAATTTATCCATTTCTTTTAGGTTGCCCAGTTTGGTGGCATATGGCTTTTCATCATAGCCTTTTAGAATCCTTTGTATTTCTATGCTGTTGATTATTTCTCCTCTTCCAGTTCTGATTTTGAGTCCTCTTTTTTTTCCCTTTTCATTTCTTCTTTTCTATTTTTTTTCTTTCTCTCCTTTTTTTTTTTTTCTGATGAGTCTGGCTAAAGGTTTATCATTTTGTTATATTTTTAAAAACCAACTCCTGGTTTCATGAAATTGTTCTATTGTTTTGTTTTTAGTTTCTATGTCATTTATTTCTGCTTTAACCCCTCTAATCTTTATTATTTCTTTCCTTATACTGGATTTGTGTTTTATCTGGTTTTTATCCCTTTTTAAACTCCTTTTGGTGTAAAGTTAGATTGTTTGATATTTTTCTTGCTCTTTGAGGTGGGTCTGTATTGTTAAAATCCTCCCTTTTAGAACTATTTTTTTTGCACACCTAAGATTTTGGTTTGTTGTATTTTCCTTTTTGTTTTTTTCTTTAAAAAAGAAAAGATTTTATTTATTTATTCATGAGACACACAGAGAGAGGCAGAGATGTAGGCAGAGGGAGAAGCAGGCTCCCTGACCCATTCATTTATCAGTATCATGTTATTTACCCTCCATGTATTTGTACTCCTTCCATAGTTTTTTCCTTTTTTTTTTTAACATTTAACATTTTATTTATTCATGAGAGACACAGAAAAAGAGGCAAGACAGGCAGAGGGAGAAGTGGGCTCCCCACAGGGAACCCAATGTGAGACTTCATCCCAGGACCCTGGGATCACTCCTTGAGCTGAAGGCAGATGCTCAACCACTGAGCCACCCAGGCATCCCCCATATTTTTTTCTTATGATTGATTTCTAGCTTCATGGCATTGTGGTGAGAAAAGATGCATGATATAACTTTAATCTTTTTGAAATTGTTAAGACTTGTTTTGTGACCTAATATGTGATCTATTCTGGAGAATGTTCTATGCATATTTGAATTTGTACTCTGCTGTTTCAGGATGGAATATATTTATTAAACCTCTGAATATATATTTATTAATTCTCTCTGGTCCAGTTTGTCATTCAAAGCCCCTATTTCTTTATTGATTCTCTGTTTGAATTATCTGTCCATTAATTAGGTAGGGTGTTAAAGTCCCCTACTAATATTTTATTACTATTAATTAGTTAATTTAAGCTTACTATTAACTGTTTTATGTCTTTGGGTACTTCCATATTGGGTAAATAAATCTCTCTAATTGTTATGTATTCTTGTTGGTTTGTCCCCTTAATGATTATTTAGTATCCTTCGTTGTCTCTTGTTAATAGTCTTGTTTTAAAATCTATTTTGTTCAAAATAAGTATTTGTACTTTGACTTTCTTTTCATATCCCTTTTCTTGATAAATGTTTCTCCATCCCCTCACTATCAATCTCCATCTGTCTTTAGGTCTGAAATGAGTCTTTTGTATGCAGCATATAGGTGGGTCTTGTTTTTTCACCAGTTCTGTCACCCTATGTCTTGATTGGAGTATTTAGTCCATTTTCATTCAAAGTAATTATTGATAGGCATGTATATGTTGCCATTGTATTACTTATTTTACATTTGTTTTTGTGGATCTTTTCTGATCCTTGCTTCCCTTGCCTTCTTTCCTCACCATAAATTGCTTTCTTTAGTGATATACTCAGATACTCAGATTCATTCTCTCTTTTTTTTTTTTTGCATGTTTATTACTGTTTTTTTAATCTGTGGTTACCATTACATTTGTATATAACATCTTCTGTATATTAGCAGTCTATCTTTAGTTGATGGTTGATTGAGGTTGAAGCCATTTTTTTTTTTTACTCCTCTCCCCCCTGCACTTTGTGAGTCTCTTGACTGATTTTTATAGGTATACTTTTTTTTTTTTTTACCTCTTTTGCACTTCCTACTTTTATTACTCTAACTTATGGTTTTTCCTCAAAGTGTCCTCTGTAACAATTTTTTCAGGTCAGGTTTAATTGTCATGAACTCCTTTAGCTTTTGTTTGCTGGGAAACTCTTCTCATCTGAATGATAGCCTTACTGGATAGCATAATCTTGGCTACAGATTTTTTTTCCTTTTAGCACTTTGAATATATTATGCCACTCTTTTCTGGCCCATAGATTTTCTGCTGAAAAATCTGGTGATAATCTTATGGGATTTCCCTTGTATGTAACTGTATTCTTTTTTCTTACTGCTTTTAAAAGTATTTGTCATTGCTTTTTACCATTTTAATTACTATGTGTCTTGGTGTGAACCTCTTTGGGTTGATTTGGCTGTGGAATCTCTATGCTTCCTGGATCTCAATTTCTGTTGTTTCCTAAATTCAGGAAGTTTTGCTATTACTTCTTTTTTAAATTTTAATGTATTTATTATTTTTTTTTTGCTATTACTTCCTCAAATAAATTTTCAGTCCCCTTTTTTTCTCCTTCTTCTGGATCTCTGCCATCTGCTCTAGAAACCTCTCCCTTCTACACATAGCTTTTAATGAGTTTTTGTCATGAACTGATGTTGAATTTTGTCAAATGCTTTTCCACATCTATTAAAATAACCAAATGATTTTTCTCTCTCTCATTTTATTAATGTGATGTATCACATTTATTGTTTTTTGCATGTTGAACCATCCTTGCATCTGAAGGATAATTCCACTTGATCATGGTGAAGTATTCTTTTAATGTGATGCTGAATTCAATTTGCTGATATTATTTTTGAGAATTTTGCATCTATATTTAGGATATTGGCCTGTAGTTGTATTTGTGTGTGTGTGTATTAGGCTTTGGTATCGGGGTAATACTGGTCTCAAAACATGAGTTTAGGAGTGTTCTCTTGGAGTTTTAGGGGGGTTTTGTTTGTTTTTCTGTGGGTTTTGTTTTTTTTTTTTTGGAAGAGTTTGTGAAAGGTTGACATTAAGTCTTTAAATATTTGGTAAAATTCAGGACACCTGGGTGCCTCAGTGGTTAAGCTCTTGCCTTCAGCTCAGGCCATGATTCCAGGGTCCTAGGATTAAGTACTGCATCAGGTTCCCTGCATGGAGCCTACCTCTCCCTCTGCCTATGTATCTGCCTGTGTGTGTGTGTGTGTGTGTGTGTGTGTGTGTGTGTGTCACGAATAAATAAATAAAATCTTTAAAAAATATATTTGGCAAAATTTACCGGTGAAGCCATCTGGTTCTGGGCTTTTCTTCTTTGGAAATTTATTTTTGAATATTGATTCATTGGTCAATTCAGATTTTCTGTTTTCCTGATTCAGTCTTCAGTTTGTATGTTTCTACAAATGTTTCCATTTTTTCCTCCATTGTCTAGTTTGTTGATATATACTTGTTCATAGGAGCTTTTCATGATACTTTGTATTTTTGTAGTACCAGTTGTAATGTCTCCTCTTTATTATTTTGTTACTTTGAGTAACAAAGTAATGAGTTTCTTTTTCCTTTGGTTAGTCTAGTAAAGGTTTGTCAATTTTATCTTTTCAAAGAACAAACTTTTGTTAATCTTTTATATTGTTTGGTTTTGTTGTTGTCCATTTCGTTTACTTCTGCTCTAGTCTTTATTAATTCCTTCCTCCTGCTAACTTAGAGCTTTCTTCTTTTGTTAGCTCCTTGAGGCACATGGTGAGACTGAGATCTATCTTGTTCTTAAAGTAGATATTTATTGCTATGAATTTCCCTCTTAGAATTGCTTTTGCTGCATTCCTTAGGTTTTGATATGTTACATTTCCATTTTCATTTGTCTCAAGATATTTTTAAAATTCCTTTTATTTCTTCTTTGCTCTTTTAATTGTTTAAAAGTGTTAAATTCCTTGTATTTATGAGTTTTTCGGTTTTCCTCCTGTTATTGACTTCTAGTCTCAAACCATTGTGGTTAATGGAAATAGTTGTTTCAGTTTTCTTGAATTTGCTAAGACTTGTTCTGTGGTCTAACATATAGTCCATCCTAGCAAATATTCTATATGTGCTTGCGAATAATGTGTATTATGCTACTATTGAATGAAATGTCCATAAATGTCAGTTCCATTTGATCTATGGTGTTCAAGTACTGGGTTTTGTTTGTTTTAAATTTTATTTTAAATTCCAGTATAGTTAACATATGTGTTATATTAGTTTCAGGTGTACAAATAGTGACTGAACAATTCTACATATCACACAGTACTCATCATAACAAGTGAATTCTTAAATCCTCATTGCCTATTTTACCCATCCCCACACCAAGTGCTTCGGCAGCACATATACCCATCCCCACACCTACCTTCCCTCTGGTACCCATCAATTTGTTGTCTATAGTTAACAGTCTGTTTCTTGGTGTTTCTCTGTTTCTCTTTCCCTCTTTTCATTTGTTTTGTTGTTTTTTAAATCCCACATATGAATGAAATCATATATGGTATTTGTCTTTGACTAATTTCACTTAGCATTATACTCTCTAGCTCCATCTATATCATTGCAAAGAAAAATATTTCATTCTTTTTATGGCTGAATTAAAATTTTCAGTATTATGCTAGTTCTGTGAAAATGCTGTCAATATTTCATAGGGATTACATTGAGTCAGTAGATTACTTTGGGTAGCATAGACATTTTAACAATATGTGTTCTTCCAATCCATGAGCATGGAATGTTTTTCCATTCATTTATGTCCTCTTCAATTTCTTTCATCAGTATTTTATAGTGTTTAGAGTATGATCTTTCACCTCTTTAGTTAAATTTCTTTCTAGGTGTCTTTGGTGCAATTTGTGAATGGGATTGTTTTCTTAATTTCTCTTTCTGCTATTCATTATTAGTGTATAGAAATGCAACATATTTATGCGCATTGATTTTGTATCCTGCAACTTTACTGAACTTATCAGTTCATTTATCAGTTAGTAGTTTTTTGGTGGAGTCTTTAGAGTTTCCTATATATAGTTCCTATATATAGATACTATATACTATATATAGTATCCTGTCATCTGCAAATAGTGGACATTTTACTTCTTTCTTACCAATCTGGATGCCTTTTATTGTTGTTGTTGTTGTTGTTGTCTAATTGCTGTGGCTATGACTTCCAGTACAATGTTGAATAAAAAATGTGAGAGTGGACATCCCTTGTCCCTGATTTTGAGGGATAGCTCTCATTTTTTCCCTATTGAGTATGTTAGCTGCAGGTTTTTCACATATGGTTTTTATTATGTTGAGGTATATTTCCTTTAAACCCTTCATTGAAGGTTTTTATCAAGAGTGGATATCGTATATCGTCAAATGCTTTTTCTGCTTCTATTAAGATAATCACATGGTATTTATTCCTTATCTTGTTAATGTGATGTTTCACATTGATTCACAAATATTGAACCACCCTTGCATCCATGGCATAAATCTTCCTTTTCTTGGTGGATGATTTTTTAAATCTGTTGAATTCAGTTTGCTAATATTTTGTTGAGGATTTTTGTATCTATGTTCATTAGAGATATTGGCCTATAGTTGTTTTTTTTTTTAATGTTTTTGAGTGGTTTTGGTAACAGAGTAATGCTGGCCTCATAGAATAAATTTGGAAATTTTCCTTTATTCTTTGGAATAGTTTGAGAAGAATAGGTATTAATTCTCCTTTAAATGTTTGGTAGAATTCAGCTGGGAAGCCATCTGGTCCTGGACTTTTGTTTGTTAGGAATTTTTTGATTACTGATTTAATTGATGACCAGTAATCAGTCTGTTCAATCTTTCTATAGCTTCCTGATTCAGTTTAGATTATATCTTTCTAGGAATTTTTCCACTTCTATGTTGTCCAAATATTTGCTTTTACCTGTGAATATTTTCCTTTTATAATTTTCTTATGGTTGCAGTGAATATTTCTTTAAATATCTTTTCTCCTTTTCTCTTTCTCTTCTCCTGGAATTCCCATAATGCAGATATTGTTCTTTTGATTGTATCTCATAAGTCCCTATGAGCTTTCTTCACTCTTTGTCATTTTTGTTGTTGTTTTTGCTACTCTCACTTGATAATTTCAAATGTCATATATTGTAGGTAACTGTTTCTTCTGCCTGCCTGGTCAAGTCTGTTCTTGAAGCTCTATTGAGTTCTTCAGTTAAGTTGTACTTTTCACCTTTATGATATCTCTCCCTCTCTTTTTGATAGTTTCTTTTTTTAAAAGATTTTATTTATTTATGAGAGACAGACAGAGAGAGAGAGAGAGAGAGAGAGAGAAAGAGGGGCAGAGACACAGGCAGAGGGAGAAGCAGGCTGCCTGCAAGGAGCCCCATGTGGGACTCAATCCTGGGACTCCAGGATCATGCCCTGAGCTGAAGGCAGACACTCAACTGCTGAGCCACCCAGACATCCCTCTTTTGATAGTTTCCATTTCTTGTTAAATTTCTCATTTTGTTTGGTTTTCCCAATTTTGTTTAGTTGTCTGTGTGTTCTTATAGTTCACCTAACTTCTTTAGGAGGATTATTCTGAGTTCTTTTCAGACAATTAATAGATCTCCATTTCTTTAGGGTCAGTTATTGGAGCTTTATTAGTTTCCTTTGGTGTTGTCATGTTTACCTGATTTTTTGTGATTTCTTTTTTATTCCTTATCTTGATATCTGAGCACTTAAATGCAGTCTCCTCTTCTAGGCTTTGTTGATTCTCCTTGGCAGAGACAGTTCTTCACCAGTCAGCTCAATTTGGGTTTTTGGATGTATCTGGTGGTAATATCTTTGAACAAATGGGGCTTGCTATCATTTTTTGGGGGGTGAGGCCACTGCCTAAGCTTTGAGATTAAGGAGTGGTGCTCCTGGATGAGAAGGGTTGGATAGGACTGCTGCTTTGTTTCCTACATAAGTGAAGGGGGCTGCAGGATTAGCTATGTGGTTACTTTAACCCTCTAGTTAGGCTACCTATATGGGGTATTATACTCAGCTGGGATATGAATTATCTTTCCTACCCTGGGATAGTCCCCAGTACCTGCATGACTCGTTGTTTGGGGACTAGAATTAGGCAAAATTGCGCACTAAATTCTTTCACCAGGCAAGGCCACTGATTTTGTTCTATAGATGAGGATGGCCATAGACTGCACACTGGTTAAGTGCCACTGTAAGCAGGGTTGTTAGATGGGCTACATAGCTTCCTGTGTGTTCTGGTTAGGTTCCCTGGCCAGGCAAATTAGCAAAACCACTGGCTTGGACAACCACTCAGGTGCTGTAAGTAGAAACTCAGTCTGCCAAGATCTGCATTCTGGTTGCTGCAAGCTCCTCTCCTCTTCTCCCCCACAATCTGATCAAGACCCATGGATTTCCCTATAGACCCCGCAGAGTGAGATTGGAGTTGGGGCTCCCAAGAAGGGACCCATACTCCAGGGCAACTAGATGTTCACCCAGGGCTTTTGTT
Organism: Nyctereutes procyonoides; assembly: GCF_905146905.1. Taxonomy (NCBI): domain Eukaryota; kingdom Metazoa; phylum Chordata; class Mammalia; order Carnivora; family Canidae; genus Nyctereutes; species Nyctereutes procyonoides. The sequence continues at coordinate 44,199,045 of NW_026575047.1, read as the reverse complement.
TCCTACAGGTGGAACTCTATAGGCTTAAAGGAAACCTCTCATTGTGATGCTGCACTGCCTGGGGGAGGAGAATTTAGTCATATGTACCTGATCCTATTACCCCTCCAATGTGGTCTGTCTTGATCTCTATGATGCAGAAGGGTGCTTCAGCACACCATGTTCTAGGGTTTTCTCAGTGGCATCTTGTGCATGAATAGTTGCTACCTGTTTCTCTTATGAGGTGAATCTAAATCAGGAATGACCTATGGTGTCATGTTGGTGATATCATTCCTACCGTATTGTTTAATCTATTCATCCATCAATTGAACTTGGGTTGCTTCCACCTGGCTATTTTGAATAATGCTGCTATGAACATGGGTAGACAAATATCAGTTTGAGTCCTGCTTTCAATTCTTTTGAGTATATACCCAGAAATGGAATTACTGGTTTATATGGTAATTCTATTTTACAGTTTTTTGAGGATCCACCATACTGTTTCTTATGGCAGTAGCCCATTTCGCATTTCATCTAGCAGTGCATAAGGGTTCCAGTTTTTCTACATCATTGCTAACACTTTTTTTTTTAATAATCACCATCTTAATGGGTGTGAAGTTGTATCTTATTATAGTTTTGATTTGCATTTTCCTAATGATTAGTGATTTTGAGCATCTTTTCATGTGCTTATTAGCCATTTATATATCTTGTTTGGAGAAATGTCGATTCAAGGTCTCTGACCATTTTTTGAGTTGTTTTTCTGTTATTCAGTTGAAATGTTCGTTTTATAAACTATATATTAACCATTTTTCAGATATATGATTTGCAAGTATTTTCTTCCATTTTATACGTTACCTCTTCACTTTGATTATGTCCTTTGATGCATATAGTTTTAAATTTTGATATCCAATTTATATATATTTTTTGTTTCCTATGCTTTTGAGGTCATAGTCAAGAAATCATTGCAAAATCCAAATGTTACAATGTTTTCCCTGTTTTTATCTAAGAGTTTCATCATTATAGCTCTAATACTTAGGGCTTTGAATCATTTTGAGTTAATTTTTCTATGGTGTAGGATAAAAGTTCAACTCCATTTTCATGCATATGGATATTTAGTTTTCCCAACATTATTTTTTTAAAGACTGTCCTCCATTGCATTTGACCATATATGTAAGGATTTATTTCTATGCTATTGTTTGTTTGTTTGTGATCTGTTTTTATTTCATGCTGGTTTTGAGTACTATAGTTTTACAGTTACTTTTGAAGACAGGAAGTATGAGATATCTATGTTCTTTTGCAAGATAGATTTAGATTTCCTTTAGATTCTGTATACATTTTATTTTATTTTTTTTATTTTTTTTTTTTAGATTTTTTTTTTAATTTTTATTTATTTATGATAGTCACAGAGAGAGAGAGAGGCAGAGACACAGGCAGAGGGAGAAGCAGGCTCCATGCACCGGAAGCCCGACGTGGGATTCGATCCCGGGTCTCCAGGATCGCGCCCTGGGCCAAAGGCAGGCGCCAAACCGCTGCGCCACCCAGGGATCCCCTGTATACATTTTAGGATGGATTTTTTCTTTCTTTCTTTTTTCCTCAAAACTCAGTTTTGGGATTTTGATAGGATTTGCATTGAATCTGCAGATCACATTGGGTAGTATTGACATCTTAATAATATTAACTCTTACAATTCGTGAATACGGGATAACTTCCATTTGTTTGTATCCTAAATTTCTTTCAGCGGGAAGACTGGGTTGCCCAGTGGTTTGGCACCGCCTTTGGCCCAGGGTGTGATCCTGGAGACCCGGGATCGAGTTCCACATCAGGCCCCTGCATGGAGCCTGCTTCTCTCCCTCTCCCTCTGCCTGTGTCTCTGCCTCTCTCTCTCTTTCTCTCTGCCTGTCATGAATAAATAAATAAAAGCTTTAAAAAATTTTTAAATTTCTTTCAGCAATGCACCTGAGTTTTTATAGCAGCTTTACTCATAATAGTAAAAAACTAGAAATCACACAAATATCCTTCAAATGGTCAAAAAAAACCCAAAAAACTTTGGTACATCCACAGCATAAAATATCATTCAGCAATAAAAAGGAACAAACTATTTATATGCTCAATGGCCCAGATGAATCTCCAAAGAACTATGGTGGGGAACGTCAATCCCAAAATGTTACATAGTGTATTATTCCATTTACATAACCTTGGAATGATCAAATTATAGAAATCCAGGGATTAATGAGTGGATGAGAGTGAGAGGGAAGTGGTATATTTACCAAAGGTCAACTTTGACAGATCCTTGTGGTCTGGAAATGCTCTGTATCTTGACCATATCAATCTCAATATCCTGATTGTGATATTGTACCAAAGTTTTGTGTGATATCGCTGCATCATTTCTTATAACTGCATGTGAACCTCTAATTATTTTTGAAATAAAAGGTACAATTTAAAAGAAAGGCAGGAAAACACATATCTTTTAGAAAGATTTTCATGAAATATTGTTAACAATAAAAGGAAATTTACCGCTATTTGGGAAATGGCTGGCTATGATGATTCACTTTTCAAGGTCTCTGGAGAATCAAGTCTTTTTCTTTTTTCTTTTTTTTTTTTTGCTTTGTTTTAATGATGCTTAGAATAATAGTATCTTGCAGCAGTCACAGCTCTGAATGGCTTAGGAACACTGTTGCTATTAGAAACTAATTGTCACCAAAGATACTATGGAGTATCTGTCTAGTAAAGACTATGACATCCTTGTCTAAGTCAGATGACTGTCAATTCTAGCCTAGCAGCATTACCCTGATGGCCTCGAGCAGGTGAGCAGGTTGGCACCTTACTTGTACTCACAAGAAAATCTGTACTTGCATGATCCTGAGAGTGAGTTCCTCCTTGATTGTTGAGCCTTAGGCACCTCACCTAACCCATCCTAGTCCTGGCCCTGCTCCCAGCCTTAAAATAAAAAGCTAGATGAGGAACACCTAGGTACCTCAGTCGGTTAAGCATCTGCCTTCAGGTTGTGATCTCAGGGTCCTGGGATCAAGCCCCTATTAGGGCTCCCTCCTGAGCCTGCTTCTCCTTTGGCCTCTTACCCCACTCATGCTCTCACTCTCTCACTGTCTCTCAAATAAATAAAATATTTTTTAAAAGCTAGATGATCCAAACAAACTAGTTTCTCAGCTATAATTGGGTAAGTGATTCAAGATCATCTCTAGGGTTTTAATTCCAAGATTAATAATAATAGCTCCTGGGCATGGACTTCTGCTTTAGGATTAGACATTTTATTTGCTAAATAATTTCATCTTCACTTTTGATGGGCATCTTATTATCATCTTCATGTTACAAATAAGAAAAACTGTGTTGGAAAGGTGAAGGAAATTTCCTGAGAACACACCATGAGAGGGGTAAGGAAGCTGTAAAGAAGGGGACCAATCATTCTAGTTTTCCCAAGACTGAAGGGTTTCCCCAGATGTGGGACTTGCAGTGCTAAAGCTAGGGAAGTCCCAAGTAAAATCCAATGAGTTGATTAACCTCACTGGGAGGCTAATCATGAACTCCGATGATTCCAGAGTGTATATTCTCTCAGCTGTAGTATACCACCTCTCAGTTTAGAGACTGCCTGAGAATTGTCACTACTAAAACAAGCAAGACAAATGGTGTTTTTTCAAGGGGAAGTGAGTATAAAGATGCTACCTGGAAGAACAGGAGAAAATGGTAGGCAAGGAAACCTATATTTATATTTTATATTGTTCATTTTCAAAAGTAGTTGGTATAGAAAGACTGGCAGACAAGCAATTAAACTTGAGATATATTAAAATGAGAAAATAAGGGAGATGAGAATGGAATTTATATATTTTTAAAATGTCTTATAGAAGTTTTAATAAATAATGTATGCTCCATAGAAACAAATGCTAATAAAATAAATCTAGGGAGGATGGCTTGCAGTAGGATTCCAGATCAGCAGATGCAGCACATTAATCCAAAGATTGGCAGAGTTAATGGCCCCGCACGCAAGAGTGCTTTGCTTTCTCAGAACTGTGGTTTGCACAGATTTAACCTGCCTTGTCTCCATAACCCTGCCTTTTGAATATGTGTTCTTTTGCTTAAAAAGTGTGATGCAATCCTTGGGGAGCAGAGTAGCAAATCAGGCAAAACACAGAACTGGCAACAGCTTGGAGAATGCCAAACCCAGTGACCGCTGGAGCAGAGTTGGGTAGCAGATGTTGTGTTACCATGGCAACCAGTGGGCGGCTCCAAATGAAGAAGGGACTCAATTTCCAAGGACTGAGACCTGAGGGAGTCTTTGACCCTGCCTTTTTCTAGAGCTCTGAAGCTTTGGAAATGTTGGGGGCAAAGGAAGTCATAAAGGAGGGGCTATTACAGTTTTCTTTCCTCACTGCTATTGTAGTGTTGGTGAAGGAAAAAGACACTTTTTTTTTTTAATATCAACCTTCAACAGGAATCATCCTGCCAGCTGTGTATTAATGCCTTGCCTCCAGGAGACTCGATAATCCCCCTCCCAGTTGAACAGTGGCTCCTTCTACAGCCTTTCCTCCATTTCCCTCGGCTTCCTAATAACTGTTGTTGGTGAGGGGTACACAATCCTGCAGAATGACTGCTCCTAGTCACAAAGGAGGTTCTGCAGGCCACTTACCTCCTGGCTTCCTGGCTCTAGTGTCTGCCCTGAAGCACAGGCCCCCACTGCGCCATTGCTGCAGGAACCCAGAGTCCATTTACTATGGTTCACATACACATCAGACCCTCGATCACCAATGCTAAGGGAGGTTGTGCACACACCAAGAGACTGCAGTGAATGGAGACATGAACACACAACCTCCCACTTGTTCATTATTGTTCTACTGCCTCTGTGTGCTCAGAATTAATTTTTTCTAAAAAGATCTAATTATCTTGTGAATAGTATGATTATATTGCATTGTTTTTTATGTTAGAAGCCTTTTTTTTGAAATGTAAACAATTAAAATATTTCTTGATATTTTAACCTTGTTTTGGCATTTCTTTGTTTTTGTTTTTGAATACATTGTGAGCCTCAAAAAAAAAAAAATAGCCGTGCTCTCGGATCTCCCTTATTCTCTGGGAAACCCTGGAATCTGCCTGCCGTGCTAGGAAGAACAAAGCCTCTGCAAACTTTCTGAGCCTCAGCCTTTTCTTCTGGAACAGGGGTCTCCAAAAGCACTCCACTGGATTGTGGACAGAAAATATTAAAATTTCTTCAATTTTTATTTTATTTAAATTTCAATATAGTTAATATAGAGTTTTATTAGTTTCACAGGCACAATATAATGATTCAATACTTTCATAAAACACCTGGTGTTCATCATGATAAGTGCCCTCCTTAATTCCCTTCACCTATTTTCCCTAACCCCTACCCACCTCCCCTCTGATAACCAACAGTTCTTTATAATTAAGAATCTGTTTCTTGGTTTATTTCTCTTTTTTTCCTTTGCTTGTTTTGTTTCTTAAATTCTACATATATAAAAACACTAATTCAAAGGGATACATATGCATTGTTTATAATGTTTATAGCAGCATTATTTATAATAGCCAAACTATGGAAGCAGCTCAAGTGTCCATCAATAGCTGAATAAAGAAGATATGGTATATGTAAAATTTCTATTTATTTTTCATCTCAGTCTATAAGTCTAGTTTCTGTATTTGTATTATAGTGTACATAGCATGTTAATGCAATGATGTATGTGTGTGCATGTATGTATAATTTTAAATTTAGTGAAGATTTGTGGAAGTTGTATTCTATAGTTTTTAAAATAGCTTTAATTCACATATAATACAATTCATCCATTTAGAATGTATAATTAAATGACTTTTAGTATATTCAGAGTTGTACATTGATTACCAAGATCAACTTTAGAATATTTCTATTGCCCCAAAAAGAAACTCCATTCCTCCCAGCCCCTGGCAGCCTCCTATTTTCATGTCTCTCTAGATTTTACTATTCTTGATATTTTAAGTAAACAGAATTCTAATGTTGCTTTTGAGTCTGGCTTTTCTTCACTCAGCATAATGTTTTCAAGTTTCATCTGTGTTGTAGCAGGCATCAGTACTTCATTCCTGTTAATGGCTAAATAGTCTTCCATTGTGGATATACCACATTTTATTATGTACTTACTGTTTCTCTTAGGAGTTAGCCAGATTTTGCTATAGACCTCTGATCTATATAATTTATGCACTATATGCACTGTGCATCAGAGACAACATTCAGAAGATTCAACAACAGCAAGATACTAACAACAACAGATGTTATAAACTCTGGAGCTGGTTTCTGGAAGCCCTGCTAATGCCAAAGTACAGTATTTGGTGGGACTTGGGAAACTGGGGGCAAGGTTCTCAAGTAGTGGAGAGGAGAAGCTGTTTACAACTGTCATGGAAGTATTTCAATATTTCAACAACTGGTGTGGCCGTACATGTGTGCATATTTGCTGACCCCTCTCTGGCTGATCTGCCTTAAGGGTTAAATGAAGCCAGCACATGGAGAGACTGGGGGATCTTGCTCAGAAATATGCGGTGGCTTGTGACAGTAGCAAGCACAACTGCCAGCCTAAAGTCACTGCTCCTCATTCTCTTCAATGTAGGACTGCTCCCCGCAGCTGAGTGACTCCCTCTCCTAGAAGCCTATTTTTATTATGCATCTAAAGGGAGTCCTAAGGTCTGTTGCATGTGCAAGTACATCCCACTGAGATAGCAGGGGGGAAATCTCTGGCACAGTCCCCAGGGTTCCTTCCCTGGAAAAGAAGGAGGACAAATCTGGCTGGAGTCTGAGGGAACAGCCTGAATGTGAGGCCACTGGGATGAGCAATGGAAAAACTTCAAATGAAATCCTGCTCTTTCGATTCCCTACTTGCCTCACCTTGGTCTTTATCCCCAGAATGTTCCCTGATTCAATCTAGGGCTTGCTGATCAATTCTCATTTTTGGCATGAAATCACAAAATTGAGGAGGAAACTGAGGCCCATGTGGGGAACATTACTTGCTCAAGATCACTCACAGCTAGCTAGCTGGTGGAAGAGCTGAGTTGAGGGCAGAGGTTTCCTGATGACAGGCTAAACCAGCCCTGCAAGAACAGCCCATGTGATGGCACATTGTGACCTTCACTGAGCTCTTTCTCTGTTATGTAATGCTGCCCTGCTCCTGTGGGTCCTCAGGGTCTCCTCATCAGGACATCTCACACACCTAGCCTCTTCCTGGTCTCGCAATAACCATGTACAGTGGAAGGAATTTTAACCACAGAGGATTTTGGCAGTTTTAGGGACCTGGACTGGAACCAAATAGTTAAAAAGTTAGAAAATAATAGTTATGAGAATGGACAGAGGATTTAGTCTGAAGGAAAGGATGAGGGACAGATCGATGATGCTTTTAGATGTTTTAGACAACAAAGGTTAACTACAAAGGAAAGGGGAAGCTTCGCCCACTGCCCCAAGGTGGTGGAGGAGGAGAGCACAGTTGGGGGCCAGACAGAACTGACAGGTAGGTGTAAGCCTCGCAGATGAAGTTCCATGAAGGTCCGGGGTGGTCCTGGTGGATTAGGACTCTTCCCAGGGAGGTCTGTCCCCATCCCTTTGGGTTATTTGAATGCTCTAACCTGTTTGGCAGTGTTCTTTCAAAAGGAGAGTCAATAATTGGAAGCAGAACAGCAGAAATTGCTGCCAAATGGTGTGAAGGAAGTCACAGATCGCCTGGACCAGGGGCACCGGACCACCTGCTCTTCTCCCATCTCTGGATCATTACCTGACATCATGTAGGGTATCTGGCTCCTCTGGGACTCCTCAAAGTGCTTGGAATCAGTAGAGACTTTGATCTGCAGGCAAGAGAAACCTCAGCTCCAGCTGGCTTAATCCATAAGGAGAGGCAATGTCTCCCATAACAAGTCATGGAGAACTGGGTCAGGATCCCTGGCAAGGAATGACAAAATGCTCATTGACACTGTCAAAGCCCTGGGCTCTTCATCTTTCTGTGCTGGTGTCCTCAGCTTTGCCTTCCTTCTAAAACTTTCTTTCATGGCTGTAATGTGGCAACCAGGAGGAACTCTTATTCCTGGGAGAGAGAAAATAGCCACTTGCTTTCTTTTTGACCTAGAAATCCTTCGTTTTCTTTGAGCTAAATTAGGTCACACATACGCACTCTTCAGGCAAAATCAGTCGTCACAGAAATGCCACAAGCCAGCTGGTTCACTGCTGTAGACCAAAACCATGTGCATAGAAGTTTGGGCATTAACTGTGATGCCCACGACACTTCATTAGATTAGGACAAAACCGCCACACAGAGTGCCTACCTTGATGAGGCATAAAGCTGGGCTCTCCGGCTCTTGAAATTATCAACTGGGATGTAGGCACTTCTGAATCCACATTCTGTCTCCTTTCTAGTACCATGTATGTCACACCCTCAAACTTCTGTCACTCAACACCTTCACATTCTTTTTTGCAATATCAGGCCTCCATCTGTGGTATTCCTTACTATTTTTCTTTAAACAAGCTCCTTTTTATAAGTTTTTTTAAATCTTATCATCGTTGGAAATAGTAATCTGGTATCTCTTGCCAAAATTATAAGATTACTATAAACATAAATGATAAACAGTGTTAATTTTATCTAGACACTGTTGCCTGAAAAGACACTGATTCTAAGACAGCTGTTTTAAATGGGAGGTGGGCGTTTGAAAGTGTTAGAGACACACCAGCCCCAAACAGACTCTGTCTTTAAGCAGTTGATTTGAAAGAAATTGGAAAGAGGAATAGCTTTCCCACTGCATGATTCTGTGTTCTTTAATGACCTAACTGTGAACTACTTGTTCAATAACCAATGTGATTAACCAATAACCATAGCAAATAACCAGTTTTATCTCAATCAGGGTAAGGATAGACCTGACCCCATCTCATGTACCATGTGTCCTACTTTGGAGGAAAGTTTCTGTTGCATGAGGCTCCATGCCTTCAAATTTCACAGCTCCTTGGTAGTACTAAGGTAGTGAGAACAATTAGGAGAAATAGTGACATTGTTTGCTAGACATGGGGATGAAACCAGTGCATATTCATTGAGCACTTATTGTGATTCAAGAGGGTAGAAGGCCAGAGGCCCTCCCCTCAATGTACTTGCAATTTAGGTGAAGAAAGAGGACCCAAGGATTATAATGTAGAAGGGAGATGTGAGGGGAGATCAAAGTATCTGCAAACTCCCCCTTCTGCAGCTCAGAGGCAGCCTAAGGTGCCCAGAACACCTCAGTCCTCAGCTGGTGTCCAAGGGATGAGGAGCAGGGACCTGGGTCACTGCTTGGTTCCCCCCAGTCTGAGGTGGATTTTATGCCCCCCTGACCGCAGAGCTGAGAGCCCCACATTGTTCCTCCTCCCCGCCTCACCTGGATGTCAGCCGGGCTCTGAAGAGAGAGAGATTGTCTCACTTTCTAAAAATAACCTTAATGAAGGCAGCCCTGGTGGCTCAGTGGTTTAGCGCTGCCTTTCAGCCCAGGGTGTGATCCTGGAGACCCCGGATCGAGTCCCACGTCCACGCCTGCTTCTTCCTCTGCTTGTGTCTCTGCGTGCCTCTCTCTCTCTCTCTCATGAATAAATAAATAAAATCTTTTTAAAAAATAAAAATAGCCTTAATGAGCAGCATAGCTGGGGCATCTTAATTTAGTTAGAGGAACTGCATACTGAAGTCTCCCTCCAAAGGTCAGGCTCTCAGGGGAACTTAGCCAGGCCCTAGAAGCAGGAGAAAAACGGTCAGGGTATGGCCACCTCCCTAGATGAGCCAAGGTCCAGGGTGCTTCCTTATGTATGGAATTTTTTTTGCTAAAGAGAAGCTTCCATTTACTTAGTTTTAGAAGATTCTATGGTCTGTTCCCTGAACTCCTATTTGACTCTCTTGTCCTAGAGTTGGTTAGTGCACTGTGCTCACTGCAGTGGGAGGCATGTGCTTTGAAGGAGGCAGAGCAGGGTGGGCAAGTGAGTACACACTATGCCCTGAAAGATGACTTACTGTTTCAGGCTCTATCCGTGGATTCATTTTCCTCTGGGCCATCCAGTAGGGATACGGTTACTATTTCATACTACCCTCATTCATCCATTGTCCTCAAAGGCTTATTGAGAGCTGACCCCAGTTATGCTCAGGCTCCACACAGAGGACCCTGGAACCCACTGCTTGGATCCTGCTGAAAGTGTCCCTTCCTCCCCCATGGGGCCATGGCTATGTTCCCTGATCTTGCTCACTGACCTCCCTTTTCATCCCCTCTGTCATCTGCTGGATTAATAATCTCTCCTTCCCACTCCTACATCAAACCCAGCTCCTGAATTATTTACCAAAACCTGACTAGCTCAAAGGAAGCCTTTTCATCTCCCCATTTCATGTGCTTTTATTCTTCCACTAGACAAGAAGTGTAGCTTTTTCTGGATTTCCAACTGGGACTTGGGAAGGATTTTTACTTTTTTGTGGCTTGCACCTGCCTTAGGCCTTGCTCTCCAAATCAGCTCCACATGGCCCTTCCCCTACCCCAGTTCTGCTGGCCCTACCTTTGGTTCCCCCCATGTGGTAAAAACAAAGATTAGGGAGCTAGATAGATACTGTGAAATTCTGGGTTGAAGCAATCCCTCAAACCCTCACATTTCTTACCTGTCAAATAGATGCAGCAGGTGCATATTTCACAAACATAGGTGTGCGATATATAAAATTTTTATAACAATTTAATTTGTATTTTGAGTTCCTATTCTATATGCTGTAAGACATGTACTATCAAATAATTTGAGATTTCTTGTGTTTTTCTCTCCCCCCACAGGTTTGCATTTACGTACTAGTTGACTTATTTGAAAACAGTATCATTCCAAGGCCCAACTGTCCCTTGAAACCATTTGGGCATCTATTGAGCCATCCTTCTACTGTGCGGGTTTCTGTGGTCTATCCATGCAGTTGCCAGAGACCGTTTCCTACCTGGAGACTCCATCTGGAGCTCTCCCCTCTCCTCCTTAGCAGTTTTTGGGAGGACAGGAGAGGTAGACATTCTCTGACACTAAGTCGTCTTCTACCTCCAGTGGTATACTGATAAACACTTTAACAACTAGCTCTGAGGGATGGAGGGCAGAAAGAAGTAACTCCTGATTTGTAGTGTTTGCCAACTTCTGGGGGTATAAATCCTACCATCATGCTGATTTCAAGGTTCTACTGATTTAGTAATCAGCTCGCAAAATTCCTGAAAATTTACCAACCAGCTCTTGCTAACAGGCTTTAGCACACCATTGCATGACACAGCTTAAAACTAATTCTCTGGATCTGAACTGTCTCCCTGCCACAATACCCAGTAAATCAGAAGTCCTTTTGCTCTCATATCCCAGAAATGAATCTGGGATTTTTACACCTACTCCAGGTCAACCCAGGGAGAAGGGCATAAGACTACTTTACAGGGGCCCCCAACATCTATGCTGCCTCTTTCTGCTTCTTTTCTGATTCCTCTTCCAGCCTAAGGAACATCTTTCTAGTTGGTTGGATGTCTTTGAGTTGGAGGTGGTGGTTCTATTATTCAGTCCAGCTATCAGGCTTGAGTGATTCCTACTGCCAAAAGGCCTTAGCTTTTGAAATGGCTTTGTTATCTGCTCCCTGTCATTGTATTCCTCCCTTAAAGCAACTAATTACAAAATGGCCTACCTTACTGAAAAGAGGGAAAGGGCCAAGAGAGAAGAGCAAATACAAAAAGGAAAAAGTCATCAATATTTCAAAAGCACTATTTTATCATAGATACAGTAATACTTCTCAGGATGTTGGGAGAAATAAATGAGAAGCTGTGGGAATAGCTTCAGGCAGAGTGTGACATGAAAAAGATACTCCATGACATGGGTTATCCTTCTTTCTTTCCTCCAGCTGGAAGAAATCACAATTTCTACTGGTTTATATTTGTATGGAGTCAGGCATGGTTCTACTGAGCATTGACCTTTTCCCTTCTCGTCCTTCCCCTTGAGAATATGGCACGCTCTGGGATCAGAACAGACATTCCTGTACCTTTCCATTTAGAAGTTAAGAAACAACTACCCACCTGTTCAAACAGTTTAAAAATCTTGTGCACAGCATGTTTTAGCTAAAGAAGTTAAATAGGAAATGACAATGCCATGGAGGGGTTAAACATATTTAAATTGTTTGAGACTGTATTTTGGCTCCCACTGAATTTTCTGGATGAAAGATATATTGATGATTGTACTCATATGCTCAACTTAAAAGATCTTGTCATTTTTGTTTTGTGTTCTTGTTAACTGTGTTTTCAACCTCAGCCTCCCTAATAGATGCACATCCCTGAGGATAGGCCTAGCACAAGAACTGGTGGTCAGAAAATGGCTGATGAACTACTTTCTTGATTTCTGGTTTCATTATGATTTTCCCTTTAAAAGAAACCACGCACTCAAGAAAGAGATGAAAATGTGTGTTTCCTCAACTATGCAGTACTTGACTCTTGGCTTACAGCCTTTCCTGGGTCTATTATTTCTACTGGTTCTAGTCTAAATGATCTTCTGTCCAGGGAATGCTAATTGTTCCTTCTCTGGTAGAGGGATTAGAACGTGATATTCTATTCTGGCTTTTTCTAGGCTTTGATCACAGAGGTGCCTTTCAGCTTCTATAGGACAGGGCTATTTTTAGGAACAGAAATGGTCCTTGGAAACCAGAGAAGGCTGATTTTACCCTGGCATGGGAAAAGAAGGGGGTAGTTTCAGATTGCCTCATCACCAGAAGCACAGAAACTCAGCCTGGATCTTTAGGATCTTGGAGAAATAGAAGTGAGAAAGAAAAGTGGGAAAAGGAATTGGAGATCATTGGTTGGCAATGAACTCTCCCACATCAATATTCACACTGGATTGGGAGAGTACCAGTTGACTGCAACCCTGGGTGGGTCCTTGACAAAAATAATATGGCCAGGCTCCAACCTACAAATCAAATCAAATGTGAGGCCAGATACTTGGCATGGGAAGATAATGAAGGGAGCTCTCAAGTCTAATGTAGTTTTCCTTTCAAGAAAAGGAGCTATCTGGAGATTGAAATAGGAAACAGAAGGTCTCTAAATCTTGCTGCAGATTCCCTGTACGCTTTGGACCTTAATCTCTATGCCTATGATGGCATGAAAATATTTTGTAGGATTAACAATACAACGTGTTTTTAGTTACCCACACACACACCCTTTTTTAAACCTGTCTTTTCCCATTTAAACTAGCCTACAAGGCACCTACTGCCTCAAAGAAGTTTTGTTAGATCAGAAAAGTGGAGAGAATAGTTTAAAAGCTTGGACCTTTAAGTATCAAACTTCAAGGCCTTAAAGGATAGTGATTGGTCAGAGGTAATTTCCCTCCTTCTACTCCCCACTAAAAAAAATGTTTTTATATGGGAGAGGAGAGAATCAGAGACTGGGGAGACACAGAGGTAGGTAAACTCTGATATGTGTTCAAAGGAGGTACCTTGAGTTCCTGCCCATCATTCCATGGTGGGGGCACTTAATGATGGGACTCCCAGGTAAGTCAGAGGATGCTTCAGGAGTAGCTTTGCCTTAATCCTAGATCAAAGCCTGGGGAGTTGGTGAGACTTGCAGAATCCTCTCAAGACCAGCATGGCATGGGGAAGAATAGATTAGACATGGCCACTTGGTATTTCTTTAGGCATAAACATCCTTCAACAGTCTCCCAAGTTCCTTAGAGAATTCAGTAATGGTAGACAACAGCTGGAATTCCTCAGAAGAAGAGTAGTAGTATGGAAGTAGCTGAGATTAGAGCTAGCTCTGGAGAGCTCAGTGATGACAAGGGGGATGTAAGCATGACCTTACTTCAGCCTCTATACTCTGCATCAGACTTGTTATAGAAGAAACAGGGGTAGTGGCAGCAATTTCTTAAGGAATTTCTAATGATTGCCAAGGGATACTTTCCAGCCCTTTGACTTAGGAATTCTGCAGGAGAAGACCACACCTCCAAGTTTCCTCATTTTCAAGTGGAGTATAGTGTGATCTTCTGGGTCTACGGTTCGAGTCCCCAGTATAGTAGTACTAATTGCAAGTAACCATTTGTTTATTTAAAGATTTTATTTATTTGTTCATAGACACACACAGAGAGAGGCAGAGACACAGGCAGAGGGAGAAGCAGGCTCTATGCAGGGAACCTGATGTGGGACTCGATCCCGGGTCTCCAGGATCACACCCCAGGCTGCAGGCGGCACCAAACCGCTGCACCACCGGGGCTGCCCTGCAAGTAACCATTTAAATTCAAGTTTAATTCAAATCAAGTTAAATAAAAAGTCACCTCTTCAGTTGTGCTCGCTGTATTTTGAGTACTCAAAATCACATGTGGCTAGTGGCTCCCATATTGAACAGTGCAACGTAGAGCATTTTTATCACCACTGGAGGCTCTATTGATCATAGCTATGGCTTTTGCCGCTACTTCTGCTAAGACAGACAGACCACTGACCACATCCTTCTCCCCTGACAGGCACATACCCATACACAAGCAGGCTGAGTCCAAAGAATTCTGTCACTAATCTCTGAGCTGGCATTTCCCTGGATGTGACCCCATATCACCAGTGGTGAGTTTTGGTTTTTGTTTGTTTGTTGACACTTCCTACACCCCCATGGTGCTCTCACCATCACCACCATAGCCATTTCTGACACTTTGATACTTGGCATAAGAAAGCCAGTGTCAGGAAGCCTCAGAGTCATTTCTGTGAAATCTGAATCACTTCATGACATGGATATCCCAAGACAAACAAGGCATCCTATGCCCAACAGAACCCACAGAGTCAGCAACATGGTGGCTTGAATGAATGACATTACTAAACCCTCCCAGGGACTGGTTGTCCCAGTCCAACTGGAATAGAAGGCTTTCCATTCAGACTAAAGAGTACATTGGTCTCCAGAATGCCCCACTCCAGTCAAAACCATCAACTGACGTCATTCTCTCAAGATTGGAAAGGAGAAGATAACATCCTCTACTGGAGACAGAAGTCATTGAGGTTGGGACTTGGACTCCAGCTCCACCCATTCTTAACAGGGATTTTGAATACTTCTTACTTTTTTTGAAAAGTTAGATAATTGTACCTACCTTATAAAATTGATTGTGTGGATAAATTAAAACACGTAGGGCAGTGGCTGACACATTATTGGGTCTTAATAAATAATAGCTGCTATTTTTATTTCTTAGCTGCTCTCTGGGATAATCTGCATTTTTAGGGCAGAACAGTAAGGAGGAAAACCAGCAGTGGCTTCCTGCACTGCAAGTCACTTGATCTTGCAGTCTAGCATAATGAGAAATGTCCTGCTTAAATTATGAAAACTGTCTCATATCTCTGGCTGCACCTGGGTTACCCTGGTAGGTGTTGGGATATTTAGGTAGGACTATGGTTTCACGTGCCTGGAAAGAGTGCATCCAGGAGAAATTCTTGGGATCTGCCTTAAAGGTCTTTGGAGAAGAAATCCTAAACCTCTTCCCATGAGAGCTGAACATACATTGGGCTTAGGCATAGGTCTGCCTAACCTAAGGTGACATGATCTCAGCACTACCATGGTGGCCAAAATCCGGTGGGACCTCTGGAGGAGAGGGGAGTATAGTCTGTCTGTCTCTGAGCATTCAAGGTGAGTTGACCTTAGTCATTTAAATGGGCATCCTCAGAGAGAAAAGGGAGAAAATACTGTTGACTTCACTCTTTCAGAAGAAGAGTGGCCCATTCTGCAAAATTTGCACTGGATACATTCAGTGGAAATTTATAAATAATCCAGGCTACACTCAGTGTTTTAGAAGAATGTAGACCTAAGAAAAGGGTATGCATTACCCTCTCCAGAGCTAAAAGGATGCTAATAATCCCAAATGTCCCCCAGCCCTGCCATTGTCCTCCCTGACATGCTCCAATCTAGCCAGATGGACAAATCACAGTTGTCTCCTGGAAGGATGGATGGAGAAGTGATTGATTGTCTACTCTTATCCAGGGGATATGAAATCTTATGACTCCCTGGATCCATACAGTCCAACATACCCAAAAATGAAATCTTGGTATACTCAAGATGGGGTTGAGTATGGTCCTGTCCCATATCACCTGTACCTCAGATCAGGAATTGACTTCTAATTTCCCTGCAAAGACAGAAGTAGTATGATAGAAGGAAAAACACTGAACTCTTGGAGGAAGGATTTTAATTAGGTCCTTAATTTCAGCTCCATCAGTTATTAGCCAAGTAGCCTTCAGTAAGCTACTTAACCCCTGGAGCTCCAGTTATTTCTTTGGGTTGTTGGAAAATCAAGAAAGATCACAATGATTAGAGAAGAATTGTGGGAACTCTAAAGTCCTATCTAGGCATAAAGGATTATTAGTCCAGAGTGATTGAATTAGGCTAAAAGAAGATAGGAAACAAGATATTTTTAGTTCTGATTTTCTTCAAGTAATTTTAGAAGACATTTGGTCAATCATGGAGGATGTATATGGTTAGAATGGCTCGGGGCTTCAGACCTTTGCCCCTGGCAGTGTTTTCTACCTTTGTAGGCTACTGGACAGGAAATCCAATAACACGTTAAAAATCTTTAATGTACTTTTATATGTGTAAATGTTATTTTAAGCATTGTCAGAGCTAAAGAATTAAACAAGATATAGATATCACTTGAACAGACTGTATCTTGATTGGAGAAATATAACATGGACTTAACATGATTATTACAGTGAGTGTGAGAGCAAAGGATTGTGGGATATAGTGGGAAATTATCACTCGTGGTGAGGGAGTAGTGGGGTGAGAATACAGATCAGTGGCATCTCCATTGACTCACCATTGAGCTTGCTGGTTTATTAAGAATTACCCGGCCCAAGATTTCAGGTTGTACTACAAAGCTGTGGTCATCAAGACAGTGTGGTACTGGCACAAAAACAGACACATAGATCAATGGAACAGAATAGAGAACCCAGAAATGGGCCCTCAACTCTATGGTCAACTAATATTCGACAAGCAGGAAAGACTATCCACTGGAAAAAGGACAGTCTCTTCAATAAATGGTGCTGGGAAAATTGGACATCCACATACAGAAGAATGAAACTAGACCACTCTCTTGCACCATACACAAAGATAAACTCAAAATGGATGAAAGATCTAAATGTGAGACAAGATTCCGTCAAAATCCTAGAGGAGAACACAGGCACAGTAACTTTGAACTTGGCCACAGTAACTTCTTGCAAGATACATCCATGAAGGCAAAAGAAACAAAAGCAAAAGTGAACTATTGGGACTTCATCAAGATGAGAAGCTTTTGCACAGCAAAGGATACAGTCCACAAAACTCAAAGACAACCTACAGAATGGGAGAAGATACTTGCAAATGACGTATCAGATAAAGGGCTAGTTTCCAAGATCTATAAAGAACTTATTAAACTCAACAGCAAAGAAACAAACAATCCAATCATGAAATGGGCAAGAGACATGAACAGAAATCTCACAGAGGAAGACACAGACATGGCCAACATGCACATGAGAAAATGTTCCACATCACTTGCCATCAGGGAAATACAAATCAAAACCACAATGAGATACCACCTCACACCAGTGAGAATGGGGAAAATTAACAAGGCAGGAAACCACAAATGCTGGAGAGGATGTTGGAGAAAGGGGAACCCTCTTGCACTGTTGGTGGGAATGTGAACTGGTGCAGCCACTCTGGAAAACTGTGTGGAGGTTCCTCAAAGAGTTAAAAATAGACCTGCCCTACGACCCAGCAATTGCACTGCTGGGGATTTACCCCAAAGATACAGATGCAATGAAACGCCGGGACACCTGCACCCCGATGTTTCTAGCAGCAATGTCCACAATAGCCAAACTGTGGAAGGAGCCTCGGTGTCCATCGAAAGATGAATGGATAAAGAAGATGTGGTTTATGTATACAATGGAATATTACTCAGCCATTAGAAACGACAAATACCCACCATTTGCTTCGACATGGATGGAACTGGAGGGTATTATGCTGAGTGAAATAAGTCTATCGGAGAAGGACAAATATTATATGGTCTCATTCATTTGGAGAATATAAAAAATAGTGAAAGGGAATAAAGGGGAAAGGAGAAAAAATTAGTGGGAAATATCAGAAAGGGAGACAGAACATGAGAGACTCCTAACTCTGGGAAACGCACTAGGGGTGGTGGAAGGGGAGGTGGGCGGGGGGTGGGGTGACTGGGTGACGGGCACTGAGGGGGGCACTTGAGGGGATGAGCACTGGGTGTTATTCTGTATGTTGGCAAATTGAACACCAATAAAAAAATAAATTTATAAAAAAAAAAAAGAATTCCCCGGCCCAGCTTCTGCCTGTGAGATCACAGTGGGGGCGCCAGCCTGGGTTTAAAGGGTGCTTTAACATGATCATTCAGAGGATACCTGACATGGGTTACTATGGGAACTATTACATGAACTGCCAATCTACTGAATGGGAGAAGATATTTACAAATGAAATATCTAATGGTTAATATCCAAAATATATGGCAACTATTATGTGAATAAGTATTGAGTCATTGGCAAAAAGCCAAGTTCCATGAGCTAATCCTACAGAGCACTCTGGCTCTGTACAATATTTGTGCTTAATGTTGAAGGGTGGGTGGGATTTAAATGGGGATATCAGGAAAAGGAGATGAAGCTGTGTGCCCAACCATGCTCTCTAAGCGGGTCATGATGGGGAAAAGATTAGGGGGTGGCCAGGACCCCAATTTCTAACCACCAGGCTCCTGAAGACTTAAATCCTGTTATGCTATAGTATCTCCTTCCTCTGACCCCATCCCTTTACTTAGGGTAAGTGTTGAGAAATGTAATTTCTGGATTATACTATATGAATATTTAATTTTTTAATAGACATTGCCAATTTGTCTTATGCCAAATTATCTATATTCCAAATTGTCTTATGGAATACCAATTCACACTCAATAAGCATATGAGAATACCAGTTGCCTTGTGCCCTGACATGAGACACAATCAAAAGAAATCTTTACCAACCTGATAAGTGAAACATGGCATTTAATTTTTTAAAAGATTTGTATTTCCTTGATTACCAGTAAAGTTTGAATACTTATAGGATATTTGTGTTTCCTCTTTTGTGAACTTGTTTATGTTATTTGCTCATTTTTTAAAATCAGATTTACAGAGAGGATGATAGGAATAGTTCTGGAAGTTGTGTGAATTAGCAGCTCTGGTGGTTTCTCTTCTGGTTAATATGTAGGGAGTCCTTGTATATCGTGATGGTAATTCTTTGTCATTTATAGATATTTCAAATATTTTCTTCTCTTTAAATTTCTGCATATGCTGGGCTTTTATTCTTTTTTAGTTGACAAACAATGTTACATTTGTTTCAGGTGTACAACATAGTGTTTCTCTCTCTCTCTCTATATATATATATATACATATATACATATATATATACATATATACATACATATATATATATACAACTCTATATATTATGCTTACCACAAGTGTAGCTACTGTCACCACAAAACACTGTTACAATACTACTGACAATATTCCTTATTGTGCCTTTCATCTCCATGGCTTATTTATTCCATAACTAGAACCCACTCCCCTTCATTCATTTTGCCCATCCCCTACAACCTCCCCTCTTGCAATTAGCATTTTTCTGTATTAATGGATATATTTCTGGGTTCTTTGTTTATTCCCTTGCTTCATTTTCCAATATTCTACATATAAGGAAAATCATATCGTATTTGTCTTTCTCTGACTTATTTCACTGTGCATAATATCCTTTAGGTTCATCCATGTCACAAATGGCAAGATCTCCTTATTTTTTATGGCTGAGTAACATTCCGTTATTTATATTTACCATATTTTTATCCATTCATCTGCCAATGAATACTTAGTTTCCATATCTTGGCTATTGTAAATAATTCTGCAATATATATATAGAGAGGTGCATATATCTTTTCAAATTAGTGCTTTTGTTTTCTTTGGGTAAATATTCCATAGTGGAATTACTGTATCATATGGTATTTCTATTTTTGATTTTTAAAAAATATTTTATTTATTTATTCATGAGAGACACACAGAGAGAGAGGCAAGACA
Source organism: Nyctereutes procyonoides (assembly GCF_905146905.1). Lineage (NCBI taxonomy): Eukaryota > Metazoa > Chordata > Mammalia > Carnivora > Canidae > Nyctereutes > Nyctereutes procyonoides. Next base: position 44,179,030 of record NW_026575047.1, on the reverse strand, counting down.
TAGGCAGAGGGAGAAGAAGGCTCCATGCAGGGATCCCGATGTGGGACTTGATCCTGGGACCCCAGGATCATGCCCTGAGCCGAAGGCAGACACGCAACTGCTGAGCCACCCAGGCATCCCTATTTTTTAATTTTTTTGAGAAACCCCCACTGTTTCTGTTTTACACTGTTACTGTTTTTCACAGTAACAACACCAGTTTCTCCATATTGTCTCCAAGACTTGTTATTTCTTTTTGATACTAGCTGTTCTAACCTGTGTAAAGGGATACCTCATTGTGGTTTTGATTTTATTTTCCTGGTAATGAGTGATGTTAAGCATCTTTTCATGTGTCTGTTGGCCATCTCTATGTCTTCTTGGGAAAATGTCTATTCAGGTCCTTTGCCCATCTTTTAAATTTTTTTTTATTGGAGTTCAATTTGCCAACATTTAGTATAACACCCAGTGCTCATCCTGCCAAGTGCCCCCCTCAGTGCCCATCACCCAGTCACCCCAACCCCCCACCCACCTTCCTTTCCACCACCCCTTGTTCATTTCCCAGAGTTAGGTGTCTCTCATGTTTTGTCACCCTCACTGATATTTTCACTCATTTTCTCTCCTTTCCCCTTATTCCCTTTCACTAATTTTTATATTCCCCAAATGAATGAGACCATATAATGTTTGTCCTTTTCCGATTGACTTATTTCACTCAGCATAAATACCCTCCAATTCCACCCACTTCGAAGCAAATGGTGTGTATTTGTCGTTTCTTTATTTTTTTTTAAGATTTTATTTATTTATTCATCGAAGACACAGAGAGGCAGAGACACAGGCAGAGGGAGAAGCAGGCTCCAAACAGGGAGCCCTATGTGGGACTCGATTCCGGAACTCCAGGATCACATCCTGGGCTGAAGGCGGCACTAAACCGCTGTGCCACCGGGGCTGCCCCATATTTGTCATTTCTAATGGCTGAGTAATATTCCATTGTATACATATACCACATCTTCTTTATCCTTTGCCCATCTTTAATCAGGTTTTTTTTTTCTTTCTTTCTTTTTTTTTTTTTTTTGGTCTTGCGTTCTTTATATACTTTGGATATTATCCCATTATTAGATATATCATTTGCAAAAATCTTCTCCCATTCAGTAGGTTGCCTTTTTATTTGTTGGTTTCCTTCACTGTGCAAAAGCATTTTATTTGGTGTGGTCCCAATAGTTTATTTTTGGTTTTGTTTCCTTGCCAGAGGAGACAGATCTAGAAAAATGTCCCTAAGGCTAATGTCAAAGAGATTACTGCCTATGTTCTCTTCTAGGAGTTTTATGGTTTCAGGTCTCACATTTAGGTCTTTAACCCATTTTGAGTTTATTTTTATGTATGGTGTAGGAAAGCAGTCCAGTTTCATTCTTTTGTGTGGAGCTGTCTAGTTCCAGCATCATTTATTGAAAAGACTACTTTTTTCCCAATGTATTTTCCTTCTTTTTCTTTTTGTCATAGATTAATTAGCCATATAAATGTGGGTTTATTTCTGGGTTTTCTATTGATCTATATGTTTATTTTTATGTGAGGCCCTTACTGTTTTGATTACCACAGCTTTGTAATACATCTTGAAATCTAGGATTGTGTGAATCAGCAGCTCTGGTGCTGATTGGAAATACCTCCAGCTGTGTTCTCCTTCCATAAGATTGCTTTAGCATTTGGGGCCTTTTGTGGTTCTATACAAATGCTAGGGTACTTATTCTAGCTCTGTGAAAAATGATGTTGATATTTTAATAGGGATTGCATTGAATCTGTAAATTACTTTGGGTAGTATGGAAATTTTAACAATATTGATTCTTCCAAGATATTTTAATTTTGAAAATAGCCAGATCTATCCTTTTATTGATGAATTTTTGTATTTTGGACCTCTTTAGAAAATCCCCAAACTATAAATGTGTTGTTTTCCCTAAATCCTTTATAGTTTTGAAATATTTTTAGCTATGTAAACCACATAGGATTTGTATTTTTCATTGGTCAGAGATGATGAGTTAAATTTGTTTCCAAATTGTCTTCCCAAAACATTATTTGAATGGTCCCATATTTTCCCAGTAATTGAAATGCTTTCCTTTAATATATTCTGTCTCCATATATACAAGTGTCTGTTTATGGAAGCTATGCTGAGCCTTTGGTATATTTATCTGGTCTGTGCAAATGCCATACCTCTTTAAGTACTAGAACATTTTTTAGCATGTTGATTTTTGAGAAGGCTACTTTTTGTATTTTGTTCTCTTTTATTTTTATTTTCAGAATTACCATGGCTGTTCTTTTTTTTTTTAAGATTTTATTTATTTATTCATGAGAGATACAGAGAGAGAGAGAGAGAGAGAGAGAGAGAGAGGGAGGGAGGGAGGGAGAGAGAGAAAGAGAGAGAGAGAGAGAGAGGCAGGCAGAGACACAGGCAGAGGGAGAAGCAGGCTCCATGCAGGGAGCCCGACGTGGGACTCAATCCTGGGTTTCCAGGATCACGCCCTGGGCTGAAGGCGGCGCTAAACTGCTGAGCCACCTGGACTGCCCTCCATGGCTGTTCTTGGGCACTTCCATTTGAATTTTGCAATCAGTTTATGAATTTCAATAGGAACTCCTCTTCATATTTTCTTGGGGATTGCACTAAAATTATTTAGGGAGAAATTACATGTTCCAAGTTTTTATCCAACCAATCTGGCAATGCTCTTTATTTTTTGAGTTATTACCTTTGTCTTTGAAAATGGTTTCACGGTTGTTGTTGTTGTTGTTGTTTTTTAATAAATAGCACACCTTTCTGTTAGGCATTTTTATAGGTTATGAATGCTGATCTCATCAAGAGGACCAAATCATTGTGTTTATTATTAAGTATGAAGTAATAAACCTGTGTAAATGATCTGGGCTGAGTACAGCCTCTTCTGTAGCTATAATTTTGCATTTTTATTTTTTAGAAATTTGAAAGCTAACAGGTAGGGAATTTATATTTGTCAGTGCTCAAGCAACAGAACTATGTCTCTATAACCAGTATACTGCAGACAGAAAGTATGTGCAGATTCTTATCAGTAAAAATTGATCATGAATCTGAGCCTACACAAGCAGAGTAGTAGTGACATCAACTTACCCCGTTACTAACTTATACAACATGTAACTACCAATTAATTCATTCACCAAGACAAGCCGTCCATTCACATTAGTCTAGAAAAGATGAACTTATTATATTGGGGGGAAAAGACAATACAAGAATCTTTATAATATCAGAAACTTCAGTGTCTGGTAAATACTTACAAAGATCATTACATGGTCTTCAAAAGAGTTGAGAATAGTACCAATTTGGCTGCCCTTCACCTTTAGTCTCACAGGCTCGATTTGGTCTGATTGTATATTTCAGTACCATTGGAGATTCCCAAAGCTAACAAGGGTGCAGATTCACTCAGAGAACATTTTTGGGTGTGTGGTGAGATATTGGATGTACCCATTTTTACTTCTGCAAGATTTTTGTAGGAAAATTTCTTTTTCATGTACGAAAATGTAAAAGTGATTGAACTGCTCTGCCGTACCAGTAGAAGCTTGTGACCATCTCTGACAACCATCTCAGAACTCAAAAACCAGATAGATGGTTTTATTTTCCTCTGTGATTACCGGGAAAGACAATTTTCCTCTTCTGGATTTTTTTTTTCCAGCAGTAAAATCAAGTTTATGCTTCTTATCTCTACTTCACAGACATTTTTCAAGTACCTAAGAAGTACACCAATGTAGCTTGCCACTCAAATTCACAAATGGTGAGCTATATATATATTCATTTCCCTAACATACTAATTGTGACTTTTGGAGTGATAAACATCAGGCAAAGATTTAGAAATGAAAATGTCTACCTGTGGTCATAACTATAGGAACAATTCGAGTATTGGACATTAGCACAAAGGAAAGAAAAATTCCTTTATCATTCAGAGTCTGCACATTTGGGCCTCGTTATCAGTACTAGATGTGGAATTTATAAGAATTAAATAGTTTTTAAATTCAATTTTTAATTATTTTGATCCAGATTGGCATATGACCATTAGATACTTGGAGAGATTAAGGAACACAAAATATTTAAATTTGTGAAGTGACCACATTATATTCTATTCTTCGCCCATTATTTAAAATAAAATTCTCAACCCAGGTCACATATCATCCAAACAAATGTTTGCTGAATTGCCTTCATCAACAAGATGCTGTATCTTTTAGAGATCTATTCTTATACAAAGATGAAGAGAGTTGGTGTCTGTGTGGTTTATAAAACCATCATAGTCCTAGCTTCTCAGAAATACGTAGTGTTTATAAGGGCTGATTTGGGGAAAGGAATTAATACATAATTTGAATTCAGAGTAGAAGCTTTTAAAAATTATGATCCAGCTTGGAGAAGCATTTCTGAAATACCTCCGGGGAATAAATTTCTTTTATTAATCCAATCAGCCATTGATGTCAGTCTTCCAATTTAATTACGTTTATCTGCCAATGGGTGACTCTGCTGCTTATGCGTGTAATTTCAGTGGGTACAAATGGTGATGGCAAATAATTGTCCTCAGGAAAATAATTGCTGTTATAATTATTTACCCATGCAAGTTAGCTCTATTAGAAAGTTCATCCTCTGTCAGATACCTGGCAATATAAGGGAACATATTTCCTATGTACTAAAATGGAGTAAGAGCCCTTATATTTCTTAGACATCTTCTGGGTATCAACCACTGTACTAAGTGCCTTATATACATTATTTCACTGAATTCTCATAATATTCCTACAAATTGGGCATGATTATCTTCACCATATTAATGAGAAAAATCACAGCTGTATAGATGGCAAGTAGAGAAACCCAGATTCAAACCAAGGCCATCAGGCCAGAAATGAAATGATTCCTATTTCATAGGGGATTTGCAAAGCTTAAATAAAGAGACAGTATTTGTAAAGAATATAGCCTAGTGCTTGCTATGTTTTTATGGTTATCCTTACGTCTGTTCATAGAGATTTTACCTCTGCAACCACTTCCTACTTCCTTCCAGAAACCCATTCCAGTGAACAAAGTGAAGCATTGTACATGGAGCCCAAAGGAAAAGAATGTTTTCCTTTGAGGTCTTTGCAAGTCCTACCTCCTTAAGAGTGCTTCATCCAGCTGTTCTGGTCCTTAGGGATTTTCTTCTCTTTGAATTCCCATCACTCTTGGTCTCTTTTTCAATAATAGTGCCTTGATGTATATAGTGTGTCATAGAAGCCATTCTATTAGGGGCACCTGAGAGGCTCAGGTGGTTAAATGTCTGCCTTTGGCTCAGGTCAAGATCCTAGGGTCCTGTGATTGAGCCCCGTATTGGGCCTCCTGCTTGGTGGGGAGCCTAATTCTCCCTCTCCCTTTGCTGCTCACCCTACATGTGCTCTCTCTCTCAAATAAATAAAATCTTTTAAAAAAATTAGAAGTCGTCCTATTATGCGGAGGTTTGTTTTTCTTTGATCTAGTTTGTGAATTTATTGAGTACAGTCTTCCTTGGATCTCTCCACAGGGCCTTATAAGGCATAGGGCTCCACACCGGGCCCTGGATCAATAATGTGTCATTAAGTGTGAAATCTAAAAATAATTAACTACCTGAGGACTACAAAGTGCTTAGAGCTCAGAGCAAGACAGATGTTCGTTATGAAAGATTGGAGACTTCTCATCAGACGAGGGAGTGTCGTCTATCATCAAAGCTAACTGTTGGCTGGCCTTTCTCTTCTGGTAATAGTAGTGCAAAGTGGGGTTTTTCCCTCTTGAGAAAAACTATTCCTGTTAACACCTCTACCATATCTCATCTGTGCCCCTGCCATTACACACAAAGGGTAGGAGAGTAGGTGAGAGGTGACCATTTGTGGGGGGAGAAGGGATGTTTGTGAAGCAAGGCATTGACTGGTTTTCTACCTCAAAATTGAGGGAAAGGGGGCTTCAAAGTCTAGGTTGTATTAAGGAGGGAAGGCTGACATCTTGTACACTAGGTGCATGTACTTGCTGACTTCTCCTGTCATCATCGGAGCAGGCTGGGGAGAATGGGGCTGGGGTAGAGGGAGGCAAGGACAGAGCTAAGAAGCAACCTGTTAAAAAGAGGTGGAGATAATAGCCTGGCTCTTATAGGCCCAGAGCCCAGGCTACGAGGGACGGTGAGGTTGGAGGCAGCGGGTTTCCCAGGACCAACTCAGTGTAGGGCAAACCAGTGCTTTCTGCAAGGGAATGAAGCCCATAGCTGGTGATGAAGAGCCTATCTGAAGTTAGAGCCGCTGCTCCAAGGGAAGCCACAGAGCCCAGAGTTGCTTCTTGGAATGGAATCCTTCTTTCGCTTGGCTTACTGAGGCATGCTGCTTCCACACCAGCACTCCATAAGCAAGGGCTCAGTCAGCCAGGGTGGAAGCAAGCTTAGTTGTGGGAGCTCCAGTAAGCAAACTGGGTTTCTTTCTTTACTTCCATACCTTGGTCTGAAGGAGGGCTTGATCAGGGAAGAGGAAGGTGGAGGGAAATATCAGACCAAACTCCTCTTCCCTCCATGCCCCTAGAGCTATAAATTTATAGGCCTGTACTTGCTGAGGAGGGCTTGAACAGAGTATGTGCTTAGAGTTTTCAAATGGACAGGATTAAGTCTTAACAAGTATAGCAATTTATTTTTTGAAATGCTGAAGTATAGTTAACAATTTTATGTTAGTTCCAAGTGTACAACATGGTGATTCCACAACTGTGTTATGCTGTGCTCACTGAAAGTGTAGCTACCATCTGTCACAATATAACACTATTATACTATCATTGACTATATTTCTTACCCTGCAGGTTTCATCTCAGGGACCTATTCTATTCATAACTGGAAGCTTAGCCTTCCCACTGCCTTTCATCTCTGTTGCCCATGCCCCATCTCATCTGGCAACCTTCAGTTGTTTGTATTTATATGAGTCTGTTTCTGCTTTGTTTTAGTTGATTTATTTTTTTTAGATTCTGCATATAAGTGAAATCCTAAGGCATTTGTCATCTCTGACTTATTTCACTTAGAATAATACCCTCTAGTTTCATACATGTTGCCACAAGTGGCAAGTGGCAGGATCTCATTTTTTATGGCCGAATAATATTCCATTACACACACACACACACACACACCCCATATATTTGTCCATTTATCTATCAATGAACACTTAAATTACTTTCATATCTTTGGCTATTATAAATAATGCTGCACTATACATAGGGGTGCATATACATTTTGGAACTTGTGTTTATTTTGGGGGATTAAGTACCCAGTAGTGGAATTACTAGATCATATCGCATTTCTATTTCCAGGTTTTTGAGGAACACCTGTACTGTTTTCCACAGCAGCTGCACCAATTTACATTCCCACCAACAATGCATGAGAATTCCTTTAACTCTGCATCTTCACTTAATGCCAACACTTGCTATTTCTTGTATTTTTAATACTAACTATTCTGACAGGTGTGAGATGATATTGTGGTTTTGATCTGCATTTCCCCGATGATTGATACTGAACAGTTTTTCATGTGTCTGGCCATCTTCTGGGAAAATGGCTTTTCAAGTCCTCTGCCCATTTTTGATTGGATTATTTGGTTTTTTTTGGTGTAAGTTTCTACAAGTTCTTCATAATTTTGGATATTAACCTCTTATTGGAGCTATCATTTGCAAATATCTTCTCCCATTCAGTGGGTTACCTTTTCATTTTGTTGATGGTCTCCTTTGCTGTGCAGGAAACCTTTTAGTTTGGTATAGTCCCAACAGTTTATTTTTACTTTTGTTTTCCTTGCCTGAGGAGACAGATCTAGAAGTGAAGCTGTTTTAATAACTAAAAATGACTCAAAAATTAAGGAATCAACTGAGAGGGAGGAGCTACCCAATAGGACCAAGGATTTTCCGAAAGCAAAATGGTAGCAAATGCTGGTAAATAGAAGCTGTTTGTATTAGGCGTCCAAGGATGAGAACTCTCATTGAAACTCATTACTTCTTGAGTCCCACTGGGACCACTCTAGATTATACATACATGGAATTCTCCTGATGTCTTGCCAGGCAGGCTGAAACCTTCTCATCTTCGAGCCACATAAAGACACATTCAGAGCAGTGACTTGACTTGGTAACCTGGCAAGGCTGGTAAGCAGCCGAGCTGAAATGCAAACTTGGTACCTGCTCTTTCCATCCTGTCCTCCTCCTGCTCCCAGCTATGGAGGGCCTACTGTGTGCAGGAAGCCTCACAGTCTTGTCTGTACTAATTAAAAATCATGGCTTCTCCTGAAACCTCACATCAGTTTGAAATATGGAATGTGTGTGGGAACCACTAACTCTCTCCCCCAGGGCTCAGATTATCAGGGAGCCTCAGATGCCATGAAGGAGAGGGTGGGACCTAATCAGAGAGAAGACCTACAAGAATTTATTGGTTTTTCCCTTCCCCAGTGTGGATCTGAATTCTGTAGCTCTCTTCCCCAGTTGTTGCCTCTGATTTTGAGGGGATTGATCTGCCAATATCATCTGAAGCAATGATTGACAATGCTATATGCATCAAGGGTCACCACTCACAGGGACAGCTGACTTTTAAATAAAGTCTTATCTCCAATGTCCTGCTCAAGACATTTATGTCTCCTTTTCTCACATTACGTTGTGAGGTCTAATCATCTGCATACAACTTAAAGACCTAGGCCATGATTATTGTAGCAAATGGCTTCTGTCATGGCAGGTTTGAATTCCTGAGGCTGTTTCCTATATTCTTGGTCAAATGAATTCATGCATTTGTCACTCTGCCTTTGTGCTCTGAGTTAATTGCTTTTTTATTTCACCCCTTCATTCCCTTATGAGGAAGAGCAAAGAAGTGGGATTGCCCATTGAAACACTCTTGAAGATCTGAAAAGCCCTCGTTTGGGAGTCCCAATAAATGCGTATTTGTGCATTTCATACTTTGGAACACTGGAACTCAGGGAGCTTATAATACTTTTAAAAGCACATTACAGAAAGCAAAAGTTAGTTTCTGCCCTATATGTTACCCATAGACATTTCTCTGCAGAGTTACAGAAATAGTTCTGTAGCAGTTCCTGAAGTAGCAAAGCCTAAAAAGAAAAAAAAAAAAACACAAGTTCTTTGTAAAGTGGGTATATTAGTAGTTTTGAATCTGTATTTGAGGCCACAGAAACTGCCTATTTTTATTTTGGTTGAGTCAAATGCTTGGGTGCATCAATAACCCTTTCACAAAGACTGAGAAAAGGGTCAAGTTGGTTTTTCAGATATGGATCAAGATGGACCACATATATATGGAGTTCAAAGCCCCATTGGCCTTTGTAGCTGAGAGAACATTGCTGAGAGTTGGATGTGAGTTCAACCTTCAATTCTCCCTGAGTTGACTGAACAACCTTTGTGACCAAATCTCTTATGGACCTGCTTATATATTGAAGGATGACTCTCTTGATTCCAAAAAAGCAATAATGGGTCTTTGTGAAGTTAAGATAAAATGGATGGAGGGTAAGCTTTCCATAAATTTGACCACCTTTATGGGAGGAAAGGTAGCAAGAGAAAAGAAATGGAGCAACAGACGTAACACAAATGTGAAATTTTGGATTGAAAGCATGAACGCCATAAGCAATAGACTTTCCTTGCATCCTTCTGTCTCCTGCTGAATTTCCAGTGCAAATGAAGCCCTGCTCCTGGGAGGAACCACTAACCAATTTTTCAGCTGCTTCAGCATCTTTCTGAGTCAGGACAGAGAATGTTAAAATTGCATTTTCTTGGGATCTTTATGCCAGAGAGAATAAATCATGTTGCCTTGCAAACACTATACAATCACATAAATAGCAGGGCTGGGCAAAAAAGAGTCCTCGAGGCATCGGTGTGCTGGGTAATCAGGCCTCAGAGAAAGTAACTCACCCAAGCACGCTCTTTCATTAGTCCATGGACTCCTGACCAAAAAGACAACAAAGGGCTGAGGTGAGTGAAGTCCTCTAGTAATATTAGCTTGACGAGCTTTGATTTCAGGTGAGCTCACCTACAAAGGATGAAGCTATAGAGGGCAAGATCCAAGCTGGAAGAGAATACGAAGAAAGTGCTAGCCCCATAAGAGGAGTGGGGCCATCCTATATCTCTTGCCCAGAAGACAAAATGCAAGCACCAGTTTCTGGAGCTCCAGTCTGGCCAACGATGTATGACCCACGTTAGTCGCTGGCATCAACCTGACCAGTCTGTCCATATGTAGTAGGAGTCCAGCCAGTGGACTCAGGATGTGGAAGAGAAAGTGGCCAATTACAAAGAGGCCTGGCAAGGACTAGGAAGACAACCAGAGCCCCATCTACAGGGTGAGGCTGATGTGTATCTGTGTGTGTGTGTGTGGGGGGGCTGTCTGTGGATCCAGAAGAGGGAAGACAAATACTTCTGTTGCCTCTGTAGACTGGGACTGAAGACAAAGCCCCCCAGGCTGATACATCTGAGACTGTTTATCATTCACTCATGTGCATACTGAGCATCCACCAAATCCTCATGGGTTGGCCCTGAGAGGAAGCCATTCCCTGCTCTCCCAGTAGGAGAATCGGACAGGAAAACCAGACAATGATGATGCAGGACCAGAAAATGTAGCAATAGGAGGTGCATCAGGGCTATGGAGCACCTCATTCTAGCCAGAGGTTGGGGAGGCAATGAATAATTACCACTACCAAGCAACCATTCAGTGCTAGAGTTTGGTGCCTCCACCTGTGACCTCATTTAAGTCTTGCCACAGCTGTATAAAGCAGATGTCAATATTCCAATTTAAAAATAATAAAATTGAGTCTCGGTGGAGTCTGCTTACTTGTTCAACGCCACACCAGCATCAAGCAATGGGGTGAGGATTTGAAGCCAGGAACTATTTTGGCTCCAAAGCCTGTGCTCTTTTGAATGCCTCAAAGCCCACAAATCTACATCTACAGCCAGAAACACTCCCCCAAAGAATCTTTTAAGATCATTCTACCCAAAAACACAAGAGAAAAAGATAATAGAGATTACAGCATGAGACAAAGAAAGAATTAAAATAGTGCTTTTAATATAATTTTCAGCAAATGTACAGTATGTACTTTACATCACATATTTCTAAACTGCTCATCTGGAAAATATAAGCTGCAAAAATACAGAATACCACACTCAAAATCTATTGAGTATGTGCTTTTTTTCCCCTTCTTGAAACAGGGTCATTTTTACCACTCCCCACCCCCACCCCATTGTAATCCAGCCTCAGCTGCTTTTGTTAAGAGCTGCTGGAGCCCTCCATCAGAGTATTCTGGAGAGGGGGGGTTTCTAAAGCAGGACATCCCCACAGGAGCCAAGGGAGGGATGGACCAAAGGGAAATTGCACACCTGGTCAACATTACTGTTTAGCAACCCAGGAAATAGCCTACTGCAGGGGTTTGGAGGACTCCTGACCACAGACACCTCCTCAGTCCTCATCACAGGCCTACGCTTGGGGCCTCAAAGGACCACACACTGGCTGGATAATCCACACAGGGACCCTTGGGTTCTTGGGCAGGGCAGAGCACTCTAAGTCAAGCCTGCGAGGTCTGTGGATAGTGGCGGGCTGTTCTCTGGAGGAGGAGGATGAGGGCCAGGCCCTCAGCTTCTCACAAAGGAGTCTTCTGAAGGTGAATGTGACTCGGGGCAGGTTTTCTCAGTCTCAATGTCTTGGTACTCTGTGCCTAAAAGGGGAGGAGGGAAGAAGAGCCAAGAGGAAAAAGAGATCGGTCTTTTCTGGTTTTCCTACTTTTTTTTTCTTAAGGCTTATTATAATACCATCAGGGCTTTCCAGTGAAATGGACAAGAGCAGAAGTCATGCAAGGAAATACTGGGTTTTGCTCCATGTAACCCCAAGGAGCCAGATTCCAAGCCCAGAGACCTTTGTGAAGGCCACATCTTTCTGAGAAGCACATTTATCTATGTATCTATACCAACACTCAACTAGATGTTTCTTCTATGGGAATGAATAAGATGTATCCCAGTCATTAACTTGTCCTCATCTTATATAAATCACCAGTGACAGGCCTTGTGTTCTGGGACTCCAAGTGTCACTGCAATCTCTGTTGAAGATGTGGCTGAGTGCCAGAGAACACCCACCAGCATCATAATGTCATGCTTTCTCCTCCAGCATCCTGGACACTTTGTTTTCTTTTCAGCCACAGTATGCACCACATGCTGAGTCAATCTCCTCACTGGAGCAAGGTTTTTAAGCCTGTGCCACACTTCCAAAATAGATGCTGTGGCTTCATTTAAAAGGCATTAAAAACCCAGCTAGTCCTTGTAATGATTTACAAGCTGGGTAGGTCTCATCGAGCATGACGTGCAGCTCTGCTGTTCGGTGATAGGCATAGTGGGGCTATACAAGTCCCCGCTCATTTACTGGTCCTCTTTGGACTCCGATTCAGTGGTAGAAAAGGTGTGGAAATGTCACTCTTTTCCATAAGATTTTGCAGCTGAGATCTGGCTTATAGGAGGCAGCCCATGTGCTCAAGGCAGTTTGGAGCATCCTTCCTCCACTTTTGTGAGGATCAAGTTCTTGTGGTCTTGGCAGGGGGTAAGGGGTGGTGGTGGTGGTGGGGTTCTGCTGGAAGCCTGGGGAACAGGGGGTTGGGGAGGGTGGGACAGAAGCAAGAGCTGGGGTTGGTTAATAGAAGTGTCCAGAATGAATAAGAGGATCATGAGTGGCCAGAACACTTCTACCCATGTGGGTAAGGAGTGGAAGAAGGAAGGAGAAGTGTGTTTAAAGGTCTCTAATGTTTAATTATTAAGGTAAAAAAGTTTTTCATTTTAGATTCCATGCCTGAGGCAAAATTTTGCAGAGGTTCTCATCTCCGGCTCTTGGCTCATTTCTCTGTGAAACAGAGATTTCTGTAGGGGTTTTCCCAAGAGTAGATGCTCTGCTGGCCTCATCAGAGCTTCCTAAGAGGCAGATTTGTGCTCTCATTTTGGTGGAGATGCGGTGTAGAAAGAGCACTGGTTCAGGAGTCAGACAGACCTGGCATTGGCTCCTGGTGGCCTTCTAACTAGTTGTTAGTCTTGAGAGGCTTGGGTTTACCAAACCAGTTTCCTGATCTATAAAAGTGGAAAAAATTAGACTTACCTTTACCTGGTGTAAAGCTGCTGGGTGCATTACCTGGGACTGTGCCTTATGGGACCTGGCAAGTGGTAGCAGGCTGTTACATGTGAGCTTCCCAGCCCCTTTCTCCTTTGATGTGCTGGACTAATCTATGTGTTAGCTGGGTTCCTTTTGTAATGCAACTTCCTACATTGCATACTTCCAATTCATCTTATGTCCTTAGATTATAAAATTGAACAGTTTTGACAAACATATCTCCGTGAGAGCTATCTTCTATTAAGTAGCATGAACTTAAGAAAAATATTATTTTGGGGGAATTTTAATGGGATGGCAAGATGTCAACCTACGGAATGTTAAACCTCTGGAAAATTTACCATTCCATTTGCTCATAGGAGAAGAACATAATCACTTTGCCTTATGGAAAAATATTCAGAATTTATGCTAATTATCAACTACTGATTGTTGGCCTGAGTCATTAATGCAAAAATAGAAGCATCAAGAAACTGTGTTCCTAAAAGCCTAATATCTGATATAGAGAAAGACATATCCAACCTGTGACCAGTGTCAGGGTGTATGAAAGTCCTGGGCCAGAGCCAAAATCCTGAGGTTGATGCTGAGAACCATGGCGGTGCCTGGTGGGATGTCTGGGGTCTCCCCACTGAAGCCGATGACCAGCACTGAGGAATGCCTCCCTGGCATGTCACAATGTAGGAGAGCGGGAGAATCTGTTTCCTTTTACCTGTCCGCTTCTGGTAGAACACCCTATAGAGACTGGGCTCTGCGGTTAAGACTGGGAACAACACAGGAAGAACCAAAGTCCCCGCAAGACAGCTGTCGTGGTGTCCTGGTGGTTCTATAGGGGGCACGTGAGAATGGGTGGGACCCACAGTCCATTTGAGCTGGGGTCTTTCTGATGAGGCGGTCCTTATGGGTGGGGAGCGGTGTCTCACATCTAGCCCAGTATGCAGGGGGTACCTGTAAAGGCTAAGATCACAGGCTTTGGATTCATGGACCTGGGTTTGAATCCCAGCTGTTTCTCTTGGTCCTGAGCCAATTCTGAAAGCCCTCCCTGCCTCGTTTTCCTCTCCTATACACTGATGCTAATAACAGTTCCCACCTCATGGAGCTATTGTTGAGATTAAATGAGCTAACACATGTAAGAAGCTGGTTCACAGTAAGTGCTTGGTAAATGTTAGCTACTATTATTAGTTGTTAATAGTGCTTACCAATTCCCCTGGCATATCTACTAGTTTCATAGTGCTAAGATTTTGTGTTGGTGGAAGGGATGTGAAATACTATTTGAATCCTTTTTTTTTTTTTTTTTTTTTTACTCATTCCTACATTTCCTCCACCCATCCCCATTTCATCACATAATAGGACAATTACTATGGTAGAACTATGGAGTATCATAGCTTGGAAGGGCCTGGAGATCAGATCGTGTAGCTCAAATTCCTCTCAGTCCATAGAGAAAAAGATGATGTTGCCTTCAATTATAAACCCTGACAGTCATGGGGTACTTACCTCATTCTTGGAAAATGGGATACTCGCATTAGATTCCCATGGGCAGTAACGTCAGGGCTGATGGACAACCAGCTGCAGGACCCCTCCTACACGTGACTTAGCCCATGCTAGAGCAGCCTTAGCTGCTGGAGCCCCCTGCCCCCCCCCCAACCCCCAAACATGCTGTACTGCTTCAGAGCTCAGCACACTACTGCCCTTGGCCACTGTCTTTGTAAAAAAAGCTTTATTGGAACACAGCCCATGCATTTGTTTACACATGAGCTGCTTTCATGCCACAACAGAGTTGAGTGCTTGTGACAGACTCTGTAGGACCCTCAAAGCCTTAAAATGGTTACCACCTAGCTCTTTACAGGTTTGTCAACTTGTTCCGGTGGCCCTCTCAGGAGAGGTGACCTCCTACCCCCTCTCCCTGGCAGACACGCACTGCTCTTTAGTTCTTGGTTCTAGACCATGCCTCTCTCTCAAACCTTCCTGATTCTCGATGCCAGGAGGCTGAACTTTCCACCACCATGAATCAGCCCTCCTTGGGCCAAGTCAGAGCCGGGCTCTTAATATTATTATTCTATTGCTTTTGTTTGTGGTCAGGTCTGTCTGGCTCATTGAACTGTGAGCTCTTGGAGGATGGAACCATGTCTTTTTCATCTTTGCTGCTGGTCCAGGGCCTGGCATATTACCAGAATCTTAATAAAGGAACGAGTGAATAAATGCACTCGAGAAATTTTATAGAAATTATTTTTATAGAAATTATCAAGCTTGTACAATATATCCCCAAATGGCACTAACCCTGCCAAGGGAAATCATGCTACCATGTGGATGGTCCCCAAGAGGCAGAGTTCTGTCCCTGTCTCCAGAGCAATCACATATCTCTGAGGTACAGGAGACTCTTTGCTTTTCTGAATTTCCCATTTTAGGCCATTCAACTCCTGTCCTTCCTGACATGACCACCAGGCACTCTGAGATCACCTACAAATGGAGAAAAGGGGAGGGTGGGTGGTGGCTGGCTATGTGCAGGCAGTGTCGTTTCCAGTGTTACCTTGAGCATCAGGCCCCATAAGAGGCATCTGAACAGAAATAGCTTCTTGCATATTCAATTGATTAGGGATTCTTCTGTTTTGAGAATTTGTGAGCAACCATAATCCCCCAGGGGCGCTGGGTCTGAAGGCTATCATTCAGGGCTAGTTAACTGCTCGAAGAGATTAGGTCCTTGCACCTGTTCAGAACTCAAGAATTTGGACTGAGGTAGACGATAATTGACCACATGCACCGCGGTCGGTCCTTTCAGACGAGGGTGCGTTCTGTCTTCTTCCTATGAATCAGAATCCCCACTACCAAACCTTAACCATTGTCATGACCATAACATAATAAGCACGCCCTCACCAACTCGACTTCCAAGGCCAAACGATAGCAACAATGAACGCGTAAATGACACCAAGGCTATCATAATGGACTACAACGTGCCCCCCCGCAAAAGTGGCTTACTTGGTGGGTCTAGTTGCGCGTTGGCCGAGGTCCCACCACCCCCACCCCAAGACCCACACCCTCTTGAGATGAACATGTAGCCCTATCCTCCCCCCTCACCAGCTGCCCACCGCCCACTAACCGCACCCCCACTGCCCCCTCCCGTGCCCCAAAAAACCAAAACTTACATATGTCATCCCTCCAACAGTCCAAGTAAAAATCACCATACCACCCCCCATCAAAAACCAAATGACCACCCCCCACCCCCACGGTTACCCAGACCACCTCAGTGCTAGTCCCTCACACCGGCCCCACACCCGACACCTCCTAAACAACCCCAACCATCCACTCTAGCTTTTCGCACATCACTATGCCAACACGCTCAAAACACACCCCCAATCCCAAACCAATGCAACCCCCATCATCTCCGAGTCAAACCACCAGCCCTGACCCAGTTCGATCCCAGCCAGGTATGCTCCGCGAACCAATGCCACCATCCTGCCTATTCCCTCCTTGCCTCCTTCCCCTCCTCCCATCCGTACCCTGTGCCGTAAATACTACCCCATAAGAAGTCCTTTTTTCACCCGTCCTCCCGCTCCACCAAAAAACCCCACCTCTGCTTTAAACACCACCAACACAGAGATCGTGAAATGAAGTGTATGAGTGGATGAGACTAATAGAACTACTGTTCAGCGCAAATCACACAGTTACCTACAAATTAAATGGTCCATCCTCTAGACTAGATACCCACCGCTACCATGCCCCATCTCTGCCCCCATTAAACCCCTCAAAAACCCATTCTCCCCATCCCTACCCTTCACTATGGACATTGTATTACCCTCCACTTGTGTCCATTTATTCGTTAAGCCCCATTTTACAGGCCCAGAAAACAGCCTACACTGCTATTGGAAAGACTTCCCTTGCTCCTTCATTAGCTGTGAGGAAAGCCTGTATGCTGTGGCCTTCTGCAGTGGTAGGTTTCCCTGGGGAAGGGATGGGAAATCTTGACATGTCCAAGTACGGGGTCATCCTTGAAGATAGGGAAGGGGATTAAATCAGTGATCTAAATGTATAAACACCACTTTAAAATGTATAGGCCTAACTTTAAAAATCACTAGAAGAAGCCATTCTACTCTAAGTTGGTGAGAGAAAAAAGTGATTTTTATGGAGAAGCACACTCTTTCCTGTGTGGAAGACATTAACAAGTCTGTCAAAGGATTCCTTAGAAGCTCTTGACTTACCCTTATTATTTTGCCTAAGCGCTACTGGAAAACTCCTTAGGGGGGATACGGAGAGGAGGTCTCTCTTGCTCCTTCATTAGCTGTGAGGAAAGCCCACATGCTGTGGCCTTCTGGAGTGGCAGTGTCCACAGGGTGCCTTGATGCTTCCCAGCCTTCCTCGGTGGAGGCGTGAAGGAGGGAGCAAGGCTGCTGGTCCTCCCTGACAGCACACACCAAACTCCATACCTCAGAGAGAAATCCACTTTTACAAAATGTGTTTACTTCATATATGCAGGACTAACATCGGTCAAAAAACTTCTTGGTCTACATGTAGGAGTTACAAAAAAAGTCTGTCAAAAGTTGCAGCAAAGAGAGACTTTTTCATCCATCTCTGGGTCAGTTCAACTAAGATGGTGGAGGAGTTAGGAGCAGAAGAGAGAGAGAAGCTGTGTTCACCTTCTAGGTTTATTCTATCCCTTACATTTTTGTTGTAAGGCCCATGTAGCTCTTGCCAGGACATCTTTTCATTCAGAATACCACTCAAAACCAAATAACCAAGGAGCTGGATCTAATGCTGTAGATACAACGGTTCTTTGTAGCACAAAAGGAACCCTAACACCAGACTGGGTTTTCTGTTCTGTAAGTAGGAAAGAAATTAAAACTCTAAAAGGTGACACACCACAGTTTAGAGCCATGTTGAAATCGGGGGCTTTCAGTTCATATCCAATTGTTGACAAAACTGAGCCCTGGAGGTGTTTTCCTTTTTCATCTCAACATTTCACTCATCTTAAAATTTCAGAGGAAAAAAAAATCCAAAATGCAAAGAGTTTTCAAAAAACTTTCTTTTTAAAGCAAATGGCCCCATGAAAGCAGGAGGTCATCGGGCCTCACTGTGTGTGTACTGAGTTTGGAGAGCTATGCAGAGGGCAGTGGCCTATTAGCAACACATTTTAAAACACAACTCACCCCAAACCTGTACAGAACAGTTTCAAAGCCTTAGGAGCGACAGAGAATACATATTTTATGAGTTGGTTGGAGAACAATCCTGCCTTTTTCTAGTTAACACATTGAGGAGTGTCCCTATGTCCACGGACAAGGACAGACTAAGAGGAAACACATGAAGGGTGTTTTTGGAAGAATCCTGTCCCAGGGAGCTGATCACCGTGGGCCCGCACCACAACATGTTGTCCTTGCTTGGTGGTGCTTTCTCAAGTTTCGGGCTGTCACTCAAAATGCCCCATTTACAGGTTGAGAAATTTGGCACACAACAAGCCCACTCTTCTCCCCACTCTTTGCATTTCTGATTCTTCTGTTGCCCTCTGCGTGAACTGCAAATCTGTGTCTTAGGTGAAAAGGCAAACCAACAACCCTTGAGATCTTTCCCAGGGCCATGAGTGGCCTGGACAAAGGTCACGGAGGAGACATTAAAGGGCCTTAACAGAGCCACGTGGGAGCACACGCAGGCTCTCACTTAAGCTCCGCCCCCTTATGGGACCGGTCTTATGAGGCTGAGGCTCCTGCCTCTGAGAGACGCCCCTCCCAAGATTCTTATCTCCAACTGCTGGAGGGTCAGCCACTTTCAAAACACAGATGAGGCCTCTTTGTTCAACTCTGACCCTGAAAACAGTGACATTTTAATGCATCAGACCTGCGGTGGCTTCTACAACCTTGTGGGTCTATTCACCATCACAGACCCCACAAACCGATCAACAGCTCATGCCAGGGACTGTTCCTTCTCTTGCCTATCCCCAGAGGCACTGTGCCCATCCACACAACCCACATCTAAGCGTGTCTCCTCCACGGGCTGAAAAGAACGCTTCTCGGAATGTGAAGCATGAATATAAAAGGGCTTCCCATGACAGTGATCACTGAATCATGGGGAATAAAGCCAGAAGGCGAATTTGCAATTCATCACATTATCCCCTGTTGTCTCAAATGTGATTCTTTTAAAGGCAGGCTGCATAGACACTCTTAAAGCATTTTTTTCTTCATGTAGCACATGGTATATTCTTGTTTGCGCAGAATATCCGAATGAGGATAAAACGATAAAAAAAAATTACAATAGATTAATGCATCCCTTGAATCACATTATATTTTTGGTGCATTAAAAAAAGGAGGAAAAGAGAAAGAAAGCAACCAGCATAATAAACTCAGCCTAGAGAAATGTGTTAGTGATTGAAGGGTTAACACGGATTTTAGAAGTGGTTAAAAATAGTATTAGAGGATTATACATACAACAGTTTGAAATTCATATGCATTGCGGTTTTTTCTTTTAAAAATGGCAAAATGTTTGGCAAATGTAAGCAAATGACTTGGACTGTGTGGGTTTCACCGGCTCTGAGAGAAGTCGGTCATAGCCAGGCGAGGCCCACTGCTTCCTGAGGTCACTCTGCGGGGCTGGGGGGTGCTGTGGGGGGAGGGGAGGTGCTGTGCCCCCCCCCCCATGCCCGGTTCCCCCCGGGGCCCTCAGTCTTGAACATGAACATGGAGCTGGTGAGAGATGCCAACTACAGACTCCAGCACGGATCACCCATTAGCATCGCTGAGAGAACTCTGGGGCCTTGAACCACATGCAGACTGGGTGAGTCGTCTACACAATGACCCATATTGCAAAAGTAAGAGGAGGGGACACCCGCTCCTGCGACTTGTGTGCCCCCCACCCTCGCGTGGAGGGGGCAGGTGGCACAGGGTGTGTCGCTAGTGCTTATCCTGGCAATGTTGTCAACTTGTGTTTTTTAGTAGACTTTTAAAAAAATTTGTATGTGTATGTATATCCAGAAAGGTCCATCCTCCAAGCGGGCCACCATTAGTTCCCTGAATTTGGCAGTGCCTGTTGCTTGCAGCTGTCGGCATCCCGAAAAAAACCACGAGGTGCCTTCAAAGAGTAGACTCTGGGCCCAGCAGGTCGCACGCCAGACACGTGATCCCATGTTCTCCTTATTCTGAATCCTATCTGGCTCTGATTTTGAGAAAGAGGACAAGGGCTGTGTTGTGTGTGTTGTATGTGTGTGTGTGTGCGCATGTAGGTGTGTGTCTCTGTACTGAGTTTTGCTTTTTCTTTTTTTTTTTGAAACTTTTTCTTTTTTTAGGAAAAATGACCCTTTGATTCCTAATACAGAGTTCAACCTCCTTTCGTCACTATAAAACGGACTCCATGTTTTCACACCACTCATGATCTTCAAGGTTATAGATAAATTTTGTCCTATGGGTCTGGCTTGCGGGCACAGGGTCCCTCCCCAGATTGTCTAGGGTCAGAGTAGAGGCAAAGAACTCACTGGTGCTCAGCCCGCCCTCGTGGTTTTTGATGTAGCGTTTATAGTTTTTCCTCAGGCACTGCCACGTGGTTGTGTAGAGGACAAAGGCGGAGGACTTCAGAACGATGGCGATGCTGACATACAGGTATCTGTAGGCCACGTTGTCATACAGGACACAGGCGCCTTGCTCCCCGCAGAACGTGCTCCAGAACAGGCAGGTGGAGTCAATGCCGGCCCCAAAGATGAGGGGAGGGGGAATGAAGCCTGTGAGAGGGGAAGAAACACGTCACACTCATGCTCTGGCCTCTCCCCATCCATACGCATGCACTGCTCTCTTTACAGGACCACCGGGCTAGGGGGTCCCACTGGGCCTCTGACTCCATGGCACAGGGCTGGAAAGACTGGAGTCCAAACTCCAGTTCTGCTCAAACCTGTGCCCAGTTGTCAAGTCCCCCTGGGCTGTTATTTTCTCATCTGCAAAATGGGGATAATATCACTCCTGCTGAGACTGCTCAGAAGACTGACCAAATGAAGCCATGGAAAGCATTTAGAAGGACGCCTAGAACACAAACAAGATGAATGACGGCTGCTACTAGTCTCATCTGCTGATAGGCTGAGAAGGAAAAAGCTGGTCTTCTCTGGAGGGACCATTCCTCGTGTTGAAGCAGTGCAACCTCATTGAGGGAAATGCAAGGAGGTAGTGCACTCCGTGTATCGTGTTCCTGCACAGCGCTTCCATGGCTATGTGTGTGAGTGGAGGGAGCAGGGACCGGAAGGGACCAGAAGTTGAACAGGAGTACACTTTACCTTATGTATAGACACATACGTGTATACATGCATGCACGTGTGTAAAATGCACAGATAAATGTGTATGCATCCATCATTTAAGATGAAAAATATCTGCATGCAAGCTAACAATTTCCCTTCCCCTAGACATCACCACTGCATTGAATTCTTCTCATTCTGAGCTGAGAACCAGTTTTAAAACCTTCACCATGGAGTATTCCACATGCTTCCAACCAATGATCAAAAATGGCAGAGGGGATGAGAACTACTCTCCTTAACTCAGGTCTGTGTTTCTGGCCCTTGTCCAAGCCCGAAGGTCATCAGTCCTGGCTGCACATTTATAATCATCCAAGGTGTTCCATCCTAGAACAATTAAATTAGAATGTTTGGTGTGTGGCCAGGTCATTGGCATTGTGAAAGCATCTCCTGGTGATTCTGGCCATTGGGAGGGAGAGGGGGAGGGTGGGGGAAGCGTTTCATCCGTACTGTGGGAAATCAGTAGATGGCCCATTAATACAAATTAATTGCCTCACACTAAAAGTATCCCCAAGACCAGAATGTGGTGCCAATCACATTCAGGGAGAGCCCTCAGGGCAGAACATGATCACTGGAAGCAGGTACCAAGAGATCTGAGATCCCAGTCCTGAGGTAGCCTGCGAGCTGGATGATATTTCTAGGGTCAGCCCTGGAGTGTCAGTTGCACTTTGTGAATCTGAAGTGATGAGATATAGATCCTTCGCCCGGGAAGGTACATCTACCCCCAAAAAATCACACCATGTTTCAGGGGGTTCATGGACCCCTGAAGTCCATTCATGATCACCAGAATGAGAACACCTGTGTCATCCATGCTGCAGACCCTCCTTTCGGATGGACCCTCCGAGGGCAGCCAGGGAGGGAAAGCAAAACAGCCCTTCCTTTGTTTTAAGGACAGGCTCAGAAGGGCTGAGAGAGGGACCGCACTGTCCCATCAGTCCTAATGAGGTTGGCCGAGCTCCTGGCTCTCCAGATGCCTCAGCACTTAGCCTAGCCTTAGCACTCCTCAGCTCTGTCCCATGTTAGCCTGCAGAGAAACCCTGAGAAGGAATTTTAGTTGGAAACCTCATTAAACTGCCCAAGCAGCTCGATTCAACAAGTAAACTCCAGGCTCAAAATCCTGCAGGCAGCTTCCAAGTCTGCCTGGGCCCACCCCTTGGAAAGTCCTCATAAGAAGGCTGCCCCAGGATCCAAGGCCTTCCTCACCAACCAGTGGGTACTCTCCCACCCCCCACCCCACACCCCCAACAAATGCCTTTCTTCATTTAACTCAAAAGGAGCCCCCTGGACTAACTGCTCTGACAACCACATAGGAGAAACTAAGTCACACTCCACATTATTTAAGTAAAGAAATGGAGAACTGGAGCCAATTTATATTGATGACTTAGGAAAAAGAACAAATCTGTTTCTCGGGCCCATTGGGATTGTGTGAATCCATTCACCTATTTCTCTGGATTTTAGGAGACTGTGATAGCCCCTCCCTCCTCTTCTGCCTTTCCTGAGGTCACTTTGTCCTAGCCTTCCCATTCATCACCAGGCCATGGGGGTGCCAAGACCTGGATACCTCTGGCAACAGTTCTGCCATGGGAAGGGAGTGACAGCACAGGGGCCCCTCGCTCCTCAATGCAAAAGGGCTGAAAGAGTCACAAACACATCCACACGGGGCAAATGTGGTCCTATTTTCAGCACATTGGAGATTTGCAACATAAAGGAGTCATTATTTAATACCTGCTTGGACCAAAATAGTCCTCTAAATTGCCAATATGCAACTCCTTCATAGATCTGTATCTGAGTGAGGGTTTTTAAAATATTGTGTTATCTTTAAAGTAGGGCATCCCTCTTTGTGTTAACGTGTCAATTTTATCCTGCCTCCTGTCAAGCTCTATTACCAGATGACGCAGCCCTGGAAGGAGTCAGAAAAAGCCTTCAAACTAGAAAAAGTTTTTTCATATTTTGGAGAACCTTTGTGATAGGGAAGAAAGAACCTTTGAGTCAAAAGCCTTAGGGGCAAGTCACTTCATTCCTTGGTACCTCAGTTTCCTGATCTTTAAAATGGAGCTAATACTGCGCACCTAGCCAGGATCAAGGCGAGCATTGGTACAGACGAAGTGTTATGCGTAGGTCTGGTCCTTCCACCTGGCCAGAGCTTCTGGCACCTGATTTATGTTATACAGGGGATTTGGGGTAACACTTTAGAATAAAGTCCAGGTTCAATACTTTCAGTATAACTGTTATGAGGTTCCTTTTCTATATGAAAAAAAAATATTGGCTTTTCCATGGAATTCATCTTTTTCCTTTATAGGGACTTAAATTCTTCCCTAAAGGGGGGCTCTGGGTCTCAGGTGTGCAGAGAATACTAGAGAGGAAGAACAGACTGGATCTCATTCATCAGAGGTCATGCTAGCACATGCCTGATTAGTCACAGCAGGGAGTTCCACCTGATGGCTAATTCTCATGTGCAGGCACTCATCATTCTGTTTATCACTCAGGTAGACCAAACAAACCCGTCCCTGCAGGATCCTGCCTCCCCAGACACCAATGGGAGACTGTGGTGGTAGTTAATGAAGGGAAACCTCCTTAAAATGGAACAGGGAGGACAGAAGGGGGAGCCATATAACAAGAACAACTCAACTGTCAATTACAGACCCCCAACAGGGAAAGGTACACACATTGTATCTCCTACAAGAAATGGACTACCCCAGCCACTCAGCCATAAGAGCCCGTCTTCACCCTCAACTCTTGCTTTTCTCCAATAGACTTTCATTCAGAACCCCTCCCGACCTCTTGATTCTTCTCCATAAAGTAACCTTCCTCTCCTTTATGGCAGAACTTGCCTATGGTTTTGCTGTAGCTTACATATCCGGAACTGCAATTCTATTTATTATTGTTGATTTTTTTTTTTTTTTTGCTGGTGAAATAATGAGATTTTTAAGGTTAACACTATTTAGCGATCAGAGTGGGATCCAGAGAGAACCTGCACCAGCTCCATGAGCAAACTAGTGCTGGCACCCTCAGAGCCATGTGAGCTACTTTTCTGCTGACCTTAGACTTTGAAGGTAAGTTTTCTTCTGGAGATCAAGCTCCACGCTGGGTTTTGAGCTCTCCAGACTTTATTCGAGATCTGTTTTAAGGCTTTGTTCTTTCTGAGAGCACTCATTTGGCCTTTGGTAGGATTCCTTTTGGAACCGGAATGTTGCTGTTGAAAAACTGCACTGTTTAGGAAATTCTTGTTTCTCTAGAGAATAAACCTCTAAGAAATGGGGTTCCAGCCCTCAAAATGCTTTAGAGGGTGCTGTCCGCCTTCTGGGACCACAAATGGTTTTATGTTGAAAAGCTGCAGTCTCTCTTCACATGCATTTCTAACTAAATGGACCAACTTCACCAAAAGAAATTTTCAATTTTAGTGGGGAACCCTTCCATTTCCTAAATTTACTTTTCTCAAAACTGAATTGGACAGGACTGGTTCTAAAATTGTCTACTGAATGGGATGCCTATATTGATTGCTATTTTTGAAGCTTCCAAACGTTGTCAGAAATCTGAAATTTATACTAGCTGCATCAAAGGAAACAGGGTGGCTGAGGCCACTTTCCCCCTTCCCTGTTCTCTTGGTCTCAGAATGTATGGCAGCTTCCTGGCTCAAGTACAGCCTCTGAGGCCATTTCCCTTATTGGCTCACCTTCCCTCTCCCTCTGAAGGAACGCCTCGCTCCTCTCCCTAATAAGCCCCACATTTCTTATGTTCCCTGGAATAAGGTCAAATTGTGAGCCACAGTTAAAGAGTTTCCTAAAGTAAATGAGGACTCCTGTAAGGTGTGCTGAAGAATTTAACAGAGTTATTAAAATTTACCAACCTGGTTCCTCAGATTTAAATTAGTCCACGTGCTTATTGCCGAGGGCCAGGTGAAACAATGGATGGAACTAGCCCAATGGGAACATCCTGAAGGGGATTTAGAGAAAACAGACCCCTAGCTTTTGGCAGGATGCTAGAACACTTGCTGGAAAGCTCCACTAAGCAATTATGGTAGCTTTGGAACAAAATTTAGATTTGCACACAAAAGCCTGGTGAACTTGTTCATGACTATTACAATCAACTCCAAATTGTCTTTTTTAATAAAGATTTTATTTTTATTTATTTATATTTTTTTGATTTTATTTATTTATGAGAGACACACACACACACACACAGAGGTAGAGACACAGGCAGAGAGAGAAGCAGGCTCCACTCAGGGAGCCCGATGTGGGACTCGATACCAGGACTCCAGGATCATGCCCTGCGCCAAAGACAGGCACTCAACCGCTGAGCCACCCAGGCATCCCCCAAATTGTCTTTAAAGAACATTCTGGTCTTCCTTTAGATGTAGAATCCACCTGGGTAGCATTGAACTCAATTTATTATTATTACTATTATTATTATTATTATTGAAATGGAGTACATGAAAATCCCAAGAAGTCTCCCCACTCAGCACAGAGCCCAATGTGGGGCTCGGTCTCCCAACCCTGAGCCAAAATCCAGAATTGGGACACTCAACCTCCTGAGCCATCCAGGTGCCCTGGTATTTCTTTTTTAGGTAAAAGGACCGGGATCCCTGGGTGGCGCAGCGGTTTAGCGCCTGCCTTTGGCCCAGGGCGCGATCCTGGAGACCCGGGATCGAATCCCACATCGGGCTTCCAGTGCATGGAGCCTGCTTCTCCCTCTGCCTGTGTCTCTGCCTCTCTCTCTCTCTGACTATCATAAAAAAAAAAAAATTTAGTTAAAAGGACCAGGATGGAATGGGACTACCCACGCCAGATTTAATTTGGCAAACCAGCTCACTTGCACCCTAGATGAGTCATCCAAAAAGCACTAAAATTCTTAATCTTTAATGCTGGCAACCGAACATCTCTAAACAAAACTAACCTTCCCCCAATTTCCGTTATTACTGCCAAGTGCCAGGACCGTGGAAAAAGATGGTTACAAACTTAAGAGCTCCAGGCACCTGCAGCCTTCTATCTGGCCTTTGTGATATCCTCCTAATTCCCAGTGTCGGGGCTCTGAGGAACTACACGGGTTCTTCCCAGTCTTCTTGCCTGATCAGCTCAGAGAAATCGCTCTCCAGATTGGGAATGAATCTCTTTGTCTTTATCGACACCAGAGCTAAACTCTCATTGCTCAATATCCCAGCCTTGGATATGAAACCAATTCAAATAGTGGAGGTCTTTAATAAACCTCAATAGCTCCCAGTCTCCAAACCCTATTCCCCCTTGTTTAGGCTTGCTAATACTCACCCTTTTCTCCTTATTTATTGGGCTGAGATTTCTTAGAAAAATATCGTGCCAGAATTTCTCCCAAAGAACCTGACAGTAGTAATCAAAATAGCCAACCAGGCGAATTAAATGACCCTTCCGCACCATTACTTGCTCTGACTGTGCCAGCACTATAGCAGAGTCTGGAGACGCCAACCATTTGCCTCTATTGAATCAGCTACCCTCCTTTTTATGGGTAAGATCTTCAGTTGATATTGGCAGAATCCAGAGTATACATCCCATCAAGGTTCGAATAGATCCCTCAAAACCTCTCTCCAGAAGTAATCAATAATACCTTATAAATAAAAAAAACCCTTCAAGGCATCAAGCGCATAAAGAAGATTACAGGGCCCAAGGCCTTATTAGCTCCTGAACTAGTCCCTGTAGTATCCCTATTTTACTCTTGAGAAAACCCAGTGGCTGAGGATAGAAGTTTGTTCATGACCTCAAAGCAATAAATAACATTGCTGTCCCTTGGTACCTGGTAATTCCCAACCCCCATACGCTACTGGCATCCATTCCCACTCAAAGCAAATTTTCACTGTAGTTGATCTATGCATTTTTCAGTATCCTAGTTGATAAGGAGAGCGAATATCTTTTTGATTGTACCTGGACAGTAATGCCCCAGGGGTTACACAGAGAACTTCTTTTTAGTTTTCACAAGCCTTAGAAGTCAATTTGGATGATGTCAGTTACAATACAGAGAGGATTTCCTTCTTTGCTCCCTTTTTCAAGCTTTTTTTTTTCATGTGCGCGCGTGCGCGCGCGCACACACACACACACACACACACACAGGGTGTGGAGCCTGACATAGGGCTCAACCTCACAGCCCCGAGATCATGACCTGAGGCAAAATCAAGAGTTGGACGCTTAACCGACTGAGCTACCCAGGTACCCCCCACCCCCTTTCTCAAACTTCTTTACAGAAAACAGCATCTACTTGTTTAAAACTTTTGGCCTTGAAGAGACATAGGGAAATTGCACCTTTGACAGAGCACCAGATTTCAGAACAAGGGCTACATTTGAATCCAGGTAGTTTTTAGCATCTAGAACCTCCCCAAACCTAAAACTAAGCACCACTTAGCGAGGCTTTTGGGGACTGGCTAGCTACTGTTGAAATTAGATTTCAAGCTGTTCTCCAACCTCCATATGCTTTACTAAAAACTGACAAACCTGACCCTATTATTTGGAAAGATCAGGAAGGCACAGCTTTTGAGACTTTAAAGAAAAGCCTAATAAAGCCCCTTATCCTCAGACATCCTAATGATCAACTTCTCCTGTTTATATGGGAGAGGGGAGGGAATGCCCTTTGAGCACCCACCCAAAACATGAGACATCAACCCCTAGGGTATTGGGGCCAACAGTATGCCCCTGTGGCATAGGGATATCCCCCTGCCTCAGGTCCATTCCTTCTACTGCCCATTTAAGTGAAGGCCAGAGGACCCCCTCTAAACATCCTTGTGCCCCTGTAGCAGAGGCCCGAGTCCTGAATTCTTCTCACTCCATCCTTGGCAGGAGCATGTCACAGGAGGTGAGGCAACTGGCTGCCAACTGCTCCTCATACAACCTTTTCACTGCAATAACCTTCACCTGCTCTTCTCCCCCTTCCTGGACCACACCTCACACAGCTGCTTAATGCTGACAGATCATGGTTCGACTCCTGTGACCATGTACAGGAAAGTCCTCTAACCCATGTAGTTTTTTCATGGTTTACTGATGGTGTTCTTATTTAAAGGATGAAGACGGTAAATATGATGGGTACGTTATTGCAATTCCTTTTGAGGTCACCAAGGCAGTCCTTTTATCTTTGACTACTTTGGCCCAATAGACTGAGCTATATGGTCTTTCATGTTTGTAGCTTAGCAAGGGTAAAATCGCCAACATTTCAATTGACAGTCCAGTTTGCCTTTGGGGTAGCTCATGGCTTTAGAATATTATTAAGGTTCCTGGGCATTCCAGACTTGGCCCCCTCAGAGGCCAAAGGAAAACACCTTGCTGATCTTTCCACCAAAAATGTTGCTCATAGGGAAACCAATAGCCAAACCTCTTTCATGGTCCAAAGGGATGTTCTCACAAATGACCATTTGGAAAACCTGACCAGTGATACCCAATAGTTGGTCCCAGAAAAGGAAAAACAGCATTAGAAATCTAGTAATTGTTGGTTCAGCAAAAAGAACTCTGCTTTGGACTAACTAACCCACCCCATCAGAAATTCTAAAATTCCCACTACTTACTTGCACATGTATTAAACCACTGGTCTGACAAAAAGATATTTCCTCACCAATATTGGTTCATAAATGCTAAGAAGACCAAAAAAAAATGCATGCCTCACTTGCACCACCTGTACAAAACACAATGCAGGGAAACCTGTCTGCATTGCTGTAGGATGCTTTCAATTACCTAATGGGCCATTTTAGGTTTGGCAGCTGAATTTCCTACAGTTTCCCCCATCTCACATATATAGGTAAGTTTTAGTCATGGGTTTGTAGATTTTCTCACTGGACTGAACCTTTCCCTTGCAGACAGGCTACTGCTTCTTGTGTGACTAAAATTCTGTTAGAAGAAATTATTCCTACCTGGGGAACGCCTCTCAAACTTCAGGGAACCCATTGACCTATTGGGTGCTTTGAAGAGTCTGTACTATTTGGCCAGTTTCAGAGCATTCTCATTGTGCATCCCATCCTCAATCCTCACAGTTATTTGGGAATACTAATGGTGCTATCAACACTCAACTGGCAAAGTAGAGACCCTCCCAAGACCTTGGCTGAAAGCACTACATTTTGCTTTCCGAGCCTCAGATCCACCCCCACTGGGATAGTAACAGGATATCCAATGCGCTGGGCCCTGCCTCCTTTTGTAAGAACTCTCCGGCCAGTCTTAGAGGTTAACTTGCTTCAGGTAACACAGTCCTTACCTGCTGACCTAAATCTCATGATGTTTAGCAGAACTAATTTATTTTGAGATCTGCAAACCACTGGCCTTGAGGAGGGGAGGACCAGAACTTTGCCAGGCCATAGAAGCCAGTAAGACTCTCTGAAGCAACCTCGGCTTTCTGATTAGCCTAGCAATCTTTTAAGAAAATGTTTTTCTTTTTAGGTCACGCAAGTGATTTTACTGACCTCCCTCTATGTAAGCTGTAGGCCTTGCCCTTGCCCTCGTAGAACACAGTACTCCTGCTCATCACAAAACAAGAACTGGACCCCCGACACTGAGATGATATTTGTGGCTCGCAGCATTGTGTCTGCATGTGATGTGGAGAAATGTTGCAGGCCATGGTACTCCCTTTGCTGATGACCCTAAACCCCTTTAAAAACCTCTGGACCAGATAGAAACCTCAGTGATGGCTTTTGGACAAGAGCCTGCCTTCTTCCCAGGTGGCCAGCCTCCTGAATAAAGCCCATATTCCTTTCCAATCACAAACTCATCTCTTTGAGTATCTCTTGAGTGATGGGAAGCCCAACTGGGTTTCGTAAGACTTTAACCCATCATTTATAAGATATACTTCAATACTGTAGAAGTCTAATTGCTTCTATAAAAACAGCCATGCTCCAGCTGAACAATCATGCATTCCTGGGAGATGAAGACCGTGAGCATCACACACCTTGTAACCTGGACATATTGTCTGTTGGAAAAGACATCTCCAGAAAGACCCTCTTCAGTCCTGCACTGCTAACCAACCTGCGCAGCCAAATGCCAGAGAACAGACTCTTGGATTCACGTGACCCATCCAAAGAGAGCACCCAACCCTGACTGGACCTGCACACCATCTGGTGACCTAAGAGTAAAGACTTCCCAGCACCAAAGCAGATGACATCTAATGGGATCTTTGGACCAGACCCATTAGAAGGTTCAGGGTTCAAAGAAGTCTGTCTATTTTATATGGATGTTAACAGACTCTAGAGTCTTATCCAAAGTTCATGGTTTCTGATTTTTCAACTTTGCTGTATTATTAATAACATATCTGAGCTCCAGCAGTTCTTTTGAGATAAAAATGCTGTTTCTGTTTTTGTTTTGTTTTTAGATTTTATTTATTTTTTTTATTTTTATTTATTATTATTTATGATAGTCAGAGAGAGAGAAAGAGAGAGAGGCAGAGACACAGGCAGAGGGAGAAGCAGGCTCCCTGCAGGGAGCCCTATGCGAGACTTGTTCCCAGGACCCTGGCATCATGCCCTGAGCCCAAGGCAAACTCAACCACTGAGCCACCCAGGTGTCCCAACAATGCTGCTTTTAAACATCTTTGAAGTTTTGCTGTTTTGCAGAAAGTTCACCAACTATTGCTTTGTGTTTATATCCGTAGTGTATCCTCCCAAACGTACTGGGTTAGTTCTTCCAAGGTGTTCTTGCAGTATCCGCTCTTCTATTCTCATGGCTGCTTTAAGTGGGGATTCTCAGGAGGCATGTGTGACTCTGGGGTTTGTATTCATAAGGGGGACTCTTCTTCCCTAAGCTTGAATGAGTGCCAATAAATATTTTGAGTTGGCTATGCTCAGATCTAGGATCTTGTAAAATCTCATCATTCAATTTGGGATGGTCATGTTACTTTTGATTCTGTACTTATTGCCCGTCCAACCTTTATAAAAACACTGTATCCTCTAAGGACATGACTACAGATGGAAGTGCCTGAGACTTCTGCTACCTGTCCTTGTTACTCCAATGTGATCTTGGTAGGATTCCCATCTGTGCAGTGTCCCACCAACATGTGATGTGATACCCAGGAAAGATCCTTCCTGGTCTGAGGAACAAAAAGGCACTGAATTCTGAAAACCTGACTCTTGCTCAGTGATACTTTTGGAGAAGATCTCGATCAAAGGGGGGAAATGTGTAAATTAGTAAAGGGACACCTCACTGAAATGGAAGTGGGAAAGATAGAATAGGGAGGCATACCACTCCATGTCAACTACAGGAAGAACTGTTAATTACAGACCCCAGCAGAAGAATAATCATTATAGGAGCCAAAGGGAACAGAGTACATTGCATCTCCTTTAAGAAATCTACTGTCCCAGCAACTCAGCCATTGAGGATTCATTACCATTCTGGACTTGGGCTTTCCTTCAAAACAATGTCTTCCTATCTCCCCCTTTCTTGATAAAATTCCTCTCCTTTGTTTTCAATGGGACTTGCCTATGATTTTACAGTAGCTTATATGTGCCAAATTGCAGTTCTGGTATTTCTGAATAAACCCACTTTGCTGGTAAATAACTTTTTAATGCAGTAACTACTCTCTATTAACCACCCTCTCTCCCCAGCCCTGTGTGGGGCAGTACTCTATAAATAAGCCCCCTCCATAGCCCTGTAACACCCCTTATTTTATATACAGAGAAATGGAAGCAGAGAGAGATTAATTATTTGTCCCAGGGTTGACATTTCAAAACCCAAACCCAATAATCTCCTTCTAACTAATTCAAAGTTTGTTGATTTGACGAGAAGATTTTAGGACTCTTATCAGAGATTTCCAGGGCTACAGAAAACATCTTATTTACCCTGCCGCTAAGCACCTGGGAATAACTGGCTTGCAGAAGGCTGGTTTTGAAGCTTTCAGAGGTGAAACACACGGGGGTTCTGATCTTTGCAAAGCATAGAGGTGGAAATACACACACAAGGAGGTTCTGATCCTTGCAAAGTGCAGAGTTCCCTCTTCTCCAGGGTTGTTAATGCATCGAGTAGGCTGGGAAACTGTTTTGTAAGCAAACTCGGTATTTTGGAGAACACCTCAGGCAGTACTACTGGCAGACACTTGTCAGGAGGAAGAGCTGACAGTAGTCTTGCTTCACACAGGGAGCTCATGTGTGGAGGTTGCTTGGTGCGTGGGGAGGAAATGAGAGCTTTGAAACTAGAGACAGCACAGACTCTGGATTCCAACTCTTGCCGCTAGGGAGTTTGTGACCCTGGGAAGTCACTCAACTTCACTGAATTCAGTGCATTGTTTATTAAAACGGGCACAAAATGCTTTCTTATATTGAGTTTTTATACAGATTAAATGACATGGCATTTGTGAAAGCCCCTCCTGTAGCAGGGCTCTTAACAAATCTGGTTCCTTTCCTGTTCTTTGGATACCTGGAAATGTGTCCTCTTTTATTATCGCCATCTCCAGAGAAAAAGCTGCAGAATACTCTTCAAACCAAGACTCAGAGAATAACCCCAACTGGCAAGAATCCTTCATGTCCTAAGAATAGGTCTGTTTTGGAGGATAATCAGCCACTTCCAGAAGGGAGGCCGAGTGGATAAGATGTAAAGTAGTGCTTACTCCTGCTCTGAGCATCTTCATTCCATTGTGCCCTGAGTTATGGAAGAAGGGAGAAGAGTGATAATAGAGTATTTTAGAAACTGTGTGTTTTAGAAGAACACTCTCCTCCTTGGAGGCTGCAGTAGCATCCCCTCCCTTTTGTCTTCCCCCTTCTATGTCTCCTGGGGAGCAACGCACATTTGGAGTAGGCAAGAACCAGCGTCCCAATGCCAGGACACTGGGAACCCTGCCGTATGTTGGGGAGGGTATCCGAGGCTCAGTGCTGTTACAGAGAATATTAAAAGGATTAAATCTTGCTTCCTATTACACTCTGGCCCAAATTGCAGCTATATATATATTTTGATGCAAAAACTGCAATACTGTTCAAGGAAATGGTCCCTGTTTTCCTGAAATCTATTAACGGAGATTAAACCCCATGGTCTTCTATTTCGGCTATTTAAGTCAGGCCCCTCATTGAAAAACCTGGACCTATTTATATTCTTTGGTCTAAACTGTAAAGGTGAACTTAAATCCACATACCTTTTTGGGACAAAATGGAAGCTGAAAATTGCTCTGCCATTTATATTTCAAAACCTATTGATTCCTCTCCAGCTTACCTGCCAAGACTTGAAGTCACCATGGAATCTCTTGTCAGCCTGTCAGAATGACTGTCATGTCCAGCACAAGCTACTGAGAGGGTCTGGAGAAAAACAGATTCTCTCTGCTTCAGCAATGCCAAGTAAGAGAGTGGACTTTTGGCACTGGCCAGCATGGCCCAGGGGTACTTGACATTCACTTTTCTTAAATCAGGGAAGTTGGGTAGTGCTACTTTGTTCTCATTTCATTCCTGGGCTCCTTGTTAAAAGTCACTAAGGCTCAAAGAGCTTAAATATCCTGCCAAAAGCCACCTGGTCAGTAATGACAGAACTGGACTCAGAGCCAGCTGTATCTGCCTGCAGAGGAGTCCATGGTGAACAGGCAGTGCCACCTTAGCACATGTAAGGAAGTAGATCCTGGGTGGTGGGGATACTTCAGAATGTCAGACACACGCATAGATGAGTGCGAG
Source organism: Nyctereutes procyonoides (assembly GCF_905146905.1). NCBI lineage: Eukaryota > Metazoa > Chordata > Mammalia > Carnivora > Canidae > Nyctereutes > Nyctereutes procyonoides. Next base: position 44,145,135 of record NW_026575047.1, on the reverse strand, counting down.
GAGTCTTTCATGCATTCTAGCCATTGCCCCCAACCCTGACCATCCCACAACTGGGTGCATGGCTTCTCTACTAGGGCTTCTGGCACCCTGTGCTTACTTCTTCCAAAGCACTCATTTAATGTGTTCTACTTTCCTGTAGAACTCCTTTATATTCAAGACTTCATGGTAGGAGCTCAGTAGAGGTTTGACGAGCCACATCAGGAGCTTCCCAGACACACGGTTCCTGGAATAGTTTATGAAATGACCCAAGCCCCAGGGACAGTCTGTTTAGGAATGCCACGTGGGTCCAGAGGTGCCCAGAGGCTGATGATCTCAATGCTTTTTGCTTAGCAGGTTGTTCTGAAAGCTAAGAGCAGGTATCTATGGGAGGAGAGTCTCTGGTGGCCAGCGCAGCCCCAGAAATACCCTTGAGACAACTAACTGACTGTGTCTCTTAGTCTATGAAAGGCTCCTCCATATGCCCAGTCCCAGGGGCTGAGTTCCTTGGCTTCATCTTGTGCTTCTGTTGATTTTTTTTTTTTTTTTTTTTTTGCTTTCATCTAGTCAGTTGCAGGGGGTTTCAATAGATGTTACCTCCACCATATGCTTCCATCTGTCCTTGCCTCTTCAGTCCACTGCTCTACCCTGGTTAGCTGCTTGTCCCTTAGGTGCTCTGGTTAGTTGTACCATGCCCTGCAGGACCACCGTGCACCTTGCTCCCAGGCTAATGTTCCTAAATCAGAATTTTCAATGTGTATCCACTCGCCCCTCTAAATCTGTCATTTGCTCCACACTGGCAACTACTTAGCCAAGTAAAATCTTTTTTCCCTTAAAATGCAAGGTCCAGATGCTTTCAGCACTACATATCCCTGATCCTTGCTTCATTCTCCTATTGGAACTCCGCCGAAGGCAGGATACTGGCTCCTGCATTGCAGCATCTTGAGCGGTGCCTTGAATGTAGCAGGATCTCATTGAATATCTGTTTCCATTAATTTAACTTGGTGTAACATCCACAGCATACAGTAGACCCCAGGGGCTAGCTTCTGGATCAGACATTCCAGCAGATGGTTTGCCAACACCCAGAGAGAAAAGCAGCGATCAGGGCATTTGCAAAAGGATGGAGGAGGGCGGATTTGAGTGCATCAGAATTCTGCTATGAGTAGACCATTTAGTTTACTCTGAATTTACTGACTCAGCTTAGTGTCGTCCTCCTCCATTCAACTTCTGCCACTGTTCTGGGTGACATGGACTTTTTCATAGACATGGCAGTTCCTCACCTGGTCTTTCATCGATTCCTTCTCAGTGTCAAAGCGGTTCATTTCCTTTCCTCTCTGGCCATCCTGCACCCTGAGCTTTGTCCTGTCTGCCTTATCCAGCCTAGGTACCATGTATGGTCCACCATTTAACCCCACTTTGGCCATCATCCTTAATTTCTTTGCCCCACACTCTTTCCAGCACACCTGCCATTGATACTACCAAGCATGTCCCCAACTTCTACTGCAGGGCTGCTGGGGAAGCTCCATCAGCTACACTGATCCTTGTCATTATAGTCCCTGCTCGATTAATTCCTTTCTACTGACGTTTAAAGCACCAAGGAAAAATAATCTCACATTTACTTCTGGGTCCTACTCTCTTTCCTTATACTCTTCATAGCCAAGTATCTGGGAAGAGTGGTCTCCTCTCATGTTGCCCCACTTCCTCATGCTCTGCGCCTCACTGAGGGTGGTGCATCAGAGACTGTCCAACATTAACAGCCCGTGCCTATGTGTGGCTACCTAAGTAAAAGTCAGTAAAAATTTAAATTTATACAAGCCACATTTCAAGGGCTCAATAGTCACATGTGATGCAAATATAGCGCATTTCTATTACTTCCTAAAGCTCCACTGGAACTGCCAGACTATGCCATTCCCAAATTGCTCTTTCTCCTGGTCTTCCTTTTTCAATAAGCAATGTCCCCGTTCATCATGTGATCCCAGCCTTTTTCAGGAGCTGTCACTGTGGATTCTTCCCTCTTACATACACCATTGTGTAGACTTCTATTCAGAGACTAAGACTTGAAGGTTCTTCTTTCATCCATACCTCCCCTGCCAAGGCCATCAGTTACTCCATCAGCTACTCCATTATACCAGTGGCATACTTTTCAATCCCTACATTCTTATTCTCCCCACAACAGATGGTGGGCTTTCCTCAAATGCACAACAATCTAGTCACTTCCTGGTAAAAGTCCATCAATGACTTCATCTGCCTTAGAGATAAAGATCAAACCTGTTGACAAGGCAGCAACCCTGCTGGATCATGTTCTTGATGGCCGCCATTCTTGCCCCATCTTCTGAAAGCTCCTGCTTGCCTCACACACTCCAGTCACGCTGGGCTCCCTGCAGCCCCAAACATGGTGCTCCCTTCCAGGCTTTTACTTCTGTATGTCCTTCCATATAAAGCATTCTCTCCTTGCTCACCTATATAACTTTTTCTCAGTCTTCATGTCTAAGGTAGACCTCACATTGTTTTAGACCCACACTCCAGTGTGAACCAGGGCAAGGCCAGGTCCAGTGTCTCTTCCGTGTGTCCCCCACTGCACCCATGCTGACACCATCACGTATCTTGTCATACCAAACTGTGATGCTGCACTAAATTCCCATTTACCCATACAGGGCCAAGTACAAAGACCGACCGAGTCATGGAATCTGATTTCTTGGTTGACTCCTCATTGGTATGGTGGTTAAATCTTATTGGGTCCTACAGGAAATCAAGCCAATTGCAAAGACCTCTTCGGTAAGCTGCTTTTAAGTTAAAGATGAAGCTATCATATCCTGCTAGGGTAGAGTTCTCAAGACTGCGATTTGTGACCCGTAAGTGGGAAACAAAACCAATATAGTGGGTCATGACCAACTTTTTAAAAAGCATGGAATAGAAGAGAATACATACATATTAAGGGTATTTTTTTTAAGTGTGAAATTTTTGTTTCAGCTATATTAATGCATATGTATGTGTGTACTGGGCCATAATGTAAAACTTATCTCTTGCTGGGGATTAGTCACTGAAGTTGAAAAATACTATTCTAGATAATGCCTGGTTGATTATTCCTGCGGTGACATACAAACAGTGGAACTGCTTCAGGGCAACATACAGTGATCTTAACAGTGTCATGTTATACAGGCTATATACTGTAATGTTCTGTCTTCAAATGTCCCATAATTTTCATTAACATTTCAGAAATATCTTACAAATCTTTTTTTTTTTTCTCATTTTGTGCTAGCAAGTTATTCTGAAGGGAAACAAATTTTTTTTTTTTTACCAGCTATATTGAGTCTTTAGCATTTGTTTAGAGGTGCAGAGATTTCCCCTAGAGCAACTCCACAGATGGGGGACTCTCACCTTTCCTGGTCAGCTTATAAGAGGACTCCTAGTAGGAGGGCTGTACCCACTTACCTGGGTATGGTCCACAGAGCTCTGAACCCATTAGGTGCTCAATGAAGGTTAGTTTGTTGAATGAATGTGTATGTGAAATGATTTTGCTCTTTACAGAAATATGGGTCCCCAACTTGCTATCTGATGTTACACACTCCTCCATCCACCCAAGTCATGGTGGCAGGGGTGAGGCATTATGGCATATGCATACTCTACCTTCCCAAGGAGAAGGAAAGAGATCAACATAATTATTATTCTATGGTTGTGGAGTTCTACAAGCCACTAGACCTTCCAGGAAGGCGTACGTGTTTTAGTTTGAATTCCAACTGAATTTGTCTTAACTAGGTATCTTCATTACATAGAGCATTTCTGTTCTCTGCAAAATCGAAATATGATAAAAATTCCCTATGTGTACCACCATACATGGATTGATAAGGGTTGAGAGGACTCTGAGACCTTGTCCTGGGCATGGGAGGAAGGATCACAGCAATCCATTGGAAACATTTTGCTATGGGCAGAGAAGGGAAGTAAGGAGGTACGTGTGCCCTGGTATTTGCCATTCCCCAGGGAGGACCTTATGGATGATCTAAGAGAGGTATTCTTTTCTATATATCAATTATACAGGAATTCATCTCATTATAAAAGTAATGCACATATATAGTCATTCAAAATTTTAAAACACTTAGAAAAAATGATTTATAAGTTCTTTACTCAAAGACAATACACACCATGTTTGTGTTTAGCTTCCCAATATTCTTCCATGTTTATACTTTAAAAATGCTTGAACATACAGTATATAATAGACTTTTCTATACCCCCCCAACACACACACACATCATGTGCCCTTTCCTAGTCTATAAATACTTTCCAGAATTTTAGAGGGGACCATAAATCCTACCGGAATTCTAGATCATAATGGATGTAACTAATTCCCAGCTGTTGGACAGTTGGGTGGTTGCCAAATTTTCATTTTTTTTTACAAACATTTTCATAAGCACTTCTATAGCTGAGTCTTTGTGCCCATTCACAGTGATATACTTCAAAGGAGGGGTTTAATTTTTACTCTGAAAATACACACCATGGTTATCTCCCTTTGCACATTTATTTACCATATAATGTCCATTAAAGAAGACCACTAGGATTCAAGGGAAAAAAATTACCCTGTTTTGATCTTAGCCTTGACAAAGGGATATTCATAAAGCAATAGAAGTCTAGAGGGAGAAAGGTAGGGCACTCCTAGCAGCTGGGTTACCTGATCGGCCTTTCCAGATTCCCTCCAACCCTGCCAGCCTGTCCCCAAAACCAGGGAGAACCATGGCATATTCCTGTGCTTGGTTTTCTCATCTTAAAAACGAGAATGTTGGGCTTAACTCCTTTTATCCACACCAAACCTTGGAATGTACACTGTATAGCATGAAGGTCACATTTGCCCCATCCTAGAAACCCAAGGTAAATAAACTCAATCAGTTTGGAAAAATTTAAAGGGTACAAAGTTTCCATTTGTGAGGCACTGTAAGAATGCCTTTGTCCCAGCTGGCAGCCCCATAAATGAAGCATTTCATGAGCTGCCCAGGGTTTGCTTAATGAGGGAGCCACATTACACCATCAAATGCTTTTCCCATTGGGGCCATCACTTTCTCCTTCTTATGCCGCTGAGAATTCAGTGTCACACAAAAACAGAGTTTATATAAATGAAAACTTTGTGGTATCCAGAGAGTGGATAGGTCTAAATTCAGAGCAAAATTTACAGGTTTAAAGATTCTCTTTGCTGATAGTTATTAAATTTCATTGGGAAAAAAAAAGGCAAGCTCAAAAATTGGGACAAATTCGCAGGTATTGACTCACCTGGTCATAAGCATCCAATTCATTATGGAGGGAATAAAGAGAGCATACATACCCAACAAACGAAGGAGGAGGAACAAGACTCCCAGGGCATAAGACTTGAGTTCAGGGCTGACTGTCCTACATGCAAAGAGATGAAGAAAGAAAGGAAAAGATTATTGCTCCACTTTAATTAACAGACCCGAGTCATCCACTGCTGTCCATCAGAGCCATTCTTTAAAATTAATGGCTTTTTTTTGGCTTTGTCTGCCTAAAGTCTGAAAAATAAGTGCAGTGACAAGGTAAGTTTGGGAACTTAACAGTGTTCTTTAATAACACATGTCATTAGAAGGAACACATGCAAATGTGATCCCTAAAGTCTTTATTTAAAGACATTTTGCTTTTGCCAAGATAGGAAACCATCTTAAGTTGGTAGGATATATGTACTGGGGAAGTATCAACTGGGAAGATAATTTCTCTCATGCTTCACCAACAGCCAGACTCACCAACAATCTTGTTGTTCTCAGGTTATTTTGTGAAGTCAACCAGATGAGTGAGCATGGTTTGACACCCCTGATGGAACAACTTGCAAAATAATCCATTCATCTATAACCAGTTTTAGTGCCTTTTTAATGGGAAAAGTACCTTCAGATGGTCATAGTTCTTTGTTTTGAACTGACTCAATCACCCTAGCTTTGGTTTATCTAGAACAATCCATTTGAATGATTGTCTTGAACATTTTCTAGAATACTCTCTGACTATAACTTTTTCTGGGATAAGTCTGACAGTACAGGAGATTTGGGAATGACCAATTCCAAATAGATGGGCCTCACAGCTGATCACATCTCTTTTGAAATGTCTCTTACTCTTGTAATTGGTGTTAATTTAATGTTTGTCTCTCTCCTTGAATCCAGGGATGATTTGTATCTTGTTCATCATGAGTGCCACGACAATCTGTTGAGTAATATGTAAGTGGGTAGATGGGTGGGCACATGTCTCCCACTCAGGACCCAGGCTGGCCTCATCTCTGGTGGGGTGGTGAGGGAATGTGAAGGGAGATGTATTTGACCAACTACATGCACACATGCTCAGATCATCCTGGACATTGCTGGCAGAGAAACTTCCCCTTGTGCCATTCCCATCATGAGTCCCTAGGGGAGATGGGGAGGTAAACACATAACTATGAGCCTTGGAAGGACTTGGCTAGGCCTAGCTCCTTTCCAGTGTGGCCAAGCCTTTGGAAACATCAGGAGCATTTCAATATGGCTTGAAAGACTAGAAGGACCCATGCAGCATAGGGAAGACCTAGGCCATCAATTCTGTAGAAAATAAATGTTAGAAACAAAGTTATCAGTAGGATATCTAAGTCTACTAGGATATCTAGAACCTAGGATACATAACCCGACTCTTGACTTAGTAGCTAAAATTATATTTTACATGACCCCAGAGGTCATTCATCTCACCATCCAATGCCATCCATCCAATGACCTACCACCTGTTTGAGGCTCAGGTGGGCATGTCTTTAGCTTCTTGGTAGACTGGGCCAAAGGACACCATCAAACCAAAAGGAACATGGATGTAGTTTTTACAATCTTTGCCCTATTTCTAAGATTATCAGTGAAAAGTAAAAATGTGTTATTCTTGGGGAATGCCCATTTCTTCTCAATGGGGAAACCACTGTCTGGTTGATCAAGCCAGATGCCTGAAAAACGTCAATGATGAGATCAGTGTTTCTGGATAGAAATACAGCTAGTTCTCTTTAGAATGTGCTGTGTTAGAAAAATCCAAGTTCTTCAGAGCTATCATCAGCTACATGGCTCCGGTTTTTGTACATTCACTTGATGGTATTGACTTGAAAGACACGTAAATAAAGACAAATTCTCCTTTTCAAGAAAACGTGCTGGCATAATGAGCCAGCACTCGAAATTTGATTTCCTTTCAGTTCTCATGTCACTAGGAATCAAATGAGCAAGGTGCTAAGATCCCCCTTCATATCCTCTTGGGGAGCTGGTTCCCATGGGGGGAGTCTTCGTTCTCAGATCTAGTTATGGAGAAATGGAAGGTTCTGGTCTGAATGTTACTGAAAGTTCCTGGCAAGGCCAGAGATGGGGTCTTAAGTCTATAATTTATGAGCTGATGACCTTGAGAATACTGCTTAACCCCCCTCAGAGCCTCCACCTCCCTATCTGTAAAAGTGGAATGCTAATAAGGATGTAAACACATAATTAAAACAGGAGCCCAGTGCTGGGTCCAAAGCGGGGCGCAGCAGAGGTTACCTTTTATCTTCGCCTGTGGATGATCTGAGTACTGCTGTTGTGTGCGTTAGAGTGGGGCCATCACTCTGGGACGGGGCAAGGGCTGTGGCTTAGACTGTGCCTTCGTGCCTGCCTGGAACATCTATGATGGCAAAGTGGACTAGAATAGTGACAGAATAAGGTGCTACCCCGATCATCTTGATGGGCACAACATGCGAGCCTATGCCTCCAACAGGCCCTAGCAGAGCAGGGGCTTATGGGGTAGCCGAGGTCCAGCCTAGATCACGGAGGCCATTGGCTGCTAATCTAGTCAAAGGAATCAAATGTTTCCTGAAAATCTCCAAGAGCTGTTTATCAAGCTGAGACTTGGAAGTGAATAAGATCTCAGCTTTCTGTGTTTGCCAGTCCCCAGCAGTGAGCTGGCTTTTTGTATAGAAGTCATGGGGAGAGAAGAAAGTAGACTAGTCACTGCTAATGGTCACGAAGGTCATTTTTCCTGTACCTTCGTGGTGCCTTTTGTTTGTGATCAACACAATAGAACTTCATGGGAATTTCTAATAATGAAACATAAGTTACTCATAACACAGCCACCCAAAACCCATACCTAGGATCTGAGGGTTTTATCCATATGCATATTATACATAATCAACCTCCGTAGGTAATTTAAGTGCAATAGTTCAACCCATAAATACTTTTCATTCTTATGAATTTTCATTATCCCATTGAGCTATGGTACAGTACTATAATTTAATTCATTATTCCAATTCAGGTTTTTCTGCTATTACAGTTAACATTGTAATAAAAATCTGTCTGCACTGAGCTCCTTTTTGGGTAGAGAAGTATTTTCCTAAGTGGTGAGACATAGGGTTGCCTCATAAAAAATCTGAACATTTTTATGACTCTTGATTCACAGTGCTATATTGCTTCTTTGAAAGGAGCAATAGGCTTTTCAATGCCACCAGCAGTATGCAATCTGACCAGTTTTGCTACAGCCTTGCAAGCACTGGGGGTGAATATTTAACACTGATTTCTCAAGTTTAGTAAGTATAAAATGGCACTGTGTTATTGTTGCCTTAATGCTTCTGCACATTAACAAGGTTTTACTAATGACCTCCTTGAGAACAAACGCACTTTGTAGAAACACGCCTCCTCAGGAATTCATAACAGAGATCAGGAAATGCGGTAGGCATGGGGAGAAGGAGAGAGGAGCTTGGATAAAGCAGGTGGGGACGTGTACTGGCACAGGTCACATTCAAGCATTGCACTCCCCCCTTTGTATTTCTAGCTCCTTGGAGTGAACTAGCAACATCCTAGTAAAGTGGGTCTGTGTTTGGTGTTACTTCCTCTGGTTTAACACAGACACTGGGTTACAGAGGGTTCCACTTTTAGGTTCTTCACACAAATCTAGGTAACTTCACAAATGTACAAGTATTTAGAATATGACCCCATAGTTCATCTCTGAGGCACCTCACCTGCCCTCAGAACAGGTCCCGAGAGACAGGGAGCCACAGCCTATGGGTGCTTTCTCTAACCATCTATTTGTATTGGAGTAATCACCACTGGCATACACATGGCCTCAGTGGGACCCACACCACTGCAAGAGGCCAGCAGGACCAATGATGTCATCACTCCCAGGTCCCAATTCAGAAACAAATCTGAGGGAAAAATGTGGCTGATCAGTGGCTGGACAGGGGCTGAACTTGGGGACCTACCTAGTCCAATGCCACTTACGTTTTATTCCAACAATGCTGCTTTCCATAAAAATCAATGCAGGATCAGAGTTCCTTTCAAAATCCTCCACACAGTCCATTCTTGGGAGGATCTGAAAGTGTATCATCTCCCTTGGGCCACGCTTTCTGGTCTTGTGTGAGAGCTCTGTCAAATGTACCTAATTCCTATCAGCCTGGGGAACCTGGCTCGTAAGACTCACGCAGGACCTGAAGTTCTGGCCTCCCGAGGCGGCAGATGTGCATGAAGTGGGCAGAGGCAGGGCAAGAGGCAAGCCTGGCTCGCTAGTCCCTGGTCTGAGCTCACCTGATAAGGATGATGACTGAGGGTGTCTGCGCCATCGCCCCAATCATACTGCAGACACACATCACACACAGGAAGGTGAGGAAGGCCTCTTGGCACCCAGGACTGGGGCATTTTCCAGGAACCACAGTCGTGTTCTCGGGTGGGACGGTCGTGAGGCACGCACAGCCGGTGAGATTCTGAAATGCAAGTGTTCAACCCTTTTAACCGGGGGCATCTCCGGTTTCCGAACCCAAAGCCATCCATCAGCTGGAGCTGTCACAGCCTAATTATGCATTCTGTGGCATTCCATTAATTAGATCTGAATAAACGAGTTAGCTTTTTAAGGAAGTTGCAAAACACATGCAAATACAGGAATATTTACAGGGAGGAGAGCCCCAGCCCCATCTCCTGTGTATTTCATTTCCACGTTCCAGAATCCCTCAATAAGCTGTACCCTAGACAAATGTGTCCCCCCCGCCCAATACAATTAGAGAGGAAGCTGTGCCTCCATAGTATGATAAAACATTGCCAAATTAATGTTATAATTACTTGCCAATTTGTCCTCTCTTTTATGCAGTGATAATTACAATGAAGTGTATTAAAAGAAGTAAATCAGGTAACCTGCATATTGTTGCTGGTTCAGTGCCCAGTGTGGCACTTGGAACAAAGGACGTGCATTGTCATGCACGTAGTCGCTGCTCTTGTGGGCCACTGGAGGGGGCAGCTTAATGGGACCATTCTCATGTGGCAGGGTAAGCAAAGAGGGCTAAGAGATGCCAGGAGCTTGCAGCACATCGCACACAGGCAGCGAGCTAAAGCCCAAACCAGACACATTTATTAATACTTGATCCAAGGAGGGGGGAAAGAAAGGGACTGCGTTCCATTTGATCTTGTGGGTGGATTCTTGCCCAGCTGCCCCTGCTCCCGGGCGCGGTCCAATCCTCCCTTCATCATCAGAGGAATTTCTGATGGTAAAGGGAGGAGCAGCGGCTGGGAGAGGCAGTGCCAAGCGAGCGCCAAGCCAATTAAGGTTCGATAATAATAGTGCAGAGGCCTTTAATGAATACAATCATAAATGATTCATTGCTTTTCTTCTCGAGACTGCTCGGCTTTCAGAGCACATGGCAAGGAAAATCCTCCTGAGGGTCAAACAAATCCCCTTTGGCTTTCACATTCTTCTGCTTTGTCCTCATTCCTCTCCATCCTCCTGTCCCTTCTTTTCTCTTCCCACAGAACAGGGCATAGGTAGGGGTTTTTCTCAGCCCAGAAAACCATATGGGATGCTTTCAGGGGTGTCCTAAAGCCCTTAGGTACCTTCCTACCCCCTCAGAGTCACCCGGTGTGGCTGTGCCCTGCACAGGGGCCTTTATCCACAGGGCAGAGGTGAGAGGTGTGGGCAGATGTGGTATGGGGCTGGACTTCCTTAGCTCTGTGTCCAGAGCAGGTGCCTCTGTTTAAATGGACTGGTTATAGCACCTTGTGACCTATACTGTAATTCCCCAGAGGTGCCGAGGCCGTGTCCCTCTGTGCCTCCCCATACATCCCTGCCTGGGTGCTTCCTAAAACCTCTGTAAAACCCTCTCCCTCTTTGAGGCTTCCCTTCACTGAGCCAGAATCCCCACTGGCCCTGAGCCAGGTCCTTCTGCGGGCCCTCAAGAGCCCAGCACCCCCCACCCCTGCCATGTGGACACACTCCACACCCCACACCCCACTGCTGGAGACCTCATGGCTCCCGGCATGAGGACCAAGTCTTAGGCATACTCTCCTGAGCATTTCAGGGCACTCAGATACAGCAGGTGAAGTTTAGCAGGTGATTTTAGAATGCATATGTGAATGAATCTTCCCCCGTGTTTAGCAGGAGGCAGGACTTCTCCCCACCTAGAACTTAAAATGTCACCTTCTCTCTACTCAGGGGAGGAAAAGTGTTACCCCCTCTCTTCAGAACTCAACTTTACAGCCAAACTTTGCTGTCTACACTCGCCACCTCCATCTCATCCACCAAGCTCCCACTCATTCCAGTTGGCTCCTGTCCTCACATGCAGAATCCAGATGGTGCTAAGCGCTCCGGGGACCTCCATATCCCGACTCCATCACCCACTTTTCTCTTACTAGAGCCCTTGGGACATGTGCCCATGAACCACTCCCCTCTGTAGCTTCCACAGGCCATAATCCTCCCAGACCCACATCATTCATCCTGCCCCAAGGCTCTGAGCATGTTGCCATCTCCACGCTGAACCCAGGAACAAATGCCCCGACCTGGATTCTGCACTGTCAGCTTGGCACTATTTCCCGTCTATGCTGGGAACTACTTCCCTAGAATTCCCTTCTCTGCAGGGCTGAGAGCTGTTCTCAGGGAGGGCAGGGTGGGGGTGGGGGGCAGCACGGATGAGATTTAGAAGGCAGAAGTGAAGCAGAGGCTACTACCGTCAGAAGGCCAGACACAGGGATGATACCCGTGGAAGTGCCCAGAAGGTGCCGGCTGGCCCTAGCATCCGTGTGTACACAACCCCCCCCCCCCCCGTTTCCGCCTGCCCTGCTGACAACAGAGGCCCCGTAGCCACCTCTACTGATGTGGTTTTATGCCCACTGACCTAGTCAGCACGCTGGTCAGTACCGTCTTAGGCTTTTCCCACAAACCCCCACATTCCCACCAGTGCCAGTGCTTCTGGGGATGGAATAACCATCCTCCATGCCTTCATCTCACTCCTCCCAGATTTTAATTCTCCAACTCCTCTGTGTTCACATTAACTCTAACTCCCACACTAAACTCTTTATTTCTAACATAACTGTGGGTGCTGTTTTCCTGACGGATGCATGTTCCCCCTCCCCACCCCCCCTTTCCCTCTGCATCTCTTGCCTGAGAAGTGGCATCCTATTAACTTTCTGGAAATTTTCTGATAATTTCGGACCCCGCCCCTGACTCCCATGTCTGAGCCATCGTCCTGAGTGTGAGGCAAGTGAGGCTAGACATCACTGTCGTTTTGCTAATTTATCCTCAGCTCTAGAGGAGAGGGCTTGGCTCATGACAGGGAGTCAACAGCTATTCATTGAATAAATAAATAGATCTCAAGTCCTATTCATTTCATCATCTCCTAAATCCTTCTAAACCCTCAAATCCTTGTCTCTGATTCCTGTAGTAAGCTATAAGAAAAGAGAGATCCAGGTCTGTGGGGCTAAGAACCACAGATATAAATGAGAAACAGGCCTCTCAGAGATGGCTATGGTCTTGCTTCATCAAGCATACTAGGAACTGAGCTCTGACTTACATAGCCTCTTAGGAATGTGATGTGAGTACTGGAACTGAGTGATTAGGCCAGGACCCTATGAATGAACCATGTGATTGCTAAGCTTTATTTAGTTTAAAAAGTAATCTGTAGTTGGGACCTATGCTCAGTCTTAGATCTTTGCCCAATACCTAGACTAGGGCTCAAATGCATGATATTTACCATAAAAGGAAAGTACCTGTCTCCTCTCTGTTCTGAGAAGTAGAAAACTCCTTCTGAAATGAACCTACTCCAGATTAGGTCTCTGCTCCTGGCCCCATAGAATGGATTAAAATGAGATATCTTTCTTTTAGACTGTCTGACACAGTGACTACACAGCCCTGTCTGGTCTGTGGGAGAGACAGGGAATGTGACCATGAAGCCAATGTCCTGGGAATGCAGTGAGTGGACAGCAGAGTTGAGCTACCATGGGATCTGTCTGCAGCCAAGACAAAGGGAAGGAGGTGACAGCACACAAAGCCAAGGAGAGGGAAGGGACAAAAACAGGCCAAGAGCAGCTTCAGGGCTCTGGGCAGAAATGAGGCATTTGTAGGGTCATTATTAATGCCAGAAAAGCAGAAGTGAGAAATGCAAGCAGTAAGATGTCAGCTTGCTGGTGCCAAGAGGAGAAGCTGGAAATGGGGTGGGGGGGTCTCTCCCAGAGGTTCTAGGCAAACCTGTATTTATTTATTCAGATTTAATTTATTTGAGAAGAGCTGTGGAAGAGGCTAGGGAGGAGATAAGCCAGAGGGTCTGAGCAGGAGCCTGGATGCGGTCTCCTTTCTGGGCAGGTGACCCAGTCTGACACGAAACCAGGAACCGCTGGGTAGTCACACAATCTGGAAGGCAGCTGGGACTTTCCTACGATCCTTCCAAGAGGGAATCTAAGGGAACATGCTAAGCCTGTGGTCATATGACAAGAGATGGGGAACATCCTTCATTTGGGCTCAGGTGACACAAGAAATGGACCTGGATGTCATGCTAAAGGAGGTGTGGGGACTCTGGCAGCAAAGTTTGGGAAGAAACTTCCACCCACATTCATGTATGGTGGGAAGAACCACGGATGAGGACCACACAGTTTTATCTTTCCCAAAATTGCAAAAGATGACTTTCCACCTATGGGGTTTCACAGACTATCACCCTAAATAAAAAGGAAGTGGAGGGACAGCCCTTCTGCTGATACTACCCGGGCAGCTGCATGGGAACTCCTCAACTTGCAAAAGCTCCAAGCAGCAGGAAGCTTAGAAATACAGAGCTAACCTGGGTGTGAAAGAACAATAATTCACTTTACTGAAGAGATGACAGAGGCTGGGATCCTAATTCTCACCCTGTTGGTATACAACAGTACCATCTGGCCAATCCAAAAAAAGCAGATGGGTCTCAGAAACCACCTGTAGATGGTCATGGCCTGAATGAAGTGGTACACCCAATGCTGCTCTCTTTGGCAGTCCCCAATACATTTAACTATTAAGAAAGTACACTGGGCTCCAGTAGATTGGTTTTACCATTCCTGATCTGGCAAATGCCCAAGTTTTCATCCCTGTTTCAAAGGGATGTCTTCCAAGTTCATCATTCTGTGGGAGGGAATGAGGTCTCTGCTGCCTCCATGAGAGCGGGATTCTCTGTCTGGGGTCACATATTGACACGGAAGAAGGGGGTCGGAGTGGGGGAAGAGGGACAGGGTCTGGCTTTACTGGAAGTAAGTTCATCCTGATTTATCATGTTGATAATCAGATAACCACTGTGCTCACAGAGGAGCTGGCCTGGCGAGGTTTTGGGACCAGTGCTGACCCAGAGGACAGAGCAGGACTGACTGGTAAATTCTAACAAGAACCCATCCTATAGACAGACTTGCCTGGGCACAAAATGACATAAGTACAAGAGCCACAATGCTGCTTGCAAGACCCAAAGTTTTGCAGCAATCTGAACGCCCATGATACAGACTGGTTACATGGGCTCCAACAGATCCACACAACGGAAGATTACGTAGCTATAAAAAAGGTAGGAGCGTGTTCCTGACATTTATACTGATAGGAAAAGAACAACATAAATTACTAACAATGAAAGCCGCATGAACAAAGCACAGAATAAGAAAGACCCTGCAGATGCATTAAACTCCAGTCGGAATATACAAGAAACTTAAAACAGTAATTACTCTACTTGGCGGAGTGGTGGGTGGAACAGTAGGTGAAAAGAAAACACAGGTGGAGAGATCCCACTTCTTTTTTTGTTTTTTTTTTTTATACTTTTTGATTTCTGAACAACACAAATATTTCATCTATTTAAAAAAATGAACTGCAGAAATTACAAAATAAAGAAGAAATCAATGAAGAGTAGTGTAGCCACTGGAAATCATACTCCTATTCTACATTCAGTCATTAATTTAGACTGAGAAATGTTTCTATTCACATTTAATGATGGGGATAAATAATTATAATAAAGCTGGAGACCACGAAAATAGAAAAATTACTCTTTACAATCTTGGATTAATTTTCTATTGACAAAGGAAATTGTAAGCATGCTATTTTGACAGCTCCTATTACAAGGGAAAAAAATACTTTTCAGCAAGGTTTCAAAAATACTGGCAATGAACTTGTTCGTGTTTGGGTCTTCTTCCCCCCACATGTAATACTGGTGTCTCAATTTCTATGAGTCATACAAATAAAACTGATTCCTAGGTTGAAAGAGGACTTTTCCAAGTGGATGGCATGGGGGTCAATGAGGTTATGTGTGTGGAGAGCCTGCAGTATAGAAAGGCAGACATTCTGGAATATTCTTTTCTGCTTTTCTTTCTGTAATGTATTCAGAAATACTGAATACTGTTACTAGGCAGAAATGACAATTTCCATTAGAAGGCGGGCCCTAGACCTGTAGTTTGCTGCCTGTGAGACCCCTGACCCCTTATGCGTGACATCCTAATAAGGGGATGACAGATTGGGACCTCCTCCTTCTAGTGGCAACGTGCTCCTATGCATCCTAGACACCTACAGATTCTCTCATTATTCAGTAAAGTTCCCCCGACGCTCTCCCGTCATTCATTACTGTCCTTTTGTAGCTTAGAATCTCTTCACTGTATCAGCCCAACCCAAGCTGGTATTTTTAGGTAAAGACCTCAGAGCTCACGTGCCTCAAGGCAAAGGGGATATTGAAAACCTGCAAGAGGAAACACACTCTCATGTTCCCTTTCAGGGTCATGAGCTGAAGGGTAACAGCCAGGGAGAAACATTCTGGGATGAAAGCAAGACCTCCATCCACCTTTCGCTCCCATAACCTGTAATGCAGAAGCCAGACCACATCCAGGCAGAGTTTTAATTATCTCCTGCAGAGGGGGAGGAAAGGGCTGGTCTTTGGGGAGTAGCAAGGACCAGTGCTTTGCTCCAGCCGCCTCGGGTAGGAGGTGTGGGCACAACGCAGATGAGGAAGGATGTAGCTGATGCAGGGTGATGAGTATCAGGCCCCTATGCTTCTCCCTCTTCCATTTGGAACCTGTCCTCAGAGCACAAAGTCCAAGCCTCAATGCACACACAGTCACACCGGACTGTCCTTCGTGTCTCTCTGCTGCCACATACACACCCATCCTTCACGAGAAGGAAGGATGTGTATCCTTCCTCCCCACTGCTCCTCCTTCTCTGGGGGAAGACACCCACACACTTCCCTTCCAGCCGCACCTGCCCTGAATTAATTCCCGAATCCCTCATGGTTCACTGATCTCCCCATGTGCCTGCTTCTTTCTCTTAGAATGTAACCATCTATCCTTCAATGGCGGGTTTATTTCTTTTTTTTTTAAAGATTTATTTTTATTTATTTATGATAGACATAGAGAGAGAGAGAGGCAGAGACACAGGCAGAGGGAGAAGCAGGCTCCATGCCGGGAGCCCGACGCAGGACTCGATCCCGGGACTCCAGGATCGTGCCCTGGGCCAAAGGCAGGCGCGAAACCGCTGAGCCACCCAGGGATCCCCGGTTTATTTCTTTTTGATAAAAAAGTTTTCTCCTCATTGAAAAAGCAATGCATGTTCACTTTGGACAATTTAGTAATATGTAGAAAATTTGAGAGAAACACATAAAAATTAATTTTTCAATCCCTAGCCAGAGGTAATGTTCTGTGAACAGCTGGCTATATATCTCTGGTATAGATCTTTCCATGTAGAGATATACAAATATTTAGATTTTTTCCTTTTTTTTTTTTTTTTTTACTAAAAGGGATCATAATCTGTATATCATTTTATAATATGCTCTTTCTGCTTAATAGGCTAGCTGTCGCTTGTGGGTTTTCCTTTTGTACACAATTCTATTAATACGTTACATCTCATCTCATAGTAAACATGAGCTCCTACCTTTCCAGCCCTCTATCTCTAATGCCTAATCCAGGGCCTGAGATATATTAGATGTTTGGGGTTATAGTGCCCTAATTGGGCTAGAATATTTACGTCTTCTGACCAACCATTGCCTGAATGAGTATAGACTTTTTAATCCGTTCTGGTTCTATAAGAGAGCTTGCAAACTCCAAGCCTTTGAGGGCAAGATAGGAAACAGATAAGAAAACTGGCCCAGGTCTAAGGGATGGCCAGGTGTGGGGACTGTGCCTACAGAAGATCAAATGTCTTGTCTGTAGGTTTGACCATCTCTCAGCTCCAGCCAACTGCTGCCCTAGGGGGGTGCCAGGATCAGGTCAGTTCTTATCCGAGTTTTATAGAGAGGCCAGGAATCCAGATATGTGTATGAAATGCACAGACTGTTTAAACCTTGGTTCAGGCCACAGTAAGCACACGTGAAGGGCAGAGGGGGTAACAAGCAGTTAGTTTCTTCTGTAATATGCTGATGTGGCCTCTCCAGTCTCTAGCATGGTTTCTTCAGTGCTTGGACACATAAAGGTGGAAAGGAAAGGACACTGAAGGCTCGGTGCTCAGTGTCAGCTCAGACACCATTTCTAGAAAGGTACAATTTTAGGAACCTATCCCTCCTCCTAGAGCAGAGGTTCTCGACCATGGGGGATTCTGCAGAACCCAAGCAGAGCCTATGGAAACATCTGGGGGCACTGCTGGTTTTGCAAATGAGCAGGGGTAACTATTGGCATCTACTAGTGGGTAGAGCCTAGGGATATTGCTGAATATCCTACAGTCCCCACCACAAAGACATAGCCTTCAAATATCAGCAGTGCTGAGGTGGAGACACTCTGGAGGGGAACAGGGGTTCTCAACCTCTGCTACACACAAACACACTTGCGGGGGAGAAGTGGGCTTTAAAAAGTTATTGATACCAGGATCGTACTCCATAACAAAGAAATCAGAGTATCTAAGGATGAGGCTCATATTTTAAAAGTTCTCAAGCAATTCTAACACTGCCTGCATGAGATCCAGGAGAGTAAACAACAAACTTCCTGCATGCATCTATCATAGGCCCCCCAGCCCTCCGCAGAACCAACTCAGAGCTCTGCTCTAACAGGTGCTCGACATACATCTGGCTGCCTGTGTGGGGAGATAGATTAGTGGCCCATGATTAGTCCCCTACAAACTTTGGTGCTGGATTTAGATTGACTTTCAACGTTCTATTGGTAGCTGATACAAGCCTTTCTTTTTTTTCTTTTTACTCAATTATTCAGTACATCAAAAGGCTACAACTTCCAGCAGTCAGCAGCATACCAACATGCTTTCCATTGGAATAATTACTTCTGAGAGTGAAAGGTACAGAAACAATCTGGACAACATACTCATGCCAAAGGAAGCTTACAAAATTAATTCGCAATCTTTTTTGTCACCCCTCCTTGGTCATATGCAATGAGGAGAATTAGAAATTGTATATTAAACGCAACCCTGGAAACTTTCATTGCTATCACTCAAGGAGATGGGAAATAGGGAAAAACAAAACAAAACAAAACCCAAACCAGAGCAGCAAGGCAAGTCTAATAGCAGGAAACCACTCACACTAACCAGATTTCCCTGTAACCAGAATTATTTGATGGGCAACTCACATTTAATCAAGTCAGGGGCAATTTTCACAGGTTCTGATAGAAGCTGTGAATGGGTGAGAGATGAACAGGGACCGGAGCTTTAGTACTGAAATCTCCACCAGTCAACTAACCTACCTGCCAATTTCTATTCAAGGGAATGATATTCTCACCCGTGGCTCCCTGGGGTCAGCACGGGGGCCTCCAGCCAGGTGCTCAGGACACCTGGGGCCTTTATCCAGAGCCAGGACACTGGACACGGAAATGCAAGGGTTCACAGGATAATCCCATCCCTGGACACTGGAGCCTAAGGAGGCAGATGCAGGAGTAAACAAGCTGTTTGAATGGGGGTAGAGGTAGAAGGGACAGACTGCCAGACAGAGCAGGTGCTGGAGGACTCTGTAGGGCAGGGCACTAATGCAGCCCTAGAAGAAGTGATAACCTGGGAGGAGGCTTCTTAGCTGCAGGTAAAGAATTATTATGCATCTGAAGGACTTGACTGAGGACTCTCCTGCTAAAAACAGCAGCACGTGCAAAGGCCCAGAGATAACGGACAGCTGGGTATGTTGCAAAACCCCAGGAATTTCAACACAGCAAGTCATTCGTCAACAGGTGGGGGGAGTGGGGAGGTTGAGGCTGGAGAGGCAGCAGGGCCAGTCTGTGAAGGCAGAGGGTCCTGACTACAGAGAGTACAACCAAGAGGTTTTCTCAAGGAAAGAAAAGGTGAGAATCGCAAAGAGGTAAGTTGCAGGGTCAGAGGAAGACACTGAGGTTGGTGTCAGACAGACAGACAGACCTCCATGTCAATTCCAGTGCCACCAGGTTCTGCATGGCCTGGGGCATGTGACTAGTCTGTAATTGGGGCATAAAAATCACACCTCCTTCCTCAGGTTGCTGTAAGGATCAGCAAGAGAAGCAGCACAGAGCTGGGCGGGCAGGTGGAGGAGTGGCTTCATTCACGCCTGGAGAGCCTGAGGACTCCAGCAGCCAGTGAAGGGAAGTATAAGAAGGGAAAGAGGGAAGATGGACGAGGAAGACTTTGGTTGCTGGAAAAGGTTTTGTGGGAGCGCGGAGACAAGAAGGAGAGTAGGAACGAAGGAGGGAGAGAATGCACCAGGAATATATCCCACCATTTGGCATTTTCTCAAGATCCTGAAGCAGAGATATAAAAGACTGAAACTGCTTTCTGCTCATTTTTGGACGGTGGCCTGAGATTTCTTTGATTCTAGGCCAAGCTGTCATGGGCTGTGAGTGACGTGTGGAAGGCCTGTTGCCTGGCCCAAAAGGGCTGTTGAAAAAGTTTGCTGTTGTGAGCTTTAGGATTACAGCTGCTCTTAAGACTAGATTGTCACAAGGGCCCCTTTGCACAATACATACGGCTCTGAGTTCCCAAATCCTTCACATTCACCTGCTGGACGCCAGGGCAGGGAGAAATGTTACTCCCACCAGCCCTGGGCCCAGGTCTGTCTCCATCTCTGACTGGTAATCACAGGAGGAGAACCTCTCTGCTTTGCAGACAACATGAGGCCTCAGTAATGTGAAGAAAAGGCAGGTGTCTGGAGGAGAAAGGATATGTCCAGAGGGAAGCAGAGAAGCTCACTATCCAATAATTGCATTCCACAGCTTGCTGTTTCAGCAGCTGGAAGCAGTAATGGGCCTGGTTAGGCTCTTATTCAATAAGACTCTTGCACATGAAAGACCAAGGGAAATGCAACTTTTAAGACTTTTTTTTTTGGGGGGGGGGTCAGAGAAGGCTCTGGAATAGAGACTTGTTTGGTCTCAGGACACCAGTTTATAGAGTCCATTTACTTCTAAAAACAGGACAATAACCAAACATGATTTATAGAACTTTTTGGATATTAAAATGTTAATAAAGTGGCTGTCATGAAAACAAATAGCTTATATTTTTATTTTAACCATTTGCAAGGCCTCATCTCTTTTCTAAAATTCATTTCCAATCACATAAAGAAATTGCTTTATCATCTAATTGAAAAAAAAAATCAGATTCTCTCTCCCTCCCTCCCCACTCAAGGTGATTTATTTTCTCTATGGAAAAATGTTAATAAATGGCCAGGAATCTAAATGTTAAAAGCAAAGAAAAATGAAATCTTTGGAGATGAAAATAAGTGATCGATTTTTCTTCTTTCAGAGAAATTGCTGCTCCCAAAAGACACAGAATATGAGGAGAAATAAGTAATTACAACTCTAAATTCCTTTAAAGCAGCCACTCAGCCCTCTTCTTGTCTTTCACTTCACCTAGACATTCCTAGACATTTCTGGACAACTTCTGGATGCCAGCCCTCACTTGGGAAACTCACAGATCAGAGCAAATGACAAATACTTTTAGCAGATCACTGCAGTGAACTGAGGGCGCAGCCTCCAGCAGAGATAGGTGCTAAGAACCACAGAAGCAAGAACACCAAAGAGAAAGAAGAGAAGGAATGGCCTCACAGAGAAAGGGGAATTTGAGGGTATGGACAGGTGAGGAGGAGTGTCCAAATGGAGGAAGAATGAAAAGACACCTGTTGTGTGGGGGAAGGTGGATACCACAAACCAAAAGGGAGTAGAGCTGAAGGGATTGCATGAGGACAGATGTGTCCTGAAGACACATACAAAGCCAGGTCAATGCCTAGCTCTTATCCTGCAGGTGACAGGGTAGCACCAGAAGGAGTCATCGGCAGGGTTACAGAAATCATTTTGGCTGCAGTATAGAAGATGGCCCAGAAGGGGGCGGTCCTGAGCTGTGAGGCCAATTAGGCAACTGCTGCACAAATGCCAAGCAAGACACCAGGAGAGCTCGCACCAGGGCCCTGGTGTTGGATGCAGAAGGCAGGCAGGTGTGAGAGACACCTGGAAGGTGGGATCAGCATGGCTTGATGACCAGTCCCTTAGGGTCAGGTTTTCAAGCAGAGAACAGGGAAAACCGCAGGCTGACAGCCAACTGGACAATTCACACTGAGGAGGAAAAACAAAACCCCAAAAACTCAAAACCAAAACAAAACAAAGTTTAGTGGGGAGTGGAAAAAGGTGGAAGGTATTTAGTTGAGAATAAAAAGATAAAAGGAACTGAGTAAGGAAGGGGTTAAATTAGTGTCGATAGTCTCAGGCTTGGAGGAAGTGTCTGTTAAATGGTTCTCCAGCTTTTCTTTACACACTTCTGTTGATGGGGAGCTCATTACCTGTAGAGTCAGGCTATTTCACTGATACACTTTGTGAGTGCCCTGAAATACAATCTTTTTCTCTGCCTCCATAATGTACAGCTTCCTTTGACATTTTTATTTTTAGTTGCTCAATGACACTTTTTGGAAACCTATTTGATTTAGCAGGAAGGTCTGAATGACCTGGGAGTCCTCCCATCCCGCTGACAGAGGATGCTCCACTGGAGCTTGGAGGAGACTGAAAAAAAGTCACAGTGCAGGCACACAAAGTATAGAACACATGTTGTTGCCCACGACTGCCCCTGACCACAGGTTTTAAGCTACTTTGGCTGCCTGAGTCCCTGGTCCCATCCCATCCCGTTAGAAAATCACCAATACCGTGCTGTTGCAGCCAGCAAAGCAGGCAGACAGGTAGGTGATGCCATCTGCCCCACACACTGGAGTGAAGGAATCGGTTTGGCATTCACAGTTTTTATTGCAGGGCGAGTAGGGATCCAGGGCCGAGCCAGGTGCTGAGCTGGAAGAGAGAGGAAACACGGAATCCATCAGAGGAAGGTCAACTTCTATTGGATCTCTCCAGGGACAGCCTTCTGCCCTCTGCTAAAATGAGGCACCTGGTACCCCTTCCTCCTCCTCTGATCTTACCCCTCCCTGTCCTGAAAGGACCAGCCCAGCACCGCCACTGAGAGCCATGCACAACGGTGGCAGGCTGCGAGCTTCCTCTGCCCAGAAGAAGAAGAAGCCTCTTCTTGATCAGCTCAGAGCCACCTCCACGGCAAGGCTGCTCATGATCACTGCAGCCTCAGCCCGTTCCCCCCTCCCTGACTCAACACCACTGCCATCGGGCACAGCCCAACACTGACTTCTCCCTCCTTTGGGTCAGTTCTCGTCTGTCTCATTCCTCCCTAGCAGGCAGTGAGCTTTGTGATGCTCAACACACCACTACCACTACACTGGCTTCGATAACTCTCATCTGTCTGATTGATTCAACTTCCTGAGAAAAATAACTCAAGTTATTTTAAATTTCCTTTTGTGCCATTAAAGGCACAATTACCTAGAGCTCGCAGACTGCAAAGGGGAAGAGGATGGAGTGGGTGTTTTCAGCTCTGTAAGAGAGGAAGTGTCATTTCCAGCCTCCCAGGGTTCGGACCACTTCATAGTAATGATGATCTGACAATTTATGTGCCAGCACCGTTGATGGTACCTCGGATATTATTTTACTTATTTTCCAAGTGACCCCGGGGGGTTGATAGAGAAGGAAACTGAGGCAAAGCCAGGCTGAGATCCCACCCAAATATATGTAATTCGTACATGGCAAAGCGAGGGAGGAGGGGCTGAGGTTTGGAGCTCTACCAATTTGGGCAGAGCTGGCAGTTGGATTGTAGGCTCTGAACTGTTTTTTTTTTTTCTTTTTCCCATGAAGAAGAACCTCATTATCGTAAGACCCTGTGCTTTGAACCACTACAAGTTTACTACTTGAGAACTGGCACAGTAAGGCTGGCGGTCTCTCTCTCCAAATGCTGTTATTTATGGCATGCACAAAGCAGAAGGTGCCACATTTGGGAGAGGAAGGAATGGGGGGTAGGAAGAGGTGGGGGGCAGAAGAGGCCACGGTGCTAATAAAGGGGATGGAGGGACACACAGTGGCTGGGCTGGGCATGGATTTACAGACAACTGCCTCTGCCTATGTTCTCCTATTCAGCTCGCTTGATCTTGTCAGGTGGCAGATAAGCCCAGCTCTCCTGTATCTTCTGGATACAGACTACAGGAGAAAACCTGATGGCCTGCCTGGAGGAGGAAACTGGCATGAGGAGGAACTGGTATCCCACAGGTCGATTCTGCTGCAGCCCTGATGCTCCAGGACTCATCCCCAAGCAGCTTCAGTCTCACACAGAAAAGGGGACAGCTGTTCCTGCTCCGTACATAAACGCTCTCCATAATTCCCACTGGGGGCAATTCTGATTGGACTCTAGATCAAAGCCTTGAGATAACAACTAGAAAAAAAGTGTCCCACAAGAACCAACTTTCTTCCCTTCTCCTTCTTTTCCCCTTTTATTCCCCATCCTCTGTCCCCTCCCATACTTATCAATACCTACTATGGGTGAGACCCTATAATTACTGTGGGAGCCTAATGATAGCTTCTGATAATTTCTGGAATGGGTGAAATCAATTCTGTCTTTCATTTAGAGCTGAAGTTTAAAGGGTGCCTGGGTGGCTCAGTTGGTTGAATGTCTGACCCTTGATTTCAGCTCAGGTCCTGATCTTAGGGTCGTGAGATTGAACCTGAGTCAATCTTGGGTCAGCGTTGGGCATGGAGTCTGCTTAAGATTCTCTCTCTCCCTCTGCTTCTTCCCATACTTCTCTCTCTCCCCATCTCAAAAAAGAAAAAAAAAAAGCTGAATTTTAAAATAAAATTCATCTGTATTATTTATCTTCAATTATTCCTAAAGTCAAATGCCAAAAATGGTAATAGGAGTACTGTGAGGAATGAATGTGATGGTCTCCCCTGGCACGCTTCTGGCTCCTGTTGAGCGGAATCATCTGTGCTCTCCACCCAAAAGGTCCACGGTGATTCTTCAACCCTGAGAGGACAATGTGAAGGCATCATTGAACCCTCCACTCATGGTCACTAGGGACAAAGCTGGCTCCATTACCCTACCATGAAGAAAGAGTCCAGGCACCCCTGAGCAGGCAGGCGTGGAAAACGGCTATTTCTGGGACTTACGTGTTTCCATAGGGAACAGTAACCCCAGCCACAGGGCCCGTGTCACAGCCCAGGAAGAGGAAGGAGACGTAGCAAGCTGTGGACACCAGGTTGACGAGCATGGCCATCCGAATGGCCCCGAGGGCAGAAAGACTGAGCTTCTTCACCAGGAGACCACCCAAGAAGATCCCCAGACAGGCACATGGGATTGCAGTCATCCCTGGGAGAAAAACAGAGGGGGCGGGGACTGTTAGCAGGGAAAGCAGGGCCAGTTGGCGCTGACAGAGTGGTGCCAGGCTGGGGGCCGAGCCCTGCACAGACCAAATTCCCAGTGACACCACTGCAATGGTACATCCCCCACGCTGCCCCCAAGTCTCCATGAAGGGCCTTATTTCTGACCTTGGAGAACTCACAGAAAACTGGGGGACACAGACATGGAAACATTCAGCTATTAGGAGTCTAAGTATAGACATATCTATATATATATAGATATATATCTATCCTGCTAAGTAAGGGATCCTCATGGGAAAGACACAGCTGGTGTTGGGAATGACCAAGAGACAAAGACGGACAGGCTGGGAACATGCACGTGCGTTTTAGGGAAGTCATGATTGGGGAGCACTGACGTGCCATCTGTGCATTTTAGAGGTGATGTGGGAAAAGGGATTCAAGATCACTTGGGGATTTTCTCTCCTTTCCTCATTAGCCAAGGAGGGCTTCATTGAAAGGATCTGGTGGCTGTTTAAGCAAAGGTCCCAGAGCTCACCAGCCTGTGGACATGGTGTTTCAAACAGCTCCCAGAACTCTTGGGAAGTAGCATCAATCAAATCAATATGTTTTGTAGCTCTTGGTGAGTAATTGGCCTAAAAAATTTTCCCCTCTCTTACAAACAGAGCTATCTGCAAGGCAGCAGGACCATAAACCTGTTATTTCTGACTCTCAGAGACTTGTGGAATTTCAGAAGGACCAAATGGTGCTAGGGTTCCAATCTCCTATTTGGCTTTGCTCTGTCCTGATTCGCTTCATCTAAAACTCAGCTTTAAATTACTGTGCGTCATTTATCCACCGGGTAGACTGTGCATGGCCAATTTCCCAGTCTAGGCTGTCTCCTCCTTGCCAATCAACAGACCTCTAGGTCAATCGACTACATCAACCAGCTGGTATGTGCTAAGGGAATGCAAATTAATTTTAATATTAGGGGAAGAAAAACATAATCAGGAAGGCTGAGCTCTGCAAGAAAATAGCACAAGTCACATTTAAATAAAAACGTATGATATCTCTGCATTATTTGATGCTCTTGGAATACCTACGCTTGGTTTTCTCTGGTTCTTGGTATAGGAATGACCTTTGTGATCTAGCCCCCATGTGCCCCTCTCTGCTCACCCCACCCCCCGCCCTCCTGGCCCAAAGCTCCTCCTTTCTCTCTCTGGGACAGGCCAAATCCATTCAGATCCCCAGGTTTTGCACCTGCTGCTCCCTCTCCTGGGACATTCTTCTACTGTGTCTCTACTTGGCTGGCCCTGTACCCCCTTCAGAGATGCCTTTCCCAGACCATGCTACCTAGAGTGGGTCCTATACCCCACCCAGGGGCTCCCTATCATTCCTCACCCATTTTATTATCTTCATGGCTCTCTCCCTGCTATCTGCAGCTGCCTTATTCGTATTTGGACTTTTGGTTTCCTGTCCACTCTCCTCCCTCCTGACGTGCAGCTTCCCTGAGCACAAGAAGCTTTTCCATCCCGTTCAGTCCAGCACGGTTCCCTGTGCCTGGCACAGGGTGGACACTCCAGGCTTCTTTTTGGGGTGAATGAAATGGCGAGCAGGTTGGACCTGTGTGAATGAACACTGGTGAGGACGGGCCCACGCCCAGAGAGCAGGCCTGGGCTTGGTTTCGTTTCCTAGCAGAGGAGGCTGTGGGGAGCGTCACCTGGTGAGGATGGTAACTATGGCAATAACAGGCTTTCAGCGCTTTTTCTCCCAACCGTCATCAGGCCGCTCTCTTCCTCCCTGATGTGTGTGCAGCCTTGGCATTCAGTTATCAGAACTTCCCCGCAACTCCATCCTCATTACGTTAACCTATGCAGATTGAGTCCTTTTTATCTTCATGCATAAATCCATGCCATCAGTGCCTTAATCATCTACATTGCTCTTCTCCGGACTCTGCC
This sequence comes from Nyctereutes procyonoides, assembly GCF_905146905.1. Classification (NCBI taxonomy): domain Eukaryota; kingdom Metazoa; phylum Chordata; class Mammalia; order Carnivora; family Canidae; genus Nyctereutes; species Nyctereutes procyonoides. The sequence goes on along the minus strand of NW_026575047.1, from coordinate 44,118,422 downwards.
CCATTTGCTGATGACTCCCAGGGGGGCCCAGGGCTCTGCGCTGATGCCCCAGCCTGCAGGGAGCAGGGGCTGAGCACCTTCTGATCCCATTACCTGTCTTTGTTTTGTTTTTGTTTTTTGTTTTTTAACTATTAACAAGACTTTACTTTTTAATTCTACTACTTTTTAATTCTACTTTTTAATTCTAAGCTACTGCAGATGGATTATTTAATCCTTTTGCTCTCCATTGCCAAAATAACAAAGCTGGAATTAGCTGATGGTAAAAGCTCTCTATGTTTATCACCTCATCTCTTTTTTTTTTTTTTCCATTACCTGTCTTTGTGCCCTGAGTGCCCAGTGTCAGCCCCCATTGCAGGCAGCCCTCTAGGGAACATGCTGATTTGAGTGAGGCCCCAAGCAGGACACAAGAAGAGGCCATGCATGCTGCCAGCGTGGACTGTCGGACAGATGGTTGGACATAGGAGCCAGCAGGTGGCTTCTCTGCATGGCAGGAGAAGGTCCTCCCCTGCCAAGCACTAGACAGAGTTGCTGGGAAAGAAACAGGTGAAGAGGGGGAGATTGTTTTTTTGACCTTCTGCCCTGAAGACTATTGATTTGTTTGTCAATAGAAACTGTCCTGAAAAAGAACACAGCCCCAACATCGAAGCAACCGTGCAAATGTAATGAGAACATAAGAACAGAAGCTACAGAAATGAGGAAATGGAGAAACTCGGGCTGCTGGAGGGCAAAACCAGAGACATTCCAAAAATAACAAAGAAGTTATGACTTTAATTATAAAGAGACCCACTTTACCCTACCTCTGTCAGACAGGTACTGGAAAGCTGCCTGAATTTTGCTAATACTTCTTACAAGTGACAAGTAACAAAAAAGTGGATGGCAAAGTGTTATTTGTTAAAAAAAGAAAAGAAATCAGGTTCATGGTAGGCTAGCCATTCCAAGGAGACACTATGATCCAGGTGCGTCATCGTAGCAGGCTTTCATGTTTTTTTTTTTAAATTGATATACATTATGTCCTGGAAAGTGCACAAAGCTTAAGGAAACACCAGATTCCTTGCATCCATATATACCCCTATCACCACCACTCAGATCAAGTTTGGCACATTCCCAGAAGCCCAGGAAGGGTCTCTGGTGGCTGCCGCCTCCCCCTCCCTGGACAATAGTTCCCCCATCATCATAGTCTTTATCACTTTAACTAAGCTTTCCTTCTTTAAACTCATAAATCTCTACACTTTTGTGCTTGCCGTCTTTCAGCTCTATCAGATTCATCCACATTGAGGCAGGTACGAAAATGCTTCCTTTCTCCTGCTGGGTGATAGCACTGTGCGAACATTCTATAATTTATATACCCCTTCTCCTGTCGACAGACATCTGGGCTGTATCCCGTTGGGGCCATCATGCACCAGGCTGCTCTGAATGCAGTTATATATGCGTATCTAAAGGAGTGGACTTAAACATTCATTTCTGTTGAATCCATGCCCCGAAGTGGGATGGATGGATCCCCGTAACAGGTGCACTGCCCAAGAGCTGTCCAAAGTGCTCACACCATCGGGCACTCCCAGCAGCGGTACCTGAGACTTCCTGTTGCTCCACACCCTCACCAACATTTGGTGCTATCAGTTCGGTGGATGCACAGTGGTATCTCAGTGTGGTTTTAATATGTGTCCTCCTTATGATGGGTTGGTACCTTTGCATTTGCTAATTGGCCATTAGGCAAAGAGACAGGAAGTGCTGAAGGAGATCATTGCTCTCAGCAAGTGATCTACCCCTACAGACCAGAGAAGGTAATTCATGGGGCTGGAGCTCTCTCTCAGATGCAGAGCCATACTAGCTGCATCTCAGTGGCCAGACTCACGTCTCTCTCCTCTTCACTGGCAAGACCTATGTATGAGCTCTTCTGTCGAGGGCTGTCCATCCACAACCCCCTCTCTTTCCTGTAAATCCCTTTCTGCTGGCTCTTCATCCCCCCCAACCCCACTGCCTTAGCAACCTCCTCATGTTTCCTAGCAACGCACCAACTCTCCCCCAGTTCCCCTCCAGGGACACACACCACCCACCTGCCATGGTCCCCTCCGGTACTCTATGGCTGAGCTTCGAGGAAAGTGTCCTGCAGCCGCAGACTACTCCTTCCCTCTTGGGGGCTGCTCTCCACACAGAGTATGGGCTCCCCACCACCATGTCTCAGACATAGCTCTGACACAGGCTGAAGGACATCCTGGTGGTTGCAGGCAATGGAGACGCTGTTGTCCTCATCATGTGTGTGCGCTGCTGCCTGCTTCCTCCTTGGAATCATCCTTGACTCCCATGACCTGTGGGTTTCTTTCTGACTTCGCCTTGGACTGCTGTGCTTCCTCACGGTTGGGACTTTATTCTTCTTTTCCAATTAACTTTCTTACTGTGGAACTTCCACTCCACGTCCCTGACTACCCTCAGATTACACCGATGCAACCGAACTTCTATTCCCCAGCAGGGTCTCCTTCCAGAGCTCCCATCAAGTACAGGACCCCACAGAGACACACCACAGGTGTCTCACACTCAGCAACTTCAAATGTGATCTCACAATCTTCCCTCATGGATCTGATTCTTCTCTGTTGGTTCCACACTGCAAAACTGGTGCTACCAGCCGTCGGAGCCCGAAATGCAGGTGTCTTTCCTCACTCTTCTGTCTCCTTTGTGAATCATGAAGCCACTTTGCTAACTACACATACGTGATGCTGCTTCCCACGAGGGCGAATTGGTTTTCCTTATCATGCCAGCTCCAAATAGCAGAAGGAGATGCCTGTAGTCTCCTACTAAGAAGGATGGTCAGGCCATGCTTGAGCTTGGGGAGAAGGAGTGTCATGATCCATTAATTATGTCTGCCATGGGCAGGGGTCAGGAAGGGAGTGTGTGGCTTCCAAGTTCTGTATTTGCTGACTACGTGTTTCACGCTGCCAAGAATATTCTTACTTTTTTATGTGTCTGAGCAAAGCCTGCTAACCTTTCAGGATATATCTTGATTCCTCTCTTCCTTCATCCTGTCTTCTCCCAAATTCTGTAGTTCACAGCTATCTACTGATCTCCTGGCCTGTCACAATGCTTCCTATGTACATTTCATATTTTAGCTCTTTATTATTACATCCCTTTGGCAAGTTTTACTGCAAGAATAGACTAAAATTCCTTCTGTACACAAACACCAGGACTACTGCTATTGTTGGAGCAGCAGAGTCTGGGCTCTTTCTCTGATGGGCCTTGGTAAATTCTCAGAGTATTACCTGCATGATAGCAGCCCTCTTCCCACCCAGGGGGACGGAGAGCAGACTCACCGAGCAGCTGGTTGGCAGAAGAGGTGGTAAGGTTAAATTGCTGCTCCAGGTACTTCCCCAAGAAAGCAGCGAAGCCAGCCACCACTGCAATCTCCATGCAGGCGGCCAGGATGATGCAGGTGAACACAGGGTTTGAGAGTAGGTGCTTGGTGACTTTCGGGATCACTGCAGGGAGAGAGAGGGAGAGGGTCATACACTGCACTCCCAGGCCTTCTGCCCCCAGACTCCCTTCTTGACACACTTTTGCCCATCTCAGTCAACAGCATCAGGAGTCACTCAGTTGTTCAGACTGAAACCTAAAACCTGTAAGTCACCCACAACTGTAGACTCTGGCTTTAAAATATATGCTGATATCTTGCCAATTAAGCTGAGAAGTACTATAACAGGAGAGACTATATTGTGCCTTTTCTTAGTTTACTGGAAACACTAAAATATTTTATAAGCAATGACAAATTATTTCCACCCCCCTCAAAAAAGAGTTTGGGGTTTGTTTCTCTCTCTCTCTTTTTTTTTTTACATTTTATTTATTTATTCATGAGACACACACACACACAGAGAGAGAGAGAGAGAGAGAGAGAGGCAGAGACACAGGCAGAGGGAGAAGCAGGCTCCATGCAGGGAGCCCAACGTGGGACTTGATCCCGGATCTCCAGGATCACATCCTGGACTGAAGGCAGCACTAAACTGCTGAGCCACCCAGGCTGCCCAAGGGGGTTTGTTTCTCAAGCGAAAAAAATATATATAATTACATATTATAAATTATGTTATATCAAGTATTTCTAAGCATCTATATATGTAGACCTGAGATGAATATTTATAACTCTGTATGTGTGTTAAGAAAATATATTTAATCTTAAAAAGCTTCAAGAAAAAAATTGGAATTCTAGTGCTTATGTATATACATATATGTGCTGAGTCAACCCCACCTCGTCGCCTGGTCTATGGCCACCTGCCCAGCAAAACTTCCATGAGCTCTCATGTGGAGGACTCCCAGAGCATGGTTTTTCACTTTTGATCTGATAAAATCATTCCCTACATGGTAGCCAGTGGGATCAACTCAAATCAGTTTCCTGCTCAAAACTCACCGATGGCCCATGTCTGTCTCTATAGCAGTCTGATGACTCTTCCTGCCACGTCTCTTTCTCCCTCCTGTCCAGCCTGCCTACCCCTGCTCTTTCTTGCTGGGTCCTCCTCACCTTGTGCTAGGGGCTCCTCCTTCTCTTGGGATGCTCTGCCCTCAGGTCTTCCCTGCATCTCTTCCCTCATTCTTAGGTGGTCTCTTCTCATCCAACCAGTTCCACCTCGAAGAAGTTGCCCACCCAGCCTGGTGCCCTGGACTTGGGTGAGAACTGATGGTGGGCAAAAGCACTTCGTGGCTTGCGTACTGTATTAAGCACCACCAGAGCCAGAAAACAGGTCCTGTTGAGGTCATGCACTTCAATCTTATTTTATTATATTCTGTTTTTCTTGAAGTATGTGGTTTTGTAGACCACTTAAGATTTTCTGCTTACATTGCTTTAAAAAACGTGACATTCATTGTTTTCTTTTTTAATCCTTTGAGTGCAGTCACATTATTTGGATATTCCTGGTGATTAGACTCCTTGGTATCTGGTCTTCCACCCAATCTCCTCAACTGTGGTATGACAACGGATCTTAGCAGTATGCAAAGGGGCTCTGCAGGTATAGGTACCAAGGCAATCCTGTCGCTCCAATATTTGTGCTATTATTTTAATGTGTACTTATAAAAATGTCAACTGAGGGGTTCCTGCGTGGCTCAGTTGGTTGGACGTCTACCTTCAGGTCAGATCATGATCCCAGAGTCCTGGGATCGAGCCCCATATTGAGCTCCCTGCTCAACAGGGAGTCTGCTTCTCCCTCTCTCCCCCCCGACTCATGCATGCATGCTCTTTCAAATAAATAATAAAATCTTCCCAAAAAATTAAAAAGTCAACTGAAACATAACCAATATATCAAATCTGTGGTTTCATAGCTCTCATAGCTTAAAATGATGCCAGGTTAAAACAATTAGATTTAAAGTTATTTAGAGAGAAGTCTTATGTAAATAATGGTACAGGTGGTAAGCAGATAAGGCAAAATGTATAAAAGTTATGTGCCAGGGACTACAGAAAGGGGAACTCTGTTCTGCTGTAATCATAATAACATGGAATATTTGGCATGTGGTATACTTTCCACCTGTGTAAACAGAAGAGAGAAACTGAGTCCCAGAAGGATCAAGTATTATTCTAAGTCTAGGAAGAACCAGTAGGTACTCATGGTCATACCAAATAAACAGGTGAGCAGGGAGTCTAATACTGCATTCCAAGGTGATGAATTAGCCAGCTGTCCAAAAGAAGAAAGCTAATTACACAGACTCAATCTCATCTCCTAGGAGATGAAACCTCTAAATGGCCCAAATCATTAGAATAAAATAATAATAGAGGATACATAAGTTTTTAATAATGTTAACAGATAAGCTCAATAAATCAAAATGGCAGAACAATGGGTCTGAATTGCCAATGGCAGGTACACACAGCTCAAAATTTATCATTTCCATGAAACATACCAAGTTTCAAAAATGAAAACCTAAAGAGAGGGACTTAAAGACCCTCCGACATAATAAAAGGAACTCAGAATCACCGTGGGCTGAGCAACCTGATCCTACATCCCAACTAAGAAACAGCCAGAGCTGGTGGCCTCTGCTTTTCTGTCATAGTTTCTCATAAAATTTACTAAAACTTGAGGAAGGTCACTCTTGGATGATGTAACTGTGTGCAAGCACGCATGCATACACATATGCCACAAAAACCCAGAAACTTTAAATCCATGGTATTCACTCATTTATACCTACTTTTTTGCAAAGGCACTAGCCTTTACATGTGTTCTGTTTATTTATTTACTTTTGCAGGGTCTTCAGCATCTAAGATAATCTGACTTTTTAAGAAATGTCCTTTCAAATAAATGTCTAAAAGTGGTTACACTTACAATCTATGTTTAAGTGTTGAGAAATTTTCCTTCGTTACATCCACATTATTTTTTAAGAAACGTACAAATGTTTAGAGGAATGTTGACTGTGTAATGTTTAAAACCGTGAACTGCTACACAAATAAAGATGCATACGTTGGGTGTAAACAAAGGGTAACACGGTTTCTGTCTTTAAACACAAAAGCCTGTTGGATGTTAAGACTCCATCACCATAAATGGCTGCTCACGAGTGAAGGCTGGTTTGCTATTGTGTGCAGCACTCTGTGACGGTATAATGTACCCATGATAAGGGACTTGGTTGACCCTGCCACAAAACACGAATCTCCACACTGTATAGGAACAGGTATGGATCACATCAGGCAACCACAGTGCCTCCTGGTAATGAGTGAATGTCAAAGCCCCTGGCTGTTTGTGTTTTGGTTTGGTTTGTGATAGAAACACTGTCGCTCCATCATTGTGCTCTTTTGGAATTAAGACATCTGAACTCTGGAAACACTGCCAACAATCAGTAGGCAGGTTGGGGGCATTCCAGGAAAATAATCATCTGCTATACTTTCATTATAGCCCTTATTTCCTTTGTTAGGGTATAGACCGTTCAGATGGGGACCTCAGAAAGAAGCACCACAGCCCCTCTTGCTCACAAATAAAATTGTTTGATACCAGCAGCATCCTCCAACTAGGAACTGTGCTCTCTGGCTCAGAAATGGTGCCAAAGAGGATTTATGTCTGATCACATTATTGTGGTCTTGGTAACTCCTTCTCCTTGATCATGGCTATCAGATTTATTTGGGGAGGAAGGGGGCATGTCTTGACAAAGGCAACTCCAGTTAATGGAATGTTTTCATCCTTTAGCAACCATTTTAATTATTCCAGAGATAATTCCACTTCAGTGGGGAAGATTCTTTGTTGAGATAGGAGAGCCTGCCTGCTTTTGTCTTAGTGTCTAATGACTAATTTCGCGTTGAATTAGATGTGAAAATCAGTAGGTTTGAGGATCATCCTACTGAAGACTCAGGGAAGCCTCAGTGGACCTTATTTGCATGAAGAACATTCTTTTTTCCCCTCTATCGGGCCGATTTGCTGCCAGAAATGACAGATTCCTCTTGCGTTCAGCTCTTTTGCTCCTACATTCTTCCCTCCCATTCTAGGTTTTATTGCAATGACTCACAACACTCTCCAAAGATTCCTTTTCAAAGATTCAGCCTATCCTCCAAAGCCCCAATTTGAAAAGGGGTATTAATTAGCTTGAACCTAGGGCTATCCCAGTATTTCAGGCTTTTTCATTCAAATGGGTTGTTAAACCTATAAAATTCTAACCTTCCAAGGAGGCAGCAGCTAATGAGGTGGCCCAGACAAACAGAAACTGAAGAACCAAGGCCACACCAGGCCACAGAACCCCCGTGGTCCCACGTAGCCAATTACTTCCCACCTACTGATCTAGCTTCAGAGGCTGGGAGCTGGGACAGGAGGTGGGCTGGTGTGCACCATGCCACCTCACCAGCTGGGGAGGACTTCACCTCTCATAGGGAGCCCGGTGCTGCCCTCCAGCAGGTTGATACAAAGAGCCAAACAGCAGCAGAGGAGAGTCCTCCAGGAAAAACAGGTTTTCCACTACTGTCTTTGGAAGACATTCCTGTAGGATTAAGATTTCCTGAAAACTTGTAGGCCCTCCAGGAGGGAGAAAGCCAAGGTTTGGAGGAGTTGTGAGGACTGATACAGAAAGAGCATCACCTGGGTACCAAGTACTCTTCTAGCCACTCACAACCAAATTGCATAATCCTCATGGCGAACCCGTGACCTTGGGGCTATAACGGCCTCTGTTTCCAGGTGAGGAAACCAAGGCAGAGAGTAGTCCCAGGGTGAGGGATGCATGGCAAAAACTCAAACCGTGGCACCTGCTACTCTGGAACATGCTCAGAGCCAGGGTGCTATTCTGGTTTGGGTTTTCAGAAATGCTGCTTGTGGTCAGAGGATGGAGCATGCAGAGACCACTCCTGATAATCAAAGGTATAGCTTCATGCTTAGAAAGAATATAAAAATTCCCACTAGGACTGGAAAAAAATGACTCCTGGGATTAGTCCATGTTTTTTGGAAGAGGAGAGGTAGGACAGGAAGGGAGGGAGATGAATGAAAGAAAGGCTTGCAGAGCCCAAAGGGGAGGAGTCCTGTACTGCAGACAAGTTTGACTGAGCAAGGTTGTATAAAATAAGGACCTAGTTTAAGAAGCTGGGTCACTGGGACCTGAATTCTATCTTCAAAACCAAGTAGGTCTGGGTCCCAAGAGCATCTCTCTGTCCCATGGATTGTTGCAAAGATTAAATGAGACCCATGCATGCAGAGAATGTGACCCAGGGCTTCTGGCACACATCTTACCGATGAGAGCAGAGTGCTAAGTAATACAATAGAAGTACTTGTTGGCTATGTTAGGGAGCAAGCCCTGGGGCTCGAAGGACATCAGAGCTGCCCTAAGAATGCCTGTGTATGAGCAGATGTGGTGAGGAAGCAGAGTTGGCAAGAGACTGGGTGGGCGAATGGAGTTCCTGGAGCTGCCACTGGAGCTACTGGCTTCCCAGGGACAGACATGCCCTCTTGCAGAGGGCTGGGTGAGTCAGGAGGTAGGGGACAGAAGTCCTTGTCCACCTCCCTTCCCCAAAACTGGAGGTGCTCTGGGAAGTGCTCACTGCAGGGCTCGGGCCTATTGCACTTGACTCTAGACATTTTAGCCCTCGGGCTCTCTACAGAAATTTGCCTTGACCTTCTTTTTTCTTTAATAACATTGCTGTCAATACACCATGGTTAATGCTCCCAGTGTGTGCAACTGCTTGGTAATTACGACAGTGACAGCTGACATTTGCTGGGCAACCAGCATCAGATGGGCCCTGAGCTGAGGGTTCCTAATGTCACTCCCACAGCTATCACAACAGGGACAGTCTCACTGTCTTGTTTCAGACACGAGGAAACCAAAGCTTCCTTAAGCGGCTGCATAAACCATGCTCCCAGAATGCAAAACTCAGGCCTGCCTGCACTCCAGAGCCCACCTCTAAATCTTTGGGTTTCTGTATGGGGACTTCAATCAACGGAAAAGTGTTTATTTTCTGAAAGATAAGTTGTCATGAAGTGTTTCCCAGTGCACAGGACACAGGACCCAAAAGCAAAGGGAACAGAGAAGTGGAAGGAGCAGGGTAGGGGTGAGATACACAACAGTCTTCGGGTCACGACCAAAACCCAATGAAAAGAGGAAGGAAGAGTAACAAAGATGTGGCCAAACACCACAATGGAGGCACGAGATTAAAGCCAAGGTAGGGTGAATCCTAGGAAAAATGATGTTTCCTGGCATGGCACGAACATTTGGCAGCCACTACGCTGGTTCCCCGTACCCGGTGCCGGCCATCATTACTGCACCAGTGTGTCCCTGGACACTCTTGCCTGGTCTCTCCCACATGAGGAGCCACCTGCATGCAGAGATGGAGCAGCCCCATCCCTAGATGTGGGCACTGTGCTCAGTAAGAGCAGATGCTTCATAAATGCAAGAGGGATTAAAGAATTCAATAAACAAACAAATTGCAGTCTCTAAAGGCAACTGTCACCATCTCTTAAGAAACATTAACTGTGGAGACAGGGACCAGTTCGTGATCACATCATGGGTCACATTCCGTAGGCTCATGGGCCATGATGGAATGGAAATAATTAGCGAATATGGCCATTTCCATTGCTGAGTCTAGAGGTATCTAGACTCCCCTGGATAGGGGAGGAGAAGAGCCTGGGAGGGAGGGGAAGCCTATGGTGCCAGGAACCTTCTAGAAAGGAGTGCCTATTGTGCACTGGCCCCAGACTGGCCACCTCGGGATCTCTGTGACCTTGTTGCTGCAGATAAGACTGTCTCCCAGTCTCTGTTCTGGGCAATCGAGGGACCCAGGTGAGCTTCCTGGACCTTCTCATTGCCAACTGCAAGACAGGTAATTACCAGGCTTCCATCTACCGGTCTTGGGAACAGGCTGAAGGGGACGTCCCTTGTATGGAGAAGGTCATGGTTTGAGTAAACAAACCAGAAGCCATCAGCACAGGAAACAAGTATTTACACTGAAAGCCAAGCATCGATGGGTGTGGATTGGACAGGGAAATCCAGAGCCAGTCAGTTCTATTGATTCTTTTTTTTTTTTTTTTTTAATTCCCAACTCCTTATAACACCACCAAGAAATCGTGGGAGAAAAAGAGTAGTGTTGGGTCCCATTAGCTGGTGTAAGCCCAAGCACCCCCCAGAAACACAGCTAGCTCCTGCCATTCCAGATCGGTGACCCACAGGAGAGTGAAGTCAGAAACACAGGGTGGCGGAGCCAGAGAAGAAAGCCAGGGGAGTAGCAAGCTCTGTTTCAGATCCAACTGTTATGTCTTTTCATGCCAGAGGTAGCAGAGGCAGAAAAGGATTAAAGAAATAAAGAGTGTCTCCTAAACAGAATGCCACTTTTGTAACTTCACACCAGCCCCTAGGAACCTTGTCTGGGAGCATGATGCGCCACCTCAGGGGTGGCAGGGCTGACTACATTAAGCGTTCACAAAAACTCGACCCATAGGAGAATGTACTGCTTGAAAGACAAAGAGCAATGCTCAGAAAAGACATGGTGAATTTCAGCACCTAAGAGAACAAAAATGCCTGTGTCTAAGCCGAGACTCCCTAGTGCTATCTCCTGAAGGGTTGGGTTTACAGCAGACCTTCTCAGAGCCTTCAATGTGCTAATGTCACTTATGCACCCCCAAATGGGTCACATCGCAGGATGTCCCAAGCTTATTTCGTAAGTAGGTCTCCTCCCCATGTTTTCATCTTATGGGCAAAACTGCTGCAGAAACAGCTCTGATGGAAAGCCTCCAAAGGACTCCTACCACCTCTCCTATTTATTTTCAAGTAGGGGTACATTTAGAATTGCCTGGAAACTTTAAAGAAATTCAGGAGCCTAGACCACCTCTCTCTTCCCCACTAGACTCATGGAATCAGAAATCCTAGGGGTGCGGCCTGAGTGTGGGTGTGTTTCAAGAAAACCCCCAGGATGGGACACCTGGGTGGCTCAGAGGTTAAGCGTCTGCCTTCGGCTCAGGGTGTGATCCTGGAATCCCAGGATGGAGTCCCACATTGGACTTCCTGCATGGAGCCTGCTTCTCTGCCCTCCCCTCATAAACAAATAAATAAAATCTAAAAAAAAAAAAAAAAAAAAAGAACCCCCCCCAGGTGATGCTGATTCAAACCTCTAGGTGGGAAACAGTGACTCAAAGTCCACACACTTTAGAAGAGCAATGCAAAAGCCCTCCAAATTCATTTACAATTTTACCGGTCTTACTGGGGTGGCCTTAAGTGCTAGGAACTCTGCTGGGTACAATAACAGACACCAGACTCCCTTCTACCATGAAGCCTAATCCCCCAAATGACATGTCTCTCTCCAATCTACCACTCGGGCATTTCTGCCTCTGCTCATCCTTCCCCCCCGCCCCGCCCAGAAGCCCCTCTCTTCTCTCTATCCACAGGGATCCTGCTCATCTTTCCAGATGGGGCTGAAATGCTATTCGTTTTATGCACTTGTCTTCGAGTCCTCCCTATGGTCTCAGCACATCCCTTTGAATTTCCCATGATCCTCACCACCTTCTATCCTGCATTCTAGCAACACTTCTTAAAAGCCCAAAGAGTTAACATGAACAGGAAAGCTCTAGGGTCAGATGGGATAAAAAAAATGCCAGCCAGCTTTCCTTAGAGCTGGCCTTCCAAGGGCCTTTAATATTCAAATATACCATATGGGTCTCCAAGAGGGTCACACACTATATAGACATTTCTTCAAGCTTATTTGGCTGTATACCTTTCCTCCCTCCCCCCATTGATTTATATTTCCCCTGAGCATCTCCAAGGACTTCTGTTCCAAGGAACACCCATAGGGAAACATTGTTTTCTAGCAGTTTCCTTCCTTCATTCAAAGAACACTTGTGGGATATCCACATTGTGCCAGGCTTTGTGCCAGGCACCCTCCCATGTGTAAACCTCAGGTGCTTTGTGGAAATGACTTGTGGCCTGTTCACAGACATAACACCCCAACACATCCTCCTCCACAGCTGGTAAGAATATGAGGAAGCCATTGGCCAAACTGGTCCTGGGGACCTACAAACATGACTCCTGTGGCATGGCAGCATATGAACTGCAGCCTGGTGCATGGTTCCCAGCATTTGGGAGGGCAGATGGTTTCCCTGGCCATGGAATCAAGAAAGAAGATTTTAATGGGAAATCCACGTGAGGGCAGAGCACAGTTCTGAAGACAAATGGTGCAATAAAAAACACTCAGCCATCTAGCCTGCAGAACAAGGGCTCTCAGATCACCAGGCTCCTCACAATAACAAGATGCTGAAAGGCACAGGCCCCTCATTACAGAAAATGTGGCAGGAATGGACTGCTAGCTGGCAGAGGATAGAGGAGGTTTGGTAGAGTTGTAGAAGCTAGAGGCTAGAGCCAGGAGCCGGGTCCCTCACGCCAGGCCAATGCGTGTGCAGCCCCTGCTCAACACCGAAAGAGGAGCAGCGGTGGCGATGAGTGTGCACCCTGTTCCTGACCCAAACACCTGTCAGGGAACTCACACAGCCCAGAGTCACCAATGCAAGTCAACTGGAGCAACTGGGCCAGCAGCCCCATCCCCACACAAGCAGGTCACCGGTGGGCCAGCCATGGCACTTAGCACGGGTGGAGCCCCGGCTGGACCCGTGTCCGCGGATGGGTCAAACACAGGTCAAAACTCTGGGAGGGGCTTGGGGGCGACAACAGCTTGAAGGAAAGCAGCAAACCATGGTGGGCTTGGGAGGGCACATCCAGTGATCCGTGTATCCCCCCATTTATCAAATATGTACTGAGCCCCTACGGACAAGAGCAGAAGCACAAACAGAGGAAGTCCTGGCCTTTGTGGAGCTTTCGGATGGAGTAAATGGATAATCACATACAGAACATGACCATGTCACGGAGAGCAATGTGCCTGGGGGTGGGGGCGGGCAGAGAAAAGTCCTAGAGGACATGATCATGAGCTGATGTCTGATGATGGGATCAGAATTCCAGCTGAAGGAACAGCAGGTGCACAGTCCCAGGGTGGGGAGGAAGCCTGGGGAACCCAGGGGCCTAGAAGGAAGCTGGTGAGGTGAGGCTGGCGTGGAGGGACAGGGAGGCAGTGGTGTGAGCAGTGGCTGGAAGGGCAGAGAAGCACCACTGGGAGGCCCCGTGAAGGGTTCCACCTCTGTCCCTTCGAGCTGGAGACAGCCACGGGATCAGATGCATTCTGAAACCATCGTCATGTACAGACAGATCAGTGGGGTTGGGGCAGACTAGAGGGCAGGAGATAACCCAAGGAGGCTGGAGAGAGAGTCAGATGGTGAAATCAGTAGAACCCAGGGATGGATGGCTGGAGGAGGGCAGGATGGAGAAGGTAACAGCCCCTGGCAGGATTCATCTCCCCTGCAAGTGAAGGTCCTCTGGAACTGGGCACTGCATTTCCTCCCGTGGAGAGGGAGCAAGTGGAACAGAGAAAGGACCTGTGTCTCTGTGTCTCTGACACAGGAAGGGTCTTTGTTCAATTGGCCCCAGCTCCAATTGGCTGATTCCCCTTCCTCCTCAGGCAGTTCATTAAAGGCTGGTGAATCCCCCAGAGAAACACAGTGGAGAGAGCTCGGGGTGTGGAGTCCGGGGACCTTTGCCCAGTCCCAGCTCCATCCTTCCCAGTGGTGATGACCTGGAAATGTAGTTTAACCCTGAGCTCTGTGATGGGATGGTTGGCATGGAGATCAGCTACACTCACACTCACGCATCAGCTGGATGGTGGGGGCCCAGTGGGAGGTCCCTGCGAGTGCCTGGAAACTCATCAACCACCCTCCACATTTTGGGGGTAGTAAGACTCTGAGCCTAAATCCCCCCTACCCCACCCCGAGCCCTGCCAGTTGGGCTGCTCCAAAAAGATAGTTGTAGCTATTTTTTCGGAGACAGGAAGAGGCCACTTGGCAGTCAGCGTGAAGTGTATAGAGAGAAGAGTGCTCAGTTTTGACTGCTCTTTCTTTCAGAGATCAAAGGCAGGGCCCTCCCTTCGGATTTTAAACCTCTGGAACAGTTACACTCATCCTAGCTAGAGAGCCCATCAGAGAGGGTCAGGATGTGCCAATGCTTGCAGGGAGTGGGTTCCTCCCGCCCTTTTAGCCTGTAGCTTCGTCTAGAAGACCCACTGTTTTACGGTACACCGGTGCTGTTGCAACCAGCAGCTGGAAATTTAAGTATGCTCTGCTGAAGTCGGCTAGCACCTGCCGAGGCCACTTCTCCATTAAGAGAGTCCATTATATGCCCCAAGATGGAGCATCACATTGTAGTTAGGAAGACAGGCACCGGGGCCCTGGCCAGGGTTCAAACACCTTTCCTTTCAATCTCTAAGCCTCAATTTGCTTTTTTTTTGTAAAATGATACCAATGCCTTATAGGGTTGGAGGATTAAGTATGATAGTGTGTGGAAAACCAGAGTTCACCACTGGTGAACATGAGTGCATGCATGCTGGCAAGAGGATACTCGTTTGTTTGTTCATCCATTCATTCAGTTGGTATCATCTACATGCCAGGCATTGTGCTGTGCAATGGAAATAAAAAGATGCATGAAAGCTTTGTCCTTGGAGAACACAAGATTTGGGCAAAGGCAGATAAGCTGAGAAGTCTCCAGGTGGTGGGATAACAGGTGCTTTGCAGAGGCTGGGTATATGACAGAGGAATATAGCTAATCCAGCACTGGACATGGGGGGTGGGTGGCACATGGGCACAGTGGGGCTGTAGGGAGGGGTTCCATGAAAGGTTGGGACTGAATCTAACCCAGAAGTGGACCAACAGAGGAAGGGTATTCCATTCCTTTCTCTTCCAAGAAGAGAGAGGGGAATGTCTGATGTGTTGAAGGAACCAAACAGAGCATGATGGGAAAGGTACACAGAGTATGGCTGCTGAAGGAGCCTGGATCCCAACCATCAAACCCCTTCCAGTGCAGGTGACACCAGAGATGTGAGATTTAACATACCAGCTGGTGATAATATTATACCCTTGTCTAACAGTCCCCTGAATTCTTTCTTCCCTCTGGGTTGAGACTTTAACAAAGTGTTCTACAAACTCTGGGCATCTAGATTCAGGAGGCCACATGGGTGCTCTCTAGCCCTCACATGGCTACAGCATAGAAAGGATGAGCGGACACAGTGCCAAACACAGAGGAAGGATGGGACGGGGTGGGGTGTGTCCTGAAAGATGAATCAGCCAAATGCTCTGAAGAAAATGGTTGGGGAAGAGGAGTGTGAGAGCCAGGGCACAAAGAAAAAGCTATTTGGGGGCACAGATGAAATGCAAAAATGTGTCTTGGGCTTGCAGACTCCCACACAAGAAGATACTGGAGTTTAACAAACCCAAGCGTTTGTTTGTCTGCTGCCTGCTTTGTTAAACAGTTATGTGACAGTCACTACAAGATGGGGACTTCTGGGCTGTGTGAGAAATAACAGCTTCTCTACACAGTTATAGAACACCACTCTGGGCCTTGTGTCTCTCCTCAACTTCTAAGAGTTGCAAACCCAATGATGGCCAACTTTGTTGGAAAGAGACCATCAAAGCCCACTTTTTGGAGGGGGGAGAGCACCCTGAAAAGTAAACTGCAAGCCTAAACTCCTATATCACAGAGCTCGGTTTCCTCATCTATAAACAGGACACCATATGTTAAAGCCAAGGGGAGTTAAGCGGTGTGGCCAAGACTGCAAGACTAGGAAGTGGCTGAGCTGGGTCGGAACCCAGATGAATAGCCCAGCTGCTCTCCCAAGAGCAGGGGAGATCGTCTCAGTCCCAGCCGGAGGGAGGATGGAGCAGCTGCTCTTGGGACACAACACCAGCTCTTCTTAGGAGCTTTCCCTATCTGTAGAGCATGGCAGGGGACGCGGACTGATGGCCAAAGAAGAAACCTATTTGCAAACTCAAATGAAACAGATGAGAAATGGCAACATACCTATTTTTAGACCAATGTTAATTCCTCCATATGCGATGCTACTCAAGCTTATCTGTACTGCACACTGCCTGGAGACCAGGGTCTTTCAAGGCTGCAAATTGGATAAAGAGTTTAGGAGCACCGGGTGACACTGCATGGTGCTTTCAGTGGAAATGTCCATGTGGCAAAAACACTGAATCACATGGAAAAATGAAGGATGTAAACGACCATGGTCCCTTATCCATGTGCTGGCGTATGTAAAATTTGTTTATTAGCATAATAGCTCATGTCACCGTATTTTGGTTCCTGGGGATTCTTCTGGACACACTGCCTTCCTTTCCTGCTGGGACATTCTTTAGGTCCATTAATAGACCTACGGCCTCTGGGGATTGCTAATTCTAATTAAAAATCATTAATTATGAGAAGTGGAGTCTATGTATCTACAGGCCACAATTTATGATCACTATGGCTTGCAATGAGTCTCAGACCTGTCTATCCAACTGTGTACTTGTCAGCTAGGCCATGGAACGTCTAACATTCAGCTTGCCATTGCTTCAACTCTGCCTATTGTGTGTCACCCCCCACCCCCAATGGCTGCAATGTAAGTTCCAGAATATAAGCTGCCTGGGTTACCACTGTGTCCCTGGAGCCTAGCAGGATCTCAGTACATGCTGAACAAAGGAGTTAAGGGGCAATTGAATCATAATCCAAGAATTCTGAAGACCCAAGATGTGGGCTCTCCCCTGCCTGTCTCCTGAACGTCCATAAATTCCTCTGCTGCCTGGCACTGCCATCCTTTCCACATTAGGCTGCCTTTGCTGGCTTACTGCTCTGTCCCTACGCTGGATGGTAAGTACTTTGGTAGTACAATTATAGCTTTTCATCTTTGCATCTCCAGAGATGAAAGTTAAGAGAAGACTTGGGTAGCTCTTGAAATTGGAGCTCTGGGCAATTACCATGGGACAAAGACCCAGAAAGGCTGCCACTGCTTTGGTCCAGGGTGTCTCCCGTTAAGGAGACAATATTGATTGGGTCAGCCCCATTTACTCCTGCAGATCTGGTTACTGGGACACTTTGTAAGGCTACCTGTGCAGTAGACATCACCCTCTGGCCAGCTGTTTGGGTGGGAGTTGGTGGGGGGCTCTTCTATTAAGCATAAACTCCTGGGAGTCCAAGCCAAGGCAACCCCTGAGGACAAAAAGTAGATGGCCGCCTCCTACTCATGCATTTCTGCAACTTACAGAGATGACTTTTAAGATCTTCTTTGGACAGTTCCAAATTTCTACTTTGGTAGAAACGATTGTGGAACATGGGTTCAGACATAACAGCAGATTATTAATTAGTCTCTTCTGGGAATTAGCACAAGTTCTTGCAATCCCTCTCTGATGAACACTATTAACAGACAGTCTTCTGCGGGCAGTGCTTTAATTCTCACGGCCACACTGTCACTTAGGAATGCTATTACAACTATACACTCGTGGAAATGAAGCGTGGAGAAGCTAATGATCTCAGTTCTGGTGAAGAGCAGAGCAGGGGCCGGAGCCCAGGGGCTGTGATGAGCTCCTCCACGTGGCTCTCAAGCATCTCCAAAGACAGTGCTCCTTGTCGCACAAAAGCTCGGTGAAGAGACTTACCGTTTCAAAACTGGCCACTGGAAGACTGGAACTGCTAATGGGTGCACACTGATCCTGCCAAGAAGTGGGTCATCCGCCTTCCCCCCACCCCAGCCTCATAGAGGAGGAATGCCCCAGCCTTGCTCCTTCCTCACTTCAAAAACCCAGCAGATTCTTCAAGGGACCCAAGAGAGGGGGTCCTGGAACTTACAGAGCACTGCACAGACCCCAGGTGGGGAGGGGACCGTGACAGAAACCCAGCAGCTCCAGGCTGCTCTGGCACAAGGACTTCCTGATAAAAGAACAAGTACCTCAAGCCCCCAGAACCCAGTCCTGAGCACCACCCTTTCCCCCATCGGCCTAGACCACCGCCCCCGCCCCCCCATTCCCCTGGCCAACCACATTCGAGGTGCGTCTCTACCTTTCAGCTGCTGGAAGCAGGAGGCACTGCTATCTGGCTCCAGAGGGTGTCTCAGGACTCCGTTGCTGGGCTTGGGTCTCTCGTATTCTCTTTCTGGGAGCATGGCCTGCTCGCTCTCCATGGCAGGGTCTGAATGTGGGGGCAGAGACTGTGGAAACCCAAACATCAAGAGGGAAGAGAAGAAGAGTAAGGCACCGCAGAGCAGAAAGCCACCCCACCAGGCTCCGATCCAGCGGGGGTCGTCCGGAGTGATGTCCAGGTTACCTGCAACCAGAAAGAAGACAGTGAGTAGGATGGGAGGGGACACAGCAGGGCTGGGATACAGCTAAGGGTCTGAGTCAGCTGCACACGAGAGGGCTCTGGAAATAGCCTTCAGGGCCCGGGGGGTGGCAGGCGGACTGGACCCTTCACAAAGCAGCTTTTTGTTCCACATGGGTGCTTCTGTTTCTCCTAAAGCTGAAGGCTGATTTCTTTCCCTCCTTAATTTTCTTGTCTACCCTGTGTTTGTATCAGTCTAAACAAACACAGTGAGAAGCCAGACACCCTCTGAATTAAGCCTGGAACTGATGGGCTTTGGTAGAACTGCCTAGGTGTGATGGTGAAAGCACAAGGGCACAGAAACATTGTTCAAGGGTGTATTTTTTACTGTGTATACTCACTTGCACCCTTCAAAAAAGCAACTAACCTGAGATCCCATTCAACACCCCACTCCTGGTCTTGAATCAGGTTCACAGATCATAAGTGGTGGCACAGAATGAAGTCAAGAGGCAGGATGCCTGGAGTGAAATCCTGACATTTCTCACCTTGGGACCTCAGCCTAGTGATTTGAGCTCTCTGTGCCTGGCTGACTGATCTGCAGGACAAACCATGATGGTAAAAGTACCTTATGGAGTTTCAGGGAAAGACTAAGTGAGCCACACCAGATAAAAATTGCTCAGAATAGTCCCTGGCATGCGCTTGAGCATTTAAACAGTGTTAGCGTAATATTTATGGTTGGGGTCCTGTTTCCAAACTGCTAGTGGGTAGGTTAATTCAAATCTTGGTGGTGCCCTGTGATTTGGGGAAGTCCTTTATTAGAAAGCTTTGCAGCCAACTTAATGCTTAAAGGCAGTGTACATGTGGTTTGGTTGTCTTGTACTATTATTTCTTTGATCTGCCAATTGAAGTCATGAAGACATAAACTGTAGCTTACTGCTTTGTAGATTTTTTTTTTTTTGTCTTTCTCTACAACTGCCTTTCATAGAGCATTCCCAGATGAACTGCTTAGAAACGTCTCTTTGATGATAATCCCATACCTCTGGAGCATAGAAGGACATTCTTAGATATGGGGTCAGGGCATTTTGAGCTAAGAACTAACAAGGCTGCAAGCCTAGACCAGATGGATGGACAGGCTTGGCAAAAGAAAGGACCACAGACACTCAGATGAGCACTTCACCATTTGTAAAATGTTCTCCCTAAAGTCTCTTCAGTTGCCACTAATGAAGATCCCAGCCATCATTTACTGAGGGCTTACTCTGCATTAGGCTTTACCCAGCGTGTATTCTTAACTGTTCTGGTCAACCCTCCACACAACCCTAAAGGTAGAGTCTTTTATTATCCCAATCTTATACAGATAGAAAAATGGAGGCTTAGAAAGTTTAAGTACCTTACCCAAATTCACAGAGTTGAAGATTAAAAGATAGGCATTGAGATGCCAAGGGCCAGACTCCTTATTACTTTGCTACACTGCCCTTCTGAGCTGTCTAGTCTTTGTTTTGGGCTCCCTGGGGGGATGATTAATTCCGGTGCTTTGTGCAATGGGCCTAAGATCACCAACTTTGCTGCTGGTCTTTGGAGGATCAGTGGGTTCTGTCCTGGAGGCCTTGACATCAACGCAGGAGTAATATTTAGGGCACTACAATGGACAAGATGCTTCTGACTTGCTGCACATCAGAGAAGAAAGAGTATAAACTTTGGCAGGCGAAGGGTTGAATCCCGGCTCTGCTGCTTACTAGCATGTGATGCTGGGC
Source organism: Nyctereutes procyonoides (assembly GCF_905146905.1). Taxonomy (NCBI): domain Eukaryota; kingdom Metazoa; phylum Chordata; class Mammalia; order Carnivora; family Canidae; genus Nyctereutes; species Nyctereutes procyonoides. Next base: position 44,098,101 of record NW_026575047.1, on the reverse strand, counting down.
AAGCTACTTACCCTCTCTGAGTCTTACTTTGATCACTTGCAAAAGTAAAGGTGACATCCACCAAGATCGCTTGCAAGGATAAGAGGTAATGAGCAAGGATCACTTGACACACAGGCTCTTTGTATATGGCAGCTCTTATAACTACTTCTAGGTGTATATTTACATGAATGGGAATTTCATGGTATAGGGTTATTTTTTTTTTTAAGAGTATGGGAAAGCTTAAAAAAGGCAGGAGAAAACCCAAGGTGATCTTGAAAGCATCTTGATGCAAACATAAGAAGAGAAAAGGAAGTCAGATGGCCTCGGGTAGCTGAGCAGGAATGTTTTCTTCAGTTACTCATTGTGTTTTTTTCACCTGCTGCCAAGCAATGAATGAAAACAAAAGACGTAAAAGGGAGCTGTGGTATCTCCCTGAATTGTTGATGGGCTCCATAAAGGGGAATTGAAAGCTGGCAGATGTGAGGGGAGAGAGAGAGAGAGAGAGAGAGAGAGAGAGAGAGAGAGAGAGAGATATCCTGGCGGTTGTTTAGAGGAACAAAATTAGTAGCTCGTTGAGAGTCCCTATTTTACTTAGGAAGTTAGTGCCTCTCTTCTATGTGTGAAGAAACATCCCAGGGAGAGATGCTGCAGTGGGGAGGCAGAGGTTTATGTGAACCTGTCAACTCACTCCCCATAGGTATGTGCTTACATGTGGGAAGCCAACGTTCGCTCATCATTTGTAAGGCAGGGAAGAGCATGTGACCTGTGTCAGACTAGAGCATGCCTGTCATGTGGGCAAGGAGAAGGAAAGGGGTCTGTAGGAAAGTGTGGGGTGGGGGGAGATTTAGGTAAATCACAGTTGACCATTTTAGGAAGTATTGATTCTTTTTTCCCCCTCTCCATTGCAACCATCCAGAGCACTTAGGCAGGGAAAGAAATAATGTTCTGAGGAGAAACCACTCAGCTTTGGAGCATGCTGCCCTCGGGTCAGGGTTGGCTTAGGGGGTGGATTCCTAGTCCTGATTTTGGCACTTCCCAAAAAGACGGCTAATGCTTGAACCCAGTCTGACAAAAGTATTTTCTGAGGCACCTTCACAGAAGTCATGGTGAAAATCCCTCCCCACCTGCCTGCAATCCTCACTGGTCAGCAATTACTATCCTAGTATCACTAATGCTGAAAGAGAGTTTTTTAGATTGGCTGGCAAAGAATAGCGGGGTAGATGCTACTGATGTCTTTATTTGGATCTCCTCTTCTAGAACAGGGAGGCTTACCTGTCCCTTACCGTGAACTTAGGCGTAGTCACATGCCACAGAATTTTGCCACTGAAATATGAGTGGGGGAATACAAGTCACTTCTGTGTGGAGCTACATATGAGCTGGTGCCTGACTCTTGCACTTTCTTGCTCTGCTTGATCATTGAAGCTCTGCCTGATTGTGAAATCCTCCTAAGATGGTCCCTGAGAGGCTATGATGAATGAAGGGTCACTGCACTGTATATACAGCAAGAACGAGGAATGAACCTTTAGTATTATTCTAAGCAACTAAGGTTTTTGGAGGTGTTTGTTATTGCAGCAGAACCAAGCCAACTCTGACTAGTACAAAAGGCTTAGGAAATAAAGATTCATGCTCTCTAAGAACAGTGATCCTGGGCAGGCTTGGAATCGTGAAAGTGTTTCAGGCACAGATGGGGAACGGGGTGAAAATGTCTTTACTTTTCTTTCAACGTATTCAGTATCTTGATCTTTGAAAATTACTACCGTTCAACTTTTTCATGAAGACTGTGGTAAGATTCCCAGAACAAAAATGAAAAGCACCCATCATTTACTTAGATGTACCTAATTGCCAATGAAATTGGGACCATAAAGGACAAAAAGACATTGAAAAGAATGGGATGGGGACAATATCCTAGAGTGAAGCAGCAGCATTAGCAAAGGCATGGCATCCTCAGGGGACTCTGGGCTGACCAGCTAAGCTCTACCCAGGCACTCATCAGCCCCTTGGTCATCCCAGGCATGGAAACAGACTAAAGGATCACCATGATGGAGGTATCTGCCCACCATGAGACTGGCACAGTCCAAGCCTGCCTTTGCATAGCTGTCTCTGGTTCGAAGAATTTCTGCTTTGCAAGATCCATTTTTCTAACCCTGCCATGTCTCAGAATCTGACATTTGGAGTGTTTTCATGGTTTTGTTGGGTAAAACAAGCAAGCTTTTGGCAGTTGTTTGCTTCCTCTTTTGAAGGCTGTGTAAACACAAGGGGTTGGGGTTTTTCTCCCATTTCTGAGGACTACTACCATGGTAGGTAGGAAAGAAAAATCACTGGGAACAGAGTCAAATCTTTTTTTTTTAATAATATTTTATTTATTTACTCATGACAGACACAGAGAGAGGCAAAGATGTAAGCAGAGGGAGAAGCTGGCTCCCTGTGGGGAGCCCAATGTGGGACTCGATCCCAGGAACCCGGGATCACACCCTGAGCCAAAGGTAGATGCTCAAAGACTCAGCCACCCAGGTATCCCTTTTTTTGTGTTTTATTCATTTTTATGTATGTATGTATGTATGTATGTATGTCAAACCATTTTAAAAGTAACCAACCAACCCATGAGGATACCCAAAGACTATGAGAAGGAGATCGAAGCAAATTAGAGACACCTATTTCTGACTCCCAGGCCACGCTGATGTGTAAGTGGTGTCTTGGGCTCTCTGAGCAGTTTTTCTTTTCTTTCTTTTTGTCCATTTACCCATTTGTTTAATCTATTTCTTGAAACTTTTGCTAGGAGACTCAAGCATTCCAAAACTATCATTAAGTTACAGACCAAATTAGAAACTGAGAACAAGGAGGGGCTGAGCAAAGAGGGCAGCATGGAATGCCCAGGATCTCGGCCATTGAGCTAATTAGCCTCACATGAAGGAATCTGACGACTCCTGCAGCCAGGCCTGGAGTGGCAGAGCAGGCAGTTCCTGGCTGGTTGACCTTTTCCATGAAGCAAACATACGGACATATCTTATTCCAGGGACAAATGCCATGCAGCCATAAGGGGTCTGCCTCAGGATGAGAGTCTGTGTGTGCTGATGAGGTTAGGTCATCTCAGCAAGGCCTTTGTCCATGGAAGGAGGCAGCCTTCTGGCAAAAGTCCTGGAGAAATTCCAAGGACACAAACTGCCCAGTTTGGAGTCAGACAGGGGCGTGGGGTTTGCATCCTACTAGCTGTGGAAATGAGAATCTTTGGCTTACCGTGTGCCTACTACCTACCAGGCACCATGCTACATGCTTTGCATGATTAACACATGTCATCCACACATAGACCCTCACAGAGAAATGCCCCCAGGACTGCACAACTTGGAAGGGGTGTAGCTAAGATTAAAATGGATGTCTGGGGATGCCTGGGAGGCTCAGTCGTTGAGCATCTGCCTTTGGCTTAGGGTGAGATCCCGGGGTCCTGGGATCAAGTCCTGCATCGGGCTCCCCATAGGGAGCCTGCTTCTCCTTCTGCCTATGTCTCTGCCTCTTTCTCTGTCTCTCATGAATGAATGAATAAATAAAATCTTAAAAAAAAATAAGATGGAGGTCTGATTCCAGCACCAGAACCCTGTAGAACTCATCATCTCTGCATAAGAAGAACTCCGCTGTTAAGTGGGATAACAGTAACACCCACCCTCCAAGAAGAATGTTCTAAAGTTCAGATGAGGCCATCTACATACCACTTTAATAAGCGGTCTGTTCAAGGCTGCCATTCTCAATCTTCTGATAAACCCACTGTTAAGGATGGTTGATTTGAGGCTTTGGGGCACATTCTGATACCAAGTCCTCCTTTTTTCTAGGTTCTGTTCTGAACGGGTCTCAGCTTTACAAAGGTATTCTACAAAAGCAATTCTAGCAGCACCATCATTCTTTTCCTGTGCTGTCACGAGAGGCATCTATCCTAAAGAAGAGGAGTATGAGGGAGCCATGCAGGGATCAGACACAGATGTAGAGCAGCAGAACCCTTGGTCTATGCATGGCCAGCCGAGTCCTCCCAGGGGGACTGCCCGCGGGGTCCGTCCATCCCATGGCTGGCCTGTTCCTACAACCCACCACCTCCCCACCACACAGACTGCAACCAGCCTTCTTCACTGGGGCCTCCCCTTTCACCCTGTCTCCTCAGCTGCAGCCAGGCTGCACAGGCACATCCTCTTCTCCATCTGCCCCACCACAAGGGCTCTGCCTCGTCCGCCTCGCCCGCCTGCCCGCCTGCCCACAGGTTCCAGAACACTACTTTCTCCAGTCCCCTTCCCCAGCTCTCCGCTGTGTGCCTGGCCCTTTCCATTCATGCTTCAGGACACCCTCTCACAGGTTGGACAGCCTTCAAGAGGGACTCTGTCTTCACTGGTGAAGAAAAAAATACAGGAGGGTGAGCCCTAAAGAATTGAGAACCTCCTTCTCAAAATATAGCCTGGATCCATTCCAGACAGAACAACAAGTTTAAGTCACATGGTTAGAAATCATCAAAATTGCTAGAAACTATAGAATTCTGTGTCTTGTTCTCCAAGAGAATAAATTATATTCTTCTGCCCTCTACTGGTAAAGAGCAGCATCAGCCCTCCCGGCACCTTCAGCAAGGATGCAAACAAAAGATGGTGACTCACAGAGAATCCTTCCCTATCTTAGAGACCCACTGGATGGGATTTATGCTATTCACTTGTGTGTGTGTGTGTTGGGGGGGGGGGGGTGGCTGGGGGTTGCCATCAGCAAGATGTCCAGCTGGACCAGGAATGCGCCCATCTGTCTTACAGCCAGGGAGGTTTCAAACTGTCGGTGATCTAGAACCACAGATGATGTCGATTAACTCAGGGCCCTGACGGGTGAAGAAAGATGCTGACCACCCGGGACTGTGGGCAGGACTCCAGACTGAGGGAAAAGCCCGAAGCGGATGAACAGCACACTGAGGGGGACCATGAATGAACTGGCTAGGCCCCTCCAAATCCTTGCCCACCCCTTGATCATTCCAGCATACAGAAAAGATGCTATTTCATTCCCAGCGGGACTCCTGACGAAGGGGCTGTGAAGTGGAAATGCCCACGGGCCTACTCAGGAGCCCTGGGTTCTATACAGATACACTCCTTGGACCTGTTTCCTCATCTGTACAATGAAAGGGCTGGAAGAGAATGATCTGAGGTTCCTGGCTCAGAGGTTCTGGTAACTCATAGGACTTGATCCAAGGGAGCCCCTACTAATATGCTGAGGGTAGTTCTGCCTGGGTGCTTGGCCTCTTCTTCCAGGCAGCCTTCCCCATTGCATGGGGTGGGTGCATCCCCTTCCTTCACTGGTTTTTGCCTAAACAAGCAAGATGGTAGCCGATTGCCACTGTGTATTGTTTCCCTGACCAGGCCACCCCTCATCCCACTCGCTAGGAGTAGGGTTCAAAGGGTCAACCAGCTGCTGCAAAAGAGCAGTATCCAATCACACCTCCTGAACAAAGCCAGCATTTTAAAAGGATAAGTAAATAAGGCTGCCTTTGATTCTTTTCTTTCCCCCCACTTGCAAATTTGTAACATCATTAGGTACAAGTAAATATATCAGTGGGATTAATGGAGTGAATCACAAAGTGACTTGATTGGATTTAAAACCACATTATTTCTTTGGAGTGAATTAGTAAATTTAGCACTGTCAGGAGATGATGGATTGAGAAGCCAGGGACTGAGCTCTTATTGATTCTGAGAATAGATTGGTATGGGGAGGAGAAGTTGGGATGGCTTCCCGTACTCTTTTCTCAGAGAGAAAGGAAACATGGCTTCTCTGCTCACTGAACTGCACAGAAATAGAGCGTCCTGTTGGGGGCTCACGGTCAACCCATGACCACATATGGCAGGTAGTATCTCAGATGGCCTCCCATGATCCCACCCCCTAGGATGACATGTCACTTCTGAGACAAAGTTATAAACGAACCATGGCTCTTGTCTCAGATGCTCTCTCCCCATTTCTTTTGGGTTGTTTGCTCCAGGCCTGTCGACAGCCTTGGGAATGAATTTAGAAGTTGGATCTTCTCCAGTTGAGCTTTGTGATGAGTGGAGACCACATCAACACCCTGACTACAGCCTCATGAGGGACCTCGAATCAGAAACACCCAGCCAAGCTGCTCTGGATTCCAGACCCACAGAAATACACTGGGATATAATATTATAAACACCTCCCCGGCATTGTTTTAAGTCACTAAGTTTGGGGTAATTTGTTACACAGCAAGAGAAGACTAATAAACCATGTGACTTCTGTTTTAGCCACTGAAACATGAGGAGAAGCTTCCAGAAGCAATGTGCAACTCACCATGGCCTAATTTCCTGGAGTAACCATGATGAGCCAAGTCTCACCCTCCCCAACACTGCCAGTCTGTGCTGGTTTTACAGTGCACCCAAGAAGTAAACTTTGGTTGTATAAAACCACTTGAGGTTTGGGAACTGTGTGTTACCACTGCAACACCTAGCCTAGGTTAACTAGCCCACTGCTGGATCAAAGGGTAGCCCCATGAAACAGATATAATTCTTGTTACCCTTAATTTACAGATGAGGAAGATCCAGATTTGAGGAATAAAACCCAACTATGGGGTTGGGTTATTCAGCCTCTGGGTAGACACTGGAGGCCAGGCCATTTGAGCCTACACTCAGGTTCTTTCCTTTGATATTTGGTGAACCAGTAGCTTGAGGTCCAAGTCCCAAGGATACCCCTTAGAAGGAGGGCTTTAGAACCCAAAGGCTGAAGGTTCCTTATAATGGTGGACATACTTGGGGGTGGTGGTAAGAAATTGAGATATACTCCTTACTTGTGTCAATAAAGACAGCATCCACGTAGATTTTGGTACAGAAAGAGCCCAGGATAAATCCACAGGCTGGTCCAAATACCAGCATCGTGAACAGGATTCCTGAAAGAAGAAGATGAGACAGAGATTAGATTTAAAAGGAAAAAAAAAAAAAGGCAGAAGCCATTCAATGAGCAAAACAGTCAAAGATCAAGGGTGTTATATTTCACATTGATCAGATGAGAAATCAGATTATACAAATGACATTACAGGAATTAGTCTAAAAATCCTAGAGGGGAAAAGCTAGTGCTGAAGCATTGTTATGAAGGAATTCTATAGTTTGAGGGAATTTGCTCTGAAATATCTGTGGGCCCTGAATGCAGGTATTTTTTTAGAGGACTCTGTCCCATACTGTATCAACCATATTAAAATACACCCACGTCTGTATTAAGTTGTTTCTGTCCTAAACATTTTTGAAATGATTTTTTATAATTTTGCTTTCACATCTATTTGGCTTTATGCAATTCATTTAATTTATGGTTGGCTAAGATTTCACAGCACTCATTGTACAAATTCAGGAATTGCTGTGAAGTGAGAAAAGTCAAAGCCACAAATTATTTTCAAATGTAATGAAATGTTTATGGGCATTAAATTTAGCAAAAAACAGAGTTGACATAATGGTATGCTTTGAGAACATTTAAATAGATGTTTTATTAATTTGAATTCTGCAGATTTCCCTCCTATATTTTGGAGTTGCTATCTATTGTCTTAATAGTCGTTCAAGACTTAACCTTTATTATAGGACTTGAGAAGATGGTAATAGGCACGAACAGGTGGACATAATATGTGGGATTTTGAACAACCCCTTTTATTCATTCTGGAAAAGTACTGAGTCCAAACTAAAACACACAGGCTGCATCTATGTAACTAAATTTCGGTTTGATAGAAAATTCCATGAGCAATGACAGTTCCCAAGGCCCTGAGAATAAAAACAGGAGTGAAGAAGGGGCCCTTCCTGAAAGAAGCTGGCTGCCAGTGAGGAGAAACAGTATGTGGGTCCCTTCAACCCCAGCAGATAGCCCAAAAGAGAGGTGTTAACAGGTCCATGAGGGTGCATGAAGAATAAGGTTGGAGATGAATTCAACCAAAGGGAATCTGAGTCAGTGGAGGGTACTTCTGGTCTGCCTAAAGGTGTAGACTGACTTATTCTGATTTCCCTCAGCGATATCAACAGGAACCACTCAAATAATCAATCAATCAATATTTATCAAGCTTTTTTTAAAAAAGTGATCTTATTTATTTATTCGTGAGACACACACACACACACACAGAGAGAGAGAGAGGCGCAGAGACACAGGCAGAGGGAGAAGCAGGCCTCATGCAGGGAGCCCGACGTGGGACTCGATCCCGGGTCTCCAGGATCACGCCCTGGGCCGAAGGCAGGCGCTAAACCACTGAGCCACCCGGGCTGCCCTATCAAGCTTCTTCTATGTGCCAAGAAATAGTCTTGGGAATGGATACTCAGCACTGAACCAGTTAAGAATCTTGGCCTTCCAGAGCTCAATGATTTGGAGGTGAGGAGGAGAAGTATAAACAGAAGCTCAACTGGTCTATAAATGCTTGGCAAAGGAAGCTATGTCTTCTAGTTAATAGACAGAAACCTAGGCCCCAAAGCAATCAATCACTTGAAGACAGCTTACAAGGAATGTTGTTTGATAGAAGAAAGAATGAAAAGAGGATGGTTTATATCATGGATTTGGGGTAGAATCCACTCTCAGTGAAATCCTATTCTGATTTGGAACAATCTAGAATTTCTAGAGTCTCAAAAAATATCTGTTCCCATAGCTGCCCAGAGACCCCGAATCCCACAATTATTCCTGTTTCTAAGAATCTCAAGAGAAGCAATATCTATTCTTATTAGAACACGGACTCTGGTATGTCACAACTTAGATTAAGATAACCAAACCAAGGAAGTTAAGTTAGGGGTATCACTGGACAATGCTAGAATATGAGGATCTCTTAGATATGGACTAGAATTACAGGATATGGTCCTTAGCATGGTAGGGCTGGGGATCAGAGCTACTCTTGGCCCCATTCCCTGGAAGGAAAATGAAGCAGAAAGAGATGCTGAGGAAGATCCAGGGCGCAGGGGTGGGGGCAAGGACTGGGGGTGTCTAAGACAAGAGCAGCACCCAATATAGCCTAAAGGGATTTCTGCTTCAGGGCAAAACTGTGAAGCCAGCCATGTCCTCCTGTCCAGGCTATAGGCTGAGGTGAGTGACTGGTCAGCTACTGGTACTCTAAAGATGGCTCAGCAAGCAACCTATCTGCTCAGGCAGTTTCAGAGGAAGGGACATAGGGGACAGGAACACAATTCTCCTGCCATGGGTACTACAATGACCTTGCTGATTCCCCGTTAATATTCCAGCAGCCGCTCGAACCGCCCCCCAACCCCAGCAACCCCCACAACTCATAATAATATGCCTTCTTTCCTGCCAAATAAAACCCCCAATCAATGTAATAATCACCGATGCATCACCTCCAGTTGAGTAACACAAATTATAGCCAATATTTAACAAGTCAAAGGACTAAGCTTTTAGTATCTTTGGAAGAAACAGCTGATGTGCTGAAGAAGTTGTGGAGATTGTACTGTTACCACCTCCCTCACCTGGGGGCAGTAGAAAGTGTGGACAGGCCAAACATCCTGGAAGAGCTGGGGACCCCAGGTCCTGGGCCTCCTGCCCTTGTACCAGCTCTGACACAGAAAAAGGGGCATCTGTCAAGCTCGGCTGCATGCAGGAGCCCCATGGGACCCACACAGGCCAGCCATCCTTTCTGGCAGCTCGGGCAGGCAGAGGCCTACTGTGAGATGCCATGCCCCGAGGCAGCTTCTCCATCAGCCAAGAACATCTCTCATTCTGGTTCCTGGAGGAGAAGACAAGGGTTTCCAAGCTGTTGGATTGGGGCTTTCCATTTTAACAAGATGAAGTTCTCCCCCCAAACCAGAGAAACCTGATAGGGCCCAATTCCAAAAACCAATGAAAGATACAGAACACGTGTGTCTTTGTATGAAGGGCTGAAATCTCTGGCAGCATTTTTTGTTTTATTTTGTTTTTCTTTGAGAGAGAGAGAAAATGAATAGGGAGAAGAGGAGAGGTAGAGCCCCTCAAGCAGACTCCTCACTGAGCAGAGAGCCTGACAAGAGGCTCGATCTCAAAACCCATGAGATCACAACCTGAGTAGAAAACCAAAGTCAGACATTCAACCACCCGAGTCATGCAAGCTTCTTTCTAAGCAGCTCCTCTCGGAGAGATGTTAAGGAAAGCTCTAGCAACAATGAGTTCTCGTATCTTTTCCAAGGAACAATCCAGTAGAGATGGTGGAGGGGGTCTTCAAGCATCAGGAAACACCCTTTTTCTACCTCAGCGAGATCTTAGGAAAACAACTCAAATAAAGCAGTATGGCAGAGCACACCCCTGGGCTTTGAGGGGAGGTTGTTCCCCTGAGAGGGTAGGAGGTAGACCATGATCTTAGAGAGGGGAGGGAGAAAGGGAGAAAGAATCTTTTTTTTTTTTTTAGATTTTATGTATTTATTCATGAGAGACAGAGAGAGAGAGAAAGAGGCAGAGACACAGCCAGAGGGAGAAGCGTGCCCCATTGCAGGGAGCCTGACGTGGGACTTGATCCCAGGACTCCAGGATCAGGCCCTGGGTAGAAGGCAGCGCTAAACCGCTGAGCCACCCGGGCTGCTCAGGGAGAGAGAATCTTAAGCAGATTCCACACCCAGCACAGAACCCAATGCAGGGCTCAATCTCACAACCCCGAGATCTTTTTTGTTTGTTTGTTTTTGTTTTGTTTTGTTTTGTTTTGTTTTACAACCCCGAGATCTTGACCTGAGCTGAAATCAAGAGCCGGATGCTCAACCCACTGAGCCATGCAGGTGCCACTTGCCCTTAGTATCTTAATTATATTTAGTATCTTAATTATAAAAATATTTTATATTTTCTTACTTATATTCTTAATTATATTTTTCATATTTTATCTTAATTATATTTTTGAGTCTAAAAGAAATACCTGGCAATGGACTTCTGAATGTGTTTCCTTGCTCTCCTTTCGATTCACCCTCCTAGGCTGTGATCTTGTGCTTGTTTAATGAACCAATGCACATGTTGTGCCCAAACAGACAGGAAAAAGACTGTCCACCACGAAAATCCACAATCCTGGTGTCAAACAGTAGGCGCCTCCGGGACAGGAGAGGAGGTGCTTCATGGCCCGGTGCTGCCCCCTGCTGCCCGCTGGACTCAGGAACATGGGAGGGGAGGGGCGACGGGGCTTACAAATTGAGACACAGGAAATATTAAAAATAAAATAAGTTTTTTCTTTTAATTTATGTGTATTATTTTTTTCAGACATTTACTAAGTAGTTTGAACTTAACTGCTTGATAAACAGCATTGCTAGGTATTTCTTTTAGACTCGGGGCTCTGTGAAAAATATAATTAAGATACTAAGGGCAAGTGGCTCCTGCATGGCTCAGTGGGTTGAGCGTCTGGCTCTTGATTTCAGCTCAGGTCAAGATCTCAGGGTTGTGAGATTGAGCCCTGCATTTGGGTTCTGTGCTGGGTGTGGAATCTACTTAAGACTTTCTATCCCTCTCTCCCTCTCCTCTCTTAAGTGTGTGTGGGGGGAGATACTAAAGGCACAGTGAACTAAGAAAGTTTGAGAACTTCTGGTACAAACTTGTCACCCAAACTGCAGATTAGCACTGGCCATCCTTGGACACCAGGGAAGAACAGATGAACTGGACAAGGATTTTGTTCTCAAGAAGCTTGCTGCCATCCTGGAGAGACTTTAGCCATTTGTAATCATTCAAAATACATAATGGCACCTACGAGGTGCCAGGCACTGTGCTACCAGCTGGGACACAGCATGCACAAAACAGACAAAATTCCCTGCTGGGGATTTTTCCTGTGGAGTTTGTGTTGTGGAAGAAAGGCCATAAACTAGCCAACCTGCCATGCTGTACTCAGGGGTAGTACCAAAGAGGAGAGTGCATGATGGTGTAGGGCTACAGAAAGACCTCACGGGGCACCAAGTCTTAGATGTAACACACAGCACGGTGTCAGATGTGCTACCAAGCTGGGCCCACTGTACGGGAAGCAGACTAATGGCCCCCAAAGACATACCTGTCCTAATCTTTAGAATCTGTGCCTGCTAGCTTAAATGACAAAAGAGAATTAAGGCTAAGATGGAATTAAGGTGGCTCATCAGTTGACTTCAAGGGATTATACTGATTATCCCCAAAGACCCAATCAAATGGATCCTGTAAATGTGGAAGGCGAAAGAAGAGACAGAGTAAGAGAAGGAGATGACACAACCAGAGACATGGCATCCTGAGCAGGACGTGACCAGCCACTGCTGGCTTTGAAGATGGAGGAAGAGGTTATGAGCCCAGGAACAAGGACCGTCTCTCAAACCTGGAAAAGGCAAGAAGATGGATTCTCCCTTCCAGAGAGGATCCTCCAGAGGACGACAGCCCTGCCGACACCTTGATTTTAGCTCGGTGAAACCCACTGCAGATTTCTGACCTCTAGAACTATCAGATCATATATTTGCATTATTTTAAGCCACAAAATTTGTGGTAACTCATTATAGCAGCAATAGGAATCTAATGTAATTATTAATCAAATTAGAGTAAATTCTCAGATCTTGCAACCATGAATATCCATGTGACTCTCTGAGAACAGGACATTGAATGAAGTTCTTTAATTATTTGACCATGAAACATTTTTTTGTGGGACATTTTTCAGTGCTGGTGTCGACTGGGCCACAGTCAGAGAAGCTGGGAAGAGACCCCAAGCCCTATGAGACAGAGATGGTGCTCTAGTCTTCTTTCTAGTCCTAGATTGGCCTAGTGTAACAAAAAGTTAGTTCCCTGGCTGCAGAAAGGTGCAGGAAAGCAAACACTGGCTGTCACCATGCCCGAGCTCAGCCCCCATCCTGCTATTTCCCTGGACAGCACGCTCTGCACGTGTCTCTCTCAGTGTTGGAGACCCTCCCATCCAAGTGCCTCCTTTGACATCCGACGAGCCAAGAGGACTCAAAGGACCGAATGGGTCTGGCCAGATGTGTAGAAGCCAAAGAATTTGGAAAATCCAAATGGAGACTTCAATTTAGAATGTGCTGGCCCAGGGAGAATGAGTCAACTTAATTATATTACTGATACATGATAATTAATAGAAGCATTAAAACATTTTTTGTGTTTGTGTAATGTGACCCACTGATTCTAATTTATTTATACAAATTAGAAGGCCAAGAGTAGCCTAGATACCTTTGAAGAAGAAGAAGAATCAAGACTTGCCCTGCTGAATATCAGGACTTCTTTGTATTTTATTTCCAGGTCTTTTTAAAGCTGTAATGATGAAGACAGGGAGTTTCTGGCTTAAGGAATAATGAATATACCGATAAAAGCAGAAGAGCAAGCCCAGAAACAGAGTCACACTTATGTGGACAGCTGATTTATAGCAAAGTGTGCATACAAAGCAGCAAGGGGAAAAGATGATCTTTCCATAAATGGTGCTGGGACAACTCAAAATTACAGTGGGGGGGGGTGGTGGGGAGCCAGACTCACAACACATGCAAAAATCAATTCCAGGCAGAGACCTGTGTGAAAAGCAAAGCAATAAAGCTTCTGAAAGATAACAGACAAAAATACTGTCTTGATGTAGGAAGTAGGGAAAGATTTCTTAAACTAAACAAAGAAAGCATTAGTCATTATAAGAAAAACTGGATAAATTGGTCTACATTGAAATCAAGAAGGTTATTCATCAGATTCACCCAAAGAGCCCATTGACAACGTGAAAATGTGGGAAAATATATGTATAACATACATCCTCAAAAAACGCAGACAAGAATCAGAGAGCTCATGTCTAGACTATATAAAAACTACAAATTCATGAAAAAAAGACAAAGCAGTTGAAAAGGGGACAGAAATCTTAACAGGTACTTCACAAAAGAAGGAATTCAAATGAATAATGGACTAGGACAAGATATTCAACCTCCTGAGAATTCAGGGATTTGCGCATTACAACCCAATAAAATGTCCTTAACCTTTTCAGCTGGTTAAAGAGTTTTGACCATACCAACTGTTGGCAAGGATGTGGGGCATCTGGGACTCTTGCACGCTGCTGGTAGGAGCGTAAACTGGACAATCCCTTTGACAAAACTTTGACAGTATCTGGAAAAGTCAAGATGACCCACAATTCCTAGGGAAATACCTACAGAAAGTCTGACACATCCTGGGAGACACATTCAAGAATGCTCGTATGGAACTGGAGACAATCCCATACCCACCAATAGTGGAACAGAGAAACCAACTATCCATACTCTGCAATCACTGTGCAAGCAAAGAAAACAAATCACTGACAACATGGATGAGCCTTCAAACAGACAATGCCGAGCAAAAGAACACAGGGGAGGATGCATACTGGGTGATTGCACTTATCCAGAACTCGAAGCAGTAAAATTAAACTAGTTAGCGATATATAATGAGGTAGTCAGAGTAAAAACAAAAACGGGGTAATGAATATTGTACGAGTCAGGATTGTGGCTGCTGCTGCCAGAGAGGGAGGAAGGGAATTATGATCCAGAAGGAGACAAGGCATGGAGGGAGGCAGCAGGAGGGTGGGGCAGGGGTGGTTCTGGGGTGCTACTTTTGTGCCTGGTCTGTTTACAGGTTATATGAATGCTTGTTTCACAACAATCTGTTAAAGTATAATGTTTCTGCACAAAGACATGACTGCTACATTTCTGACATGTCTATGCATCTGTGACATAGGTACCTATATACAAATACTCATTTTCTCAAAGTGAATCAAGGGAATCTCAGGAACCCTCTGAGAAAACCAAAGACTTCCCCTGAAGTGATCTTTCATTGTGTCAAGCCCAGAGCCCTCAGCTCCGCCCTTCCCCTGCCCTGCTCTCAGAAAGACTGCATGACCATCCCTCTCCACTACCAACCCACGCCCCCCCCCCCCGCCCATGGAAAGTAATGAGGATGGCACCTGGGAAGGACAGTGTTGGCCTCCCCTGGCATCTGTGTGTCTGAGAGCATAGTATAAATGCTATCTGCACCTCAGCTGCACCTCCAAAACATGGGCTCACAACAACCCCCTCCCTTCTTGGGGGCCTCTGAGGGTCAAATGCTTGTGTGCACAAAAAAATGCTCCAGGTAAGTTCCTGGAACACCGATGTTCTCAAAAAACATTAGCCGTCAGCTATTCTTCTCATAGGACCCGCCAGTAGCAGGATTTTCTTTTCTGCTTGCTGAGTTTTACTTTTTTGGTTAATTTAGGTGGGAGATGCTTAACTGAATATGGAAAATACAGAATCATATAACAAAAACACTTCTTCCGCCTGTTTCCTTTTGGACATTACTGTATTCAAAATGTGTTTCTTCCAGTGTGTTTTTGCATTGGTGAGACCAGACAGATTAATGTAAAAGCAAAACCTCTTCTCCTCATTTGAAAAGAAACACATTCTTACTGAAGAGTGCTGTGAGACTATAGTGGGGATGGAGAAACACCCCACATAGTGGCCAAGAACACAGAACCTGGAACTGGCCAGAGTTGGCACTCGGTAGCTGTGTGAGCTTGGGAAAGGGACTGACTTTCTCTGGGCCTCCATACTCTCACCTGAGGCCGGGGATCATAATGGTACCTACCCCACAAGGTTGTTTCAAAGTGTAAGTGATCAGTGCATGTCCAGGGCTTTCCATAGCACCCAGCATATGGGACGTGCTTAATAAAATTTGCTATTATTATTATTATAAAGAAGATGGCACAAACCACCATCTCTCATACCACCCAGACAGGAACACTGATAATTCATTTAGATATTCCTTCCCCGTCTGGCCCCATATAGAAATTATTTTTTTTAAGAATTATTAAAAGAAATATACAACACATGTCTCCTAACAGAAAGCGTGGAAACAAATCATAATATTTTCTAGAGTATTTTTAAGAATAGAATTCTCTATTTAAGTATTATTTAAGGCACAAATAGGGATTTCAAGGGCCAGGCATTTCTCTGCTGCTCTCATGGGGATGGGGAAGAAAAAGCTAATACGCTGTGGAACCACAGTGCCCAGCACCCAGACCTGGCTCAAGATCCCTCCCTGGCCATGAGGGAGGGCACCCAAGGAGACGGTGATCTCATGTGACAGCAATGACTTCTTAGCAGTGACTGTGAGCACTGAGCAGGGCAGGGGAAGGGCGGAACTGAGGGCTCTGGGCTTGACAGAATGAAAGATCACTTCAGGGGAAGTCTGGTTTTCTCTGAAGGGTTCCTTAGAGTCACTTGATACAATTTGGAGAAAATGAGACATTCTCTCCAGCAGTATCTTATTGGGCTAGTACATGCAGGTGAGCGCTTCATTTTCTTTTGAAAGGAAAGTGGTCTCATCAATCCTTTGCTTTTGTCTGATTAAAAAAGAAACAGATTCAGAAAGCAGAACAATTTACTATTATCATACCATCTTGAGGCAATCACTTTCAAGTCTTTACCCCGTCTGATGAACTTACAGTCAAGCAAAAATTCTCACGACCACTTGATAAGGTACATGTTATGATACTCTTTTTGCACGTGAAAAAAACAGATGCTCAGAGAGGTTAGTCAATTGTCTCAATGCTACACAGCTTCTACATGGTAGAGGTTAAGTTTGAATTCAGACCTCTAGGATCATCTAAGTTCTTAGAGACAGAAGAGTCAGGACGTGATGGCACAGCAATGAAGCTCTTGAAATCCACCAGACCTAGCCTGGGATCCTGGTTATGCTTCTCAATTTCTGAATGACTCATTTCCCGACTCTGAGTCTAGGAATAAGAATAACTACCTTGCAGAACAAGGAAAATGAGATGCAATGCATGCAAAGCTTCTGGTGCCTGGAACGTAGTAGATGCTTTCTAGAATTTTCCTTCCATCTCAGGGATGACGAGCCCAAGAAGGGAGGCCTGCATGGCTGGTCTCCCCTAGACATGTGTCTCAGTCTCTCTGGCTGGATTCTGTAATTTTAACCGTGGATGGCCCCCTCAAGTGGGCAGTGGAGGGAGCTCGGGCTGGCTGTGGCTTCTTCCCACTAGAGGGCAGTGCTGACCCAAAAAAGAGAGAGCCCTGCCTCAAACGTCCCTGTCCTCCCCTTCCTAACTGACAACTAAAGCCTCAGTCCGAGTGTTGCTTTTCTCATCACCCACTTGCCTTCAGTGCCCTCAATTTATACAAATGTATTCTTCCGTGTTGGAATCTGCAGGCAGAAATTTCTCCCCTTAGAAGGAACATTCTGCATCATACGTGCATGAATAAAACATGATCCATAAACAGTAGGAGGCCTGCAAAACATGCAATACATATTTATCTGGTGCCCACTGCCAGGAGCCTGGCAGTTTACATAACTGACCTTGCTTATCTCTGAGGGGGGAGATGGAGGGGAAGAGAGGATGAGGACGTGAGCATTCACCGAACACAGACCATGGGCCAGACCCTGGATGCAATTCATGTAACAGAATTACCCTCATTGCACGGTTTACAAACAAAAGCCCAATGTTAGCTGCTATGTGCTGGAGCCAGAGCTTACGTGTCCCTTCCCACAGCATCCTACTGGTGCCCCTTAGGGCAGGAGATCATGAGGTCTCAAAGTTGGCAGCACATTGGAATCATCCAGGACACCTAAAAAAGCAAATACCCGTGTGTACATCCCACCCCCTAGGATGTGATGTTGGTGGTCTGGGGGCACCGCTCAGGCACTGGATTTTTTTCAAGTTCCTCAGTCCTGTGCAGCCAGGTTGAGCAGCTCCGATTTCACTGACCTTGACCAAGGAACCAGTTGGTAGCAAATGCATCTGGGCACTAGGAAAAGGAAGGATGCAAATGGTATCTGATGTCAGCCTGCAAGGTGGAGGGGCAGCTGGACACTGGGCGTGGCCAGGCTCAGGTCACTGAGCTGGTGGCAGAACCTGAACTCTCAGCCCAGATGCCAGAAGAACTGTGAACTGGACCACAGAACACTGCCTGCCGTACCTGGGGTGGCCCCTAGCGCAGTCTGGTTTCCAGGCCTTACTTCTGTGTGCCCCCCACCCAGATTCCCCCTCTCCTCCAGGCCCTGACAGTAAGCCAAAGGTCTACACTCCATTCAAAGCCTGTGCCTTCAATACCACCTCCTCCAAGGGGCCTTCCCAGATCTCCTCTCTTCTTCCTTCTCCTTCCGTCCTCTGCCACAGCACCTAGCCTGAGGCTTTTTCTATAGGTCTGCTTACAGTCTACCTGGACGCAAAAATAAAGTTCTATGTCATAGGTATCCATATCATAATAACTACAGGCTCAGGAAAGACAGAGACTTTATTTTTAAAAAACACACAATCTGGTTTTCCATAGGGGTGATGCAGCCCTTTGCCTGGAGGAGGAATCGTGTTTGGTGAACTGTGAACTGATTACTACCCAGGCCTGGGAGAGGTGGGAGGTCCTGGCATTAGGCAAACTGTGCCTCTAAGGTCATGCTACAAGGCCAGGCTTCGTTGGGCTTCTAAGGAAGGATCTGCACCTGGTCAAACCAACAGGAGTGGGAAGTCTTGACTTCTCACCTAACAGAAGCTTCTCTTCCTCCCCTTCTGCCCAGCAGGGCCTCATCGTAGCAAGGGCACAGGTCCCTTGCTAACCAGTATGTGGGCATCCTGATATGAAGCCCTGAGGGAGGAACCCACTGTCAGCAGCAGCCAGGCTGTGGCTCCCTGGCCAGTGCCTCTGGGGACTGATGTGTCAGAGCTGGGACCACCATCAAACTCTCCTGCAGCTTTCTCCATACATGACAGGTACTAAGGGTAGGGCTGGCTGACTCTTCAAAGCAAGTGAGAGCATGCCTGACCCCCTTCCCCCCCACACACACTCCGCATTAGCCCCTGGAAAACCCTGGGGTCCCTGAGATTGCACTGGCTGATGAAATGAGAAATGCAGCTGGTGGGGTGAGGGCCAGGAAGCCATGAGCCATGCCAGCAGGAAGCCCACCCAAATCAGCAACAGGCTGCCCCTTCCTGAAGGGCCCACATCCTGTCTGCCAGCCAAGGAGGGTCTGCCCAGCAGCTCTCTGAGGTCACAGGGTGGCTTCCTGTTGTTCCCACTCCCAGTCTCCAGCAAGGGGACAGTGGAGAGAGATAGATAGTAGGGCTTGGAGTCCAGCGCCTGGGCTTCCACTTGGCTGGAGTGGATCACGCATGGATCTGCAGCAAGCAGCCCCTGGCCACACTCAAGGCACTCTGCCTCTCTTAGCTTTGGCAACTCCGGCTGTAAAATGCATACTCCGAAATCCATCTGTTGAAGTCCTGACCCCCAGACAGACCTCAGGATGTAGCTGTGTATGAGGACAGGACCTTGATTTTATTTTTTTCTTGAGGACAGGACCTTTAGAGTGGTTAAGTTAAAATGGGGCCATTAGGGTGGACCCTAACCCAAAAAGACGCCTAGGGGGCTCAGTCAGTGAAGCATCTGACTCTTGGTTTCGGCTCAGGTCATGATCTCAGGGTCATGAGTTTGAGCCCCAAGTCGGGTTCTTCACTCAGTGCGGAGTCTGCTTAAGATCCTATCTGTCCCTCTGCCCCGCACCTTCTCTTTCTCTCCTTTAAATAAATTGTGTTAAAAAGAGGCAAAATCAAAAGAACCGGTATCCTTATAAAAAGAGGAGATGCTCAAAGAAAACACATGTGAGGACCCAAGGAGAAGGCGGCCATCAGCAAGCCAAAGGAAGGGGCCTCAGGAGAAACCCACCCTGTGGACACCTGATTTTGGCCTTCCAGCCTCCAGAACTGTGAGACCTAAGTGTCTGTGGTACTTCACCATGACAGTCCTAGTGACCAACACACCTCCCAAGACTGGGATGAGGATCACATGTGACGATGCAGGAGCAAGTACTTGGAAACCACTGAGTGCCACCCAAATGGTGTGGTGCCTTTGACACATAGGGTGAAGCACAGACATCAATGAAGCTGTGCCAGGACGCCCCAGGTGTTGGGATGAGATCAGCACACAGCACCCTGGTTAGGACTGGCAGGATGTGAAACTAGCAGGCAGGACTGTCTGGGATCCTTGTCTGTTACCTCTGACCTCTCCTTGTGCCCAGCCAGGGACAGCTTCCAAAACACATCTGCTGGGGACACCGCAGGGAGTTGCTTCTCTCCCTCTGCCTGTGTCTCTGCCTTTCTCTGTGTCTCTCATGAATAAATAAATCAAATCTTAAAAAAAAAAAATACATCTGTTGAATGGTGCACATGTGACCAGGGTGAGCTTGAGTGCAGTAGAAGAGCGGCAGAAAAATCACAGGAGGGGAACACCCCATTCATAGTTGGGGGGGAGGGGGCTGAATTTGAAGTAGGACCATTGGTGGGGGTGGTGACGGTGGTGCTGATGCAGAGACAGCAGAGGGCCCTGGACCAGCACATTCCATGCACTATCTCACTGCATCCTTAGGATGACCCTGTCAGCAGATACACACCCCTGGTACACATCGGAAAACTGAGGCACAGAGAGCTGAAGTCATTT
This sequence comes from Nyctereutes procyonoides, assembly GCF_905146905.1. Classification (NCBI taxonomy): domain Eukaryota; kingdom Metazoa; phylum Chordata; class Mammalia; order Carnivora; family Canidae; genus Nyctereutes; species Nyctereutes procyonoides. The sequence continues at coordinate 44,077,774 of NW_026575047.1, read as the reverse complement.
GCCCAGTGACACACATGCCGTAAGCGGGAAGCAGACATAAGAACAAAGATCAAGGGTTTAAGGGCAGCAAGGAAGGATGGGAAAGGTGGCCCAGGACAGAGGCCGGAGCCCTAGGACATGAAGCCGGCAGCAGGAGGTGGCCCCTGCACACAAGCAGGGGGGTCTGTGGCCTTGGCCACAGAGGTATCATGGGGTCAGGAAGACAAAGCTGGAGTCAGGACAAGGGGGAAACAGGCAAGGGAGCAGTTGGCAAGGAGGCCAGTCTGCACAAGCATCTGTGCGTGTCCCCTTCCTCCTTCCCCCAGTGGGCGCTGCACCTGAAGTGGATCCCGACCGTGGCCATAGGAGACCTGGGACACCAGGTTCCCGGGCCCTCTACTAGCTGCTGTGCAAAAAGAAGGTACTGTTGAAGAGGTCTGTCTCGTGACCTCACGGGCACAGCCTGCATCTTCAAAGGAGTACAAAACCATCATGAATGTTCTCAGTGGCCTCAGGGAGACGCCAGGGTGGAGTCCTGTTATAGAGGTCACTGAAGTGCTGCTCAGGCCTAGGAGGGGAAAACAGGACCTGGCTGCAGAGGAGGAGGGCCTGGCCCCAGGGCATGGTGCTCCCCACAAGTTAATTCCTAGTTCTCCATAAGTATTTCTACTTCACCAAAGTAGCCAGGTGTTCACCAGAGGTGACCTCATGGTGTCTTCACTGCTCAGGAGCTGCAAATCTACTAGTGCTCCACCCAGCCACAGTGAGGTCTTTGCCAACAACAATACCACACTCACTCTCTGCCTCGGAGGCCCTCAGGGGCCAGGTGCCGCCCACATGGTATATACGACTTCACCCTGACATGTGGGTCTTTCCACCTGAGTCTACAGATGGGGCTGAGGCACAGAGAAGTCAGGTTACCAGCCTAGGCTACACATCTGGATAGGCCCCCCACTCCTGCACTGCCTCCCACCTGCCATTCAGCAGCATGGAACAGCAGCAGAAGGGTTGAGGGTCACTGCAATCCTTCTAGTAAATTCTATAGGAATTGGAGTCTGCAGAGAACTGAAGGCCCCGCTCTGGGTCTTATTAGCCTGCCTGTCACTGGGATGCCGAATGGCCTAACGGGGACAGTTGGATTCAAGCAAATATACTTGGGGGCCTCATCCGTCCCCTGCAGTCAAGGGGACCTTTGGGCCTTAGTTTACCCTCCCTCAACTCAACAAGTATAAGTCCCACCATCAGTGGAGAGGAAAGGCCAGTGCTCAGGCATTTCCTCTTGTCACCAGAGGGAGCCAGACACCATGCCATGCCAGGGGCTGCTGCTGCTTCCTGACGGTGGCAGGAAGTCTGTTCAAAATAGGAGGGTCACCCACCTGCATCTGAGGGTAGACTCCTCACCTGTGAGGGCACGGTGGCAAGTGACCCAGCAGACCTGTGGGTATTAGTGAAGATCCTCATGCCGTTTCCCAAATGCCTGCAGAGGAGAAGGCAAGCCTTCCAGATCCTAAGAGGTTCCCCCAACTACAGTGCCTCAACCTCCCCAACTCAGTCTGTACCTGACTAGATGAATCTTAAAATTTATGGAAGCATATTCCTCTTGCCTGAAACCACCAGGGGCTCCCTACTTAAAGACACAAAGTCCAAACTTTGGCTAGGTACTGTCATGGGTGGAGGCAGGGTGCCGATTCCAGGCTGCAGCACAGCCACCCGTGGTGGGGGATGAACTGGTCTCTGAGAGCTGGCTGGAGACAGGAGGGTGGGCAAGAGCCCCACCCAGGGTCAGCCCCTGCGGGCACAGGGAAGAGCAGGGGTGCTGTTCATGGCAGCCTGGGGGAACTGACCGAATCTGGGCAAGGCATCACAATAAGGCACTGGGGCAGGGAGGGTGGGCTAGCAGAGGGGCCCTGGACGCTGTCCATCTGCCTCTCAGTGGCATCAGGCCCAGGTCCCTGGACAGGTAGCCCTTCCTATGGAAAAAAAAAACAAAAACAAAAAAACAGAAATCCCATTCTCATAATTGTCCTGCATCCAGGAAAACTGACAACAATGAAGCCCCTGAAACAAGGGCTCCAGCTGCCACAACTTCTCCCATCTAGGAGCAGGATATCCTGAGGTCCCATCTGGGAGGAGACAAGCAGACTGCAGCAGTGACAGCCAGCAGGACCCCATGTTCCTTTCACCCATTTCCAACCTCATCTATGGTGGTTCGGCAGTGGTGCCCTGACCCCAGAGCTGTGAAAACAGTCAAAGTTGAATGAAAATGCAAACCTCCCCGATTTATCAGCAAGGGGGACACAGTGGCTGGCTGAAATGCCAGTCTGGTGAGTCTGACCCCTGACAAAAGCTGAGGATGGGTTAGCAAACACTGGGTTTCTATGTTCTGCAGGAAGGGCGCCGTCCTTGTCAGAAGTTGACAGAGTTCACCAGGGACGAGTCAGGCCAGACCAACCTCATTTCTTCGGTGGTTTTCTAATAGGGTCAGGAGACTAATTTGATTGGGGGAAAGCCAGAAACACATTGCATCAGGGGGCAAGTGCAGACTGGACGGGAGTGCTCACTTGACGACCCAAGACAGGGAAAAGCACCCGTGCTGGAACACAGCCGCCTCAACCTCCTCCAGTGGATGGAGCAGGTGAGGGCTCCTCTCTCCATCTGCATACAGGTGGCACGTCATCCTCATTTGAGAACAAAGGTTGATATGCCAGAGATAGATGAAAGACTCAAGATGAATAAAACCGGCCAAATGGATAGACCCAAAGGATCAGGATGAGATGCAGCTAGCATGCACCCACAGGTAACTTGAGGGGAGGCAGGGAAGCTGCACTGCACCAGCTGTTCAAGGCAAGGAAGTCTCAGCATGCATCCCCCATTAGTAGACGTTTGTCCTTAACACCAATGCCCCTTCGGTGGCATCAACAGAATCTGGGGTACAAGGGGATAGACACCATCTTCTCACATGATGAGCCTGGAATAGGACATTTAGAGAGGCCCATGCCATACTGGAGTATCTCCTAGAAAGGCACCTGGGGGAGGAGGAGGATCTAGAATCATCCATGCCATGAAATGACTCGAGGAACCAAAATGAAGAATGAGCAGGTGGTAGGACTGAAATACTGTTATGAGGAGAAAGAGCTCAACCACAGTGTGTCTTTGCAGAAGCCAGAACCAGACTCAGGATGTGGTGGTTATAACAAAGCAGGTGACCAGAAACACTGGGCACAGATGAACTGATTATCTTAGGAATTAGTGAGCTCCTTGCCACCAGGTTGGGGGGCAGTGGGGGGAATTGTGCAAGTGGAGGCTCAGTGGCTAGGTGTCAGGATTAAAGGGCAGGGCTTTCCTGCTGAGTGGGAGGAAGGCAGATAAGACAGTCCTCAATTCTAAGATTCTAGGATTTTCATCTGGGCAATCTTCCAGGAATCTCTCAAGCCTCTCCACCAACCCAGGCACTCAGAGAACTGGAGATCCTTCTCACCAACTGCTTGGTGAGCACAAATTCCCTTCCCAAGCAGGTAGGAGTAAACTCGACCTAGAAAAGCAGGTCATGGGAGGTGTCCACCAGAAAGCCATGTCATCCCTGGCCATCCCCCACTGCTCTGTCTGCTGTCTCAAGATTCTAAGGCTGAATTAACATCAGCTGCCTGATTTCTCTACATCTCAGTTCCAGAAGATGGCTTTTCTGGAAAATTATCTAGGCAGACACTAAATTTTTCTAGAGAAATCAGAGAGGTGGGATTCTAAGTCACAGATCAGGGAGAGGGAGTAGAGCAGGTGTCGAGGGATGTCTGCTTTTAAAAAGGCAACAGGACAGATGCATAGATGGAGTGCAGGTCTTGGGACAGTACCACAGCCCCTGGGTGTGGCTCTTCACAACCATCTGAGAGCAGGACGGGAGAAACTATCCGAATAATGGACCAAACACCATGAGCCTCCTTTTCCTGGAAAATTGCTTGTGGTTCTGGTTGGAGATGAGGGAGAGGGAGGAGACAACTATGCAAAGCAAGAAAAGTCTGGTTCTGTCTGTGTTAATTCAAGGACAAAGGAAGTAATATATGAGCTCCTCGCACCAGGAGCTCTAGGCACAGCAACTTGTGCCCACTCCCCAACATTTAAAAAATTTTTACAATGAGTATGGGCTATCACAGTTCTGACAGCTGACAGGCTAGCTCAGGAGAGGATGATTTCTCTAAGGCAATGGTTCTTAGCCAGAGGCAATTCTGGCCATGTCTGTATGACATTTTTGGTGGGGGTCCTCCTCTAGTGAGTAGAGGTCAGGAATGCTGCTGGACGGCCGACCATGTATAGCGCCCACAATAAAGATTGATCCAGCCTAACATGCCACTCACGCCGAGGCTGGGAAGCCTGCTCTATGACAACCAGGTTCTCAGACCCTTGCTCAGCCCACATTCAACTTATGGTGCGAGTAGGGTGGGTGCAGGGTATGGGGTGATCACTAGGACTTACTTAACATGGGCTGTCATCTGGCAGTTAGAACTGAGTAAGCTTGACGGGGTGCCCTCATTCTTGTCAAAGAAAAACCACTGGCTCCCTACAATTCTAGAAGCTCCTGTCTTTGAAAGCCAGGGTAAACTTTCTTGTCCACTGGTTCCTGACCAATCCTGATGCAAAGTGGGATGGGTCCCCCTAACACCTCTCTCACCTGTTTCCACAGGGGTAGGGAATCATGAGGTGAGAGGAAACTAATAACCCAAGGATGTTGACCTCACTGAGACTACGCTCAACTCTACAGTGTAGACCTGAACATCCCATCTTTCACAGACGATGATACTGGGAGGTCAGGCTGTCTTGCCCACACCCTGGCCCATTTCCAAGCCTAGGCTTTGAAGCCAAAGTCTTTTGAGCTCTCTCCACTAAAGCGCTGGTTTCCATACAGGGCTCAGGTGCCAGGGGCTGCTGGCCAGTGGGAAGGGGCAGGAGCTGAATGTGTGGAGGTGAGGTCTAGAGTGGGCTATCACCAGAGTCTCCCTCCTTCTCCATTCTGCCTCAGGGACTTTTGGGTAAGGTTTTTTTTTTTTAAGTATTTTAAAAAAGATTTTATTTATTTACTCACAAGAGACACACAGAGAGAGGCAGAGACATAGGCAGACTCCCTGTGGGCAGCCTGAATGCAGGACTCAATCCCAGAACCCTGGGATCACGACCTGAGCCAAAGGCAGAAGTTCAACCACTGAGCCACCCAGGCACTGCTGGGTAAGATTTTTCTGGTGGGCTGAATGAGTCCCAAAAAGACATGTCTAGGTCTGGGAACTTGCAAACATAATTTTACTGGAGAAAGGGCCTCTGCATATGTAATTAAGTTATGGATCTCAAGACATGACCACCCTAGATTACCCTGGTGAGCCCATAAATCGAAGCATCCTTATGATATACACACAGAGAAGAGAAGGCCATGTGAAGCCAGAGATTGGAGTGATGCAGTCACAAGCCAAGGACCCCCTGGAGCCACTAGAAGGTCAAAGAAGCAAGGAAGGATTCTCCCCTAGAGCTTCTGGAGGGAGCACAGCCCTGCCAATACCTTGTTTTGGGACTTTTGGCCTCCAGAGCCAATACATTTCTGTTGTTTTAAACTGTCAAGTCGGGGGTTAATGATGTGGCATCCCTGGGAAACAAACACGTTTTTTTTTTTTAGGGAAACGGTCTCATGGCCCAAAGTTTAAAAATCACTACCTCTCCTGGGCCATCTCCCCAGGCCTTCTATTCACCTAAGTCCAGAGCAGAGACTCAGAACACAACTGGAGGAAGGTGATGAGAATGATGCTTTGAGGTTGGGCTGGGCCAAATCTTCTGAATATAGGATTCAAAACCCCCAGCAAGGGGAGGGGAAAAAATAAAAGGCTGAACTTATTAGGCTTGGAATTCCAAATTTCATTCAAAAAGCCTCCATTTCGTCCCCATCTAAAATCCTTTGATGTCTGTGAACTAGCTGGAAAGCTATTGGAATCTTCAAGGAAACAAGAAAAAAGCCTTACTCTCCAGGCATCTCACATAGGGAAAGATGGATCCGTGTCACTAACTGCACCCCTGGTGACAGTGAGGAAGGACAGACCCTGGGCTCAGAGACCTCCCTGGGTCTTGATGCAAGTTCCTCAGTGGGAGCAATAGGAGCTCATCAAACCCAGGCCCCAAAATCACGGCAGAGACACACCCCGTATGATGTTCCTGCCAGGATCGACCCTGCAAATGGCCTGTCATCGTGAGCTCAGGCACAGGGTACTCAATCAACTTCTCCAGAGATGGGTCGGCTTCTCATTTCAAGTCTTGGGTGGGGACACAAAGAGCCTGAGAAATGAAGTGATGTGCCCCCAGGTGTCACATCTGATGAATTAGGGCCAGAGAGAGGCCACAGCCCACCCAAGGATCCGCTGCCCTTCCACCCATACTGGCAAATTAGCATTGCCCAACAGGAGTGCTGAGAGCCACCAATCATTCTGTAAACCGTAAAACTAGAGGAACATTATTTTTTTTTTAAGATTTATTTATTTATTGATTCAGAGAGAGCGAGAGAGAGGCAGAGACACAGGCAGAGGGAGAAGCAGGCTCCATGCAGGAAGCCTGACTTGGGACTCGACCCCCGGTCTCCAGGATCACACCCCGGGCTGCAGGCGGCACTAAACCGCTGTGCCACCGGGGCTGCCCAGGAACATTATTCCAACACGAGTGACACTTAGTTTCAAATGGCTCTGTCTCTGACAGGTATTTTTCAAAAGGCTCGAGGGGAGTGGTTACAGCTCCTGCCTCCTCTGTTCCTAAGTCCAAGTCACTCAGCCGGGCACACAGAGGGCCCCACACCATCCTCTGAGTACCTTCCATCCGCGCACCATCATGGCCCATGGGGAGGACCTGGTATTCTCTGAATCCCTTCCTCTGCAGACCGTGAGCCTCCCCAAACACAGGCCACACTGTCTTCGTCCTCACATCCCAGGAAAGGAGCATCGGGGCCAGCCATTCCTCTCTCTTCCACCTTCATCTGTAAGCTCCTGCTGGGGACAGCACGGCCAACATCCCAGGCAAAGTCACCTCTCACTCCCAGTGCCCCCAGCCAAGAGAGCTACCATTCCCTTCCCAACTCCTCTGAACAACCTCCCAGAGCCGAAAAAAGGGCATCGTGGCTTGCTTTTTCTCCTCTGGTCCTGAATGTCTTTCTGTGCTCCTCTCTGCTCCAAATATACTGCTGATTTGAATAACTGGCTTTAGATATACATATGCATATTTTCTAATTGTAAAATTCGCATAACCCCAACTTTATCCTATATATTTTGAAATGCACAGTTCTGTAGTGTCACAGATATGCACAGTTCTGTAGTGTTACAGATACGTCGTGCAATCTCCAGAACTCACTTGCGAAAGATAGACACTTGTAAAGGATGGAAATATTCAAATGTAAAAATAAAGAGGACAGACCAAAGTAACAAAGGTCCACATATATATCACTAGCTTTGACCATCATCAAGTCAAGGGCAGTTTTCCGGGACTACCCCATCTACTTCTCCTGTCAGTGTTATTTTAAAGCAAATCCCAGATACCATTTTGTCCATAACCATCTTAGGACCTCTGGTGTTTTGTTTTGTTTTTAAGAGAGACAGAGAGAGGGGGAGGGGGAAGGGGAGGGGGAGGGAAAGAATCTCAAGCAGACTCCCAGCTGAGCACAGAGCCTGACACAGAGCTCCATCCCACGATCTTGAGATCATGACCTCAGCTGATATCAGAGTTGGATGCTGAACCAACTGAGCCACCCAGGCACCCCTGAGGACCTCTGTATAAAAGGTAAAAACAAAACCACAACTCCAACATTTAACAATAACTGTAGGGACGCCTGGGTGGCTCAGCAGTTGAGTGTCTGCCTTTGGCTCAGAGCCTGATCCTGGATTTCCAGGATCAAGTCCCGCATCGGGCTCCTTGCATAGAGCCTGCCTCTCTCTGTCTCTCATGAATAAATAAATAAAATCTTAAAAACAAACAAACAAACAAAAAAAAACAGTAACTGTAGAAACACACTTAACCTTTGAATTCCCTTCACACGTCTAAACTGGTTTATCCCACTGTGTGGGGGTGCCATCAAGACATTCCCCCTACCCAGTGCAGACCAAGGAACCAATCGATGCTCAGAGCGTCAGTGATTTCCTAAGAACACAGATGTTGAGACTAGAAGGTTCTGAATCAAGCTCCTCTCTCTTCACTCTTCCCTTGCCTCTTTGGGGACAATGACTTGTTGGGAGAAAAGCCGGTTCTGAATGAGCCTGATGCCCACACAACGGAAGAAACTCCGCGTCGTGCTGTGACCTTCCTGTATTCTAATTTGGGTAGCCTCTCAGCTCGACTTCTTTAAAAAATTTCCACTTTATTGTCTTATTTTGAAAGTAGAAAAGTCATTGCAGTAAGTCATCTTAGCTATTTTACATTTTATTTTTAGTCCTTTGTGGGGAGAGGCAAGAAGAGAACCAAGAAACTGGATTTATGTCATATGGGTGGGTTCTCAGCCACGGCTCTTGGGGAGGAGGGCTTTCCCCAGTGAGTCACTGGGTGACTCATTTATAATTCAGCCTTGCAGAGCTTTGTACAGGGCTGGGAGCCTTCGGATGGGAAAGACAGATGAACGTAGAGAAATGTTCACTGCTGAGGGCCGCTTCCTCCCCCAGCAGGCCTGGCCCCATTCTGGGTTCCCTCTATCTCTGGAGCTCTTATGGACAGGGATGGGTTTTGATGGAGCTGGAACAGTCAGGAGATATCAGATCACATGAGCCAGCCTTCCATCAACCAGATGGACCCCTCTCTTGGGCAATGGATGCAAAGTCGACTTCCTTTCTCTGGATGCTTGCTACCTACGTGAGTCCTTGAAGAGGTATACAGCATTGCACGGAGGACAGCGTAGATGACCTATCACTGAACACTAGCAAATCCAGGCCACTGGATACCAGTGATTTATTTCACACTCTTAACTTCTGTCTCACTGCACTGAAATTATTTGCTTAGACATCTGGGCTGGTCTACTTAGATCAGAGTTTCTCAACCTCGCCACTATGGACATGACAAGGCAAATCATTCTTGGTAGAGGGCTGTCCTGTGCACTGTAGGATATTTAGCAGTGCCTCTGGCATCGGCCTATGAGATGCCCCTAGTCTTGGCAATCCAAAATATCTCCAATTATTGTCAAATGTCACCTGAGGGTAGTAGCACCCCTGACTAGGAACCACTGATCTAGAACAGGTACTTCTTCACCTCCTTAGAGCCCAGCACAGTGCCTGGCACAGAGCGGGAATCCCAAATGTTTGTGGATCTCTAACAATCACCCTATGAAACGGATGTGCCACCTAGCTGGTGGGGCAAGTGAGGCCCAGAGAGGGTCGGGATTTCCTGGGTTACATAGCAAGTGAAGGACAGGGCTGGGAAGTCCTTGGCGGCATGGTTTCCAAGCCTGGGCGAGGGGTGAGAGCCGGCAGGTAGCTCGAAAGAGGAGCTCCGTTTGGGATTCTTCTGCTTCCTAGTTCTGGCTGCCAAAGGAGTGAGACTGGTAGCACCATTCGGACAGAACATTCCACATGCCACCAGCTATTAATTAACGAGCATGTTTCAGGGCTTCCTTCAGCATGGAGCCTCCGCACTGACCGGGATCAAAGTGACCAGAGCCACGTGGTCAAGAAAAGAGCAGGGTTAACTTTTTTTTTTTTTTTTAAATCTCAGCTTAAACCTGAGTAAGTGATAACAATTTGAATCAGGTTTACAACACGAGGCAGCCAGAGGAAGCCTGGTGCCCCAGTGCAGTCGGGTTGTGAATGAATTTAGTTACAGACTCGAAGTACTGTCTTAATTAGGTTTGGAGTCGGCTTTCCTGTTTGACGAGGGAAGCAGAACAGAGTAAACCATCTGATTCATCCTTAGAAGTGGGAGCCAGGTGGAGGTGGGGGATGGACTCACGTGCTCTGTAACCTCATATGTGATTCGCCAGGCATATCTGACTCCATCACGGCCAGCCTACTGCTAAGTGTTGCCTTGTGAGCAGTGCCAATTATGAAAAACACAAATAGCTTCATGCATTTCTACCTTGGAACTTAATCAGTCCCTACCATGGGATGTCACCCAGCAGGATCTTCGGTAGATAGCGGGGCCAGGGGTCATTACTTCTAAGTGGTCAAGTGGCTACAAAAGAAAAACAGTGGTCTGCCTTGATGATCCTGGTTCTGGAAAGCCGGTCCCAAAAGGGGTAGTGTGGTCAACCCACAGTCAGGTGACATCCAATGCATCTTAATGACCCAGCTGGTGACACCTGACACCAGGTTAATGCCTCAACCACATAGTGCTTGTAGTTCTCCTGACTGCCAATGTTGGGAGGATTCTCTTGGATTTGTGTTCCCAGAGGAAAAGAAAAGCCCAAGAGAAGTGGATCCCGGGCAGCACCGTAGTGCCATCCCATCATCCAGCTTTGTCTGTAGTGCATTCCCTCACTTCTTCCTCAGGGATGGAGAGTATGTGGCCCAGGACCAAGGTGGTGGGTGCCGGCAGAATAAGGTGAGGGGGAGGCATGCAGGGCTAAGGATACCACACAGGAAGGGGAGGGAGGTGGAGATCGGATGTAGCCCAGAGCAGAGGGTCTGAGCAGGATCACAGGGATCACAGGGGACCCAGAGTGCTCGGCTCAGCACTAGGCCTACAAATAGCTGCAAGGAGGTAGAAAGGTTTCTGTGGAGAAGAGCCATGCCCTGGGAAGGTTACCCCAGCAGCTCCCTGGGTGCAGGTAGGGAGATTAAAAGAGAGAAGGAGAAAGATGAACACAGAGACTTTCCAAAATCATGAGGCAGATGCAGTAGACCCTACCAGGCTGGGATAACCCCAAGAGGAGGGTCCTTTTAACCACTCCTTCCTCACCCAATCCCCAGCATGATGCAACATATCAAGCTCTCTCAGAAAGTTTTGTCGAATTGATTCAACAGAGCAGGTGTTTATCACCATTTTCAACCCTTTCTACCATTTTGGGGGAGTCTCCTTGCAAAGCAAACCATGTTCTCAAGTTGCTGATTGAGTTCTTGGTGGCAGGGGTGGAGACATAGGCAGATACCAAAGTCCCTAGGGCCACAAGTCTCCTATGGTCAAAGGTTCGGGCAGGACGTAGCTTCAGAGAACAGGCAATTACTTAAAATGTGGCCAACAAGTTGGAACTCCTAGAAATCCACTGTGGATGCTGAAGAGATGCTCGAGTCAGAAACTGGTAAGAACATGATGATGAGAGAGCCCTCATCTGATTTTCAAACACTAATGAGGAAGAGGCTTTCTGCAAGAGGTCACAAATCAGGAAGTGAGTGATGAGGATGCTGGAAGGGACTGTCACCCCCTTTCTGAGGGTTTCATTTGCTTGGCCCTCCAATGGTGAGGAGTGTATGGTGAGGAGGAACAAGTGCATGGCCTCCAAGGTGAATGGACAAAGCTACCTACCCTCTCCTGTAGTGACTAGCCAGGGGGCTCAGCCCACCCAGGCCCTGCCCAGCCATCTGGGGCCGGGGGGTCACATCCTGCCATGCCTGGGACCTCTGGCTCAGGGATGAGGTGGCTCTCCTCCGGAGAAGGGTGTCTGAGAACCACAATGCTTCCCATGCTTGGAGACACTTTAGCCCAGAGAAGCCCACACTTATTTTTTTCTTTTTTGCAGAAGTCTTTCTTCAAAAAACCTCACATAGAAGACGAATCTAGAACAGAGGAATTGAGAGATGCTCTGATTCAGTGGGGTGAGCCTATCTGTTCCCATCCCCCCACCCATGTGGCTCAGAGGTACCTTGGTGAACCCTTGAGCTCCAGAGACAGTAACTTCAAAATCAAGGCTCTAATCTAGCCCAACTTCTTTATTTAACAAAAAGAAAAGCTAGTTCTGCGATTCAGGTCAGGACTCCTTGCTGGGACTCCAAGGCCCTTCCTAACGTGAAGCTAGAGCAAGCAGCCTGGCACCCTAGCACAATGCAGAGGGCTCCAAGGCCCCTCCACAATCTGCAGAAGGGGGTGTGGGCTGGGCACCACAGGACACATCAGTGGACTCAAAGGACTGCCTTTGCACGCACACATACACGCCATGTGCCATCCACAGGACTGGTCCTCAGGCTTTTCCTATTTAAGCTCCAGCTCTGTCTCTCCCACTACTTACATACAAGGTGTGAACCAGCAAACCGAAACTCCCAAAGAAACCCTAGAACTGCATCTAAATTCTCATCAGGCTTTTCACACTAGGCCTGTACTTTCAAGGGTTCATGCATTCATCCAGATGTGGACTTTGATGTTAACTGAGGAAAGGGAACTTAATACCCACACAGAACAGCCAACTTTGATGGCACTCCAGCAGGTGCCAGACCTTAGCTAAAAGCCCTACATGAGTTGTCTCATTTGATCCTGCCCTAAGGCAAACACCATTCTTAGGCCCACCTTCCAGATGAGGAAATAGGCTGGAGAAGTCAAGCAACCTGTCCAGAGCCACGTGAATATAGTAAACAGAAGAAAGTGAATTTAAACCCACCAGCAGGGCAGCCTGGGGGGGCTCAGCGGTTTAGCGCCGCATTCAGCCTGGGGTGTAATCCTGGACACCTGGGATCGAGTCCCATGTCGGGCTCCTTGCATGGAGCCTGCTTCTCCCTCTGCCTGTGCCTCTGCCTCTCTCTCTTTCTCTCTCACTCTCAATAAATAAATAAATAAATAAATAAATAAATAAATAAATAAATAAATAAATAAATAAAATCTCAAAAAAAAAAAAAAAGCCCACCAGCAAATGCAGCACCATTTTCCTCTAAGGAGCCAGATAGGTCTCTATGGTGTGTTCAAGGTTTGCATGCCTCAGATGCTGCTTTAGCTTTACCAGCAACAGCAAACACTGCTATTTACTGAGCATTTACTATATCCTGGACCCCATGTCATGCACACTGTCGTTTCGTTTCACAGAAATGCCACGGACAGAAATAACAGTTTTCTCCAACATTGAGATGAGCGTACTAGGCTTAGAGTGGATTGAAACCTGGCCTGGCCAGTTCCTCCCCCTGGATCACTCCTCCTCTGAAGATCTGGAGGACGATATCACAAGGACACCTGCTCTCCATATCAACTCCCCTTTGGGATTTGAACTTGGGCCAGGCTTTTCTTCCCCACTTCCATTAGAGGGATGCAGGAGGTCAACTCTCCTGAGGCTGTCCATGTCCTTCCAGAAATTCTTGCCCAATGTTGATGGTGTGCCCCCTCCCCCCCATCCAGGGACCGGAGCCTGGCCCCAACACTTGGGCCTCCCACAGGCAAACTAGATGTGACTGGGCCCCACTCTTCCTCCTAGTATCACCTGTGACTGCCTCCCATAAACCTCATCCTGCCTTGAGAAACTTCTAGCCGCCTAATGTAGAGCTTCCTTATTTTCAACTTTCCAGTCATGAGCTCAATAGGACCAGCATGTAACTTTTTATCCATTTTTAAACAGAAATAGGGGAGCTGTAAATGTTTTAATGTTTGATTGTGGCAATGACCATACAACTCTGTAAATTGTGCACATAAAATGGGTGAATTTTACGGTATATAAATTATACCACAATAACACTGTTTCACAAAAAAAGGGGGAATAAAGTTTTTAGAAAGAGCTATAAAGGGGTTTGAACACATGGATCCTCTTTAATTACTGCAGGAAGCAGGGGCTATGCAAGAAAGCCTGGTCACATATTTATAGCAACTCAACTGAATGATCTAGTCTTTTTCTCTTTGCAGGAAAAAAAAGGGTGGGGGGTACTGAGATTCCAATTCAGTCAAAGGATTCTTAGCTCTGGCTAAAGTTCTGCAGGCAGGGGAGGAGGGGAAGATGTCAGAAACCCTAAAGCAGAATTTAGCTTATGCTCCATCATGAGGCTCACCCACATGAGGTGAAATTCCAGGAGGGCCTTGGTAGCAGTCTGTCTCTCTAATGCAGGGCCAATGGCTTGAACAGCTGCAAGGTCAGCCTGCTGGAAAGGTTAACTTGCCCTCCATCACAGAGAAGCTCAGAGTAAACACATCCCCAAATCTCATTCATTCCCTCTACAAAATGAGAACACTTTAGTATCAACTTTGTAACTCTGCCCTAAGGGTTAAACAAGATAATCCATAGAAAAAGCAAAAACTCAAAACAATGCCTAACTTGATGACTATTTTTTTTTTAAGATTTTATTTATTTCAGAGACAGAGAGAGAGCAAGGAGAAAGGTAGAGCAAGAGAGGATCCCAAACAGACTCCCCACTAAGCGAGGAGCCTGACACAGGGCTCCATCTCACAACCCTGAGATCATGACCTGAGCTGAAACCAAGAGTCCGACACTTAACCGACTGAGCCACCCAGGTACCCCGTGATGATTTTTTTTTAAAAAAGATTTGTTACGCTAGTTCAAGGGAACAAGTGTAGGCAGAGCCCTTACCTTGCTCCCAGCAGTGAGTTTATATGATTCATTCAATCTTCTCGATAACCCTTTGCAATGGCTTTTACTGTTCCCATTTTATAGACAGAGAAAGAGAGGCTCCCAGAAGTTAAGACACTGGCCCAGGGGTCTAGCGGGTAGTCAACAGATAGCAAAGATGCTGTGATTTGAACCCAGGCCTGACTTTGAAGTACCTGTCACTTCCCAAGTCATTACAGGGACACCACCCACATTTCCAGGATTCTGATCGAAATGGGTTTAACTGGTTATCTCAACACAAGAGGGGCCCTGATGAGCATCTGTCACATTAACCACACACCTGTCTTTCCTGAGGTCCACACTCAGTTGTCATGGCCACATCCTCAAAAGGTGCCCGGTGACACAGCACAGCACACCAGGTTCCTAATGGTTAAATTTCCTCTAGCTTGGAGCTCAGTACTTACAAGCAGACGTGAACTAGCCCTAAGGGGCTATTTTTAGCTGCCCATTTTCCTTGTCCTTTTTGGGAGATCTGACAGCACAGGCCAGGCTGATGTTTTCTATCCTGCTGGTTTCTTCTCACCAACTCCTACCTCAGGATTGGCCCACTTCTAGGGCCGCACCTCCTGGCTTCTCGAAAGGGAGCTAAGGAGGCAAGCAGGCCCTGATCCAGGCGCCCTCCCAGGGCTGCACTCGGCTAGGAGAGAGGTTGGATGGGAGCCAGTGGCTTCCGAGCACATTGATTTCCAGGGAAAGCCTTCATGAGCATCCGGCAGGGGGACCACAGTGATCATCTCAAAGGGCTCCATCTGAGCCCTGAGCAGGCCACACAAACAGGAGCCCAAGAGCATGGCCTCGGTGTCAGAGACTGCTTCTGGGCTCTGGGTCTCACCACCCCCAAGTGCCTTCCATAATGGCATGTACTAGGATCTAAGAGCCCACAATTAGAAACTCACATCTTGGGCCAACTGGTCTCCCATTCCCCAAGCCCTACCCTTAGCTAGTTTCTTACTGTACAGCCAACAGAGTTGTGTGCTCTAAAACACAAGTTTGGCCACACCAGCCCCTCCTCAAAATTCATTTACACTTTCCTGCACAGTTCTCAGGGCCCTCTGGCCCTTCCCGGAGTCTCCCCCCTCACCGGAGGGCTGGTGTCAGGCACACCACACTCCAGGACGCTGAGTCTGTGTGCCTTTCAGAGCCTGACCTGACCCGGACTGCTCCAGAGCCGTCCCCATGAAATCCAGATGGAGCTCCAACGTCTCCTCCCCACAAAGCTGCCCCTACCAGCCCCACTGGGTCCTCAGGATCTTACTCCTCTGAGCATAATAAATGCTCAAACCAAGTTTGCTGTACTGAATTAACTTAAGGCATCTGCCTTCAATTAAAACATGCAAATTCATCTGGAAAGGAAAGGAAGTATTCTTTAGTCAGTAGCATTTGTCAGTAGCATTTCTATGCCAGTGTGCTCATTGGGTGCCCCTCTGATTACAGGATCTGAAGGCAGAGGGAGGCCTGAGGGCCGGTGCAGCAAGAGGGCAAAAGGGTATGGATGGAACTCTGGGAATACGGTGCCTCCCTGCCTGGGCCCTCATGGAGGTGGTTCCTCCTTCCACACACCCCACCCCTCCCAGCTGAGTGTTTCCATATCTTGTTTTTCATAATGGTGTGATGAGACGTTATTAACCAAGCCACATTAAGACTTGACCAAAAAAAAAAAAAAAGTCTCTGCTAAATGACAGCACTTGTCCTCTGACATCTGATTCTTGCTATGTTTCTGTTGAAACTGGAATTGGGGGCAGCTCAGTCGGCTAAGTGTCTGCCTTTGGCTTGAGTCATGATTCCAGGGCCCTGGGATCAAGTCCCGCTTTGGGGTCCCTGTTGAGCAGGAGGTCTCCTTCTCCCTCTCCCCCTGCTTGTGCTCTCTCTCTCACTCTTTCTCAAATAAATAAATAAAATCTTAAAAAAAAATTGGAATCGAACTTGCAGTCTGATGGAAGAGACTAGGATGGGAACCAATCCTTCCAGAACAGTCTGTGCCCTGGTCCAATCCTTCCAGAACAGTCTGTGCCCTGGTCCAATGGGAGGTAAGTTTCTAACTCCCCCTGACAGTCTGCCACAGTTAAGCCTAGATCTCATCTACAGATGGAGAACAAATGTGTGATTTTCCACCATCTCTGTCTGGCCACCCCACGGTGGGTCTGACCACATGACATGAAGCCTTGGGGCTGATCCCTGGGTCCCAGGCCAAGTGGCACCAGATGCAAGAGGACTGTACTCCTGTCCCCATCTCAAGAGGACTGGATGGTACAGAAATCCAACCTCAGCCCTGAGGCTGACACAAGTAACATTCAGGATAATTTTCTAGAAAATAAAAAAAGAAAGGAAGAGGGCTGCCCCACAAAGCAGCCTTTCCATACAGAAAGGAAGAGGGCTGACACTGGGGTCCTCTGCTTTCCTGGCCCAGGGCTAAACATGGCTATGGGCTAATGTCAGCTAGTGTCATCTCCTTTTTGGTGTGCCCAAGGAGGCGGCCACATCCAGGCACAACAAGAAGCACATGTGCAGCCCCCAGGCTACACACAGACATTGGCAGCAGCGAGGCAGGCCAGCTCTGGGGACGTCAGGACAATGCATACCAACAGCCCCCTCCAAATAATCTTTCAAGAGCAAACTTTTATCAAGTGCTCACTCAGTGCTAAGTGCTTTGACCTTTTTAAGATAATAAACAAAGGTCACTGCAAAATGGGTTATTTTTATCTGCATTTTCAGGTGAAGAAGCTGAACATCAGAGCTGTTGAGCCACTTACTCAGGATCACACAAGGACTCATGGTGGAGACAGGATTTGCACCTCGAAAAGGCTGGTTCCAAAGTCAGCTCATTTCAACTGCTATGCCACACAAGATGCCAGGGACGGGGCTCCACGTATCCTTCACGCCCAGCACAGGGCGTGCCTCCCAGTAAGTGGCTAGGGAGTATTTATGAATAAGTGATCAAGAGGAGTCTGGGTTTGTGAACCCCCAGTATGCATTATTTGGGGGATCATCAAAGGGTTAGGTTTAGTACCTCCTAACCAGAATTCCCAAGATACTGATAACCGAGGGGCCCCCTGAATACACTCAGCCACCTGTTCCTCCTTCCTCTGAGGAAACGCTCTTCTAGTGCCCAGACGGAGCCAGGAAGCACTGCCAACCCCAGCATCCTGGCTCATGCCCCTCCTTAGGTTTTCTCTGCCCTTTCCCCTCCTTTGCTCATTTTAGAGGCAGGAAGGCCATTTGGCTCCTGAAAGAGCAAGGCCAGAAAAGGTGAGCCTGCAGCCTCATGTGAGTGACCACATGAGAAAGGTCCTCCAGTCAGGGGTCCCCTCCCTCTTCCTACAGTCAGCTGAGGAAAGCAAATGAAAACCCCTGAATCGCTTCACAAGCAAAGAGTGAAGAGAAGAGAAACCTACCTTCCAGAAGGTTTTTAAGACACAGGCGTGTGAGGTTACATCTTCATCGTCAGGCAGAAGCCTCTCGGCCATGAGGGGCCATGGGACAGGTCCCCCCAAACCAGGCTCTTGAGCCAACACAGGCTGTGCTCCTCAGAAAGGCCAGGGGAGGCCAAGCGCCCCAGGGTTCCTGGGCCAAGCCTGTGTCTCCAGCGGCTGCAGGGCAGAGCGGTGACCTTGGGGGCACCTGATCTTGTGCTCCCCTCTCACAGGAGAGGAGAAGCACAGCAGTCACCCCTACCCAAGCCAGCTCAAGACATAGACCTCTCTCCCCAGTGGAGGCCAGCTACTCCAGGGCAAGCGGCCCACACTGCCCACATTCCTGGGTGCTACAGCCTCACTGGGACTGCAGGGGGAGAGCCTGTACTCTGGTCCCAATGCAGCCACTGTCGCCCCCTTACTTGTGCCTCACTCGGCTTTCCCAAATGGCTTTCCAAAATGGAAACACCCCTCCCTGTTCCCCTGGACAGATGCTACAGATAAACTGGATGATTCAAAATACCTAAAACCCTCTGCTGCCCTTGGATTTCTGGAGAAAAATCAGCATCTGAGATTGCTGTGATGATCAGGAGATAAAACTTGAAATTCTACTTCAATTATTTTTCAGTGACTTTTTCACCTAAGATGCCAACAGGTGAAAGGAAAGGAAAATTATTGTAACTCTAGAAGGGCCCCCAAAGGAAAATTTTCCTTTCCAGGGGCTCAGCTCCCAGTTGAGAAGCAGGATGAACTGGGGTAGTGCCCCTGTCTGATAGGTAACCCCAGGATTTGAGTGGATGCCACAACTTTGGGCCTAAGAAATTACACAGCTCATCACTGTAGCAAACCTCTGGAGCAAGTGAATGAACAAACCCCCAGGGTTTTTTGTTTTTGTTTTTTTGTTGTTGTTGTTGTTGTTGTTTTGTTTTTTCCAGGACCCTCAGAGGGGCAGCTCTTGGGGAACCAGGAATCTGATTTAAACAGGAGTGGAGGAGGGAGGACTTCCTCTTCGATCCCGGGAAGGGAGCTCAGCTGAGCTCTCCCACTCATCCAGGTCCCAAGGTTCATTTCTGCCCACTCTCAGGCCAGTACCTGTGGCCCTGAAATTCTGATGGGGCCGAGCCATGGACGTGAGCCTGTCAATCTCCAAATACTCCCAGACCCAAGGAAGGAAAGCCCCCGGAACAAGACTCACTTGGGGTACACCTGCCATGTACCAGACCTAGTGCCACCGGAGCCAAGAGGGAAGCATCCATTAATTCACAAACAATAAGTGCAATTAACCTGTGTTAGGTGCCTCCTTGGGTTCAGGGGACACCAGGCTGCAGGAGCAGTGCTGCAGACACTTCCACCCAATGCTCTAATGAGCACATGCTGGAGGCTCCTCTCAGTGCAGACTGCACCCTGTTAGAGCTCCGAGCTCCCAATGCTGTCCTGATGCCCTAACAGGGCCTGCCATGCTCTTGGTGCAGAGGCCACTGCATCTATATCCCAGTCCCCTCCACCCATCAAGGTATTTGTTTTCTAGATCCAGGGAAGCCGCCACAAGGCTTCTCGAGGAACGTTGAACACTAGGCTCTTCACGTACCAGCTGGTCAGGGGCACAGTGGGCACATCGCCAGCCACTGCTCACAGGCTGCCTAAGGAGGGAAGTGACAAGCTCTCCCCTCAGGCCAGGCATGTGTCCTGCCAAGACCTGGAACGACATGCTGGACATAGACAAGGTGGTGGGACGTCTCCAAGGAAGTACACATGCTGCCGAGAGGGTGATGCGTGTCAAGGTGGAGGAAAGGCTTTGGGAGTCAGTGAATCCGGCCCCCTGCCTCAGGGCAGAGGGAAGAACCAGCCCAGCTGTGTGGCACACATCTGCTTCCTGGGAAGAGACAGATAACACAGTCCTTTTTAGAAACCTGTTCCAGGGCCTTTGGCTTCAGCCTTTCTTTTCCAATGAGACTCACCCCCTAAAGAGGAATTTGGTCTATTTGATCTGGAGGCTGGGGCAGAAAGGGCTCACCAACCCCTTCTTACCCACTCTAAGACCCTTTACAACTTTCCGAACTGTTCATAAACTGTGACCGAACGCTGATACAGTGCATTGAACAGTATCCCCCAAATAGGTTTGTTCAAACCCTAACCCCAGTACTGGCAAGGCAAATGTGACCTTAATTCCATCTGCAGGGTAATTTCTCAAGAAGTTAAGGATCTCAGGATGAGATGGTCCTAGATTACTTGAGTGGGCCCCAAATCCAATGACTGATATCTTTATAAGAGATAAGGAGTGGGAGACCAGACCCAGAGGGGAAATCCATGCAAAGACAGGGGGAGAGAATAGCGTGATGCATCTACAAGCCAAATAACACCAACAACTACCATTGACCTCCAGAAGCCAGAAGAGGTGTGTGAACAGATTCTCCCTCTGAGCCTCCAGAAGGAATTAACCCAACTGACACCTAGATCTCAGACTTCTAGTCTCTGGAGCTGTGAGAGAATAAATTTCTGTTGTTTGAAGCCACCACATCTGTGGTACTTTGTGGGGGCAGCCCCAGGGCATGAAAACAACTGAAGATCTCAGCAGGCAAGTGTTTCCAATGGGGACTGTGGTGACGTGGGCTTCCAAAGAGCATGATCCCTAAGTGGATGGAACAATGGGCCAATTTGCTTGCTCTCTTCTTCACTGTCAGATGAGGCCACCCAGTGGGGTGCAGCCACACTCTGAAGGGCATCAGCAGCCTGCCTCCAAGGTCATCTGAAGGCCGGCCTGCTTAGGGGGAATGGATTAATGATGTGGGTTGAAGCAACAATCTCAGTACCCTGGCTGATTTTAACTCATAGAGTAAAAAAGGGGAAAAATTCAAGAAATGACTCCTGCATGTAACTCTATGGGCAGGTTAGACCTCACAGAGCTCTTAACTCTATATAGTAGAGAGGACACTGGCCTTAGACCCTCGGGACTCGATGCCCATTTCCCAGGGTGTGGAATAATATCCCCACCTCCCCATGCACCTGCTCAGACAGGAATCCAGCACAATCAAATCTCAAGGACATAACAGTGCTGATGAGGCTCAAGTCCAGGTCCAGCCTGACCCTCTCCTAGCTGTGTGCCTATGGACAAGTCCCATGCCTTCTCTGGGTCTTAGTCTTCTCATCTACAAATCTGAGGATAAGATGACACATCTTTTAGAGTTACAATAAAAATGGGAGATTACAAATGCTATGAGCCTTGAACCCTGCCTGGCATAGAGTAGGCCTTCGTTTAATGTTACACATGGTCACTAATCATTATTGGAGCTGGGTTTAAGTTCAAGTTCTGTTATTCTTTTGCTGTCACCTAGAGCAATGAGCCTCCACCTCTCCCTTCTGCAACCTAGCATCCTCATTTGTCTACTGAGGGATGGGAAGGGACAACTCTGAGTATCCACGCTGCCTCTGGCCATTAGTGCTTCCTATGATGGCCTAGGATGTCCTACAGGAGACCTGTGCCAAGAAGCAGCAAATGTTTTTGTCAATGTCTGAATGCTACACATCTGCCTTCTTCACCACTCTTTGAAGACCAAAGAGACCATAAGACTGAAGAACAACATCTGGTCTAGGTTGGGCTGGGCTCTCCGTGTCTCTGAGACTGAGGGTCCTCAGGGGTTGACCGGACTTACATGGATGTACGCGAGAGTGTTTTGCCTCCAGGAACTCAAGCACACTGGTCCCTGAGCCCACCTCAATGTTCTGATTGAAAATCCACTGCACTTTTTCTTCTCCAAGCACTGCATGGATGTCTGGCACCTGCCAGCATTCTTAGCCCCAAATATTATTTTCTGGAAGAAGCAAGCAGTTCAAAGGCAGAAAGAGCACAACTATAATAACCTTCTCTCAGAGCTGGCTTTTCCTGGGATGCCTGTGCTCAGTGAGATGACACATTGCCCAGGCGACAGTGGGGAAAGGAGCATGGGCTCCACTTTCTGCAGCCCTGCCTCAGCTCCAGGCTTCCTACCTGCACCTGAGGACAGGAAGCCAAGCATGGGGGAGCTGCAGGTACAGAGGAGCAGCTGGCTGGCCACTCTGACAAACCAGAAGGGCAACTGCTGCCTACCAGAAATGGCATGGCATTTGTCTATTCACAACAAAAGAATGCACGGTGTGCCAACAATGAAGGAAACTAGAAGCCACATACTCGAGACACAAAAAGGGGAAGGAGCAGAGCTTTTTCTCCCCCCAGCAATTCTGGGTGCTGGTGGTGACCCTGGGGATAGTGAAGTCCAGGTGCCCTTAGAAACCCAGCCATGCTGCTGCCAGCAAGGTGTCCTTCAGTAGATGAGGGCTGCCTTCCCTCCCCAGGTCACCCAGTGTGTGTGTGGGGGGGTTTGGATAGATCCATCCCCATCACGGTAACAGCATGAGGACAGACCCACTCTAGATATAAGGACAGCAGCTGCAAACAGTGTGAAAGGAAACTTGTGAGTCAGACACTGGAGAGAATGAGCCCCTCAGAAATAAACAGTCTCCCCGCCACTACACAGGAGCCAAAAGGGAGGGGAGTATCTAGTTTAAATGAGAATTCAGGGGCACCTGGATGGCTCATTCGGTTGAGTGTCCAACTCTTGGTTTCAGCTCAGGTCATGATCTCAGGATCCTGAGATGGAGCTCATTAAGGCTCTATGCTCAGCAGGGGGTCTGCTTGAAATTCTCTCCCTCTCCTTCTCTAAAATAAATAAATAAATCTTAAAAAAAAATAGGAACTCAGATCAACTGAGAATGCTAATGACATGATGGAAGGCATGACCTGTTTTTAATGATGGACACAAGAGGGTGACAGGAACCTCTAAGCAATGGGTTTGGCACTATTACAGCCCATAAGGGGCTGAGTTCTGGAAAGTGAAAAACCCCTGAAAGGTATTTCTAAACAGGATGAAGCAGCAGCAAAGGATGGGCCCTCCAATTTATAGCAGACGGTTCAGCAAGAAATCAAACTTACTGAACAATGATTTTGTATGTTTTTTTTATATCAAGGAAAATGTTCTACAGCCCTAAAAGAATGAACAAAAGTGGTTATGAGGGAACCAGAACACAAAAATTTAAAGAAAAAAAAAAAAGAAAGAAAGCTTCTAAACATGTTTTCCAATGACTTCAAGGCCCCTTGCTCACCCCAGGTATTGGACGCAGACCAAAGTTCAGAAGCATTCAAAACTGCACAGAGGAAATATGTCAAAACAAAGAAAATACCACAAAACCAGCACTAGGCAAGTGTCTAGTCTGTAGAGACCAAGAAGCAGATTCTGGAAATGACATCTGTAAAATTACAGAGTGAATTTAACCAATGGTTCATGGACCTTTAAGGGAAAAAAAAAAAAAAAAGGCAATAAATATCAGCAGAAATGGATTTCCTGAAAACAAACTGAACCCAACTAATCTCATTTCCTGCTTTCATAAAATCACCAGATTAAATAAATTAGGGGAAAGCCAACAGACTGTGAATCTCATCTGACTATGTCTTTCCTTATGGCCCTTATTCACGATGGCAGAATGGTGGTCAAAGAAGGGCCCCATGCAGACTCCCACAGACTGACAGTACCACAGGGTGGACGTGCTACATATGGCCTAGACCTTGCCTTGTCTGCCATAGGTAAGACTTCTCCTTCATATGGGGGGAGGCTATGAAGCAACATACAGGAATCAAGACTGTAGGAAATTGTGACAGGCTGCAATAATGAAGCAGACTACATGAGAATTAACAGGAAAATAAAGTTCTGCATTAGAGAGAAAACAGGTATGGAACAAGGAGCTTTGATTTATGAGGAGTTTCAATGAAAAAAGAAATCAGATCCCTTTTGCTTGACTCTAAAACTTCAGTATGGTGAAAAAGCAATTTAAAATTTTTTATTAAAGAAGTATAGGGCGGCAGTGAAAGGAGTTGAGGGGGTCAAAAGGTACAAACTTCCAAAATAAGTAAGTCCTGGGGCACCTGGGTGGCTCAAGGGGTTAAGCATCTGACTCTTGATTTCACCTTAGGTCATGATCTCAGGGTCGTGGGATTGAGCTCTGCATCAGACTCTATGCTCAGCAGGGAGTTTGCTTGAGATATTTTCTCTCTCTATCCCTCTCTGCCCCTCCTCACCTGTTCTCTCTCTTTCTCTCTCAAGTAAATAAATAAATCTTGGGGATATAACATACACCAGTGACTATAATCATACCACACTGTGTATTTGCAAACTGCTAGGAGAGTAGATCTTAAAAGTTCTCATCACAAGAAAAAAAAAATTCCAACACTGTGTGATGATAGACATTAACTAGACTTATTGGGACGATCGTTTTGCAATCCACAGATATCTAATCAGAAATTAATATAATGTTATTATGTCAATTACATCTCAATAAAGAAAAGTATCAGGATTGGAAAAGCAGTACCTCTAGTAACTCATTTAGTTTTCAGAATAATCTCATGAGACAGGCACACAAAGTATCCCTATTTTAATACCAGATGAGTCTGGAACATTGTATAGTTTGTAGTGACAGAATGTAAGGAAGTGCCAAAACAAACAAACAAAAAAACGAAAATGAAAACCCTATATTGATGGGTATATGACAAAAGGACACAGAAAACACTGGAAAAGCACCCAATGGCCAAAGTTGGAACAAATGGCACAAAATAAAGTAGTATTGCATCCTAGCCCAAAGTGTGAAATATTCACGAGTCTATGCTGACATAAATCAGTAACTGAATAAGCAAACAAATGGGGGAAGAATGGGTAAATGCAAAAGAATTCTAAGTTATATATGTAGATGTAACGCCTCACTCCTTACTGAGGACTGCACATGGTGACTTTTTTTCCTAAGACAACAGTATGGAAAAAAGGAAGAAAGAGTAACTTCGCAGTGGAGACGCCCGACAAACACCCCCCCTCAGCGAGGCGACTTAAGTCAGCACCCATAGTGATAAGTCATGTTGATGGCATGTGCTCGTGAGGTGACGGGGTCTGAAAATGGCCCTGTGGCCCTGCACTGCTCCTCCCCAAAGCCCATACGTATCCCCCAGTCTATCATGAGAAAAAATGGCAGAGACATCATACCCAAAAAGCCTACAAAATACCTCACCAGCAATCCTCAAATTGTAAGGATTATTAAAAACAGGGAAAGTCTGAGAAACTGTCAGGGCCAAGAGGAGCCTAAGGAGACCTGGAGTCTCAATAACATGGTATTCTGAACAGGATTCTGGGACAGAAAAAGGACATTAACTAAAAACTAATGTCCTCTGAAAAAGGTGTGGACTTGAGTTAATAAGAACGCATCATTGCTGGCTCATTAGTTGTGACAAATGTACTATACTAATACAAGACATAATGATAGGGGAAAGTGGGTACAGGGCATCTGGGAATTTTCCGTACTGTCTTCAAAGCTTCGCTGTAAAATAACAAGTGTACTGAAAAGGAGGAAAATGAAATGCTAGGAGGCCATATGTGGAATCACAGCCCTGCTTTGCTTCCCTGAAACCACAGTCCTGCTTATGAGACTTGACTGAGGTCTACTTCACCCATCAGAGTGTATCTTCAAGAGTGTAAGGACTGAGTCTGCTGTGTTCACCATCACATCCCACCTGAGCACCTAACACGGTGCCTGGCACATAGCAGGTGCTTAATGGATGCTTGGGAACAGACAAAATGACAAGCCTTAATGTACCCAAAGGGTTGCTGAACCCAGTTTATTTTGCATAATTCTAGAGCAGCACTGTCCAATAATAATAATAAAGTATAATGTGAGCCACATATGCAATTTAAATTCTTCGAGTGGTCATATTATTAAAGTGAATGGGTGAAACTGACTTGAATATTTTCTATTATAATTCAAGGTATCCAAATTATTTCAACACGTAAAAGATGAAACTATAAAATGAATTAACATACACATAAGATGTCCTTTATACGTGTACACATTAGTGAGATTTTTTTTTTCATAGTCAGTGTTTTGCAATCCAGACCATATTTGTAACCAACAGCGTATCTCCACTGGGACTTGCCACATTTTAAGTACTCAGTAACCACAATGGGAGCAGCTACCACACTGGAAAGCATGGTTCTAGAGTGCTTGAAAACCAGAACCTGGGAATTACGGGGGGCCAGGCTCCACAGAAGGAGTGCATATAGCTCTGAACCCTATCTGTAGTTGGAATAGGGAGCCTTGGAAAAGAGCAAGCTCCCGGGATGCCTGGGTGGCTCAGTGGTTTAGCATCTGCCTTTGGCTCAGGTCATGATCCTGGGATCCTGGGATGGAGTCCCACATCAGGCTCCCCACAGCAAACCTACTTCTCCTTCTATGTCTCTGCCTCTCTGTGTGTCTCTCGTGAATGGGGGAAAAAAAGAGCGAGCTCCCTAAGACAAGAGGAATCCCAACAGAGGCTGGTGCGGCCCTGCTGGAGATGCCTGAGAAAGGGCTCTTTGATTGGCTTGGGTTTAGATGGGATGAACCCCTGAGGTGCCAACCAATTCTTACACAGCTCATCAGAGTCTAGGCCTGAAGCCTTAGAAGCCTGCTGCCATGATAATTAGCATCAGCATGGTGCCTTTCAGGATGGGAAATCCCATAGCACACAGGATCTCACCTGATTCTCAATTCTTTTCCAGTTCTGCAAGGTAGGTTATTACATTTTTTATTTTTTCTTTACTTATAAAAATTATTTATCTATTTATTTACAGATGAAGACATACAGTCTCAGAGAGGATCAGAGGCTGATAGATCACAAAGGGCTGCCTTAGCAGAGTATAGGTGCCCTGTCCCTGGAAGATTCTCTCAAAGGCCCCAGACTGCTTGCACACACCAGTTCTGAGCTTACTCAGCAGCCTGGGGCAAGGAAGGCTTGAAGGCATGCTGGTGGCCCCCTGCAGGAGCAGTATGGCTCCCACAACACAGGGATAGGAGAGCAGAGTCTGGCTTTACTCACAGAGGCTGTGTCATTTGGTCCTTAAAGTCACACCCTCGTGAGGTCATCACCAACTGCTCCCCAGAACATCTGCCCAAAATAGCACTGACATCTGGATGTTACAAAAAAGACTCATCACTGTGGAATTGCAAAGAGCATCTGACCCTCATCATACCGTGCTTTTGTGTCTGTGTGGCTGGGACTAGCCAGGGAGGGACAGGGAGGGAGAAAACCGGCAGTGGAAAATGTGTGTGTCTTCTTGGAACAACCTGCTGCTTCCATGGCTCTTGCCCTGGCCTTGCAGATCTCCCAAAGACAAGTACACAGGAATGCCACATGGCTATTCACAGTTCAAGATGGGTTCAGAAAAGAAGATCTCTTTACTCCCAAAGCCTCTCTTTGCTTCTCACTCCAAGCTGATCCTCCTGGTCTCAGCACACTCTCCCTTCCTCACTGGACTTGGCCCCCAGTTGTTTCTGCCTATTTTTATTTACTTTTTAAAAGATTTTATTTATTTGCGAGAGTGCGATTGAGAGAACAAGCATGAGTGGGGGGAGGGCAGAGGGAGAGGGAGAAGCAGGCTCCCCACTGAGCAGGGAGGCTGATGTGGAGCTAGATCCCAGGACCCCAGGATCATGACCGCATTTGGTAGTACAACTTAACCAAGCCACCCAGGCACCCCACTTCTGCCTATTTTTTAAAACCCAACTTCACTTTCAAACCCTATTTGTCCCACTGAGCAAATCTAGGGAGTCTTAGCACATTACTCATTGCGCGCTCCTCACTCTTCACTGTCCACAGGATGAAGTCCAGGTACTCTGGCATGGGGTCTCAGTCCCCTGCCCCACTCCCATTCCGCCTTCCTGTGTTGTCTGGGCAATAGACTTGCTGCCTCAAAGTGGTTTTCTGAGCATGATACACTCATTGGCCTCTGTGTCTTTGTTCATACTGTTCCCCTGCCTAAAATCCCTTCCATCCACATCTCAACCTAACAAGTCACTTCAAATTCCAGCTCAAATGTCATCTAAGCTTGAATTCACCTCACTGTAGTCCTCAAGCATGATGCTTTTTCTTAATGCATTGTACCCCTACCCCAGCAAAATAAACGAAGAAGATACTTCTAAAAACTATGAAGGGAAGCCAACAGGAAAATGGGACCATAGGCATGGGGTGAGAGGTAAATTTGGAAGGGTGGCCAGAGAGGTCTGTGGTGAGACAGTAGATTTGAGTTTAGGCCTAACAGATAAGAAGACAGCAGGTTTTGGCAGCCAAGAGCTCCACATGGAGGGAAGAGCAAGCGTAAAAACCTTCATTGGGAGTGTGAAGGTCTCAGGAATAGCTAGTGGGCCGGGAGGCTGCATCACATGGACAGTGGCCACGTGGAAGGACACGGGTCCAAGAGGAAGGTGGGTTCTCTCTATCGGTTCATGATAAGGAGTCTGGGTTTATCCTACATGGAACAGGAAGCCTACAGAATGTTCTGAGCAGGGATGTGACCTATAAGACAATTCTGGTTATTGTGCAAGTAACAGATGATAAAGTGGACTCAGGGGCTGCTGCTGGCCAGTGAACAGGAGATGGAGAGAAGCCTTTGCAGTCAGAACTGAGAGCACCTAATGACAGGGACACAGCAGGGAAGGCAAGGGCTCTGACTACTTCTCCACCATCCCTAGGGTGAGCTCTTGGAGCTCAGGAGTCCCTTTTATGAATGTCTAGATGTTGCACCATACTCCGTGTCCAGAGGGATAACCCAGAAAGTGCTCCCCACATCTGCTATTTCTATTCCTGCTGGAACTCACAGCACACTGCAACGTCCTCTTTGCTCTCCAGCTAGTCATTCCTCCGTGCCTGGGACTCCACAAGGGCAGGAACCAGGCTGAATGCCTACCAGGAGCTGACGACAGTACTAACAGCAAAGCAAGAGGCCAGGCTCATTTGCATGGGACAGTCACCTGCGTGTGTTGGCTAGAAATCAGCCACAATGACAGTTACCCAGTCACGGGCAAGGATCCGACTAACCCTAGATGACACCAAAGGGTTCTGAGTCTCTGGGGCCTGCTGGATTCATTCTGAGCTCGAGGAAATTCTGAGATGTGCTGTTCCTTCTGTTAACTCTTCTATGATTAAAAGACTCCTCGAACAACTTGTACTCCTGCTCAGAGATGCCAACGTCAGTGTGTATTACCAAGCTGCCACTTATGCTTCCCCCTCCTCCTTCCCTGTGCCTGAAACAACTCTGTGAATATTTCCTCCCGGATGTCTTCCTGAATGGCCCCAAATGTCAGTAATCTCTTGGAAATTGGCCACTGCTGCTGTTAATGTCTGGGTTGTCAGACCCCGAACAGCCTCTGGATTTGTCATGGGCTATTAAATAGCTAACTCTTCATTAAGTGTTGGTAAAGATCAATTTTCTGAGGGCCTGATTTGGCTCTACTTATTTGCTAAGTGGAAGAAACAGATGTGTCTGCTCACATTTCCCGTGGCTTCACTTCTTCACTTTGTAGGACACGGTGGCCTAGGTACTGGTCAGTAAAGCCCTTGCCCTCGAGGTGCTGGGAAGATAGTCTCTGTCATCATGGTGATGGGCCAGCAAGGGCAGCTAAGGGCAGTGACAAGGGCTCAGCATGTCGGGAGACCAATCACTATCTCCTCTCAGCTCCCAGGCCCAACCTGTTGAGCCAATTGCATTATTTCTCCTGGGAATCTGGATTCCTGACACAGACACTGGGGCATTTAAATGGGTCTGGGGAAAGGGTTAGTACTGAAGTGATGGGAGAAGCAGGGACCAGGAGTGTCCTTCCAGCTACCAAGAGCAAAGATGCAGGCATAAGCACAGCCACGGAGCGCTACGAGGCAGGTGTGTAAACTTGGCTCCCAACCTGCCAACTCTGTTTCTGTGACACCCAGTCCTCGTTCCCTGTCTTGAGCTGCCTGCAAAATATCCCATGGTATCCTCAAAACAAACCCCACCAATGGCTTTTCTTTTCCTTGCAATCATACCTCTCCCTAAGATAACAGGCTTCTACTTCAGACCAACCTGGATTCAAATCTTAGTTCTAGCATTTACTGCTAAAGGTTACTCACTTGTAACCTTTCTAGGTCTGTCTCCTTATCTGTAAAACAGGGCTGATGCCACTCTCTTCATGCAGTCATTGTAGGGATTCAATGAGTCGAGGCAGATGAAAGCACCAGCTTCCCAGTAGAGCTGCTCAACAATTCTCAACGCAGACTGAAAAAGAAGGTACCTGCCGCCCCTGCCCAAGGACACAGGACAATGTCTGAATACACTTTTGGTTGTCACATCAGCCGGGGACAACTGGCATCTAGTGGACAGAGGCAAGGCCTCCTGCAGTGCTCAGGGCAGCTCCTCCCCCAACAAAAGATAGTCCAGCCCCAAATGTCAATATAGTCAATAATGCTGAGATTGAGAAAGCTCTGCGATCAAGTCTGAATCATTGCTGTCAACTAGTGGGGAACTCCTCCCCACTGGCAACAGTGCCACATTTCCCATCAGCAATAGCACTCTTAAAGTGGCCCCCTTCCAAGGCCTTCTGTCTCCTCTCCACACCTCCTCCTCTGGCCTCCTGCCCTCATCCTACCTCCTCCCCTGCATCTCAACCCTCCTTTGCTTGAAGGTCATGAAAATGCCTTGTGCTCTTCAGAAAAGACCCCTTCCTTTCTCTGGGAGAAGCCCATGGGGAGCTGATCACGGAAGCCAAGGGGTAAAGACTTCACACTTACCTGTTCATAGCCTTGGCTAGAAAAGGAGGAGGGGAAGCACTGGGGAGGGAGGTCACACACGGAACTCACCCTTGTTTTTCTCCCCTTAATTCACCTATGCCTGGGGCTGTTCTCCCAAAGACCTATTAGATGGCCCAGCTTTATATGAAGGGTCTCATGATCATCACACTGGGCAGAAGGAACATGCACACCCTTCAGCCAAGAGAAGTCAATATCACTGGAGCAATGGAAGACGGCTTGAGATCTTGGAGTGACTAGAAGAAAATGTGATGGTTTTCAGGGCAGCTGTGGTCATGAATATCTGGCCTTCTGCACAAGGATGGGCAAAGGAAGGGAAATGAGCTGGGGGTACACCAAGCCTGGGGGCTTCCCGGTTTTCCCTGGGAGAATGGGGGAGGTGGCAGCCTTATTTCAGAGTCAAACACGGTAAGGCAAACTGGACTCCACCAGCCCTGGCTGCCAGTCCTGGTCCCCAGGTCTGATGGACGGGCAGGGACAGTGGCAGCAGCTCCAGGCAATAGTATAATTTGGAATTTGTGTGTCAGGGGTTGGATGTTGTATCTACAACAGGTTATCCAATACACCTTACACCCTGACACTCTGGATGCCTGGTAAGCCCCTCAGCGTTTTCGTTTATAAAATGAGAAAGTCTCTTCCAGCTCTAATTGGGTCTAAGATTAAGCCTAGAGGTGTCCATCTGTCAGCTCAGAGGCTCTTCTAGCCCAGCTGGGAGGGGATGGTGAAACAGAGAGGCTGTGCACTCCCTCCATGAAGTCCTAGTGCTTGCCCACAGGTGGGCATTTCTGTGCATCCTTCACACCATCACTGAGGGCTGGGCAATGGGCACTGGGTTTGGGATCAAAGGCTGTGCCCCAAATTTGGACCTTATAACCTACTAACAGGACAACTTAAGTCAAGTGACTTGAAATACTGCCTGGAACCACTGCAGGCTCTTGAGTAATGATGAATGCTGTCCAGGTTGCATCAGTCCAAGTGCAGGATGGCCTGAAGCACAGGGACCAAAACGAGGAAGTGGAAGAGCCGGGGATAGTCACTGGGTCTGGAGAAAGGAACTCTAGTTTTGGGATGCCTCTGGGAATGAAGATCTGGTAGGACTTCCATCTGCTGGGCTGTGAAGAAGGGAAAGGCTAGGAGGAACCAGAGGTGCCTCCCCCTGGCTGACCTGAGAGACCAAGGAGGTGGCAGGGAGGGAAGCCCACGAGGGCGGAGAGGGGGCGGAGACTGGACCTAGTGGTCCAGCGGATGGAGCACCGGGAGTGGGGGCTTATCTGGACAGGGTGAGGGATGAGTTCCCAGAGGCATCCAGGAAACTGGGGAGGTACTCATCCTTTGGGGGTGGCCCAGAAAGTGTGGAAGCACTGATCAGCATGGGAAGACAGGTGCCTGCCCACCTCTTCCCAGGAAGCTGAGAGAAGACAGTGTTCCAAGGAGGGTGATGGTGTCACCCAGTGACCAGGAGCCGCTGGTCACCTCTGAATCTCATCCTAAGAGGTCAGAAATTTGTATATTGGGCCATGGGGCCACTAGGTATGTTATGGGAAGAGCAGGAGTGAACCAAACTGAAGCTGGGAGGAGGAGCCAGGTCAAAAGAAAAGTTTTGACTTTTATGAAAAAAAAAATTCCTTTTATGAGGGGGAGAGGTGGAAGTGATTGAAGGGACAGAGGAAGAAGGCTCTCAGAGAAGTCCAGCAAAAACCACCAGGGAGGTAGAGACCCAAAGTGCTGCTAAAGCTTTTCTGAGCCTCCCTGAGCTGATCTCCACTACCAGGGTTACAATTTCAACCTCTGAGTTCTGAGTCAGGGCTAAGCGAGTTATCAGACATAAAGCACCTGACATAGTACAGACTTTCAGTATATGGAAGTGACTGTCATCATATGGAAATAAAATTGAGAGACAGAGCACGCGTGTGCACAGTGAGGAGGAGCAGGGGGGAGAGAGACTCCAAGCAGTCTCCACACTGAGTGCAGAGCCTGACATGGGGCTCAATCTCACGACCCTAAGATCATGACCTGAGCTGAAACCAAGAGCCTGAGGTGTTCCTATGTGGAAATTAATTTTTAAAACTGGCTGAGATGCATAGATGGGAAAATGTGAACCAGGAACCAGGTGAGAAGCTCTCCTAGGAAAACAATGCAAATGAAAACTAAGTTCTTCTGCACATAGAGCCCATTTAGCAGCTGGCACTCAAATCTGCGCACTGCTGATAATAAAAGGTATTAAGTTATGATTATGTGACATCAAGTTCTCCATTTGGGGTCGGATGGGGTGGCCCAAGGAGGGTCTTTCTGGGTGCACTTGATCTCTAGCAGCCTGCCTGGGTCAGTGAGGAACTTGAAATCCTAATACTTAGCACCTACTCCTTCTGGTTGGACTGCAGAGTGAAAGCCCCTGAGGCTGTGTGATGTGGTCCTAAAGTCTGGAGCGTGTGTGTGTCTTTCTGATCTTCAAGAAATTGGCTTCTTCTCACAACCAAATTTATTAAAAAGCCTCTTCCAAGTTCAGATTCAAATCCAAGTAATGCTAACAGAATGAATGCAGGAAGAATACAGAGCATCTGTTCGGAGCCAGCTATTTGGCCACCCTTGGTTTTCCTGGCCTGTACTGAGGAAACAGTATCTAGAATCCCAAGGGTAATGCTCTCTTGCTGTCCACACTCTTAGTTTTAAAGCTGAAACAAGTCCAAGCACTTCTTCCCACCACTTACCCTTGGGGTTAGAGCCTCGCCAAGTCTAGCCTTAGCCAAGAAACGGTCAAGTCATCTGTGGAAAACAACATGCTTTGGACAATTACTAACATCACAGCCTCAACAACTCCCAGCTGATCAGAGAGCCATGGCTGTGTCAACAGCACAAAGGTGAGTCGCAAGAAATCATGTCATTAAAAAAATTTATTTGAAAGAGAGAGAGAGAGAGAAAGCATGTGCACACACATGAGCAGGGGGAGGGGCAGAGAGAGAGAGAGAATCTCTAGCAGATTCCTCACTGAGCAGGGAGCCTGACACAGGGCTCGATCTCACAACTCTGAGATCATGACCTGAGCTGAAATCAAGAGTCCAATGCCTAACCGACTGAGCCACACAGGTGCCCCAAGAAATCGTATCATTAAGCCAGAACAGAAGAGCTCATCCTAAGCCTCTTGTTTCTAGAATCTATCCCTTGTCTTCTCTTCACTTCATGGACACCTGAGTCATGCTCCTAAAATATACAGCTTAAAATCTGCAGGTGATTTGCTGTGACCTACAAGATCACCTAAGTCCCTTGGGGCGGGGTGGGGGGATGTGGCTCCTCACAATCGAAATCAACTTTCTAATTCTCCTTGGCTAGGTCCTGTGCTCTCTGGTTTTCAGGGCATTGCTCTGGAGTACACCGTTACCTTCATACCTAGACACATACTATCCCCCCTGCCTGAAACATCCACCCTCTTCCCTGGTCTAACTGGCGGACTCTCCGATTCACCCTGGGAGGCTCCGCTTAACTGACCCCCACCTCCGGGCCCCCAGAAGACAGTCCAGAGCCCACTCTGTGCTTCATGACCACAGCAACGCCAGGTTCCTCTGTGAGTAACTCTGAAGCGGGACATGTCCCCTGAATCACTGGGGGCTTGCCACGAAGCTTGGAGCGTTCAGAGGTACGTGCATGAGTCAAGGCCACCACACAGCCTCATCCACACAATGGTCCGACAGTCTCGGTGCTGACATTTCTAGGTGCCACAACAAAGTGGTCACAGCCAACCCCTCCTGTCATCTCTTACGCCTGCTGCCAACAATCAACACCTTTTCACTTTTAACATTAATTTTAGGTTCGCTAGGCAAAATGATCAGGCTAGGTTTTGCACAGACTCTGCCTGGCACATTTTTGACACCATGTGAATTTCAGATGGTAACAGTAAAGGGAAGAGTAAAAGTGTTGGCTTTAGGAGGGATGCCAAGAGCTCGGTGGAGATGGGAACCCACACATACTACTGCAACCCCCATACTACTGCCAGGTTCGGGGACAGCCACTGAGGACCTTCTGAGCTGCCCAGGGCGCATCTGAGAGGCTGGACGTCTTGCCACTCCCACTCTCTCTCTCTCTCTCAAGAAGATGTATTCTGCTCACCATTGAGTTTGACGCTGAGTCGCATGGCTACTAAATTCAATAAACCTCCTACTCCTTCCTGCCAACCTCCCAATGATTAGATTCAAATGCATTCAGTCTATTCAGTATAGACTCCTCAACTAGGAGTCTATAGCACACAGATCTCCCAAAAGATTTAAATTAAATATTTAAATGTCATTTCATTTACCTTCTGTGGCTTCAAATTCTGAATCTCTTTTTGGATATTAGAGACTTCAGCTCGTTGGGCCTTTGTGGTTCTAATACTGGGCATGTGTTAGGAGGTAGATGGAAGGATGGGAGGTGGTGGCCTCACTGGATTAAGTGTAAGATCCCTCCAGATTCCGTAACTCTAGGACTCTAATCACACACATATACACGTATTTTCAGTGAAATTCACCGGTCTCCATCTGCATTTAAAATATATGTGTTGGGGCATGTGGCTGGCTCATGGGTAGAACATATGACTCTTGTTATTGGGGTCATGAGTTCAAGCCCCATGTTTGGGCACAGAGCATATTGGGGAAAAAAAATAAAATGTATCAAGAAGATCACACAGTTCATTCTAGAAGCAAGGGTAGGCATAGCTTACTATTGCTTTTCCCTTCCTCTAAATTTCTGTGTACAAAAGATTATACAATTTCATCTTCTTCGGTCCATCAGCTGATTTCTTAAGCGTTCTGTTTACTTAGCAAACATTATTAGGTTTATGCACTGAAGTCTCATCTCCAAAAACAGAGCTTCTGGTCCCCAGTGCTGGCAACTATTTTTGACACATCTTTTGTGTCTCCCTCCCTGTCCCTGAAATCTGAAATGCTTGCTTGGTAAGGTGAATGCCCAGGATAAAACCTAGCTGAGTGATGGAGACACATCTATATTATATACGCACAGAAAGAGTGGATGGGGACCAAGAATTGTCATACATTTTAGGGAACCTGAAATCGGTTTTCTTTCTTGCCCAGGGTTGCTCTAAGGGGAAGATAAGTACTAATATTTACTGAGCCCCGTTGTGGGCTGGACACTTTCTACAAAGCCTCACACTAAATTCAATGCCCAGTGTGGCCATGTGAGATGGGCCTTGCCAGGGAGGATGCAGAAGGCCCAAGGCCAGCTCGGTGCAGACCCCACAGCATTTGGGGTCAAACCAGGACACACACTAGAGGGGTTTAAGGGTTGCTCAAAGCACTGACACCCAAATCAATCCTGATGCCTGTCAAAAATGCATGTTCCCAGGCCAAAATCCAGACCAGGTCCATCTGGATTTGTAAAAGTGAAGCCTGGAACTGGGCCTTTCACAGAGCTCCCCAGATGCTCCTGCCACTCACCGATGCTCAAGACCCTCAACCAAAGGGCAGCAACGAAAGGCTTATAATAGCCTCTCTGCTCTCCTTAGCAGCTGTCCACCTGCCACCATTGGCAGTAATGACCCTAATGTCCCGAAATGCCCAGTGAAGGTACAAGCAATGGCAGAGACTGGTAGTGTCGTCCGGGCACTACCACTCCCTTCTGGACTCAGAGCACCAGAGGCAGGGACCGTGGGGGAGGATGGTGCCAGTGTCACAGGGGGCCACTGCTCCTAGGACACAAGGGTTTGTAGTTCACTGTTCTACCCTGCTTACCCACTCTGAGGCAAGATCACAGAAGGAGGCTTTTAGGCGGGAAGCATGGCTCACATGGGGCGCACCCTCTCCTTCAGCCGCTACCCATTCCCTCAGCCTGGAACATAGGAAAGATGTGTGCTAGCTCTCACATTACCCTGGAGTATCTCCTACTGCTGCAGTTCAAATGCCCATTACAGGACGGGATCACCAAACTTCCCTGGCCTAGCATGACCATCACCACCTGGATAGACCCTGAACTCTTCAAAGAACCGACCTGCTTAGTTTTGTGAGAAAATGTCCTCTTTCGAAGCTATAATAATGGTTATTTTCGAAAACATGAAGACATACTCATCATTGGTATTAGTGAAACTGAGTGCACGCATCAAAATTGCACGCATCTTTAAAATGCCTGGTATCTTCTATACTTCCATGCATTTTCCTCTTCCACACATTATTTTTCCTGTTTCTACAAGATGAATAATAATCTGTCACATTTGTAAAGAACTTGAGAATTTCCCAAGTACTTTTACTCCCGTTATCTCAGATATTTCCTCCTGGCCAGCCAGGGAGGTTGCTCAGCCTGGAATCATTATCTCCATTTTAGAGAAGGCACAGGATGGGAGATGTGGCACTGTCCACATGGCCAGCACTACCAGTGCCCATAGAGAAAGCAGCACCAGAACACAGGCCTTCCAGCTCTGGACACTTTCTCTACGCTGTGCCTGACTCTCATGAGAGGGTCTCACTCATCTCCAAATAATTTTTTGCCATGAGCAAAGGAGGTCCATTCAGATCCATTACTGCATGTGCAAGGCCAACTGCTCTTCCCATGACACAGGACACAAGTGGTCCAGTGGCCATGGTTAAGGATGCACCATCTCAGTAGTAATAAAAGGGACCCAGGTGATGGTAAGTCAAGACCCTGCTTACCACTAGGCTGCTATGCCTGTAAGTTGGGGAAAGCAATAAAAATCAGAAGCTAAGGGGAAGGAAGCCTTGCGTATTGGTATGTCAGGGAAATCTGGTAATGTTCCAGCACCAAATGAACCTCCAGAGCAGGCAGTAAGAGCAAAGGATGTCAGGTCTCTGGTTGCACCTTCCAGGGGACTGTATGGTTTCACTCCAAAAGTAATAATGCACTAGAACGAAGTTTCAGCAACTCAACATCAGCGTTTTAGCAATGTACATACTGCTTTAGACTTATGTTAGGAATCTGATTGATGCTGGGGTAGAAGGTCGGGGCTGGCACCCAGAAGCTGTGAAGCAAGTTCTAGGTCTAGTGTCCTAGAACCTGACTCCCTGCATCTGGACACTCATCTTTATCGTTAAGAGTTTATGAAAGAAGCCTGGACTCAGAGTAGAAATTCTGAGTTAGCATGACCATTTCTTAAGAATGTCACCAGGCACCAGCCTTTGAGCTTGAGATTGCCACCCACAAGTAAGGTGCCTGGAGGGTCTAATCGATAAGGCATGAATTTCCCCCAAGTCAGGCTAGGAAGAAAGGACATTCTTGTTTCCCAGGGAAACACAGCATCTAACACAGACATTTTTTTTTTAAGATTTTATTTATTTATTCATGAGAGACACAGAGGGAGAAGCAGGTTCTCCCCAGGGAGCCCGATATGGGACTCAATCCCCGGACCTCAGAATCACACCGTGAGCCTAAGGCAGACACTGAGCTACCCAGGTGTCCCTCTAGCATAGACATTATTACCAAAACATCACGTAGGTGAAAATCACTGCACTGTTAAAGACCATGCTGCAAGCAACAGATAGATCACAGAGGGTCAAGGCCCACTGGAACACATCCAGCACCCCACAGCATCCCACGGCATCCCACAGCATGTTGCTACAGTACAAGCCCTGTATTTGCTGCTGTGTTCTCAGCACTCAGAACAGTGGGTGGCCCCTAGAATGCATTCGGTCACTATTTGTGTAAATAATGAGCGTCCTGAGCAGTCACCCGGAAGCAGGGAGCAGGCAAAGTTGGAACCAGGACTACTAAGTCAAAGTTAACCGAAACAGCCCTCAGGCCTGCCTCCCTCTTCCCATCTTCTTAGAGGTCACGTTCTAACAATCTGTTGAATAAAATCTGTCATTTTGCTGTGAAACCTGGGCACTTGCCAGCACAGCATAAGGTGAGCTGTTGTGAATCAAGAGTCCTAAGACCTCGGGGCTAGAAGACATTTCGGAGGCCAGTTCCTAGTCACAGAATTGGTTGCAGGAAGGCTAAAACTTAGAAACACAGAGTGGTAACTAAAGCAATGGTAAATTTTTTTTAATTAGAGAAAAAAAATAGACTTTGGTTTTGAAGGAGGCATATGGCTCTCCACCAAGGTACGTGAAAAGGTTGGATTAATTGCTGCTTTTGTGCAGGTCGGGGGCACGCAGGACTGTCCGTTTCTCAACCTGACAGCAGTCCTCAGAGCCTCAGCTCCTTCGTTCCTGGCAAAGCAGAAATTTCAGTGAGAAGAAAAACTTGAAGAGAATCATTAAAAAGCCCCAGAAGGTTTCTCCGAAGCTCTCCTGCCCTTCTTCAACAATTGGCTGGCAGAGGAGGCACAGAGATGAGATTTCCCAGAACCAACACTCAGGCTGGCTCAAAAAATTAGAGAGGGTGCTCCAGGCAAGACCCAGTTTGGGTTTCATGAAACCCGGTTGACTGGAAGGACCATCAGAGACACAGGAGAAATCCAGAACACAGATGGGGTGCCTTCCTGTAATTGCAACATGGCCTGGCAGGGAGTTCTGCAGTTGGAGTGTGGCCTGGAGGTGCCGGTCCCAGCCTGGGGCAGTGGCCGATCCCCAGTCTACAGTCTACACTAAGCCTCGGGTGAGGACCTCCCACCCTACCCCCTGCCGACAAAACTGGGGATGGGGCCCCAAACTATGGCACTACACAAAACTCCTACTGTCCCCACCATCAGCCCCCACACTCCACAAGCTCTAATCGCACTGGGCCCAGGAGGAGGAGGAAGCAGGCTGGGGCCTTTCTGGGTCAGGGAGGGGCCCTGAATGAGGGCAGGCACTCACACTCTCACAGACCCTCATGGATGGGCATCTGCAAGCAGGGAGACCACGGGCTCTGGGGCTGCATGGACATTAGAGCTGGCTCCCCGTTGTAACCATGGGGGGTCTGCCCTCTGTGCCTGAGCTGTCCTGGAGTGAGAGCCTGAGGCGGGTAGGACCCAGCCCCCTGCCCTCTGCAAGGTGGTGGGAGGAACGAACATCAGGCTGCAGCTGGTCTGGGGCTGCCTCTTAGATCACTTTGCCTGCCTGAGAGTCGTCCTGCGATTCGCATTTGTATATGTATATTTACGTGGGTTTGTGTATTTTTATATTTAAACAGATCAGGGTTTCAAGATCCCTTTGGGCCACATGGCTTCTTACCAAACATGGTTCTAACAAAGGAAAAAAGCATGACATTCACCTCTGGCAAAGTTTACCTTTGCACCACTATCCTCACAACATATATAGCACAAAGTGAGTTTTATTGCAGTCGTTAGCAAGCTGGTCTTATTTCTTTACACAAATTCATCCAAGGGCCCCCCGGAAGGGACTGTTGAGTCCACTGGAGGACATGCAAGAGGCCCCCTGCGTGGCCAGCTCAAGTATTAAGGCCTAGAGCACAGCTCTCTCTGGAGCCACTCTGTGCCCACTGGACTAGCTGCCCCCAGCATACAAACCACATGCCCAGGAGCCCACCTCCTGGCTTCCTGATTCTGCTCTGCCCCTTTAACTTGGACCTTGAACGAGCCATCAAAACTCTGAGCCTCAGTTTCCTCTACTGGGAACCGTGGGGGCCGTGCGGCCCTGCGGTGAGGATCAAATGAGAGGAAACGGAGAGTACGTGACACATAACGAGCCATCAGTACTTACACTAGAGCTACATGTCGCTGCTGGAGGAGACTCAGGAGCCAGGCCTCCTCAGACACCACAGGATGAATCCACCTGCCACCTAGACCCAGGTGATCCCTCCTGCTCTCCCTGGAGGACACACACTCTTCATTCGGCTGCCCAGACTCCACACACTGCAGCTCCCAGCTGTTCCCTCTGGTCCTCCTCTGGCCCCTCCGCAAGGGAGGTTGCTCCCAGCTCCCCTTCTCGTCTGCACCCCACCCTGGGCCACCTCACCCAGCCTTCAGCTGTTTTAGGAAACATCTTACATGGACAACTCCCAAGCTGACATTTCTCCTGACCTCTGTGCTCCTGTACCCAAGTACCCAGTCACTGTCTTCTTCCAGATGCCCTTGAGGCTTCTGACACTCAACACAGCCTAACACTCCTGGCCATGCCCCCTACCCAGTCAAGCTTGCTCTCTTTACAGCCCCTCCCCTATCTAATGGCAGCCCCACCCCTCCAAGTTAACGGAAACCCTTCTAGGCTCCTCCAATCAACCATTCTCCACAAAGAATCAATCCGAATATTCTGTCCGTCTTCCCCTTAAGATACGTGCATGCTGCCCCCTGCTCCTGGCTTCCAGGGATCCCTTTGGGCCTCTTGCCCTCCACAGCTCACTGCCAACAGAGCACACAGGGGCCATCAGATCCTGTCACTTCTCTGTCACTCCCCAATCATAAAATGATGATCATCCCAAAGGTCCACAAGACCCCACTGACTGTGCCTGGCCCCTTCCCACGCCAGGCCGCAGCTAGGCCAGCCTCCCTGTCTGCTCTGTTCCTCCCGCATTCTGCTTTCCTCACCACCATGTGGACACCCCACGTGTCTAC
This sequence comes from Nyctereutes procyonoides, assembly GCF_905146905.1. NCBI lineage: Eukaryota > Metazoa > Chordata > Mammalia > Carnivora > Canidae > Nyctereutes > Nyctereutes procyonoides. The sequence goes on along the minus strand of NW_026575047.1, from coordinate 44,036,840 downwards.
CCAGCTGCCCAAGCTGATACAGGGCTACCTGTCCACTACCAGGAAGCACGCGGAGGAGGCAGGGATCGCCCTGCTGCTCCGGGGGTGGCAGAAGGATGACAATCTTCCTCCAAGAGTGAAATACTGGGAGGACAGTATGAATTTCACTGCTTCCAGGTGCTCAATGTGCTCTGAAAGTGCCTTCAACCTCCCTCCCACTTCTAACTACCAACTCAGCTACGTAGACATGGCCTCAACATCCTCATCCATAAAACAGAGATGATCATAATGGCTCATCTCATGGTTTTTTTTGGCATATGAGCTTTTTCTGTAAATTCAAAAATTGTACATAAATACAACATTTTGAAACTTTTTGTAAATTTCTTTCTATAACACATCTTCTATGTTCCAAACCCCAAACCCCACACTACTTCCTGGATACGTTGACACAGACATCCCCTGACACCTCCAAGTCAAAATGCTCAGACATGACTTGTTTTCCCTCATTTCTTCCTCTCTCTCCATTCTCGGTTTCCCACCCCAGGCTGCCAGCTGTAAGGTGGTTGTCACCTCTTCCCTCTCTCATCAGCCCAATCCAACCAGACTCCCAATCTTTTCAGCACTGTTTCTGTGATGTTCCTCAAAGCTGTCTCCTCACTACATTTCTGACTTGGTCCTCATCCTCCTGATGGCTTGCCAGGAGTATCACGCCACCTTCCAAGGGGCCTGCCACCTGCAGCTGCTTCCCATCTCAACCCACCCAGTCAATGGCAGCCAGAGCTTTCTGCCAAAAACCCAGGGCATCTCTGCTATTCAAAAGTTTCCGATGGGTTTGCCCATTACACTCATACTAAAATCTGAAAATCCACACCCTCATCCAAAATGCTTCCCCTTCCAGCCTCATCTCCATTTATACCCCCACCAACGCCTCCACATAGGGTGGAAGCCCAGCCTAGCCCTGAGACTGTAAGTAACATTGGACACTCAACTTCTCAGCCTTTACTATGGCTATTCTCCCCAGCAAGAACACCACACCAAAGCCCTCCTCTTCCCTTAGGATTCTGGGATTCCACCTCTCCAAGAAAGCAGTCCCAGATGCTCCCAGTGAGAATTCCATTCTTTCTTCCATACCTGGCCCACACTGTGCACCATCTCCCCTCGTCACAAGTGTATACCTGGTGTGACCCTCTGGGTTTAGATAATTCTGGACAAAGTTAACATTAGCCCTCCCTCTTAGGGGACTGTGTATTCTGGCCCCTAACTTGACCAAAGATCACTACTGCAGAGACCCAACACAAGATGAGAACCCTATGGGCGAGGGCAGATGAAACATGGCCACCACCAACTACAATGACCATCAACTGGCTACCTCGGCATGGAATCCTGTGCCAATCCTTGGGGTGGGCATGGCTGATGTCCGTTTTACAGACGATCTCCTGGAGCACCAAAAACTCTTAGCCACTTGGCCAGCAGCACAGCTCCCAGTAAGTGGCAGAGCCCAGGATAAACCATCTGGGTCTTGCTCCAAAGCCTGGGCTCCTCCAACAACCCTCGGCTCCTCCAGGACTCAGAGTGGCAAAGGCCCCCTCAGGGACTGCCCTCAGACATGCCACACTTCCACATCTTGTACAGTGAAATCCCAAAGAGGGTCAAAGCTAGAGATCCTGGAAAACCTTCGGAGGCCTTAAGGAACATGAGGGCTTATTAGCAGAATAACTGAACGGCAAATGAGGTCCCCTTATTTGGGGTTGGAGAAAGTATTCATCATCAGATGGCTGGTTTCAACTCAACAAAACAGGCTCCTGTTCCCGCTGTGCGCCACACAAGTTCTAAAAGGTTAACATAATTAACACTTTTTCTTTTTTCTCATGCTTTCAAATTCTTTTTATACTGCTATTGTTTTCTCCACTGACTCATCCCTTGTGTTTAGCTCCTGCAAAGCTTCAATCTATTTCCTTTGTCTTGCCTTTTCCTTGCCCTGACCTGTCACATGGGGTCCTGGCACAATTAAAGGGAGCCCAAGCAGATACCGGGGATCCTCTGTACATAACATTTCCTTAAAAGGCTCAGAATGCTTGTGAAATGCCCTCCTCACATCCCTCCTGCACTGGGCAAGAGGTAGCGCAGACAAGATGCCAAACTGCAGCTAGTGGTGCATTTTACACAATCCTAAATGTACATTCATTTCAAATTTTTTTTTTATTTATGATAGTCAGAGAGAGAGAGAAAGAGAGAGAGAGAGAGAGAGAGAGAGAGAGAGAGAGAGAGAGAGAGAGGCAGAGACACAGGCAGAGGGAGAAGCAGGCTCCATGCACCGGGAGCCTGACGTGGGATTCGATCCTGGGTCTCTAGGATCGCGCCCTGGGCCAAAGGCAGGCGCCAAACCGCTGCGCCACCCAGGGATCCCTGTACATTCATTTCAATACAAACACACTGGGAGCTCTGGATATTGGCATCTGCTTTTGTTTTTCTTAATATTTATTTATTTTTGAGAGAGACTGAGCAAGCACGCATACACAAGTGAGGGGAAGGGCAGAGAGAGGGAGGGAGAGAGAATCCCCAAGCAGACCCCCTGCTGAGTGGGGGGACCAGTATGGGCTCAATCCCAGGACCCTGAGATCACAACCTGAGTTGAAATCAAGAGTCAGGTGTTCAACCCATTGAGCCTTCCAGGCACCCCAGGCAATCTGCTTTTCAAGTAATCAGACCTGAGCAAAGAGTGTTTCTCATTTCCATGGTACAGTCTTGATACCTCTCCAATAACCTTAGAACGTGAGAGGTCCTGGAAAAGTCCTGTGGGGCACAGGAGAGGCCAGCACTGGGCTTCAGGAGATGTGGGCTCAATCCCCCTCACAGCGGTGTCTGGGACTCACCCATACTTCTCAACCCTGGCAGAGCCTGCATCCTCATCTGTAAATCTGAGTTCTAGGACAAGAGGATTTCTCAGACCCTGTGAGACCTAAAATTTCCTAAATCTTTTATCCCCTAGGACAGAGTTCCTCAAAGTTTGCAATCAGGTTTATGGTTCAATCAGTAGTGACGACACCAGCTTTTCATATCATTTTAGATGAACAGTAGTGACTATGCTATTTACCTTGGCTCTGGCATGACACACAACCAAACAGGCCTGTGCCAACCCCACCGCTATCCCTCCCCACCTTCCCCACCACCAGAGGCTCTGCAGAAGGTGAGAAATTGTCCACTGTGGATTCCCAGGATGAAATTTTGTATTTTGCAAAGGTCTTTTCCCCTGGTATTTGTCTGAGAAAAGCATCAGTGCATAAATCTCAAAGCCACTGAAGAAAAAAAATATATATATCCAACTGTGTCTAACACACAGCTTTTGAAAACCAACTAACCCTTGGGGGCATTTTGCAGAATAAAATACACAGAAAGAATCAACAGGAGGGTGGCATTTAAATTATTCAAAGGAACATGATTAAAGCAAACTTTGCTATGCTGGTGGGGGCCTCGGTAGAGCCCGTGTTCAAGATAAATGCACAAATCCTCTGGGACTCCCAGTACCAATTGTTACAAAATTACAGCCCAGAACATTTTATTAGAGCAATAATGTACCTTAAGAAGTGTGACTGGGCAGGCAGCTGAGATTCTGAATCACTTCTAGGTAATTGACCTGTGGCCTATAGGCTGACAGAGTCTTCACCTGGGCCTGGAAGGTGCCTGATTGAATCATAGATCTTTTACCATTCATAATACTAGAAAGAAGAGGTTCCATTAAAATGCATAAGAAGGCAAGTATGCAGGCCTCAGATGGAATGGGAACTCAGCTCCTTGGGATGGACGTCATTAACAAAATCCTATAAAATTTCTTCAATCACATGGTGTTGGCTGGACTAGATATATATGATCAGGGGGGTGGGGGGGAAGCACTGGAAAAAAAAAAACAGACAAAAATGTACTTTGTCCCTGTGATGTGGGAAAATAGAGGATTCTTATTTTTCTTCTTAGCCTATATTATGTTTCCAAATTTTCTATGGGGAGTATATACTCTCTTAGGAGAAAACATAAACATTTTTCAAAAAACAAATGTTCACATGGGTTTTTGCCCAGGCAATGACTACATTTAAGTAGGTAAATGATGCCAAATGGAGAGTTTGGAGTATGGACACTTATCAAGCCCAAGTATAATCCCTGCCCAGGTATCTTGAATCCCCAGATCACACCGACTCTGCCTCTCATGTTCACCACAGTATAAGGGCCTGGCCAGGCAGGGAAAACAATCTCTAACAGCTGTTCCCACATCACCAGGGACAAATCCTAAATTTGGCATCCTCTAAAAGTGAACGAGTTTCCTATCTCCCCCTCCACACCCCCCCACCCCCCACTCCCGTCAGAGAGGAGACATGTAAATACAACAGGGTGCAGAGAGTATTCAAATAAACATCTTCTCCTGAAGAAAGCCATCCAATGATGATAACAGAACTTTCCAAGAAGAGATTCCATTTACTGACTCTTCTTTAAGAAAAGACTCGGCAACAGGATTTAATTTAATGAAAGTATTTCCTTGAATGTATGCCCTATGGGGCCTGAAGGAAACAGGATATTCTTGCAAGCCACTGGCAGTCTGGGGGGTTTGTTTGGTCATGGGTCAGACTTTTTCTGATGTTTAAACACACACATGGGCACCCAGGTTCACACGCACACTCATTTCTGAAGCAAGAAGTCAAGATCTCCTAATAGATTTGCCAGCAAAAAGTAACATGTTCTCATTTCTGGCTCCTACAAAAATTCTTGGGAACGCTAACTTACTGGCATTCTGCACTTGGCCTTGGAAACCATGGAAAAAAGCCCCGGTTGCAGCATGTTCTCCATGAAAATTAGCAGCAGTGATTTCATTGTGAAATAAAGTCCACTTAGGGGGGAAAAAAAAAGTCCTAACCATTCCAGCCTAAAAAATTTATTGTATATTTAAGCTGTTTGAATATCACATTAAATCTAACATCCCAGAGGGCTTCTTCCTGGGTTAGAACATTTTCCAATTTGAGGGTTGGTCTATGTGTCTTCTTTCCTTTTCTTTATTTGTTTTATTAAAATTGTGTCCCCAGGACCTATCCCCATTGTCTGGTGCTGCCGGGCTCCAATAAATATCTATTGATTAAATATATTTGCCCATTGGCAGAGCAAGTCCTGCGAGTGTCAAGGAAAAGGTGCCTGTCTCTGTTCCTGGGGCTGACCAGACCAAAGCCAGTTTGCAGGGGCAGATTTCAGCACCGCTGGGTTCCCTCTGTACCACCAGGGTATAGAAGCCTAGATTCTGGTCCTGATTACACCCACCCCTTGGCTGGAAATGTGAAGCAAATCACTGAGATCCCCAGGAGGCCCGTCGCCTGCATGCTGTTCCTCCCATTCCAGTCCTGTCTGGACCGGGGATACAACGGCCCAGTGTCCTACAGCTCACACCTTCCTCTCTTTGTCCACTGGCCCTCTGCAGCTCCCTTCCCTCCACGGTGCCCGGCAGCACCCAGTATAACCAGCTGCAAGTCAGCAGAAGGGACTGGTCTGCTCACTGTTAATCCTCGGTACAAATTCTAGGGAGGATTCTCAAACAGGTGGTTCGTGCATATCACGAACACAGTAACAAAAGGAGACAACGTAGGCTCTGAATTATGCATGTCCCCTCCACGTGCTCTGCTCTAAAGTGTCCCTCTGACACATGTGTGGCTTACCTGGAAATTAAAATAAACTAAAAACTGAGGCACCTGGCTGGCTTAGTCCATAGAGCATGCAACTCTTGGTCTTGGGGTTGAGGGTTCAAACCCCATGTCAGGGGTAGAGATTACTTAAAAAAATATTTTTAAAAAATTAAAAAATAAAAACAAAATAAACTAAAAACCAAGATGCAGAAATGTACACTTTGCAGTGGTCTTTGTGGTTTCCACCCATTGTTGGACAGACTGAGATCATTTTATGCCATCCTGTGCATTATCTGTTCCTCCAGTCCACACCAACTGTTTAGCTTACATGGAAAAGTGTGCTTTACAGTTTCATTTAGGTCATAGATAAGAATGTTGAAGAGCACAAAACAAAGGGAAGATCCCAGTAGCACTTTAGGGGCAAATCGTGCAGCTATGGTAACTGCTGAGAGGCAGTGTGGCATTATGGGTAAGGGCATGGGCGAGACTCCTGTTCTGCCCCTCCTGGCTATGCAGCGTTGAGCAAGTTGCTTAAATTCTCTGAGCCTCAGTTTGCTCACCCACAATATAGGAAAAATCATGATAGCACCTTTTTCACATGGTTGATCTGAGGATTATGCGAGACAACACAGATAAAAGCCTTAGCCTGTGTCTAACACATGATTTCTCTCAGTAAATGGGAACAATGTGTTGTTTAACAAGTTCATAAGGACATGAGGAGAAAATTTGTTAGCATGTCTCAAGGAAAATTGCATCTTGGGCATCAATATGATATAAAGGCAACTCTATCAGAAATGTAATGCATTAACTTGACTCTGTTTTTAGAGAACTCATGACAACTCCCAGTTATCTTCTAGCAAAACTCCCCATCTGCTTACTAATCCACTCTACACATTCGGTGGGGAATGCTGTGACTCTCTCCTGAATATAGCCTATTGTTTTCAGAATCCATCTTTTCCTGCTTCATAAAAACCAAGACAACTTTGTCATCTCCTTTCCCTCCCATAATTTTTTTTTTTTAAGAACCAAGTTGTGGATCTATGAGCTCATTTCTCCAAACTCTCTTAAGAAAATAGAAAACAAGGGCACCTGGGTGGCTCAGTCAGTTAAGCATCTGCCTTTGGCTCAGGTCATGATCCCAGAGTCCTGGGATCAAGCCCTGAGTCGGGCTCCCTGCTCAGAGGCCAGTCTGCTTCTTTCTCCCTCTCTCTCTCAAGTAAATAAATAAAATCTTTTAAAAAAGAAAATAGAAAACAGAATTCTGAGAGCCCCAAGGCCCCCCTGTGCTATTTCTTTTAAACATTCTGGATGGACTCCAGTTGCTTTGAGAACCTGTTTGCCTCACCCTTTCCATTTTAAGGCATTCTAATCAGTGGGAAAAATAAATGAAACATGAGCTGGCTGGCTCTACTTTCTCTGTCACCTGTTAAACTCACCACCTGCTCTATCACTTCTGTCCCCAACGTGAGAAACTTCTGAACGACTCCAAAGTGGAAGAGCCAATTCAGAAAGCAGACAAATGAAAATAAACACAAACCTGCCTTTCTCCTTCTCTCCCCAACTCTGTGGTAAGAAAACCAAGGCTCCTATCTGTCGCCTAATCTACTGAACCAATCAAACCGAGAGGTCATATTCCAGGCTGCACTTCTCCAGCTCAAAATTCCTCGTGATGAACTCCAAGAGTCTCAGATATAGAACCAAACTCCTCTGGGGACCAGGGGTGCATAGTGGTTGGACATCCAAAGCCTCCTCCGCTGGAGAGGGCAGAGCTGCCCAGTGATACATGGACCAGGGCAGGAGAAATGGGCGAAGAGGTTGAGATATGTAAACAGAGCCAATAGCAGATCACCCTTGGCCAATAAAATGCCTTTATGAGGTAATTAGCAGTTCATAAAATCTGCTAAGTAACATGGAAACCTCGGTACCGCTCCTTTAGTGTTAAAGGACCCTGGGGAAATATTAGCTCCTGCTCCGATGAATCACACAACGCTGTCAAGGTGGATAGCAGTCACTCATGGGGAGGATAGCTTAGAAAAATTCTGTCTGCCTGACAGTCTCAAGTGACCCCAGTTTTACAGTTAACTGTCCCAGGAACCCACTGCGGAGTGGTCAGGGAAGGAAGAGAATTGACAGTGGCCAGAAACGAAGCCTCGTCTCCCTCCCACATGGAGTGAGGTGGACCTGCCTTCCACAACAATGTCCAAAATCAGACATCAAGAGTGTACGGTGCCTGACTCCGTGCCTAGCACTGCTCCAAAACACTAGTGGCTATCACTGACACGTTTATGAGCCACAAATAGTGATTTTTGAAGTCAGCACTGAGTGCCTGGTGTCCCCCAATATTCTTCCTGAGAACTCTCCAAAGCACCACCCATGGCTTTAATGTGAGAGCCTCAGACTTCAGGAAGGGTGGGCTTGACTCACCGTTGAGCCTGGATCATTATGTATTTCCTGAATTCAAAAGTCTCTCTGAATTTAAAGAATCACTCTTAGAATACCAAAATAAAATACCCAAAAAGAAAAGAAAAGTCTCTAATAGCTCAAAAGCTCAAACGGAAAGTAACTTCTACCCACCTGCTAGTAAGGGATGAGCATCTTTCTCCATAGCAGTAGGGCATCCAGGACATTTGGGGTGCCGTGCCAGGGGATTTGCCATTGGGAGGACGGGCAGGCATGTAGGTGGGAAGGCCTTCCACCTGCAGGTTTCCTGATACTTTCTGGGCCCACTCCTTTGTCCCTAGACATTATTTTAGACAGAAAATAATGTCTAAACTCAGGATAATGGTTAAGTTGCACAGCATAATTTTTTCCCCTAAATATCACAAAGGACCTGGGGCCCCATTTCCTTTGGGGACTATCTGGGGGTGGGAGGGTAGAAGGAGCCCTATACCTTGTGACCTCTCAGCCAGCCACTTCTATTTAAAAGACTATAATCTAGATATAAATAGAAGAGAGATCCTGCTAAAGAAATCTCTGTGATGAACTCTGGCCATGATACATAGAGTAGTGGGGTCAGTTTTTTTTGTTACTGTTGTTCACTTTTTCACTCATCAGAGGACAGACCTATACTATGTCCAGTGTCCTGCAGTGTGGTGGACCCACAGCAGGGAAGAGACCATTTCAACACCATGTGTTAAACAAGGCACAGGGAGATGCTCTGGGAGCCCAAAAGGCAGAGGAACCAGGGAGGAGACTGCCCCATTGAGTCACTAGGCAGCTCCAACACTGCCCGGCTCTACAGAAAACATGTCCTCCCTGCCCCCACCACAAATTTGAAGAAAAGCATTTCACAGCCTCACAAGACGGAGTTCAAAAGCCATTCAGGGTAAGAATCAGTGGGATAAGGATCCAGCTCTCCAGAATGATTTCCTAGGAGGAGGGTAAGATCAGTCTCAGCTTCCAAAGTTGTTTACTGAAAGTCAGTCTCTCTTTTACAGACACACTTTCTGAAAGTTTGACTTTTCTTCTCATCCAGATTACCAAACGATGAAAAAGAAAATAAATGTTTTAAAGGACAATGAATTTCAATCCCCTAATTTTAAAACCATGACCAGGCTAGCTATTTGGCACAAATGAGGCCATTTTGAATGCAAACAGCTACTGGACTCTTTGTATGTTCCATTAAGGTGGATTCCGTTTAGGTGGAGTCTTATCCTTAGAAGAGAAACATCAAGAAACTCTCCAGGAGCTCAAGCACACTTACCACCCAACCCCTCATGTCACACTGACAGAAGCCAAAGCCCAAAGGAAACATCTGGATTATGGTTCAGACTCTTCCCTAGAGTTGCATGACTTTGGGCAAGCTACTCCATTTCTCCAAGTTTCCTCTCCTGTAAAATGCGTTCTGGTTTGCCCCACACTCAGTGATTCCACATGACTGGCTGTTTGCAGGAATCCCATCATCTACAGACTTTGCCCCAGTGTCCTTGAAGGCAGGATGACATTGAACATCCCGACTCCCTCAATAGGAAGATGTGGCTTGTTTCTCATTCCCAAACATAACTGGTCTAATCCGCATACTGTACCTAAGTCGGCAAGAAAAATTCTATAGCTGGAAGCTAAAAATAATTCTGGAAAAAAAAAGCACCTCTAAATATCCAACTTCCTTTGCTAAAAATCCGTCCTTTTAAAGTCAGTATTTCTCAGTATCACATGAATATAATAGACGTTCCCTGCCGCCTGCCCCCCCCCACCTCCCTCCAAAGGTTCATCAGGATTTTATGCCAATGAATGGGAACAGGATTTCCTGTCTCATCTCTATGCCTTCTGGTTGAATCTAGTCCCAAAGCAATAAAATGTATTGACTCTGGTCTTCCCCCCACTCCCAGAAGCGGGGAGGCTCTCATTACAAATAGGCTTTGGCTTTTGTTTTCTGCAACCCAGGTGATATGGAGTGGAAAGACGCTCTGCCTCCTTCCCACCACCTCCCTCTAGAGTCCCCCCCCCCGCCCCGCCCAAGGTTCTAGATGCCCATGCCCTTACTGCCTGCTCCCCTCAGAGTCATTAGAGAAAGAGACAGGATTGTTTACAGGAAACACTTCTCCAGAATAGGAGCTGCTTCAGGGCAACACTGCACCTCATTCATTTTTGTGACCTTAATGCTCGGCACATAAGAGGAGCTCATTAAGTCTCTGGAAAGAAAGAAAGAAAAGAAAGAAAAGAAAGAAAGGAAAGAAAGGAAAGAAAGGAAGAAAGAAAGAAAGAAGAAAGAAAGAAAGAAAGAAAGAAAGAAAGAAAGAAAGAAAGAAAGAAAGAAAGAAAGAAAGAAGAAAGAGAGAGAGAGAAAGAAAGAAAGAAAGAAAAGAAAAGAAAAGAAAAGAAAAGAAAAGAAAAGAAAAGAAAAGAAAAGAAAAGAAAGAAAGAAACCACACATTTAGGGATGCCTGGGTGGCTCAGCACTGAGCGTCTGCCTTCGGCTCAGGGCATAATCCAGGGGTCTAAGGATCGAGTCCCTCATCAGCCTTCCTGTGAGGAGCCTGCTTCCCCCTCTGCATCTCTCATGAATAAATAAATAAAAGCTTAAAAAAAAACACACCTTTAAGGCAGGTGTACTACTCTTGGGCCACCCAAAGATGTGGCACTACAGTGACACAGCAACAGACGGTATGGACAAATGGACAATGAAGAAATCAGAGCTGCCACTCCCTGAGTATCTGCTCCTGTCCAGGAAACCCCGTGCACTAATGGATTTAATCCTCACTACAATTCTCTGACCCGGACAGAACATGTCATTTACATGCAGTCACACAACCATGAAACCAGGATTGATTGATTATTTATTTATTTATTTTACTGTCATAAAATCACTTCTTACATGCCACAGAAATGAGAAAACGATGAGACAGATTTCTAAGGTGGCTCGAAAGAATGTGTGTTTCTGGAAAACACTACACTGTGCACTGGATTTGCCACAGGCTCTACTGTTGCCCACAGTGATAAGATGTGGATACAGGCATCTTCTGAGCACAGGTGTCAGAGACAAGGCAGCCAGGCTCCTGTCACCAGCCTGCTAGGCTCTCCCTCCCTTCCTCCCTCCTCCCTGTCCATCCCACTCACTTCTTCAATCCATAACGCCCACACAGAATCCAGCGTGAGAGTGGATGGTGGTCACTGTTAACATGTAAGAAAATGAACACAAAATCTGACTGCTGCTCAGTGCTAGTTAGCCGCAAAACCCGTGACGCACGTCTTCACGTTGCCAGGGCAGGGGTTCATGCAGGAGGCTGGCTCACATGGTTTCAGGAATCCGGTGTTTCTGCCAAATAAATCTGCTGAGATTGTCCTGTTAATTCACTGACCTGACAGATTTCAACATGGTTTCAAACCAGAAGCTTCAGGACATGACAAAGGTGTGTGCTATGGGGAAAAAGTACTGTCTGAATTTATAAGTCTACCTGGCTGGCAAAAAACTTGACACAGAGAGAGGCAAGAATCCTGGACATCTGACAGCTGGGAAAATCTGGCCTCACCTTGAAGCTGGGATACATCCCGGTCAAGACAACGGGAAAAGGGTATGAGTTCTTTGGGAGTGTGTTCTCAGAGGCCCTCATGCATGACTCTTCCCCCACATGGTCCTGTGTGACCTGTGCTTTGGGGCCAAGAGGAGGGCACAGTCTTCACCGCCCTGACAGGAAGACCGCTATGATCCCTTTCTCTTCTTCCACTCCTGGGCACCAGGCAAAACCTTAGGTCTGCCCCAGAGGACGCTCTATAGAAGCGTCCAGGCAGAGCAGAGCCACGCCATGGACAACTGGGTTGGACTGGGGATTGGGGTCCTCCCATAAAACACAGGCAGGATCTCCAGGAGCCGCTGACAGGCTCCACGCAGAGCTGACCTGGACAATGGTTGGAGGTTATCTTCAGGGAAAAGAGACAAAGGTCTCCTTTTGCTGCCTATGAAATTTTACCATCAGGTAAAGACCTAGAGATCTTCAGGTACACTTCAAGAGGAGGATGCTATCATAGGAGAATCAGGCCCCCCACTCCCACCCCCCATCTCTGCCAGCATACTCTTGGTCCCCTTCTAGGCTCACTCCAAAGTCTTCCTGCTGTACCATGAGCATTTCAAACTCCACTGCTCACCTGGGCCCAGGGCGGGCTTGGCCATAGTGGTGACTAACAAAGTTCATAAATCTCTAAAGGAGGGGCAGCCCTGGTGGCTTAGCGGTTTAGTGCCTGCCTTCTGCCCTGGGCGTGATCCTGGAGACCCGGGATCGAGTCCCACGTTGGGCTCCCTGAATGGAGCCTACTTCTCCCTCTGCCTGTGTGTCTCTGCCTCTCTCTCTCTCTCTCTCATATGAATAAATAAATAAAATCTTAAATAAATAAATAAGTCTCTAAAGGAGAAAACTAGGGAAGGGCAAAGCTGGTATTTATTGAACACTTAACAATGAAGAATTCCACACTTTACCTTTCTGCCTTTTCCAGGAACTTCAAGAAATCAGTACTCTCATCATCCCACATTACAGAGGAGGATGCTGAGGCTTCAAAAATGAAGTTAAGAACATGGTTTGCCCTAGGTCACAGGGCTGATAAGCGGCAGGGGCCAGATTCCAAAGCAGGCAGCCTGGCTCCAAAGCCCCATCAATCTGCACTCCCAGGTTTCCTCTGCACCAGTAAGTCGAACGGAAAGAAGCTCCAGAAATCTGGGATGCTGAAGGGGCCAGGCCGAGGACAGGGGCCAGCCCTACACAGTTCTTCAGGACACAAGCCTGGTACCCATTCCCCCCAGGTGTGGAGAAAAGGAAGATCCCAGGTTAAAAAAAAAACAAAAACTGCAGACTGGTCTGACTTAAAGGTGCAACTTCTACTTGCGCAGATGACACGGGTAGAGCCGAGAGCAGCTTCCCAGGAGGAGCGGTGTCAGCCCCTCCCAGGACGCACACACCTGCACACCTCATTAATGACGCACAGGCTCCTAAGGAAGCTCTGCGTTCACAGCAGCACTTCAGCCCGAGGCCTCTAAAAATAGCTTCCTGGGGGAAATTTAAAAAAAGTCCCCCTGTGGCGCCCTGTCCCAGGCCAGGCACAAGGGGAGTGCCAGCAGTGCTATCAGATGCTGCTGTCACATTGCTAGAACTGAGGGACACCCAGGTCACAGCCAACAGCCACAGTGGCTGGGCACTTGGGTCTGCACACCTGCAGGTGGGCAGGGGGAGGCAGCTGGGGACATTTTGCATTCGGTGCCCTCACCAGGCAGGTGCAGCCCACAGGTGAGACCAGGGCCGTCCCTTTGGGACGTGGGAGGGGAGGGTGTCACTTCAGTGTCACTTTTCCTGACCTGCCAGGGCAGCTCTGGTTTATCTGCCAGGGGGATGTCAAGCTGCCAGGAGGCCAGGGAAGGCACAGATTTCAACCCGGCTGTGGAATTCAGAGATTCCAGTTCTGGCAGACGGGGCGTGGTAGTGTCACAAGGTGATGGTAGCCTGCTGCTGCTGACGCCATGAGCGAGGCTTGTGGGGGCACAGACGTAAGACAGGCTGGAAGGAGTTTCCAGCCCCCTGCTTGGAGACCTGGAGCACCCAAAGTCATGGCTCTGAATCATGCCCCAGAGCCCCCACTGGCCCACAGACCACCTCAACAATACCAGAGCAAGGGTGCTAATAGGAGCCCGGCATCCAAGAAAGCCCAGAGACTTCCCCAGGGCCACAGGGCTATGGGGCAGCAGAGCTTCCAAGGCCAAGGCCGCTGACGCCCATCCTGTGCCCTCCCAGCTCTGCGTCACCTCCCCCACAGACCCCAATTTGTGCCTTCACCTTCAGCCTGTCTCAGTCCCCCAGAAGGCCTTGATCTCCCATGGCTGGCTGCCTGGACCCATGTCACCACCCTCTCTATTCCACCCCTGTACCCTCTGTCTGCAGCCCCCTCCCCTGCATGTCCCACACAGCCTTCTCCATCTGCCACGCAGTGAGTTAGCTCCCTCCTTTTAAGAAGTTCCCTTCCAACTTCTCCAAAACTCAGTTTGGGGCCTTTCTGCATTTTGGCTAGATCCCCTGTGTCCCTGCTCACCCCTTGGGAAGAAGCCTCCAGGCCTCCAACCTGGTCTACTGGAGTAAACCCAAACAGAGCATCCCTGTGCGCATTCCCCATCATAACAGGGAGCACCGCGCATCCCCAAGGGCTGAGCTCACCCTCACAGTCCTCGCATGGATTCTGGAGCCAATGCTCCCACACAACAGTCACTTTGGAATCTCTTGTCCCTATGTGTCCACCTGTGCCTTCCCCTCAGCTGCTCCTGGCCCCTCTGCCAACACCTTCTCATTGCCCGTGCCTGAGGCACCAGTGGCTACTTGCTGTAAGCACCCATTCTATGTCCTCTATGCCCCCAAATATTCACTCCACACCCATTTTGTTCTGCTGCACCTGTCCTTGAGAATGGGAATGGCTTTGCCATTGTAAGAAAAAACTCTCTACTCACGTGCCCTCCCCCACCTCCAGCACATGCCCCATGCAGCGCCTCCTCACTCTAGCATCCTCAACACCAGCTCCTTCCTCACTGGGGAGCAGGACTTGGCCTCAGTTTTGGAAACATGTAGACCCCTTCACTTGGACTTTCTACCACCACCCACTTTCCCTATCCCCTTAAGTCCCAGCTCCTCCAGCATCATGGAAGCCACGTGCTTGAGACTTCTCTAGACCTTTGAGGGATCAGTTCCAAGAACCAGATTTTAATCTTTTTCTTTTTAAAAAAGATTCATTTGACAGAGAGCAAAAGCAGAAAGAGTGGCAGGCAGAGGAAGACACAGACTCCCCCATCGAACATGGAGCCTGACGCGGGACTTGATCCCAGGACCCCAAGATCAGGACCTGAGCCAAAGGCAGACACTTAACTGACTGAGCCACCCGAGCACTCCAATCTTTATTTTCTCTAATCTCCCTGCAGCAACCACAACTGTCTCTGTGTGGTGCTTTCTTCTTTGGACTCTCTTTCTCGGTCTCTCTGTCTCTCCTTTGCAAGCAGCACCTGAATGATTGCTGTGGCTTCTTCCTAACCTTGGGCATTTCCTTTCTCCAGCACCTTCCTCTTCAGTCCATCCCATATAGGTGTTGACTGGCTGAACCCCTGCATTCTTTCCCTATACTCCTCTCAACCCAAGCGATCTCCACTATCACTTCTAGTAAGGTCTGCTCTGCAGGAATTTTCATGTATGCACTACAGCCCTCACCTCCCCTGTACCTTATCCTCACCTAACTCACCTGGAGGCATCAATGTTCAGATAACCACTGCCACCTCAACCCACCTGCTCAGAGCTCATCCACCAGCATCCTCTCACCTCTCACCTTCCCCTCTCCCTCCTTTTGTGGCAGTGCCTACCTGTCCCTCATGTGATCAGTCTTCGAGGCTCTTCCCCTGATCTCATCCCCTCTTGGGTCTTGCTTCTGTCTTGCTCGACAGATCTCTAGCATCCGTTCTCCACTGCGACCATCCTGGTTCAGACTCTTGATAATGCATTCTTTTTTTTTAAGATTTTATTTATTTATTCATGAAAGAGAGAGAGAGAGGCAGAGACACAGGCAGAGTGAGAAGCAGGCTCCATGCAGGGAGCCCGACGTGGGACTTGATCCTGGGACTCCAGGATTACACCCTGGGCCGAAGGCAGCGCTAAACCGCTGAGTCACCCAGGGATCCCCAATAATGCATTCTTTAAGCCATGCCACAGTTCTTTACTCTGGTCTCCGTCCATCCCATTTCTTTGTCTCTGCCGTCATGTCAGTGGACACAGGCCATGGGGACTCCTGCGGCCACCTAAATCCTTCTGGGTCAGGACTAGTTTTCCCCACCAGCCTTCAGAGCCTTTCTCCCGGTCATAGCCAGCAAACCTGCACCATCGGAACCTAGTTTACTAGCTCCTAGCCTAACCTCCCCAGGTCTTTCCCACACGGTACTCCTGTCCAGAATGTTCACTTCCTCCCCCTGCCCCCATAGTCCTCTTCAAGCCTGACAAAAATTTCACAAGGTCTTGCAGAAACTTCACCTCCTCCTTGAAAGTGGCCCAGCCTGAACCTCTTTCCCACCACCCTTTTGATCCTCTAACAAGTAGTGTCTCTATAATTCATTCAAGAATCACTCATGTGTCAACTTCTGGCAGCCACTCATATTCATTCTTATGTCCAACTTCAGCAGGTTTCCTGACCATTGTTTCTGGAGCTGTCCCCCTACAAGCTTCAAGAGCACAAGTGGCCAGGTGCCCTAGCCCCACCAGCGAGCAGGGACCAGACTCAGTCCTATCGTCAGTATGCAGAAGCAGGGCCCCTAACAGTTACCCTCAGCACGTGGCAGCCTGCTCACCCCCCACCTCATCACCAAGTCGAACCACTGGCTTCTGCCCAACTTCCTGTCCACTAAGCATTCCAGCTCTCCTGTGGCAATGGAAGCCTGTCTTTGATCCAAGCCTACTAACATGATGTATGGAAGGCTCCTGGCATACATTTACCAAAATGCTCATCCCCAGGCCTGAGCTCTTTCCTGCCCCAGCCTCCTTGAGGACCTTCCTTGATTGCCACATGCCATTGCAAAGGGTTCTCTCTGGAACTAGAAATGGCTACTCATCTGCCTTCAAGGATCTCTTGCTGTCCAAAGTCTCCATGTACCATGCCTGCTTTGATACGGAACAGAGTAAGAGAGCACCGACCCCTCTGCTTTCAGTGTGTGCTCTTCCCCTTTGGATCTACCTTGCACTACGTGGGTTTCCACAATATGAGAGCCCTGCCTGGTCCTCCTCTCTCCCTCCCCCCATCCCTCATCCTCTCCTCTTCTTCTTCACAAGCCAAGTTACTGAATTCCCAGAATGCCTTGAGTCTGAAAAAAAAAAAAAATCCCCCTGGCCCATCTCCCTCTCTGGAGAAGGGTAACATCCCAAAAGGTTCCCTTTCCCCCACCGCCTCCGGGAGACAGCCTGGCACACCAGGCACTCAGTAACTTGTATTTGATTTTTGAAGGAAAGTGTCTGGGTGGGCAGATGGAGCAGGAGGCAGTGGGTCTTTTGGCTACCAGGATGGAGAAGAAGGCAGGTTTGCTTCCTCCGAGGGCTCTTTAACCATTAAGCCTCTTTCCCCTAGTGCTGTTTGAACACCACTTTGAAGAGGCCTGGCTGATTTCCTGTGTTTGCAGAGCCCGGGGCAAGTACAGTTCAGTGCCCGTAATAGCAATAAAGTATGACTGTAATTTAAACTGCAGGTCTGGAAGGAAACCCTAATCTAGGGCATTTTCACCCCTGCAGCCTCCCAAAGAATGCCAGTTTTCTTTCCAGCTTATTCTCTGCCTCTTTGCACCCACGCTTCACATGTGTGCCCTGGTATCTGGCTCAAAGTAGAGAAGAGCCAGCAAGTGGTCAGTTGCCCACACAGTCCAGTGAGTAGTGGGAGACCCAGGTAAGATGGCCCTCGGGCTCCTTCTTTTCCCTTCTTTATCTTGGGTGACGACAAAGATCCTGACTTGTGCCCATATAGTTCTCTCCCACCAATGACCAGACAAAAGGAAACATACTTACATCGAAGCCTCTACCTAGACTGGGGAGATGTTCAGGAAACCTCAGCCTGGCTCTTTCGAGGTTTTGTTGCCATGATTTCCACTGTTGGTGAGTACACGCTGCAGGCCTAACCTTTCCCAGACGCTCTCTCTCTCAGTTCCTACTGGGTTCCTGCTACCCTTGAGTGAACATTGCTTTTACATCATTTGGCAAGATGAGAAACTGAAGCTCAGAGATGTCAAGTGTCTTGCCCAAAGTCACAGAGCCATGAAGGGCAAGTCCAGGAATTAACCCCCCAATGTCTGACTTCAAGGCCAAGGCCCTCCCTAGCATGCTTCTGCCACCATGAGTCTATGTCTCAGCTGGACTGAAAACCAAGTAATGAAAGCTTGATTATGAGGCAACTATTTCCCTGGGAAATTATCTTTTTTAATAGTTTACATTCTTGGCTGACAAGTATAAGGTGGGTGGTGGCCTGGGTATGTCTCCCCAATTAAGAGCTCCCTGCACTGTGCTCCTGCAGCACATCAGCCTGCAGAAACAGAACCCACATCATCTGGCCTTGAGCCATAGTGAGGTCTCTGCCCGAGGAGGCCTACAAAATTGGGTACTCTGCCTGCCATCATGCAGCAGCCAGCATAGCACCTGGTGCAAAGGACAGGCCCATTATCACAGAAATATCAGAGGTATGGAATGTGCCCTCCCCACAGCAGCAGGCAGCGTGACACAGAGCAAGCCTCAACCTCTGTGAGCCTCTGTGTCCCCATCTGTGAAATGGGAATAATGATCCTAAACTCATCATGCTGCTGAGAGAACTGATGAGTGAACTGAATCTGAGTTTAGAATTCATACTCCCTTTACTCAAAGAAGAGCCCCTCTTTGCCACCTGGGGGGTTCTGGAAGAGCTACTCTGTCCCGTAGCTTCAGGGTCAACTGGGCACAAACCCACCCACACATGGCCCTCACTCCCCTTCCAGCCCAGCAGAGGCATCAGCCCCTCTTCCTTGGGGAGCTGTGTTGTCATAACTGCCGGGCCACTGGCTCTCTTCCTGGCAGATCAGGTGACGCAGAATCTTCCAGCGACAGTCTTGACAGCCTCGGTCGATAAGCTGCTACCTGAGTTGTGCTTTTATAGTCAACGAACGACATCTTCTTTTTCATAAAGTCCTTCTCTGAAGTTACTCAACCTCATACACATTTGTGATTCCCTTGTACTTTCTCCAGCCTTCTGGGGACTCTCTGAAGATGCTTCTACCTCAATGGAGCAGCATCTCCAGCAGAAGCTCTCCCACTGCCTGAGCTTGGGCAGGTCCGTGGTTAGGACAGGAGGACTCCTTCATTGTGTAGGAGGGTCCTCACTGCAGCCCAGTCTTTGAGAGCTTCACCATTTCTAGAGCCTCAAGGTCAATGGCAGGAAGGGGACACTCTCCACAAGGCCACCACCACATTTGGGTACAACCTTAATTTCTTAAGTGCTTTGCTATGCTGACTCATGAAATAAATGATACCTGTAGTCCCACGGCTTCAAGGTGACTTTATTCCTAGAACAGTGAACCATCGGTGATAGGAAGAGAGTTTTAAGACCCTCCCTTGCAATTTACTCATTTCCCTGCAGGGAAATTGGGACTCAGGAAGACTGGGACCTTTCCTGCTCTAGCACCCAGACTGACCCCCAATCATGAGCTCTTTCCTCAAGTGCAAAGCTTGGAACAGAGATTAAAATACAATGGCATTTGTCAGAGGCCACAAAGATAGACCCCAGCAAGAAAACATTCATGCAGTAAATGACCATTACCATTACAAGAAGCCACCTAACAGGATGGTGGCTTGTCAGCATCACCACCTACAGTTCTGCAGCTCACCACACTCAGCCCTCTCTGAGCTGTCCGCACAGTCCCTCTTATGTGCTGATGAACCTTGGGCTCCCACCTTCAGCTCTAACCATTTGACTCAAGATGCAACAATCTCTGAACCCCAGGCAAGCTTCCAGGGTGAGCTCCTCCAAACAACACCACAAACTGAGAAGTTCCTCAGTGCTCAACAACCTCTTCCACATAACCTGCCCTGGTCACATCACCCACAGGACAGTGGCCACTGTTACTCATCCATTCAACAGCTAGATACCGAGGTCTGCCTGCATGACAAGCACTGGGCTGGGAGCTGGGGGTACAGCCTGCCAGGAGCAACATCAAGTCCCTTCTTGAGGTCAGCTGACACCCTCGTGGGCAGAGGAGACAATAAACAAACAACCAAGGAATTATATCACATGTCAGGCACTGATGGATGTTGCGGGGTGGAGTGGGGAGGGCTGCTATTTTATGCAGGACAACAAGCCAGGCTTCTCTGGGAAAATGGGCATTTGATAGACATTGGAAGTGAGCAAGCAAACCACTTGGAAGCCACAGGGAAGAGTGTCCTGGGCAGAAGGGAGAGGAAATGCAAAACTCATCTCCCCCCCTTTTCCCCAAACAAGCCAGAACCATGCCTGGAACATTCTAGGGAGAGCAAGGAGTCTGGGATGGTTGCAGCACGGTAGGGAGGGGGAAGTGCAGGAACCCTGGTCACTAAGAGCCCTGAAGGCCACTGTCAGGACTCCAGCATTCCCCAGGGATGGGACTGACTCACTCTGACTTGTGTTTTAACTGGATCACCCTGGCTGCCGTGCCAGGAACTGGATGGTTAGGCAGCTATGGTGATGGTCCAAGTGAGCAGAATGAATGGTCGCTGGGTCAGGATGACCGGCGATGGACATGGTGAGAAATAGGGAGTACCATGAGGAGATTTCCACTGCGAAGCTGACCAGATTACAGGGATATGGGTTAAAATAATCAGGGCCTCTCTGGGACTGCCTGGTGGGTCTCATCTCATCATTCACAACCCACATGAGGCTCACAGCAGCTAAGGTGTCATCACGCGGAGATCAACAGGGCTTCTGAAATAGAAAAGTAAGATGCGCCAAATGCTCGATCCCTGCTGACGTCAACAACAGAGCCGTGGGAGAAAGAGTTCCCTGAAGTTTGTTTTCCAGGCAGGCAAAGACAATAGCACAATGCCTACACAGGAGTCTGAAATCACATGGAAATGGAGGATTTATGATTACAAACTAATTCCAATCAATAGGCCATTGATTACTGCCTGCCAATATGTGTGTTGCGGGAAGAAGTGAAAACTTCCCAGACCAAATGAAGCTGAGCAACACTGGTTTGAATCAAGTCAAAATGGGTTCTTCATACAGGACTTCTCAGGGCCTGGTTATGTTAACAAACATCACCATTCTCCAAAAACGGTCTTTATTAAGCTCCTATATTGTGTTGTTGCTGCTGTTGTTTTGACAGAGCCCCTTCCCAGAATTAATAATATTATTTGAAACCTTTTAGGCAAACATAGAATAGATAGATTACATCACTTGAGCATCCACTCTGTGTACTGGTACCCCATAATTCAAAAACATTTTCTAGAGTCCTGTTCTGAGAACATTAAGTGTCAGGTAGTGGTTTGCAGGGTCAGGGGGACCTGCCAGCCTCCTAGGCTGTTAGGAGTAAGGTAAGGCTGCAAGGTAAGAGTCAAGCCAGGAAACCTGGGGGAGTCCAGTCCACTGGACACTTCTCCATAAGACTTCCTGGCCCCACCGTCCCTCTTCATGAGCATAGGGATTTGGAAAAGGCCTCCATGGAATGTACATCTTCATAAAGCATATTCTTCTTTTCACATTGCTTGCCCACCTGAACCAATCACAAGGCAGTGAAGCAAAGCAACACTTGCAGGACAAGATTTGTGTTTCCTTTTTTATATGAATCTCTTCCCTCTGATCCTCATTACAGCTCCACATACAAGAAGCTCTGAGAAGCCTTTACAAGTCTTTCCAGGTGAGACTCCTGGGTAGCTTAATCAGGTAAGCATTCAACTCCTGATTTGGGCTCAGGTCATGATCTCAGGGTCATGAGATCGAGTCCCATGGTAGACTCTGTGCCGAGCATGGCATCTACTTAAGATTTTCCCTCTGCCCCACTCTGATGCCATGCACGTGTGCTTCCTAAAGGAAAAAAAAATGTTTAGAAGCCTTTCCATGCACCATCCATGTAGCCCTCAGATCATCCCTTTGAAGAAGGTGGGTATCCTTTACACTGGAGAAAAGCGAGATCTGTAAGACACTTGGTGACATGCCCCAGCTCACACAGATCACAGAGGTACAGCCAAACCCAGAGGCTAGGCTGATGTCCAGAGAGATGTCCACTCTCTTCCTGATACACCAGCACCTGGTTTATTTATTACACAGGCTGTCCCCACAAGCATGTCCTTTTGGAGACCTTATCAAATTGGCCAGCACAACCCCCAAGATTGAGTAGGCTGGAAGAATTTAACCAAGGACAATGCTGAGAGCCTCAGCTGCCTAACCAGTCCCCCAAGTGATAGAAGGATGGAGACATGGCATAGCCCAGGGCTCTCTTTGTTCTGCTATGGCTGAGCTATGTGCCCTGGTCTATGGCCCCAACAGAACTGGCTCTTGCTTATTTCAATTCCAGAGTTGTTCCTCTGGAAAACATTCTGATGGTAAGACTGAAAGGTTCACCAACTTCCTAACAGTAACTCAGCAGAGCACAAAATTTGAGGCGGGATGCTGTCCTTGCCCTGGACATGGGCGATGGCTGGGGTCGCAGAAGGAAACCAAGCCAGAGCAGAAAAATCTATACAGAGACTTTAGAAAAAAAAAAAAAAAGAAGAAAAAAGATGTCAGAAGTAATACATTTTTCATTCTCACTACAAATGACTCCATCTTATGATACGGTACAAACTCATTTTACACAACAGAAATCCACAAAATCTCGTCAAATAGAGTCTCTACAGCTGAAATACTGCTCTTCTAGATAGGCAGGGAGTTTATTTGCCTGCTTGACCACAACTGATGCTATTCCAAGCAATCAGATTGCTTTACGAAAAGATAACATTTTTAGTTTGTTTTGCATTCGCATATGTCCTAAAAATGTTCATGGTCCTATTTATTGTTTTCTGTGCATACTAATCACATTTGCCAATATCAGTGCAAAATCTCATTGAGAAAACAGGTTATACCTGTGTGTATCCTTATGTTCCACCAAGTTGAACACAAAATTTTAAACCTCTCATTATTTCAGTGTAAATGTTGACTTTCCAAACCCTTTGAAAATGAATCTAGATTTTTATGAACTAGCTCATAAAGGTTAGGAGTTAACAGATTTAAAATGAAAACTCAAAACTACATTTTTATTTTTTTTGGCCCATGGTAAAAAATGTGCCACACACCTAGATAGTGTAATAAATATCACTTTATCATCACAAAACCCAGGCAAAACAAGTGTTTGTATTGTGATTTTGAAAGAACAATCCAGGGAATCCCTGGGTGGCTCAGCAGTTTGACGCCTACCTTCGGCCCAGGGCATGGTCCTGGAGACCCTGGATCAAGTCCCACATTGGGCTCCCTGCATGGAGCCTGCTTCTCTCTCTCTCTGTGTGTGTGTGTGTGTGTGTGTGTGTGTGTGTGTGTCTCATGAATAAATAAATACAATCTTTAAAAAAAAATGAAAGAACAATCTGTGAGGCACCTGGATGGCTCAGTCAGTTTAGCATCTGCCTGTCTCAGGTCACGATGTCAGAGTCCTGGGATTGAGCGCTGCATCCCACTCTGTACTCAACAGGGAGTCTGCTTCTCCCTCTCCCTCTGCCCCTCCCTCCCCCGGGTCATGCATATACATGCTCTCAAATAAGTACAATCTTAAAAAAATTTTTTTTTAATTTAAAATGAAAAAAGAGCAATCTGTGGATCAGAAAGAAACTGTGACTTACCCTCAGGGAGCTATGTGCTCCCTGAGGAGTGGGGCAGGATGGATAGTTCTCAAGTGCTGGGGCTAGGTTTCAGGTAGACCCATTATGGCCTATGTAGAAGGTACTCACCCCAAGGCTCCCAATTGTGTATATGTGTTTAAAAGTGGGGGAAAAATTGGTATTTTCAATTTTGTTAGTTGGCCATTTGGGGACCAAATACAGAGTTGTCCAGTTAGTTCACTCAAGAAGTGATGTTGGCAATGGGATTGTCCAGTTTGCTGAGCTGACGTGAACATCGAAGGCAACCTCTCTGGCCCCACTGGAGATTGGACATGTGGTCCACTGGTGCAGGAATGGCAAAGCCCTCCAGAGCTGTCAATCTGGATCCTTCTAAAGGCACCACCTTACTTTTTTAAGACCTTCTTTCTAAGATATAAAAAATAAACTTGAACTCTTTTAGAGCTAGCATCCTACAAACAAGGAAAGTATGGATCTCTGTTCCTTGGGTAAAATACTCAATATTAATAATTATAATATAGTAACATTATATTATAGTGATTATATATATTATAATAATATTAACATTAATATTGAGTATTTTACCCATGTTAATGTAACGCATTTAACTTGTGATGCCTCGATAATTACAAAACAGGAAAAATAAGATGCAGTCCCCTCCCTCTTTCACTATCCCATACAGTTCTTCTGGTTTTTAGAAGAGTCTGCTAAGCCTAAGGCCTCTAAAAACCCAAGAGGTTTCTTATCACCAATTAAAACAATCCACTTCCCTGCTGCCTCCCTCATTACCCAAAGCCATTCTGTATACACATATCCCAGAGAAATTCTGTGACTGGTCCCCAAGGCAAGACCCCCTCCACCTTCTCCCTATTCAAAGATACCCCTTCCTTTAGTATTAAACCACATCTGACACTGTCTCTTCTCAGAGGCTGTCTGGCCTCACATTCTAGCCAAGTACCCATCCAACACGCATGTCCACTCAAGCTCAGAGTCCAGTGATTGAACACTGTTGTCTTTTCACTATAGAACAAAGCCTGAATAGTTGGTGTTTATGAATTACACAACCCACTCTAACATTAACCAGACAGGTTTCAGGAGAACAAACAGTATCTCTCTTATTCTTAGCAGCATTTGACATGAATCAGGCCTTTACCTAGAGGAAAAAAATACATGGGCTATTATGTTGTCTTGAATGTTACACCACAGAAATACTCTAGTCCTCTTGTGTACAGGCTGGAATGTTGCTTTTTTTTTTTTTTGGTATATAAACTCTTGTACAACGCACACGAGTGCCTCATCAGCACGATCTGATGTGCAAAGTTATATAACCTGATGTCACACAATTCCCAAACTCTCCATTAACAGGCCTTTCTGCTCCTTTCTTTGGAAATGACTTCCTCTGGGTAAAGGACTCTGGCCCTCTAAAACAGAAAGCAAATAAAGAGAGATATTGCTAAGAGGATGTGGAGCCAAAAGACATTAAAACTAGCTCTTTCCCTAGACAGGGGCTCCCTGCTTCTGGATGGGACAGCTTAATGAAATATATTTACTCAGCAATGAGATGATTGTCTGCACAGAACACATCTATCCTGTTGATCAAGGTTACAGAGTTTTGTCTTTTGGAGAACTGGGAACCCAGTTTTTTAAAAGAGCTGATTCTTGATCAATAACTATAGTCTTGGACATAAACAGGACTTTTTTCTTTTCTTTTCTGCTGGATTTTTAAACTCAGCAGAACTTAAAGCACTTGAAAGAGTTGTGCTTGGAAAAGGACAAGGCAGGATCCAGCAGAAATAATGCCTGATCTAAGCAGAAGACAGATGCCAACATGCAGCCTAGAATCTTTTTTCTTCTCTGATCAAAAAGCATCTTTCCTCTTGAGCGAATTCAGTACCTGTACTAAGTCCAGTACAACTCATTCACATCTGACCAAGGAATTGTGTTATCTCGTTCGCAAGGAAGTTTTTGCTCACGCCACAGATTTTTAGCTAATGTCACCTTTGTGCAGATCCTGGGAAGGCAAGACCATCTACTCTTCAAAGCCGGATGATAAAGAACCTCTTCCCCAGGTGCAGAAGGAAAGATGACTGGCAAAATTCTTAGGCAACTAACTCCACCACATGCAGGAACAGGGGAGACCTAATTAACCTCCAAATGGACTATTTTCTGATTGTTGTTTTATAGGCTTTATGCAGAATAGATTAGTGAATTACCCAATCGCATTGCCCAACCATGAGACCAGAGAACTCGGCAGCTAACCAGCATACACTGAGCACACCTGGTATGATCAGTCTGCAGCAGAGTCAAGAGGAGAAATCTGCTCTACCTGATTCTGGGTTTCTCTCACCACACTGACAGGACACCCTCACAGAGGCTAAGATGACTGGGGCACAAGAGGATGATCCAGCAAATGAGGCTGAGAACTCTCTCAGCCTGGAAATAAGCTAGCTGGATAGGCTCCCCACTCCCCAGTGGGCAGGGCTGTACCCCAGTTCAACTGTTCACAGGATCAGGAGGCCCCCAGGTTTCCAGATGCAGGGCAGCTGGTATTTCTGGGCACTCCCTTAATGAGCTAGCACCAAAGCTCAGACAGCTGTTTGAGCCTAACATGTATTCCTCTGTGTATGTCACTCTCATGTTAGCCTTGAAACACAGAGACCAAGAGGGAGGTGGCGTCTCTAACCTACACCCCAGGTCCGCTGTCTTGAGGCACAAAGTAGATGATGATGGCGACGGGGCCCACATGCCTGTTCATGAAAGAGATAGGGAGGCCATCAACTCTGGATGTTCCTGAAGTGACCACATGTGGCCATCAATGCACTTCTGTACAAGCTCTGAAAGCTGGGCTGAGGGCCATCCCAACCCAGGAACATTCATCCACCTGCAGATGGTTGCCACATGCAAACAGTCTGCAAAGCTACCTTGGTGGTTGCCACATGCAAACAGTCTGCAAAGCTACCTTGGTGGTTTTCTATTTATTTTTCAAAGGCCAATCACATTTCTGGGTCTCACTTCCCCACATACAGCTCTCTAAAAATAACTCAAAGATTGGGCTATTTATTTAACTAGATGGTCTTCAAAATAAATATAATGCAAACATCATAAACTTTTCATATAACCAATGCCCTGCTCTTTAGTAAACTGTAACAAATCAAGGCACTGATGTTTATTGGCATTCAATATAAGAGTTTCAGAAACTCTGGTAGGTTTTTTTTTGTTTCGTTTTTCACTATTTCCATAAAGAAATAACCAGGGTTTCGGGGTTTAGAGCCACATGCCATACTTTGCCTGTTATTTTGCTTATTGCTAGACATTACTGCTTTAGGCAGGTGGTCATAAGCAAGCCTCACGATGCTTTTAGAATCTGGGTTTCCCAGGATGAAAAATAAAAGAAAGATATTTTAATATTACAAAAATCATCCCAGTTCAGTTGGAACTAATGCAGTTCAAGGACAAGAGTGGAGACTCTCCAGTCATTGCCTCTGCAAGCTACATCAGCTTTGTTTCCCCAAATCACTCACTGGCTTCCATCCCCTGCTCAATTCAGTTACAGAACTCCCCTGAAAAGCACTTTGTTGAGTTTGCCAATGCATGGATGACAGTGACAGCTAATCCAGGAAGTTAACGTCTCTGGTTTTTAGTGCTTAATTGGTCAAAAAATGGCCAAGAACTCATTCCTGTACTCAACACCATTCCAGCATCTGCTTGAGCACTGTTGGGAACAGAATTACTGCAACTCTCACCACCCCCCATGCCTGGGGGCCATAGCCCTTTTAGCACTGCATCACCAACCAACACTCCTAAGTGCCTGCTGATATGATTATCCACATCACAGAGGAGGGCACAGAGCCCCAGTGGGGTTGCAGGCCAGAGTCGCAGAGCTGGCAGGTGGCAAAACCTGGACACACAGGTCCAACCAGCTCTAAAAGCCAGGCTCCCGTCTACTCCAGCATGTCTCTCAAAGTCTCCGGTGAACTGGGATCAACTGGAGACCATTCAGCCTGGTGCTTCCCAAGCCCCACAGGCAGACAGCCTCTCCCAAAGGTCTGGGTGGGTCCCAGGAATCTTCATCTCTAACAAGTGCCTGAGATGGTCCACATGCCAAATACCATGACGCACTTGCCTATCTTGCACGTTTCAACTAATCTGGATGATCATCAGGAATTAGAGACAGAGGCTGACAGCTACACCTGCTGCTGAGCAGCAGATAAGAGCATGATGTCCCTGGGAACCATGCCGCTGGTCCCCAGCTGTGCAGCGCTGCTTGGTAGCACCGCTCAGCAACACCAACCGCAGTGCCACCTACTCAAGCCACGGATACCCCCCGGGTATCATCCTCTGGCTGGTGGAGGGTGTATCCCAGAACCCACATCCATGAAGAACCGGCCAGTGTGAATACCTGACTTGTTCACTGTGGCTGCTTGGGGCATGAGTTCTATCAGGTAGGAAAGAAAGCTCCTCAACCCTACAGATGACCACCACATGTCCCTAGTGGATTTGATCTTGCTCTCACTTGCCATCCCCGGGCTTTCCCATGAGGCCTGAGATTCCTCAACAGACAGCACAGAAATAACAGAGTGTCCGCTGAAGGACTCATGAGATGTCCACTGCCGAGCAAGGGTAGTTAATGCCACGAGGCACAATGACCAGCTTTGTGGGTAGACACCAAGGCCAAAGTATGACAGGCCAGCTAAGGAAAAGTAACAGTGAAATACTGCTAAGCAAAAGGAATGTACGCTTCACAGCATGTACTCCCTGCAGCCAGGGTTGTTCATTAACACCAGCCACTGGGGAGGAGACTGGACATGTATATATTATTTCAGCAAACCAGTTCTCAAGCATCAAGTAACATTAATTGAACTCCTATCATGCATGCAAGCATTCCTTCACTGAACAAACAGTACAACGTGCCTATGCTATGACAGACAGGCACCTGAGGATCCTGTGGTAAACTATATGATAGAATGTCCCTTCCCGCCAGGATGTTACAGAACATGTAGCCAGGGATGGGGAACCATAAAGGAACATCAAATGCATTTCCTACTATTCAGAGGGGAGTTGGGCAACCTAAATTAATGCAGAAAGAGTGATATACTTACCTCATTTCATCTTTATGACATTCTATAAGATGAGCAAGTGTTCTCATACCCATTTTACAGATTTGAGAAGAGAGGCTCGGGACATGTAAGTAACTGGTAACATCACATAGCTGGTAAATATAAGAACTGGAGTGTGGTAATTCAGAGGACTCTGTGCAATGTTAAGACTCAGCATATGCAATATTACCATCATAGGTACCCCTTGTGTTTGACAACAAAAGATTTTTAATTAACTCTAAGTTCATTTAATTAAAAAATATAAGCATTTGGGAAAATAGAATTCGAACACTAATATACCATGTATGCCAAGCAAGTAAGATTGTCTGGATAATGCTGAAATCAGTAAGAAAAATTCTCGAAATGACAGGTAGAAACCAATGGACTCACATTCCATGTTAATAATGTTTTTTTTTCTTTTTCTTTTTAATTTTTTATATTTATCTTTTTTAAAATCTTTTTTTTTTAATTCTTTTTATTTATTTATGAGAGTCACACACAGAGAGAGAGAGGCAGAGACATAGGCAGAGGGAGAAGCAGGCTCCATGCACTGGGAGTCCGACGTGGGATTCGATCCCGGGTCTCCAGGATCGCGCCCTGGGCCAAAGGCAGGCGCCAAACCGCTGCGCCACCCAGGGATCCCCTATATTTACCTTATTTGAGAGACAGAAGCACAAGCAAGCTCAGGGGGAGGGGCAGAGGGAGAGAATCCCAAGCAAACACCCCACTGAGTATGGAGCCAGACATGGAGCTTGACCCCAGGACCCTAAAATCATGACCTGAACTGAAGAGTCCAACACTCAACCAACTGAGCCACTCAGGCATCCCAATGGGTTTTTTTTTTCCTTAATAAGAAGAGAAAAAGCACTAAATATGCTCCTGTTATACTGCTTTCAGCATCTGAGCTTTATAGAATTATAGGAAATGTTACCAAACCTGTAAAAATCCAGCTCTTTGTCCAGACAAGGCCTGAGCAAGCACTATGTCCTGGTGCCTTTTCAGAGTGAAATTCTGGATGGTTTCTCCCTCTTGTTGTCTTGAGCCAAAGCTGATATATGGATATCACCTGCCTGGGGACTGGGCCCTGGCTGGTTATCAAGTAAAATCAACACCTGTGGCAGGTGGTGGAGCAGTGCCTTCTCTCCCTGTGAACATCTAGACTGAGATTGATGGGAAAACTATGTGTCTACTCCATGGGTTAAGAATTATCATGTCCTTGGGGCTCCTGGTGGCTCAGTCTGTTTAGCTTCTGACTCCTGGGTTAGGCTCAAGTCACAATCTCAGAGTTGTGAGATTGAGCCTGCATCAGGGTCTGCCCTGGACAGGGAGCCTAAGATTTTCTCTTCCTCTGCCCCTCCCCTACTCTTTCTTTAAAAAGTTGGGGGGGGGGGGCAGAGAGAAGGCTCTAATGACCTTTCTAACCAAGAAAGAGGGACCAACCTAGGGAGAGGTACCAACTTAGCTATCAGAAAAGAAGTCGTGCAAACTTCCTGGGCTCCAGTCGTCACATTCTAAAATGCAAAGAGAGGGACGCCTGGGTGGCTTACAGGTTGAGCATCTACCTTTGGTCCGGGGTGTGATTCCAGGGTCCCAGGATCGAGTCCTGCATCAGGCTTCTTGCATGGAGCCTGCTTCTCCCTCTGCCTGTGTCTCCGCCTCTCTCTCTCCTTCTCTGTGTCTCTCACAAATAAATGAATTTTTAAAATCTTAAAAAATAAAATAAAATGTAAAGAGAAAGAATTCCACCACTATTGGCTGGTTAGGCTGTACCAGAAATCATTCATTGACCAGCTATAACATCCTAAGAATTTAAACCCTTCTGTGTTGATTAAGCATACACCTGCTAATTGTGTGTCCCTTCCTACATGTAGTCTTCAACTAAGTAAGAAATTTCCCTTGCGGCATATGTGAGACCAAGAGCCTACCCAGCACTTAGGTATCCCTGTCACATCAGTTTCTTCCTTGAGCCCCGAACACAGGGCTCCATCACTCCCAGTGATGGGCTGGAGGATCCATCCTCATGGTCGGCCAGTGGCACTGGTCCCAACTGTAGTCCCAACCAGGCTAGGACCAATTCCAGCCAGAAGGTCCTTCTGGACCACACAGACCAGAAGACAGGCATTTATTACACAGCCTTAACAAGGCAGCACCCAAGATGTGTGCTGGTGTGGATTCCCACAGCTCTTCCCCATGAGGCACTGCCAGAGCTTCTACGAGGCAAATACAGCAGCTTTTCTCCATGGTCCTTAAAGCATATTAATTAGAGAACATAGTTTAAGGTGCTGCATTTGGCTCATAGTTACACAGTAGGAATGGCCGGAAAGGAGATGTAAGAGCTGAGAGAACAGCTAATAACTGATCCCAAAAAGGTGAGCTGCACATTTAGAAGACAGAAGGACAGACAGACTGATCAGCCTGGCTCCTGATTATACACCCCAAAGGGAGATGAACAGCAAAGCCATTCACCTACCCTGGATTCAGCAGACCACGGGACGTCCCAAGGTGTCAAGGCAACACCAGCTGAACACAAGACGAATCCAAGCGTGTGCACACACAAGCATGGGCATGGTGCCCGTACACAAGCTCCTCCCTGTGCACAGGAACACACCTAAAGAGAATGTTCTCTACCACTAAGAAGGGAGGGATTTCCACACAATTCTTTTGGGTGAATCAGAAAGGTGCTGCTGGCTATTGCTTCAAAGAAGGATTTTCAACACACGACTACAGAAAATAAATTACCAAAACCAAGCTTAAATTTAACAAATGTGAACATATTATTGACTTCAAGTCTATTTCGATTCTTTTTTTTTTTTTTTTTTTTGGTGGACATTACAGAGTTGAACCTCCTTTTTACTCCAGGTTCAATCCAACCTCCCCTCCTCTCCTTCCCAGAGAACATTCTCCTCTGAACTCTGGCAAGTCTTCCCCATGCCTGATTTTGTAACTTTGGTCATCGTATGTTGCCATGAACAAAGTCAAGTGCTATTTTGTGCTTGTTTGAAGTTACCAGACTGGAATACTACTTAACTGCAACTTTTTAAAGCAGGCTCCACCCCAGTGTAGAGCCCAAACTCACCACCCTGAGATCAAGACCTGAGCTGAGATCAAGAGTCAAATGCTTAACTG
This sequence comes from Nyctereutes procyonoides, assembly GCF_905146905.1. Taxonomy (NCBI): domain Eukaryota; kingdom Metazoa; phylum Chordata; class Mammalia; order Carnivora; family Canidae; genus Nyctereutes; species Nyctereutes procyonoides. Next base: position 44,005,199 of record NW_026575047.1, on the reverse strand, counting down.
ATTGAGCCCCCCAGGCACCCTGCAACTTCTTTATATGGGCTCATTAGGTTATCCAGATTTATCAAATTCAATCATTTAATAATTGCTATATAGTAGTGTGTAGTTATTAAATAAATTATACAGAATAATTAATCCATTCCCCAAATGATAGGCATTTAATTGGTCTCAGTTTTCAACTCTAACAATGGCACAATGAACATTATTGCAAAAAGAGGTTTCCTTGGGCTAATATACACTGGATTTTCTCTGAGGTCTATCTGTAGAGCTAACTTGGGAGTAGAAACTGCTTATTCTTCCAAAGAGATTTTATCAGTTTTAATTCCCAAAAGAATTATATGAACCCCTTCCCATTTTTGCCAAACCCTGTTGTCAGATTTTTAATTATTGCCAGTTCCAGAGGTGTGGGATGATACATTGTTTTAATTTGCATGCCCCTGTCTACTAATAAATTTGAACATTTTTCATGCTTATTGTCTACTCTATTTTCTCGTGTCAAATTTCTTCCTGTCCCCATCTAGTACCCATTTTTCTATGGTATCATCATCTTTTTTCTTACTGATGTGTAGGAATTCTTGAAATATTCTGGATATTAATCCCTGTCTGGTTACATGTAGCAGATTTTGTCTCAAATTATGACGGTTTTTTTGGGAGGGGGCACCTGGATAGCTCAGTGGTTGAGTGTCTGCCTTTGGTTCAGGTAGTGACCTCAGGGTCTTGGGATCAAGTCCCACATCAGGTTCCCCACAGGGAACCTGCTTCTCTCTCTACCTATGTCTTTGCCTCTCTGCCTCTGTATCTCTCATAAATAAATAAAATCTTTAAAAAAAAAATTCTGGTGGGATGCTTGCGTGGCTCAGCCATTGGGTGTCTGCCTTTGGCTCAGGGCGTGATCCCATGGTCCCGGGATCAAGTCCTGCATCAGGCTCCCTGCATGGAGCTTCTCTCTCTCAATGTGTCTCTCTCATGAATGAATGAATGAATGAATGAATGAATGAATGAATGAATAAATAAATAAATAAAACTATGGTGGCTTTTTAATTTACCTTATGGTGGTTCTATTATTAAGAAGGTTTTAATTTTAATGAAATCAAATTAAACTATCCTTTTAGGGCTTCTTTTCTGCCCAAAAGTCTATAATTTTAGATTTTCATATATTTAGGGCTTCAATCACCTTTTTTAATTGGCCAAAATTGCAATCAATTTGGGGCATCTGGATAGCTCAGTCAGTTAAGCATCTGACTTTAGATCTCAGCTCAGGTCTTGATCACAGGGGTCATGAGTTCAAGCCCTGTGCTGGGCTCCACATTGGGCATGGAGCCTACTTTAAAAAATGTTTTTAAAAAATGTTATCAATTTTCTTAGTGTGATGTACAGGTTCTGATTTTCGTTTTGTTCCTTTTTTGGTTTGAGGACAGTTTAAGTATTTTCCTCACTATAATATCCCTGTTCTCATTTATATGCCTGCACATACAGACTGGCTTCTGGGCATGCCAGTCAGTTTAAATGGTATGCATTTTTATATCCCTGTGCCAATACCACATACTTAAATTACTATAATTTATAATCCAGATAACTATCAGGGCAATTTCCCTCCCTATATCATCTGCATACACAAAACTATGTTAATTATTCTTGATCAAGCAAGGACTTTTCATCATGATCTAGGATTATCTTGCATGGTTATACACATAGGCATGTCCACACACACACACAGACACACACACACATACACACACATAATCCCTGTTTCCTTTTTATTGCAATAGCATTGAAATTAAAGACTAAATTTGGGGAGAAATATCTTTAAGATACGGAGTCATTTAATCCACGAACATGGTATGTTTTACCTTTTATTCAAAAAAATTCTTCTTTTATGCCCCTCAATAGGGTTTTATAACATTCTCCATAAAGGTCTTACCCATTTTTTGCAATTTTCTTTTCCGCTCAGGTGCTTTACAAGTTTTTGTTGTTAGTATACAGGTTCATTTTTTAAAAATCTCTTCTGCTTGGTTTTTGCTTCTCTAAAGAAATGCTAACTGATTTTCATATATCAATCTTCTATCCAACAAACTATTACTAATAGTTTATAGAGTCTAATTTTTTTACAATCATATCAGATCATCTATAAATATGGAAAATTTCATTTGTCTTAATTTTATATCCCCTTTTCTGTCTTATTAAATATCTAGAACATCCAATGTGATACTGAATGGGAAACGTGAACATCCTTAAAATCCTCAAGTTTCACAATTAAGTATGACATTCACCATAGTTGTTGTGGACATTATCAGAATAAGGAAGTTCCCTTCTATTTCTAAATTGCTAAGAGTTTCTGCTTTTTGTTTTTGTTTAAAGAATTTATTTATTTATTTATTTATTTATTTATTTATTTATTTATTTATTTGAGAGAGAGCACAAGTACACACACGAGGAAGGGGAGGGGCAGCGGGAGTGGGAGAAGCAGACTCCCCCACTGAGCATGGAGCCCAATGGCGGGCTGGATCCCAGACTCCTGGGATCATGACCTGAGCTGAAGGCATACACTTAACCCACTGAGCCACCCACACGTCCCATCTTGTTCTTTTTAAATCATGAATACATATTACTCTTTTGTAAAAAGCTTTGCCCCCCGACTTTGTGTGTGTTGAGATATACAAGATTTTTAAAGAAAAGCTTTCAGGGTACATAACTACTTTCCTTCTCCAAGGTCAGAAACACAGACTTGAAAAGACTAAATTCTCCAGTGTCCCAGCCAACCTGGTCTAAGCATCCAAAGCTGGGGTCTCCCCTCCTACTAGGCACCTCCAAGGATCACAGAAGTCTGCAACTCCTCTGTGGTTGCCTGTTGGAAAACCTCAACACTGTTTTGATCTGAAATCATTCCTCAATTTCCCCTGGGGAAAAAAAAAAATTTGAGCTTGACCTCCTAACCATTAGATGCCTAGGATACTAGCTCTCCAATATAATCATTATGAAGAGAAAGGGAAAAGGATACACATACATGGTACCCATGTTACCTCACAGGATCCTCCCAAGGAATGAATGAGGTCAGCATCGGTATTTTCCACTTAAAATCAAGCCTCTGAAAAGTTAAATAATTTGTTCAAAGTCTCATACCAGGAAGTAACAGAAATTGGATTTGAACCCAGTTTGTGTGACTTCCATGCCATCCTGCACATTTCGCTGCTGATGGTGCCACCTGCTAAACCTCCAGGTACACTCAACGTAATTACCTCTGGCTCTACAATGCAACCTCACAGAGCCAGCAGAGCTACTCTCCTTCTTCTGTTTTATTTTTGTCTTTCTAGTTACTTTGTAAATTAGTGGTTGGGGTTCCAAACCGCCCACTCTGTAGAGTGCTGTGAATAATATAATTAAGCACAGGAAATGGTTCATTGTTCTCAGCTGGCAACTCAACCACCAGGGTCAGGGGATTTTTCCTATATGGGGACTCAACCCTGAGTCCCCAAATAGGAGTCTCCTTCAGAGAGCTGCAATTGCATGGGCTTTCCAGCAATCGTCAGACACCCTGAGGCTCAGAATCAGGCAGCATCCAGACTGCCTGGATGGCCCACAATGGCAGAACCCAAAGCAAAGAGCAGTACCTTCCAGAAGACCAAGTTTCCCTTTAGAGATGCTAAATGGAAGGGGCCTATAGCAAGGGAAAGAACTCAGGTCTATTGACACCACCCCTTTCCTGCTTTGGGACATTCATGATTTATCTTATTTAATCCTCAAAACATCCCAAAATGAGAGCTGACACTTTCCAAGCTTTATAGATGGATGGAGGCTCAGAGAAGTGACTGAGCCAAGAAAAATCTAAACCCCGGATGGTAACAAAGTTGGATTTAGAACGCAGTTCACTACTCTCCTAAAATCACTCATCTGATTTTACAACTGATTTCCTAAAACATGCTCCTCTTTGGCCAGACCCCTCAGTCAAACCCCAATTCAGCCTAATGCAAATTCTGTGACTTTGGGAAGGTCACTTACACATCTCTGGGTCTCAGTTTCCAAATGTAAAAAATGAGAACAACAAGAGTACCTACTTCAAAGGGCTGGTATGAGGATTAATGGGTGAATATTTGCAAAGGTTTTAAAACAATGCCTGGAGCATAGTAAGGGAATATATATTAGTTATCTATTGCTGTGTCATAAATGATCTCAAAACCTAGAAGGATTAAAATGGCAAGAAACATTTATCATCTCCTACAAGTAAAGGTCAGGAACTTGAGTGGTTCTGGCTCATGCTCTCTTATGAGACTGCAATCAAAACATTACAAAGCTGCAGGAGAGAAAAGGCTTGACTGAAGCTGGAAGACCTTCTAAGATGGCTCATTCACATGGCTGGCAAGTCGGTGCTGGCTGGAGGTGGGAAGCCTCAGTTCTCCATGTGGGGCTGCCCTCACAACATGCAACCAGCTTCCCCCACAGCAAGCAATCCAAAAGAGCAAAGTGGAAGCAGCAACATCGCCAATGACCTAGCCTTGGAAGCCACGCAGCATCATTTCCACGTTATCATATTCATTACACGCATTCACTATGGGGACCAAAGACACAAATGCCAGGAGGCAAGGATTATTGGGGACCAACTTTGCAGGCTGGCTACCAGAGGACCAGGTCTGTTAAATCAGATGTGAACTCTTGCGTTCTAAGTTCCCCGGGGGCATAGTGAGGTAATCAATACACATTTATCAGAAGAATGGACATATGGATGAAAAGAGGAAATCCCCATGTCCTCCCAGCCAAGTTCTATTTCAGGGCTCTGTCCTTTTACTACCTACCTTCTGAGTCATTTTCAAAGAAAGAACTATTGCTCTCAATGTCAACTTTAAGTCATCATCTCTATAAATTAGTTCTCAAATTTTATCTTCCTATAGAAGTGTTTCGAGTGGTAATCTCAAAAAGAAGAGTGCTATGTAAGTTTGTCTCTCAGCCAACTATATCAATATGACATACTTCCTCTGAATTCACAAGGCTCAAAACAAAGTAGAATGAAATCTTGTTTTGGTTGAAATGTCTGCAGTAATGTAATTGTGCAGTGACTGGTATGTGTTCCAAGACAATCGTGGGAAGGTGCATCCTTGCACAAATGCAAACTATCTGCTTCCTCCTCCCCTCACCAAAGCTATACTCAAGAGAGAATTCCTGGGTAAAACCCAGAGGAGGCTGCTCACAGAAGCAAGCTAGGGAGGGAGCACCTAATGATTAGGGAAGCAACCACCCTCTCTGAGGGCCCAGGATTCCCTTCAAGATCTCTCAGACTGCTGCTTCTGGAGCAGTGCTTCTTTCTCACATCAGATCCATGCCAGGGATTTTTTTTTAAGATTTTATTTATTTATTTCAGAGACAGAGACAGAGAGAGAGAGAGAGAGAGAGAGAGAGAGAGAACATAAGCAGGGAGAGGGGCAGAGGGAGAGGGACAAGCAGATTCCCTGCCTAGCAGGGAGCCTGAAGCAGGGCTAGATCCCAGGACCCCAAGATCATGACCTGAGCCAAAGGCAGACACTTAAACCAACTGACCATCCAGGTGCCCCTTTGCCAGAGATTTTCAACACGGGACCATGTTACAACAATGGTATCCCCACCTGGCCACCGGATGGCCTTTCCAATGATGTTGGAAGTTCAGCCCAGAGTGATATTCTCAATTGTACTACTGGCCTAATTCACCAGAGGCGCAACAGCTGGCTCCTTGAAAACACTGATAGTGAGCATCCTCCACAATGCAAAAGTTGTCTCCAAGGACATGACATTCAGGTCATGTAGGTCTGACTAACAGTCCTGAGAAGCTGCCATACTTTCTCTGGTTCCCTCCCAACAGCTTAAGAGCATAAATCATACCTTTGCCTCTACTAGGAGTAACAGTAAGACTCCTAGTATACTAGTGACTAGTATACTCCTAATAGCATGGTGTATCTAGAGTAGACTTCATTCTATGCCATGTTGTTGAGATCTTACTCTTGGAAGATGCAAACATGGTTTCCATGACCATTAGCTTCATGTCTGTAGCCTCAACAGATTCCTGATTGTACCAAGGGTGGAGTCATAGGAAACATAAAAACCTGGAAGTAGGGTCAAGAAAGGAGTCACTGGTGGTCATAATCTTCATTAGGGCCAAAGCTGACAACAGCTCCAGGGCCCTGCTCCTTAGGAAGAATGTACAGTGAAAGCAGGTAAATACTGAATGCAAATGTTCATCTTTAGTAGTGAGGATATTTGCTAAGTCTTGACTAAACAACGAAATTGTCACTGATTTCAGAACGTTCTTCTCCATTTTACACTGGCTTCTTCAATGCTCATTTGTTTTTTAAATGCCTAAGGACAAATGCTCCCCTTTGAGAAGGGTAACAGCAAAGTAAAATCCAAAGTATAATCCCACTCCAAGTGTGAATTAGAACTTCAACTGTGAACTTCTGTGTTTTCCTAAAAGAAAAGTCCTTTAAAAAAACTCCAGTCAGCTATCCATGAGGGGCTTAGGAAAATCTATAATGCACCTCTCTGGTGCCACCCCAGAAATTTTTTTCTATATAGTTCTTTGAAAATGATGAGTCCAACAATTATACAAAGTTGTTACCTTCTACCTTGGTTTAATTATTTACTTCTATGCAAACATAATAAAGAATTATTATACGTGCATATAATTATGGTTCTTCACCATTCAAAGCTGTGATTTTCTAGACACTAGCCACGTGAGACTAGTTCAAATTGAGATGTGATATAAGTACAAACATTTTTAAAGACTCAGTACATAAAAAGCAGAATGTAAAATAGCTCCTTGGTAATTTTTTTTTAAGGATTACATGTTGAAACATTTGGGTAGCATGGGGTCAAATTAAATAGAGAATTAAAATAATTTTACTTGTTTCATTTTACTTGTTAAAATGTGGCCACAAGGAAATTTTTAACTACACACATGGCTTGCATAGGTCTAGGAGATGATGTTAGGTTGGGTACTCTAAATCAGAGATAGCAAACTGCCTGCTTGAGGTCCACACAGGCCTCAAAGACAAGTTTGTGTGAGCTCTTGCAATGTGAGGTCAAAAGGGTATTTTCATTTCAAAGGATAACTAATGTGTATAAAGTCAGGGAATTAAAAACAAAACAGATCCCAAATTCTCTTTAAAAATAAAAAATGTCGGGATCCCTGGGTGGCGCAGCGGTTTGGCGCCTGCCTTTGGCCCGGGGCGCGATCCTGGAGACCCGGGATCGAATCCCACGTCGGGCTTCCGGTGCCTGGAGCCTGCTTCTCCCTCTGCCTGTGTCTCTGCCTCTCTCTCTCTCTCTGTGACTATCATAAATTTAAAAAAAAAAAAAGTTTAAAAAAAATAAAAATAAAAATAAAAAATGTCTGGTTAACTCTTGGGTTCACCTTCCTACACGGCAAGGATAGCTAGGAGCAGCCCTATTTGGACAGGGCACCTGTCCCCACCAGGCCCTCCTGCTCCCAGACACTGTGGCAAAAGTCAGCTGCCATTTATCTCACCACTCCTGGCCAGTGTCACACATTTAAACTGCCTTCCTGGCTTCTGAAGGAATTTGGGTTTGAGAGCCTCATTACAGAGTTGGGGTGGGAGGGATTCTAGGGAAAGGCAAAGGCAGTGGGAAGGGTATGAATAGCACATGTGCAGATCTGGACAGAGAGGTGGGTTTCATTCAAACCAGTGTGTTCAGCTTGGGGATTTATTTTTTTATTTTATTTATTTATTTATTTATTTTTTTTGGAGGCTGGACATCTAAGTGGAGCTGTCCCAGAGGCATTTGCAAAGACATAACTGAATATATATAGGAAAGTGCCGGAGGTTAAGAACAATGCCTTTGGGACACCCAGAGGTGAGAGGAATAAAGATAAATGCAACCAGCTCAGAAGTCTGAGGACAGGTGTAGAGTCAAGAGCGGAGCACCTGGAGAGAAGAGGTACAGGATGCCAAACCTGCTGGGAGGTTGCAGCAGCAGGCACTAGGAACTGCACGAGTCCTTGGATGGACAGCCTCAAGGAGCCCGTTCTCATCACCTTTTCATAACAATTACTGCTGTCAGGCAAAATTGGATTTGATATAAAGGGCAAAATTATCAAAGTGATTCTGCAAAATTCAATCATGCCACAATTTCTCCTGAACAAACTCTGCCTTCCCATGCCCACATGGGACCAGCACACCCCCCCCCACCCCCCACCCCTCCAGCCAATGCCTGTCTCCAGACCAGCTACCCACTTCCTTCCTCCGGACTCACTGCCTCTCCGCTCTGTGAGTTTTTAAATCTATTGTATGTGCAGCACAGATGTGATGAGCAATGCTCTGGAAAATAGACAACTGACCCTCTGAAATATTCTACATGATTGCAATTCTGGGGCTGTGCTTTCCTGGGTAAATGGAAGAAATTTCCATTCTCATAACCGTTTTACCATCTCAGCAAATATTTCCCCAAGTGATTACCTTACAGCCGAGGAGGACTCAGACACTGGGCCTCGGACTCATTTGATAACCTAACACTGTGACCAAAATCTAAAGCAGATTACAGATGTTTATGGATAACTGTTCTGTGATATTCACTCATGTCCCTGGGCTGGGATCAGCAAATTGCTTTTCATGAGTAGATAAATGACACTTTGTTTCTTCCACGAAACAATTAATCTAAGCAGAGTTAGATTCAGACTTCAACGTGATGCGGAGCAATGTAATGGAAATCTCAGGACTTCTCATTATCATGCTATTTGCACCATGACTCTGCAACTCTTCTTCCAAATAGCCATTATTTGAACTGTCTGCATTCCATTTATTAGTTGTGCTTGCATTCTATTCATTTTTATAGACGGAGAAATCTGGGATGCTTTCACTAAATCATCCAATCATGCAGTCCATCAATATTGACTGTGCACCTGCTAGTAGGCTGGGAATGGGGGGCCACGGTGCTGCAGAAGCTGTGTCTGATGCCTGGGAATAGCTCACACAAAGGTAAAGGGATGAGACACATTACAAGTTATAATGTGTTAAGTGCTATAAGCAAGACTCCATGTTAGGAAAGAGAAGGGAGAGAGGAGGACAGAGAAACCAAGAGGAGCTGAAGGTTCTTGAAGAATAAAACCTTGCAAGGGGTTAATGCAGAGGAAGAGTTTGATGCAAGGGCACAGCCAAATGAACAGCAACACGGTGGGTCTGGGAAACTGAATGCTGGTTCTGGCAGCTTCTGCAGAAGGGCAGTGGCAGGATATGAGCCCACAGGGAAGGGTCAGGTTACTGAGAGCCGAATTTTAATATTCCCACAGGAAAACACAAAAAGACTGGGTGACCTGGTCAAAGACATCAAGGTAAGCCCAAGGCAGCCATGAAAACCATAGCATAACTGATGTCTTTTCATCTCTCTCTGTTCTGTATCTAGAACAGACCAGTCTCTAACTCTGTTAGACAGAGAGTCTCTAACTCTGTTCTGTGTCTAGGACAGACCAGTCATTCTCAAAGTGTGGTTCCTGGTCCAGCAGCAGCAGCACCTAGGAGCTTCCTAGAAATGTCTATTTCTAGGTCCCACCCCAGACTTGCAAAATTACAAACTCTGGCATAGGTATGATAATCTATCATAGTACATCCACCAGAGGATTCTGATTTCATTCCAATTTGAAAGTCACAGACACAAAGGCTCCAATTATTTCTCTCATGGAATCCATGTTCCCTTTTCTTGATTCCTTAAGCTGAAACATCCCATGTAACAAAATTTTCCTGTAGCTCACTTCATGTTTAATTTTTTCAATTCTAACTTTATTTTTAAAGGTTATTTTATCATTTGTTACTTAACAGTTGATGCCAGATTTTCAGTCCATGCCAGCTTTTTAATTTGCATCTCTTTCCCAGAAAACCCCACATCTGTAAATAAGAAACAATTGTTGGTCAGGTCAGACAGCAGCTCAAGCAGTAGGCTTTTGAGCCAAATTCAATTTGTGACCATTGTCTTAAATGGATCCCCTTAATACCTTCCCACAATGTGGCCAGCAGAATGCCTCCAAGAGGTGCTTTCAATCTCTTTTATGCCTGCTGACTAATTATAGCGTCTAAGAATCAGGATGACTACTATTTTTTCTCTCTCAGTGCTTGCGAGTAAGTTATATGTCAAATTGTCATTTGAGCTAGGCTGACCATAAGAGGTATTAGTTATTATTACTAACAACAAAGCAGGCTTCCCATCAATGACACAAATTCCAAGAGAGGAAGAACTCTGACTTGCTCACTGCTGTAACCACAGAGCCCAGAAAAGCATCCAGCACTCAACACATATGGGCGCTGAATAAATACACCTGTTGAATGAATGAGTTAATACATTAGCATCTACTATGCCCTAGGCTCCAAATATGGAAGAATAAGGCAGATCTATGCTCTTCCATCACACAGCACCTATCTATGAGCATAAAGCAAAGATTCTGGGTGCTGTGAGCCCCCAAAGATGAATAAGAAATGGTTCCTGCCTGTATGCAGGCATGGACATACTGTGACGGACAGTGTCTGATTTCCCCAGCTGACCACTCCTTACATTAACCGCTCCACGCATCTACGAGCATAACCACAGATGGAGAGACTCACTTACCATATGCCTAAATGTTAAATGTTGAAAATCAAGCTAAAACTGTGAAATAAAATATGTCCCGGCCTCCTAATTTTACAAATACATCTTCATAACAGCAAAATTAAAACTATGCAAAGGCAACAGTTCATATCAAATAACCATGGTTAGTACAAATCCAAAATCAATCTCATTCCCACCAAAGAGCTGCCATGATCCAGCAGAGTAGCCAACGTGGCTGCTGGTCTGGACCTGAGAGATCTTATACACACACATACACACACTGGATTTTGAAACTTAAGAAATGTCAGTGTAAAAATAATGTAAATATCTTGTCAATGTTTTTTATGTTGGTTACTCATTAAAATATTTTGGCTACATTGGGTTAAAAGACATTAAAATTAATCTCGCCTGTTTATGTGCACTCCTTTTAATGAGGCCACTAGAAACCTAAACTTACCCCCAATGCCCACATGATATTTCTGTGGGCCCAGGCTGCTCTAGAAAGACATAGCTGAGGCAGCTGTGGCGGGAATGGGAGGAAGAGAAAGGACCCTGCTGACTGACCCCACTGCCAAGTGCCCACGGCTGCTCCCTCTGCTTCCTATTCCAATTGCTCTGGAAACCACAGGATAAACCCCACTTCCTGGTCTTCTTTACTGTAGGATGCAGAGAGGCACTTTGCCTCCTGGCCAGGAGCCCCCCATCACCCTCCCTAGTCCCCCACTGGGACGCCTGGTGAAGAAGGAACACAGTGGCTGAGAGGCACCCATCTCACCTCACCAATACAAGCTACACAGACTCTGCCTGCCCCCAAATGCTCCAACACCTGCCTCCACGGACTTCACTTTTTTCCACACTCCTCAGGGGAGCCTAAACATGGAAGACCAGGTCCAAATTTAGAATTCTCAGCCTCTTTAGCCCTAGAACCTAGTTCCTAAGGAGAGCTTTCTCCCCTTTCATCCTGGACTCCATCCTCCTCTGCAGAGGCCTCTTCCATGAAAATAGACTGAGGAGCCTCCAGGTACAAGCTTCATGCACTCATTGTTCCTTCCATCCCGTCTCTGCCAAGAATCACCTCGTGGCCACCTTTAGAGCCTCTCTTTGCAAGACAAGCAGGCCCTGAAAGTAGCCCCATGGCCCCTGGCACAGGGCACTCAAGGGGTTAGGCCTCTGGACCCCTCAGACTTCTGAGAAGCACCAGAGCAGAATCCTGTAGCAGACAGGGCCTGGGGGACCCCTCATTTGACCCCTTGTGTTGACAGCACCCACCAGGACAGTCAAAGTTAAACAAAAATACTAAGCAATTGTGAGAATGGAGAACTGCTCCTCAGCCCCTGCTCATCTAGAAATGTGCACTGATACACCATTGTGGAAAACTTTGGGCAGTATCTACTGAACATGAAGGCACATTATGATCCAGAACTCCCACTCCTGGAGATCCTTCCAACACAAGCACGTATACACTGTCACTGAAATCCAGGCACTATCGTGCTCACAGAGGCTCTGTTCCCAACAGCCCCACACGGGACACCGTGTAAATGCACAGCAGCGGTAGAGGGGATAACAAAATGGAGGGACAGCCACAGGACATGGTGCTCTACTGTAGGACAATGAACTAACCAAAGCACGCCCAACACAGGTGAATTCAACATACAGAAGGCATGTGTATCATTCCATTTATACCAAGTCCAAAGACAGGTAGAAGTTATATAAAGTAGTAGATATCAGGGGAGTGGTTACCCTGCAAAGAAGTGGGAAGAGACCAGGGAAACCATGATGGAAGCTTCTGGAATGCTCCATTTCCTGATCTTGGTGCTGTTCGCATGGGTGTGTACATTCTGTAAAAATTCATCAAGCTGTACACTTAAAACCTGAGTGCTTTTCTGTGTGTATGATATACTTCAACTAAGAAAAAGAAGTTCACTTAAAAAAAATGATTCCTGGATCTCCTGGTTGACTCAATGGGTACAGGACCCAACTTCTGATCTCAGGGTGCTGGGCTCAAAGCCCTGTGTTGGGTATAGAAATTACTTTAAAAAAAATAAAATCTTAAAAAAAAAATTCCTGCAAAGAAAGCATGGGTTGAAGACAATATCAATAATGCGAACATAAATAAAATACAAAACAAAACAAAAACAGGCAGGGCCTCTTCTTTCCCCAGGAAAAATGTTCATCAGCTATATTATGTGGTTAAAAACAGTGGCAAAAATTCAGCAAAAACATGTAAAATTATGAGGAAAATAATTCAAAATACACTCATTAAAATCATTGATCAAAATCATTAACATGACAATGTACCTTTTTGTCTTGAGATGGTATGAAAACATCAGGTTAGCTAGATGACATTTTAAAATACTATTTATTTCATCTTTATCTCTTTATGTACATTTTTTGCTCGCTTTATAATTTACATTCTTAATATTAAAAGGAATAAAAGTATATAGTTTACAAAGTATTATTGCTACTTCTGGAAACTTCCACTGATGAGGTTTAAGCAACCTTTCACGTTTGGAAACACGGATCTAGATGCATGAGCATAAATATGCCATCTTATCTCTCAAGGAGAGGGCACAGAGCTATCTACATTCTGTGGAAATTTCGGACTTTAAAAAATTATTTTGGAAATCTCCAATAAGGAAGACAGCTGATCTTTAAAAAAAATAAAATAAGAAGAAGGGCTGAATCTTACAGGAAATCAGCTTTAAATTTTTTTCATTTTTACTTTACTTGTGAAAACACAGCTGAAGAGGGAGGTTATCAAAAGTAACTTTATCTCCCCTTGAAGCTTCAGAAATAGTTTGAAGATTTATGTCTCAGTACTGGGTTCCCACCACTGCCCCTTGAGAAAAGTCAACAAATTGATAGTCATGCATGTCGTGGCTTGGCCAGGCAAGCAAATAAAATCGAAGGTGCAAACCCGTCTTTTTCGGGGGGAACAACCGAGTGGGGATCTGACCCTGTGGCCGCCCCCCACCTGGATAAACAGAACCCCTGTTTGGCTGGGAGAGGGCCGGAGGGGTCCCAGCTGAACTGGAGCGCCCCGTGACCAGGAACCCGCCCACCCTGTCCAGGTCTCTCTTTCCTCTTAGCAACCGCAGGAGCCCCTGTACCATCCAGCCCCAAATCAGAGCGATGTTAAGATTCAGGAATGTACCACCGGGTGAGTCTCTGATAACAAGACTCACAGAATCAGAGAGATCTGTACCCATGTTCGCGAATTCCAGCTTCCTTCCACCCGGCCTGGCTACCATGGCAAATCTCACGTGCATCCCAGGCTCCTGTCCATCACCGCTATTTTATCGCTTTTTGTCACAAATATTAAACCGTGATTTTCACAAAGTTACAATCTCCGCGGCCTCCCCAGGCCACAGCCAAACAAATGTACTTTTACTGCCTCAAGAAGGTGACAAGTAATTTACTTTTAAGAGTGTGCTGAGCACTCGGGGGAAATTCAGCCTCACGCTTCCTTCTGATGGTTTCGGCTCTCAATCCATCCAGGGGCGTCAATTACAGACTAAGTTGGAACTGGAAGGAAACTTTCTGTGCTGGCTCAGCTGGGGCAGCTCTCCCATTAGGCCAGACAAAGGATGAGGATGGAGGGTACAGACTCAGCTGTCTTCAGAGAGGCAGCCAAGGAAGAGGACTCTAGAAGAAAACAGCCCCCATCCCATGACTCTCATTCAGGGAAAAATGTGGGAGAAAAGCCCTGGGCTTCATTATTAAAATTCTTAAGCAAGAGGATGTTGTAACAATGAAATGGATCACAGAGCACACAGGACCATGGCTGGCCCAGGGCGCGTGCTCAGTTACTGCTCACTACAACAAAAAGTCAGGTGCCTCTTGTACACCATGGTTTGTTAGAATGTGACTGCTACTTTTGACTAGCCCCATCTCCAACCTCACGGAAAGCAGTCAGGGGATACACAGAGGGGACGCTCCACTTTGGATAAGGACAGTCTCTTGCTGCTGCTCCCACAAACCCACATAGTGAATGCCATTCTGCAAAGAGACAGAACCTTCCAACTCCTGGACGGTGTCAGGATGGAGCTGACACACGTAAAACACACCTGGAGGGAGTCCTATTCTCCTGGTCAGGTGCAGGAAGGAGAGCTTGGGCTTAGGAGACCTACAGGTCTGCTTCCAGGTCTAGCTGTGCCATTGTGGGCAAGCCCTGGCAGCGCCCCATACCTCAGCATTCATCAGACATTGCCGGTAGGTCTGGTGCCCAACCAGAGCTCCTTCTGCCACTCTTACCCTGTACTTCACACACCACAAACTCTTTCTGATTCCAAGACCCTGGTCTTCCTTACTAAATGCTGCTTTCACAGACACTCTAGAGAGGGAACCAGGTAGAGTACACACAGAAGAACTTGAAACCTTACCATCCCCTTCACCAACAAAAGCCCTATGTTGTTGTTTTTCACTTTTGGACATCCACCTGAGATTTTATTTAACAAAAGCTTCCCTAGCTTTTAAATAAAAAAATCAGTTTGAAAATCACTGCTCTACATGGGATGAATCTCATCCTTAGAGGACACTTCAGTGGGGCTCTTAAAATGTGGAATTGTCTTATCTACAACTATTTCTCGGATGGGACCTCCTCAAAGCCAAGGCCAGACTGTAAAGTTACTTGAATTGGCAACTCCTGGGCGGGCTGAGTTACCCTCCACCCTCCCGCATTGCTCTGATGGTTAAGTGCTCTAATGATGCAAAATAGGCCACTCTCCACAGTTGCTGCCTGAAGGAATGTGTGGTTGGCAGGGCCTGTAGGTGGTCCTTCTCTCGCAACTGTCAACTGTTCCTGCCACAAATTTGGCAGGAACTCCTCCAGCAGCTGCCTGCAGGCAGAAGAGTTGGTTTGCCAGCTGAAATGGGGTCCACGCCCGGCGTGCCAAGCCTCTGCAATGGTGGGATCACCCCATGCTGGCGCTGCTGTGCGTGAACTTGAACTGACAGTACCAGGGGTCCAGAGGAACGCACAGAGCACGTGCAGCCCTGTGCCTGGCACACACACGAGCAAAGGCAGCGGCTCAGAGTATAAACGAGCACCGCCTCCAGACAGGGGCCACTCAGGGTGCCGCAGAGGGAACAGTGGTCCTGAGGGAGCTTAGAATCCAGAGCGGGAACGTTTACACTGATGTCCAAACTCTGTAGCAGAGTGGGATCTGTTGTCACCTCTTTACCAACAAAGAACTGAGGGAGCCGGAAAGGGAGGGGGCCACTCCTCTTCATACAAGCTTTCTGGACAGGGTGACCAGGCAATTCTGGTTTGTGACTTTTGTTCCAAGAGAGTCCCAGTTTGGATGATAAATCTTACGACAGCTTTTCATAGGGAAGATGGAGCATGTCGAGCTGGGCCTGAAGGAACACAGAACATCCACAGGTAGGAAGCAATCCATAGAAGGGAGGTTAGGGGGAAACCAGCACCAATAGCCACGAGGTAGGAAAGCGGGGGGCAGACTGGGGAAATGTCAAGGAATGGGGTTCCACAGGAGCACAGAGGTCAAAGGAGAGAGGAGAGAAGATCCAGACTGCAAGGGCTTCACGGCCTGACTTCACACTCTCTGATTGGGCAATGGCACCTATGGATCTTTCTGAGCAAGCAGTGTGCTAGAGGTAGGTGAGCTTTAGCCCAGGAAGCAGGGAGAGAGGGCAGACAGACCTAGAAGAGGAAGGAGGGCCCAGTGGGTGAGACAGGAGCCTGGCATCCAAACTATTCCCCCTGCCCAGCCTCGCTGCCCCAGCCTCTACCCTCCAGGACTGTCACTCTGAAGAACACAGGCTTATTAATTCTGTCTAACGGGAGGCAATCGGCTCAACCATGGACTGCCTGGACACATACTAGTCCCAGGACCATCTATTTTTGGCTCTCCCAGGCCAGGGTTTACAAAGAAAGGCACAGCTGCCAGGCACGTCCATCCCAGTGGGACCCACTGTTCCATAAAGGGTCAGGTCAGAAACTGACTTCTGCCTGAGTTATGGTCACTTGGACTGGAGGGTCGGGCGGGGGTGGGGGAGTGACGGTGGGGCAGTGGTACCTCTTTCTCAAGAGTCACCATGCACGGTCTTTCCAAAATCTGGGGAAAGTCAGCCCCATTGCCTTTGTTCAGCTTGCACTGAACCAGAAATGCAGTAACTCTTGGGGTGGTGTGTGTCTGAGGATCGTGGGGATACCAGGAGAAACACTGCCCCACAATCGCTGCAGGATGCAAGGAAGCACACCACAAAGGGAGGCAGGTTTTAGACCTCCTGCAGAATGATCGAGAGGGAAAGGTATTCATAGTCACAGAGTCCTGTTTAAAAAGGACCGAAACAGGAATGAGTTTGCAAACTCCCTACCGACTAAACTTCATCCTTACCCAGCCTAGTATGCCCTCCTCTCCCCCATCACCTTACTAACCCACTCACCATCTTTTGCTTGTATTTATTTTTTTATGTTTATTTTTTTAAGATTTATTTGTTCATGAGAGACACACAGAGAGAGGCAGAGAGACATAGGCAGAGGGAGAAGCAGGTTCCCCCCAGGAAGCCCAAAGCGGGACTTGATCCCAGGACCCCAGGATCATGACCTGAGAGCCAAAGGCTCAACCACTGAGCCACCCAGGTGCCCCTCTTGGATTCCTTTAAAACTCTGGTTTCCAGGCCCCCACATTCTTGCCTCTCCAATATATCCTCAAAACTGGATCCAAGATGACAGCCCCTTTAAGGCAGGGCTAAGTATCAATCTTTCTTACTGTCTTTGCACACAGAAGAGTACGTGTTGAGTGAGTGAATAAATCAATACACAGGGAGTGAATGAACATCCTGGGGCAGCTCCACATACGCAGAGCATCCTCTCCCACCCTAGCCAATCTCTGAGAGCTGGGAAGGGAACCAGAGTCACATGTACGATTGAAGCTGAGAGGGCTGGCTCAGAATGCATCAAGGGGTCGCAAGGACAGCAGACAAGAAATGTGCAAATCCTCCCTCTTGGTTGCCTTGCCTTTAGGAACGATTTTAGGGCACACGTGTGGAAAGTGAAATCCTGAATTTATTCTCTCCAGAAAGATACATTCCCAGTGGCAGGGGGTTTGGCTGATAAATGTGGGCAGAGGTGATGAATGCCATGATCTTGGCCAATAGTTTGCAACCTCAGTAATGAAACCACCACCGGGATCGTGAAGGTAATAGACACGATCATTTAGTGATACTGTGGGTGCGAGACATTATGTTATGCTAAGCGCCAGATATGCACTACTCAGTGAACATTCACGATACTGCTAGGAAACAGATAATATTTTGATCACTACTTTTACAGATTTAATGAGCTTAAGCATCTTCCTCCAGGTCACACAACTCAGTAAGTGGCAGAGCAGTGATTTAAACCCAGGCTGTCCGATGGCAAATTTACCACTCCACTGTAGTGCCATTTAATTTTTTTTCCCCCTGCAGATAAATGGTCATACTCTTTGGGGAAGAGGTAGAAAGGAGGAAGGAAATTCTCTTGGTGTAACATTCAATACTAAAAACTGTATACTATCCCCCTTTTACCATAAGAGGCAGCAGTATCTCAGGGAAGTTAAAAGGAGGTCTAAAGTCAAGAGTGACCGACCATCAGGGGCACCTGGGTGGCTCAGTCAGTTGAGTGTCTGTTTTCAGCTCAGGTCATGATCCCAGGGTCCTGGGATGAATCTTTCATTGGGCTCCCTGCTGAAAAGCAAATCTGCTTCTCCTGCTTCCTCTGCCCCTTGCCTCACTCATGTTCTTTCTCTCTTCTCTCGCTCTCAAATAAATAAAATCTTAAAAAAAAAAAAAAATGACCATCAGAGTCCAGATGAGCAGTGGTGAGAATGACAAATGACTTTGGTACCAGTAACTATAATGGGGTCGAGGGGGCTTTCCTAAGTGTCGAACTGGATCAGGGGACAGCAAAGCTTTCCCATGAAAGGGCAGACAGTCCAAATTTTAGGTTTTATGGGCAAAAACAGCATTTGGCCCTGGGCCATGATCTGCTAACCCCTGAACTGATATTGTGATGATACGTGGGAACTTTAGAATCTCAGGAGAGACTCTCATTCCTAAGAGCAGCTTTCGTATATGAATTCATTCATGATTTCTAAGAGTTTATTGTGTTCTATGAACCCAGAATCATTAGCATAAATTGTCAAAAGGCAAGCCCTTGGGTAATTATGGAATCAGCTCCAGTGGGAAAACTCTAAGGCACGTATAATTTTTATAGTGGGAACAGAAAGGAAAATACTTCTCTCTGAATAGGGAAAAAAATGAGCGCACATTCCTGTCCTCTGAGCCCTGAATACAAGAAGATGCTAAGACAAATCCACTTCAGAATCCTTCACTCCTCTTTGGTGTGTGGATCGGGGGACACAGGCGAGTTGGGGGGTCTGAGTCATCAAGGACTCTGAATATCACTGGCTTTCATTCCAAAGACCACATATTCACAGAAACCTTCATCCTTGGATGCCAGAAACATCTGTGCAGTGCCATTCTCACTGAAGGAAGGGGAGCTTAAACCCCTGAGGAAAGAAAGAATTAAATGAGTGGGGGCACCTGGGTGGTTCAGTCAGTTGAGCGTCTGTCTTTGGCTCAGGGTATGTTCCCAGGGTCCTGGGATCGAGCCCCATGTCAGGCTCCCTGCTCAGTGGGGAGCCTGCTTTTTCCTCTCCCACTCTCCCTGTTTGTGCTTGCTCTCTCTCTCTGTCAAATCAATTCTTTAAAAAAAAAAAAAAGAATTAAATGACTAGAAACACCTAAATCAAAGTGAGGCTATCCCTTCCTGGTAAGAAAATCCCTCAGGTCACTGATTTATAAATCACTTTGACCAGTGACCTCTAGAAGACAGGCTTCCTCGGTCTGACAGGTCTCCGAAACCTGAAAAACTCCCTGAGAAGTGGGTGACAGGAGAAAACCAACGAGAAGAACAAAGCAGCATTTATTTAGAAGATTATCTGGTGCAGTATCTGATTCGCTAATCAATATTTCTTTACTCACTGAGTCAGTGCTCAATGTCGACTGAGTGCCTACCCTGGACCTGGCCCCATGAAGGTTCGAGAAGACAACAATGGACAAGACAGCCCAGGTCCCTGTCCTCAGAGCTTGGAGTCTCCTGAGAAGGAGTTTTAGAGAATAAAATTCTAACTTCAGCCACTAAAAAGCTACTTAATAAGGTCTGCCTTTGATCCTCTTTTACCGAGGTATCGTAGGACACCACTTTCCTGGGGTATGTTCTCAACAGCCGTTTCCTTCCTCCCCAGCAAGTACAAACCGAAATGGGCTGCACTAACTGTTTTTTTCTGGAACTTTCAGGAGGCACCTCTTCTAAGTGTGTCACTGACAACATGAAAGGTAGGATATACTCAGACAGCCACCTTGCTTCTCCCCCTGGACCATAAGGATAAAGGTATTTTGAAGCAGAAGCAGTGGGCCACCTGCAGGCAGAGGAGCGGAGGCCAGTCCCACCTTAGGCTGCTCCTCAATCCCCCCATCACCATTCCCCCGGAAGACAACAGCTGTACCACTGCAGGAGAAAATCAGTGGGGCACAGGGTGGTTCAGTCAGTGAAGCCTTTGGCTCAAGTCATGATCCCAGGGTCCAGGGATCAAGTCCCACATGGGACTCCCTGCTCAGGATGGAACCTGCTTCTCTGTCTCCCTCTGCCCCTCCCTGTGCTCATACTCTTCCTTTCTCTCTGTCAAATAAAATCTTAAAGAAAAGGAAAGAAAATGACTAAGTTTTCTACCTGGACAATGTATTATGGAGGTATAAAAAAAAAAAAAAACAGAACCAGAAAACCTTTTCATATGCTGAAGAACTCAGATATCTATCACTCACATGCCTTTACTGAGAAAAGTTTTCAAAGACCTATTCCAGCTGAGTAGCTGAAATTCAAGAACTTGGGGACAGGAAAGTCCCAGTACACAAAGAGGGGCAAGGAGCAATGACATCACCGAAATTTAAAGAACTAAGTATTACTGGCCATCAAAATTATGGTTTCAAAACTGAATATAAAAGCCAAAAGTTACGCTTGAAGAAATGTTTTATGGTAAAAATAACTTTGCAATAACCTCTGTGTATATAGAAACTCTATAACCTTAGATTATTTTAACAATTGGAAATTGGCAGGGGGCAGGTTGAAAAAAAGAAGAGCAATGAATTTCTTGTTTTGTCACACACCCATCTTCTTCTATTCTTGTGTTTAATGATTAGGGAAATAAAAGCTTACAACCCGATGGAAAGCATTATTACAGCTTAAAACAAGCTGTCTATCTTCTAAATCCTTGCATAGTTAATAAAGGGAAAGACAAAACATGAACAGTAAGTACACATAAACACAAAATTCCATCATAAAAGGACAGAAGACCAAACTAGAAATTTTACTAAAAATCAAAAAAATACAGAATGAGTTCAAAAAAAATACATAAGCCACAACCCAATTATATGCTGATTGACAAACACGGAACATAAGAAAGATGAGATGTCACAATAAAACAAATGGAGAAAGAGATTTCGGGCAACAAAGGAGAACAATATTACAACAGACACAAAGTAAAATCCTCATTACAAGAGCATTACCTGGCACCATACAATGTAGCAATCCCACACTTGAGTATTTCCTTGGGAGAAATTGAAATTACAGAGGCCCATGGGGTTCACTCCACATTATTCATAATAGTCAAACACTGGGAATACCCACTGTCCCTCCACTGGCGAATCAGCCAACAAATTGTGGTAGATTCACACAACAGAACACCATTCTGCAATAGAAAGGAACAAGCTCTGGCTAACTGTGCCCACATGGCTCAATCTCAGAAGCATTAAGCGGAATGAGAGAAGTCAGGCACAAAAGACTGTCTGATATGTGATTCCATATACATGACATTCTAGAAAGGTAGGTCTACAGGAACAGAAATCAGACTAGTAGCCACCAGGTTCTTGGGGAGAAGAAAGAGGGGACTGAAAAAAAACAAACCAAAAAAACTTTAAAAAGTGATGGAACTTCTAAATCTTCATTAAAGGGGTGCTTATAAAAAATAAAATAAAAAATAAAGGGGTGCTTAGAGAACTGTCCACATTTGTCACAACTCATCAAACTGTACACTTGAGGGGCACCTGGGTGGCTCAGTGGTTGAGCATCTGCCTTTGGCTCAGGTCATGATCCCGGAGTCCTGGTATCGAGCCCAGCATCGGGCTCCCTGCATAGAGCCTGCTTCCCACTCTGCCTAGGTCTCTGCTTCTCTGTATCTCTCATGACTAAATAAAATATTAAAAAAAAAACACAACACTGTACACTTGAAAGTGTAAATGTGCTTAAGTAATACCTTAGTAAATCTAACTTTTAAAAAACAAAAGGAAAATATAATTAACAGGAGCAAACAAAGTCCTTTTACAGAAGATACCCTGTGTGAAGTCTTATTTTAGCATCTGAAAGTTACAACGAGCAATCGGAGAGGTCATCATCACATGGGTGGGTTTAACACTTCTTTGATCAACTAGATTTTTTTTAAAAAGGACACAGAAAATAATAATTTAACAAAACCATAAATGAATAACAAGAAGTAAGCAATAAAAAAAAAAGAAGTAAGCAATAGAAAACTCTACCAATGGGAAACCAACAGATTCTAGCCAGTACACGTCTTATCTCATTTTTACCTATTTTCCATAACGCTATCAGATGGTCACTATGCACAGCCGGCAGGTAATGACAAGGATACACCTAATGACAGGGCAGTTGGCCAAGTCCCATGGCCAATGGATTGTTGTCATTGTCATGACAATGACAACCCTAATCCTAGTAATTATAGTTCCAGGTCTGCCACTATTAAACGTGTAAAAAAAAGAAAAAGGTATTTCCTTACATCTCTTCACCTTATTACCACTCTTCTGCTGTACAATAAAGCACAAAACAAATTCACATGAAACTTTTTCCATTAAAGGTTCTGGAGTCCAACCTCTACCGAGTTATGTGATCAGATACACTTCAAAATCTATGTGTTTACAATCACATAAATCCCAAACTGTATTAACTTGTGGATTGAGAGAAATGTCACCACTGGTAAGTGACAGCCAAACATGCAGAAAGGGGACCCTATAGAATTAGAGTAGAGGGACTCTTGGGTGGCCCAGAAGTTGAGGGTCTGCCTTTAGCTCAGGGTGTGATCCTGGAGTTCTGGGATCGAGTTCCACATCTGGCTCCCTGCATGGATCCTGCTTCTCCCTCTGCCTGTGTCTCTGCCTCTCCCTCTCTCTCTCATGAATAAGTAAATAAAATCTTTTTAAAAACGAAAGAATTAGAATAGAAAGTAAACTTATGGGGGCACCTGGGTGGCTCAATGGTTGAGCATCTGCCTTTGGTTCAGGTCATGATCCCGGGATCCTGGGATCCAGTCCTGCATCAGACTCCCCACAGGGAGCCTGCTTCTCCCTCTGCCAGTATCTCTGCCTCTCTCTGTGTGTCTCTCATGAATAAATAAAATCTTCAAAAAAAAAAAAAAGTAAACTTTCAGATGTTTCTTCAAATGTTCCTTTGGATTACCATTCATAATCATCCACAGTCACACTGAGCCAGCCTAGAGAAGGATGGAAGGTTTAAAGAGGCCCTGAAACTTTTTTTAATCTGAGGACCACGCCTACAGGACAGAAAGTTCTAAGAAGCAGTGTTACCACACTGATCCCCCACAAGCATCAATCCCGCACAAGCATTAACTGTCCCCTCTCTCCTTTCTCCCACAGCCCACTGTATGCCCCAGGGTCTCTGCAAGAGAGCGCCTGTCCCTGACTACAGGGTCAGAAAACTCCTCCAGGAGAATCAGATGCCAGACCTCACTCTGGTAAAGAAGCAGGAGCTGAGTCTATTCCAAGGAGAAGCAGAGTGTGATGAGCAGCACAAGCCTTGAGGGTCAAGAACCCATTCTGGAAGCATCTAGTATATATGGCTGCAGCTCTGCAGTCCAGGCAGCAACCCCACACCTGCTACCTGGCCCAGGCTGCTGGTGGCAGGGCCATAATTTGAGGAATAATACAACGTGCTAATTTAACTATTCTGAGCTATTATTTGCAGAGTATTTAAAAAAAATTTTAAGTCCCCTCTGCATATATTGCCTCTCCTCTGAGGTCCCAGCAATTATGTGAGGTACTGCGAGCCGTAGTAGTTCCCTGGTCAGGAAATGGGCTGCAGTGTTCTGGGACTTGTCCAAGGTCACACATCAGCCTCAGGTTCTGCCTCCAGAGCCAGTAGTCCCTCCTTGCTCTGCCTCTAGCTCTGCTCTTAAAGCTGACACTGGGTGGGTGGGTGTGTTTTGGGGGGGGTGGTGTAGGTTGCATCTCCTGCCTGGAACACCAGCT
Organism: Nyctereutes procyonoides; assembly: GCF_905146905.1. NCBI lineage: Eukaryota > Metazoa > Chordata > Mammalia > Carnivora > Canidae > Nyctereutes > Nyctereutes procyonoides. The sequence continues at coordinate 43,981,313 of NW_026575047.1, read as the reverse complement.
GCTTGGTGGGGTGAGAGTGCGAGAACAGAGAGGTGGGCAAGGCGGAGAAGAGGTGAGGCTGTGTCAACACTGCAGGAGCAACGTCAAAAGCAGGGCTGGGCCTAGACCCAGGCCTGCATCCACCAGCTGGAGTCACAGGCCTGCAGGGTACCCTCTTGGCTTGAGAACCTGCTGCCATGGAAACTGATAATCAATAGCTCCTGGACAGAATCCAGCACTGAAAATCCCCAACTGCTTTATGAACAATGCTCACACCCATGCATGTGGACATCACAACCAGCTCTGTTTATAGCTAATCCTGCCAACAGTCTCTCCTCCACCTTCTCTCTGCTCACCACAACTTCCTGGCTTCCTTGCCCTACTGTCCACATTGCCTAGAGCAGAGGACACTAAATTTGCAAAGCAGGACAGGTTTGGGACGAAGGGTGGGGTGCACAATGGATGCTGGATCCTGCTGGCCCCATGCAAAGGCCTTCAAGTTCAATTTTGTTTAAAAAAATGCACAAGTGACAGCCAAGTGTAGCCTAAGGGCTGCTGGTTCTCACGCTCAGGCCTGAAACTCAACACGGTCAGAATTTCTTCCACTGTCTCTCTCAGATGGTAAAGAGGAATTTGCCCCAGTGAATCACACTAAATCATTTCATCTCAAAAAAGTCCCAGGGTGTAGATGCCCTTATTCTACTCATTTTATGGACAAGAAACTGCAGCTCAGAGAAATTAAGTGAATTTCCTCTAGTTGCACAGTGAGGATGCCCAGATGCTGGGACAGAACCCAGGCTCTCTGGCTCTCCCCCTCTGTTAAGGGTGTCTAGTGCCCAACAGCTAAGTTTGCTTCTTGAAGAAAGATTTCTCTATAATGATGTGAATAGGGCACTGGTTTCATCACACCTCTTGAGGAGAGATCACAGCTTCCCTGCTGCAGAAGGAATACAAACAGGTCCACCTCCTCAAGGGGATGCTCCATCTCTTGGAGAGAGTTTCCCTTGAAGCCTCAGAGATCATTCTGGAGGAAGCACCCAATTTTCTGCTGCCTTGTGAACTCCCTGCAGCCTCTTCTCACCCTTGACCAAGGCTGAGTACCTACCCACAGCACACTCCAACCCTCTAGCACTTTCTTCCCCCACCTGGACTCCTTTCTCTACCTTCTGGTCCCAGCAGCGCCTTGTGCCACTCCTTTGACTTCTCCAGGCTAAGGCACCTGTCCCTTCCTCTGTGCTCCAACCCCCCCTCCTGCCCCGCCCCCAGCATTTGAAAAACACTGTCCATACAGGAATTTGCAGGGCTCATTTTTATTCATGGGTCTGTCTGAAAATGCTGCAAGGTCCCTCAGGACACACTGTAAATGTTAAGAGTTAGAGAAATAAAAAGCCAATGGTGACCCTTTAGGTCAGCCTGAACCCCTTGGGAGGGGCCTGGTTTTTTTGGACGTCACTGCCCTAGGTCCTTCCCATTATCTCAGACCCCAAGTAGAGGCCTCACAACACCCCTGAACCCTAAGAGGTATCCCACACCTGTGGTCATTTCACAGATGGTGCTGGGCCGCTAGCCTGGCCTCTCAGATCCAGGGACTCTGTCCCTCTGGCCTGTCTTGTCACCTGTGTCTGCTGACATGTGGGGGCACAGCTCACAGACACAGTGTGTCTTATTTAATATAAAGAAGGTACCAAAAAAGAAGTGAATTGAGCCTGGAATGATAACAAGTCAGAAGGAAATACTCTTACTAAAGTTTCCAGAGGGCAGCAATTTTGCAGTAGAGGAAATGTTATCAGGAAACCCAAAATAAACCCTTTATCTTCTGCTGTCACAACAGTGGGTTCTCCCTTGGGCCTGTCTACAGGCCCCTCTGGGGTCTGACCCACAATATCCTGCCAGACTCTGCTTTCATCTTAATTCAGGTATTCTCAGCCTTGGTATTACTGACATCTTGGGTCAAATAATTCTTTGTTGTGAGGGCTGTCCTCTGCACTGTAAAATGCTTCAGCAACATTCCTGGTCTCTGTCCGTCAGAGGCCGTTAGCACTCCCTCTTCCCCTCAACCCCATCAAGACAACCAACAACCAATAACAAATCCAGACTTTGCCAAATGTCCTTGAAGGGGCAGGCAAAACCATTCCAGGCTGAGAACCACAACCTCGACTCACCCTTGTCCCCTACAATCACTCACTTAACTTCTTCATTCCCCTCAAAGCAACCATTATTATAGACCTCCAGACAAAAATCCCACCTTCATTCTCCATTCTTGCTGCCATTCCATCTGATTTCCCAATCAGCCACCAAATCCCATTAGTTGTATCAATGTTAATCTAGGCTTACATCTAAATTCTAGCCCTTATTAGCTGTGTGTCTTCTGACAATTCAGGCAACCTCTCTGTGCCTGCTCTCTATCACACAATGGAGATGATGGTTGACTCAAAAGGTTGCCGTCAAGTTCAGATGAGAGCCAATGTGCAGCGCCTGGCAGCAGCAGGCACTTGGGAATTGGCTCACTGCCTGGATATCCATAAGCATAGCCAGGGAGGGAGAGGTAAAGAGAATGAAACCCTATTCTATCCATCCATCCATCCATCCATCCATCCATCCATCCATCCCAGTTCCCCACACCAGGGTCCCACCCACTGTCTCTTCCCATGTGTCCCTGGATGGAGGCACACAGCTCATCTCACAGCTGAGATTCATGCAACGCATGTAGTGCCAGGAACCAAACTGGAGGCCATGTCCCAGTTCCCTGGTCCTCTGTCCTCACCCAGAGTACACATGACTGTGAGCACTACTGCCCCCTTCAGTAAGTCACCTACTGCCAGATGAAGCAACCACACTGTCCTGGGGCCCTGGTTCCTGGCGGTCCCCACCTCTCATTACCAGCCCCATCCAAGCACAGACATGTGTGTGAGGGCACCACTTGTGTCCCAGAGGCCATACAGCTTCAGCCAGATGTTCCAAATACGGTACCGACTGTACACAAAACTCTCCAAGCACTTTACAGAGCTGATTCACATTAATTGCGGTTAGTTATGTTCTACAAAGTTGTGCCAAACACCGAATTAGTGAATGCTCCTAGGGGAGTCCAGAGTCAGTACCTATGAGCCTCTGGTCACAACAATTTCATCAATAGATCACCATATAACCCTGTTGTACAGGCTTCTGCTTAAAGACACCTTATCTAATATATGCTGTAGATTTATTAACACTGATCTTGCAAGTCAACAGCTCCACAGCTTGAAAGAAGCCTATCTGACATGCATATTTTCTCCAAAAGACACATTACAGCCTCCCTGCACTTAGGAACACAAAATAGCACTTTAGCACTACACTTGAGAGCCATTTTAAACAACGAAACCACCAACAAAAAGCACAAAAGTGCAGCATTAAATAGACCACAAAAAGGACAATTGTTTATAGTACGAGAGCTGAAACAGGGAGGCAGAAAGTGGCCTTATGTGACCTCAGCTGGGAACACTCAGCGCAGGACAACTCAAATTTTTCACCACTCAGTGTAGATGTCTGCAAATGACCACAAAAGAGCTGTGGATATGGATTTTGAGTTTACAAATAAATGCTAACAGGCAAAATTGCAAACATGGAATCCACAAATAATGAGGACCAACTGCAGACATCTATACCTATCTGAAAATTTACACATGCATCCCTCCTCTGTGCCTACGAGCATCTCAACACAGGCATAGGGCTGGGGGGCAGACCCCCAGCACCTCAGCTCACCTTCCTGGGTCAGGCAAACAGGGGACAGCTCCATCTGCTCTTGTGCCCAGGGGTGGCTGCTGGCTGTTAGAAAATCATGCCTGCATGAGCAATGTCTAGCCAAGGCAAAATACTATATGGTGATGGCACCCATATTCATTGCCTATTTTAGGTCAGGAGAGACCTGGAGGTTTGAAGACTTTATGGGAGAAAAGAATCTACTTATCCAGACGACAAAGAAAGAAAAGCAACCACCTTGCGTTACTTGAGCTCCTTCTGGGTCCCTGGAAGCCAGACACAGCCCATCTCCAAAATGCCTGCTTTTATTCTCTAGGACTGTTTCATCAAATGGTTACAGACCTCAAAATTCCACATCAACTATTTAGCATGCCAGCTACGAAAACAGAAGAGGACCCCAGGTCTCTCCCCCATCCTGTAGGCACCTGTTAGTGACCCCAGCAGACTTGCTGGCTGCTCCAGGATGTGCTGTATCCCAAACTGCCCAGGCTTGGGGCCAGCTCACCAGCTGCAAATTTCATCACAACTCTCATTGTTTGAGAAACAGAGCCCAAAGACAGGCAATGCAAATATACTGCACTGTGACCATATTTTAAATAACACATTAAAATATAGTTCAGAACATATCCTATTCTCTGTCTTACCCATGCTATTTGGACCTTGCTTATGATGTGTTTTAAACAGCTTGGGGAAAGCATGCTTTATCTCAATACCAGTGTCTTTTATTTTTTCTTTAAATGGCTGTAGACCTTTTTTCTATTTGAGCTAAATGCTTTTCTGGGTGAGCAGGTAAGGTCTTTTTGCCTTTTAGCCTTTAGCTAAGGGGGGGAAATGCTATACTTCCTGGTCACCACAACAAATAGAATGCTAAAGAATTTCAACACATAAAGCTGGGAAATTAGCAGCTGCACCAACTATGGCTTCCAGCTCAAATTTTCTTCTAGACAGCAATTCCAAAGGACCAATTCTGGCGAACTCCCTACCACTCAATCCAGATCCCTCAATCCAGCCTCCACCACCAGGAGACACATAAACATAGCTAAATCCCTTCCATGGGAGAATGGAGATTTCTCTTGAGAGAAGCAAAAAGTGAGGTTGGGAGGTGCCAGAAACACTTCTACCAGGAAGTAAATTATATAGGTTGAATGGCATCAAGTCAAAGTAGATTTTGGTAATGGTCTTCATAGTAAGACAGTAATGATTATAAGAGACAAACATGAGAATTTTAATATACAAAAGCAATTAGTTCTTAGTATCCATATAGCGGTCAGATAATTTCCAAACTGCAACCCCCCCCCCAAAAAAAAAAATCATTCACTTACTCATTCATCTAACAAATGTCTACTAATTGGTTATAAGTGCCAGGTACATTTATACACATATTTGTTTTGTCCAATGAAAAGACATGGTTTACCCCTTGAGGTATAGCAGGCAGAGGAGTACATGAGCAGCATCACAGAACAAGGACAAAGGAAGACAATGCTCCATACAGACAGTGCTGCAAGTGGGACCCTGTGTGTATGGCAGGTGATGCGCAGAGAAGGCTTCACAGAGAAGGGGACCCTGGAGCTGACTCAGTAAAAAAGAAAACATAAGGGGTTTGCTTGACCCAATGAGGGCGAATTCCATGCGGAAGAACCAGCACATGCAAAGCAGGAACGCAGTATAATACCATAACATACAGGGATGCTGAATCACTAATGTAAACACTGTGCGTCAATTATGTTACAATTTTTTTAAATCTTAAATACTCAAAAAATGAGTATTATATGAAATAATCATATTCACACACACACAAAAAGGAGTGCGCATTAAGGCACTAATAAGCGAAGCCACCCTCAGGGTGACCAAAAGTCATACTGGGCTGGATAGGCATGTTTGTGGGGCTGTGGTCACCATGGGTGTGTGAACACATGCACAAATGCTATGCATGGGTGTGTGCGCAGTGTGGGTGTGTGCGCAGTGTGGGTGTGTGGGAAGAGTGGGTAGAAATTTCCCTAGTAAGTGGGGGTTGTTCACCTCCATCCTGGCTCCTTCTCACTGCCTGTCTGTGGCTGAACTTCCCCTGCCTAGCACCAGAATTTGGTGCACCTGACCTCATGGTGGTCTGTGGAGCCTACACATCTGATCTAGTGACCAGATGCAAACGGTAGAGGCACTGTTCTAGCAGAAACACCTTCATGCTGCGGAACACACACAGTACAGAGAACTCTAGCGGGCCAGCCACACCTGGTCTCTAATAACCCCAGCAGAACTCCAAAGGGTTTACTTGAGAGAAAACACACAGGAGGCTGAAAGTGTCATCTGAAGGATGCCCACTGAACTCCCTTTCCTCCCCCTCCTCCTCCTCTGTTTTCCAAGGTGGGGAAGTGAGAGGGGCAGGGAGCCCTATGTACACAGTTCTTCCAGTCTCAGGTCTTATGCTGAACTGGGAGCACTGCTCTCCTCTGCAGCTTTTAGGAGTATTTCCTGTTTGAGAAAGTGGAGGTGCACGGCACTTTGATGGATGGGCCATGAGCCGTTTGCCTGGATACTTTCTGAGGTGATTAGGCAGAGGAATAAAGAAAACGCTCAGATGGAAGCATCTGAACAAAGAAGGCAATCAGAAGGGAAAGAAGATACGTGTTTTTCAGAGCCATCTTGCATCTCTGCAGGAAGAAGAGAGAGAAGAGGAGGAAGTGAAGCCTTCCTCTTGATTCAACTGTCTGAAGATCTGTCTGTGAAAACTCTTGGCACCGAGTCTTGCAGACAAAATCGACAGGAAGAGAGTTTATGCCAGTAGGATTTGGGAAAGTGCTGAAGAAGTGACCCTGAACTTTATGCCTGCCACTATGTCCCAGCGGCCCCTAGATGGTGAGCTGATTGAAAGGACCACAGCTCAAAACTGTCCTTTTGATATTTTATAGATATCAGGATCTAGATATATGATAACAGGATCCAGGAAAATATGATAGATAACAGGAGCAGGAAGTCAACAGGACCAAACAGTCCATCTGTAAAACAGGTTTAATTTATTTTATCTGGTGTAGCACCTGGGTAAGGTAGTTGGTTAAGTAGCCAACTCTTGGTTTCAGCTCAGATCATGATCTCAGGATCATGGGGTTGAGCACTGCATCAGGCTCTATGCTTAGCGGGGAGTCTGCTTGAGATTCTCTTCCTCTGACTTTCCCCCTGCTCTTTTTAAAAATAAATAAATCTTTAAAAACATTATTTCATCTGGGATTATCTGCATACCATGTGGCTCATTCAAGAGTGGAGTACTGTTAGATATCTATCTATCTATCTATCTATCTATCTATCTATCTATCTATCTATCTCAAGTGTTATCTGTTCTCATCACATGGCAATGTTCTGGATTATGTCCCTCCATCAGCTCCAGTATCCGAGGGAGAAAGGGAGGAGATAAAAAATATTACTATCAAAGAAAAGCCTAACTAGGACAGACACTCTAACAACAGAATGCCATATAAAGCTTCAAGTGAAAAAAATAAAATAAAAAAATAAAAAAATAAAGCTTCAAGTGGGGAGCTGGTGTGATCTTCTGGACTAATCTGTCCCACAGTTTGCTTCTAGGTACAGCAAACTAGAAAACCATACTCTCTGCTTCTGGATACCTCCCGGTCTGCTCTGATAATTAAAAATAAAAATTCCAAGTGATAAAGGCACAAGAGCTATTGTATTTATTTAGACAGATTCCTATGCTCTAATCACTTCCTTGCATATTTAAAAAGGAAAACATATGAAATGCAAACAGATGAAGGTAATCCAAAACTTCTCCAGAATCCAATTTTTCTGGATCATTTCCAAAGACAGTTTTTGTTACAGACTACATGTATGTATTCCCAAAATTCATGTTCAAATCCCAAGCCCCAAGGTGATGGTATTAGGAGGCGGGGCCTTTGGGTGGTGATTAGGTCGTGAGACTGGAGACCTCGTGAATGGAATTACTGTCCTTGTAAAAGAGACCCTAGTGAGCTCTCTCACCCCTTCTGCAACATGTGAGGCCACAGGGTGAAGAGGGCTCTCCAAGAGCCAGGAAACGAGTTCTCACTAGCCATCTTGATCTCAGACTTAGCAGCCTCTGAAACTGTGAGAAATGTCTGTTCTTCAAGCCACCCAGGCTATGGCATTTTTATGATAGCAGCCCAAATGGAGTTAGTTTTAAAACCATTTATTATAAAGTTTTTTGAAAGCAGAGCTCAAAAATACAAATTATGTCTCCTCTCTCTTGCTGTTCAAAAAACAAACAACAACAACAACAAAAAAAAAAAACCACAACCAAACAAAAAACTCTACACCAAGGTTTTTGTCTTCTCTATGACTAGCAGTGCTTTTGGGAAGTAAGATGCCACACTAATGTGATTTGTGTTACAGCAGCCAAGCTCTTTGCAGAAGCAAGGGTTCGAATTTTTTATGTTCTACAAAGCCACCACCTCACTCAGCCTCGGGTTGAAACCACCACTTTGCTTGAGACGTGCCAGCTGCTGGCTTTGAGAAGTGTCACCAAGGCCCAAGCATGAATCCCTTCCACTGCTGAGGCATTCAAATACACCCAGGTTAATTGGGATCTGAAAATGCTTATGGCTCCTTAGGGACCCATTCAAATAAACGTTTCCGAAATTTGCATTTGAAAAGCACATCTCTGCCTCCTGCTTTAATGCCAACCTGAGCCCATAAAATTCATTCGGTGCGAGGCTCAATACTTTGGTGGGATCATAGGCTGAACTGCTCAGAACTGCAATTTTGTGCCGATTCAACGGGGATTTTTTCCGCCCCGTGCACCGTGGGGACATGGTGATGTTGCAGCGTCTGCAGCGGCGAGAGCAATCTGGCTCCGAAGGGCTGACGCTCAGGACCCAAGGGAAGAAACCTGTAAGCCGGTGATCGGAACCATCCTCAGCTTCAACTCTGGGCCATCCGGCTGCCCCCTCCCGAGCACGCAGCACTCTGGCAGCGCTGGCAGCGCCGCTGGCTCAGCGGAGCTTCAGCTTGTCTTTCCTCCGTGTCCCAAATCTGTCACACGGCAGAAGCGGCCTGACCTCGGCGACAGCCACAGGCTCGGCCACCTGTTTCTGTCCAGGTTCGTTTCTCAACCTACCTCCACCTTGTTACCGCAGATCTGAGCTCCCGGCAGCCAGTCGGGCACAAATGTCCTGAGGCCATCGGAATGATGAGCCCTGGGGCCACTTGCACAACGCACTGAAGAGCCAGGCGGGGCTGAGCTACACGGATTGCTAAAGGCGATGCCGGAGAAGGGCACTGAGGGTGGCAAGCTTCCCCAAAACCCCCTCCGAGCTCCTCCTGGAGCTCCCTGCCTCCTGCCACCAAGGGCTGGGAGCTGGAATCCAGGCCCTCAGGCCCACCCGGCTCAGGACTGGGGCTCACACCTTCCAGATGCCTCCACGACCGAATGGTGGGAGGCGGGAAGCAATTGAGAGCAGACGTGTCCAGTGCCTTCTAGAACTGCCCCCAACACACACACAGATTCACACACAGACATATACACACTTACATTCAAACATAGATCACGCTCACAGGGACACATACACAGATTCACACAGGGGCACACACTCAAAGGCACATGTACCAAATTCACACATACAGATTCACACTCTCATAGGCCCACATGAACACAGACTCACGTGGACATGCTCAAACTCATGCACACATATACTCACATGTACACTCACACCAAGACACTCAGACTCACATGCACATATACCCTCACATGTACAGACTCACTCTCAGGGACACACTTGGACTCACATGCACACATAAACTGACTCACACTGACACGTACAGACACACTCAGACTCATACACACTTTTACTCCTTCACAGACTCAGACTCACATTCTCACACACAATGTGTATGCACATCCATGAACAGACTCATATTCACACACTTTCACTAAACACACACACACATATATACAGATTCACACTTAACACAAACTTTCACTCTTCAAACACACAGGGGCACACTCTCCCACATTCATAAACTCACAGACTCACACACATTTGTGCACACACACATGCACACACGCACACACACTAACCTCCCACAGTCCTAGAGCTCTGGCACACTGCACCTGAGTAGTCCCAGCCTGGGGCCAGGCCGGTGAGCAGAGGAAGCAGTGAGCAGGATGGCACAAGAAAAGCAGGGAGGCGGCAGCCGGGTATGAAGTGAACAGTTAATGAAGGCTATTTGTAGAGAGCCCGCAGCTGGGAAGGCCTCAGAGGCCCAAATGAGATTGTGCCTCACGATGGTGGATATTTATTTTGACCTGTCAGGTCTAGTTTTAAAACTCTTCCTTCAGTACCACATGGAATTCCAAGATTTGAACAGAATCTTGGGCTTTTCACTCATTACAAGACATCCGGCCATCAAGGGGACCCTGGGGTCTCTTCTGGTGGTCACTGGAGGGCCAAGGTTGGCTTTGGAGTTCCCAAGCACAGGTCGGAGGTGGGTGCTTACATGCTCTTCCCTTTGATCATGTGTTTTCTGATTACCCCGCCCTCTGGGGCCCTGGATTTTAATACACAATTCTCTTTCCCTGTAAGTCTTTACAAACCCACTACCACTCAGCATCCCCACTGACCCTCCCTCACCTGGTCTGTGTGCTGCTATGAGAAGACAAGGTCCCCCTCAAAGCCTCTCAGATCGGGGTTAGGATGGGGATTGTCCCAGGAGCTACACAGCACATGGACAGGAGTCTGAGAGTAGGTCTGACCACATTCAGAGACTTGTGGAAAGAAAGGACAGGGTAAGGCATGGAATGGGGCCCAGGAGGGCCTAGATTCCAGTGCTGTCACCAGCATCCGATCCTCTATGACCAGGAGCAAATCCTGGTCCTGGTCAGGGAGAAGCAAATCCTCTATGACAGATAGCTTTCTGAGCCTCCATTTCCTCATCTGCAAAATGGGGACAGTAATCCCTTTACCTGTGAAGATCAAAGGAAACAGTTCTCAAGAACAGGCTGTCAAGTACACAGAGGGCTATGTAATTCAAAAGGATCCTTGTGGTTAAAAATACAGAGTCGCTGTGGCAGCAAGGGGCTCCCAGTGACTAAACCTGCCTCTGCTCCTCCCTGGGCACATGGCTCAGCTGGCTTTCCTTGCCTCCCAGGGAGGCCGCAGGCCTGAGCCTGGGCCACCAGAATGTGCAAGGAGTAGCATGTGCCACCCCCAGCCTGGCCCCCACAATTCCCCATGCCCCTTCCACCGTAATCTTTCCTCCTCCTTGACATAGACCAACATGGCAACCCTGCAAAGGACATGTTGAAAACAATAATGCCAAGGTACAAAGAGCCACCACTTGGCCGAGAGCAGCCCACCTGTTTTGGATGTCACATAAGAAATAAACATCAATTATAGGGATGACACACGTGGGGAGTGGAGAGGTTTGCATATTGCAGCGGCCGGCCATCTGGGTCTCAACACACACTCACCACACCCAAGCATGGACATAGGGCATCAGACACTGTTAAATGTTTTATCTAAAAATGGCCAAAACAAAAAGTCAACAAGCAAACAAACCCATTACAAATGACAGGGCGCTGTATCTACTTTTAGAGTTGACCCCTGGTTTCTCACACAGACGGCATGGGATTTTGGGATCATCCCAGGTAAACTGATAATCTCTGGGGGAGGGGGGGATTTGTGATACCACAACAAGGCACCCTCTTCCTGCAAACTTATCTCCACAAATTGAAGACACACAGATTCCCCATGCGAACAGTTAGCATCTACTGCAATGAAATCACAGGGTGCCATGCATTCCACTGTCAGGCCAGGTGTGACTTGTGGTATTCATGCCATCACCCATGACTTTCTCATTAGCACAATGATCAAGAGTCAGTCCTGCTAGGCTGCAATCCCTACCAACCCTCCAAGTGCTGGACCCTCCTGGGAGGACCATCTGCGTACAGGCTGGGAAGGCTGAGGGGGTGATACACGGCACAGCCTGAGATGATTAGGCTGGGGATGGGGGGACAGGGCACATGGGAAAGTCTGAGATGATCAGGCTGGAGGCTGGGGGTACAGAGGACAGCCTGAGATGACCAGGCAGGGGGTCGGGGTACATGGAGAGCCTGAGATGATCAGGCTTAGGAGGGGTGTACACAGGACAGCCTGAGATGATCAGGCTGGGGGTGGGGGACATGGAGAGCCTGAGATGATCAGGCTGGGGAGGGTAGGACCAGGGTACACAGGACAGCCTGAGAGGATCCAGTGGGCTGGTCTAGACTGCATTCATCATAGGGCTCCTAAGAGGCTCTGTAGGGGCTTCCCTCTGGTTTACAATCTTCCACAGTCACTTCCAGTATCATTCTCCCCCTGCCCCCAGTCCCTCCCTCAGCACAGTGTCTCCCACTGCTGTTTCCTGAGTTTCTGCCATTTCCTGATTTCCCTCTCAGGCCACAGGAAATCCTTGCTCCATAACCCTTTAAAATTTCTACTCCAGTAAGGACTTCATGTGCCACCTTCTGCCGTCCATGACATTTTGAGGGTTTCCAAATGACCTACAGAGGACATTCTCAGACCTGGGACCCAGGAGAGCTGAGCTCAAGTTACCTCATGACCTGCAGTAATCATCCCAAGGACCAGGGCTTTTATCCCCCACAAAATAGCAATAATAGCACCTTTGCCTTAGAGTTCTTAGAACATTAAATGCATCCATTCATTCACTCGACATGTATTTAATGCATCCCTTCCATGTTCTGAGAACCAGCTAAAGCTCTAAAGATACAACAGTGATGTGAGTGATTGATGTGCTCTGCTGAGGCCTATGTTCTGATAAGGAACAACCACCACCATGAAATAAATATATAATATGGAGATAAAGAAGTCAAGTAAGGGGCCCCAGAGTGAAGCTGGGGGTCAGGAGAGATGGGTGTTCACGGAAGGCCCTTCTGAGGTAGCGACAGATGAGCAGAGGCCGGGGTGAAGCTGCGATCCATAACATGACATAGAGAAATATACGATGAAAAGTGCTCAAAGAGCACAAGAAAGTGGGGTGCCTGGGTGGCTCAGTCAGTTAGGCATCTGACTCTTGATTTTGGCTCAGGTCTTATCTCAGAGTCATGAGTTCAAGCCACACATTGGTCTCCACACTGAGTGTGGAGCCTACATAGAAAACAAAAAGCCAAAACAAACATAAAACAAAACAAAAAGAACCCATGAGACATGACTGGACTCTGGAATCCCACACACCTTGGACTAAAATATTTCAACAAACCTTCATGCCTAACGTAAACCGGTGCTACCTTCCTTCGTTTCCTCACAGTAGAGCCAGAGGGCTGACCTTTAGCACCACCACACTCCCCCTTCAGGAAGATCTGCACTGCTCCATGTGCCCTTCAGAGAAGAATCAGGGAACTCAGGACTTCCCTGGAGCAAAGGAGAAGCTCAAACACTGGTCCTTGGTGGAGTGATTCACACATCTCCTTTGTCATCACTCCCTCACCAGCAGCCAAGACTTAATAAATCTTCTGAAGTACTTATTTGTAATTCTACTGGGGTCAATGGGTAATGCAATTAGGAGATAAAGAAATGTGCCGGAATGAGATGAACTCAAAAACTCAAAGATCCTGTTTCAGACAAGTCCGCTTTGAGTCAAGGGTTCTCAAAACAGAATGGCCAAATTCATTCAGCAAAGGGCTGTGAAAGGAAAGTTCTAAGAATGGAGTCCACTAAAGTCTAGGGGCTGAGCAGAACGTGGCCTAGAAGAGGCATCAGCATAACCAGTGTGAGCCAAGACGGGGATGTGCAGATGGCAAAACCACATGAACAACCAGCTAGTCCTATCCTTAAGTGGAAAAAATAATGATAATCCTCTATCAGAAGAATGTCTGCTGAGATGAGTAAGAGAGCTCTGTAAGAATACAATAGTTTGAGGAGCACCTGTGTAGCTCAGTCAGTTGAGCATCCAAATCTTAGTTTTGGCTCGGGTCATGATCTCAGGGTTATGAGATCAAGCCTTGCATTGGGCTTTGTGCTCAGTGTAGACTCTGCTGGAGATTCTTCTTTTTCCTTCTCCCTTTTGCCCCTTTCCCTGCTTGTGTGCACTCTTTCTCTAAATAAAATCTTAAAAAAAAAAGAAACCACAATAATATGAAAGGAATGAGTTTAGTAGCTACTGGGGGAGTAAGGATGTGGTTCAAAGCATGAAGACTTCTCAAGGCATCCCCGTACTGGCTTGGATATGTCCAATAAGCCCTCTGCTCCTCTACACAACACCCCTACACTGAGGTTCACAGCAGCATTACCCATAGGAGTGAAAAAGTGGAAAGAACCCAAGTGCCTATGGATACATGAATGGATACAAAACATGAAAGAGATTCACCTGATGGAATATTATTTGCCATAAAAAGGAAAGAAGTACTGTTGCCTATTATAACATGGATGAGCCTTAGAAAAGACACTGGTCACAAAAAGCCCCATGTTGTAGGATTCCCTTTATAGCAGATGTCAATAGGCAAATCTATAGGGACAGAATGTAGACCAGCTGTTGCTGGGGCCTGGGGAGAGGGAGTAACGGGGAAAGACCGCCAATGGGTACAGGCTTCCTTTTCGAGGGTGATGGAAACGTTCTAAAATTGGATTGTGCCAATGGTTGCGCAACTCTGTGAATACACTAAACCACCCAACTGTATGCTTCAGATGGGTCGATTTTATGGGATGTGAATTATATCTCAATAAAGCTGTTTTTTAAAGGCCTTTTCTCTGTTTGTCCAACACAAAATTAGTACAGCATATGGGCTAACGAAAATTCCTCCAACAGCCCACCAGGCAAGCCATGTTCCCTCAGTTCTACAAGTGAAGACAAGGAAGACTAAAGAAGAAAGTTAACTCGCCCAGCAATACCTGACTAGGGAATGGAAGAGCCAGCATTCAAGTCCAGGGCTGCTGAAATCCGAAGCTCTTCTTGGCTCCATGACATGCCGAGGCAGTGGAAGAAAGCTGGGTGAGCCTGGTGGTCTGGACTCAGTCACTCAACCTCATTTGTACCACAGCCTCAGTAAGCACCTGTCACGTACCAACCCTGTGCCACGTGATGAGAATACAGCCAGTGAACTACAGAAAGTCCTTGCCCCTGTGGCACTTCTGTTTTGGTGCAGCAGGACAGAAATGAAACACATACATAACTAACCATGTGCTATGACCAGTGGAGCCGAGTTCTATGTAGAAAAATAAAGCTGAGAATGGGTGCCAGGGAGTGCAGGGGTGAAAGAGAGCATGAGGGCACCTCTTTACATAAGGCTAACAGGGAGAGCAGCCTCTGTGAGAGTATGTGAGCAGAGCCCTGAAACAAGGGAGGGAGGGCCCCCAAGAACTGTGATGTGAGCCCAGTAGAGGACACAGGAAATGCAAAGGCCCTGGGGTAGAAATAAGCTTGGAATATGTAACGAAGAGCAAAGACACCAGTGTGGCCCATGCTAAGACAACAAAGCAGGAAATGAGGTCAAAAAAGCAAAGAGGCCGTGATCACATGGAACTGTGTGGCCCTGCTCACAGATGTAGCAGATCGGACTCACACTGCATTTACGGGGAGACCACCCTGGTGGCTGCAATCTGCAGAGCAGAATAAACAGGGTGCAGGGGCAGAGGACAGAAGGCTAGAAGAAGACTGCAGTAGTGGGTCCAGCGGACAGAAAGCATGGTATCTTGGAAAGGAGGGACGCACAAGTCACTGGACAGGGAAAATACAGTTATGTATCAAGTTCTCAAACAGAGCTAGGGTTGCATTTTTGGCTCTCTCCCCCCAGGGTCTAGCTTCAGCAGAGAGACAGCAAGTTCCTCTCTCTAAGATGACGCAGGAGCCAAACTGCATGTTCAGACAAGGTTAAAGACCTCCCAACGCCAGGGGCTATTTCCCATTGCCAGATGAGCCATTTATCCAAAGTTGTTTTATTTTCATCTTTTGCAAACTGCTTTCCTTTGAAAAATTCTGCTTACTCCACTTACAAATAAATATGCCAGCAGATCTGCAGAGCTGGAAGGAAAAACTCACAAAGCTAAGGCAATCCACCTGGAAGTGGGGAAAACGGGTCCAGACCAACATCCGATTTTCATCCCTCAGGTCCAGGGCCCATTCTGCATCAAGACCCTCCCCAATTATTTACTCGCAGACGTGTGCATCGGGTCTGGATCTCAGACCTCCGGCAGAGGGGCCAGCGCTCAGAAACCAGCTGGCCCTCGCATGAAGTCGAAGTCAGACCCTCATTCATGTTCATTCTCCAAAAGCTGATCTCTGAACCCAATTTGCACTCCTGGGGTGGGCCTTCTAACCACCTGCCTTGGGAATCACTCTCCTCCTCCTCTTGTCCTCGCCTTGAACCAAGAGGCCCAGCCCAGGACTTGGAAAGCACACACCCCAAGAGACTTTTGCTTTTGGTAACAGCAAAAACAGTACCTCCCATCAGCAAGGGACTTTACAGTGCACGAAACCATTTTAGGAGCGCATTCGCCAGTGACCGGGATGGCCTTAGAACCTATCCCATCCAGTCATTACAAACCTGCACCTCTGCCCTGAAAACCACTGGTAATCAGAGCTTCCAAACACATCAACAGGTGATATTCATCTGTCTCTGGTCTGCTCATCTGGCCATTTCCTTAGCAACAGCACATGCTGGAGGCCTGACACCCAGGCAGGCAAAATACAAAGATGAAATTTATTTCTTAAACCTCTGGCAAGCACCTACTAGGTGTCAGAACGGAGATGCGACCATGGGGTTCCAGAGCTGGAAACAAAATAGCAAAGAAAAAAAGCAGCCAGCGTAGTGGTTAAGAGTATATAGGCCTGTATCCCAGTCCTACCACTCCATCGCAAAGGATCCTGTGCAACATCCTTAACCCCTTTGGGCCTCAGTTTCCTCATCTGGAAGATGGGGATAGAGCTATTCCACAGGGCTATGGTGAGGATGGAATGAGGAAATGTTGGGACAGCACTCAGAGCAGTGGTTCATGGAAGGAGTATGAGTGGCTAGGACTTTTATGAAAGATACAACAGGGACCACAGGTAGACCAGGCACCTGGGGCATGGCAGGAGAGGAACAAGGCGGGCAGGGGACATGGAGGACCTGACCAGGGTCCACAGGCAGATGGAAGAACGCAGCTCGAGGCACAGACGAAGGAAGGGCTGGTCAGGACCTGGGAGGCGTGACTGTGTGCAGCCCTGGACAGGCAGTAGAGAGCAAGGGACCCTTGCAAGACCCCATGGAGGGGGGCTCGGGGTGCAGCATCCAGGCCACCAGTGGACTCCTTCCACTCAGGCCTGTGCTGGGAAGGGACGAGCAGAGGATGCTCTGCAAGGCCACTCCCGTCCCCTGCAATGTGGCCACTGTACCCCACACACACTGCACTCCTACCACAGGGGCCTCTGGCCTGATAAAACCATACAAGGCCACTCTCCTGGTCTTCATGTGACTGCTGTCCCCTTCCTCTTATGCTGGGAGCCTGGATTCACTTCCTCTGGGAAGCAGGAGAGCCCCTGATGAGGCTCAGTCCTTGTAGCCCCCGCCTCATAAAACCTTACCACAGCTGCAATATAAATGCCCACTTCTGTAATCCTTCAAGGAAGTTGGCCCCCTGGCACTGCAGAGGGCAGGAATTACCCCGTGTCATGTCCCTCCACCCCCAACACAGTAGTGGAGACTTGCCAACAGAGTCGGTGGATGCTTTATGATGAGTATATGTACAAATCTTCTAATCCAAAGGAATCCACCCTTCCGGGGAGGGGGGGTGTCTGTGAGGTCAAAACTATTTACATAATAGCATTGTGACCTTCTTTGCCTTTTTGGCTCTCATTTTTCCCACAAGTGTGCAGTGGGAGGTTTGTAGCCATCACTTATGGCTCCTGGAACACATGCCTGTGTGTTCTCAATCTAAAAAAAAATTTTTTTAAAGATTATTTGAGAGGGGCGCCTGGGGGGGCTCAGTCAGTTAAGTGTCTGCCTTCAGCTCAGGTCATGATCCTGAGGTCCTGGGATCAAGCCCCACATCGCACCCCCTGCTGTGCTTCTCCATCTCTCCCTCCTGCTTGTGCTTTCTCTTTCAAATAAAATATTTTTGAAAAAATAAAGATTACTAGACAGAGCGAGCACAAGCCGGGGATGGGGGGGGGGGAGGCAGGCAGAGAGAGAGGGAGAGAGAATCCCAAGCAGATTCTTCCCTGAGTGGGGCTTGATCTCACGAACCTGAGCTAAAACCATGAGTCGTACACTTAACCAACTGTGCCACCCAGGTGCTCCTCAGTTTTAATTTCTAATTAAATACCTACAGATTTAACTCTTATAAACACAGGATCACTGGGGTCCTCGAGACTTGAGATCAAGGTCCTACGAACAAAAAGTTTGAGAACCACTCACTGTTGCAGTCCATCCATTCCCACCTCCTCCACCAGGGAAGCTTAGTTTTAAAGACAAATGAGCTTTAGAGAACAACTGGATGGGGTCGGGTGCTCCAGGGACAGGGGGGCAGGACAAGCACCCAGACAGACCCACGAAGCAGGGCCGGCAGGATGCCACTACCCCACGCTGACACCAGCCCTGCAGAGAGCTTCCCTCACAAATCTCCTGCCACTTCCCTACCTCCCACCCCCAACGCCGCAGAGCTGAACAGCGGTGGGGACATTCCACCTGCCAATCTCTCCCTCCTTCCCTATTCCTGGTGGCAGCCCTCAGCCACTATCACAGGAGACTCCCTGCAGTTCCCATCCACACCCCGCGGATGTAGGCCTCAACAGGAACCCAGGCCTCAACACTAACCGCCCGCCTGTCTACCAGATAAACACCGACTCCTCCCTGCAGGCTCCACACCCCCAGGGGACCCCTCCCTAGGCTTCGCAGAGAGGCCTGACCCCATCCCACTGGCTATCCCTGGCTCTTCTCTGCACTCTGCCGCTACCAGGCCTGGGTTCTACTGGAAGCTCCTGGAGAGCAGAGGCTGGCCTCCCTTCACCTCAGCAGCCCTAGCGCAATCCCTTCCTGGGACACATCACGAGCCCAATGCATGTTCATTCGTGGGACGGAAGACTGAGTGAGCAAGTGAACAAGTGAGCCAGAGACTTACACTTTCTAAGGTGACGGTTTATTCGACATTCACCACTTTATAAATAGACATCATCCTCTACAGGAATGACCCAGGACCTCTTTGTAGGATTCCAGAAGCCTCCCTCCTGCTCCTGTCTACAGAAGGAGAAATCCTCCATCCAGACTACTTCCTGAGGCAGCAGCCTCCACTGAGGTAGAAACACTACCTGTTTCTTTGGATTCTCTGATCCCACTTCTCACAGTGACATCATTCCACCTTGTCCCTAAATCTGAGATTCTCCCAGATGTCTCTTCCCTGAACTAGGTGATGGTAATGGTACAGCTGGCACCTGCCCGAATGTCACCTCCTCTTCTTGGTAATTTGCTGAGGGGGTTGATGAGGAGGAGATTTGCGAGCTGGGGTGGAATGGTGTGGGGGCAGGAGGAAATGTGCCAATATTTGCTGAGAGGACAGAATCAATAGGTGACAACTGTAATTTGGGGCATGATAATTACACCACGTTTACAGGCCTCTGCAGAACCACCCTATTGATTCCGGAAAAGTATATTTACTGCATCAGAAACTTAGGTGCAAGCCCAGCTCTGCGCTCATCTTTCCCTTCATTGATTTTGAAAGTATAACCAGACACAAGATGCCTCAGTGCGTAGGTCTGTATGTCTTGCTTCTGGGGTTTCGGCTCATCAATTTATTATCCTCTTCCCACTTACTTTACCCAGATCCCTCTTTACCCTCATTAAGCGACAAAGGAAAACCATTCATTCATGTACTCAAATCACTGGTACCCGGTAGGTACTAATGATGCAAAGATGCCACTGTTCTCTGGTGGACTTTCTGAGCACTATCTTTGTGGCTACCGATGGCTCAATGTTCTAGTGAAAGGCACTGGTTCCCATGGATGCTTAAGACCACCCAGAATGGGAGAAAACATTCCCAAGTTATATATCTGATAAGGGACTAGTATCCAGAAAATATAAGGAACTCTTACAACCCAACAACAAAAAGACTAATAACTCAATTTAAAAATAGGCAAACAATTTGAGTAGACAGGTCTCCAAAGAATATATATGAGTGGCCAATAAACACATGAAATCATGTTCCACATCATCAGCCATCAGGAAAATGCAAATGAGAACCACTTCAATCCACTAGCACAGCTCTAATCAAAAAGACAGACAATAACAACTGTTGGCAAGCTTGTAAGAAATCAGAACCCTTCTACATGACTGGTGGAAATGTAAATGGGGCAGTCACTTTGGAAGACAGTTTGACAGTTCCTCAAAATGTTAAACATAGTTACCACATGACCCAGCAGCTCCATTCCTGGGGATATACCCAAGAGAGGTCAAAACATATGTCCACATACAAAATGACACATGAATGTTTAGAACAGCATTATTCATAAAGCCGAAGAGTAGAAACAACCCAAATGTCTACTGACTGATGAATGAATGTCTAAAATTGGTTACATCCCTACAATGGAATATTATTTGACCATAAAAGGGAATGAAGTTCTGTTGCATGTTACAATGTGATGAGCATTGAAAACATGATGCTAAGTGAAAGAAGGCAGACATTTATATGAAATGTCCCAAACAGTTAAATCTCTAGAGACAGAAAGTCAATGAATGGTTGCCAGGGGCCCACAGAGGATATGGGGTGGGCGGAGGATGAAAGGCGATTACTAAAAGGATTTCTTTGGGGGGTGATGGAATGTTCTGGAATGAGATAATGGTGAAGTTGCACATCCCTGTGAATACACTAAAAACCACAAGATCCTACATGTTGATAGGGTGAATTTTATGGTGTGTAAAATACACCTCAATCAAATGATGTATATTTAAGGGTGTGAATAAAGCAAGGGAGGTTCAGCAAACACCTCAATGCCACGTCACTCCCAGGGAACTTTAGTATGAAAATACGCACCATCGGGACGCCTAGGTGGCTCAGCAGTTGAGCATCTGCCTTCAACTCATGGCGTGATCCTGGAGACCCAGGATCGAGTCCCACATCAGGCTCCCTGCGTGGAGCTTGCTTCTCCCTCTGCCTATGTCTCTGCGCTTCTGTGTGTGTGTGTGTGTGTGTGTGTGTGTGTGTCCTGAATAAATAAAATCTTAAAAAAAAAAAAAGAAAATATGCACCATCGCTGAAGCTCCCCTGTCAAATGAACTGAAAGCCAGAGAAATATTTCTTGCTGTTTTCTTTCTCAGATTGGATATTAGCTACCTGTTGTTAGAGTCACACAGGGTGGCTCCCTGGCGGTTATTTCCCAAGAGATCTTTGTCATCAAATTACTAAAGGCAGAATCAGTGTGCCACATACTAGAAAATTCAGCATTGCCAAAGATACCGAACAGCAGCACACTTGGCAACCTTCACCCCAAAAAGCAGGAGTACTAGCTGTGAAATGCAAGAACAAATGAAGTGGGACAAAATCTAAATTTGTTCCAGAGGGAGAAATGGTGGGAAAATGTGGTACACGGGTAACCAGTGAGAAACCAGGTAAGTGCTAGGGACCTCGGGTGACTCGGAAGAACCGGACCAGATGATGAAGCCCATGGCAAAACACAAGGGGAGCGTGCACCTGAGCGCATCCAGCCTGCTGATAACCAAGCTTCCCCCACAGCAGCTCATCCACCCTTCCCTACACCCAGCACCACATCACAGATCAGAGACCCTGCTCAGTCAAGGCCCAGGATGGACGGAGGGTCCATGACAGGGCTGGACTCCCCCTACCTGCCAAGCCACCAAAACACCTCTGACTCTTCCCTGACCTGGGCCAGGGCCCACCTCCGCTCCCAGGCTGCTGTTTCCCCACCCTCTTGTCCTCCCCTCCCCTGCAGGTGCAGCCTAGCGAGATTCCGACCATCAGAGCAAGGGGCCTGCTGCCTCGAGGGCAGCTTCAATTCCCCATTCTCCTAAAATCCCTCTGCTCAGAGCTCATCTTCCCTGCTCTCATTTCTGCAGCAGGGCGTGCCTCCCTCTGGTACAGACTCCACCTCCCACGGACGGGGCCTCCCAACCACCAGGCACTGCCATGGCACGTCCCGTAGAGTTAGTCCTCCATTCCTCCCGACAGCCCTCCGAGGCAGGCACCACTCTTACCCCTGCCCACCGGGGAAGAAAGTGGCACAAGGTCACACCACCAGGAAACGGGAGAATCAGGAGCCAAGCAGGCCTTCTGGTGCCAACGTCCACATCCCTCCCCGCAGCCCCAGCCTCCTCCAGAGTGTGTGTATCAGAGTCATCTGTGCACAGAAGCATCCCCCACCCCCTCGCCCAACCTTTTCTGGATACTTTTATTGCCCCTTTCTCTGACACTAACCCCATCCACATCCAGACACACGGGGCAGAGGGTAAGCAGTCAATGAGTGTTTTAGAGAAGCTTCCGGACAACGGACAACGGTGACATCTTTCAGAAGACCAGAGAGCCGATGCCAGGGGTGAAGATGGAGGGAAGGACTCCCATGAAGGATGATGTAAGCAGGAAGCCAGAAAAGGGCTTTTCTAAATATTCATTCCTTTATAGATGACCTGTTCCGAGGTTATTAGAGGAAATAAAGATGTGGGGCCTCCCAGGTCTCTGAAACCCAGAATATCTTTGGGGGCATCAGTCAGGATACAGAACCCCATGAGTCTGACCCTGACTTTCGACTTTACCAGACGTCCTGGGCGAAGTCTGAATTTCCATCACCAGTCCTCTCCTACTCTGTAGCATCCTCCTGTTCTTAGAAAACCCAGCCCGGGTGTCTGTGAGCACAGGACACCAATGTGGCCCACTCCGGGGAGCCCTGCTAGAAATCTCCACATTCTCTGGAAAGCTTTTCAGTCGGGGACAAACTCCTGATCTCGTCAGCAACTACCCAAAGTACAAGGAGATGTGTTTCCTACAAAGTCCTGTCTACCTTTGGCCCTTCTGGTGAGCATTCCCTTGGAAGAACACGGAGGTTCACATGGAGTTATCCCTACACTCCTAACCCGTAAACTCCTGCTGTCCCCCAGTAAGGCCATGGGTGCTAGCACCTCTGCAGGGTCTCTCAGTGTGTCTGCAGGAATGGGGTATGGGGCTGGCATCACACTCTGGGCCTCTTCTCTAAACCTGGCTAATAAGCTCATGCTCTCAAAACCCTGCATGCTCACAACACCTCTTGGGAACATGACGCAGGGTCACATTTGGGGCCACCAAGGATGGCTGGTGAGGACTTCCACATTCCCAGAGTAGGGCAGAGAACTGACAGGAAGGCAATCACTGGAGGCCTGTCCTTACACCCACCTGCTGGCTCAAGCTGGTATGAGGGTGTGGAAAGTGGAGCAAGCAACACAGAAGCAATCTTTCATCTCTCTCTCCTGGGCAGTATATCTGCCATCGGTATTCAGCTGCTGCTCCCATTGCCCTACTGGAACATCAAGTTGGGAGGATAAATCACCCCCTTGTGGAACTGGAAAGACTACAGCCATCGGGGCTGCAGCCTGTTCCCATAACCTGCAGGGGTGGCGAAAAGGAGCAGCACCCAGGGCAGCACTCTACAGTGTATGGACCGACCAAAGGTCCCTGAAGTCCCTTGCCTTCCAGGGCCAGCAAGCGGTACCCCCAAGGACATCAAAGTGGGCAGGATCCAGCCAAATGGAGAAAAGGAGTCCTGTCTAGTATGAAGGCACTCCTTGGCTCCATCACGACCACCTCAAGAGGAGCCCAAATCGAGTCAATGTCAGGAACTAATTCCCGTTTCCAATAAATATCAAAGCGGGTTACACAAACAACAGAATTACTAAAGGCTGAAGGCTGCTGGCTTCTGGTGCAGAGGATTAGGGGCACTTTATAGACCCCATTTCCTGCCCATGATAACCAGGCTTTTCGTTTCATTGTCTCAAGACCTGTGAGTGTTTGGGCTGCCACAAAAACAGAGAACAGAGAAGAAAGGGAAGAGGAGGTGCTCGGTACTCAGGCAACGGGGCACCCCCTAAGCGAGAAGCTGTACGAGGCTAAATCTGCCAGCGGCACCCAGACCGAGGGTTTATGAACCTGTCCCAGGAAGGCCAGGACCAAGAATCCACACTTCACAGAAGGACCTGTGCCCAAACTGGGTCCCCAGGGTGGAGACAAAATGCTCTCTCTGCGTGAGTGAGTGTGACTCTCTGCCAACAGGGCATTCTGAAAAGGGCTAGGCTTGGCAAGGAGGGGTCTTATCACCACAGGTGCACCGGGAGGGAGGTCCCACAAAGGGTGGGTGTGGTGATTTCAAATTGTTCCTCTATGTGCCCCTCCCCCACCCTCGTGTCATTCTGCCTTCCATGGTGCCATCTAAGGTCCAAGGAGAAAATGCATAAGCCCAAAAGCTGATGCACACAGCCCCATCCCCACATCCATCCTGTGGTCATCCCATCACTCAAAGGCCCAACTGTGAGCTTCCTCTGTACCACTTATGCAGTACCATGCTGGGGACACAGAAGAGGGCTCCGTGAACACCTGCTGCCTCTGAGTCACTAGTCAGTGGTCCCCCACTCCATCCTTCCGCTGGCAGGTTTCCACTGGCTCAACAATCCTGGAAAAATGCCTATCTGTCCTCCCTCAGACAGGAATTTTGCTCACTCGGGTTATCTGCTCTTTCTCGCTGGCCTTTAAACACCACAACTACACCAGGAGAATAGGTTCTCATTGCGTTCTTTTTAATGTGACAAAACTAGATTAGAGGCATGTCCAGGAAAAAACAGTATAGTAGTTCCAAATCCTTTTCCTTAAGTGCACGGAACACCCAGCCTATACTCCAGTTTTGGAATCTGTTTCTTCATTCACTTCTCAACCGTACACCTTCCAAAGTCACAAAATATTCCCCCAACCGTTATCTTTAATAATCGCAGAATACCCCATCATTTTCCTAGATCATAACTGATGGAACCTACAGGAGGTCTCCTCAATTCTTGCTATGAATGAATGAGTTCATACCTTTGCTTTTTCATGTCTGGACCATTGAAATGTTCTTCTGGGGCAAAGGAGCTTGGGACCCACATCAAGTGAGACCCTTTGTCCATGTAAATACAGGTCACCCTCAGTTGCTTCACTCTCTGTTTACAAAGGACCTTATAGGATTTCTCTGTAATAGTTTTACCAGGTAAGCTGACCCCTTGAACAACACAGGTTTGAACCATGTAGGTCCACTTATACGTGGATATTTTTCAACAAATATGGTCCAGTCCTATAAATGTATTTTCTCATCCTTATGATTTTCTTCATAACCTTCATAACCTTCTTCATAACCTTGAGGAAAGACCTCCAACTTACTTGAATATAAGAATACAGCAGGTAATACATACACCATACAGACTATGTGTTAATTGATCGCCTGTGTTACCAGCAAGGCTTCTGGTCAACAGTAAACTATTAGGGGGCGCCTGGGTGGCTTAGTGTGTTGAGGGCCTGACTCAATTTCAGCTCAGGTCATGATCTCAAGGTTGTGAGATTGAGCCCTGCGTCAGGTTCCCTGCTCAGCATAGAGTCTGCTTGTCTCTCTCTCTCTCTCCCTCTACTTTCATTCTCTCTTTCTTAAAAAAAAAAAAAAAAAAAAAACACCAGCATTTATAAGATAGGCTATTATCTTTAATAGCCTAGGAGGGAGAAAAAAATAGCCTAGGAGGAGTCAAACATTATAGTGAATGTTTGACTGCATGGGAGGTCAGTGCCCGTAACCCCTGCGTTATTCAAGGTCAACTACATTTCTTAAGAGATTAGTTCAATGCTTTTGAAGGAAGCCTCCTCATCAGAGGAAGACAGCAGGGGGAGACGTGCATACTTGGAGATAAGGCTTTGCTTCTGCCTCCACAGATGGCAAATCGTACCCCTGAGTTTCCAGGTGGAAAAACACCTTAAGGCTCTTCCTTTCTCTCAGACCCTGTAGAGATGAATGTGCTTGAGTGAGTCGCCCAGCACCAGGGACAATCAAATTTCTCCCATTTGCCATGAACTCCAACAGGCGTTGCTACCCACCATGGCCTAGAGCAGGGTCCACGGTCCTACAGCACCACCTAGCATCTGGGGGTATCTAGGAAGTGCCAGGTGGGGACATCACCAGGGCTCCTCTGTTTGCCCAAAGCTGATTCCTTTGGCAAAACTGCAGCCTGGCTCCTGCCACTGACCAGCTGTGCGACACCAGACATGTTACTCAACCCTGTGGAGGAGGAGCTGAACTAATGATCTTTAAATCTTCTTGGCTCTCAGGGTATGAGAACCTCCTTCATGGGCCAAGGAAAGGTGACGTAGGGCCTCATTCCTGGAGAAAGGAGTCCACACTGGACTCACAATCGTGCACTCATGCAAAACGCTGCCTTACCATGTCCCTTTGCCATCACCAGGTAATATGCATATGTTCAGAAACGGTTAGATAATTCTTAACCAAGATAAGAGGGAAAAGAGGTGGCATTTGAGAAACCCAGAAACACTAGGAGTTACCCTGGATTCTTCCTTTTCTCCCTCTAAGTCCTCCCCCTCCTCCCACGATCCAGCAGGAACCACTACCAGTGCTTCCCATCAGGCACTGCCTCTACTCAGGCAAGGCCACCAGCATCTTCACCCAAACTGCAACACCACCTCCTGTGTTGCTCACTCATCGCCCATTTGCACAACAGTGAAGCATCAGCGCATCAAGTAACTCCCACCTAAAACTTCCGAAAATAGTTCCTCTTGTGTGGAACTTACCAATACCCTTCTGCAGTCAGTGGGGCCCTGCAGGATCAGCACGGCCACCTCTCCACCTACGCTCTCTTGTCACCCTCCTGTTCACTCTGCCTCATGGCTTTGTGATTCCTCCTGTCCAGTAACTTCTTTCTTCTGCCTCAGGGCCTTTGCACCTGCTGTTCCCAGTATCTGCAGGACTCCCTTTCCCAGCACACATTGCAACCTGTAATTATTGTGCTCCTTTGCTTGCTTACTTATGTATGCATTCATTCACTCATTCATTCATTCATTCATTTTTTACTATCTTTTCAACTGCCCAAGGCCAGGGCCCCTACTATCACATTCCCAATTCCCAGCCTGGTGTCAGTCACAAAGAAGACACTAAATAAGTACTGCTAAATGAATAAAGAACACAGTCCACAGCTCAGAATATTAACTGTCCAAAGCCAATAACATTAGGGCCTGAATTGCTAACTTTAAGGGGAAAAAACGGAAGAAAAATTCAAATCTGAATCTGAGAGGAGGATCTTAATGTGCACTCCAGGAGGTTTCTAGGGAAAAGTGATGCTCCTGCTGCACCTGAACACTGTGCATGTGCGTATGTGCATGAGCATGTGCGTGCATGCCAGTGTGCATATGTGTGCATGTGCACATGTGTACGTGTGGTTCTGTGCACATGTGTATGCACGTATGTATGAGCGTGCAGGTGTTTGCTCCACCTCTCCTCCTCAGATGGCCACCATCAGTTCTACTTGGCAGGACAGCCCCCTCTACTCCCACATTCCTTCATGAGTATCTCAGGCATTCGGATCTCAGAGAAGGCAGGCTTCCTCCCTGGACAGGACTGGAAAGGCACCTCTGGGCAAAGGGGGAGCAATCATCAAATCCTCCATATCAGAGATCCAAATCCTCCAGGATTCGCTGTGTCATGTCTCCACCGGCTGCCTGCCAAGGGCTGAGCAGAGTGACCAGGCTCCAAGGGGAACTGGACCTGTGACAGATCATCTGCCAAGTGAGACACAGAGACCAAAGCCACTCTGAGCCCTACCCCACAGCTGCTGGCTGCTTTACCAAGCTGGTACTGAGGGCAGGACCCAGCACAAGCTGGGGGCAGTCAGCTTGCCCAATGCATCATCTCCAGTGGATAAGCCTTAAAGCATCCTTGATAATATTGTCTCCTCTTGCCGACTTCTTGCCACTCAGCCCAGAAATCAGGAGCTGCTGAATCCCTGAAGGGCTCACGTTTTGATGGAAGAGCCCTGGGGGCTGAAGCCAGCTGTACTGTCTTAAGAGGAGCCTTACACAAGGAATACAGAAATCATAAAAATGATAGCAAACGCTTACCATAGGCCTTTCTATGTGCCACTGGCTGTGCCAAGCCCTTCACGCAATACCAACATATATATGCCAGCAACCCGAAGGAGGCATTTTACGGATGAGGAAAACTGAGATATACTGAGGTGTGCAACCTCCTCCCCTCCACCTATCCTGAGTGGTTGCATCAGTTAAAACGTGTAGGTAGCAGAGTATACTCCAAAGATCCCTCTCAGGACCACCTACTGAAGGATATTTACAGATGGGAGGGACATGTCCACCAAGGGACATGAAAGCACCCAGGATGAGCAACAGTGACAGATAATCACCAACCCTTAGGCCTAAAGAGGCAAGAGGCGGGCACGAGGTCAGTGGAACTCAGCCAAGACCTGGCCTCGGGAGAGAGAGGCAGTTCTGGCAAAGCCAAGGCCCAGCAAGGAGGGAGGAAGTAGAAGGACCAGGTTCCCAACCCTCTCTCATTCAGGGTCTGAGGTCTTGTGGGAGCCTCCTCAGGGGCCTTCATTTCATCACTAATAAACTGGAGAAAAGAAAAACCATACAGCTGCTATGGATACCAGTACGGCAATTTCTCAAAAAAAAAAAAAAAAAGAAAAAGAAAGAAAGAAAGAAACAGAATTCCCAAGGGCCCAGCAATTCCACTTCTGGGTTTTATACCCCAAAAACCTTGAATACAGGTTCTCAAAAAGACCTGCTCATCACAGCACTATCTGCAAGAGCCAAGAGGTGGAAGCAGCCCCGATGTCCTTCCATAAATGAATGGATGAGCAAAATACGGTCTATACACACACACAAGTATTATTCAGCCTTCAAAGGTGGCAATTTTGACACGTGCCTTAACATGGATGAACCCCAAGGACCTTATGCTAAAATAAGCCAGTCACAAAAGGACAAAATTACTTTAGGATTTCACTCACAAATGGTACCACCAGTAGTCCAAAGCACAAAGAGTAGAATGGTGGTTGTCTGGGGAGGGGGTGCTGTGGGGAATCATTTAATGGACACAAAGTTCCAGAACTGCCAGATGAAAATGTTCTGGAGACCCAGTTCACAACAATGTGAAATACTGTATATGAAATATACAATATTGTATATGCAACACTACAGAACTGTGCACTTAAAAATGCCAAAGATGGTGAATTTCACGTGCTGTATCTCTTACCACAATTTTAAACAAAAAATGGTAAAATCAGACTAGACAGGACGTTTTCATTGTGTCTGTGGAATCCTTGGATTACAGCGACACAAGGTTCTCAGAGATGGTTTTAGGAGGAAGGGGGCGGGGGGGCGGGGCGGAGGCCAAGAGCTGGTCTCTCGGCCCCACACACGCAGGCAGAGCACTTCTGCTCTCTTGCTCTGACGTTGGGAGTTCCACTTAAGATTTCTAAGAGGCAGGGGCACCTGGGTGGCTCCGCAGTTGAGCGTCTGACTTTGGCTCAGGTTGTGATCCCAGGGTCCTGGCATGGAGTCCCACATCGGGCTCCCTGCAGGAAGCCTGCTTCTCCCTCTGCCTGGGTCTCTGCCTCTCTGTGGGTCTCTCATGAATAAATAAATAAAATCTTAAAAAAAAAAATACGTAACCTAATGACAGTTTTGGCCTCTCCCGGGAAGGCAACCTTTAAGCAGCCAATCTGGAATTACCTGGTCAACACTAGCGCGGTAACCCCCCTGGCCCCCATCCCACCCCCACAGGTAGATGACCTAAGCCTGAAACAGTCCACTCCCTGCCAACAAACTTCCATTTTCTGCACATCTCTGCCTGTGAAACCTTCCCTTTTCTGTAGCTCTCTGGAGCATATTTCTTTTTGCTAGATGGGATGCTGCTCCAACCAAGAATCAGTGGATAAAGCCAACGTGGTCTTTAAATTTACTCAGCTGAATTTTGCTTTTAAACAGCACAAACCTATCAGAGATTAGAAGCTTCCCACCTTGCAGGATGGAGGGAGAGAAAAAAAAAATCCTTTATGGAGTTAAAGGCACCTCCAAGATGCTCTTATTTCCAAATCTTCCTTCTATGGAGAAGGAAAAGGAGACTCAGGGAAGCTAAGTAATGTGGCCAAGGTCACCCAGACTTAACTATCAAAGTTGAGGCCCAGCCTTCTGCAAGGTCAGAAGGATAGAGTCCTGCTCCTGGTGTGCTCAGGGGACTTTCAGGGCCTTGGGCTCAGTCCTGGCTGGTCACCTATTCAGTTATTCAATCTCTCTCTCTCTCTCTCTCTCTCTCTCTCACACACACACACACACACACACACACACACACACACACACACACCAGCAAGCTCTCCAGTCCCTTCACAGGAGCAGGGCACAACCTTCTCACCTGTGCAACAAACCGCTTTCTCCCTGCCCTGGAGCAGTTTCGCCCACAATCACTCGGGGAGGGGGTCCTGCAGAATTAATTTCCCATTGTAGCTGCCTAACGACCTCTAATTGCATAGCCGGAGGCTTACACATTAATGTGGGCAAAACCAGCCATAAATTTAAAAGGGCGATTTCCTTCCCACTGTCCACCTCTGCCTGCCTTTCAATAAATCACTCACCTAAAATGGCAGAGTGGCAAAGCCCAGGGCCAGAGGTCAAGGGGGCCCTCCCCTAGCTGGATCCCTCATTAACATTTAGCAGAGCCTGCCCAGAATGTTCTGAAGAACTCCCAGGGAATGCCCAGAGCGCTCAGGAAGTGGCAGAAACAACTCATGGAGGCAACAGTCAGGATGGAGGATATTTAGGCAGACCTCTCCAGAGAAAATGAGATGTACTCAGCACAGAACACTTGCTGCCCTGGGTGCACGTCGCAGGAGCTGTGGGCACAGGGCACTCCCTGGCTCCAGACACTGCCAAGGGAGCCCGCGAGCCACGATCCATAACCACGGGTGCACCGACACAGATGAGCACCAGAGCAGAGCCCCAGGGAACCCCCACCAGTTTTGTCTTGGTGGTGGGGGGTGGCGGGAGTTGGGAGGGTCCCAGAGTGATGCTCGAAGACGGATCATTCTGCTACAATTTCCTGGGCCATGGAAAGTGTCCTGTTCAAATACTGATTTGAAATTCACTATGGACTCTAAATTCATTATAAGTCAACGGACTTATTTCCATATACATGAGAGGCCACCAGGCCTGGAGGCGGTCAGCCCAGGGTTAAGCCTGGCTCCAACCCCATTCAGCCAGCATCCCCGGGCCTCACGTACTCACCTCTTCTGTAAAACCTGGACTTGGGGTTTGGCACAATGTCAGCACAGACTTAGGTGTGGTAAGGAAGGTCTTGTTATCTACTGCCACTGGGTTGGTTGTTTGTTTGTTTGTTTGTTTGTTTGTTTGTTGAGAGACTGGACAGATGTCAGGCCCCCTATGGAAGGTACCAGACATGGAGAGGGGGCTGATGTGAGGCCAGGCCGAGAGAGGTGCAGAGACCCGAATCGCTCCAATGACAGGGATATCTGCTGTTACCAAGTGTGCTCCATGGAGGCAGAGCAAGTTAGAAGGCACAGGGCAGGGAACAGGGAGAAAAGAGGAAGGAAGAAAGGCCTCAAGAGGAAGCAAAGGGCTTGATGGGAGCCTGTGGTGAGATCATCTGGTACAAAGGGAGGGAGGGAGGCGGGCTGCTGGGGTTCTAGGCTTGACCCAGCTACTCTCCAGCTGTGTGACCCTGGGCAAGTGACTTGGCCTCTCTGTGCTCAGCACTCAGACCAGGGCTTCGCCCACGGGGAGGGCTCAGTCACTGCTCAGTAACTCACGGCAGCAGGCTGGCATGGCTCTGGGCAACACCCTGCAGGATGTGGGGCTGCTGATGGTTTTACAGCAGGAAACAGGTGGTAGGCAGAGGTGAGGAGGAGGGAAGAGAAGCAGGAAGGAGTTTAAGCTCTGGGCCAGAGGCTGAAGGAAAGGAAGAAGCAGAGGCCTGGCAACCACCCCAGCTCCACATGCTCACCGGCACGTGGACCCCATGGAAGGCTTCATCAAGAGGTGCCAGAGCTGGCAGCTGTGGCCAGTGTCTGCCATCTTTGCAGGAAGATGTGTGGGAAAAACCAAACCTGCAAAACTGGGCATGAGGGGAGTCCTGCTGCAGGGCCATATTCTCCCCCCAACCCCAATGCAGCCTCCAGCAGGAAGGCAGGCCACAATCTAAGTTTAGAAACCCCCGGGGCCTGCCCTCCGCCACCCAAATTCTCTGGACAAGGCTAAAACCTACTGGTGACCTAACTCTGCTTCCTTTCTCTATTAACCCTCTTGTCTATACCTCTGTGGCTCCGAATCATAGGATGCTTGTAACACATCAATGCTCAGTGTAAACTGTGGTCCCCAGCCAAATCTAGAACAGTCAACCACAGAGGTGAAGACACAGATTCTGGGGTCCACGCACCTGGGTTCAAATCCTGACTCCACCACACACCAGCTGGGTGATCATGAGCAAGTCACTTAATTTTTCTGTGCCTCAATTATCCGTACAAAGGGAACAGTAGTCCTGCTCCTTATGGTTTTCTCAAGGGTTGACTACATGGAAAACAGAGCAGCTTGGCACACAGAAAGAGCTACTGTAAGCACAAAAGACGCCGTCTTGAAACTATGGCACGAATGTCCAGATACCAAAGATTTCTCTATTTCTCCAGCAAGGCACCTGAGCTGCTAGACTCAACTTGCCTCAAATGTCATTCCACCCCCATTTCCCTCCCGCTCCCCTGGCTTTCCAGGAGACTACCAGGGAAGCTGGCTGGAGAGGAGAGGAAGAAATGAAGCTAACTGGGTACCTTCTGTCTTCCTGGCCCTGTGTTAGGATTTATGCACAAAATCTCATTTAAGCTTCAAGAGGAGACCCATAACACAGATGGATGCCATTCTCCCCACTTTAATGAGGGATAACCTGAGGCTCAGAGAGCTGACATGACTCACACAGGGTCAGTGGCAAAGCCAGCATCTGAACTCTGCTCCAAAGCTTATTTCTCTTTTAAAACAAATACTAGGAGAAGGAAGAAAGGGCAGTGATGACAGCTAGTTTTCCTTGAGCACTTACTCTGAATGCCTCCCACGTGACAACTCATCAGTCCTCAAATCAACCCTCCGAGGTGGTTGCTGGGACTACTCCCATTTTACAGATGAGAAAGCCAAGGTTAAAAAAAAAAAAAAAAGAAAGCCAAGGTTAGGCAATCTACCCAAGACAGTGTAATTGGAAGTGGTAACGGTGGTGTTCTCGTAAGCTGTTCACTATTTCAAATTAAAACTTCCTGGTAGAGGGTGTTTTTCCTGGAATATCCCCTTCTCTTCTCTCTCCTCCAACTTACCAGGTTCACACCTCGTCTTGAAAATGCAGCTCAGAAACCCCTTCTGCCAGGCGGTCTCTCCAGAGCCCCTACTTGCTCCAAGGGCAGGCAGAGGTCATAGCCTTAACTCTGGGCCCTTGCACCTAGAGGGGGGCCTTCCTCCTGCTCCAAGCTCCACAGGTAGGGCACAAAGATGACAGCTGAGCTCAGAAGTCCTATCCATGCATCTCTAATGAGCCCTCAAGAGCTCATAGCAGAAACACATTTTAATGCAAGTGGCTGCTTCCCTTTCACATCCACAGCTGGGGAGACAGCCAGGGATTTAGCTACAGAATGGAGCTCACGCCCTTCTCACAGAGCTAAAACCCAAAAGAAAGAGAGGCACAGGTGCTCTGACTCTCCAGCTCCTGTAGGATGGACCTTCCTTCTTGGCCAATTCTGAGAGCACAGCCAGGACGGTATTAACTACCCGTACTCAGCAAATGCATAAAGGCCCTTAGGTGTCCTACAATCAGGGTGACCACAGTTTAGGGACATTGATTGGAATGCACAGAGCCTAGGAAGGAAACAGAATGGAACAGCAGAACCTGAGAATGTCCCAGGACTGCAGCAAAGGAGGGAGGGTGGCTTTGGGGAGCAAGAGGGTCTGCAGGGGGCCAGGAGGTTGAAAGGCACATTGGTGGCCCTCAGCCATCCCTGGGGACAGCCCCTGCTTTGTGCACAAGAATGTCATTAGGCTAGCAGTCGCCGGGAGATGCATACCCCCATAAGTGCACTACACACACTCTTCTTTATTTGTAGAAAGGATGCAGAAAAGGGATGCTACCAGGAAAAAAAAAAGTTCCAGAATCAAACACTCCACCGTCCTAATGCCATCGAATCCCTCAGGGGCAAACCCCTCCAGAACAGAACTGCCCAAAAGAACTTTCTACATGACAGAAATGTTCTATAATCCACACACTCCGAAACGGTAGCCAAGAACCCCATGTGGCTCGTGAGTCTTGAAACTTCGCCAGTACAGCTGAGCAACTACATTCTTAAATTTTATCTGGCTTGAAGGAATTTAAACAGCCATGTGTGGCTAGTGAGGGCCGCCGCGTTGGACAGCGCAGCTCCAAGCCATGTTTAGAAAAAAAGATTAGAGCTTACATCTAGAAACCACGTCAGTTAGTAGGCCAGGCCTGTGCCAACATGCTGTCCTTTACTTAACAAATACTGAGTGCCTACTACATGCTAGCAATGGCACATTTCGTGTTCCCTCCTATATCATCACATCATCTCTAGTAAGAGAAATGCTATCATTATTGCCACCGTACCTAGGAGGAAACCGTAGTCACCAAGCTCGGTTAAGTGATGGGAGCCAGGGCCAGGAGTAGGTGGTACTAGAGCACCTGGGATTCCTTCCTCAGTGGTTGGCATAGATAACAGGTTTACTCTTCCCACCCGGACCTATGCTTGCTTTATTTTATTTTTATTTTTTTAAGATTTTATTTATTTATAAGAGAGACAAAGACAGATGCAGAGACATAGGCAGAGAGAGAAACAGGCTTCCCGCAGGGACCTGATGCAGGACTCGATCCCAGGACTCTGGAATCATGACCTGAGCCAAAGGCAGTTGCCCAATCACTGAGCCACCCAGGTGCCTCCCTATGCTGGCTTTAATAATTAGGTCTATGTTCCCTCCTACGTTCCCAAGGCTAATGGCAGTGGGACCTCCCCTGAAACAGTTTTAAGGACCTAAAAGATCCCATGAAGCACAATTTAAACAAGCCCTTCCAATAAGAAGTCCAATGAGAAGCATAAAAGGTACTAAAAGGGTGTGTAGGCAATGCTCAGTGCATACTTGTGTGAAGCTCTCCCTCAGAATTCACCAGCAACACCTGATGGATATCCTCTGGGGACTCCATGCTGCCAGAGCCTTATTTTCAAAATTCAGGAGAGAGAAGAGGCTGAGGCTTACCGCCCTCTAGCCGACACATTAGATTTTTAAGATTGGGCTAGAAGAAGTGCTGATCTGGAGCTAACAGAGATGGGCTAGATTTTAAGGTAGTGGTACTGGGTGACTTGGACCCTTAATAGTTCCTATTTAACATAAGAAACTCGATCAGAAAAGTCACACAGGATGCCAAACTGGAGACGGCTGGCTTCCAAGAGAGTGTTACCATTCAAAGCCCCATGTGTTCCCTATGAAAAGGTAAAGTTATTATCAGGGTCTTAGGGAGGGCAGTAATTTACAGATTAAAAAAAAAAATCACTGGCAAGAAAAACTGGACTCAACCTTGAATGGAGGTTCAGCCCGGCAAAAGAAAATAAAAAGGAAATCAAAACAAAACCTCTATTATGCAGCGAAGAAACTGATCAATGCTTGTCAACCTCATCCATCTGGCTGGTTTCAAAATATTACCTGTCACAAACAAAAAAGAAAACTCATGGGTTTGCAAGGTGGCCAGTGTTTAGGATGCATTAAAGGTGGCCTTCAAAAGCAATCTGACTGGGTTTTGGTTTTGCTACAGTTAAGAGTCTGAGAAATACAAAACCTACCATAAATGTGTCAGGGAATATTGGCAAATGTTTTTAAAAGCTGTAATTTGTCAAGGAAATGGTGTGGGTACCCATCTGACTCTTTGTTCTAAAACAAACAAGAAAAGTACGAAGAAACATCAGGAGAAGCAGTCCTCTGAGGGTCTCTAGGCTCCCACACATCCTACTAGGTGTGCCAAGAACACAAGGTAAGAGAAAAGGCTGGGGCTTACCCTCATCTAGCAGACATGTTAGATGCCTGATGTTTAATATCAGGCTTGTGGAAGTAAACAGTACCCATCTGGTAGCTAACGCAGGTGGGCTAGATTCATAACCCAAACATTTCTCAGTGAGCAACCATAAGGAATGAGACAACTCTATCCTCTGGACAAAGAGTAGGGTTGCTTACTGCTTGCTATAAAAGCAGTGGATCCTCCAAATTTCGTATTCCTCTCCGGCACAGGACTTCCTGCATACCTGACATACATCTGCACCTTCAGCATCACCTCTGTGGTACTTACAGGGCAAAGGGAATAGTCACAACATGCTGATGACTGTGCAGGAGTCACAAAGTCCTTTATCTGACCCAGGAGTCTCATCCCCTGAGCACGCATGACCTAACAATGGGCCAAGTGTTTAACTTAAAATAAGATTGAATTATAGACTCAACAAGCAGCTGCAAGGCAAGCTAGTGATCATCTGAAGAAGTCATAAATCTAAGGACACGGGTACACAGTAGCGACACCTTTAGCATAACTGCCCAAGGGCTATGACTTCTTTACTCGTAAAACCAAAAAAAAAAAAAAAAATCAAACTCTGGAAATTCTAAAACAATATAATGTGGTATAGGAGAGTGGATACCTGAATCCAAATTCCGGTCTGCCACTCACTAGGTCTGAGACTCTGGGCAAGGTACCTAACCAGTTACCCTCTGCCTTGGCTTTCTCATCTACAGAATAGCGACAAAATACATACCATAGGCACGATGATTATGAGAATCACTGAAAGAGTTTATGTAAAGCACAGTGCAGAGAACAGTGTAAATGCCACATATTTGCTGTTATTACCACCAGCTCTGAAAAGCAAATGATTTCATACATCTTTACATAATGCCAATTATAATGCTAATTCTTTATATAGCAATATTCCTTCATAGGATACACTGTCCAGTGACAAAGCCAGGTGGGAAAAATGCATATAATAACCTACTTTTATAAAGAAAAGGGAGATGTTAATATATATATGTATTTGGTAACATTTTTAGGACAAAGATAAAACTAAAAACTGGAAGAAAAATGGCTGTGTCCAAGGTGTGGGAGGGAATAACAGTGACAGGTTTGGAAGCCAGAATTCTCAGAACATTCCTATTTTGTAGATGTGACTTTGACACCATGTAAATAGTTTACATAATTATCAAACAAAATTGTATCTCTACATTTAAAAAGTAATCTCTAAAAATCAAAAACAAAATGGAATACATTTCATTGTTCATTGAATTAGAGTCCCAACCACATACAGAAAAGCCATTTTCAATAACATTTAAACAGTAATTTATGTATCCCTAAGAGGATACACTTTAAGGATAACACTAAAAAAAAAAAAAATGAAATTAAAAAAAAGACCTCAAGTTGTTTTTTGGTAATCATATAATACTCTTCCTGCTTTTTTTCAAATTCTACCTACAGGTAATAAAATACTTCAAATGAGGAACTTTCTCTCAATAGACTTACAAAAGAAGAAAAACAGAATTTTAATGTCCCCACTATTTAGAGGCCATGACCATGAGCACTGTCAACACTACAAAAAGAGAAAGCCAGATCTTATGTGTCTCATTAATAGAAATAAACATCGCCTATGAAGTTCTTGCCTCCCCCCGCAAAAAAAAAAAAAAATATATTGATGCTGAATCTTATCAGTCCCCTAGAGCTAACAACTAATTTACAAAAAAATGCAGGTGGAGGACTGAAGAACATGTTAAAAAGCACCATCCCAACTGCACAAAACTGTAGGATAAATGATTCCATTTCTTTAACCTGGCAGAAAGAGAGAGAGAAAAACCCAGAGATTAAAAGGGACCTAAGAGACAAAGCAACTCATTGCAAAGCATGGAGCTTTTTAGATCTAATTAAGTGTGGTGTTTTGGGAAGGCAATTGGAGGAATCCAAACACTGATTACACAGTTGTTAATATTAAATTATCATTAGAGCTTAAAGGGAGACTGGGTACAGGTACAGACAAGAAAGGCCATGAGTTGGTCACAACTGCTGATGATCACACTGAGGTTCATTCAACTATCCTTTCCACTTTTGTGTTTCAAATTTCCCATAATAAAAAATCAATTATTCCACAAAACCTCAGCGTTGGACCAGACACAATCAGTAGATACTACGTTCAACAGTGATCACTTCCTAAAAGATGACAGACTTTAGACAAGTAACTAACTCTGCTGAGCCTCAGTCTCCTACTCTGCAAAATGGTCATGATGCAGAGGAAAGGAGAAGACTCATTTCTGAGTGCCTGGCACATGGTGTGCACTCGCCCAGTGGAGGCTTCCCACCACCCACGGCTTTCTAAGGCAACAGCACAACAGGCAGCAAGCTACCGGACCAACTCTTCCACCGCAACTTTAAAAACCTACTTAGTGCTCGTGCATTACTTGTTTATAATCATCTCCAGCAGGAACGAAATGTATTCTTAAAAGAATATGCTTGTGTTCTGTGTGAGGAATAGCAAATCCCACCAATGGCACAACCTCACTCACACACACACACACACACACACACACACACACACGGCTAGGTGGTCGCTTTCAGGTCAGCCCTATGTGATTCATAGGAAGTAAAGACCATCTCCCCAGCTGCAAGGCTTACAAGTTTTGAAAGCCCTTTCCCCAGACATCCAGACTGCCAGTTCAAAGACATCACCTTCCTTTCTGAGCCTGGGCGATAGGCTTTGTCATGTTACTTCCTTGACCAGATGATGCATCACATCAAGGAATAGCATTTGACACCTACGAAAGACAGAGTTTACACAAGTCCTTGCTTTGAGAACACGCAGAACATGGTTTCCTTTCTCTAACAGCAGCTATAGTTTGGAAGACAGTGTGTCTCTTTGCAAGGCACTGAGTCATTACTCACACTTGTAAAATATTCCTGAGCACATTTGGTGAATATTTTCCAACTCAACATATACAAATGCATGTGTAGGTTCCTATCAGCCTGGTGTCTCATCCTGCCCTCCCGTGTTTCAAGCTCTTAGATTTCATGATAGTTTCACGTAGAGCTTGCTGGGAAGCAGAGGAACACATCCCTTGGAGAAAGAAACCCCACCCCCACCCCAACCCACCTCAAGTTTCCATACTGTCCCTTACTGGGCCAGTTACCCAATCTCTGTGTTTTAATCTCCTTCCATAAAACGTAGACAAGAAAACCTAAGAGATTGCTTGGAGAATCACACCAGATAATATACGTAGAGAACTCTACCCAGCCTCTGGCCCACAGAACATGTTGCATAAATGTCTGCTGATATTACTAGTCTTATGGGCTAGGTCTGATCCATCTGTGTATCCCCAGCACCGTGCACTGGGACTGACCCATGGTCAGCTCCCAGGATTTGTTAAGTCAATGCACAAATGCTATGTAAACAATTAAATTAAGTAGGTCTCTGTTAAAAAGGAGTCAACTGGGATCCCTGGGTGGCGCAGCGGTTTAGCGCCTGCCTTTGGCCCAGGGCGTGATCCTGGAGACCCCGGATCGAATCCCACGTCGGGCTCCCGGTGCATGGAGCCTGCTTCTCCCTCTGCCTATGTCTCTGCCTCTCTCTCTCTCTCTCTCTCTCTCTCTCTCTCTCGTGTTGTGTGTGTGTGTGACTATCATAAATAAATAAAAATTTTTTAAAAAAAAGGAGTCAACTTATTTTAAGTCTCTCGAAGATGTACAGTACTATTATCTTAAAAATGTGCATTATTTTAATATACATAACCATATTTCATTACCCACTGGGCATATAATGAAACCCAGTTAAATTCCATGCAGAGGCTTTGGAACTCCTGTAACAAAGGTTCCAGAACAACATGAATCTCTTCAGGTTTGTAAACGTTCAGAGCCTGCTCTGAAGCTTCGCGGTGGACAGCTTGGACATAGGTCAGATTAAGCTTAAGCATCAAAGGTAGACACACTCCTCCTAGGGAGAGGTAAGGAGGGCCTGACCTGGGGGTACTGAAGGGGAATGAAGAGAGGATGGGCCCAGACACCAGAGACCTCCAGAAGCCATGATCAGTAAGAGGTGGTGGCTTATTTTTAAGTGCAAGGAGTAAAAGGACACAGTGAATCTATGACAAAGCTAACTCAGGAGAAAACTTAAGGAGGTGAATTTTGGACTTATGGAGCTCAATACCATCTTAGGACACCCAAGTGGAGAGCTGTCTCTTAACGAGCCAGAAATACACTGCACGCAGATGTTGAGCAGCACTACTCACCACTGCCAAGTGGTGGAAGCAATCCAAATGTCCACGGAGGAATAGACAGATCAACAAAATGTGGTATGGACACACAAAGGATAAGATTTAGCCTTTAAAAAGGAAGAAAATTGTGACCCGTGCTGCAACAGGAATAGACCTTGAGAAATCAGCCAGTCACCAGAGAACAAAAACTGTAGGATTCCACCTAGAAGAGGTAACTAGAATAGTCAGACCCCACAAAGACAAAGAGCACAACAGGGCTGCCAGGGTCGGGGTGCACAGTTTGAGTTCTGTAAGATGAGGGAGTTCTGGAGGGCTGCCACACAACAGTATGAATACAGGTAACTCTACTAAACAGTATATTTTGTAAATGGGTAAGATGGTGAATTTTAGGTTATTTTGTTTTTACCATAATTTTAAAAAAAGGAAGCTGAAAATAGGGATCTGGAGTCATGAGCCGGAGGAGCACCATCTCCCAACCTCCCCTCTGCACTGACATTCCTTTTTTTTTTTAAGATTTTATTTATTCATGAGAGGGGGGGGGGCAGAGACACAGACAGAGGGAGAAGCAGGCTCCATGCAGGGAGCCTGATGTGGGACTCGATCCTAGGACTCCAGGATCGTGTCCTGGGCTGAAGGCAGGCACCAAACCGCTGAGCCACCCATGGATCCCCTGCACTGACATTCCTAATTGAACACCTGGTGGCTCGTTCCCAGGATCTGCCCTCTGAGCCCGCCCTACACTCCCCCAGGTGGACCAACAGGAGACAGTCATTTGTCTGCAGGCCACCTAAACAAGCTCACAGGGCAGTGTGGATTAAGGAGATCTGCTAGGAAGAGTGTACAGCTACTTGGACATCCCGGTACAGGACAAGGAA
This sequence comes from Nyctereutes procyonoides, assembly GCF_905146905.1. NCBI lineage: Eukaryota > Metazoa > Chordata > Mammalia > Carnivora > Canidae > Nyctereutes > Nyctereutes procyonoides. The sequence continues at coordinate 43,940,440 of NW_026575047.1, read as the reverse complement.
ACATGAGGAGGTCTCTGCCACCATCTGATCCACCAGGTCACCACTCCTCCTGTTGCCAGTTCATTTCCATGGATCTTCTACTCTGGAAGGTCTTTGGGACACCATAGGATTGGCCAGACAGGCTGCTGATAGTTTCCCCACGATAAAAGGCCTTGGGCATCACAGTATTCCAGCCCACTGGTCTCTGCTCGTTCTTTCATCTTCCTATCTCTCCTGTTCCTCCAAGATCCACAAAGCCTTTTTTATTCTACCTTTTTACCATTTTCGTCCCAGCTGTAGCCTAGTGGGAGAGAAGATCACTCTTGCCTTGCAGAGCAAAGCCAGCCAGCTTGGCCACACCTGGGAGTGAAAAACCCCAAGTCCAAGCTGTGTAAGAGCAATGACTGTACACCAATTAAAGGCTACAGGGCCCAGAAAGTAAACAAAACTGTCTGGTGAGTGTCTGTCACCTTACTACAGGGAGACTGTGAAAACATCTCTCGTGGCTTTTGTCATAGGAACAAAGCTTTATCTGATAAGAGTTTTCAAATTTCCCACAAAGAAGCCAGGCCCTAAGCACCATACACCCATCAACCTCCCCTGGCCTAGATTCTCAATACCCATTTCATACTTTACTGTAAGAATCAGGAACATTTCCAGGTATTTGGTATAGCAGAGAGAGACAGGGAGAGAAACATGAATGTAAATAAGGAGTAGTTGAGGCTCAGTTGGTTAAGAATCAGACTTTTGGTTTTAGCTTAGTTCATGATCTCAGTGTCCTGCGATCAAGCCCCACGTCAGGCTCTATGCTCAGCATGGAGTCTGCCTGGGACTCTCCCTTACCCTCTGTCCCTCCCCTACCATGTGCATGCACTTTCTCTAAAATAATTAAAACCGTTAAAAAAAAAATGAAGTCGCTGAGTGAGGGCACATTTGATACTAAGTAGGGTATGCTTGGAGTCCTCTGTTATGCTGGTGGGGCACAGCAGTGTCGAAGGACAAAGGAAGGGAGCATATGGTGGAAAACACATGCCCTTTGGGATGCTAAAGATGAGGATTACCAGCCGGGCCTTGCCACTCACTAGCTGTAGGACCCTGGACAAGTTGCCTGACCTCCTCTGCCTCAGTTTGTTTGTGTGCACAACAAAAACAGCAACTCCAGTCTCCCTGGGCTTTAGGAGAAGGGAGCAAGACCACGGGCAGAGCACCCATCCTCTAGGTGTCATACAGCAAGACGCCATAGAGACCTAGTGAGCCCAGTGTTGTTAAAGTCCTTATTCAAACCCACATGTGCTTTACGCACTAGTCCAAATAAGCAGACAGCTGTTAATTGTTCTTTGTGACCACAATGACTCCTAAAATTAATCACTTGCTCACCACCACTAACAAGGTGGATATTAAAAAATAAAAGTACTGATACAGGAGACATTTTGTTCTCCTGCCACCCCCTTGGCTTTTGAATTTTGCCCTCAGCCCCAGATTCATAGGTATTAATGCATGCTTAAGCTAATTCAATTGATCGGGTTGGATCAAGGCAAGGTTCTCCCCGTCCCCTGCCCCATGATACCAATGTACAGACTGGGTAGGTGAAATAATTTAGATCTAATAATAGACACCAATGGGTTTCACAAGGTTCCGAGTGTCCATACACAATTTTAGAATCTATCAGATCCTTGCTGTGCTAATGAGACCTCTTGCTGAGAATCCAAATTCCCTTTGTAAACTTCATCAGCAACCCACAAGGCAGGTGGACCAACATGTGTCTTATTGGTAATGCCTTGGGCAGAAAGGGAGGCACTGGGAAATCACATCCACTTGTGCTCAGAACATTAGATTGAAAGTATGTCTCCCCCAAGCCCTTCCCCCAATCCCATACCTGAAATAAGAGGCAATGGGAATTGGTAAAGATAGAAAGGGGGTTAAGTGCAGCAGTGATCCCAAAAAGCATGGGATAAAACATTCTGCCCATACAAATTTAACCAAGTTCATCCATGTCCCCAGATGATTTTTTGGGGTCTCTCAGAACTTTTTTCCTACTGGTCTGTTTTTAATTGCCCCCATAGAATTGTTCTTTGTAAGAACACATGGAAAGTTTTGACTTCGAGAGTTCAGATTCCATTAATGAACTGAGTACATTTTTAAAATGTTTTTGCCTTTAGAGAAAAAGAAAGTTGATTTTCCTATCGGTGCATCAGTTCAAACCAGCACAGAAAATTTGCTGAATATTACCCAAAACACCCACAGTTAGGCTGAAAGAAGGGATGGAAAATTTTAGCCCCAAAGGAATTTGGGGGAGGGGGTGGAAAGGGAGGAACAGGAGGAGGAGGAAGGCTGAGAGGATGTCTCCAGAGTCATGCGAACACATTTTGACTTTTCACCCACATTGCCTGAGTGATGCTCCAAGTGCTTCCTGTTGGAATTACAGCGGCTCCCCAGGGAGCAGATCAAGTTGACAGCTGAGCAGTGAACAACATTCCATCTCACTCTGTACAGCCCATCACCTCAACTATCTTTATTTCACTTATGTCCAGTTGCTCATCATTGGGGTCTGCCCCACATAAGGGCTTTGTGTGGCCTTAACCTTTTTTGGGTCATGAACCCCTTTCTTGGAATAGCCAGTGAAAGCCTCCCCACAGGAGTACACCCACCTCTCTGTATAATTTTAGAAGGTCATGGATCCCTCCCCCAAAAAGCACTCTCAGGAAGCTTTGGGTTCAAGCAGCCCAGTTATGTAGCCTCCGATTTCTCTTCACACTCTTAAGGCAAATTCCTGAACCCCAGCTCTAAAAACTACACCTAATTTTTTTTGGAGTCCCCCTTAGCCACCTAACACTTTTGTGTGTTCAGATTTTCAGCTGCATGTCAGCAAAAATAAGAATGTGCACACACACACACACACACACACACACAAAGCGCTTGGCAGGACTGAAACAGCAAAGCCAAGTCACAAAGGGAGCATACTCATTTAGCGTCTTCACTCCTGACAATATGACATCACAGGGAGTTAAGGTAGCTTTGGCGATATCAGTCCAGTACAGGAGCCAGGGCTGCTTAGGTGTCTTCCATTCAATAAACAGCACCACTGAATAATAAGGTGATATGCTGGACGCTCTCCTGCCCACATACACGACTTGCCATTCAACACTTCCTGCTCCCGCACAAAGCCTGCTTGCCAACCAGTTATTTTTAAACACTTTGTTTGTTGTGGGGTGGTTAGGGAGAAAGAAAGCAGAAAGGGCATCACTTTTGGCCTCGAGGTCCCTTTCCTGGAACTTAAATGCTATGAAATAATGAAAAGATAAATCAGAACTTCCAACGCAACCCTTTTTATTGAATGCATAGGGTCAGGAGTTTTTCAGTTCTTTAGGGGGCCATGGGTGAACAGCTTGGCATCATAAAAGAGCTAGCTCTGCGATCAGAGGACAACTGCTCTACATGTGTTTCCTTGCCCAGGAACACGGTCTTTGTCGGAAGGTGTGTGGTCAGATCTGAAGAGGAAAGCAATCCATCTAACTCTTCCGTGACCTGACACGGCATCCAAGCCTCTGGGCTGCAAATGTTGTAAAGGACAATTTATGTGTTCAAGTCACTGGGATTCCAAGAGCTAGATGCTCGATTTAGGCACAGGTGGATCTGAGGAGCCCTCTTGCCTTCTCTTCCCCCAGTCTGCCTTCCTTTGTGCAGTCTTCACGCCTAGGTCCAGATCTCTGCACAGAGCCGCAACGACAGACCTTGGCCTCTCTGCTCACTGAGTGCTTATAGCTAGCAGTCCTGGAAAAGCAAGTGACCTCTCTGTCACTGAGTCCTTTTGTCCCACCTCATGGTAGACTCTGGTTGTCACACTCCTTGGGCCAATCCCTGTACATGAGAGCCCTATCCTGTATTACAGTTGGCCATGCCTGGACCATATGATTCACATCTGCAGCCTAGGAGAACCACCTTGGGGAAAAGCAGTTTTCCATCACAAAAAAACAAGGTGTGGGACAGGGAAAAAGCAAATGTCCACAACAACGACTCTGACGTAAGACCTTTCAGCACAAGAATCCTCTACAAAGGGGCACCTGGGTGGCTCAGTGATTGAGCATCTGCCTTTGGCTCAGGTCCTGAGATGGAGTCCCACATGGGGCTCCCTCAAGGAGCCTGTTTCTCCCTCTGCCTGTGTATCTCTGATGAATAAATAAAATTCTAGAGAAAAAAATTCCTCCAGCAAGGAAGAGCTCACTTCCCACTAAAGAGGAAGGCCATTAACTTCTAATGCCAGTGTTAAGAGCAGCAAATCACAACTCTCCACAGAAACCAAACCCTTCACACAGCTGCTCTCACTCAAGGCTTCTTGCAGGTGAACAGAAGAAAAAAAAAAAAAAGGAGATAAAGCCAAGATTATTCTAGATAAGAAGGAAATAGTCTACAAATAAAGAATATGCATGCTATTCAGGAAAATAGCTCAGAAGCTTTTATATTTAAGAACAATGCCTGTGTTACAGTTGAAAAGAAAAACAAAATGAGTCTGCTTTCACTAGTCAGGTGCAGTAAGAGGCTGGCAGTAAAGAAATAATGAGGCTTTGGAGTGCGGAAAGAGGGACCACCCCCTCATCCCCTGCATCTTTCACCCTCCCCGAGAATCTTCTCTAGCGGAGTCTGGGCCTCTCTGGTCTTACACCTGGTCTATCAAAACCTTGAATACTAGCTTCTAAAATCACTCAGCAAAGATGCTCACACACACAGGAAACATCCACAGGCCCCAACAACCCTAAGACAGTACTGGTTTCTGTATTCCAACACTCCCTTCAGGAAACTGAGTGGCACTTATCTTCATCCAGACATGCTTGCCTTGGAAGAACGGTTCCACATCTTTTCCACTCTGGGATTCCCAGTCTAATGAGGCAAGAGGCCGAGCCTCAGCCAGACTAGCACCCCGAGAGGCTCTGGAGCAGACATCCACTCTGCTCCATTCTACCACTGTGCCCTGTGCAAGAGCCCTCCTTCCCCTCCCCAACCCAATGCCCATACCACCTGGAATCACAGTAGAGGACACTATTTATTCTGGCTGTGGCATCCATATGTGCAACTGCTCTTCTTACCACCCTGTTTCCTTTCTTGTTTCATTTTTTCACCATTCAAAAGGTGAATGCAATTTGAAGAGCGAAGAGTCCAAGACGGCAAGCCACCGACATGTTTGAGCTGGCTTACATGTTGTTGACTCACACAGGGTTTTTTGGAAGGGATCCCAAAGAGCTGGCACTTTAGTCCACTTATAAATACAGATTTCCAGTCACTCTTAAAAATCAGAAAGTTTGGCAAGATGGACTTTGCATTCCCAGGGAAACAAATGGCAGGGGATGAAGCGAGAACCCCTGGATCCTCAGCCTCCATATAGTCTGCTCTTTGTCATTTGCAAGGTGAGCCCCTGCAGCAGTTAAGACTGCTTCCCTGAGTGGGGTCTGGGGGGCTCAGTTGGTTAAGTGTCTGCCTTCAGCTCAGGTCATGGTCTCGGGGTCCTGGATCGAGTCCCGCATCGGGCTTCCTACTCAGAGAGGAGCCTGCTTCTCCCTTCTCCCTCTGCCTGCTGCTCACCCTGCTTATGTTCTCTTGCTGTCAAATAAATAAATAAAATATTTTTTAAAAAGCCAAGGTTGCACCCCTGATCAGCAGATGTGGGAGAGGGCTGCAGAACAAAGGCATCAACATTCCTGGCTGGCCCAAAGCCTCTTTCAGGACATGCTTCTGCCTCACGTATTTTGGAAAAAGTCACAGCAAGACCCAAGGGCTGCTTTTCTAGCTCACCTTGAATCATCTACAGGAACCTGAGCTTTTAAAGTTTTCAGCAGATGTGAATGTGGCTATCGCCACAAAGATGTTCATCACTCAAATGTCCAACATTTCCAGATTAACACCCTGCAGTTACCATAATTAATACATTAATTTCACATATAACTGATTAATAAATTTACAATACATCAATTAAAAGTAGGTGTACATATAGCATTGTATATGTTTTTAGTTAAGACCAAAGAAAAAGGCTGGAGTATACCTAAAGACTGACGACTTTCTATAGGTACCTGGATTAGAAATTATTTGTCTTATTATATTTTGGGTTTTTCCAGCTTTCCTAAAATGAGAATACATTCTTTTGAAGAACTGAGCCAACATTAAGAAGCAAATTAGGAAGCAATGTGTCGAAACCCAGAGAGCTAACCAGTATATCACATCGTGGCAATGGCCGTACTCTAGAGTGTCCCTGACTTAACATGGAGCAGATCACCTGCTGCCTGGGGCCCTGCTAGCACTTTACATACTTTGAGATGAGCCACAGGAAGGGGTCTGCAGGCTAAGAAGAGCCCTGCTGATTTAATTCAGGACTGAAGAGGTTGCTATTCTTAGATCCACTAGATGGATTCTGTCCCATGCTGAAAATCAGGATCCAACTACCCTGGTCAAGAGACCTGCCTGTGTATTTCAAATAAGTCACTCATTCTCACCTCCTTTCTACATCAGAAATGGTAAGGATAGGACCATAAAAATGAACAGGACAGTGTTTATCAATCTCCACCGTGAACAAGATCCTAATACAAAGGATACAGAGGCAAAGCCTTGCAAGGTAGATCCCAGCCTCATTTTACTGCTTAGGAAGCAGGTTCTAGTCAACTGGAAAGGTGTCCAAAATCCTGGTGGCAGGTCTGTGGGGGAGCCAGGATTTGAATCTCAAAACTGTCAGACTCCAGAGCCCACGCTGGGAGTCTCGTCCAAGGTCACGCAGGCAGTGAGCACAGAAGTAATTCCATGAACCACGGGGCATGAATTATGAGCAGCTGAAAATGAACAAGAAGCATCTAGCAGCCCAGGCAATATGGAAGCACCAGATAAGAGCCACATGCACGTTTCCTAGCACGTTGCTAAAACACACTGAGAATGGCATGTGACCAGCAGCTGGGGAGAGGGGGTGGAACGGAGCCAAAACAAATTGACCAGTTTTACAGTGTCATTTATTTTAGAAAAAGAAATTAATGAGGGTAACTTCAATATCAATGAAGTTGCAAGACTGTAATGAGCTATGCTTGCTCCCATGAGGGAGAGCTTTTTAATTATTTTTTCAGACGAACTACAGTCACAGTGTATTTGATCCATACCCGACCCACACTCTTTGGAGAGTTAAAACACATTTTACCCAATGTCAAGTTAAAATAAAAACTCATCAGAAGCAAAATAACTCTGGGCTCCCAAGGCTCTGACGAGAAGTTTGGTTCTCTCTGGTTGCTGGCTGGTATCATAGTGACCTTTGCACTCAAACACTTGACAGATGAAATCTGAGAATAATTCCTCTTTGCATCAACTGGAACACAGAGGGCTCCACTGGGTTTCGATGTAAGTGATAAAAAATAAAACACAACAAGTTTGTGTGTAATACGTGTGCCGCCCGACTTGGGAGCAATTGCTCTGTGTGTTCGGGCAGTCTGCAAGGGCCCCCCGCGGGAAGCCTTCTGGAAAACTAGTTTTCCTCTAGCCAGCTGCCATTCTACCTAAAACTTCTCTCTCTCTCTCTTGATATCCTCCCTCTGTGTATGCACACATGGGCGTGCATGCATTACTGCTGCCTGTGTGTAGGTCCGCCAAACACACAAGACTCAAAATGATCTGGTTTCTGCATTTTGAAGACCTCCCACACACATAATAAAATTGCACGGAACTATATACATACACACACAGACAGACACACAAATAAGTGCATATAACACCGGTAAAATCTGAGTAAACTCCATGGACTGTACCAGTGTTAATTTCCTGGTTTTGATATTGTGCTAAATACAGTTAAGTGCCATGTTACCACTGGGGGAAACTGGATGGAGGGCATGGGGGACTTCTTTGTATTTTGCAGCGATTTAGGATTCTAGCATTATCTCAAAATGAGATACTGGGGCAGAATCAGAAGCAGCGTGTGTGAAGCTGTAAACAGACGAATTTCTAACACAACACAAGCACAATTACCTAATGGCTATCATGGTTCAAGAAGGGAATGAACATCCAGTTGTGGGGGTGGGGGGCAGTGCCCTGCATCGCTGAAGACAGGGAAGCAGAAGGCGGAATATACGACAGCTCTCATCTACACCCAGGTCTACTCGGAGCAGCAGGAGTTCCAGAACCCTGCCCTGGACTATTAGCCCGAACCACCCTTCCCTCTGCCTCCCAACTCCCCCATCTCAGGCTTTGACACACACTCCCCATTCTGATCCCACCCTCTCCCCTCGGCTGTGAGGCACACTGTGCTCTTCCCTCCTTGCCGGGCTCCTGTGATTTTTATTTCCTGAAGGCTTCATGCAGTCTTGTGCAATGTCCTGACTTGTACCTGACCCCTTGGACCATCCACCGGCCCTCCCCCCCGACAACCCCAGCCTTGTGACAGGCCCTAGACATACATGGGAAAACCTTCATCGTCAGACCCAGAGTCTGGCTCCATTCAGCTAAGTATTCTCAGGCAGGTCACTGCATCTCTCAGAATCCCTGTTCCTGTCTGCCTCATTAACAACTAGGAACCCTTTAAAAAAACACATGTCCAACAATAGAGGGCATTAAACATTACGGTAGAGATCTGCAAGAGAATGTTACATATGCAGTAGCAACACCACAGAAAAAATATTTGGTAACACATGGCAACGTGCATCAAATATTGAGAGATGCATTTATTATAAACACAAATTTTTTTAAAGATTTTTATTTATTTATTTATTCAGAGAGAGAGAGAGAGAGAGAGACAGGCAGAGGGAGAAGCAGACTCCATGCAGGAAGCCCGACGTGCGACTCAATCCCAGGTCTCCAGGATCACACCCCAGGCTGCAGACAGCACTAAACTGCTGCGCCACCGGGGCTGCCCTAAACACAATTTTTTAAAGATCTCTTTATTTTGGGAGAGGAGGGGGAGAGGGAAAGAGGGAAAGTCTCAAGCTGCCTCCACGCTGAGCAAAGAGCCAAACACGGGTCTCAATCTCAGGACCATGAGACCACAACCTGAGCTGAAACCAGGGGTCGGACGCTTTACCAACTGCACACCCCGGTACCCCTAAACACATTTTTGGTAGAAAAGCATACCAATGCGGTATGTGTGTGTGGGGGGGGGGAGATCTTAAAGCTAAGAGTAGTGATTCTTTATTCTTTCTCTGTACTTCCAAAGCTGTCAACAGTTGAAAAGTTATAATACTTTTCAACAAGGAATAAAGTTATTTTAAAAATCTATCACTCCCATTTCACCTTTTCCCTCAAACAGGACAAGGTTGCAACCAACTGACCCAGGAACCTAACAAAGGACACACTGAGTGAGTCCATTATATTATCCTACTTACTCTTGCCTACAATTGGACTTGCCAGGTTTTGAAATTGGGGAAACAGAACAGCTAAGAAAACTGAGCTAAGAGGAGGTTGTGTCATGGGCCAGAGGCTCACTGAGGAGACTCCCAAAAGGTCGACTCTTGGACCCTGGTCATGTGTCATTTCAGATGGTCTCCACTGCCACTCGGCCCCATCAGTCCCTCTAGGAGGAAAGGATGCCACGTGCCAGCCACAGGTCATTGTTTAGCTGCTCTGTGAGGCTTGGCTCCACACTGTACGGTAGGGAGAAGCCTGCCAGCAGAGACGTGTTCCCATTCAGCGGGTTTTGTCCCTGGTAATGAGCTCCCTTGGCTCCCTCCCCACACAGAGGGGCAGCTGCAGAATGGTGCCAGCCAGAGAAGCCCCTGGTGAATGGCCCATCAAGGAATTCAGGAGTTTGGCAGTGGCACGGCCACAACAGTCCAAAGCAAACAGTCACTTCAGAGGACAATATCGGCTTGACCTGAGATGGAATGCTTCAATTTCCCCTTCATTAGAGCGTCCACGACGTGGCCACAGGTGAGCCCCCAGGAGCGACTGGTGACTCAGAACATGCACAACTCAGGGGTAAGTCTCACCACCCTTGTCCTGTGGCTGAGCCTACATGGTCATCATCCCCTTTTCTGTGGACATTCACAGGAAAGGATCAGCTGTGAAGAAGTCTGTGTTTTACAAAGGCAGTATTTATCATCTTTTCCATCTCCAATCCACACTCACGTTTTAGGCATATGACCAGATGGTTGGGGGCCTCACTCTCTTCACCAGCTTTGTAGGAGCTGAAACCAGGGGACACACATGCTATTCCACCCTGGTGGGCACACATCTAGACAAACAGTTCCAGTGCCCATCCCTTCAGACTTTCCTCCTCTCTGCAGGCAATATATAAGGCCATAATTCATCTGTCCCATTCAGTAGGTTTCCCCATAGACATCCCAAAGCTTTAAGTGGCATTAAAGCCATTAGAGAAGATAAATGCTAAAATATTCTCATGATCACAAACATTGTTTTCAATGTCCTGTATGACAAATGAAGGAACCAGTTACACTCTGCATATACTGTGGTCTTCTTAGATTGTTCCTAGAGAATCCAAAGCATGCATGGGATAAGACCACCTACTGAGGCCTATCTCTGCAGGCTTCCTCTTTTCTGCTCCCTGTAAACACAGACCCATGAATCCAGTTCAGAGGCACTCAGAGAGCCCATCTCAATGGCTATGTACGGTCATGTTTTGGAATTTGCCAGATGGACCAGTGCCACCGAGAGGTCCATGCACCACACAAATAGACACTTCCAACTCTGTTTAGCTATCACAGAAGAAAAAAAAATGGTGCCCAAGTAGAAATTAGCCTGAAACATTCTTGCTAACAAAGACTCACAGCAAATCCCACAGACATGGACACGGCCTCAACTGGAAAAGGCCCTTTGCTTTGAATGGTCAGCCCTACTGCCCATGTCTCCACCTGCTACACACAAAACCAAAGTACCTCCTCACTTTACAGCTTTGCACCTATAAACCAGGCCCTATGCACTGCGGGGAAAGACCATGGTCTAACTCAGCAGGGTAGACTTCCAGAAGAGGGTTTTGGGCCTGCTGCCCCAGGTAGGAAGCCCCAAGCAGATGTGATTCAGCACTGAAAGGACTTAAGGAGGGATCGTGGGGAGAAATTTTTCAGCTTGAATCTATCATCAGAAACGAGACCTCAGCTTTTCATTCCCCACCTCCTTTTCTGTGCTTTATCTACTTGCTGTTACTGCTACCAGAAAACATCTCTCCCAGGGTCTTAGGGTAACATCAGTCAAGTCCAAGACCAATTATCTGGCCGATCCCTAGGAAGCTATGTGGCTATATGCCATAGCCCATGTCCTAGTCTGCAAGAGACTCACGTGGGGTGACTGTCACTCCAGCTATAGAAACAACAAAACATAAACAATGTCCTTAGTTCCTACCCTGACCATATGGGGAGAGGGTCTGGCCATCTTCAGCCTAGGAAGTCTTCTGTGTTCCACATCGTAATGAAAGCTAAGTCACAACCAGGCTCCAGCTGCTCTATCCTTGGACAGAGAGGCACACACTCTCCACCTTCCTCACCAAGCCTGTTCAGAGAGCAGAAACCCACATTTGCAACATATTTTGTCCAACAAAAGCATTTACTCCATAGCTGAGAAAGCCTCAGCTCGGTATGGAGGTATGTAACTATGCCAAACCCTACTATCTCAGAAACCTTGGGCAGACAGAGCATGGTGGAAGCTCAACAGGTACAAAGCTTTATGCCAAATTCTATCTTATTCTTTTTTAAGATTTGTTTACTTGACACAGAGAGAGCATGCACAAGCAGGTGGAGCAGCAGAGGGAGCAGCAGGTTCCCCACTGAGCCGGGAGCCTGACACAAGGCTCGATCCCAGGACCCAGAGATCATGACCTGAGCCGAAGGCAGACGCTTCACGTACTGAGCCACCCAGGTGCCTCTCTAGTTCTATTTCAACCTAAACCTTTATATGGCAATTAACAATACTTCGAGGCACAGTGCTTTGAGAAGCAAAAGGTTTCCACAGATTAGGGGTAATTCTGTCAAAGCTTAGTGCTGAGTGCGGAGAGCTCGAAACACCACCACTGCCTGCAGAAGGCAAAATTACACTTCACGAACGGGGAATAGAAATGTTCAGCAGGCCTTCACCCTATAAATGACCATGCCCCAGTGCCCCAAAGCTGTGACCGAGGACCCCATTTGTTGTAAGGACTCCCGTTTCAAGGTTTCTTAACCTTAGACCCATAAATGGCTTCCACCTTCCCAGCACAAAATATCAGAAGCCATGATGCAAAATGATTTTTTTAAAAAACTCCCATGTACATTATTCCTTCCTAAATATCTAGCTCCTGCTTATATCCTCATTACAGAAAGTTGCCAGAAGTCACCGACTTTGAATGACACCAAATGCGGGAAATACCGTCATCTCCCCCTTTGAACTTTAATAGGATGAGAAGCAGAAGATCGTTCTAATTGTTAAAAACTGGGGTTTCCAACGTGTAGGGCCCAAGTATAGCCTCGTGGCTAATGCACACACACGAAAGGCAGATAAATACACCTTACCCCCGCCCCAACACACCACCACCACCATTGTGGCTTCCTATTCACAGCTTCTTAACGCTCCAGCAAAGGCGACCTCAAATTCCACTGCGCGCCGAAATGACCTGGGGAATATTTTTCAAAAAACCAAACCGTCCCTGCCCGCCCAGGTGGCACCCCAGACCAACTACACCAGACTTGCTGGGGGTGCAGCTCAGGTGTCCTGCATTTTTCCAAGTTGGGGCAGCCCACACGCGCGGCAGACGTGCAGCCGAGGCTGAGGACCGCGCGGGGCACAGGGGCGCGGGGCTTGGTGAGCGCGCAAGAGCCCCCCAGGAGCGCGCGGGGGCCCCGGGGCGCGCCTACCTATGTAGAGCGAGGAGTCCTTCCTCCGCACGTGGTCGTCGATGTAGGAGACGCCCAGGGGCTGCACGGGCGTAGCACCGATGCCCAGGAGCACCTGGGCGCCAATGAGCAGCAAGTACATCATGTTGGTGGCGGTCCGGCTGCGGCAGATGAGGTCCGGGTCGGGGCCCTGGTCGCCGCCCGAGCCGTTGGCGGCGCACACGTCGCGGCCCTCGGCGCCCCAGCGGATCTCCCCCGCCTCGTACTTGTACTGGTGCGTCAGGAACTCGGGCAGCGCCGACAGCAGCGCGCCCAGGGCCATGACGATGCCGCCGCAGCCGATGAGGCGCGGCCGGTGCCCGCGCGCCCCGAAGTAGCTCACGAAGAGGATGAGCGCCAGGTTCCCGATCTCGAAGCTGCTGGCGATGACGCCCACGTCGGCGCTCTGCAGGTTGAACCTGCGCTCCAGGGTGGTCAGGACGCTCACCTGCGGACACAGAACCACACGTCAAGGCCGGGGCTGATGGACACCCCCGGGGAGGAGGACCCCCCTGCCTCGCAGTGCACCGGCCGCCCCCGCCCCTGCCCCCTGTGCAAAGGACGGAAACCTGAAGGATCCGAAAGATACTTAGCATGATAACCCTGACTCGACGGTTAAAGAGTTAACTTTCCCAATGGCAGGACGGTTGGTTGGTTGGTTGGTTGGTTGGTTGGTTGGTTGGTTGGTTGGTTGGTTTCTGGGCACCTGTTTCCATCCTGAAAGATACTGTCTACGCTTGGGAAACAACTTCCCCTTCCCCACACGCCACCACCATACAGGGCTCGGGATTCCTGTCCAAGCCCTGAAGTCCATTTTCGCAGGCTCCCAACTACACCCTATTTAGAAGGTCCACGCTTCAAGGGCACAGGGGGCCAGGGGCTCTTCACTGGGAGGTTAGCAAAGCATACCTAAAGACAATAAAACAAAAACCTAGCTGGCAAAAAACATGCTAAATTAGCTCATTGGGATAATCATTAGCTCTGTTTCCTTCTGGAAATTTCCAACGTACATTTCCCTGGAGACGTTCAAATGAACACATCCTCAACTGTTCTGTGCACTACAGACCTGCCAAGGTCCCCTGGATGGAAGGTTTTTAAGGCTTTCCCCACCTCTGTATTCTAGTCTGCCCTCCATCTGTTTTAACAAATATTAAACCTCTACTTGTGGCTTGGCAATTCCCTAGACACACACACACACACACAGCAAAAAGGAAGAGGTGACACCTGTCCCCAAGAAGCCACCTTGCAGAAAGGCAGACATGCATAGCTATAACACAAAGTGACTGGATATTACATTCATGCTGCAACATCACACGAGGTGGAAGGTCAAGAGAAGATGTATTATTTTAGGGCTTTTGAGCTAGAGAGAAAATGCAAATGCCCCCCACCCTCTGCTGTTTGCGGGTTCTATGCAGGGTATTATCAGCAAGAGTCCCTATTGTCCTAGGAGATCTGATAGCCCTAGTGGGCAGGGAAAAACATTCCAGGCTAAAGGAACAGTGTGAGCAAAAGTTGGATGGCATGATTTAATAACGGTATGGAAGATGTGGTCTATACATACAATGGGATATTACTCAGCCATTAGAAACGACAAATACCCACCATTTGCTTCGACGTGGATGGAACTGGAGGGTATTATGCTGAGTGAAGTAAGTCAATCGGAGAAGGACAAACATTATATGGTCTCATTCATTTGGGGAATATAAAAAATAGTGAAAGGGAATAAAGGGGAAAGGAGAGAAAATGAGTGGGAAATATCAGGGAGGGCAACAGAACATGAGAGACTCCTAACTCTGGAAAACAAACAAGGGGTGGTGGAAAGGGAGGTGGGCAGGGGGTTGGGGTGACTGAGTGACAGGCACTGAGGGGGGCACTTGACGGGATGAGCACTGGGTGTTATGCTATATGTTGGCAAATTGAACTCCAATAAAAATATTTTTAAAAATTTAAAAATAAAAAAATAATAGTATGGAAAGTGGTTGGAAAGGTGGATTGGTAACAGATTCTAAAGAGCCACAGATGCCACCCTAAAGAAATTAGATATCTCAAGCAGTGCGGTGGGAAAAAATGCAGAGCACAGAGAGAGGAACACCTAATTTGAATCCCAGCTATCATTCCCTTAATTAGCTCTAGGATTTTGATCAAGTTGCTTAACTTGTCCAAGCCTTGATTTTTGTGAAACAGGAATAGTAACATCAACCTGGCAGGATGTCCATGAAGATCAGAAATAACAAAAGGTTCCTTAGCACAGAGCAGCCTTTCCCTACCTTGCAGGAGAGTGCAGGGAGAGGGGTACAGAGCCAGGGCTCTGGGGCCATCCTGATGCTGTGACCTTGGGCAGTTCACCCTATGCTTTCACTTTCCCAGCTATAAAATGAGGATACGAGTGCCAGGAACCAGGAGCCAACAACATACAGGTGTAAACGCTGGTTAGGACTGTCTAACCACTATCACTTATCTGTGGGCATCCAGCAACTTCAAAGCAAAAGACATGCCAGCTGTGGCCATCATGTGGCAAGTGGATGGTAGAAGAGTAGAAAAAGAATGCCAGCAAACTATTACTGAGAACAGAAAGACAAGGCACAGCACAGTGGCAAGAGAAGTGGACAGGAGAATTTGTGAAGCTGCTAGAAGCAGAATTCTATCTCCGGAGACACTGGGCGGTGTGCTAAGGAATGGGAGGAACAGAGTCATGCGGATCTAGCCTTCTTCCAAACGTGTATGTGCGCCACTGTCAAAACCCGCACATCCAACAGCCTCTGACCCACACACAGCTATACCTGTAGGGAGGAGCATGTCTCTATGTACCTTATGAAAAACAAGAGTAGTCAGGTGATTCCTCCCAACCTCATCTTCAATCCCACTTGTTGAAACACCCTTTCAACCCAGTGGTTCTCAAAGCTACCTAGATTGGAAGCACTTGGGAACCACTTAAGAGTTCAGATGCCTGGTCCCTCCCCGAGTTTCTGACTCAGCTGGTCAGGAGTGGGGCCGAGGGTGAGGCTGCAGCCCCCAAGGGGCTCAGTCTGGGGTCAGCAGCACAGCACTAATGCAAGGGCACCCACATGCTGAAGGAGGTGGACTCTTCCTTCAGCGATGGCCCTGTGGGTATGCTCAGCAGAACGGGGTCCTAGCACTGGTATTGGTGATGGGACATCTGTGTACCTGCTCTGTTGCCCACATTCCAATCTAATTCCTGTTTGCACTGCAACCAAGTCTAACCAAGTCAAGGCCAGCTCACCACTCAAGTCAGCCCTGGTTATGTGGCTAGCTCATTTTTCAGGCACCAAGTATTTGCAATCGTCAAGAAAAGAAATTTATTAGCCAGTCTGGTCCCATCAAAATGGCTTTCAAATACTCCCAAAGAAGTTCTTTCTGGAAGGCCTGCATGGGAAAAAACAAAGGCTTCCTTTATTCACTCCTTTGCTTTGTTAACACAAACAAGCACAATGGAACAAGGGCTCTACCTGAGGCCTGTAACAGCTAAGGCCCTGCAATAGCTAAGGTGTACAAAAGACCACAGTCTATCTGCCTGGGAGGCTCCAGAAGGCTTCATCCGGCCCTTTGTGCAGAGTCCTGACAGATGCCCAGAAGAGGCTGGGTGCAGGAATGCATCCAGGCAGGGTCCTCTGGGTGCGCTAGAGTCCTCTCCAGCAGCCTGGTGACCTCCACGATGGGAGTAAAGGACAACAGAGGTAGGAGGGTAGCAGGTGGGAAGGGTTGGAGCAGAAGTCATTTTTCATTCCTGCCATGAGGCTTAATGACATACGTATTAGGCGGCATCTCTGAAACATGACAACAGCTCTGTTCCGGCAGGTGTGCCCTGTCATAAAATATCACACAGGTGTGGACATTTATGATGACAGATAAGGATGGTGGGGGTAGAGACAGCTGTGGGCAAAACAAAAAATAATCAGCTCTTCTAGAGCTGCATGTGCCTGCAGCTCTTGTCCTGCCTCAACCCTGTTCTTTGCAGAGCAACCCACAAGGGGTGACAAAAAGTAGTAGGATCCTCACCTCCTTGACCTGTAGTCTCTGACAAACACCAAGGATGCCTCTGATCATGTTTGCTGGGCCCTGCAAACATCCTGAAAAGATGTTTTGTGGATCAATTAGATCAGAGGCTAATGTCTCCACTCACTTAAAACACAATTTTGAGAAGATGAACTAATTAAGTATGCATGAGGCCATAAAATCCACTTGTGGCTTTTATGTGGCAGTGAACAATCCAGCAATGAGAAAGATGTGTGCTAAAGGGAATGACTGTCTGTACTTAATGGGTAACGAACGGATGGAAGATGTCTTGGTAATTAGAGCCGAAGGAGCCGTAACTCCAGGAGGAAAAGTGTCCTTACCCTGTGCCAAGTGGATACGAAGTTATTATTAAAAGAATGCAATATTTATCAGGTCTCTACTAGCAGGATTCAGGAAAAAAAAAAAAAAAACAGAAAAAAAAAAACTTGCATTTCAGAATCTCCTGGAGCACTTGCTAAAAATACAACTTTCCAGACACTGAGATGAGCCCCAGGAGGCCGAGATTTTGTAAGACTCCAGGGGTCCACCTGGGTACTCATCATCAATCTAGGGCAGTGCTTCTCAACCTCGGTGACACCAAAATCACACGGACTGGATCCCTGCCAGATCCCAACCTCAGCGTACCACCAGGTCTGGGGTGGAGCTGGGAATCTATAGTCTAACCCGCTCCCAGGTGATGATGGTGGTGCTCCAGGGACCACAGTTTGAGAACCACTGCTCTACCGGCCTTCCCATCATCAACAAACCTGCCCCTGCTCAAGATTAGAAATCTGTTTTTTAAAATTAGATACAAGTTGAAAGCACTCCCTCCTTTTCAGTTCACACAGACATGCTTACATGGGCAAACTGGGGTTGCATTTTGGGGAGGCTCACCTCTTAGGATGACTGAGGCACACTCAGGCCAGCTGCAGCAAGGGGGACCCTGCCCAAAAGGGAGACCTCCAGTCCATGCTGTCTACCCCAAGAGAGGAGGGACCCAGCGACCACGGCCACGTACAGATGAGCTCTTCCTCACCTTCAAATGTTCGGAGGTGGTCGGGAACTCACTAAGAGAAGTTCTTCATGAAGACTCTTAACTCTGGGAAACGAACTAGGGGTAGTGGAAGGGGAGGAGGGCGGGGGGTGGGGGTGAATGGGTGACAGGCACTGAGGGGGGCACTTGACAGGATGAGCACTGGGTGTTATTCTGTATGTTGGCAAATTGAACACCAATAAAAATAAGTTTATTATTTAAAAAAAAGAGAGAGAGAGAGAAGTTCTTAGGAGGACAGCCAATGGTCAGGAGAACTCCCAGGAGCCCTCCCAGGGCTGCTAACTTTCTTACTCTGGCTTGGGGGCATGGGACCTGGAATGGAATCACCTGGGGAGCTGGTGAAAACACTACTGCCTTCCCCACCCCCCGGGGACTCTGATGTACTTTGTGAGAGCTGGGTCCCAGCATGGGTATTTTCAAAGCTCCCAGGTAATTCTAAGACACAAGCAGGTAGAGGTCTGTGTGTGCAGAGACACCCTATATGGACACAGCAGAAGGGTTGTGCATGCGTGGGTGTTTACCACAGTGCAACGTGGTCATCTGGGTGCAGCATGGGAGCAAGGAAGCCTCCAGTTCAAATCGGCCTTGGCATGATGAGATCATGATTCAGCAGCTGGTGCACAGTAGGTGCACCACTAAAAGGGCTGGCCTCATCACTGGTGCACATGCTCTGCGTGACTTCCAAGTTGCTCCCAGAGGGCCTGCTCCATGGCAGGTACAAGAAATGTAATTCTAACTGAGAGACAATCCCGACCCCGTGGGACTGTATAATCTGGGGAGAGCAGAAAGCAGCAAACAACATCACAGCCTACCATACAGGGGAACAGAGTGGTAGAGGGTTCAAGGGAGTGAGAGCATATGTTTGGCTGCACTGAAGGAAAATATTTCCAGGCTTCTGGGATACGACAAGAATGAACAGGGGGTGATGAGTGGGGGTCACAACATTCCAACAGCAAAGATCAATGGGGGTGGAGGGTACAGTTCAGACCAACCTGGGATAAGGCAGGGAAGATCTTCTGGTCTTAGAACACTGTGAGGAATAATCAGAAATAAAACAACCTTGAAGGCCAGGCTGAGGGTCTGCCCTTGACTTGGAGGTCAATGGGGAGCCAAAGAGGTTCTTGAGCAGGAGCAACGTTATATGCAGGCAGTGGGGCAAAGCATGGAGTGAGAAGAAGCTGCCAAGGCAGCTATCCCAACAGTACCGGTGGGAAGTGAGGCTTCAGCAGGGTAGCGCTGGTGAAACATCAGACAGCACTGGTAAATGAGGCACCTTGTGTGATTTGTTTTTCATCTGGACAGCAGCTCCTTGGAGCACGTAATTTAGGCCACCCGGGAAATGCCACATACAAGGCATTCACTTGTGAATTCCAAGATGTGAGGTTTGCAGAACCAGGTAACAGAAGACAACATCTCCTGTAATTGGCCTGCTGGCAAACAGATCGCTCATCTGCCTACAGGTCAGCTGGGGAAAAGAGACATTTAGTCAGTGTTGCTTTATTTCTGGTGGGCGATTTAGCCCATATTACGACCGCATAATAAATGGCTGTCATCTTCCAACCATTTTTCTCAAAAAGCAGAGTAGGAATTACATAGAGAATCTCTGATTTAGACATACCTCTGGGCGTCAGCCCACACCAAAGTCATCAGAATGTGTGAAGGGGGCAGGTAGAAAACACGAGAGATTTAGAGAGCCAAACATTACCTGCGGCACCCTATGCAAGGCATTTAACACACTGTGACTTGCTTCCCCTGTCTGTAATACGGAGATGAAAATCCTGACCTCATAGCTTGCCACAAGGTTCAAATGCAGGAGAAATGTTCTTTACCATGTTCATCACTGTCACGGAAGTTATGCCTGGGGTTGCGAATACGCAACGTGGCTTTCCCCTTCTGCACAGCAGTGTCCTGAGAACCCAGAGACTCTGTACCTGCGGTAACAATTCCTCTGATTACTGAGAGTCGCCACCTGTCTCTCCCTAAGCCTCACTGGTCTCTACTCTAAGCCTCTGTCCTGCAGTTCCCTACATCCTTCTCCATTTAATTATTTGCATCTTTCTCAGGCTATTTTTTCCCCTCTGCATCTCATTTCTTAGTTTCCCTTATTTCTTCTGCTAACTCTCTTCCCTAAACGGCCCTAAAGTACAACAAAAACACACTTTTTATTGCTTATATGTAGCAAAATCTTATGTTTAATTCTATGAGAATATGTAACATTTTATGATTCTCTTCTAAAACAATCTCCTACTTATAAATTCCATCACTGATTTTTCTCTGTAGCTCAGTGACCCATCACTGAAAAACAAAGATTCTCCATCTCTGCTAGATACAACTAAGCTTTATAGTCATTATCAGCAACGTCTGCATCAGGCTATTATTAATCATTTGTTTTTAGCACCTTTTATAACTTCAGTCATTCTTTCAATTCACAATTTATGTAGTGCCAGGTCTCTTCTACTAGAGAAACTTCAAGAACAAAAGGAGTCAAATGATTTCCTCAGCATTCAACAAAAAATGTTTAGAGGACCAGATGCAGTCTTAAGAAATTGGTTTCTAACACACTAACAACTTATGCAGGCAAATACACCCCCAGGCAGAATGGTTTTCAACATCATTTGACTTCTCTACATGCCCTAGGACCCAGACTCGGCCGTCAGCTCAGTTGAAAAACTCTACTCTAAATACCTGTACCCTACCAGGGTCCAAACCAGGGGCTGGAGATGCCCCCAACCAGGTCGCAGAATCAAGGAGATGGCAACTGTGAAAATAAGCAACGATCACAAAGGGTGAACATGTTTTGAAGCAGAGTCAGTACCCAAAGAAACAGTGTAGTTAGTACCCAGTACCTCAGTTGGAATGTGATATCACAGCAGGCTCCTCAACAGGGGTGATACGCATTACAGTCATCTCCAACAGTTATTATTAATTACTTATGTGAGACAGAGTACCGAGCACTTTACATACATTGACATGTTTTTCTACACTACGACTCCATGAGGTAGGTGATACTGATACCACAATTTTATAGATAAGGAATTGGGTGCTGGAGAAAATGACTATCCTGCTGACAGCCACACAGCTAGTGAGCAGAGGGAGAAGCCAGGACTGATGCCCAGTCACTGGCCCCACACCAGAGGGATGGGGCACCCCACTCCCTGCATCAGCGAGGTTTTACCCATCCACGTGGTTCTATTAAATAGCCAGAGGCAGCCTCATGCAACTGGTAGCCAAACTTGCTATAAAAAGCAAGAAAAAAGGGGCACCTGGGTGCCCCCTGGTTGAGCGTCAGACTCTTGGTTTCAGCTCAGGTCATGATCTCAAGGTCGTGAGATGGAGCCCCGCATCAGGCTCTTCGCCCAAGTAGAGCCTGTTTGAGATTCTCTCTCTCTCTCCCCACCTTTGTCCTCCCTCATGCTCTCTCTCTGTATCTCTCTTTAAATTTTTATAAAAAGCTTAGTTATTGTTAAAAGCTATGCAGGGAGGAAAAGAGCTTTGAAGTCATATAATTTTGAAAACCCTGGGTTAAACAAAGATGCACAGGTTTCCTTACTACTAGACTTAGGAAAGATTTTCCAAATGGTACCATTCATTGTTAATCATCAATCAATATATAGTATGCAGCATTTATTGAAACTTTGCTATCCATTTTTTAAAAATACTGAACATCCCTTGAAAAAAATATATATATATATACCTTCAGAAACATTGGGTTAAGGTGGATAGGAGAAATGTGCTTAATTAAATACTACAAAAAAGATCTACTTCTCCTAGGAACTAATGTTTTTGGCTTCTCCCAGCCTCACTACCTCCAACCAAAGGCTATTACACAGTTTGATTAGAGCTGCATTTCCGTTTTTGCATTGCTTACCAGGAATCTCAGACTCAAACCTGCAGCCATGCTAGAGAAATGGAGTGGCATGCCAGGGCTGCACACAAGCATTTTGTTTCCTTCCTGGTTTTTGAATTCTACTTGCCATTCCGCAGGAGTATGCTACATACATACAAACTGTTTCTGCCAGAACAGGGTACAAAATCATTACATATAAATTCCTCAAGAGCAAGCCACCAGACAGGTTTAAGTCCTAATACCTAAGTCCTAAATACCAAGATAATCTGCTTCCACTTAATTATATCCTCTCAAAGAAATGAACCCCACAAATAAGCTGATAAGAAAATAATACAGTCACCCAAGCCTGAGCGTCCAGGTGTAAGATAAACACAGATCAGAACAAAACAATGCCTGTTCATGTGCGGTGCTAAAAAGCTTCTAGAAGAGTAAGAAAATCAAAACTTTGGCATCAGAGCAGTTAAAGGAAACAGTCACACGCAGTAAAGAGTTGATCTCCCTCAACCTGCTCACACCAGCTCCCTACTGATTCTACTGTTCATCCTTCCAAGTACCTCCCAGGCACAAAACACCCTCAGCTTCGCCTAAGACACGTGGTGATGGACGAAGGAACAATGGGTATTAAGGCTAAAATGGACAATGAGTATGATCCAGTCCATTCCCCACATCTTAGTGGGAGGAACCAGAAGCCCAGAAGAATGAAGTAACTTGCCCAGGATCATACACCTGTACGTGACAGGGACGTCTCCTGATGCCCAGTCTAGTTCCACACATCCCCCCCTTCCCCGCATTGTTAAAATAAAAGTAGACCTATCACTACTTGGTCTCACTCTACTGTGAATAAAACAATCTACAACATGTTGGATGCATATTACCTTGTTCAAGATGCTAAAAATGCTGTGCCAACATATACCAAAACTAGGTACCAAGGTACCAGAGCTGTAACTGAACAAAGTCATGGAAAGGTTATCATTAGTGCAGGATGTAACAATACCGACTCATCCTGGCCAAGCCAGAAGTGGGATCCTGCTGGCAGGAAGCATTAGGGGGGAACGCCTGCAAGATGCCCAGCTTCGCTCCACCTAGGGAAGGAGCATCCCTGCCTCCCACTCGGCCTTTTTGAGTTATTGTTTTCATTTTGGGGGGGACACACCGCCAGTGGAATCACTGGACCATCTGGTAGTCCTATTTTTAATTTTTTGAGGAACCTCCATCTTGTTGTCCACAGTAACTGCATCAATTTACACTCCTGTCGCTGCCATTCATCTTCCCTTCCATCAAGAGTTGTAAGGAAAGTCCACGTTTGCTGAGTAGATTTCCCTGTTTTCAAAGCTCAAGTCAACCCCCAGCAATCAGGCTTCACTACTGCACCACGGCCATGGGAAGCTGCACTTGGTCCAGGTCCCCACTGAGCTCCTACTTCCTAAATGTGATCACTATGTTCCCTGCCCTTCTCACATGGGGTTTCTCTGATTTCTCACACAGCTGTCAGGAACAACTGGCTGTCCTCCTCTTTCCTCCAGTGCCCCTCCACCTGCCCTGGAACATGCTCCCCCTCCTCCTCCTCTTCCCTTGTTCGAGATGGTCAGAGTTCTCCAAGATCACATCCGACGGTTTCTGAATCACTGTACAACCCTTCTGGGCAGATTCCCCACATTCCCTTGTCTATCTCCAGCATGATAATGGCACCCAATCTCTCCCTGCAGCCATACTGCACCTCTGTGCTCCAGACCCCTCTCCCCAGGATAGCCACAGCACCCAGCCTCCATGGGTCCCAGCAGACCATTCCACTCTCCACCCCCTCCACCATCCCTGCCCTGGGTGCAGCAAGCCCAGCCCTTCTGAAACTCCCACTTCATGAACATCTGTATTTCGCTGACATCTGCATAGTTCCAGGCCCCAGAAACTGGACAGTCACCCCTGGCTCCCCACCCTGCCCAGCTCAGTTCTGTTCCCCAGTCCCTCTTCTCTGAAATTTCTCCAGTGCATCCTCACTGGCCACTGTTCTCTTTCCTGTCTCACCTCATTCAATCCATCCCCAATTAATTCTCCTTTTAAAACCCTCCAGTGATGCCCACTGCCAACCAGAACAGCCCAAGCTCCTTGCATCAGGGTAGGCGACCCAGACGTCTGGCCACACTCTGCCTCCCGGCCTCCCCACTTACAGCAATCCCTAGCTGCCTGAATCTGTCTCATCCCTCAGCTTTCAAAAGGGCCAAAATACCACCCAGCCCACTCCACTCACTTCAGAAATCCCTATTTATCCAGCAGTTCAGAGCCACCTACTCCATAAATCCTCCCTGCCTTCACCTTCTCCCTTACAACCACAGCACATGATACAGACTTCCCTATGTCCCTCATGAAGTCCCTCTTTGGGAGCAAGGACTGCCTTATGTCTGCAGCCCTGCTCCGGAGCACAGAGTGGGACACACAGCGGAGAGCCAGGTCACCACATACAGCAGTGCGAGACATACCCTTTCTTGCACAATGGTGTCCCGCCAAAGTGGTGAGTGAGCACTGAATCCAGCCGGTACTCTGTTCTCCCCAATTACATGCACTGGAGGAAGGAGCACCGATTTCCCACTGGCACGATGGCTCCCTATGGGTGAGCAGGAGACACACGCTCAAAGTTCCCTGCCCTCCCACGGCTCCCCAGTGGCCCTGTCCTTTGCGCAAGAGCCCAAATAAGCATCACAGCCAAGCTGCTCGATCCATTCCTGGAGGTGCCTGATGCAAGGAAACTTTGGAAATTGTGGCAATTGTGCTAATTAAGTTCTTGGAAACAAACACAAGTGGGCAGACCCGGCTCAAACTCAATATGGTATGGGAGCAGCACCAGGCATTTTAGGCAGTTCCTGGGGCTGAGAGGAAAAACATATGAGCCCAAGACAAAGAATGGCCAACATTTGGCCTCAACGAGACACAAAGCCATCTGTTCCTTGGGTCCCCTGCAGTCTCTCGTCCTTTACCTGGAGTTACTCCGAGCACTGCCCTCATTTCCCCTGAATGTCAGGCATCACTTAGTAAAGATGATCCGAGGGTCTGAAGAGCTGGTGCAAAGTACCAGGCTAAGGATATGGGCGCTGAGATCATAAATAAGATAGAGTCCCTCCCTCAGTGAACTAATCAACTGACATTTTATAGCATTTACAGTGGGCCAAACACTGCTCCTATCACACTATGTATATTAAAATCCAGATCATTTATATAACAACGCCATTACGTAGGTACTATTTCCTTTTTTTTAAGCTTTTATTTCTTTTGGGACGCCTGGGTGGCTTAGCGGTTGAATGTCTGCCTTCGGCTCAGGGCATGATCCTGGAGCTGGAGACCTGAGATCAAGTCCCACATGGGGCTTCCTGCATGGAGCCTGCTTCTCCCTCTGCCTGTGTCTCTGCCTGTGTGTGTGTGTGTGTGTGTGTGTGTGTGTGTGTGTCATGAATAAATAAATAAATTTTTTAAAACAAAAAGATTTTTATTGTTTTTAAGTAACCTCTGCACACATCGTGGGGCTCAAACTCAGAACCCTGAGATCAAGAGTCACATGCTCTGCCAACTGAGCCAGCCTGGCACCCCAGGTAGCTATTACTATACCCATTTCACAGATGACGTCAGAGAAGCCCAGAAGTTAAGTAACTTGACCAAGATCCTGCAGGTAGTAAATGGCAGGGCTAGGATTCACACCTTACCCTACTGGTGTCAGAGTCCATCTTATTAACTGCCACATGATTTTTGCCCTCTAGAAATGGGAAGAGACAATGGGGCTGGAATGGCAGCATGAGAAACTTGGCAAATTCTCTCCTCAAGAACAATAATAAAACTGGACAAGGAGCACCTGGGTGGCTCAGTTGGTTATGCAACCTACTCTTGATTCCAGCTCAGGTCATGATCTCGGTTGTGGGATCGAATCCCACAGAAGCCTCCTGCACTCAACAGGAAGTCTCCTTCTCTCCCTCTCCCTCTGGCCCTCCTCAGCCTTGTGCATGCACTCTCTCTCTCTCTCTCTCTAAAATAAATTTTAAAAATCTTTAAAAAATTTTTTTAAAAACTAGACAAAACTGTGAAAGAAAGAAAGAAAGAAAGAAAGAAAGAAAGAAAGAAAAGAAAGAAAGAAAGAAAAGAAAGAAAGAAAGAAAGAACTGACTGACAAGACAAGACAAAACCCGCCATTTCAAGACTCTGGAAATCAAGTAAAACATGCAACAAATTGAGGAGCATTTGTTCATGAGAAAGTCTGAACCTCTGGTTAAGAACAGGAGGAATCTGGGTGCTTTCCCTCCCATGTGGGTTGGCACAGTAGTTCTGTCACATGAGTTGGCCATGCAAACCAACAGCCTTGCGCTGGAAGGAGTCCACCTGATTCGAAGTGGAACATGAAAAAAACCCACTGAAAGGCGCTGTCAGGAAAAATAGCCATCTCAACAGCAAATGAATGGCAAACATCAGCTCCTCTAGGGTTGTGGTGCTGGTTAGGGCAAGCAACAGACTGGCAGATTAGACAGAAATTCAACAGCAAGATCAGCCATACGAGCCCCGGATAAGCAATCCATGTATCTCTGGTTGATTGAAAGGCTATGAAAAAGCAGAGGAGAAACCAGAGAGGGTCTGTACTTTCTACTCCTTCTGGGCTATCAGCCTGTGTTCATAGACAAAAGAGATGCAAAAGGACCCAGAAGAAAAGAAAAGCTGGAGAAACTTAAAAACTGCTTTGATTTTGAGGGGTGCCTGGGTAGCTCAGTCAGTTGAGTGGCCAACTCTTGATTCCAGCTCAGGTCATGATCTGAAGGTTGCGAGATTGAGGCCCGGGCCAGGTTTTGTGCTCAGTGAGGAGTCTGCTTGAGAATTCTTTCTCTCCCTCTCCCCCTGCCCCTCCCCTTGCTCACATTCTCTCTCTCTCCCTCTCTCTCTCTAATAAATAATCTTTTAAAAAAAAATACCTTAATTTTGAATGCAATTTTAGTGTTTAAGGCATTTGAACAAAAACTCTGACCAATCATTGATTATGCAGACACAGAGGCAACCCCTAGGAAGCCAGGCTTTAAAATAAAAACAGGAATTTACAACATGCAAAGAAAAAGAAGAACCAAAAATTTAAAAACTATGCCAACACACCAATGGCCACATACCACAAGAGAGACAGATACCACAGATTTAGTTTAGGCAAGTAATGAAACAGAATAAAAACAAACCATGGATGGGAATGGAGGGCAATGATGGGGGGAGGGGGGACAGAAAACCAAATCCAGTGTTGCTAGAGTGTATTATCTAAAATGTCCAATTTTCAACAAAAAATTAAGAGTCATGTAAGAAACAAACAGGAATCATGGCCCTTCTTAACTCAAGGGGAAAAGAACAGTCAATAAAAGTCATCTGGGGGGATCCCTAGGTGGCTCAGCGGTTTAGTGCCTGCCTTCAGTCCAGGGTGTGATCCTGGAGTCCCGGGATCGAGTCCTACATCGGGCTCCCTGCATGGAGCCTGCTTCTCCCTCTGCCTGTGTCTCTGCCTCTCTCTCAGTCTGTGTCTCTCATGAATAAATAAATAAAATATTTTAAAAAAATAAAATAAAAAATAAAAAAAATAAAAGTCATCTGGGAGCACCTGACTGGCTCAAAGGATCATGTGACCCCTGATCTCAGGGTCATGAGTTCAAGACCCATGTTGGGCATAGAGATTACTTAAATAAAAGAAATTTCTAATAAAATAAAATAAAACTCATCTGAAAGTGGGCCCCAATTTGGACATAGCAGACAGACTCAAAGCACCTACTATAAATATGTTCAAAACACTAAAGAAACCCAGGTTTAAAAAAATTAAATACCAATATGATATTAATAATCTAACAAACAGACTATCTGAATAAGGACAGATCTCTCTCTCTCTCTCTCTCTCTCTCTCTCTCTCACCAAATGGAAATTTTAGACTTGAAAAGTATAGTAACTGAAATGAAAAATTCACTAGAGGGGCTCAATATCAGATTTAAGAAACAAAAACAATAAGAGATTCTCAATAAAATTAACAGCTGACTTTTCATAAGAAACAACATAAGTCAGAAAGCAATAGAATGGTCTATTTAAAGAACTGAAAGAAAAAACTATCTACCAAGAATTCTATATCCAGCAAAACTATCATTTGAAAATGAAGGCAATAAAGATATTCCTAGAGAAACAAAAACTGGGAGAAGACTAGTGATGACTAGCAGATTTTCCTTGCATGTAATACTAAAGGAATTTCTTCATGTGGAAAGAACATAATACCATATAGTAACTCAAATATAAACACAAATACATACTAGGAAATAAAATAAATAAAAGAGCCCCGGGAAAGTTTGATATGGGAGTAAATACAAAATGCCGTATAGGGGCACCTGGGTGGCTTAATAGCTGAGCATCTGCCTTTGGCTCAGGTCGTGTGCCTGCCTTCAGTCCAGGGTGTGATCCTGGGTCCCAGGATCAAGTCCCATATCCCCCTAAGGAGCCTGCTTCTCCCCCTGTCCTATGTCTCTGACTCCGTGTCTCTCATGAATAAATAATTTTTTAAAAGGCTGTATAAATATATTTTTCTCCTATCTTCATTAAAAGGTGGAGGATTACCTAAAGCAGTAACACTCCATTGTTAAAAATCATAATAGAGGGATCCCTGGGTGGCGCAGCGGTTTGGCGCCTGCCTTTGGCCCCGGGCACGATCCTGGAGACCCGGGATCGAATCCCACGTCGGGCTCCCGGTGCATGGAGCCTGCTTCTCCCTCTGCCTATGTCTCTGCCTCTCTCTCTCTCTCTTTCTCTCTCTGTGACTATCATAAATAAAATTAAAAAAAAAAAAACTGAAACTTTAAAAAAAAAAAAATCATAATAGATAGGGCAGCCTGGGTGGCTCAGCAGTTTAGCACCGCCTTCAGCCCAGGGCCTGATCCTGGAGACTCGGGATCAAGTCCCACATCAGGCTCCCTGCATGGACCCTGCTTCTCCCTCTGCCTGTGTCTCTGCCTTTCTCTCTCTCTCTCTCTCTCTCTGTCTCTCATAAATAAATAAATAAAATCTTTTTTAAAAAATCGTAACAGATATAGATGTAATGTATATGATAATAACACAAACAAGGGAAAGTAATGGATCTATATTAAAGGTTTCATATTTTACAGGAATTAAGTTGGCAATGATCTGAAACAGACTTTGATAACTTAACATGTATATAGTAGAAGCAATCACTAAAAAAGTAATTCAAAACACAGGGAGAGAAGGAATTAAAATGAAACTCAAGAAGATATTTAACACAGAAGGAGGCAATAAAGGAGGAACACAGTAACAAAAAAAGACACAAGACAGAAATTATGAAATGGCAGGTGTGAACTCAATGATAGCAACCCTAAGAACCCCAAAACACATGAAGCCAAAACTGACAGAGTGAAAGGAGAAATGAACAGTTCAATGATAACCACTGGAGCCATTAATATCCCTCTCAATAATGGATTAAACAACTAGTCAGAAAATCAGTAAGGTTAAAGATGATTTTAGCACCACTTCCTATTAACCTTAAATAATAAAATGACAAAGAACCTAATTTTAAGAGTAGGCAAGTAATCTTAATAGACAATTTCACCAAAGACAACATAGGAATGTCTAATAAGCATTTGAAAAGATGCAAAAAAAAAAAAAAGAAAAGAAAAGATGCTCAGCACCATTAGTCTGTAGGGAAAAGCAAACAGAAATCACAAGGTGCCACTACCCACTCATAGAATGGGCATAATAACAATACTGAGGATTCAAGTGCATGTGGAAGAACTGGAAGCCTCATACATTGCCAGCAGGAATGTAAAAGTAAAGTGGTCACAGCCTCTTTGGAAAACAATCGGGCAGTTTCTTTAGAACTTATACATGGGGCTGGGTGGGTTAGTTGGTTTAATCTACCCAAGAGAATTGAAAATATATTGTCTCAGAAAGACCATGACAGCAGTATTCATAATACGGGAAACAAGTCACATGTCCATCAATGGTCACTAGGTAAACAAAACATGATATAGCCATAAATCAAACACTAATCTCACCCAGTTAATGCAATATCTACTAAAACCCAACACCAAAGAAGAGTATTTAGCAATAAAATGGAGAAACTACCAATACACACTATAGCACAAATTAACCTCAAAAAGATCATGCTAGTTGGAGGAAGCTATAGGTAAAAGACTGTTTATTGTATTATTCCATGTCTATGAAATGTCCCGGAAAGGCAAAGAAAAAGTAGGTTGTCTCGGGCTGGGATGGGGCAGGTTCTGACCGCAAATAGGCATGAGTAAACTTTTTGGAGTGATGGAGATGTCTTAAAAATGGACTCTGATGATGGTTGCATTATTTTATAGCCTAACTAAAAAATCATTTCATTGTATACTTAGAATGGATGAGTTTTATGGTATACAAGAAATGTATGTTTTCTTGTATGGTATACAAGAAATGAAATGTTTTCTTCCTCAAGAAAATGCGAGGAGAAAAGACAACAAGTGCAAATAGTTAAAACGTAAGGCAGAATGTATAAGTGCAGTAAGATCACTGGGTAGGTTCAGGAAAGGCTTCCCACAGGAGGAATCATAGAAGCTAGGTCTTGTAGAACAAGTAGAATGTGGATAGGTTAAGAGGAAAAAAGGGAATCTGAATGCAGAGAGAATCTAATAAGCAAATGCATGGAGGTGGGAAAGGCTGAAGTGTGTTTGGTGAACCAGGCACCGTCTGATTTGCTAAAGCACAGAGGAGGTGGGGTGTGGTGAAGAGAGGTAGGAAAAGAGTAAGACCCATAGGAGAGTCTCACTTTCTGGCTCTGGGTTAGATTCTAATCTCAACCACTTGCTCTCCCTTGTTCTAGATCATTCGTTGAGGATTTCATGTCAGGCTGGCTACTTAGGAATCACCCAAAGATATCTAGAGCTCCAGAAGATTCTGGGGTACAACTGGGGCATGGTCCAGGCTGCTCTTTGGAAATCTTTCTGGGAGACTTTGATGCTATTTAAAACTCTTGGATGGGTTGCCCCAAAGAGTTCTGAATAGCTCTTCAGTCAGAAACACAGCAGCTTACCCTCCTTCCAGAAGTACACCTGGTGATATCTTCACCCCAAGTAGAGAGCAAGGAGTTTCCTTTTAGGAATTATTTGTGAATAAGTAATATGAAGCATCAAGAGTAAAATTCTATAGCGGTGTTTTTCAAACCTTTTATTCATGATGACCCTCAAAGAGCCTTTGAAGACATTTCTCCCTAATTGGCCCACAGGAAATTTTAACAACCTAGACACACTGTATATGTTTATAAATTGGATGTAAATCTATACTTAATACATAAAAAGTAAGTTTGTGTACCTCTCCCTACCCATAAGAAGCAATTTTCCCTCCACTAGGGGTGATTTCACTTCCATCAAGAAGGCATACTCTGGAATCTCGTGGTGAAGGGAAGGGAAAGCTGACCCCAGCCCACTGAATATAATGCCTCCACTAGGCCTCCACTAATCTTGTGTATCTAAAATGTTAAACTCCTTTTGCTGGATTTTTCCAGATCAACTGGAAATGAAGAAGTGAGTACAGCCTTCTCTGCCCCTCTAGAAGAGACCCAAATGACTCTGGAGGCCAGAGAAGAATAGAATCACGCCTGCCAAGGAGAACTATTACAGAAATGAGATCTTTTAGATCTAATAAAAGCTAAGAAAGAAGAGACACACAGTTTGGGGAAACTACATAGAGAAGCAGGTCTAAGCTGGTATTAGAAATATTATCAAATGGAAAAGAAAATGCATTGTCTGCAAGGACTACAATCTCCAGCTTATAGAACAGAGGAATTTGCCTCTCCAGTTGGATATATAAGACAGTGGATTCTTCAGCTTGCTAAGAAAGTGGCTACTGCCCAACTCAGGACCAGAGCACTGAGAGCAATGTTGCTATGTGCACTGGCAACCAGGGATCATGGTTCTGTTTTTGAGCAAGGAGCCAGCCCAGCGTGTGATGGATAGGAACGGATGCATCCCTTGAGAAGGCTGCAGTCCTATCATATTAACTGGGTCACATTATCTCCTTTTGACTTCATGCTTAGAAAATAAGATGTGTTGAAAGAGACACCTTCACACAAGCCAAGAACACCAGAAACAAACCATGAGCATGTGCTGTCTGCATCTCATTCAATTTCTACTCAGAAAATGCTATGCGTCTAGAATAAAGACTCCCTCTTTCACTCACCTTCACCTGGCTTTGCCCCTGGAGTTATATGGCTCCCACATACCTCCTCATGTTAACATGTCACCCATGGCAAGATGCCTCAGCAGAGCAGAAAACAGAGGAGATGGTCTTGCAATTGCTGGCCTTGGACACCTAGTTCCAATACTGTCCTTGGCACACTGCTGTCAGAGCCTGGACTATGAGGCAGACTCAGCTTGGCGCACAGGAGCAAACCCATCCACTCAGCCAGTGGTGTCCAGGGAGACAGCTTTATCGAGGTAATATTCCTAGCATTTGCATCAGCAGAGATACCTAATGCAGTGTGTTCTGGGCCGTTCTAAAGGGCCAAGATGAAGAAAATGGTGAGAAATTGGGAGAAGTTTGTTGGCTTATTTTGATACAAAGAACATGAAAACAAATCCTTATACAAGAGACTAGTTGTAAGACCCAACTTAATATTTTTGTTTTGTTCCACCTTTTTTTATTTAAGATTTTATTTGAGAGAGAGCGAGAGAGTTGCAGGGGGACAGGCAGAGGGAGAGACACAAGCAGACTCCATGCTGAACTCAGAGCCCAATGTGGTACTTGATCCCATGACCCTGAGATCACGACCTGAGCTGAAACCAAGAGTCGGAGACTAAACCAACTGAGCCACCTATGTGCCCCAGTTGTTTTGTCTTAAAGACAATAATCTGTAGACACAACAGTAAAGAGTATGGTAGGAACTTACCATATGTCATTTGTTAGTTCTCATTGCTTTCCAGCTGCCAAGAAGGCATTACTCTATTTTCTGGAGGAGACTCAAGATCAGAACAGTCATGTATCTTTCCTAAGATCACACAGCTAGAAGGCAGCAGGGACAGATTTCAACCTAGGACTGTCTGGCTCCTAAGCCCGTGATACCTCTTGGCAGGATCCTGGCTGTCACCAGAGACATTTTTTTTTTTTTTTAAAGATTTATTTATTTGTGTGAGAGAGAGCAAGTTCAAGTAGGGGGAGGGCAGAGGGAGAGAGAAAGAGAGAATTCTTTTTTTTTTTTTATTTTTTTTTTTATTTTTTATTTTTTTTATTTACGATAGTCACAGAGAGACAGAGAGAGAGGCAGAGACACAGGCAGATGGAGAAGCAGGCTCCATGCACCGGGAGCCCGATGTGGGATTCGATCCCGGGTCTCCAGGATCGCGCCCTGGGCGAAAGGCAGGCGCCAAACCGCTGCGCCACCCAGGGATCCCACCAGAGACATTTTTTAAGTACAATTCTTATCATTCTGTTACAAGACATGGCATGTCCTGATGATAAACATCTTACATAAGGCTTGCCTTTATTCACACAGGAAAGTCTGTCCTCCACAGACATACCTCTGAGTATCATTTCTGCCTGGAGTCCCACCTCTGAGAAGCAACTATCGCCACACCACAGATATGACTTTTACTTGCTTGGCAGATAAAGTTTTTTCAGCTTTGTGATCAGAGCCATCACTCTGAATCCTCATTCAGGAAATCATGTACTGCTTTATAGAGTACAGGGTACAGAGGCGCATGTGCTTCTGCTGGGAGCATTTCTATAAAAAGCCCCTGCCTTATTTCTAGGACCATGTTATGAACTAAAGGCCATTTCATTAAAGGCTCTCTTAGACCGTGCCAGTTTCCTCCTAATTCAGCGCCTTTCCTTGGAGTTAGCTGTAATTCCCTAAAGAGAAGAGAAACAAATGAGGAAAACAAACATCAAGAATTGGAGAAATCAGGTTTCTCTGGAGGAGTAAAAACCACAAACAGAATGAGTGGCTTTACTGATTGGCTTCCCACTCAGACAAGAGAGAGAGGGTCTGGGTCATCTTCACGGAGGTGGACCAAGACAGTTCAATATCCCCCACTCCGCCAAGTTAAATCTATGTGGTCTCTAAAGGGAAGATTTGCATGTATTAAAAGAGATGAACGTCATAAAAATGCAGACGACCACATGATAATTTAATAACTTGATAAATGCCACAGCCTTTGGGAACATAAAAGATTTGACAGAAGGAAGCTGGAGTATGAGCTTGGTACAATAACCCTCAATGTTTAGACGAGGAGGCAAGGAAATAGCTTTAGTATCTCATCTAGGATGAAATGGGACAGGTTATTAAGAACTACTGGAGGTACTGTGCGTGAATCAAATAACAAGTCACAGTAATTCTCTCCCAGTAATCAAATGTTAGTTTCATTTACAAGAAGCTTCCATATGGAGTCCTGCCTCAATAAAGCATTCTGTGCTGGCCCCGGATGATCAAGATGGTTGAGCTAGCCCCTTCTACAAACAAGGGAGCACACTCGTTTTGAAACGAAACCCTAACTCCTACAGCCTGCTAATAGTTTTCACTTACAGTAGTGCTCCGCCAGGAAATGCATCATATGAATCTTCTTGACGCTTCCTTTCCTGTTTCATTAAGAAATGGATCCAGAGCTAGAGGCACCGCTTTGGAGTTGCACCTTCTCTCTGCCAAAACCCATCATCCCATTGTTAACATCTCTGGTAATCACGTTTCATTTCTCCCACCCGGACACCAAGTAAATGCATTGGGTTAATAACACAGGGTCGCTTAAATCCAGGCAGTCACGTGCCTTCTTGCCCACAGGTCATTTTGCTTTAAAGGCCTCTTTTTTATGTAAAATACATCCCCTCAAATGTAGTTCTAGAGATTGGACCTGAAGAGATGAGTGTACCCAGCTACAGGCTGTGAAATAATTGCTGCAGAACTCTGTTCCCAAAGGACAAAGGGGACAGGGTCTCCTGTGCCCACAAAGACAATTCCTTGAGTCTCTGGGGAGGGCCCTTATAGCCACAAGTCCAAGATGTCTGTGTGGAAGAATGGGCTCAGCTTTGAGAGAGTGCTTCCTGGCTTGCTACGACCCGTTCCTAAGACACACAGGGTCTGGAGGGTCACTGTTTTGTGCCTCTGTGTAGCAGGAACATATAATAGGAGGTGAGTAAGCCTTTAGGAGGTAAAGAGGATAGCACTGGCATCACCCAAGAGCCTTTCAGAAATGCAAAATCTCAGACCCCAGACCTAAAGGAGTCAGATGCTGCATTTTAGCAATATTCTCCGGTGATGTGTGCGCTGCCATGACAGAAACACTGCCCCAGGCTACATGCGTTCTAATCCCCTAACCTACACTCCATGGTTTCACAAAGC
This sequence comes from Nyctereutes procyonoides, assembly GCF_905146905.1. Classification (NCBI taxonomy): domain Eukaryota; kingdom Metazoa; phylum Chordata; class Mammalia; order Carnivora; family Canidae; genus Nyctereutes; species Nyctereutes procyonoides. The sequence continues at coordinate 43,905,386 of NW_026575047.1, read as the reverse complement.
TTCTAAGCAGTCTCCTGAACTAAGATGGAAGGAAGACAAGTTTATTCAGTCACTGGGAACTCCAAATACCCAGTCTCGGTGTCTAGGTATATTTGGGAAGGAAGGTACATCAACACTCTCCCTGCAACCTTCACATGTCCAAACCACCCATTAGTGAGTTCCATCAGCTCTGCCTCGGTAGATCCCCATCTGTGCACTCTTCTGTCTCCACTGTACCATCTGTACCCCAGCCACCACTATCCTCTCCCCGAATCCCCCATATGCTACATGTCTGGCAGTTAAAGAGATAACATGCAGTACAATGGGCAACGCTCAGTATCTTCCGACAGCTCCCCAAAGCACTCAGAATAAAAATCCTCAACTCGAGCCCAGCCCACAGAATCTGAAGAATCCCACCCACCCACCCTAATATCATCTCCTGCCACAGTCCCTGAACACCATCCCAACCATGCAACCTTCTTCCTGATTTGTAAACAGGCCAAGCACAGTGCCAACTTCAAGACCATTGGCTGCTCCCTCTGTCAGGAACACTCTTATCCCAGGTCATGACAAGGCTGTTTCCCCACCAACAGGTTCTAAGTCAGGTGTCCCTGAGGGAGGCTTTCCTTAAACACACACCACCATCCCTTCCAACCCAGCCACCACTGCAACGCCCTTTGTCCCTATTGCTTATTGTGTGCTTTCACATTATCTACTCCCTCAGCAGCAGGCAAGTTCTTTGAGAGCCAGGATCTCTCTCTTTGCTGACTGCTAGTGCCAAAAAGAGTAACTGGCATACAGCAGGAACTTAATATTTACTCACTGGATGGATGGGCAGATAGATGGATGGATGGATGGATGATAGATGGGTGGATGGGTGGGTAGATGGGTGGGTGGGTGGGTGGGTGGATGGATGGATGGGAATGAGAAAGTGCTGGCCTAAAAGTTCCAGCCCTGTGGTTCTCAATTCTGGCTGCATGTTAGCTACCCATGAATGTTTGTAAAAATGCCAATACCAGACCAACCAAATCACAACCTCTGAACACTCGTGTTAGAGAACTGTGTTGTCCAACATGGTAGCCACTAGGCACAGGTGGCTGTAAGTTTAAATTAAGATTGCACAAAATTTAAAACACATTTCCCTGATTGCACTACCCACATGTCAAGTGCTCCTTAGCCCATAGGCAGCTAATGGCAACTGATGGGAGTTCAGGGCAGGCCATCCCAAAATGTGCCAATCTGATACTTTGAATTACAGTTATACAAGAAAGAGCTAATATAAGTATACTCTGGCCACCCTTTGTCTCCCTAAAAACCGGAAATAAATCTCCCATGTGAAAGGCACTTTCCCTGCACCAGGAGGAAAGGAGAAATCCTTATCACCAGGGATAGGGAATCTGGAGCCCAGAAGACTATGTAAACAAACCTTGTTACTTCCTTGTTAGTCTACCACCCAAGCTCAAACTTCTTTGTCATGTCAATTCTTCACAAATTTATTGTTTCCTTGTCAATAAAGTGTAAAGGCTGTCTGCTTCAGTCTCTTTTTTTGGGTCTCATATCTTTAAGGCCCCATACATATAAAATTAAATGTATTTATCTCCTGTTAAGCTCTCTTCTATTATAAGAGATGTCTCTGTCAAGAACCTAAAAGGTTGGGATCCCTGGGTGGCTCAGTGGTTTAGCGTCTGCCTTCGGCCCAGGGCGTGATCCTGGAGTCCCGTGATTGAGTCCCACATCAGGCTCCCTGCATGGAGCCTCCTTCTCCCTCTGCCTGAGTCTCTGCCTCTCTCTCTCTCTCTCTCTCTCTCTCTGTCTCTCATGAATAAATAAAATCTTAAAAAAAAAAAAAGAACCTAAAAGGTCTAGGGAAACTTATTTTTCCTCCCCTATGCTACCCCACTGGACAGCACTGGTATAGCTCATTTCCATCATCAGAGCTCATTTCCATTGGAGAGCACCATTCTAGAACTTCATCTGAATCTGATTTATTTTGTGACTCCTTTATGCCTTGAACTGCACTTACTGAGCACCTATTATTAGCCAGACACCATACTAAGTGCTAAAAACATAATGATAATAGTAACAATAACAAAAACAGTAACAAAAATAGCAGAAAATACTATCACAGTGCTTACTATGTATCCCCAGGTATTGTTCTGCAAGCTGTACATGTACAAGTTCATCTCATTTTCCTATTAGCCATGTTAAAGATACTATTATAATCCTCATCTTACACATGAGGAAACCGAGACAAAAGGGATTTAAGAAACTTGCCATGATCACATGGCTGGTGAAGGAAGGAGTCAGAATTGGAATCCAGTCCCTGTTAAATGGCTGTTTACAAAGGCAGAGTGGGAAAAGACTAGAGAGATCCTCCACATTTCTTAAGGGTGACAACAGTCTCAGGCTAACCAGGGGGCTTGCTTGGTGGCATAGCCAGCATCGGGCATGACCCAAGAAAGAGCTCCCCCACTGTGGTATAAGCTGTTCTGACTTCCTACTTCTGTCAGAGGGATGCAGCCCAGGAAACAAGGTCCAGGCTGGAAAATTCCTCTAAATCCTGAATGGAGGATGCCTGGGTGGCTCAACGACTGAGCATCTGCCTTTGGCTCAGGGTGTGGTCCAGGGATTCCCGGACTGAGTCCCACATCAGGCTCCCCACAGAGCCTGCTTCTCCCTCTGCCTATGTCTCTGCCTCTCCCTCTCTGTCTTTCATGAAGAAATAATGAAATGAAATGAAATGAAATGAAATGAAATGAAATGAAATGAAATGAAATGAAATGAAATGAAATCTGGGTAAGAGCTATCTGCATTCACATTGCCCAGCTCACAGGTACACCCACCTATTTCGTGACAATTTCAGGACTCAAGGCAGAGAGAATACGGCACTGGGCAGGGCCTCTTCAAATACCTCTGGGCTCTATGAATCTGCATTCAGCTGTTTCTTGGGTGCTTTTCTCCAAACAGCGACTCAAACCTCTATCCCCATGTTTCTCATGACTCAATGAGACAGGCTGATGGAGGGGGACACAGCAAGCTGAGAGCCAGATCTACCATGCTCACTTCCAGGGACCATCATCTACTTAAGTAGTAAGACCACAGAGAACCTTCATTGATCCTGGTACCTCCCCCTGTGAAACAGTAAAATGAGCATCTCGTGGGCAACTGCAAGATTTAGAAATTAAATCCTCCAAGAATCAAAGAAGGAAAGATGGAAGGCAGCTTGTCCTTTTAGTGTCCTACCAGGACACTGTTTCACAGACCTACCCACAGAGAACTATCTAGGGCAAGAGCCAGCACACTACAGCCCTCTGGCCAAATCCCACCCTCTACCTGCTTTGTGAACACAGCCAAGTCACCAAGACTACTTTCCTGTTCCAAAAGGAGCATTAAGAGGTTGTGTGACAGCAACAGAGGTGTGTGGCCTACAGAGCTTAAAATATTTACTATCTGGCTCTATATGGGTCAGCCAAACCTGGATCTAGAGAAGTATACCTGGATTTGATTTTCTTATTTTCTACATATTAAAAGGCTTGGACACTGTGAAGCTACATCCATATCATAGAAAAGATAACCCCAAAAGTTACAGGAACATTGCCCTGTAGGGAGTTCATTAATTTTTTAATCTGTGACAGACTAGACTTCTTAGGAGACAGACTCTGAAATGGTCACTTCGGAACCACAAGTTTATGAAGGAATGTTGTAGCGGTCAAGCCCAAGAAGGGAGGGAAGGAAGCAGGACTAAGTAAAGAAAGAAAGTAAGCTGGGACACAGTTGTCACACACCCTGGTTGACGCTATGAGCAGTTCTGATCATAGGATGACCTCAAGAGACACAAGCAGGTGGTAAAAGTCTGTGCTTTATCCCCACTCATGGATCAGACACTGGGTACAGGCTGCCCTGAGAGGCAGCATGTCTTCAGGCCAGGTCTTCAGCCAAGGCAATCCCTGAAGGGAGCTGACAGCTAAAGGCTAAAAGGATTCAGAGTAAGTCCTCAACGCTCCCCAAAATGCAGCACTTTGGCTTCCAGATTATTTAAAGCTGAAAATAGTCAAGGTCCAAAAGACTCAGGAAGAGCTTTTAACTTCCCCCTTAATGCCTCTAAAAATTTAGATAGAGGACCTAGTTCAGGAAGAGAAGTATCACCAGAGATAACTACACAGAGTCGGGACAAGGTGGGGTAATGGGTAGGGGGCTCATAGGGCCTAACCTGTTCAACTCCTCTCTGTGTCCCATTGTCTCTGCGTGGCACAACAAATATTTGTTTACCAAACATTTGCTCTTCCCATCTCCCTATAAATCGTCTTCTTTCCCTTTGAAGCCCTAGATCCCAATCCCTCCTTAGCTAAGGATTGCATATAAGCCTGAACTGCCTGTCTCAGAGCCTCTCAGATCTCTCCAGGATTCCAGTATATATGAAATTAAATTTGCTTTCCTCCTGTTAATCTGTCTTATGTCAATTAACAGAACAGCCAAAAGAAACTAGAAGGGTGGCGAAAAATTTCTTCCTCCCCAACAGAGCTTCCTGCTGGCAACACTTCCAGAAGCTGGGGTGTCTCAAGACTGATCTGAATTGGTACCCTACCATTTCCCCCACACTTACCTAATTATTCTCTTCCATCCTTTTTCAGAATCTTCAGAATGCCTATAAATACCTAGTTCCTCAAATGCTCTTTGAGTCAGCTTTACCAACTTACTGGTTCCCTCATTAATGATTTAAATAAAATGTTTGACTCAGGTTCCCTCTATAATTATATGAGTGGCATGTTGTTCACTTTTTCCAAATTATTTTTTGACAGAATGTACATGTTAAATGGAAATTACTGCAATAATATTATAAACATAATGGAGAAAGCCATTATTTAAAATGAATGGGAAGTTTACTCCCAGCAAGGTTTCCATTCTTACATTCTTTCTCAACATCTCCCCCCAGAGCAGAACTGAGGCACCAGTGAGTCAGGACACCAGTTAACTGCTTCTCCTTGAAGGTCAGCCTGATGGCTAGCTAGAGGGGCTGGGGAGGCTGTCCAGACTAGAGAATGCTGGAAAATAACCAAAGGAGAAACCTGAGGCTAACTCAGGAGTTGGTGTCTATCAGAGCCTTTATCTGTCTGCTGCTATGGGATGGGGAACAGACAGTATTTTCTGGGGAGTCTAGTTAAGTTTCTATGTGTGCAAAAGCAAACGGGTAGATAGAGCATCTTGAACACCCTTGCTTCAAAATGCACAGTGAGAATCAGAATTGTTAAGGCCATATCAAGAGGGATACAGCCCTGGGAGAGGCCACTGGGTGGTATCTGTGCCTGCTGCTGAGGCTTCCTGCCTAGTCATAAGTATGTGTCAAGAGGAAAAGCTCAGGGAAGACTCAATATGTAATATATGCTTTCCACAGAGTACAGGTTAGGGGCAGCATGCAACTTACTTAGAAATTCAACAGCAGAAGGATGGAAATGAATGCAGTAGGGAGAAACAGATAATTATTTTTAAAATATAGCAAGACATTAACTACAGAATCATAATAGCAGGTATATGGATATTATTAACTGGACAATTCAGGTTTTTACATGTTTAAAATATTTCAAAATAAAATGTTGGGGGGAAATGACTACTGATTCACAGAGGGAGCAGAACATAATCTCAGTCCTAATGTGTTCCACATATTAAATGTGTACATGTTTGCATACATATTTACATGCATACAAATATAGATATACACATTTATATACACATACACAGTCATCGTAAATGAATAAAACACAAATATAAGCAGAGGACTAGGCATGTAAACAAAAGGAAACATACTCATTCTGGGTTTTGTATTTTGTTCTGGCAAGAAATTAATGGCACAGTGTTTCCTAGACAGCAAAAATCAAGGAAATGTAGACCATCTCCCCTTAAAGTCATTTACTCTTAAATGTAACAGAAATTTGCTCAGGGAAAAAGGTATTTATGAACTAGATGTCATAAAATAATAACAAATCTGAATGATCCCAAAGGAAATCATTCAACCTATAAAGGAAGGAAACACAATTCAAATATCCTACAATTGCCTTAACTCCATATTCACTGGCTGAGGCCAACAGCCTCAATGAACATGTAGAAAGCAAGGCTCACCATATTGTTATTCAGATAAATCTGGGTGGATTCTAGGTGTAAATAATTATGCTGTCCTCGACACTAAGAGAGTAGCAATCACATTTGTAATGAGCCAACTTTACAGAGATTCTGGGCTAGAAAATTCATAAAAACAAGCCAGCACTGTGTGACAAGGCATGGAGCCTTCAACTATAAAGCACAAGTCCCACTACCCAGCACCAATGGCCACGATCACCCACAAGTATAAGGAGGGGAGAATGTGAGCTCAGGACCAGACACCCAGGGAATCTTAGGGGCTGGAATGAGGCCTGAGCAAGGAGTGGCATTTTAAGGAAAGGTATCAAGGGTACACAGTACTCCAAAGCCCACAACATGCTATGAATACACCCCAGATTCAGAGTGACCACCCACAGTCCTTCCCTGGAGACAATACAGAATTTACTCCCATCCAAGGAGTTTGCATTTCCAACCTAATAACCTCAGTCAAGGAGGGGCACCTGGGTAGCACAGTTGGTTAAACATTCAACTCTAGGTTTGGGCTCAGGTCATGATCTCAAGGTCATGGGATTGAGCTCCAAGTTGGGCTCTGTACCGAGTGCAGAACCTACTTGAGATTTATCTCTCTCTCTCCCTCTGCACCCCTCAACGCTCTCTCTCAAAAATAAATAAATAACCTCATTCAAGAAATAATAGGGTTTGCTGTACAGAGAATTAACAATGTTCACTTGCCTGGAATATACTTATTCAATAAATGCTCATGTTTTAGCTATTATTAATATTAATACAAGCACTTTTACTGAACACTTACTATGGAGCAGGTTCTGTGCTAACCACTTTTCTGCGTCAATCCTCCTCATCCTCATGCAATCCTGAGGTAAGGGCTATCACTACTCCATTTTACAGACAATGAAACTGAGGTTCATTATGCCCAAGGCCATAAGCGAGAAGTGGACTGGAATCCAGGCAGTATGACCACAGAGGCACACTAAATGCTCCCACCAACACAAATCACAGTTGTGCATAGGTCACATGCACAACAGGAAGTGCATAATGGAAATTAAGTGAACAAAAAGCAAAAGTACAAGAGCAAGAGCACCTACGAGGCCCAAAAGCACACCTCCTGAATATGTAACGAGAGGTCTAACAGCCCGCAGGGGCTCAGCAAACCAGGCCCCAGGCCACACACTATTCAGATGACACTGCCAAACCCCATCTGCAAGGAGGGGACTCAAGAGCTCCTTGACAAAGTACTGACTTCCCACTCTGACTCCCGGCCAGCCCTGCACTTAACAGCAGCAAGACAGCTGAAGTATTCTCAATTCAGAAAATATCACAACCAAACCAAACCACAAACAAGGGCATAATTAAAGCTCTTTTACTTTTGTTTATATGTATCTGAAATCTGCCAAGCACAGATCACTGCAGAGAGCAAAGCAGCACGTCTTGCAGTTTATTTGGCCTTTTCTTCTCCTGCCTGGGATCCTATCTGAGAAAAGGAAGAAAGTTAATTATCTACTGAGCATAGACAGTGTGCCAAGACCTGGACGAGGTGCTTTCCACAAACATTATCTCATTAAATCCTGACACAAACTGTGGAGCACAGGTAGTCTTAACTTCAATTTAGACACAGGAAGAGAGGTTCAGAGAGCTTCAGTCACTTGTCCAGGGCAATACAGCTAGCATGGGACAAGGAGAATTTAAACTTCCAGCAGCACATCGGGCCTGGATTCTTTAAATTGTGTGGTTACCTCCAACATCAAAAAGATGGTCAGAAGACAGGGTGAAGGCAGTACATCTTCAGAAGTTCCTGGGATTGAAATCTGTTAGTACAAACTGACAAATCACCTCTGCAGGGTAGCCCAGCAACCCTGGGACCAGCTGGGTTTGAAACAGCGCAGGCCACCAGGCTACTCGAAGATGCCACAATGAGGCTGGCTGTTTGGCAGCAGGTGCTGCGGGCTCCCATGCACACAGGGAAGTACACGTTGCTTGATGGTGTAGGGTATGGGTGAGGGGTACAGGCTCTGTGGATGCAGCATCTCAGCAGGCAGGCCAACAGGACTCTGATTTAAACCTTCAGGGTGGCCACTTGGAGGCACTGGGTGGGAAGGGGTGCTCGGACAGCCGAACTCCATCGGGACACAGCTCATGTGTTCCTGCACTCAGAGGGAAATGGTAGAGGGAAGGGAGAGAGGAGGACAGTATTCTAGATGAGAACAGGAAAGTACTGAAGGATAAAGCCAAAACATCATCCATCCATGAGCAAGGTCTGTATTAACTCCGAACTGAAGGCATTTCTAAACCCATCCATGACCCCGCCCTGAGGAAGGAGGCACCTGACAGCGATCATGACATGCGGCGTTCGCACATGTCACACATAAAGGCTGGCAAGGATTCCGCTGGGAAAGGGAGTCTTGGCCACCACACAGACGCACCCAGAAAGGAAAGGGAAATGCGCTCCTGCCTCCCATCCCGGTCAACCGCAATGCCAGCTGGAAGCAGAACTCTTCCACCTGCAAGCTACGAGTCCTGAACAAGTATATAAAGATGGCAGGATCAGAAACGGAGGACGTCAGGCACTTGTCCACACCTGCCGTCTCATTTTCCCAACTTTTACAGAAAATCCACAATGCACCATCATATCACACCTTCAGCGCTCATCTGGAGGTAAGCCAGACTGATGGAGTTGGTGTGAGGTCATAAGAACCAAGCCGCAGAGGTAAGGACACCAAATGCCTCCCTGCACTATGGGACTCAGCAGTCGGGAAACACATAAACAGGGCCACCGTGTAGAAACACCACTGATCGGGATATAACATGTCTTTGGAAGGGCAAAGCATTAAGAGGCAAATCACTCATGTCCATGTTCATAGTCACACAGGGCCCCCAGAGAGGGAGACTTCAGACACTCGCCCCACAAGTGAGGAAGCCACCCCGACCCAGGGGCTCATAAGGTTCTCACCTAATGGTAGGACTATGTGTCTGATTAAAGGGGCTCTTAATTAAAAGAGAAGCATAGGAGATGGGCTCTAATGTCATTTTTCAGCTAGTAAGAGTCAGCTCGTGGAAAAAGACACAATCCTCTAGCTTCTGAGATGGATTTTTGTGCAATATATTACTACTGTAGGGAAAACTGCTCCATTGCACAGTTAACAGAGACCATGGGGAAGCACAGCACATACAGAAGGAAAAGTGAACATGCAAAGGCTACTAGGGGCAGCTGGAGAAATGACTGATCATCCCTGCCAGTCCAAAAGAATACATAAAAGGGATCAATTGAGCCTTACGATGGCTCACAGGGATCTGCACCAGTGAGATCTGCTCTTCGCACTACCACTTTGCTCTTATCTCTTACCACTTTCCCCCTGCTAGAGACTCACTAGTCTTTCTATTCCCTGATCACAACACACATGGCTCAACCTCAGGCCATTTGCACTTCCTATTCCCTCCACCTGAAACACTCTTGCTCTGAATAGCTGTGATTTGATCCTATACTTGCTTCAAATCTACTTAAACGTCACCTGCCCAGACAGGCCTTTCCTTAACACCCCGTACGTTACCAACAAAATAAGAAGGGGGGTGTGAGGATCAATTCAGGCGGCATATGGCTGCTCACGGTGGGAATCCACCCCAAACTGCCCAATGGAATCAAGGATGCACATGTCCAAGGGCCTGCCCAATGGAATCAAGGATGCACATGTCCAAGGGTGCATCCAAGGATGCACATGTCCAAGGGCCACAACATTTAAGGGTTGATGTCTTACAAAAGCTAAAACCCAAACAAGGGCCTGTTCTCAGCATTATTAGAAGACCCTGGGCGTTCCCAACCCAGCTGCCCAGCAGAGAAGGGTTCTGTCTTCTTGTAACATGTAAGATTTCAGACACTCTGGTGTTTGGCTGCTAAAAGAAAGTGGAGTCTGCCCAGCTTCTACTGGAGACATAGGAGCCAGGACAGCTTTGAAAAGGGTACTCCAGCCTCTGATGTCCTGTGCCTTCCCTTGAGAAGCTCTTGCCCTCTGAGCTCGTTCAAGGAGAAGCCAGCACAGTCCTCCTGCCCTTGGGAGTGAGCTCTGGGAAGGTAGCCCTGGAGAAGGAAGGCAATGATATAAAAGGCAGAGTCGGCTCTGGGGCTGCCCAGTGATAATGCAAAGGGGCAAAGGAGGAAATGACCTCTGTTCTGTGAGGACCCGCCTACTAGCCGACCCAGGGTAGAAAGGCAGGTTCAGCACCCCTGAGCCCCTCATGAGCCATTTTCTTCCCAGGCACCCACATGGGATGGGTAGGCCTTTTCCTACTAATGAACAAGAATCATTTATATAACCCATATAAATGTACCTTTTCCCAGAAAGCTTTCCTGATGTACTGGAAAAAGACCTCAGACTTTATGCTCCTAGAACCCAGGTGAATTCTCCAGGAGGCCTCCAGCTGCTAAACCCAAGCAATTTGAAGAGGTTCTGATGAGTTCACCTCTGTGGAGCTATTTCCTCAGCTCTCAAAGAATTTTGCTATTTTAAGAGTTAAATAAGACGACATGTAGAAAATACTCAGTACAAGGCCTGGCACAAAGTGGGTATTCAAAAAGTGCTAAATTTGAACAATCGTGATGATGATTTAAAAAAGGAAATGTCAAAATTAGAACCCAAATCTAACTATCAAAGCTTTCTAGACAGATGCAAATTGTGGAAATCACTTAAATTCCATTTAATACTAGAAAATAGGCATTTCATAATAATTTCTGATTTTAGTGATTCATATAATCTCTGTTGAAGAAATTAATAGGGTCGCCTGGGTGGCTCAATCCATTGAATGTCTGACTCTTGATTTCGGCTCAAGTAATGATCTCAGTGTCCTGGGATCGAACCCCATGTGGGGTCCTGCACTGGGTACAGAGCCTGCTTAAGATTCTCTCTCTCCCTCTGCCCCTCACCCGACTCTCGTTTTCTCTCTCTCAAATAAATAAATATTTTTAAAAATAAATAATGCTTTCTTTATTTTTTAAGATTTATTTATTTATTTTTTATTCATAGAAAAAGAGAGAGAGAGAGAGGTAAAAACACAGGCAGAGAGAGAAGCAGGCTCCATGTAGGGAGCCCGACACAGGACTCGAACTCGGGTCTCCAGGATCACACCACAGGCTGCAGGCGGTGCTAAACCGCTGCGCCACCGGGACTGCCCCTTTCTTTATTTTAAAACAACTTTTTATTATTAAAAAAAAAAAGGTTCCGGCATTGAAACACACGCTTTCGGTGCCCAGTAGTGCCAACCAAGTTGTCTGACCCATCAAGAACTCAGAATCTCTATTTATAAAATAAAGGTAATCATCATTCTTATTATACAAGATTTTGAGATGATTAAACAGATTGATAGATGTAAAAACTTCGGAAAAGTGTTAGATAGTATCACTATTCTTATCATTCATTGAGACTATTTTTATCATTAGTGTAACTTTATGTGATTGCTACAGTGGCAAAGCTTTCTGCTCTGTGCAACGTTTCTGTGTATCAGTAGGAGGGTTAAGTAGATGATACATAGGTACATGAATAGCATTTAACACAGTTCCTGGTACAGCATACAGAACTGAGTAAGAAGTGGTGTCTCGGAGCGCCTGGGTGGCTCAATGGTTAAGTATCTGCCTTTGGCTCAGGTTGTGATCCTGGGGTCCTGGAATCAAATCCCACATCGGGCTCCCCATAGGGAGCCTGCTTCTCCCTCTGCCAACATCTCTGCCTCTCTGTATCTCTCATGAATAAATAATTTAAAAAAAAAATCTTATTTAAAAAAAAAAGAAGTGGTGTCTCAGGATGCTGCTCTCAGGGATATTACCAATATGACTCTGCTTAAAACAGTTGGAACCATAATTTCCATATGCAAACCAGTAGAACACATGCAATAATCATGAGAATGTGATTAATGGGTAAAAAGATTGCCTTAGTAATTATTCAGAGATATAAATCACAACTTGGAATTTATAACCAACAGCAACTTATAAGGATGTATAATGGTATAAAATAATTACAAATAACCAAGAGGGGAAATCCCCATGGAACCAACTGCTTACATGAAAGGAACTGCAAGGGGATAGAATGTTTAAGACACGGCAGTTTCTTTTTCCTTTAAGATTTTATTTATTTATTTATTTAGAGAGAATATGCACATGAGTGGGGGGAGGGGCAGAGGGAGAGCATCTCAAGCAGACTCCGTGCTGAGTGAGGAGCCCAATGCGGGGCTTGATCTCATGACCCTGCTGAAATTAAGAGTCAGACAGATGCTCAACCACTAACTCACCCAGGTGCCCCAACACTGTGGTTTCTAAATGCCCCAGCATGCCAAAGCAAGGCAGCCCAGCATCCAACAGCCCCAGCATCCGAGCAAGAGGGCCAGGCATAAAATTAATGTTGTGATCCCAGTGTTTCTCCTACTGAGTACCCCAGGGTTTCTGAACTTCCTTCTGATGCCTCATCTGATGGAGGGGAAAAGGCAAACCAGAAAAAGGAGAGGCTAGAGTCTCAGTACCAAGTTTCCTTTTCATTTTCAGGACAAGCGAATTTCACAAAGCAAACATCCCAGGTACCTGGTGGAAGGGAAATTACTGCCTATTGCTAACAACAACAACAAAATGGGGGTGGAGGGGTGGAGGAAGGAGAAGAGAGTCATTTTATTACCCACCAGCCTCAAAGCATTTTTGATAACCAGATTAAGATGCACTGATAGATAAGCCCAGGATCCGAATGGTCTCATCCAGGTCCTTACCGCTCACCTGCTTACAGAAGATGGCTCCACCCTGGGCCACACTGTGGCTGGTGACCCATCCGCTTTTTTCCCTTACACACCAGGGGCTAGGAGTGCAGCCCAACCAACTTCTTAAAGAACAAGCTGATATTACAGCTCCTTGAGATACTTGGTGACACCTGATCGCAAAGAAAATTCTACTTCTTTCCAGGCCATAATGTACTAGCTTTCATGGAGTTATATATTTTGCATATATTTGGTAAAATCGGAGGAGGGCTGAAAAGTTGTGTAAGGGTGGCCATGGCAGAGGGGGGTGGAATGCCCCCGATCCATCCCATATTAGCAAATTTCATGTCCCTCTGCTTGATCATTCACTCATTCAGCAAATATTTACCCAATATTACCATGCCCTCAACCCTGAAGTAGGAGCTGTAAACACAGAGATGAGCAAATGCACACCTTCAATAACATATTATCTAAAGAGTGTGAATGGTTTATTCCCAATTCCACTCATTAAAGGCATATCCTGAATGTGTGCTTAGGGAGTTGTGAATGTCACATCCTCTCACTGAGCATCAGTCCCCACGTACCCTCTTTCTGTACTTGTACCTCACTGATGCTGAGCCCAATTTGGGGCTAAGCACTTCTCATACAGAATAACCCCTGAAGACACTATTGACCTTCCAGGCAACTGAGGACTGTCCTTAGGTGAGACCCCACTACACACAATGCTGGTATCCCAGGCTGCTCTAGAACTAAGCTGCCCAGTCAAGAGCAACCGTCCTTCAGAGCACTGATTAAAGGGTTTGGTATCAGGATAGGGATGATGGCAAAGGAGGACCCAAGAGAACAGCAACTGCCCTGGAAAGTGATGAGGAAGGTGATGAGGAAGGTGATGTCCCCTACTCAAGCATGACATCCCAGGTTAGTGCTAGAAAATGATAATGAGATTGCCAGACAAAGAAATCACATTGTTTATGCCAAGAAAATCATCTCCTGAAGAAAACATGAAGCAAAGGTACATATTTCTGTTTCCCATGTTCTGTTTCCCACCTCTGCATGCTGCTTATTTCCCACAGGGACTCCCGTCCACTGTTCAGTGCAGGCAAAGTCCAGCACACACTCTCTGACCAACAAGTATTGTTACTAGAAGTTTCTGTTCCACTCACCAGGTTTCTCAAAGTGGATTTTAAACCTCCAGTCCCAATGCTAAGACCCCCTTCATTTCTTTAGGTCAATAGCTTGAATGGCAGAGTTGATAAGGGGAGAGTCTGCTGGTTGCATAAAACACAAGGTAAAGAAAAGTCTTGAGATGCCTGCGTGGCTCAGTGGTTGAGCATCTGCCTTCAGCTCAGGTCATGATCCTGGGGTCCTGGAATTGAGTTCTGCATCAGGCTCTCTGCTGGGAGTCTGCTTCCCCCTCTGCCTGTCTCTCTGCCTCTCTCTGTGTCTCTCATGAATAAATAAATAAAAATCTTGGAAAAAAAGTCTTTCAGGGGGAGGCTCGACATCAGATCACAGGGTCCATCAGCTTGGGCCACTTCCAATGAATATCAGACCAGAAACACAGTCCTCCCCTCATCCCCCATAGCAGGCACTCTGAGAAGAAATTTGGTGTTTAAATTCTGTCCTGTGACTGCTGAAACAATCACTGGGCCTATTTTTAAAAGTCCAAGCACAACACTTTTTGAAATGAAAATCAATCAGTGAGACCCAAGATCTGTCCCAGAACCAGAGTCTAGGTTTTGGTTTCCTCCAAAAGGGTTTGGGGGTGGGGGTGGGGATAAGAAGGCTGATGAGCAACCTGGTGTTACAGCTCTTTTTATCCAAAACAGAAAGTACCTTCTTCCATCAACTCCTGGAAGACAAAGCTGCTTCAATGCAGGTCTCAGAGCAAAAAGTGCTTCTGCTCCCCTCTGCAAACAAATTAAAAAGACCAGACACTCAGGCCCACCCTTGAAAGGGACACATCAGCTGGCTGGCCAGCTCCCCTGGGCTTCAATCTCTCCCTACCTGCCTGCCTCGCTGCCTGCTTTCTAAATAATCCAGAAAAAATCCTGCTTCTGGAAGAAGCCCTGCTGAAAAGTCCAAAAAAAAAGGAGACAAAAACTGGATCCTTTCGACATGCTTACCCATGGTGTGCTGTTGGGACCCCATCAAATTTTCTCCCAAGTATTTTCTGTATGAAAAGCTAAGCACAACCTAATGTCCTGAAAGACTGATTGTTTAAATAAGCCCAGTACATCCATACCATGGAATATCATTCAGCAATATCACCTGGCGATCCTAGGGATCCAGGGCTCACACAACTGGAGGGTTTCTGCTATGTGAAAAAAGCCAATCTCAAAGATTACATGCTGAATGATTCCACATATGTAACATTCTTAAGGTGACAACATTTCTGAGATGGAGGACAGATTGGGGACTGCCTAAGGTTGGGGGCAGGGAAGGGTGTGGCCACACCAGGACAGCAGGAGGGATCCACCAGGGGGAATGGTTCTGCACCTTGACTGTGGGGGCGGTCACATGAACCTACCCACTAGATGAAACAGCAAAGATGAAATACACACACATACAAATAAGTGAATGCGTATAAAACTGGGGGAGTCTGCTGGTGGATTGTATCTGTGCCAATTTCCTGACTATGGCAATGTACTAGAGTTATGCACAATGTTACCATTGAGACTGGGTGTCCTTCTGTAGTATTTCTTGCATATGCATGTGAATGTACAATTATCTCAACATTAAGTTTAAAAAGAGAGAGAGAGCAGTTTTGAAGGAGAACACAGGCCAGCTTCATTCACACTCTGCACAGCACGCTGGACAGTATGATTAAAGGGATCCAGGTACCCTTCCTCAGACTCAACATCTCGCCGGTCCTGTCACACACAAGACAAAGCTTCTGGAACCACTGGCACCTTTTCGAGGGATCTTATTGAGAGCTCAGCTGCACATCATTCATCGACCACTGCCCAGAAGACAAGTGTCACTCAGAGAGCCAAAGACCTATCCTAAACAGTATTTTCATATGGAGAAAAATGCACCATTACTTATGTAAACCACACCCACAGAGGGAACTCTATGCATCTGCTATAACCATGAGCCTGCACAGCTAGAACAATTGTATGAATCCCTTGGCCTTCCTTTCTCTTTCCTTTGTATATTTGTCTTAATTTTCAGGCATGTTTTTGTTCGCAACCTAAAAAAACACACAAATGCTGACTTTTGTTACATGCACACGCATCATGCTAGCTGTGATTGTATAAGCATGCCATTGTCTCAAACATACCTATAATTTTCCCCAAGTGTCATATAAATTTCAAACCATTAAATAAAATGATTTCATCCCGTCCTCGTGAATGTTACTAACCCTCACCCCCACCAGTGACATCACTGTTTCCATAGTAACTAATGTACTTCAAAGTGGAAAATGCAGATGGTGGCTTAAAAAAAAAAAAAAAAACAGACAAAATAAGTGATAGAAACCAAGCATCTCACAGTATAAGTGGTGATGCATCATGTACCTGCATTATGGGGTGCCAGCTCAGGGACAAGCAATAAATATTTTAGCAGAACCCTTATGCTAACAGCTATTCTGTGTAACAGTAGCCCTCTCAAATTACACGATTGCCTTTGGACACATGGCTGCCCAATTCACTGCATGTGGGTAAAAGCATGTGTTCAACAGCACAGGTACAGATCACAGGCAGATTTTTCCAAACAGAGTCACATATTCTACTTTATAGTTATGCTGTAATTATGCCTTACTGAGAAGAGCTATTTCAGGAAGAAAGAACACAACTTCTCACAAGAGAAACGGAACTGAGGAGGAAAAGCATCTCAATTCTTACTTCCCGAAGGTAAAAAAAAAAAAAAAAAAATGATTAAAATCTCCATGAAATGCAACATTTCTCTTTGTAAGCATGAGGTCCTTCCTATGAAGCACGGGGGCTTTTTTAGTGACTGTACATCTTTCTTTGTCTGGATGATGGTGAATGAGGGTTTTTCTGGACATGAAAACCCACGCTATGAGTCGTAAGGAGTTGTAAGGTAAGGAGGTGACAATTCTGGATGCTTTGACACAAAACTGGAGTCTGGTTTTAAAACATACCCGAGTGTTTGATCTGTCCCTGTCAAAATGTCACTCTTCACACTTAATATTTAACATATTCAACAGAAGCTTCAAGATGTTTCATCATTTCATCTCTGTGCTATGTGGAAGCCAATATTTAGAAGACCATGCAGGAAAACTATGCCCAACAAACACTCAATGAGCTCTTTCCTTCCAATGCCCTCTCTGGCTGCCAACCAGGACTAGGAGGTCATGCAGCTGATTGAAAATGCCCAACATCATACCCTGCTTAAGATCTCACGTGACAGGGATGCCTGCGTGGCTCAGTGGTTGAGTGTCTGCCTTCGGTTCGGGTCATGATCCTGGGGTCCTGGGATCAAGTACTGCATTGAGCTCCCCACGAGGAGCCTGCTTCTCCTTCTGCCTATGTCTCTGCCTCTCTCTTTCTGTGTGTGTCTCTCATGAATAAATAAAATCTTTAAAAAAATATCTCACATGATGATGGTTTGATTTCTGGGCTGCTAGATGCTGTCCCATTGTCTCACCACAGTTTTCTATGTTTCAGTAAAGCTCTGAGACAGGAGGACAGTCTCTGTGTGGTCTTGCCAACCCATGCATGGAGGATGGGGAGGTGGTCCAGCTACACCCTTCCTTCCTAACTTCTGGCTGCATGCTTGGGCCAGACTATGGGCCTCAAATCCCCGAGGCTCACTGAGCTCTGTTCTTCCTAAAACACCTCTTTCCACAGGTCCCACCACTTTTTTTGCAAAAAATCTAAAATGACTCCTCCTTGCCTACTAGACTGAGTCTAGAATTCCCGGCCTTCTCTGACCTAAATGCAACCTCCACCCAGCAAGGTCCTCCTCCTTTCCCTGCCTGCCTCAGCTGGAGGCCTCCCCTCAGTTATTACCCCTCCTCTTCCCAGGGCACATGTCCCCCTCGGCAGATGACCCTGCCTTTTTGTGGGGTCCACTTCAATGTCCTCCCCCTTCTTGGCCCCATGAAGGGACCTTTCAACATTCAGCCACACACATTTGCTCCTTAAAGAATCTCAGCCACTGCTCTGATGTCATTTGCAAAGATTTTGAGGAAACCATTGCCATGGAAAGCTCCTTCTGTGCATTTTGATAAGTGCTCTGTCCCCAACCCCTAGAAGAGGACCCGGCAAATCACAGACACTCAGTCAATGGCCTTGATTAATAGAGTAGATGTCACAGAATACAAACATCTTAAATTTTGTTTAAGGGAAATAGGAGACGAGAGCAGGACTTGCTATCAAAATTTAAAAATATATACAAGGAGAAATGCCATTATTGCTTCCAGAGGCTTCACGCCAAATTAATTAAAAACATTAAGTAAATGATTTACGTGGTAAGGAGTCGATATAAAATACAAGAGAAAGGAGGCTTCCACATCGGAATTAAATTTAATGCCTCAGATCAATAAAAAACTATCTTAAAGACTAGAAAATAAATCAAGTAATATAAGCTGCACACCAGAGAAAATGACTTTGGGAAAGTGGTATGTTGCCATCCAAATGCAGAAGTAACTGATGGAAATGAGGTTTCTCATTCAGTGGACTTGAATCAGTTCCATTTGGGTCAAACAGCAGGACCCCAAACATATTGGCAGAGCAAAATACCTACAATTAGCTGTTACAGTGTTAGAGGGCCAGGAATATGAATAGAGGGAAGGCCGCACTACCCCCTCCAGCACAGAGTACAATCACAAGGGACAGTGGGGGCGGGGGGGGGGTGCAAAGGAGCTCCCTGGAGGTCATCTAGAGGATGCCATACAAAATACAAGCAGCAGGCCTACTTGACTGACTGGTAGGAGGCAAGACCCCAAGTATAGGAACCTCCCATGTGAGGCCTTCAGGACCCCAGCAAAGAACATCTGTGAGCACAAAGGTGGCCAGCCTAAGATCAGCAGGAGGGGCCTGCCTGGAGGAAGGAGTCAGCCTTCGGCTCTGGGAGAAAAGATTAGAAAGATGGGGAACACCATGGCATCTCTGGGGATGAAAGCTGACAGCAGGAATTCACCAGAAAGCAGTATCTTCTCAGGGGAGCCAGGACCCACCAATCAGAGACCACAACTCTCAGAACTCTAAGATTCCAGAACTGGGGTCTGCAAGCTTTTTCTACAAGAAACCAGAAAGTAAGTATTTTATTTAGGCTTTGCAGGCTATATGGTCTCTGCTACAACTACTCAACTCTACTGGTGTAGTGCCAAAGTGGCTGTAAACAATGATCTGTAAATGAACAAGCATGGCTGTGTTCCAATAAAACTTGATGTACAAAAGCAGCCTACAAGGCTGATCTGGCCTACAGGCTGTCATTTGCTGGTCCCCGCTCTAGAACTATCGTCACTACTCTGTATATCCTCCAGATTTTCAGCCATCGGCAGTGTATGCCCTGTATCACAGGGCATTACAATAGAACCCTCAAGGCAAAAAGCCTGAAGAACTGTCTTCAAGGACCCATGGAAGGGGTGACAGCAAGGAGGCTGAGATGTATTATGTAGCAGGAACCATACTAAGCCTTCCACATATAGAAACTCACACTCATGAGAATCTTCTGAGGCAGGCATCATCCCCAAATTACAGATGAGGACAGTGAAGTCTAGAGGGTGAGGAACCAACTCAGTGTCATGCATCATGGGTAGAGCTAGAGTTGGAACTCAGGCAGCATGGCTCCAGAGCCAAGTCCTCACCCCGTGGATACATAAACTAGACAGACAGTGCCCACATCAAACCAGCTAGCCTGGCAGGGAAAGGCCATGACCTCTCAGAGGTAGGAAGCAGTACAAGGAAAGAAAAGCAGGATGGGGAGGGGTCTGCAAAGTGTCTTCATAACAGAAGGGCAAGTAAGGTTCCCAACACTGAGTTGCAAAATGGGGACAATCCTGAAGGTTAATGTGTCAAGTACTGTATTGGTGCCCGGCACACAGCAAGCACTAAATAAACAAGAGTGATGATTATTATTGGTGAGCAAGTTAGTATCTACTCAGAATTTCAACAATAGGTTCATCTGTTAAAAGGATAGTAACAACAAAGATTCATTTGCCAACTTCAAGGGAGTGAATGTCCCTTTCACATGGAAAGGTCTGGCAGTCACTACCCACATCAACCCAGTGGTCACCCTTAGCATCACCAACAGGGGATCAGTCGGATGTCTAATCTGAAGTATTTAAAGGAATCCCTTAGCATTTCTCCAATGTAATCAAACAAAACAAATCCAGTCAAGAAAAAAAATGAACTTCCAATCAAACCATCAAGAAGTAATCAGATAAATTCAAAACAAGGAACATTCCATAGAATGTTCTATAAAATGACAACTGGACTGACATCTTCAAAAAGTGGACATGGTAGGAAAAGGGGGAAGAGCTATTCTAGATTAAAAGAGGCTGAACATTGTACACTCACATTCACAGCAGCATTACTTCACAACAGCTAAATTGTGGAAGCAACCATCATCGGATGAATGAAGCAAAATGTGGTACCTCCATGCAATAAAATACTACTCAGCTGTAAAAAGGAAGGTAATTGTGGTACAGGCCACAACACACATGAACTTTGAAGATGTGATGCTAAATGAAACAAGCCAGACACAAGAGAACAAACACTGTACGATCCCATTTACATGGGGCATCTAGAGTGATCAAATTCACAGAGTCAGCAGGTAGGATGGTGGTTGCCAGAGACTGGAAGGGAGAAGGGAATGGAGGTAGTGTTTAATGGATACGGAGTTTCAGTTTTTCAAGACAGAAAGAGTTCTGGAGATGGATGGTGGTGATGATGGCACAAGAATATAAATGTACTTAATGTCAGTGAACTGTACACTTAAAAACGCTGACATGCTTGGGTGGCACTGTTGGTTAAGCATCAAACTCTTGGTTTCAGCTCAGGTCATGATCTCAGGGTTGTGAGACTGAGCCCTACCCTGGGTTCCGTGCTCACCACAGTCTGCTTAAGATTTTGTCTCCCTCTTCCTCTGCCTCTCCCCGTCACTCTCTCTCTCAAATAAATAAATAAATAAATAAATAAATCTTATAAAAAGTGTTAAAGATGCTAAGTTTCATGTTATGTATATTTTGCTACAATAAAAAAAATTAAAAAAAGAAAAACAGAAAATAAAAGTCATCTAACAAATGAAATGCAGGATCTTTCCTTGGTTTTTGGTTGCCTAAAAAATAGGTGGAGCATTCTGGAGATTGAGCTAGGTATGGAGCAATGGAAGTCAATAGCAACGCCAATGAAGATATTTTGGGAACATCTGGAGAGATCTGAATATTAGTTCAAATGAGGGAATAGTTACCTTCTTGGGAGGGGTAATAAGGCTGTGGTTTTATAAGGATATGATCATACTGTATGTGGAATCATAATGAAGTATTTAGGTATTTAAATGTGACATGTCCTTTCTATAATGTCCTTTAAGGTGGTTAAAAAAAAGTATATGTATATATATTTGTATGTGTGTATATATGCGTGTGTGTGTGTATTGTTCAATACATTGTTCAACTGTTCAATCCTAACTGGCAAGTATATGGGTATTCACTGCACTATAATTTCTATTTTTCTGCTTTGTTTGAGAACTTATAATAAAGAGTTAAAAGTAAAAGTCAGTCAAAAATACTCCACCTATCTCCCTGGATTGCCATATAGCTGAAATGACATAATCCATGACAATACTTTGAAACTCATTATACATTCCACATAGATAAGACAGGCATCGTATTTTCATTTTTGACAATAAAATAAATAAATGACAACCCAATCAGGAGTCTTTCGGTACACATCGAAATGTTACTGTCCACAGGTCCTGCGGAATACTTTTTGAATACGGGACATGTGATTTTGTACTAAGGTCTTATAAAATGACCATTTGGTGAAGAAGTAAACATTAATTAGAGTGTCTGTTCACACTGGCATGGAGCAGTGTGTAATTTTGTGGGGGCCGTTAGGGCCGGATTCTTACATAATGGCCCTTGTTTTTGAGTGTCTGGCTGTTCAGAGGAAGAAACACAGTTGAGGGGTGAGTGCACAGGTAACAACATGCCCAGAGCAGGGGCCCTGTGACATGACATGGAATGTACAAAGACTTATTTTCAGAGCTCATATCTCCTACAAATGCCATTTTGTACTCACAGTGAAAAGAGAGAGAACACAGTTCTCTAGCCCCAGTGAAGTCATGTTCAAAATTCACTACCAGTTTAAAAAAAGAAAAAGAACAGTGTTCTCTTACAAGTAGTAACATGTTAAAATTATATCAAAACACCAAGCATGCTTAAGTATTCCAGTGGGCTGTGATTTCTTAAGGAGGTGTGGTTTGAGGAAAAGAAAGGAATTTCAAAGCAAGGTAAAGCTGAGAGACCAAAGATCAAACACTACTGGTGTCACTCTGAGCAAGGTATTCAACTTCTCTGAGCCCTCATCTCCTTATCTGTAAACCAGAAGCAGAAATAATGGCAGTTACCTCACAGGGTTGTTGTGAGAATCAAATCAGACTACTCACAGGCTCCCTGGCACACAAAAGACCCTCAGAAAACAGTCCCCTCTCCACAACTGTGACCATACCCCTAATCTCATCAACCTATATTACAATTCTAAAAAGCAAAACAAAAAAATAATGAGGAAATCTGGATTTATGTTGGCAAAACAAAGCAGTAAACAACCTATTTACAATATAATATTATGCAAAGTTTTAAAGTGATACAAGGTATTTCTCAAGTAAAATGGTAGAAACTTCTGCACAAAATCTTACTCTTCCAAAATCTGACCAAAAAAAAAATAAATAAATAAAAGGAGAAATTTTTTAAAATCACCAGTCAAAATAAAATGAAAACAAACAAACAAACAAAAAATGAACACATCTCAATGTCATAAAATTCAAATACTGCCTGCCAGGGAAAGTAAAGGAAGATTCTGGAACAGAATGGTATGGCATAGCAAGGCTCAAAACCCTGTATCCACTGCCCTCAGGATGAAGAACTAGTGACTAAATAAATAACCAGAGAGTTTTCATTAATATCACCAGACCTGGAGAAAAGCATGAGTAAGTATCAATATATTCCTCTTTTCTGACCAGAGAATAGTGAAAACATCCACTAAGAAGAAAAGGATAAAAACAAGGCCATGAACCATGATGCTGATTACTTCAGCTGGGAAGAAGTAAAGGCTCTCGGAGTACACAGTGAAATTCGGGGCTGATCAGAGGCCAGAGAATACTGCCCAAGGGCATGCAGTGTGTACTCCCACATAATAAGACTGAACCCACCTAAAATAACCTTTAAAACATCCCAGAAGTAAAAGCCACCAAGCCAACATCCAGCCACATCTAGTCAGCACCGTGCACACCACCTGCTATAGTTTAGCCAGTCCAGGATGCTCTGTAGGCCCTCAGGGTGCGGAAAGCATGAACAGAAACAAAAAAGCCAGACATTGAATTTTAACTGGGTGGTTAAGGGGGCAAAAAAGAGGCTTCAAATCAACCAATCTGCCCACACCCAGAATAACAAAGATCTGCTTAGACACACTCAGTATTTCTACAGAGTAGAAAAAAGCAAACAAAAAGGTCTGGTCTCTACCAACACAGAAACCTGGAAGAAAGGACAAATGAAACACTGTATCAAAAACAAAGAATTCAGTCTAAAGGAAAACAGAACCCAAGAAGAGGAATCCCCTCAAAAGATCTTTAAGCCACAGAACTTAATATGAATATGAGTACAATAAATTGAGAACTCAATAAATTGAGAACTCAAAGGCAACATTAACAACAACAACAAAAAAGCAAAGAAGGGGAAAAAAGAGATTGTAGACCGAAAGAAATAAATTGGTACTATTTAAACATTAAAAAGTTAAAAATTAATAAAGTAAAATCTACAGTGAACTAAAGAAAGATGGCTTCACATCAATTTACTGACTACTGGAAAACTAAAATAAAAAGTGAATATGGATAAAAACAAGTGATCCAAGCAATCAAAACAAAACAAAACAAAAAAAATACAAGTATGGAGTTCAAAGACCATCCAACATACAGATAACTGGTGTCCTTATAGCAGAGAACTCACTCCAAAAAGAACCAAGAAAGGTCAGAGACAATATAAGAAAATTCTCAAAAAAAAAAAAAAAAGAAAAAGAAAAAAGAAAAAAGAAAATTTTCCTGACACTAATAATTAAATCTGTCCACTGAAAAAACACAGGGAGTGCCACAAATATGTAACATACCTCATGCAGTAGTAATATACATTGTGGTTAAGTCAGATACCCAGAGGGAGTTCCTCCAGCATCTTACCCAGGAGCACATAATCTATAAAGGAAGACAAAGCAGGCTGGCCTTGGACTCTTCTATGGCAACATTCAAGGGTAGAAGGCAGTTATTTCTTCCACATTTTAATTAAGTCTTCTGTTAAATCTGAAGAAGTTAAATTTTCTACTTTGTATTTCAAGGACATATATTTTACAAAGTATATCTAGCCAGCCAGCTGATCTTCCTTGGAAGAACAGAAAGAACTCTGAAATGATATACTGTTAATGATAATTCTAAGAGGGAGTTACTCTTTTCTCTTCTCAGAATCCATATCTCTATTCATACTAGAGAACCTCTACTTTCTGGAAGAAACAAAGAATAACGGACTGCTCTTCTGACTTCCTCATTCAGTTCTCCCCAAAGAGGGCTAGCAAGGCTTATCTGATCAATAAAGTTGTGAAAGGAAGGCTAGCAGGCTTGCCCTAACCTCTTCCTTTTCCTCCCCTTTTGTAAAGAGTCCTCAGGATGCACGCATTCTGTGGTCCTGCAGGACGTAAGCTTACCTGAGCTTAAGGAAGAGAAAATACATTTATATATTTTCTCATCCCTGCAGAGTCAACCTATCATTCTGACCAGGAGCAAAGTAGTGAGAAGCCTGAATCTAGCCACAAACGGAGTTTTGCATTTCAAACTCCAAATTTCTCCATACAAAATCTAAGCTGATATTTTCATATCCCTGTGGCTGGCTGACACGTCTACCACACAACTGATTATTAATTGGTGGTGGGGGGGGGGAATAGAAAGGTAATTAATTATCACCCCTCGAACATCAAAATGTTATATCTGAATGGTAAGATTTAGAATTTCCTAAAATATTTTTATCTGAACTTTTCTTCGTTTTTAAAATTCTTCATGGTGGGGGTGCTTGGGTAGCTTAGTCGGTTAAGTATCTGACTCTTGATTTCAGCTCAGGTCCTGATCTCCATGTCCTGGAATTGAGCCCTGCATCAGACTGCACGCTCAGCAGAGAGTCGGCTTGAGATTCTCTCTCTCCCTCTGCCCCTCCCCCCATTTATGTGCTCACTAAATAAATAAAATCTTTAAAAATAAATAAATAAATAAAATTCTTCCTAACAAATATTTATCATATTACAGAAACATGTATATATTACAGAAACAGTAGGGTCATTTTTCTTTATAACCATGACACCAAAGAGCATCTAATGTTACAGAAAAGTAATCACAATGGTTTAGGGGAAAGAGTATATTCTTAAATAGAATGTGCAGTGTGATCTGATTTTATTATAGAATAATATATAACAAGTGTAACATACTGCAGAGGCACGGCTAAGCACTCTGAATGGATTACCTCATTCATCAGTGTGAAGTAGGTATAAGTACCATGCCAATCTTAGAGATACAAATGAGAAGTAAAGTCATTTGCCCAAATTAATGGGCAGATGTGAACTATACAGGTCCGCTTGTATGCAGATTTTCTCCCATTAAGTACATATAGTACTATAAATGTATTTTCTCTCCTTATGATTTTCTTAATAACCTTTTCTTTCCTGTAGCTTACTTGATTGTAAGAATACAGTATATAATAACATATAACATACAAAATATATGTTAACCAACCTTGTTATCAGTAAGGCTTCCAGTCAACAGTAGGCTATTAGTAGTTACATTCTGAGGGAGTCAAAAGTCACCCACAGGTTTTCGATGGTGCAGGAAGGCAGGTGGGTGTTGATGCCCCTAACCCTGTTAGGGTCACCTGTACTCTGTCCTCAAAGTCACAAAGAAACACAGGTAGACCCAGAGATTGAAAGCATGGGCACCAAAAATCTTGAGAGGATACCTCCAGGTTCTGGCATTATTGATGATGCTTCTTTTTTTTTTTTTAATTGTATCTATGTTTATTTATATTTTCCAAATTTTCAACACATGTAGTCCTTATGTAATAAGTAAAACAATAAGGTCCCTATATTAAGAAAAAAGCCACAAGCATAAACTTGAAGTTCAAATTAATGGTAGAGCCAAGTGATAAGGCCACACAGGGTTCCTGAGCTGTCTCAGCCTATGTTGGGATCAGCCATCTGTGGGCAACAGGTGTGGGCCAATAGGCCAGAGGCATTCTGGCCAGACTTCATGTGCCCTCTGCCTAGGACGTGAAGATGAAGGGCATGCAGCCCCACCAGCCTCCGAGCCCCCTCATCCCTGTAGCCATTTGGCTCTGCTCAGAGGATGGCTTCCCTCTGGACCCTCACAGTTACTCCAAGGAGGAATGCCCCCTCTCAGCAGTTTGCCAAGTCCTTCTCAAGGAGAACAGGAGGGGAATTTTGAATGGCCTCCATCCAATTTTTAAACTGTAAACTGCACGCCCACTTTTTGTTTGGAGACATTTCCTGTGTGTGAACACAGTTTGTTCTGTTACCAGCTTTAAAGTTAGCCAGAACTGATACATCCGAGGCCAAGCTAAAGGGTTTTTAAAAAAAAAAGTCAAATACGATAGGACCTTTTCCTAATTTTAGCTCATCTTGCAGAAATCTCATTTGAAGATAACTCAAAAGAGAGGCTGGATACAGAGGTGCCATTGTGTGTGGATGCTACAGCTCTCCCTCCTCCTCCCCTGCCCCCATCCCGGTGAGCACAGCGTTCTGGGACAACCAGCGTCCTTCAGCCCCTTGGCTATGTCATGCGATGTGGCCATGCTTGCTTCTAGCTAAGTCTGAGAATGCCCTGCTTCCTTCCATATGCTGGCAGAGTGGCCCCTCGCAGCATTTTAGGGCACTGCTTCAAAGCTAGGGGCAAGGGATATAAGCCTTGCCAAGAGAGGTGCGACAGCCCCCACACTGCTGGCTGAACAGTCTCCGGTGCTAGTCCTGACATGCTCCTGTATGTAGCTATGGCCCTGTTTTCCTAGCCTGCCCCTTCTCCGTCGAGGCTATTCCCATCCCACCTGCAAAGGCTCTCCTAGGCAGACTCTTGCCACGTCAGCCTGACATCTTATTTCCCTTGGATCTACTCTAAGGTTGAGAAAATTATTTTACATGTGCAACCATAAACAATCTCCTCTTCTACCCACAGGCCCATCTCCAACACCACCTCACATCTTGACCCAACACGTGGCTTCCATGGTGGAGACTTCATTGTCCTGCAGAAGCAGATACGGCTGGACCAGCTGGAAGGCTCTCCGAGGTTAGAGCTGCTGCCTGGCCCGAATGAATGAGTCATTAGTGAAAAAAATATAAACATGCCATCCCTCCCACCAGGATATATAAACTCCGCGAGGGCCAAAAACATGCCTTACTGAAGTCAATGTTGCTCACAAGCACTTAAAGAAGTTGTCCAAGATAATTAGTTTAGCAGAGACTAAACTGAAGCCTTTTAAAAGGAGCGAAAGCTAAGAAACTCCGAGAATCAGACAGCTCCCACCACCACCAAGAAAAACATGGAGATGAATCAGATCAGAATACAGGTGTCTGGCCCTAATGGAACACATATCTGACCAGACCTGGGATGGATGGCACAGTGATAAAATTCTCTTCCAGTCTCACCGAATCAGATAGGACTTCAGGGAGGGGACGGGGCCAGCTGGACATTTCACTGGGCCTGGTTCCTTTTAAGGAGTCCCGGGTGTAGGGAGCGGGAGAGATGTACTACACACACTCTAAATATATACACACATAATGCTCACCCACGTGTATTTCTAGGATGGTTTTTTTTTAACATGCATTTCCCTTAATCAGATGCCGTACTCAGACAGGCCAATCCCCACACTCAGCTATGCCCAGAATCAGGAAAGGGTTTGTTCAAAGCTATTCATTAATGCAAATCAGGCTCACTCCCACAGCCTACCCTACCCGCCACCTCACAGACAGAAACAGAGTTATCCCCTTACTTATTCAGAAAGGAAACAAGGACTGTCATAGGGTAGCATTTCTGTAAAAAATGATACGCCAACCAATAGCATCCCATAATCTTCCTACCCAACCCAAAACCCTAAAATGGGCAAAGAGTCTGTCTTTTCTTTCTTTTTCTTTCCTTTTTTGTACTATCAGACCGCTTATGGATCCCTTGCTATTTTTCTCCTGTGGTATTACAGGTTGAATTGATTCTCCCAAAAAGGACCGTGTTGAAGTCCTAATTCCTGGTATGTGACCCTATTTGCAACAAGGCCTTAGCAGATGTAGTTAAGGTAAGATGAGGTCATTAGGGGTGGCCCTAATCCAATATGAATGGTGTCCTTCTAAGAGGAAGAGAGAAGACACAGCAAGAAAATGCTATTTGACCTCAGAGTCACATAGGGGAGGGGAGCAGAGACTACCTAAGGGAATATCATCAAAGATCAAGGGCCACCACCAGAAGCTATAAGGAAGCAAGAAAGCATTCTACCCAGAATCGCAGAAGAAGCTTGGCTCTGCCGACACCTTGATTTCAGACCCCTGGCCTCCAAGACCACCAGAAAATAAATCTGCTATTCTAAGCCTAGTTAGTTATTCTAAACTAGTTTGTGGTCATTTATTTCAGCAGAACCCCAGGGAACCAATACACCCCATTTCTTTGTTCAGAAACACATTGGGAGACACATTCATATCATCCACCTTTCTACCACTCAGTCCAGGTCCACCTCCAGAGGATAAACAGTCAAAGTCACTTTCTTTGTACGTCGTGTCACACCTTTCTATATCTAAGGGAGAAGATATAATCAAAATTTAATCTAACATCTGAGATAGAGGAAAATGTCTAACAGTACCCCTACCACCCTCTGAACTCCACAGGAGGAAAATGTTTAAACAGAATTTGAAGACCCCACTCCCCAATAAAATACAACAGGGTCCAGGAGGGCTAGAATTAACATGCAGCCCATGGTCCAAGGTGGGACCAGGTCTCTCTGGCCTGAGGGCCCTAACGGAGAGCTCAGCTGTATTACCCCCTGAATGAGGCTGGTGGGAAGCCAACAAAGGAAGGAGCTGGTAGTCAGATACCGACAATGCCTGTGCAGAAGCCGGGCATGAGAGTCCTACTGGGGAGTGACCAGGATTTTGACTCCGGGGAGCACTCCCTCACAGAGGCCTCACAGATCTGTCTGTGACATCCTGCTGGGGTTGGTGGAGCGTAGCCCTATGGAGTCAGGGGCTCACACAGGGAGGCAAGAAGAAAATTAATGAACAACCAGGAGGCAACAGAGCTGAGCTGACCACCATGACCACTGGGGCTTGGCTCATCTGGCACAATGAGAAAAGCAGTTACAGAGGTGACAGGCCATAACACAAGAACACTCGGCTTTCTTTTGGGGGATCTAAAATGTGTCCCTTGTCATGCACAGTAGTCTCCCTGACAGCCTTGGGTGCCAGGAACCCTTGAGGTATTAATTGCTGCCTTGGCCCTTAAGCGACAAAAGGATTCCCCAGTGAAATCTGAAGTATCAGAAGACAAGAGAAATACAAACATCTGTATTTTTATCTGCTCGCCCAATTAGGAATAGATATGATGCCTTTTAGAAAACAGAGTCTGCTTAAAAAAAAAAAAAAAAGAAGAATATTTTAAAAGACAGAAGTCTTAAAATACTGGGTTTTTCCCAGTATTCACCAAACTATTATTTTTATTTATATGTGTTTAGAATCATTATCTCCAAAAATAAAACTCTTCTTACTGCTCACCCCTGCTGGTTAATGTGGGCTAGCTCTGGAAGGCGGAATCACACATTTAGGGAAAGTACTTACTCCTGTGCCCTGATTTTGCCTAAGATGAAAGCAACAGGTGCAGAGTTTGGACGAAGTTTTGGGTTTTTTAAAGATTTTATTTATTTGACAGAGAAAGAGCACAAGCCGGGGGAGCAGCAGGCAGAGGGAGAAGTAGGCTCCCCACGAAGCCCTCTGCAGGACTTGATCCGATGATTCTGGGATCATGACCTGAGCCCAAGGCAGACACTTAACCGATTGAGCCACCCAGGTGCCCCTGGGCAATGTTATTGTTAAAGAGGCCTAAGAACACAAGCCAAGGCCAACCTTGGGACACAGGGATGGTATGTCAATTAGACAACCCATTGCACCTGTGCATCTCAGAAGGTTCACAGAGCTGCACGTGCTTTTAGCCCAAGTGCCACTGGCTCCCCACACCACTCTAAGCCCATGTGCAGCAAGAAGGCCCTCCCCATCTGCTCCCATCAACCGCCAGCAGCAGAGCTAGGAAACTGCTTACGGACTTTTCAATTTATATGCATCTCCATGGATTGGCAAAGGTAAAGCGAAGGTGTTAATTTATGGTTTCTGTTTCCAAAAGATATCCTCCCTTTGGCTGGCTGAAAAACTGTTGGCATGTGAAGCCTCCCAGCCGATATAGTATTTACCACACTGGGGAGGCAGTGCAACACGCCACATAATAAATCACATAATAGATTGTGAGTCTTGCCCTCAGTGTTTTGCATAATGACAGCAGAGGCCTATCTGAAGCTCTCCTAGACCTGTTTCAACTAGTCTAGTCTCCTTTCAGTCTTTTCTCCCAGCACCCACCCTGGCCACAAAATAAGATGCTGTCTATAGTTCAGGAGGCTGAAAATCTGGAATGGACCATGTGGTGTGCCGTGCTGTGCACCTCACACACGTAAGACGACAGTATGAGCCACAGCAAGACACCAGCACGTTATGCAAAACAAGACAAAATACATTCCAAAGGCCATCACAGCAGCACTTAGGGAAATGAAATGGCCAAAGCATGAGGCCCAACACGATCACAGTGGTTGTGTTCCCAGACACACCGCTGAACTGCACAAGCCATCTCTCAAGCCTCCATGGGCACCTGCCCTCTGCGACCTTGAGAGTCACGATGACCACAGACCCAGGGCACACCGGTGCACCTCCAGGGAGAAGGTGCTTGTGGTGAAGCAGCGGGCGGTCAAGTTCCAGGGGGAGAGCTCTAGGTGGTTCTGTGAGTCTACTTCCAATAATTCTCTGACCCAAAAAGCCAACGGAGAGATGAACTAATCAACACCACTCTTTATTTTACAGGTTGCATCACAATCATTGAAGCTTACATAATAAAAAACATATGGGTCCATGCTGCTTAGAAATCCCTATCTTCATTAAGAGAAGTCTCAGCAAGGTAAACACGAGATTTCAGGTACAGTGGTTGAAAGCTTATATAATCAGAGGGCAGCTTTCCAATTTCGACTTGCTGATATTCAAGGTGGTAATTTCTCATTCTAATCAGCCCAAGATGGGGAAGCGGCAATGTCAGGATGGGGGAGCAAATCCAACAATTAGAGAGGGAGCAGTGCCTATTTTATATAAGCTTTTTCCAGAGTGGGGGGGGGGGGGGGAGGGAGAGACAATAGCCATTCCCAAGAACATTTTACAATAGTCTTTAATTGAAAAGCACCATCGTGACACTGTTCTCCCTACACCAACCTTGCCAGTGCAGGAATGGAGGTAAAAATAATCATTTCTATCTTGCTTAAGTTCCTGTAGTTGTGTGGGCAGGGACTGAGGGAGGAGTTTGCCTAATATTCTATTATATTCCCCAGGACGATTTGTTGAAAGCCTGCTCTTGGCAACTTCCCTTTTTTTTTTTTTTTTAAAGATTTTATTTATTTATTCACAAGAGACACAGAGAGAGAGGCAGAGACACAGGCAGAGGGAGGAGAGGCAGGCTCCATGCAGAAAGCCTGATGTGGGATTCTATCCCGAGATTCCAGGATGACACCCTGAGCCAAAGGCAGAGGCCCAACCACTGAGCCACCCAGGCATTCCTAGATTCCTTCCTTTTTCTGCTCACTCTGCCTAGCCGGGAGCTCGGGTGGCCAGGAAGTGAGAGCCACAAAGGGCTTTAGACCTACCAACAAAAAATGTCCAGGGTCACCTGGACAGCCAGGTTCATCACCCGAAGACCCGTCCCAAAGGGCAATTTGCCAGACAAATGAGAACCTGCTACCGTGCATCGTACAGAACTCACAAAGGGAGTGTGGACGGATGGAGAGACACAAAGAATGGACCCATTCTATTGCACAGTAACTCAGACGTGCCACCAAACCCTAGGAATGCAGCAGTTGCACCCCTGCCAGCTTGGATGGGCTGTGGCCACAGTTTGCCTCCAGGACTCACAGAGCGCCTGTGGTAAGATTTTAACAAAATCCAACACTAAGGAAAGAAGACATCCCTGTTATGTTTGATACCCTTCCATTCTGTGACCAGGTATCTTGAAATGCCACCGGGG
This sequence comes from Nyctereutes procyonoides, assembly GCF_905146905.1. Lineage (NCBI taxonomy): Eukaryota > Metazoa > Chordata > Mammalia > Carnivora > Canidae > Nyctereutes > Nyctereutes procyonoides. Next base: position 43,873,049 of record NW_026575047.1, on the reverse strand, counting down.
ATATGACATCCCAGAAGAATAGAGTATTGGAATATACTGCCAGGTTATTTAGGAACCAAATCATGAAGGTAGAGGGGAAGAGTGGGATCCACCCTAGCCAGCCCTCCCCCACCAGCCCAATACAAAAACTATGGCTTGCAGCAACCTATGTTGCCTTTGGCTTTTAAATATTTTCAGTAAGTGTTGACCAGAAGTCATAAATGAGACTTTTGTACGAAGTCCAAAACAATATTAATGACCAGCTATTACGTCTTGGTGAAGTAACTATTCCCTTTTCAAAGGGGAATGCCTGGTCACTTCAGGAAACAGCTGGCTTGGTTATCATCACTTCCATTAAAAAAATTAAAAAATTAAAAAAAAAAACTGAGCTGCTAAACTCTCTGTTAGGAAGGGCTTCCCTTTTCAGAAAGCTTCGGCTCAAAGCCACAAAGAACAGAAATAAAGAGGCTGGAAATAGCCAACTGCAGAGATGCCGCCTGCACCCAGTGGAAGGTTTCCGTTCTGTCTACGGTCCCTGGAATGCCTATGAAGAAAGCCCCCTGAGCTTGCCCACTGAACAGTTGTGGCCACAGAAGGTCCAGGGCCTTGGGAAGCAGATAAGGCCTCCTCCTCAGTGAGGTCGACACCAAGGCACCAGGGTTTGTGGATGCAGTGGTACTCAGAGAGAGCATATGCTCTCTCGGGAAGCCTGTGGCACTCAAGCATGAATCGAAGATCTCACCCCTAATACCTACAGCAGTTTGGTTCACTGAGAGGAACCTGGTTCCTTCCTCATCCTTCCCAGGGACAGAGGTCAGACCTGGGGAGGAAAAGTGGGTGGCTCTGTGCAAAGGTAGCCCCCTACACAATCACCATCAGTGAAGGTGAATGATCCAGAGGAATGAGATACAACACCTATCAAGAGCTCATTCCCTCAGCTTCTATAAAACCGAAAAGGATCAAGATAAGGAGCACGCCCACATCGTGCCTGCTCAACCCCGCTTCGTACCGCAGGAGGATCAAGGTGAGGCAGTGGGTGTGGCACAACACCTGAGCCCCCCCTGGCATCATCTCAAACAAGGTTGCCCAGAGGGCAGCCTATTTCCATAACGTATGTCCCTTGATCCTGATTCCTGACACCCCAGGCTGCCTTGAAGTGGCTACTCTTCTTCCAGAGAAGCAGAGCAAGCTACGAGGGCCTAGATCCCTGATTTAAGAAGCAAACTCTCGGCCCCTGGGAAGGACTTCTGTTGTGCCAAGGTCAATGAGTAGGGTTATGTCACTAGTGATAAAGCAAGTACTGAATCCTGTACTCTATGAGAAACACCCTATCACGCATCCATTTATCTAAATCTCCCAACCACCTATAAGACAGATGAGGATATTGGGGCACAGGTAAGTCAAGTCACCAGGAACTGGTAAGTTGCAGGTCCAGGTTCAAATTGCAGGTCTTCTGACTCCAAGTCCAGAACTCTTTTCACTGCTCCTCAGCTGCGTACAATGTAGAAGACTGTCAAGTACTCCCCATCCTGTGGCCACAGAGCAGAGCAACAGATAACAGGGCCTCCCAAAGTGAGACACCAAGGCACCTGTCCCCTCCCAGCTGTGTGAACACCATCCCTGCTCCATCCAGCTCAAAGTACCCACTGACTATCAATGCTCAATATAACAATTACTATAGTGAGCTCCTCGCCCACATGACTGGTAATTTTTATAGCATCTTTAAGATAAAATGGATTGCTATATTTATAATGGAATAAATGGAATTAGCAACTGGTACTTTTTTTTTTTTTACTACTAAAAACCTTTTACCTCCCAGACAAAATGTTCATGCAGAATAGGGAACTACTTGAGTGTACAATTTGCTACACCCAAATCAAAACTTGATTGAAATGGTTTTATTTCTCATTTGTTGGGGCTACAAACTGAATGTTTGCAGTAAATATGTATAACCATGCCATTATTAATAGCTAGTATATATCAAGCACTGTGTGCCAGTTAGCATTCAAAGTGCTTTACAAGTTACCAACTCCATGAATTCTCATAGCATTGTTATGAGGCTAGGTACTATTAGGATCCCAGTTTTAAAATGAAAAACCAAGGCACAGAGAGTTTAAGTAATCAGCCTAAGAAAACAGAACTGAGAAGGGGAGAACATGGGTCCCAGGTCTCCTGAAGCTCATCCATTGAGCCACAGCTGCCACAGGTGCTTATCAGTGTCCATCTGGAAGTTTTCACCATTTAATTTGGAGTTTTAACCATTCAGCAATACGGCCTGTTACATTAACACATAAACACGTAGGTTACAAGAGTTTATAAAATACAAGTTTCTCAAACCATACCCATTCATTTCTCCTGTGAACCAAAGTCAGTTGATTCCACTCTTTTTTTCCTCTTTATTACCAATGTCATAGATACACATAAAGAAACAGAAACCAAAACTAAATTACAAGAACAAGGATGCCATCTTTCTGGCCTTCAGATTACCAAAAACATTTCTGAGATGGAACAGAATATAGATGCCTCGTCTTCGGGGGAGTTCTAAATCTGTGTTTAAGCCATACAATCAAAATTGCCACTGAAGTGCCCCTCAACATCTTCCAAAAAGGACAGCACACAATATCTGGTGTATGTAGCCTCGTCCAAGAACATGTATATACATAAATATATGATGCATATATTAACATAAATCTCAGAGTACAATTAGAAAATATAAGTGAGTACAAGTGATAAGTACTTTGACTCTACTTCAGAGGAATGTGGTTATTAACTAAATGATGAGTTGCAGTTCAATCTGTGCAAGTTAAATGTATTTGCCAAGTAGAAGTAGAAATACTGCTGGTAGAGTTTTATTCTCTACCCCAACAAGGGGTGAGCACCTTCCACACACCTGCCTGCCCAGCCACCTGGCGGCCCCCGCCCTCCTTGTCGGACACCTCAAGGAGCCCTCCTTAATCCAAGGAACAGGGTCAGTTTAGCAGGACTCCTTGCTACTGCCCCCAGCTTCTGCAGGAGGCCTGGAACAGACTCTGAAAGGAACACCAACGTCTGCAATTAAGCGGTAACATTCACAGATATTTTTTTCTTTATTCAAGGCCTTTTTCTTCATCCAATGTGGCTGTATCCTCTTTGGGTTTTTTTTTGCTGCATTATACTTACTCATCCCCAGTCCATTAAGTGAGCGCATTCCTGAGCAAAGGTAGTACTTAGATGCTTGCTTTCGGTGAGCAAGAGAAATCCTGAGACCCTCTTGCTCCAACTGCCTTTGTGCCAGTGGAAACTTATCCAGCTTAATACAGAGCTATACCTATTACAGCAGCAGGTAAGGAGAGGAGTTTAAATGCTGGTCATCTGATTAACAAGGGAGCACCTCTGGGTCATCCTCTTTATAAGGAATCTAAAATAGAAATACAGGAGAGTTACAAAATTCAGGAAAGACATCTTGCTCCCCTCACAACAGATTCTTTGATTGTTAAATACACAAGAGAAAACCCCTACGGAAACTAAGCTGGGCACACAAAGCTAGTTGGAAGAAATTTTCAGAAATCATTTTTTCCCCTAAATAATTATTAGCTGAACATTTGCAACCAAACAGCAAGAAAAAAAAAATCAGGGTAATTTTCTTTCTTACTACCTGGGGCTATACAGTAATTACGCAAATGGCAGGGAATGTGTCACTTTGACTAACCATAAGTGTGTAAAATAATTTAAGTAAAATACAGTCGCCTTAGTCATCATACTAATTTGACAAGGACTTTAAAAATGTCTCTCAGCTGTCTACTTCTGGGTAAGAGACGCAAAAACCCATCTTCAAAACGATGCTTCTTTAGGAGGGGGAAAAGAATACAGCCAGCAGTTTCACCTTACCAGTAACCACAAGCCACAGAATGTTCTCAGACCTAAATTTTTTTTTTCCTTTTTAAAGATTTTATTTATTTATTCATGAGAGACACAGAGAGAGGGGCAGAGACATAGACAGAGGGAGAAGCAGGCTCCTTGCAGGGAGCCTGATGCAGGACTCAATCCCAGGACCCCAGGATCATGACCTGAACCAAAGGCAGATGCTCAACCACTAAGCCACCCAGGTGCCCCAGGCCTAAAATTTTTTAAAAGGGGCTACCGACATCAATGAGATACAGCTCTATGATATGCACTCAGTCATCCTGCTCATTATCTCATCATCACAACCTCAGACTCAATGTGTACAAAACTCTCAATAGGGAAATGCCCACCCCTGGGGTCACAGGCCCAGCCTGCGCTCTGCACCCTGGAGACCCCACCTGCTGCATCAAGTTTTCATACTGAAGAAACTCAAATGCCCTTGTATGGGAGCCTCAATCATGATGCCCAGAGGTGTCAGAGGCTTTCATTCCCTGTATACATCCTTATCTATCCCAGTCCTCCGCAATTTTAGAACATATGCGAACCTCCACACTCAGGGCTGTCCTCATGAATGGCCTGAAACATCTCAGTGGGTCTCCACACACCACCATGAAGTGCACACAAAATGCCTTGCTCTCCATGCAGCTCCCACAGACCTATGCCTGCTCCAAAGGGCCTGAGACTTGAGCAGATGTCACATCCTTGCAAGTAGGTCAGTTCAGATTGGAGCCACCAAAGCAAAGACCCAAGTCAAGGAAAAGCGTGTTCTTTACTCAACAGCCACGCCAATCAAACTGGACAGGTGTCTTAATGGTTCGTGCTAAAATATATATATTTCATGGACAGTGAGGCCATTGAAGTGACTAGAACAGCCCTGTGACTGTTGGCTTTTCTGAAGCATGATATCCAGCTCAAACACTTGCAAGTGTTAAGAGATTTCAGAATCCACAGCTGCCCTGGGGTTGCATGATGATTACCTGATCTCCCCAGATCAGAGTCTGAGTGTCAGGGTCAATAGCCTTCTGCACTCCCCTGGGAGAACCCCACATCCAGGCAAAAAGCTGGTTCCTTGCTCAGAATAACAATTAGTGTTTGTCTTATATACAAGTCTCCCTAGAGTTTCCTCTCTATGCAGGTTCTTGAGAGAAAACACACACACACACACACACACACACATACACACACATGTACATATACACTCACATACACATACACAAAGTCCTGCTTTTCAAAGTTGCTTCTCAAATCACAGACAACTTCCTGCTTCAGTTCTGCCATTGAAAAGCCTATACACTAGTGTCATTGAAGACACCGGGGAATCTGTCTTTTCAAAAAGTAAAGGGAGAAATGAAATGAAGTCTCTAAATGTACAAAAAAAAAAAAAAAGCATCTGGGAAGACAAAATAAGAAGCTAGCTGTATAGACTACTGGGATCAAATAGGAAATAACATCCCTGGTATAGAACTTTCGACCACCCCCCATCCATCAAAGCAAGCATTGCTGGCTGTGTGTCCCAAGGTGTGCCCTTCCTCAGGTATCTGAAAATGCTTCATCAGAGGGACAGGCTGACTGCCAATGCAGAGATCATATATAACACACACTTTGCACACCGATCCCGTGTGTGTGATCACCTACAGAAGCAAGCTCTCCGGTTTCTTAAAAAAGCCATGATGCATTAACAAGGAGGAATTTGCTTTTCCTGCATCCTAACAATGTTTTATTCCCAAGTTATCCATAAAGAAGCCTCATACACCTGAAAGAATAGCAAACTTTGTATTCTACCTCCAAAATAACAGGGATCCCTGGGTGGCGCAGCGGTTTGGCGCCTGCCTTTGGCCCAGGGCGCGATCCTGGAGACCCGGGATCGAATCCCACGTCGGACTCCCGGTGCATGGAGCCTGCTTCTCCCTCTGCCTGTGTCTCTGCCTCTCTCTCTCTCTGTGTGACTATCATAAATAAATAAATTTAAAAAAAAAAATTAAAAAAAAAAAATAACAGATGAACAGAAAACCCCCAAGTGGCCCAGAAGAGCAAAACCCACAGCGAGCTGATTCGGTCAAGCCTGGCAAGCAAACTATTTATTTTCATGAGGTTCAGATGACAATGGAGAGTCCAGGGCAACCGGGCAAGGCAGAGCTCGGAGCCATTTCGCCTCCACTCCTAGTAATCAAAATGAATTCAATTTCCTAGGCCTGTCCTCTCCTGGGCCCCCATCTGCTCTCTGCTGGTCACCTGTTGACTCGGGTTACCCTACCCCTCTGAACCGGGCTATCAGCCCAGGCTGAAAGTGCCAGCAGGAACCCCCCCCCCCTTCCACCTTCACCAGGTGGACAGCCTGCCACTCGCCTCTTCTGGGATGAAAGTCAACTTCCTATCTCCTGACGCCAGCCCCGCCTCTACATACCCCCCTCACCACCAGCCCTCTGCATCTTAACTTTATAATGTAACTTAGGCTACCCAGCCTCATGCCTTTCTAAAACCCTTAGATCATTGTGAGCTAAAACTAAGCCCATGCCTTTATAATTCATGGCGCAAAAAGTTCTGTTGCTGTTCGCCACACATGAATAATGCACTCCACTGAACAAAACTGGTTTCAGGCTAACAACTGAAGGCAACTGTTGATATACTAACTACCTCCTCAAACACAGGCCAGGTTAGGTAGTACATACTTTGCATATGCTCCCAATACAGACGCACAAATATTTTGTTAACATGCATTTGCATCCTGGTAATGCACATACCTATTTTAATATCGTAACAGTCAAATTCTCTCCATGAAAGGTCTGATAAACTGACCACCCCCCCTCCCAACCAAGACACAGTCATCCCTATGTCAGAACTCCCCAGGGCCACAGGTATTGCCTGTACTGTAAATACAGAGAAAAGTGCAAACGTATATCCAAACAGAAAAGAAAATACGCTTTTGGCCACAGGGTTCACCTGCAGCACACAAGTCAAGGATGCACAGAGACAGGGATTTCAAACACTTTCATCTCACAAGGAGCAAACGAAATGCATCTGATTTTCAGAAGCCGGGTAAGTTTGTCACCCCAGGAACAGAGAGCTGAGCTCAAACAACCCTCTCTCGGAACCACAAAACTGACTTTACCTCGCACTAGAGACCAAACCTGTCCGTAGTTTCCTCTGACAGCAAGCCCCCGAGTCTTTGGAGACAATTTATGAATGGTGCCCTGTCTCAGCAGTTTGGCTCCCATTAACTGTATCCCAAGGCCAGGAAGGAGGGATCCCAGGTACAGCAGGAAGAGCATGGATCTATCTGGGGATGCGGCTATCCAGTAGGCAAAATCTTGTCCAATTCTACCTTCGTCAAACTTGTTCACTAACAAAGTCACTGCCATTTGATTCCAGTTGTGGGTCAATCACCAAGTGATGGCTGAACACTATACACTGTGTGTGTGTGTGTGGTGGGGGGGAATCTCCTCCTGCGTAGGCAGGGCTGTCCTGGGGTCTGGAAGTGCACTCTCCTGGAACTCAAGTCAGGACCACCTGCGCAGGGCAGGACAAAGCGACAAAGTAGGTATTTAACAGTTGCTGAGTCACTACATGCTGTTTCCTCTGATATGTTACGCACCCCTGGGCCGTCTGAGCACCAATATGCCCTTTTGGAAGGCAAATGAAATAGATGCACACAGTGCAAAATGCTGCAACCCCCTTGTGGGCGAGAGACCACGCTGAGGCATCGAGGTCTGAGCGTGGGGCGCAGAACTACACAAACTCGCAGCTGCTCTCCAGGTACTGCATGTAACTTTATCCCAGACGCCCGAAGATGGCCATCGGGATACGGAGGGGGACTATCCCCCTGCAGCCCGGGCTCGGGTCGGGGCCACACTCTGAGCTGTTAAATCCCCCCGTAACTGGCGCACGGGGAAAGCGCTCGGAGAAAATGATGCAAAATGGATTTGTTCTCCAGGCGGCTGGAATGGAGAGTAGAGGACGAAGGATGCTCACGGCTCTTCTCCCCATGTGCAGGTCACCTCAAAACCGCGCCGCCTGCCTCCCCAAGCAGGGGGCTCCCGGAGTCAGCCTCCGGCCGCGCTCTCCCGGCGGGGGCAGGCAGGGCTTCACGCCCACCCGCCGGCCGCCTCCCGTCCCCGGGCACCCGGCCCCCGCCGGCCGCGCGGGCCGCTGCCGGCATCCGCGGTCCCGCCCGCTCCCGGCTCCCCGGCAGCCCGGGCCGGCAGCTCCCCCGGCGGCCGCCGCTGCACCACTCGCCAACCCCCGCGCCGCGCCGCGCGGGCCGCGCCGAGGTCATGCCCGGTGCCCCCGGGCCCGGGCGGCCCCCCCCGTGCCAGCCGGCCCGCCGCGGAGTCGGCACGGGGACTCACCAGGTAGGCGCCCACCGTGCCCTGCGCCAGCATCAGGGCGCACTCGGACACTAGGAAGATCTTGATGTTGGAGAAGCAGGACACCTTCTTTTTCTTCTTCTTGTTCCTCTGCGCCTCGTCCCCCTGCAGCTCGCCGCTCCGGCCGCCGCCCGACGAGCCGCCCGGCTTCTTCCCCTGCATCCTTCCCCCGCCGCCGCCGCCGCCGCCGCCGCCGCCGCCGCCGCTTTCCCGCTCGCCCCGGGAGCCGGGGCCGCTGCCGGGCGGGGGTGAGCGCGGCGAGGCTGCGTGCTGTCCCCGCCCCGGGCCCGCGGCGGCCGCCCCCGTGCTGCCGGGGCTGGAGAGGTGGAAGGCGCAGCTCCCAGCCGCCGCCGAGCCGCCGCCGAGCCGCCGCCGCCGCCGCCGCGCGCCGCCGCCGCCTTCCTCCTCCTCCTCCTCCTCCTCCTCCTCCTCCTCCTCCGCCCTCCCCGCGCCGCCTCCTCCGGCTCGGGCTGTGCCAATCACAGGGGCTCCTCGCGCCGCCCGCCGCCGCCGCCGCCGCCGCCGCCTCGCCGCCCGCGGACGCCCGTCGCTGCCATCGCGCGCTTCCCCGCGGCCGCCCGCCCCGCGTCTGCCCCGGGCCCGGGCCGCCCCCCGCCGCCGGGGCGCCCTCGGGCAGGCGCGAGGGGCGACGCGCGCGGAGGGAGGGGGGGGGGGGCGCCCCGGGCGGGAAAGGCGGTGCCCGGCCCCTAGATGGCGCTGCGGGGCGCGGGGCGGTGCTGCGCGCGGCGCCGGGGCGCGGGGGTGGGGTGCGGGGGCGCGGCGCTTAGGCTGCGCGGCGCTGGCCCCGCGGGGGGAGAGGACGCGCTCGCGGAGCCGAGGGGTGACTGCAGACCCAGCAAGGGGTGGGCGCGCGCCCCGCCCCGCCGCGCCCGCCCGCGGATCCCGGGGACCGCTGCGGCGTCCCGGGGCTTGGGGAGGTGCCAGAGGCCGGAGCGGCTGAGGCTCCCGCAGCCCGCGGGCGCTGCTCCGGCTCCCGGGGCCCTGGGCGTGCCCGAACGGCCCCCGGCCGCCCGGAGACAGGCACCGAAGCTCCGACGGGGAAGCCCGCTGCGGCTCCGTCGCCGCAGCCGGGGTCCGGGTGGCTGCAGGGTCGCCGCCACCCAGCAGGGGGCCTGCCCGGCCCTCGCGTGCCGGGAGCGCGTCCTCGGGACCCGCGCGGCCGAGGCCGAAGCCCGCGGGAAGCGCTGAGCCGCGGCGGCCGCTCTCGGTAACGGTCCCCGGGAGCTGGGGCCACGGGGCACCACCAATAGGATCTGCTCCTCGTCCCACAGCTTTCGGGAGCTCGGAAGACCTGGAAAGGACCAGACCACGACCAGGAAGCACTCAGCAACTTCTGCCTGGGCCGGGGGGGGGGGGGTGGGGGGGGGGCGGGGGGCGGTGCGCCCCCAGCCAGTTATTTAGAAAGCCTTTACCTAATAATGTGTCAAGGAAAATGTGCCATCTCCTAGACTCCTCTGTACAAATGCAGACTTAAATTTGAAACTGAATAGCAATTAACACTTCCATAATGTTTACTTCCTCCCAAAGAACTTGAATGAGAATGGATGGTGTAATGTGGGGGTGTTGTCTTGCCATAACTATTTAAATATAAACTGCTTCATCCTCTGGTTCCAGACATGATCTCACCTAGACTTGGTGTCCCTTTCACATGCTTCCCCTCTCCTTGTCCTGGCTGTCTGCTACCTGACTGGGCTCCCCCCAGCAGAGGGCTCTTAACCATTTTCGCCATTTCTGTCTCCAGGGTCTGTGCCATTCCCCGGGAGTCTGTCACCTTCCTGCGCCCCCTCCCCTCCTCCCCGCACCCTCCCCTCCCTCACAGCTGAGTTTTCTGCCGAGCTGAGGCCCTGGCCCTCCTCTGGGCCCTCTGCCGAGCCCTCTCCAACACTCTGGCATCAAGGGAGCACCTCCTGACTTTTCCCTGAGAAGACCCTGCATGGGCTAGTTGTCTTCTTGCAACGGTGACTTTGCGCTGCAAAGCTGAGATGTTTATTTGTCCGTGAAACTGTTGAAACCGTATGCTGAGTGCATTTTGGTCCTTAAGTGTTGTTTACATACTTGGTAATAAGAGCTAAGATTTCTCCTGAGCTTACTCTGGCCAGGTCCCATTCTAAATGCTTTACCTGCCCTTAAAATTCACTCCTCACAATCATCCTCTGAACTAGATACAATTATTAGCCCATTTTACAGGTAAGAAAACAGAGGCCCAGAAAGGTTAACTAACCTGACGGATATCACGTATCCAGTCAATGGCAAAGCCAGCCTTTGAAGCTAGTCCGGGTTCTTAATGACTCCCTGTCTTGGGCGCAGCAGAACTGATATGGTTTCTACTTTACAAATGGAGACTCAGAGATATATAGTGTCGCACAGCTCAAAAGGGACAGGACTTGAATCCAAGTCCAGCTCTCTTCATTGTATACCACAGGGCCTTGTGTACAGTCCAAGAAAGGCATGGGGTTTTGTTTTCTGTTTGGGTTATTTATTTTAGATAAAAAGTGTCTTCGGAGAAATCAAACACTTCTGCTGCCAGAGAGAGGATTCCGGATTAGGGTTGTAGCTTCTCCATATAATTAATGGTAAGCAGCCATGAAAATAATCCTGTGCCTGAAGCCTTAAAGCGTGATCACAGTCAGCCTGAGGGAAATCAGGTGTCAGCCTCACAACCATCAGAAAGAAGAATTTAACACGTTCAATTTCCTTCCCTCCTTGCTCATCCTTTATTTACTTGTAGATCAGGGCTCCAGGGTTGATGAGGGGGGCTTAGAAGCAGCAAGAGCTTCTGCTTGGCTTCTCTCCTACGCAGAGGAAGCAGCAGAGAAACAGTGACCATTCTCATATCTGAATAGCACGTGACTGCTGATTAAGTATGTTAATCTCACAACAGGTAGAGCTCTTATTAGTCCCATTTCACTCATGAGTAAAAGCAGCAAGTGGCTTGTAGGAGCCTACAGCTGCCAAGTAGCAGGAATAGAAACCTGCATTTTCCACCCCAAATGGGTAGGAACGCTCAGGAGGAGGAGAGAGGTCTAAAGGGGATTGAGCCCCACCAAGATCTGTTGTGTCCCCTGCCACTAGCCTCTGAAAGGCTTCACAGGCCATTGACCATCATGTGGCAAACAAGGCAAATGGAGCTCTAATCCCAATCCATGCCTCAAATGGGCAAATCTTAAACGTTGCCTTGGAGAAATGCCACAGCCACCACTTCCAGCCTGGGCCCTTTTTCATCATCTACCCCCTAGTGGTGGATGGTGAATTTAGGGACAGTAAGCAGGCCCCTTGGGATTATTTTCACCTCTCTACTACTTTTCTGGACTAGGTTCTAAATTGGACTTTCCTAAATTAGGTGAAAATATTACTAGCTAGGGCTGGAACTTCATGACTCTCTCTTTGTTGGCAACTATAGATATTCCAAACACTGAGAAGCCATGTAATCTGGAAATGTGATGTAAGGAAGCATGAAGATCAGGTGACATGGGAAATAGACTGGCTTTTGACTCTGAAAACATTAATAAGCTATACGTAAACGCTTGGTGATTCAGATTTGGAGAGCTTTTCTCCCCCACTTTGGAAAGGACCATCAATTCATTTATGTGGGACAGAAGTGGGTTAACTTCACGGCCATGGAAAAAAAAAAGTGACAATATCTTTCACTGTTACTGGGCTGTGGCAAGATTTCACAGCAAGCAGCTTCAATGTAATTCAACACAATGAGAAACTGTTGTTCAAGTAATTCACATGAACCATCCTTTGCCAGCTTCAATTTTGTTCACAGGCAAATACAAAGTCGAAAAATAAATGCAAAAGAATGATTTCTGGTTGTCACTCTGATGGAAAATAAATGCTTAGATTCTCACCCTATAGATGGATTTCTTTTTTTTTTTTTTCTGAAAATACGGCAATCATGTATTGTGTCCAACCAAGGATAGAATTGGGCCTAGGCCAACTTCTTTGGCTTGAAACTAATATTTGGGCTGAGCTGAAGCTTATTTTCTCTACCTCAGAGTTTTTCTCTCCCTACCCCCACTTTACAGTTAGCCTGATCCATATGCCTTTCTGCCACATAGCCTGTGTTTGCTACTAACTATATTCATAGTTCTAAATTTTAAATTATATCTCTTAATTTGAATATATCCTAAAGCTCAGCAGAGAAGTGAAAAGGATAAACATCAGTGTAGATGCAATTTTAAGAATGTGAATCCAAAATCCAACGGAAGGAAGAAAAAAAAAAACGTTCGGGGAAATTGGAGAACAGATAGAAAACTCAGGATTGAGAAATGTGTTTTATTTACCCAAAATGAGCCTTGAGATGAAGGAAGCAATACAGATGATAAACATTTACGAATATTAGTGTATTTGGGGAACTTGTTGTTGGCTGCCTTCGATTGGTATGTGGGTAAATAGAATGTGTTTACCCAAATAGACTGTTAGTTTCTTAAGAGCAGAGTGTTTTGCTTTAAAAATAAAGGAGCCTTTGTCCTGCTCAGTGTCTAACAGGCCTCCTGCCAAAAGGCTTAATACTTCTGATTAGGACAGGAAAACGACCCAGTAGGTATCAAGGCTTATAGAGAAGTTCCTTGCAGGTATTCTCTCCAGGGACCTGCTTCTCCATCCCTGTGGTTCCTTCTTACAAAGGGACTTGTCCTCCCAAGTGCCTCTCATTGACACAATGCCTTTTCTCTCTCAAGGGCAAGTGTCCCAGTTTTGCTCCCAGGCTCAAATGTGTGCACACACCCTTGTGTTTTAGATGGCTACAGATAGTAAATGTGAGCAAATGAAATGAGCCAGCCCTGAAAATGTTCAGAAGGCCCAACAGCATCTCTGGCAAAGGAGCTGTGGGGTTTCAAGGTTGATAACACTCCAAGAGTCTCGTGGGCCCAAGCCCAACAGAAAGTGGCCACAGCTGTCTGCCCTATAGAGGGGCAGTGGTCTCTGGCCCTGGGTATCCCAAGTGGTCATGGGGCACTGCAACCCACGGACCCTCTAGCCGATGGAACAAAGGGCATATAGGAAGAAAGACCAGGAAAGAAAACCCACACGTGGTAGGCTGCCACTAAAATTTAAATCAAGAGTAGAAGTATTAGAGGAAGCATCCACAGATGAGGGAGTGAAACACCCCTGCTCAGATTAGGTTCCTCCTCCATGCCCAGCTTCCTTCCTCCAAAGCCTGTCCAGCTGCTCCCCTATGGAACAGCAAGGGAGTAAGAAGGGTAGAAGACAGCAACAAACTGAGCAAGAAGGCCATCCTACCCACCCCCCAACTGCCTGTTCTGGGCTGGATTGTGGCCCGCCAAATTCATATGGTGAAACCCTAACCCTCTGTACCTCAAAATGTGACTGCAGGTGGAGGTAGGGCCTTTAAAGAGGTGATTAAGGTCACAGGAGATCTTTAAGGGAGTCTTCATCCAAGAAGACTGGTGTCCTTACAGAAAAAGGAGATTAGGACACAGAAAGCTCAGACAAAGGTGACCATGTGAGGACCCAGGGAGAAAGGAAGGGCTGCAAGTCAAAGGGAGGAGCCTCAGACTCAGAAGACACCAAACCTGCATACACCTCCACCTCAGAATTCTAACTACCAGAATTGTGAGAAAACAAATATCGGTTGTTTAAGCCAATCAGCATGTGATGTTTCGTTAGGGCAGCCCAAGCAAGCTAATATACTACCTTAGTCGTCTCGCCAGCCTTTCACCCACATGGCATGCTCTGGCCATAATTAACTGCAGTCCCTTGAGCTCACCATGCTTTCTCCTTCTCCAAACATTGACACCTGCTATTTTCTCTGCCTAGAATGCCCTTCCCTCCTCTTTCTTCAGCTGGTTCACACCTACTAGTAGTACCTTAAGATCCAGCTAAAATATCACCGCTTCCAGGAAGCTTTTAAAGAATCTTGTTCTTGCCTTCCCAGCTCCCCAACTACCATCTACATCTCCTTACCACCTACATCATCCTCTACCCTAGCATTTATCCCGTTGTAGAGGGCACTCACTGCCCTTCTCCCTGAGAAGCCTCTGATCAGTGTCTTCCGTCTCATTATTTTTGCCTCTGGAGGAGCCAGGCTCAGAGCGATCAGTAGTTACTGAACAGAGAACAAATTAGTGAGGACACAAGGAGTGACCCTTCCCCACCTGAGCTATCCCACAGCTGCAGGACAATATGGAAGGAGGAGCCCATAAGTACCGGGAGGCAAAAATACAGGGAACATAAGAGTGACAATAGCTGTAAAACCACATCTAGGGGATCCCTGGGTGGCGCAGCGGTTTAGCGCCTGCCTTTGGCCCAGGGCGCGATCCTGGGGACCCGGGATCGAATCCCACGTCGGGCTCCCGGTGCATGGAGCCTGCTTCTCCCTCTGCCTATGTCTCTGCCATTCTCTCTCTCTCTCTCTCTCTCTCTCTCTCTCTGTGTGTGCCTATCATAAATAAATAAATAAAATTTAAAAAATTAAAAATAAATAAATAAATAAAACCACATCTAGTAGGACAGGAAGTGAGAGTCTTTGGGGGCTGCCTCCAGGATATGGGAGCAACAGGAACTGCCCAGAGCCTCACCGCTCACTGTGTGCTGCTCAATGGGAACTTGCTAGAAATGCAGATGCTCAGACCTCAGCCCAGATGTTCTGAATCAGCATTTAAATTTTAACAAGATCCCCAAGCAATTCATATGCATCTAATGATTTGTGAAGAATAGAACCCGCCTAGGCTGCTATCAAAAGTATCCCAGAGCTAGGTGACTTCTAGCAGGGTTGTAGATTTCTGCGTGTTCCCCTTTTCCTTGTAGTTGGGGCTTTAGAAGGTAGGACAAAGAGAGACAACTGGCTCTAAAGAAGATGCTGGTTAGGACACCTGGGTGGCTCAGAGTTTGTACGCCTTTAGCTCAGATCATGATCCTGGGGTCCTGGGATGGAGTCCCTGCAGGGAGCCTGCTTCTCCCTCTGCCTATGTCTCTAACTCTCTCTGTGTATCTCATGAATAAATAAGTAAAATCTTAAAAAAAAAAATAAAACAAAATAAAGAAGATGCTGGTTGTTTTCATTCTCCTGGAACGCTCACAACACCGGGTCCCACAGAGTGCAGGTGACTGACAAGCCAGGGGACCCAGAGAGGGGTCCATTTTGCGTCTGTTGTTTTGGCAACACCTCTGAACCTCAGAATGAAAGCTAGAACACTGTACTTCAAGATCGTGAAGGCTGCCTGGACTTCCCTCTCCTAGATCCCCTTAAAATACCCATGAAAACCCAAAAGGGCTGCAGGACTTAATCGGGCTGAAACCCCAGGATCCTAAATATGGATTATCCAGTTTTTCAGAGAAATGACCCTTAACACAGGATGAATGGGATGACCAAGGAAGAGCGCCTCCTTCCTCCATGGGGAGAAAGAGAGCTCTGTATCGGGGCCCTGGGTGGTCCCCAATCAGAGAGCCTGTCAGTCACCTCTTGGCTGCTGGTGGACACTCAGCTCAGCCCTCTCATCTTTCTAAAGTCTATACAATTGTAAATCCCAGAAAAGTACAATGCGCCTCAGTGCAAGGAGTGGGTGGTTGCAGAGTATGTCCTGAGATGTAAAGTAATATAGTAACATAGGGAGTGGGTAATATAATAATATAGGTGAGGGTGGGGGTGGGGATGGAAAGCACATGTTTTGGATTATCTGATGCTATGTAACAAGCCACTCCAAAACTTAGTTCTTTAAACAATGATGTTCATGTATTCATTTTGGTCAAGAATCTACAATCTGGGCAGGGCTGGGTGGGGAGAACTAACTGGACTCTACTGGCAGGCTGAGGGCTGAAATTATTGGGGGTCTCACTCATTCACATTCCTGCATCCTAGGTTAGAAAGGGGGCTGGAATAGCCTCGCCTTCCTGGAATCTCCACTTGTGGTCTTCCTTCATGATCTCTCCAGCATGGCAGCCTTGGGGAAGCCAGACTTCATACATGTCCATTCAGGAATCCTAGTGTACATGCAATGGGACTTTGTGACCCAGCCTTCAGTTATGCAGCATCATTTCTGCTGCATTCTCTTGATGGAGACAGCTACAAAGCTCCAACCAGACTCAAGGGGAGAGATCACAGAACTCACCTCCCAATAAAGGCAGGTCAGTGCCACATTGTTAGAAGAACCTATGGGATGGGGAGGGCCCAGGTGGCCCAGTCAGTTAAGTATCTGACTCTTGATTTCAGCTCAGGTCATGATCTCAGGGTCATGAGATCGAGCCCTGCCTTGGGCTCTATGCTCAGCAGAGTCGCTTGTCCCTCTCCCTCTGCTCCTCCCCATTTGCACACACACACACACACACACACACACACACACACACATTCTCTCTCTCAAATAAATAAGTAAATAAAATCTAAAAAAGAAGAAGAATCTATGGGATGGGATATATATTGCTGTGGCCATCTTTAGAAAATACAATCTGCTACATATATTGAGAGCATTGTATTCTTGAAATCAAAGCCCCCCCCTGAACTGTTTCAGCCACAAAAAGACTACGAAATATTTCAAGTTATTTACTAGTTAATTCACCTCCCATTTACAAAGAAACAGTTAGGGAAGCAGAAAAATTTCTGCCATGATCTAGCAGTACCCATTGCTAGCTCGACACTGGAAGTCACAGTGGAGGGTATACACCATAACTTGCTCTCCATTTTAATACTTAAGAGGAAGATTCTAGCAGATTCAGAGTGCAACCAACTTGGAGACATATCTGTTTAAGAAAGAATGAGTGCGCCTGTGTTGGGAGGTAGGATAAAGATACATTGAGTCAAAGAAAAGTATTCTGTAACATAAAATAGACCTAGACCAATGAAGCAGAGAAAAAGCATGCTTGTTTAAAGAGAAAAGAAAACGTGGCTAGATAAAACAAGAAAATATTTAGCCCTGCTGTTTTGTGTTCTTAATAAATACTAAACAGGTGTACTTTCTGAAATAATAAATAAAGCATTAGATGAAAAATGATGCTTGAGATTCTAACTGAATTCGAAGAGGAAGCTGGCAGATAAGAATAGGACTCAGGTAAGCTACAAATAAATTGTGCAATTGAAATCTGATTTAGAGGCAGTAAAGATCAGAATCAAAATTGCAGAAAACCAAATAAATGATATAGAGAACAAGCTAGGTAATTTTTCTACCAATGTAGAGAAGAGAAACAAAGATAAAAATGATGAGAAAAAAGATGGGTGATTTGGTAGATCATAAACAAAAATTTATATGGATAAGAAAAACACTCTCCCACCCCCGCCACTGCCTCGCCAAGAAAGATATAACAAGAACAAACAATGTCACTGCAATATTGAAGACAAAGAATGGAAGAAAACTTTTCAAGCTGAAAAAAAAAATTGCACAATTTTAAAAACTGCACCATTTCCAGACAAAATTAATGAGGAAAGATTCGCAGATATAATCAAGCAAATATGTTTAAATATAAAGGATTTTTTAAAATTCTGCAAACCTCAGACCAAACATTAAAGTTACTTATCATTAAATGAAAACAGGCTAAGTCAACAGTGTATCATAGAACTGGATGCCAGGTGATAACGGAAAAAAGTCTAAATGATGCTGAGAGAAAATGCTTATGACTCAAGCTGAAACGTTGCTAATTTGCAAAGAAAACAAAAAAGGCATTCTTAGATATTCTAATCAAGGGCTCAAAAAAGATACCACCCCTGCACTTTTCTTCAAAAATTTACGTAAAGATAGGTTCACATGAAACAACACAGTAATTAAAGACAAAAAATCAAGAATAGCAGAAGTGGGTTCAAAAACATTGTGACAGTCCCAGCTGAATTAGAAAAAAAAAAAGAAAGAAAGAAAGAAAGAAAGAAAGAAAGAAAGAAAGAAAGAAAGAAAGAAAAGAAAGAAAAAAGAAAAGAAAAATTATTGTAGATAAAATAGCAGTACAAATGGAACGTTTTTGTCATTGTTTCTTGAAATAGAATAACTAAAAATAAGACTGATAATAAATAGGTCTGTAATTCCAAATGATATTGGCAAAGATGAGGAGAAAGAGTATGTGGGGAAGTAGGAGGGCATTCCATTCCTTATCTTATAGAAGAAGGAATAAAAAATTATCATAGTGCTCATGAACTTGATAGTTGGAGAATCTATGTATTCAAGTGTGATTTTGAAAAACCTAATTAGAATAATTCAAGAGAATATATGCTTGTAAATATTGGGGAAAATGAAAACCAACAACAATTATCATGTTGGGAAGAAAACAGTATAACACAATGTTCAAAATCATGGGCTTTTGAGTTAGGGAAATTTGTTTTTTGAAAATGTTCTGGCACTTACTCAGTTGTTCACTTTGGTCTGGAAAATTCAGAGCCTCTTTTCCTGTCTGTAAAAGTTATAACATGGGGGTTGTGGGGATTAAAGGGAATCTTTATAGAAGGAACTTAGTCCAACGTCAATAAACCAGTTATTATAAATTGTTGTTGCCAATCACTATTTTTTCTTTTAGTATCATTTATAGTAAAATATTGAAAATGTGTAGGTCTCTCCAAGGGTCTCCCCAAGCTTCCCCAGGAAGCACTCCTGACTCTGTTTTCTGAACCCACTCCTCAATTGTCTAATCTTTGAAAAAAAATTTTTTTCTTTGAAAAATTTTTGATATGGATCCTGTTCTAGATTTCTGATCAGTTCCACAGACTCAACACTTAGAATGTTCCTCTTTGCAAGATGGACTTGGCCACGACCAAGCATGAGTCTTCTGTGTTTTCATGCCTGTAGCTGTTTCTCCTGTCAGTGTCTAGACTCTGTTCCCTTGAACTTCACCTGAGTAAACCCCCAGAGATCCTAATAATTATCCAGGATGAGGGGATGGGACAGTTTTAACAACAAATATAAATGATTTATCATCCTACATTAAAATATTAAAACTTAAAGATTGAGCTAAGAAAATCCAACTGTGGGCAGCGTGGGTGGCTCAGCGGTTTGAGCGCCTGCCTTCATCCCAGGGTATGACCCTGGAATCCTGGGATCGAGTCCCATATCGGGCTCCCTACATAGAGCCTGTTTCTCCCTCTGCCTGTGTCTCTGTCTCTGTCTCTGTCTCTCTCTCTCTCTGTGTCTATCATAAATAAATAAATAAATAAATAAATAAATAAATAAATAAATAAATAAATAAAATCTTTAAAAAAAGAAAATCCAGCTGTGACCTACTCACAAGAAATATACCCAAAATAAAATGATACAAATAGATTTAAAAATGAATAAATGGTTATCAGAAAAATATAAACAAGAAAAAAGATATAATATTAAATTCATATGAGACTGAATACATGAGTCAGAGGGTGCAGAAAAATGTGCAGTCTTCAATAAATATATAAAAAGAATATATATTTTATACACCAAATACATAAACCAAAGATGTACAAGAAGAAATGGGCAGAAACACAATTATTTTATGCAAGCCATTTATGGAATTACTAGACTTTGAAAAAAACAAGTAGATAAAATAGATACATTTCAAAGGATTTGCACTATACATAATTAACATATATTTAAAACAAGGAAAACAGAAGAAAAAATTTTCTAAAGATAAGCATAGAAAAAAATGAACAGATTATTAAAAATAGAAACAGTAAAGTTGATGCACAAATTCAAGAACTGATATTTTTAAATGCAATTCAAGAATATATGAGAAGTAGAGTGAGAAAACAAAACTTAAAAGTAAAAAAGAAATGTTAAAATAAGAGCAGTGGAAAACTTTAACACATCAAAACGTTTTATTCAAAAACAATGTTAGAAAATTTGGAAAACTGAATTAAATAGATATTTTAATGGCAAACTTGACCTGACCCTAAGATAATTACCTCTAAAGATATCCTATTGCATTAAAATTTTACCAGTGATAACTTTCAACTTTCACAAAGACAAGTAACTCCAAGTGATATGTTTTGTTTTTCCAGATATAAAAACAAAAGCTGAAAATCTAAAGATTCACTGTGCGAAGTTAGTGTAACACTAAAATAAAACCGACAAAGATAGCCCAACAAAAGATCAATAAATACTATTATAATTTTGCAGTGACATATTATATATCTCAATGATACGATGAAAAACAAAAGACAAGCCAATACTATCTGGCTTATATGATGCAGTCATTTTACAGTTCATACAGATGAATATCAAGTAAAAAAAAAAAAAGAAGAATATATTGAAATGAGAAAAGTGGGGCAGTTATATTAAGGATACATGTCCTACCAGCTATTAAAATATATTGAAAGCAACATCCGACAGAGGAGTATAGTTTGAGCTCAAGAACTGGTAGACAGATTGATAGGATCAAGCAATCAGCCCTGAAATAGTCTCTAGTATATATCCCAGCTTAATAAAGTAAGCACAACAACAACAAAAAATGCAAAAGAACAGGTTATTCATCAAATGGTTGAGAAAATTGATTAACTCAAATTATAGCCTTGCTGGTGCAATAGCCCAAAGCAAAAACAACAATAAAAAGAAATGGATGAAAGAACCACACATAGACAAAAATATAAGTGAATAATTATCAGATCTCTGGGGAGGGAAAGGCATTCTACGCATAAGAGCAAAGAGAAGTAATTACAAAGGAAAAGCTAGATAGACTTTACTATAATACAATTAGAACTCCCCTACATCAAGAAACATCACTGGCAACAATAAACTCACTAATTGGGAAAAGCAGTTGAGCAACAGGGCAGAAAGGTAATAACATCGAAACATAAAGTGCCCTTACAAATCGATAAGTAAAAGTTTGATACTCAGAAAAGAAATGTGGGCAGAGGATCCACACAGAAAATTTAAAGAAATGCAAAATCCAACAAACATGCAAAAAATATTCACATTCACAACTAATCAAACAAATACTAATTAAAGCAAATATAAGACATATTGTATTCACCTTCCAACATGGCAAAACATTTTTTTTTAAAGAAAATTTTCTGTGTGGCTGAAGTTCGATGAAAAGGCTTGTTAATGAAGTGCTGGCAAAGGTGTGAATTTGTGCCTGTCTGAGGTAAGTGATAGGGTGATGCCTATCATGGTACTCAAATTGTTCACTTCCATGGGCTCAATAATTCTCCTGATGAATCTGTCGAAAGAAAATAATCGGAGACACAATTATAAATACAAGTACAATGCTTTATTGTCTGTTGATTAATGTTTATTGAATAATTATTTGTGACACTGAAAAATTGGGAAGAATGTATATTTTCATGAATAAGGGACTGGGAAAATTAAGTTACATTTTCCAGAAAAGACATTATTTGACTATTTTTATTTCTGCTTTTTTAAGTAGGCTCCATACGCAATATGGGTCTTGAACTCAACTCAGATCAAGAGTTGCATGCTCTACCGACTGAGATAGCCAGGTGCTCCAAGCATTCACCCATTTTCTAAATGATCTTTAGTAAAACATTATAAGAAGGGGAAAATGCTCTTAATAAATTAATAAGAGAGAACAAAAAAGGAGGATTCCAGATTTTATGTGTGGGATCATCCAGTTTTGTTACACGCACATATAGCATGTTTAGGACCGTGTGCTTGTGGTCAGAGTCAGACTATCTAAATTTGAATCACCTGAATTTGAATTTACCATCTATTAGTTTATGACCATGAATAATTTATTCAACCTTTCTAAGCATCAATTTACCTATCTTTAAAATGGGAATAAAAATAAGACCCTTCTCTGCGTATTGCTATGTGTATTGGAAGAGTTACACAATATCCAGTGCCCAGCATAGTGCTTGACTCACTCCTGGCAAGTTTTACGTTCATATACATTTCTGAGTTACCATTTAAAAAAATAAATATGCATTAGGATTATAATTTTTTTACATTCTATTCATATTTTAAAAATTTACACACACCCCATCATTTCTGGACCCAAACATTACCTTGTGTAATGGGAAGCCTCCAGCCAACTGACATTTCTCATGTTCACTGTCCAGCTCAAAGGCATAACATGAAACCCAGGCTGCTGTCAAATTCAAACTCCATCCTTCTAAGGTTATTTTTTTTTATATATTTTATGTATTTATTCATGAGAGAGAGAGAGAGACGCAGAGACACAGGCAGAGGGATAAGCAGGCCCCATGCAGGGAGCCTGACATGGGACTCGATCCCGGATATCCAGGATCAAGCCCCCTGGGCCAAAGGCGGCGCTAAACTGCTGAGCCACCCGGGCTGCCTTCTAAGGTTATTTTGAAAAACAGATCGGATATGTGTCCTTTTGTATTCTCTTACTTTATATCTCTTATCTCTTTAAGCAAGTGTTCTCCCTTTTCCTTGTCCAGAGCCCTCTTCCTAAGTATAAATGTAACAGGGTATTTTTGGCATAACTTCCAAGGGAATGTTAGAAGCTAAACCTGTAGTAGCCAGAGCAAACTCTGGTGGCATTCCAAATCACTTAAACAAAGGGATCAGTGAGTCTTGAGTTACCAAAGAAGATATTCATTAAAAATATAAGAAAACAAGGACTTCTAGAAGGTAGTATATTAACTGTGTTAAAAGAGGGAAAAGGTGCTACTATCTTTTTAATGTTGTCACTGAGAATATCCAGAGATCACATCTCTCTTTCTTTATCAAATATACTGGACATCAATGACGGAACATTGTAGTGGTAGATACAGAATTGGTGGTAGGGGAACATATGGGTGAAGGGAAATCTGGTGTCCTCCAAAACTGAATCCCCAACAGAGAAGAGCCTTCAAATATGGTGAAGTCAAGTCTTTCTCAGAACTGAGGAAAATCAATATGCCACCATCCAATTACTCCTCAGGGGCAAGAAACACTTAGGTACATTGCCCAGGGGCCGAAGAATTCATCTGGGATGAGATGGAAAATCAGTGACCACAATGAGATCATGAAACAAAGACCAAGTGCTCAGAGTCCCTGAATGTCAGTTTGATGTGAAGACAAACACAAAAGCCAATATCATTGGTAGAACTATGAAAAAAGAAGGTTCAAGCTGAGGTCATGTATTGCATAATATATATTTATTACAGAATATGTTAGAGGTCAATAAAACTTCATGCTGCAAGGTGAGTGAAGTACAGAGACTTATTTATGTTAATAATACTAGAAAAAAAATCAATGTGAACACGTGATGTTAAAAAGCAATATTTTTCCTGCTGGAAGTGCTTCGACAGCAGCATCATTCTGTTCACTGCCTGGTTGACAAGAAGTCCTAAATGCCCAGATTTGGATCTCTCATACTTCACTATATAGAACTGGCATGTCTGGTGTATGTGCATGTGCATGGTGGCACGCAGATACACACAGAATAGAATGGTCCTGATATACCCTATCATTGCCAAACAGCAGAGATGCTTTCAAAGATGCCAGGAACAGTGCTGAAAGAACAGAAGAGCCAGCTTAGAGATCTCCCACCAGCCAAATTGGAATTTGAGTATCAAAATAAGTATAATAATCATGGTTAATTGAAATATGTTGAGTTTGGGAAAGGCCATAATTTCATAATGACATTAAGAGAAAAGTTTAAATTTAGTACACTAAAGGTAATTAGGATGAGCAGAGAAGTTGGCTGTAAAGGGACCTGTTTAATTTCTTATTAATTTTAATGAGAGGAGGTTAACATAAATTGGTATTCTATTTCTTCTATTAATGGTTTGATTTTAAAACATAGACATAAAACTGATGTCTGAGTAAGTAGAAGAGGAAAAATATACGGAACTGAGTTAGCCAAACCACCCTGGGAAAATATACAGAACCAAGAGCAAGAGAGACTTAACTGGCACCAGTGCTCATACAAAATAACTCAGCAGAAAGGAGGCTCAAAACTTTGTTCCAAGATGATGAATAGGCCAAATGCCTTTAAAAAAAAAAAAGAAAAGAAAAGAGTGCTCATTGCATAACCTGGCTCTCCTGCTCCTGGGAGATGAAACCATGACTTATAATGAGACACCAGTACAGCACCCATACATTTTAAGTAATGCCAATAGACCAAGTTATCACAATGACCTGGTCATCACAATGACGAAACAATGGGCTATGTCATGCTGGCCAAAAAAGACTTCAACATTTCATGGGGAAATTCCAAGCTACCAAAAACAAAAAATCCATGGGAAAAGCTTGGGACCTACATTTTTTTTCTTAATTGATGTAGGAAGAAAAGATTATCTTATAAAGGGAGCTTCAGCCTGATGTCCTGGCTTGGGTTTGAATAGCCTTGGGAGAAATAACCTGCATTTGGGCCATAACCAGGAATCTGACACTGTTGGTGTGGCTTTCTGATTTGATATTCTCTCTGGTCTGGGTAAGAATACTATGCCCTTGGGAAGATTTGTAATTAAGTACTGCTGCAGTTTTAGGAAGTTTAGAAGGGATATTAAAATAATAAACAGGAAAGGAAATAAGATGTTGACATTTTAGGAACAGGTTTAGGGATAAATAATATTTTTTGTAACCATTATTATTTGTGTATGTTTTACTTATTGCTTGATGTGTTTGAAATGCTCAAAAGAATGTCAACTAAAACAGGGAATGAAAAAATGTTTTTTGGGACACCTGGGTGGCTTAGTGATTGAGCGTCTGCCTTTGGAGGGCCTGATCCCAACATCCAGGGATTGAGTCCTGCATCAGACTCCCTGAGAGGAGCCTGCTTCTCCCTCTGCATATGTCTCTGCCTCTCTCTGTGTGTCTCTCATGAATAAATAAGTAAAAAAAAAAATTTTTTTTTAAAAGGATATTTCTTAAAGACACTTTTAGGATTTTTTGTGAATCTTTTAAGGTTAGTTTCCATTACCTTTGGGGGAGCAGAAGGCAGATCATAATGGGTTAAAGAGTAAATAGAATAGAGCCAGGACTTTAGTAAGTCAAGTGAGGCATTCTCCTTGGGAGCAAAATCTAAGGGGGTGCTAAAAAACAAACTAATCAAGATTAATAAAATATTAAGGCAGTATTTTTAAAATATCAAAATTAATTGCAAAAAGTCTATGAGGAGCAAAATATCAGCATGTTTTAAATACTGACAGGGTGGAGATTAAGAGATGTGGACAGTAGGTACATACAATGGGTTCTTTTTCTGAAGCCCTCTGTGCAAAGAACAAGGGAGGTTTTGAGAGAAGGGAACCCAACCCAAAGTCAATGGAGGTGAGTTGGCTTGCTTATTGATTTAAAGATGGGAGACACTTGAGTGTGTTTATATACTCAGGAGGGGGCCTGAGTCCTTTCCTTCCTCTTCCAACAGCTTAATTACAAGGAGGTGGAGGAATTTTGGGCAGTCCAGATGGAGCTAGGGGACAAATGGATTCTTCCCAGGTGCATAGTGTTACAGTGGGAGGAGGAAGGGAAGGGCTATCATGGCAGAGCCGATGTCCTGCCTCAAATGACATGCAATTCTCGCTGTGTAATAGAGACACAGGGGGTCTTCAAAACATGCCTGTACCTGGTTCTCTACCTCTGACCCCTAGAGCTTGACTTAATGGGTCATCCTCATGCCCCTCTCCAGCACGGGCTGGGTATCAAAAGTTTTTAAAGCTCCCAGGTAAAAGCTCCACTGCTCTCCATCTCCTGTGGGTGCACTTTGTAATCTAGATCCACCTTGTGAGCTCCTCTCCTAACCTCTATGTGGCCATTGCCAGGAGAAGGGCAGAGGAGAGAGAAAAGAATCCTTTTTTCTGCCTCTGACTCAGGGTCATAGGTAGGCAAGATCATATGATTTTCACTTCAAGGGTTCTGTGCCTTAAACTTTTCCACCGTGAAACCCATCAGTTGTCTGATGAGTGTATTAGTGGCAGGTCCTGCGTGGTCCTCAGTACTGGGTTCCCAGAGCTCCTGCACCTGGGAGTGCTCACTGTTATCATTCCTCTTTGAAATTCTGATAAGCGCTTTAGGTTGGAATAGCCCTGTGTCCCGGGCCACAAGTCTTTAGCTTTTATTTTCAAATTTCAAAAGTTAGCTTTGAAATAAAAGGTTTATTTCACCACACAAGCCTACGGTTTCTCCCAGGTGAAAGAAATTTAGGTTTAATCAACTTTTTTTGGAATTTTATTGCTGTCAGTCCACTCTTTTCTCTGAAAGTGCTTCAGAACTACAACAGCTGAATATTTGTCTTATTTTTATCTTTGAAGGAGTACAGTGGCTTTGTTCCACACTCTCTGAAATTAATAAATGAAATCAGTGGTAGCCGTTCTGAAGCTTCCTCTCTCTTTTTTTCAAACCAAATACAATTATTTGATCTAATAATCAAACAAAGAAAGCTTAAAGTAAGAAGGAAGAGTAGGGGAGAAGAAGAAAAGGAAAAAAGGTGAAGTAAGGCTGCTCAGCAGCCTCAGTGGAAGAGACTCGGGAACAGAATGTGTCTCATACATAAAACAGCACAGAGCATCTAGTAGGTGCCTATTAATTACTGTTTGCAAAAATGAATGATCAGTTAGTCTGCCCTCACTACTCTTTATCAAAGCCAAAGTCTGTTCTTTGCATGAGATGATCACAGTAGCACGAAGTAAGGAGAAGAGGGTAGGGAACTTTCTTTCTCTGGAGTGTAAATAATGGCCAACCTGGGGTCTTGATGAAATCAAATTAGGGGTTGGCTGGTGAGAAGGTCTTGCCTCTTCCACCCAACTTAAGATTTGGTTACAGGTAGAGCAGCTGTCTCACATCTCACTGCTGGAGACCACCTCCCCTATTTCGATTTGAGGACAAGGGACCAAAAAAACAGCTCACTGCAGTTTCCCCAACTCCCTGGATGAATGTGCCCTTGCTCTGAGGGAGGGACCTGCCAAGGAGTCTCCCAAGCCCCACATTCTAGCCTAGGGAATATGGATGGGCATTTAGGTCTGCCTATGGCACTACCCAAGGACAGAGCAGGGCAAAAGCTGAACACATTCCTAGGAATTCACATGAGTGTTTTTGATCACTAAGGTCAGAGCACTTGCTTGAAAAAGAATTGAGCATTTCATCTGGATGAGCTGTACTGTAACTGGACACTTCTGCAATGACAGACAGCATTTTCTTTTGTCAAGAAGCTCTTGTAGCAGAACTCTGAAAATACAAGTATGCCCTTATTGTCTAATACTATAACAGACTGGGATTTCAAATCGCTGAGTTTTGAGATGGCCCAGTAAAAGCAGAGAAATCCATGGGTCCTGTTTGCTATAGAGCCACATATGTTAAAAAAAAAAATGTGTGTGTGGGGCAGATTGTGCTTTCCTGCAATCGGTTTTTTTTCATTCACATAAGTTAACACATGGTGTTAAATTACTTTTAGGTGTACAATATAATGATTCAACAAGTCTTTTTGTTTTTTAAACAAAAGATTTTTATTTATCCATGAGAGATGCAGAGAGAAAGGCAGAAAAATCAGGTTCCCCTGCAGGGAGCCTGAGGAAAGATTAGATCCTGGGACACCGGGATCACAACCTGAGTCAAAGGCAGGCAGTCAACCACTGAGTCACCCAGGTGCCCCAGATTCAACAAGTCTATACCTTTCTCAGTGTTCATCGGGGTAAAAGTACTCTTAATCCCCTTTATCCATTTCAGCCATTCCCCATCCACCTCCTCTCTGGAGACCACTGTTTATTCTCTGTACTTAAGATTTTGGTTTTCTGTTTATCTCATTTTTCTTTGTTTCTTAAATTGCATGTATAAGTAAGATCATTTGGCATTTGTCTTTCTCTGACTGACTTATTTCACTTAGCATCATACCCTCCAGATCCATCCATGTTGTTGCAAATGACAAAATTTCTTCCTTTTTGCGGCTAAGTAATATTCCATTGTATGTGCATACCACAATTTCTTTGTTCATCTATGGGTAGACACTTGGGCTGCTTCCATTTCTCAACTATTGTAAACAATGCTGCAGTAACCATAGGGGTAAAAATATCTTTGCAAATAAGTGATTTTGTTTTCTTTGGGTCAATACCAAGCAGTGGAATTACTAGACCATATGGTAACTCTATTTTTAATTTTTTCAGGAGCCGCCATACTGTTTCACAGGGGAGGCACTAATTTGCATTCCCACCAGCAGTGCACGAGGGTTCCTTTTTCTCCACATCCTTGCCAACACTTATTTCTTGTGTTTTTTATTTTAGTTATTCTGACAGATGTAACATGCTATCGCATTGTGATTTTTAATTTTCACTTCCCCAATGATGAGGGATGTCAAGCATACAGATGGCCAATAGTTACTACCACTTTGAAGTCCCAGGAAACACCTTTGAAGGAGTGCTGGGATGGGCATGGGCTTTCGCATTGATTTCAAGAGGATGAGCCAAGAGTAATGGTGTCCTCCATACACCAGATGGAATGTGTTCTTCTATGAGTCTGTTACAAATCATAATGTATTCCACAGACTATTTGCCCTATCTGCGATGCTAACCCCTGGAAATGAGACTATTCTATAAAAGCAGTGAGAGGAAATGGTTTTAAAACCACCTCATGCAAAAGGCGTATGTAATGATGGTAATTTATCGTGTTACAGATCTGCATGTCAATTCATAGTGCATTTAGTACAGCAACAGGGAAAAAATTCAAGTACATATTGAGGAAATCATGGGTGATAACTACAATCAAAGAACATAACCCTATTTACTTTTTAAAAATCTGTTTTTTAGAAGTAATTTGTAAAGAGGAATCCACCATATTTCTATTTCAGGCTTCAAGAGAAACTGATTCATTGAAATGACATTCTTTCCCTTTGGAGATTTCACACTAAAGGAATTTAAAATTAACTTTGGCCTCCTTATCTCAATGGGCTTTGCACAGGCTGTTCCCCCTGTATGAAATGCTCAGCTCCTGGGTCATTTTGTCCATTCCCCAGGCCTCAGCTTATGTTATGGGCTGGGTTGTGTGTCCCCAAAGTTAATATGTTGAAGTCTTAACCCGCAGCATTCTGGAACGTGATTGTATTTGGAGATGGGGATCTTTAAGGAGCTAATGAAGGTCAAATGAGGTCGAGTGAGTGGGTCCTAGTCTGACTGCATTGGTATCCTTATAAGAAAAGATTAGGACAGGGACACACAGGAAGAGAACATGTGAAGACACAGAGAGGACAGCCATCTACAAGCCAAGGAGAAAGGCCTCAGAAGGAATCAGCCCTGCCGACACCTTGATTTGGGACTTACCTCCAGAACTGTGTGAGGAAGTAAATTTCCGTGGCACCCAGTCTCAGGCCCCACAAACTAGTACAGTTTACCTATCACTTATTTTACAAAGGCCTTCCATCTAAATTAGGTCAGCCTATACACCTCCTTGGGCCACTCTTCATTATTCCTTCACAATTCTTACTGCAATTTATAATCACTGTAATTCATAGAATTTAACATGCCATTGACTGTAAAATGCACCGTTATTGTATGGACCTATAGGAACGTTTAAAAAAGCTCAATGTTAGCTCCTGGGAGAAGGAGGTAGAAAAATCTCTCCTGACAATTATAATACAGGCTTGTGGTCTGAAGTCCGACTACAAGTGAGGTCCAGAAAACCTCAAGCAGAGGATGTAGTTTAAAGGGGAGGGGAGCAGGGTGGGTTCCATGTTGGGAGTAGCTCCATGTAAAAGAAACAAGTGCAAATGCTTTCTGGAAGAATTTGACTCCTAGGTCATCTCAAAAGTAAGACTGGTACTAGCAGTCTTGATATTGGATATGCTGAGATGTTTAAGTAGATAGTTGCATCTTGAAATAAATGACATATGCTATAATTTATTTGCACAAATATTTGCTTAATGTCTAAGATTCACAGATAGTATTGGTATCCCTTTTCCCACACTTATCTCCTTTTCCTGGTAGAGTGCTTGTATATAGTGGGCACTCAATAAATGGGAGTGGAATCAGTGAGTGAGTAAAGCAAATTCTTCTTGAGCTTCATCCATTGAAGTTTTGGCTTTTTTATTTTTTTGAGCCCCTGACACGAGGCTTGAACTCAAGACCCTGAGATCAAAACCTTACCTGAAAAAATTCTAATCCTTTTTACTATTTACTTATTCGTGTTGAATAAACTTTTAATGCAGTGGCAAGAATATGAGACCTGGAATTATGGAAACTTAGATGTTGGTCTTAGCACCTTTATTGATTAGCCCAAAGATTCTGGGTAAAGGCTTTAAGTTTTCTGGTTCACTATTTACCTCTCTTGCAGAATGATAAGGTTGTGTTCTATCATAGGGGCCCTTCCAATTCTAATAGATTGTGCTTCAAGTGTGTCATAAAAATGTCAAGGAAGGGGATCCCTGGGTGGCGCAGCGGTTTGGCGCCTGCCTTTGGCCCAGGGCGCGATCCTGGAGACCCGGGATCGAATCCCACGTCAGGCTCCCGGTGCATGGAGCCTGCTTCTCCCTCTGCCTGTGTCTCTTCTTCTCTCTCTCTCTCTCTGTATGACTATCGTAAATAAATAATTTAAAAAAAATTTTTTTTAAATGTCAAGGAATTGGGGATTCATGGTCATTATTGTGACCAACTGATAATCAGATAGGCAGTTCACACAGGGCTGAGAACTTGTTCATACAGGAAATCCTCATACAAAACTCTCTCTTCATTGCTACTAACACCAAGGTGATACTTTGATTGTTTCAGATATTTTCATGCGGTGATGTAAATGGCAGTGGACTGACGATAAAGGGTAGGAAACTGAGCCTGAGGAAAATAAAACACTATTGGAAGAGTCAGGTGTTTGTCATGGATAGGAGAAAGCCCAAGGCTTTGAATCAAGGCAGAGACGAACGACTGAGATCAAGGCAAATTGTATGTAAGAAGTAAGGTAGATTTATAAGAAATAGGCCAGTTTAAATCCTGAAGCTCTGAGCCATGCCAAAGACAATTTATGGGCAATCAGGAACCAGAGGATTCTTAGAAGCTGAAGACACAGAGCAAAGCGAGGAAGAATACAAGGGAGAGTCCATATATTAGGAGTAGCATGCCCATCGCTGCCCTGGTTCAGGAAAACTTTTGGTCCATTCTGTCAGTCTCATTGGTTTCCCCTCTGCTCATGAAAGCTCAAGATTCTGTTCAGGAGCTAACAAGTGTCTACTGCGTTGTCCATAGGCAACAGGTAAGACAAGGCGAGGACCCTGGTCTAGCCTCTTGGCCCTGCATGGTTAATGGCTAGAAGACCACTGGCTGCATTGAATGACCCTGCTCAGCAGCAACCAGGCCTCGCTGGCTCCCACTCCGTTTCCATCTTCTCTTACAAAGGAAGTTCCTCCCGGCATGCTTTGAGGACTAACTATAGTCACTCCTACTGATGAAGACACCCCAGGCTTTCGGCTGGCACTGGCCTCATTCTATGTATGACCCATTCTTCAGCAGCTATGCATGCACAGAGGGCTTATTCTCAGTCTTCCTTCTGGCCAGGCAATGGCCTCCAGTCTTCCTCTCTATAAGGTGGAATGCAAATTTGGAATGCTGAATTTGTCCCAGGCCCTCCGTTGTTGACCTGAGATTATGCCATGGAGATGGGTTTGTTTTCTCCTCTAGGAAGGAATTTCTTTCAAGGACTAAGAATCCATGGAGGGGCCTTCGAGATAAAGATCTATGACTCTCTGCTGAGAATCCTACAGTTCTGCATCCGTGCCTGCCCATCCTCTCTCAGGGTTTTGAACCAGGCCTCTGTAGCTCTCCTAATTTTTAACAGATCCACCCTGTGAAATATAGGTAGCTATGATATGCAAGCTATTAAACTTCCTGGGAAAGATGTCTCTCTAAACATAACTGGGTGAGGGTGGGGAAGGAGCAGCAGGAGCATTCCTGGGAAACCAGGGAATGGAACAAAGCTCAGCCACCACCTGTTTCCTGTGCCACACTTTGGAGGCAACAGGCAGGATGAGGCAGGTGGTGGCGGCTGGAGAGCTGATCCATGCAGAGGAAAGCTTTGCCTGGTTGTGTGGCCAGATCCCACTGAAGACAGAGCAAGGATTAGGAAAGTCAAGTTTCTTGAAGCTAAGAAAGGATCCCTATTGATGGGAAGTGAGACTTGCAGCCAATAATGAGGTTCATCTGGCCAGACTCTGGGGGCTGGACAAAGACATAAGTGCAGGATGAGATCTAGTTCCTACTTTCTGGAAGGAATTAACTTCCTGCATGAAAAGAAATGTGCTTAGTGTGGGGGCAGTGTACAAAGTTTATCAGGGGGAGAATGTAATGAAGATAATTTTTAAAAATTATCAATTTTTTAACAACAAACAATTGCGTGATTTAGTCTCCGTAATATACTAAGCAACAATACGGATATAATCCCAGGGAAGACAAGGAGGAGAATGCTACCTCTGCATGAGGAGGGCAGGTGTATAAGCAAGCCCCAGAGAAGAGGAAGAAGGGAAACGCCTCTTGTTTCCCCTGGTGGGCTATGGGAGCAGAAGAGGATGGAGGGAGGGGAAGCCAGAAGTAGACCTACATGTGCTGACAACCTTGCTTTGGGTTGACAATTATGTAGTATCTTATGAAACCCATGGCCAGGCAACCATCCCTCCTGGCTTCATTCACATTCAACCCTTGTTTTTTCTTCTGCATATTTAATTTAATTTGTTTTTGAAATTTTACTGTGTGTGTTTTGTAATCCATTGCAAATCTCTATGGAATGAATATGCATTAATTATGGAAATACATAAAAATGGAGGAAAAAAAACAGTCATAGGCTCAGTCCAGATAACTGTAAGGTTTTCAGCTTTAGGAACAAACTGAGGGCCTTGAGGAGTTTATTTTGGGAATTTAGGAAGTACAGTAGAATCCTAGATTTCTATTTTTTTTCCCCTGAGAAATCGTGTGGCCTATGCACATGCACAAGTATATATATGCACATGTGTGTGTGCATATGTTAGGGGAATACAGGCATGGAATTGGCGCTAAGAGTGGTGAACATCACATGTGCCTGTAAAAGACAATTATGTAGTCCTTATATGTTTTCAAGGAATTGGAACATACCAGGCACATACACACACACACACACATATGCCATATGTCAGTTTTTGGAGACTTAGAACATGATCAAATTCACTTAACACTAAAATATGCTGAATGTAA
This sequence comes from Nyctereutes procyonoides, assembly GCF_905146905.1. Taxonomy (NCBI): domain Eukaryota; kingdom Metazoa; phylum Chordata; class Mammalia; order Carnivora; family Canidae; genus Nyctereutes; species Nyctereutes procyonoides. The sequence continues at coordinate 43,839,860 of NW_026575047.1, read as the reverse complement.
TTTTAACCTTTCTTTGATAATTTAGAAGCTATTTTAGGTTCCTCATGTGACTCTGGGTTATTACTATGAACATAAATTATTATCATGCAATTCTTTACAATCTAGGTTCACATTTCTCTGGTTATTTTATCATGAATGAATTGGAGCCCTCTATAGTACTTTAATTATTATGAAGAACTAGTAATGAATGTGTAGGTCATTGTAGGGTGTGATTGGGTCAACTTATAGAAAAAAATAAAACTTGTCTTAAAGTAGAAATGCATATGAAAATTTTGCTAGTTATACCTTTTGGGTGATTGATTTCCCATATCAAATATGCAAGAATTCCAAGGAGAAAGTTCATATTTACTTCAGGAGATAAGAGAACATTTTAGCGAGAAGGTTGCATTTGAGCTTGGTTTTGAGGTGTTAATCAATTAATTAATTGAGACGAGAGAGCATTCCAAGTGGAAGTAAAAGGAACACAGGCACAGAGGTGGTTTAGATTGAATCCCCCACAACTCAAAGCTATGGTCTGTAGAGCAGAGGCATTGACATCACCTAGCCCTCACTCCAACCCTACTGAATCAGAATCTACATTTGGAGCAAGATCCCCCAAGTGATTCATAAGCATATTAAGTTTCAAGATATCCTAGCATAGGATGTTATACCTATTATTTGTAAATAAGGCTGAAAATGGTGTCCAGTTATGTAGGCCCTGATACCATGACAAGGAATTTAGTCTTTATTTGCTAGGTCATGTCAATCATTGACAACTTTGTAAGCAGACACAGATGTATAGGCTGAATAATCAGGTGGAATCGATAATGGTCTTACTTTGGAGCCAACATCTTAGAAATCCCCTGATGTCCCAGGTTCCTCCAACCTGAGGTCTTGGAGAGGAAGAGTGGTGGTAGGTAGGTAGCAGGGCATCACTAGGGGACTGAATCAATGGCTATTTACCAACAGCTGATGTGCAAGTAAGACTTTAGGAACTTTTCTCTGACTTCTGTGCTTTGGATGAATATTAATGAGATGACATAGAACACAGGTAAGAATAATTAACAGCCTCTGTGACAGTATAAGTAAGAGACTTGACTCTATTTTGGGAGACTACAGAGAGAATGGGAATGAGGACAGAGACAGCTGAGAAGTTATAGAGGTAAAGCAACAGAACCTCATTTATCCAACAAAGTTTGAATTTTTACCCCCTATGATGTACCAGGCATTTTGTTAGACCTTAGGGCATCAAGAGAAAGTATGTTTTTTTCTAAAGTAATTCCAAACTTGAGATAGACACAGGCATATGGCAGTTTCAAGGGTGGCCAAGTTGATGTTAAGCCCAGGAATGTTGTAGAAGTAAAAGATCCCCATCTGAGTAAGCCCATGGAGGCAGAGGAATGGAGGGTTGGAAGAGCATGACCAACTCGAAAAAAAAGTTTCACATCACTGGACATAAGGTTTCTAAAGGGGACTAACAGGAGACAAAGCTGGCAGGACAGGCTGGAGCAACGTCCAAAGATCCAAAGGAAAATGCCAAAGGATTCTAAATAGGAGAACAGTAGGGGCAGAATTGGATTTTCAATAAATAACTTTGCCAACAATGAAGGTGATGAATCAAAGCAAAGCAACACAAGGGAACCTGGAAAGAAATTTGAGAAAGGAACAGTCGACTGTGTAGAAACCAGGAAAAAACCCAACTGGCAAAGAGCTGGGTGGGGGGAACAGCCCATTGTTTCGTCAATGAAAAGGTTATTGGTATGCTTTGAGAATATCCTTTGGATCCAGCAGAGAGCAGGTACATAATAAACAGCTGAGGTGTGTTAAGGAGGAGAGGGAAGAGAGCACCTGTAAGCAGTATTTGCAAGTAACAGAATATGGAGTCCTGTAAAGAGAAAACAGATCAAAGGTGTAGGTTTGATTTTATCTCCAGATTCTCTCCTGTGGAAACAGAGGATATTGCCTTACATTGTTTCCAGGATAGTGCTATGCATATATCTGACGAATGAGTGACAATTTGCATAAATGGATGAATAAAACATTTGAGTCATTTTGCTTGACCTTGGAGTCTCTTCACCCTTCAATTCAACCTTTCAGTTCAACCCTTTTTCATTCAGGCTTTTGAGTTATGGTGATGAATGGAGCTTGGTCAATTTGACCAATGTTCAGTTCTTTTCTTCTCTTGTCATTATGGTCTGATAATGCTAAAAATGAGTAGGTGTGTTATTCGCCACCCCCCCCCTTAATTAGTTCAATTGGGCTTCAACTTTAAAAGCATCTGAAAGCCTCTTTACTTCTGAATGCATATAAAGGGAGAATGAGGGCATGTTGGCGTTAAGTGGCAGAGTCCTGAAAGTCTGTGTGTAAATACAGTCAATACATGTTTTTTTTTTTTTAAAAAAAAAAAAGGAAGAAAACCAACATTTATTGAGTGTGTGCCAAGTGTTGGTTACTGGGCTAGTGACCTTCATTTCATCTCCACGACAGATCCATGAGGTCATTTTCACTCTCGTGCAAACACATAAGAATGGGGCTGGCACTGGTTATTTGCTCGACATTCCTGGGGCCTGAGTCATAGGATTCCAACTCAGGGCTGCCTGACTCTAAGGGCTATGACTTTGCTCTGTCACCATGAGGAAGTAACATTCAGGAATTCTTTTTGTTATGATAGGAACTAAAATTTCCTATAAAAGGAAGAGAAAAAGGAGAAATGAAAAAGAAGAAATGCAGGACGATAGGACTGTGAGAGTCTTTGGCCATTGAGCTGGTTTTGGATTTGCCATGCTGTAGGGGGCTACCTTAGCATCTTCAGAAGACACTACAGACATAAGTGAAGCTAAAAGCCAAAAAAAAAAAAAAAAAAAAAAAAAAGGCCTCATCAAACAGGAGTTGGGTACTGTTATAGAATAAGGACATTTTTGTAAGATAACAATGGGAGATTTTGCTCAATGATTGGATTTGGAAAGAACACAAACTGTAGGCTAGTGATTTATCATTACCAGTTCAGGGCTAGTCATATGACTGTAAGCTCAGGGATCTGTATCTTCAGGAGCCTGTTGACTTCCTCTGAGCTCCCATTCTGCCCTGGGTGATAACAGCCAACGGTGGCCATGTATTGAGTGCTTAAATGGCCAGGTCCATGCTTACTGCTTCCCATTCAGACGATTCCCATTTGTTCTTTATGACTGTCATATGAGGTAGGTAGTTCTATTTACACTTGGACAGGTGGACATTGGAGCTTGGAGAAATGAGAAAATTTGCTTAAGGGCACATACATTGTCAGTACAAAACCATGGTTTATACTCAGCCCTGTGCTAATCATAAGGCTGAATTCCGAGGACCTCTATGCCCTACTGCTTTTTATAGATCTAGTTTATTCTGTTTATTTATTTCAATGACTTTTTCACTGGACTGTGAGCCACCTGAAGGCAGAACTGAATCTTATCTCTAGATACCTGAAGTCTAGGATGGTGCCCAACTCATAGTAGACATTCGAGAGACATCAGAAGGAATGAATGGATGTATTTCATCAAGCAAAGGAGAGCCATTTTTAATATTTCATGTCTATCTTGGTCTTTTATAGATATAAACATAAATATTTCTAAATATTTGATGTGGGAACATCATAATATACATACTATTTTGTAACCTACCTTTTTAACTGGTAGTTCTAGTGAGCTTCTATGTTACTAAATATTCCTCCAAAAAATATTTTGACATTAAAAAGATGTATTCCATATTTCCCTCTTTTCCCACCAGAAAAATAAGTTGCTTATTGGGAAAATATCAAAATGCATTATCACACACAAAAAAAAATGCATTATCATAAGATTCTCTCATGGGCCATAAAAGTTTCTGGAACTCTATTCAAAAATTAATTTCACACACACAAATAATTAGCCATCTTAAAGGAAGGATGAAAGATATTAAGGGCAAAGATTGGTAAGATTATTTCCAAGTTTAAATAACTCATCCCAGAGCCACAGCATTTCATGAAATGTGCAGAAAGTCCCAAAACAGCACAAAGGGAAACTCTCAAGCTCTTCCTAAATTACACTGGTGCTCCAGATTTTTATGTTTTAAAAGGAAAACGTAGGTTACCACAAAGACACTGTGTATTTAGACATGAACATATCTGGTTGGTGTTCACTACAAATTGATTGTTGATTGGATCTGGTAGGTTAATCTCTTTTACCCTTGTTTTCAACAGTTCAACATTTTTCCATCAAGGCTTAGAGAGGGACCACGAATGCAATGTAGAGACTTGGAGCCTTAGAACTTGATCTCTGGAGTATGTGAACTGCGTTTGGAGAATGCACGTAGACTCTTGTGGATCCTGCCTAGATCTGGGCGCTTTGCTTCTACTGTTCTGAACCAGCCTAAAGCTTCGCTACCAATGTTAAGAGATTTGACTTGTGTAAAACCATAGTGAGACAGACAGTCCCTGCTGAGAGGGACAATGCTTTTTCCTATTTGCTCTGTGTGGGTTCTGCCCATCCTTCCTCCTCTAGAAGAATTGGGTCTTCCCATCCTTAGCAACCAAGCTTGTTCTCATGCTTCCTTGCAAGAGCATATGGCAGTTACACCTCCACGGGAGCTTTGGCACGTTTCAGCTCAGTCGTCAGAGTTCTGAGGTGAGGTGTGAGAAGAACATGTCTCTAGCTGATAGTATGGCTAGTTCAAAAACACATATCATGGTGGCTAGACCTAAGTCCATGGGACTGCCACAGACTCCTGTGTGAGCCTTAGGTCCTGGAGTCACAGAGATTCTACAACGTGCATACATAATCTTGCTTCATCTCACATTACTTACCTGTAAAACAAAGATAAAAAATATACTGTATAGAATAGTTATGAGAATTACATGAGAAAATACATGTAAAACAAAGAACATAATGCCAGTCAATGTAATTAAAGTCTTATTGTACACTTAACAAATACATAAGTATTGAGCACTGACTTGGGGCTATGCACTGAGATTCTAATGGTGAGATGCAGACATGATTCTTTTTTTTTTCAATATTATATTCTACTAAAGTATTACTAAATTTTTGTGTTACTGTTACTATGTGATATATTAATTATCTATTACTATATAACAAATTATCCCAAAATAAGGAGACTTAATACAGCAAACTTTTATTTTCCTAGTTTCTTTGCGCTAGGAATTTAGTTTAGCTAGGGGATTCCAGCTCAGGGCCACTCAAGATGTTGGCTGCAGATGCAGTCATATGCCAGCTTGACTGGGGCTGGAGGATTCACTTCCAAGATGGCACAATCATGTGGCTATTGGTGGAAAGACTTCGTTCCTCACACATGGACCTCTCCATAGGGTTGTCTGAATGTCTATACAACATGGCAGCTGGCTTCCCACAAAGCAAGAGTTCTAAAAAAGAGGAATGATGAAGCTGAGATATATTCTATGTCCTATTTTTAGATGCCACTTCCCCTATATTATATCTGTTAGATGTGAGTCAAGAAGTCCAGCCACATTCAAAAGGATATAAGAAATTAGCCCCACCTTTTGGAGGGCAGAATTTCAACTTGTGGGTGTATTTTAAAACCACCACATAAAGTACAGGGGAGAGATCAGAGCAGGTGGGGATATTGGCGGAGGAGCCAGGCACAGAAGCATCATGGAGGGCTTGCTGAAGAGTAGAAGAGTCCCAGCTGGAGGCACTGGGGACTATCCTGCTACTTTTGTTTATTTGTGTTTTAAAGATTTTATTTATTTATTCATGACAGAGAGAGAGAGAGAGAGAGAGAGAGAGAGAGAGAGAGAGGCAGGCACAGGCAGAGGGAGAAGCAGGCTCCACACAAAGAACCTGATGTGGGACTTGATCCTGGAACTCCGGGGTCATGCCCTGAGCTGAAGGCAGATGTTCACGCCCTGATGCAGATGCCTGGGACCATCCAGGCTTCCCATATCCTGCTACTTTTGTAGAAAATAATACATGAGCATCAACTCTGGGAACAGAACACAGTGAGATCATGGAGCAGCCTTATTTGAATACTCTCTGCTGTTGAGGGTCCAAAAAAAAGGACCCATTTTCTAGAATGTTCTTGGTTCCCCATCCATATCTGTGTCGTTTAAGGTCTGTTTTACAGCCTTGTCTTTTCTGAAGTACAGGGAACTGAACTCAAGATTCTTTTCCTTTTTAGTCTGTAAAGAAACTTCTTTCAGTTCAAAAACTTAATATTCATAACAATGGAAGTAGTCACAGAATTTCTGATTTTCCTTGAGCACCTCAGGTGCTCAAGTTCTTTCTCTTAGGCCACAATCCTCACTGATGAGCATATGCTCAGTTCAATAAAAGAAATGGAACCCATTTTGGCTTGCCTTGTTTATTTCTTCTAGGGGAACCCTGTGTATCTAAAAGGGCCTGGGGTCCTTTAACAGAAAATCTCCCCCACATCATGCAAAAAAAAAAAAAAAAAAAAAAAACACCAGCAGTCACTTAAGCTTGATGGATGTCAGTAATTCATTGGTGTGTTCGATTTATATGCATGTTTAGTCATACTAACTACCGCACTGGGTGAGTAGATACCTCAGATCTGTTACTTTATTGACAAAGCAAATAAAACTCATCCATTTGTCATGTAACTGTGTTGTAAGAACAATTGAGAAACTGGGCAAGATTTCTACTGGCAAAGCATTTTAGAAGCCAAAGTGGGCCCTTCGTGGGTTTTCACATAATGTTCATCCCTGTAGACTATTCACCCTATTGCTAAGGATCAATACCCTCAAGGAAAAAAAGGTATAAAATACTGCCTGCTTGTTTCTTCTGTTCCCTTGCCACTCCATAAGGTGGGTGTTTTACTTGACCTCATTTCCACTGACAAAGTAAGGAAGAAAATTTGTATCTAATTTAGTAGCTCAATGTTTTTCCCTACTCAGAACTTTTCAATGAGGTTCCGTTGCTCTTAGAAGAAAATTCTTCACTTTGGCTACTAAGGCTCTACATGGCCACTCCTGTCTTGCCCTCCAGCTATATTGTCTACCACCCTTCCCTCTGCTCTTAGTCCCTCATAGTCCCTATCATCTTTCCTGCCACAGGACTTTTGCACATGCTGTTTACGCTATTCCCTCTGCCTGCAGTAATCTTTGAACCTCAGCTTCAGACACATCAGGGACACCTTCCCAACCTTTCTGACTAGGTCAAATCCCTCTATTATAGGCTCTCCAAGTGCCATGTAACTCTCTTGTTTCTAGTTCCTCTGTTCATTGCTATCTAACATTTTTTTCTTTTCTCTTTCTTACTTTCTTTCTTTCTTTTTTTGTACAGCTCATTCCTATTCCTCTTCCTTGGTAGATGGAGATTAAAGACTGTATCTGTTTTTTAATCAGCTCAGCACCAAGGTACTTAGTACCGTGTCTGGAACATCATAGGTCCTTAAACAATATTTATTAAGTCAATGTGTGAATGCACCAGGGTTTGCCCTAGACCACTGCCATTTTCTAGCTGTGTGACCTTGGGCACATGACTTAAATTTTCTAGCTTAAATTTTGTTCTCTTCAAATGGAGTTGATAATGTCCATTGATCTCATGAGACTGTCATGAAGATTAAATGAAGTAATTAATGTAAAAATGCTTAACACAGTGCCAGGCATGTAGCAGAAAATAAGTGGTGGATATTTGTATTCCTCTTCAACCATCATATATCCCCTCAAAATAAAACAAAACAAAAGTGGATTTTTTTTATCTTTGAAAGTCAATATGGAATATGGTATAGGTAAAATGTGAATATGGCATCTGCCAATCTCTGTCCTTGGAGAATATTCCAGCAGGCTCCTAGGTAGTGTGTTAAATTAGATGCCTACCCTTCAGGCTTGAGGTTCTTATATAAACAAGCACCTCTTCACTCTAAGTTTGGATCTTGGGTATGTGCATTGGGTATGCTGAGTTTTGTGTCTGCCACCCCCACCCCCCACCCCACCAGGGGACACCTCTTGATCTTCTGGCTCTGGAAGCCAGGGGAGCTTGTGTTCCTGATCCCAAGAGAATGCAATAATCTGTGTCACCCAAAAAGGAGTTCATACATCCCAATTTTTGCAACTCCTGCCACAAGACACCTCCATATCACTTTGCTCCTGTGGCCAGTGGGGCTTATGATGGCAGGTCCCACAGGACTCTAACCAACTGAGAAAGAATTTTTAAACAGCTGTCACCCCCAGGGCATAGCAAGAGACCCAGGAGCTCAGATTTCTATGAGGGAGGCCTATTAGCTAATCATCATGACTGTGTCCTGAGGGGCAGGCCTCCAATTATGCATTTTGGGGCTGACTGTAATCCTTTCCAGAGACCTGAAAGGCAGGTGCTTTCTTCATGCTCACTCTCTGCCACATTCCAGAGTGCAAGTATCTCCTGGAGGGAGCTTTACCCACGTCTGGGTGTGGTGCCCTGCTCTTTACATCTGGCGCCCCAGTTTTTATGGTCACTGCCCAGGGAACACCTCCAGATCGCTGGCTGCCAGTAAGGACTTATGATGGCAGTAACAGGACTGTATATATTTGCATACATTTATTATAGATTTAATTTATTTGAGAGAGAAAGTGAGAGTGAACGAGCACGTGCAAACGGGGGGGGGTGGTGGTGGGCAAAGGAGGAGGATCTTTCAAGCCGACTCCATGCTCAGCGTAGAGCCTGAGTGGGGGCGGATCTCATGACCCTGAGATGATTACCTGAGTCAAAACCAAGAATCCAACATTTAATTGACTCAGCCACCCAGGTGTCCCTATATTTGCATACTTTTAAAAGCTGCTGCCTGAGGGTCTGGCTTCTAGTCAGCCTGAATCTAGGTGCTGACATTCTCTCCTTTGGGACATTAACGTCTTGGCATATCCTTAACTACTGGGAACTATTAAAATATAACAGGCTGCTTGGACAAGCAACGGTGTCTGAGAGACAACCAAAAGCTGGTACAGGGTTGAACAGCAAGGTTCACTTCCTACACAAAGCCACTCCTACAGGACTGGGAGATATGGTTGCATAGAAATAAACAGAAAAGGAAGCAAAATGAAGAAACAGTGGAATATGTTCCAAATGAAAGAACATGATGAAACCTCAGGGGGAAAAAAACCTTAATAAAATGGAGATATGCAACTTACCAGATAAAAAATTCAAAGTTATGGCCATAAAGATGCTCAGTGAACTAGGGAGAAGAATAAATGAACACAAGGAGAACTTCAACAAAGACACAGAAAATATAATGACCATTGTTGAAATGTCCATACTACCCAAAGCAATATACAGATTCAGTGCAATCCCTATCAAAATTCCAATGGCATTTTTTCACAGAAATAAAGCAAACAATCCTATCATTTATATGAAACCACAAAAGATGCCAAACAGGCAAAGCAATCTTGGGAAAGATGAACAAAGCTGGAGGCCTCATATTCCCTGATTTCAAATTATACTACCAAGCCATAGTAATTAAAACGGGTAGGGTACTGGCATAAAGACAGAAACATAGACCAATAGAACAGAATAGAGAGCTCAGACATAAACCCATGCATACATGGCCAACTAATTTCCAACAAAAGAACCAAGAATATACCATAAGGAAAGGACAGTGTGGGATCCCTGGGTGGCGCAGTGGTTTGGCGCCTGCCTTTGGCCCAGGGCGCGATCCTGGAGACCCAGGATCGAATCCCACGTCAGGCTCCCGGTGCATGGAGCCTGCTTCTCCCTCTGCCTGTGTCTCTGCCTCTCTCGCTCTCTCTCTGTGACTAACATAAATAAATAAATTTAAAAAAATTAAAAATAAAAAAAATTAAAAAAAAAAAGGAAAGGACAGTGTCTTCAGTAAATGGTGTTGGAAAAGCCACATGTAAAAGAATGAAACTGGATGGCAATCTTACACCTTACACAAAATTAACTCAAAATGGATTAAAGATCTGAATGTAACATCAAAAAACTATAAGATTTCTTGAAGAAAACATAGGTGGTACGCTCTTTGACATAGGTCTTGAAGATGATGGTTTTACCTGACACCAAAAGCAAAAGAAACAAAATAAAAATAAACAAGACTAAGAAGCTTCTGCACAACAAAGGAAATTATCAACAAAATGAAAAGGCAACCTACTGAATGGGAGAAAATATTTGTAAATCATGTATCTGAGAAGGGGCTAATATCCAAACTATGAAACTCATACAACTCAATAACAATACAAAAAACAATCTGATTTAAAAATGGGTAGAAGATCTGAATAGACATTTTTCCAAGGAAAACATACAGATGGCCCATAGGTATGTGAAAAGATGCTCAACCTCACTCATCATCAGAAAAATGCAAATCAAAACCACAATGAGATATCATCTCAGACCTGTTAGAATGACTAGTATCAAAAAGACAAGAAACAACATGTGTTGGCAAGGAATGTGTTGGATGTGGAGAAAAGGGAACCCTTGTGCACTGTTGGTGGGAATTCAAATTGTTTAGCCACTATGGAAAACAGTGTGGAGGTTCCCCAAAACATTAGAAGTAGAAACCTATGATCCAGCAACCCCACTTCTGAGTATATTTATCCAAAGAAAATGAAAACACTAACTTGAAAATATACATGCACCTCTATGTTATTGCAGCATTAATTACGTCAGCTGTAATATGGACACAACCTAAGTGTCTACTTATAAATGAATGGATAAAGACCATATGGTTCATACACATGATGGAATATTATTCAGCCATAAAAAAGGATGAAATCTTGCCATATGCAACAACATGGATGGACTTCAAGGGCATTATGCTAACTGAACTAAGACAGAGAAAGAAAAGTAGTGTATTATTTCTCTTAAATGTAGAATCTAAACAGAACAAAACAAAACCTCAAGCTCATAGATACAGAGAACAGATTACTGATTGCCAGAGTCAGGACAGAAATGAGTGAACTTTTTTTTAGGTCTTGACAAATTGAATAATAATAATAAAAGATCAAAAGGGCTTCCATTAATTCTCACAGACTCCCATCAGCACTGTGTCTGGCAGGTCAAATTTCCCTATGGGCTTTGTCCCCACCATTACTTAGAAACCAATAATACAGTTGAACTAAAGAAGCCTAGCTTATTTTTGGTCCTCATATTGTGTTATCAATGTTATACAATAACACACAGTATTAGAAAAACAAACACAGCAAAAGGGAGTTCTTCATAACTTCTTTATTTCTTCTGGATTTAAATTAGTCCTGGCAGAAGTGTGAGCAGAAGAAGCAAAAGTGGGTTTTTTTTTTCCATTTTATAAACACATGCAATACAAAATCTCCTTAATTTGGAATAAATTTGGCTAAGCATCTCTGGGTGGGGACCTCTGAGAGATGTGTAAATGTAAACCCTGCCTTGATCTCTGTTTCTTATACAATCAGTTGCAACTATTAATGAACCTATAACACCAGGGTGTGAGACCAAAAAAAAAAAAAAAACGGTAATATGATTTTTAAGAGTCTAGACTCATGTATTCCCATTTTATAGACAAGGAAATGGAGAAATAATAAGGGTTTACTTTCTTGCCTAATGTTAGTGGTTACCTAAAGTCCATTCTTAATTTTAGGAATGAGGACATCACTTTCTTAAGTACAAAATTCACTCATAAGTACTGGATGTAAGAAGCAGTAAGCTCTGATTTTTTTAGTCTTGTAGTCTTCGATGCCTTTTTCTCCCTATCAGAGCTTCCTCCCTCATTTCCTGCCCCCCTCCATGGTCCTCTCTTTCCTCATGATTATACCTGAATCAATAAAGTAATATGAACACCCCTGAAGAACTGAATTTGGGTTTGCAGAGAGGACTGCATTCCATTGCTTCCTTCACCTTCATGTTCACAGAAGCCCAGCCCCAACAGAGGGGAGGGAAAGATGTCATCTCCATGGATGGATGGCATCCAGAAGCTCCTGCAGACAAGCTCTATCCTGGGGACAGGAAAGGAGCTCCAAACTCACTCTCTGGTAGAGAGTATTGACCCACTTATACATTTCAACAAGACTGACCCATTCACATACCATGTGACTCAAGACCAGTAGAGACAAGCTACCGGCATTTCAGCTTTCCTAACACACAGCTCAGGAATCACTTCACTCCAATTCAGATTCTTGATTTTGTCTACTATTTTTGGTACCTGTGCCTACCCTTTAGACTTGCCATTTAAGGTTGAGATCTTCAGCATGGTCCTCAGCCCAAATGATGATAATGATGATAGAATAATAATTCATATTCATCACATACCTACCATGTGCCAGACACAATATATATTTCTTACAACCTTATAATAGCCTTTTATTATACTCAGTTTATAGACAAGGAAATTGATGGTCTTAGATATGAAATGACTTTTTCAAGGCCACACAATTTATAAGGGACAGAGTTGAAATTTATATGCAGGCCTTTCTGACACCCAAGCTTTGCTCTTTCTAACACATCTCAGTGTTTCTCTCCAGCTTTTTAACTTAGGCACATTCTCTTTTTGGTTTTGGTTTCTTTGAGAGACTCCTCCTCTCAGAGGCCAAACCCTGGATGCTGGCTCATTTGGACTATCTAATCCCTAGTAAAACAGATTGTAGTTTCTTCACTACCGCCAAATACAGACAACATTGTCTCACTACTTAGCTTAAGTCCTTTCATACCTGCTGATTATGGGCAAATCAGAGAATGAGAAAGGAGATAGGAAGGAGGAGATATGTGGGAAAGTCATGTAGCATGTAGATTCTTCTATGGCACAACAACCCATTAAACTTCAGAACCCATTTACAATGGGAACTCATGCAAAGTTTCATTTATTTAATCATTGTCCCTTCCCTCTCCCACCCCCACAGGCCCCTTGGGTATTCTTAGCACTGAGAATGTATGCTCTTATCTCATAATTGACTGGTCCCAGAAGGCCTGACGACCAGCAAAGGAGCCAGCTCACTGGAAGAGGGACAAGAACAAGAAGTTTGTGGTTACCTTAATGTCTCTACTGAATGGGCTGATCAAGGTATTGGAGACCTACGGTGATGACACTTAAAGCCTATAAACCATGTGCAGATATCAAAGATAATGTTATATTTCAGGACCATTACAGCTTCAGGCTATTTTCACCAAGCGTAGTCCAACCCTGGTCTCAAAATAGCTGTTGTCTTTTAACACCTCCAGGGGATAACGGCCACATCTTTTCCAATCCATGAGCCGCCCTGAATCTCACAGAAATATACTGGCTTCTTTTATCTTAGGCAATGTCTCCCTTGGACAAGGATGAGACCAGTATGATTCCTTGTCTTAACATGGTTACAACAATAGGCCATGGAGCAGAGACCCCTCACATTTGACCTAGTGCTCCCTACGAGCATCTTGACAAGCCAAGGCAGACGACAGCAACTCAACCTTTCAATTCAGCCAACTCTGATTATCTAATCTCCTAAAGGCCCTTGACTTTGAAGTCACAATATTCAATTTAGGCCTCTGCAGTAAATTTATGGAAAATGTGTTAGGAAACGGAAATCTCTCTTGATATGGACAAGGCCCAAGATAATGTCAATTCCCCTCTGGCCAATAAAGAAGTCCATGTTGTGTCTGTTCTGAATTAGCAACATGTGGAGGAAGTAATTCTGATGATGATAACAGAGCGTTACATTTCCAGTATAATTGCTGCTTTCCAATAGGCTTTTAGTGACATGAGGCTCATACCAATAGCAAAAGCCAGAGTAATTGCTGAGATGTGGTCTTTCCATTGCTTGTTAAAGCTATTTCCTCTCTGTAATAGGAATAGAACTGTGCAAGTAGTATAAGCTTTGGTGGATCTCATCATGTAGCCGTTGACTTTTATTTAATAATGACTATAAAAAGTCCAGAAACCTGCTACCTCTGAAATTAATATCTTGTCTTCTTTAGTATTTATAGGAGCTATATATCTTCGATTCATAGTTCTCCAGACTTGTTCCCCACTTACCTTCACCTTTCATTCACTGGCAACCATGGATTGATTATTATGCCTCTTTTATGTTATACCTGTTGCCAATTTTAGGAATCTGGAAACATTTTGTCAACCCTTCCTGCTTTCCTAAAGAGCTGTTTCATAGGCGAGATTCCTAATGGTCCTTCAAAGCCCAACTAACTAAGCACAATGAGAGCAGTGGCGGTGACAGAGTCACTCTGTTTGAACATCACTCTAAAAACCATAGGAGGGAGGGACACCTGAGTAGTTTAGTTGATTAAGCAACGAAATCTTGATTTTGGCTCAGTCATGATCTCAGGGTCCTATGATGGAGCCCGGGGTAGGGACTCTGAGCTAAGCAGGGAGTCTGCTTGAAGAATCTCTTCCTCTGTCTGCCCCCCTCCGCATCTGCTTACTCTCTGTCTCTCTAAATAAAATAGATGGGGTAACTGGAATTAAGGAGGGCACATGATAAGATGAGCACTGGGTGTTTACTATATGTTGGCTAATTGAATTTAAATAAAATATAAAAATAAATAAATCTTTAAAACCCATAGGAGGGAAAATTCTCAACTAACTTCTCTACTGCCTCTTCACATATACCTAGCATGGAAGTAAGAGTTCAAGAAATATTTAACTCTAAAAAGTTAAATGTGTCAACCTCACTTCAATCAAAAACCTTAAAAATTCAATCACCACCTTCTTTGAGAAGTTCTTTAAAACACCTAGCATGGACAAATGTGGACCCAGGAAAGCTTGGCATTGAAAGAGTGTGTGGCTACCATAACAAGAGCACTATAGCTGCAATAGTGTGTAGATTTTCATAAACAAGAAGAGGGTCCTAGTTCTTAGTATAAAGACATCTGGAGCAGATGCACTGAGAAAGTAGAGGGGATTGGAGGTAATGTTTTTTAAACTCTTGTACTTTAATGTCCCCAGTTTCATGCCCACTTAGTTTCCAACATACTGCAGTGTATTACACACACACACACAAACACACACCACACACACATATATATACACTACACATACACACACACATATAAATACAGTGTATCTTCATCTATAGCCCTAAACTTGCCTGTTAGCAACTAGAGGAGCGATTATGTCCCATGCTTTAAACTGAGTGATGGGGCAGCCCCCGTGGCTCAACAGTTTAGCGCCGCCTTCAGCCCAGGGCCTGATCCTGGAGACCCGGGATCGAGTCCCACGTTGGGCTCCCTGCATGGAGTCTGCTTCTCCCTCTGCCTGTGTCTCTGCCTCTCTCTCTCTCTGTCTCTCTCGCTCTCTGTGTCTCTCATGAATAAATAAATAAAATCTTAAAAAAAAACTTAAAAAAAATAGACTAAGTGATGAACACATTGCTGGAGGCCATTTTGGGTACACTATTCCGTATCTGTTGAAAGTATAAAACTAAATCAAATAAATATAAACAGAATCATCCTGGGCAGCCTCCAGGCCAGTTTCTGCACAGCATAACACCCAAAAGACATAAATCGGACTCAAAAGAGCCTTGAAAAGTCATGTAAGCATTTGGAGAAGTTTTTCTGGAGGAGGCAAAGATGAGGAAAAAGATAAAAAATACTTTCAATCACAACATTCTTAAACCTCAAAAGATTGATCCAGTAAACTCAAATCATTAGTATAAGTTTCTCCTATGGCATGCATTTGTTTCCAATTTCTTAACCTCAAAGCTACGTATCTAGACTGCAAACAAAGATATCTGGTCCATAAGAGAGATACAAGTGCAAGGAACAATACTGGTCTCAGAGCACTCGGGTGGCTGCATATTATACATGACTGGAATTCTGTAACAGTCTATTTAATCCAGGATATCCAACAAGCACATTTCATATTTATGTCATTTTAACTTTTAACTTTAGCTTTCAGGAAAAAAGTTTAGTCTATGGAACTATCCCTACTTCTTACAAAGAAATTAGTCTATAAAACATGAAAAAAAAAATCTCTTCCAATGACATTAAACTTCTAAATATGAAAGAAAAGAACAAAAGGGAATGTCTCATTTTGCTCTCTTCAGTATTTAAAAATCAAACCTAAATTAGGAATTCCACTAATGACTGTATCCTATTAGTAACTGTGTGCTACTGAATACCATCCAACTAATATATGTATATTTTCTTCAAAACTTAGATGTGCACATCAGCAAATCAAATAGTAAATTTATTACTGTGGATTTAATAATAACTAATAATGAGACCATGTTGTAGCTCTTTAAATTTTAGTTAAACTTGATTTTTTTGAAAAAGTAATGGTTAATTAGGCATTTTTCCCTGTATTTGTGGTTTTCCCTTTATTATTTTTTTAATGTACCCTTGGGATCAAAATGGATTCCTGTCTATGCTTCAGATATTCAATGTTAGCTTAAAAGTAACAGGCTCGGTCTGGAAGACAAATTCGGTGTGAAATGGGTAGAACACCCATCCAAGGAGATCAGGTTGAGAGTCTTGGAAATCAGGTCAACCTGGAAGGTCCTACACTAGTCTCAGAGTCTGTTGCCAAAGTGTAGTGTCATGAATCCAGTTGAAAGGAGCCAGGGTAGTAAATGAGGAAAGGCAAAGAAAGAGGATAAACGAGAAAAAGAAACTGAATGTTGATATTGGTGGCCAGGAGAGGCAGATATACACAAAGTATAAGGTGCAGTTCGGATGAGCACTCTGGGCTTTATTCAAGACAGAAGTAGTGGTTAGAACCTTTTGTATCAGTGTCGTAGAGGTAAAAGTCGAGCAGAAGGTAGCAATGAATTTTGTGGAAGAAATGGTTAATTATACACTAACATCTCTTCTCCCCTTCCTGGTACCTGAAATATTAGCTGGATACTTGAATGTCAACAATAAAAGTCTACGTTTCTCAGATTTCCTTGCACCTAGGTACAACAATGACCATGTTCCATCAGGATGTACGCAGAAATGGAAATGCCTTGAAAAGAGAAAGCCCTGCTCTTCTACAATTTTCTCTTTGGAATGCAGACATGATGGCCAGAAGGGAGCAGTCATCTTGGGCCGCCCATTGAAAGCAGCCAGTTGACAGCAGATCAATAAGGTGGAAAGATCCACTTTGGGCTGTTTCAATTCCCATGAGAAGGAAATACATACTCTTCTGTTTTGTTTCTCAGACCCCTGTTATTTTAGGTTTTCAATTATCTATAGTCAATATTGAATAACAGAGGTGGAGAGGAAGGAATGAGTGAGTGCAGGAGTCTGGTCCATGTTGTTATCAGATGCGTGATTGATCAGGGCTCATTCCCTTTTCTTATTTTGCTTCCTTCCTTCTCAAAGGGTGAGGAAGTGAAAACTTGATAGAAAAACTTGTATGGACCTGGAGGGGGAAAAGGCTGAACCAAACTCCTGGAGTTTGCAGACTTATAAGGTTATTTCTAGCATTTCAATTTGTGTCACAACAGCCTCTGTGCTAACAGACCATCAGATTTAACAGAGAGACAAAGTTCTTCTGGTGCCAGTGCCCCTCATTCCTGGGCTAGACTTCAAGGGACACAAAATTTTTTCCAGATCTTCTCTACCTTTTCTCAAACTTGCTTCCCAGGCACCCTTAACGTTCCTATTGCCTCCAAAGTTGGGGGAGGTATAGTGAAGTGTGTCTGTAGTTGGCAAACTATAGCCCAAGAGTCAAATCCAACCCACTGCCAGTTTCTGGCCCTTTTTTTTTAAATGCTAAAACAATCATTCTTTATGAAATTTTATCAAGAACCAGAGTTTGGCTAATTGTTTTTTTTTTATTTTTATTTATTTATGATAGTCACAGAGAGAGAAAGAGAGAGAGGCAGAGACATAGGCAGAGGGAGAAGCAGGCTCCATGCACCGGGAGCCCGATGTGGGATTCGATCCCGGGTCTCCAGGATCGCGCCCTGGGCCAAAGGCAGGCGCCAAACCGCTGCGCCACCCAGGGATCCCGAGTTTGGCTAATTGTTAACATCAAAGCTGTTAATAAAATGAGAGATGAAGGAAGAGCAAGAAATCATTTATATCCACATGGAAATAACTAATTTCAAATAATAATTATGATGAAAGTGACAATCATATATGACTTCTCTGTTAGTAAAACATATGAAAAACGAGAACCCATTAAACAGAAATAAAAATTGAAGTAATTTACCTTCACATACAAGCAAAACTGCATCAGTGATAGATCAGTCTAAAGTAGCACTCAAATGAACTTGCATAGTTCAATAGGAAGGTCATAAGATGGATATATTATATGTATCTTATATTACTTTATATATAATAAGAGTAAGTACATATATGTAGAGTTTCAGCTAAAAATGGTTGCTGCATTTTTAATGGTTAAAAATAAAAATAAGAATATTTGTGACATATGAGAATTCATATTTCAGAGTCCATAAGTGAAGCTTTGTTGGCACATAGTCATGATCATTGGCTTACTTATTATCTGGCTGTTTTCCCATTCCATTGTTAAGGTTGAAGACTCAGGCCAGAGACTGGCCTGCATAACCTAAAGTATTTGCTATTTGGCCCTTTCTAGAAGAATGTTGCCTTTCTAGAAGAATGTATGCCCCAGTCATAGGTAAAAGCAGCAGATTTGGTCTAAATCCTGATCCTATCACTGGCTGAGTTGAATTTGGACTTGCCCTTAACCTCTCTTATCTTTAGTAGTTTCCTTCTATGTAAAATTTGTATGATAATACCCTTTTGGATAGAAATTTGGAAGAAGAAAAGGAGATAAACACTTGAGATTGCCTAGCTTGGGGTATACACTTAAATATGATAGCTGTGATATGATTATCTCAAATGCTCTACTTCATGAATGCTTGAGTCTTTTATGAGAGATAACCTCTCTCCATGCACACATGAGCAAATTTTATTTCAAATATCATTCTGAGTAGTTAATATTGATTATAAGATTAAAGCACATGGCACTGCATCTCCAAGAGAGTTTTTAAATCTCAATAAGAGCTCTTGACCCACATAGATCTTCGTTTGATGAACGATACTGGTGATATATCTGTTGAGCTATGAGTTCTTGGGTATTTCCAGTTTATTCTGATAAAAGCTATGACTGCACTGGTCCTCAGTGACAGAGGTAGAGCCTGACTTTTTTTCTTTTTTTTCTTTTTTTAAATGGGGGCAGCATCCTTTAGAAGGGATCTCCGTGGAGCTCTACAAAATGGAGAGATTGTATAGGCAGAAATGGGTTTTGGAGGAGAAGAAATGATTGTTTCAGGCAAGGTCCCCTTCCCTTAGGGGGAAGGGCAGGGAGTCTTATCCTGCAAATTACCTCACTTAGTGCTGATCAGGAAATTCCAGACTGATTGGTTTAAAATTTCACTCCTTGGAGAGGCTGAAACTGCAGGGAGAGTATGTATTAAGTTTTGGGGAGGCTTAGCAAAAGTGACTCCATTTGGGGCCCATTATTTCTTCTAAACACTAGTATGTTCTTCTGTTCTCTGCTTGAGAAATCCTAGACTCCTTCAGGGCTCACATCAAACATTAGCTCCTTTAAAAAACATTTCTAGTCTCATTTCTTTTTTTTTTTTTTTATAAAGGAAAGCTTTTTTTTTTTTTTAATTTTTATTTATTTATGATAGTCACACACAGAGAGAGAGAGAGAGAGAGAGAGAGAGAGAGAGGCAGAGACACAGGCAGAGGGAGAAGCAGGCTCCATGCACCGGGAGCCCGACGTGGGATTCGATCCTGGGTCTCCAGGATCGCGCCCTGGGCCAAAGACCGGCGCTAAACCACTGCGCTACCCAGGGATCCCTCTAGTCTCATTTCTTGCCCAGCAAGAATGGAGTGTCCATCCTCCGTGATTCTGTAGCACTTCGGTATAGTGCTTCTCATACAGCACTGTAATTATGTGCTTATATATCTGCTTCTCCCATTAGTCCCTGTCGTTCCTCAAAGATGCACATTATATCTTACTCATCTTTGGATCTGCTGCTTCCATCGCCTGACACTTATCAGGACTCAGTTTAAGTGTTGGATAAACAAATTAATAAGGAAAGGACCTGATAGGAAATCAAAGCTAAATCAGGTTTGTCCAGGGCTCTGCTTTGTCAAGATAAAGATCTGGGATCTCCACTGTTGCTCCTTAGATGGAGGCAGAGTCCCAGATTCCCTCTCTCCCAATCACCAAAGATTAAATCTATGATTGGTATGATTTAATTCTGACTCCTGCTTTCTCCTCGTTCTGTGTATCAAGCTCCAATTGGCTTTGGCCTCTTGAAAGTATTAGAAATTTCTCATTGGCCATGTTCTTAATTCCTCCCCTCCCCAATCTATTGCTTTACTGTTAGTCATTTAACTTTTTTTTTATACTTCTCTCCAATTTTAGTTGGCTCTTGAGAAAGGAGACAAATATGTGCTCTGTGTACCCATATAAACTAGAAACTCCTAATTTTTAAAAAGGTAGATGGAGGACAGGGAGAACAGATCTCTCCTCAAGGCATTCCACTTGAAAATGAAGGTCTAAAGTAATCTTTTGTGTCATATTTGCAAACCATGTGATGCAGTAGTTTAAAAAAAAATCAATATGGGGCACCTGGCTGGCTCAGGCAGTAGGGCATGGAACTCTTGATCTTGGGGTCATGAGTTCGAGCTCCATGTTGTGGATAGAGATTACTTTACAAAAATCACTGTAAACATCATATGCTAATAGAAGCCCAGTGTCCATATGTAGGAGGCAGGGCAGACTAGCTCATTTCATTGTCCCCCAGCTGAATCTCACATGCCCAATGTGTTCACTTCAATAGGCATCATCCAAATGGAAATACATAGGATTCCTTGCTCCCTGAAAGGTCACAGCCTGGTGTCTGACAAGAGCAAGTTCAGCAACAGGCTCTGGTCAGGAAGCCTGGGACTGTAGGGTGCTCTGGGAGTGCTGTCTGCTGGCTTGAAGGTCCTTAATACTCAACACATTCTCCAGGTCCTTAATACTCAACACATTCTCCCACAGAAGTATTACTGTTCCCAGGAGTAAAGATAAGAATCCAGGAAGGGCCAAGGATGCTTGTCATCCATAAGGCCCTGGGAGAAATCCCTTCTCCCTGCGAGATGAGACTCCAAACACATATGGATGGAGAGGACAATCAGACTCTGATAATGAGTCCAATCAGGATCATAGCACGCTGATGAACATAGAAACCAGCCATGCTCTTTGCCCACCTTCCTGAGATTTCAGCTGATACATTGCACGAGCTGCTCCCTCCCCCAGGTGGGGCATCCATGCTTGCCTGCAAAAACCAGGGAGGTGAGGCCTCATTGCACTTCTATCTTGCTTTACAAAAGCTCAGCTTTTAATTTTTTTTTTTAAATTTTCATTGATTTATGATAGTCAGAGAGAGAGAGAGAGAAGCAGGTTCCATGCACGGGGGAGCCCGAGGTGGGATTCGATCCCGGGTCTCCAGGATCGCGCCCTGGGCCAAAGGCAGGCGCCAAACCGCTGCGCCACCCAGGGATCCCCAAAAGCTCAGCTTTTAAAACGCAGACATGCAAAACAGGGTAATAATTTACATTGTAAAACAGCTCCATTTACTTAAATGGCCTATGAAGATCATATAGGCATGATTTGGGTTGTGAAAATGCCGTCAAATCAAACTTTACACCAAAATATGAAATAGAAAGTAAAAGATAGCCCGGTCTCACCTAATGGGGCGGAAGCTCACTGTGAGAGAGCACAACAGAAACACAAAATATTGGAAATGTTTGCGACCGAGGTGCAAAGATTAAAATACATGCCTCGTTGGCTCTTCTGCACATGGGGTTGACAAGGTTTCTAAATCTGCCCTGGCATCCTCACCTGGCCGGTGACAGTGACGTTTTTACCTTTGGCCATCTCACCCTCCGAAATCTGGGGCAGCCTGCAACACTATCCCCAACTGGGGCAGTGGAGAAGTGAGCCCCAGCCAAGGGCCACAACCAGGTTATTGCCTGGAACATTCTCAGATGGCTGTTTAATGTTTTAAATCCACACTTAACCCTTGGGCCCCAGGCCTGCAGTGGTTCAAAGCAAGGGCACAGGGGAACAGCTTGAGCTGTTTGTGTTGCTACTTCGGGAGGATCGGATGAACGGATCACACCGCACACCACACCAGTCATACAATCTCAGCAGGAATTTATTCTGGGCTCCGTTTCACAGATACTAACACTCACCACTTGGTTTGGGGACTGGAAATAGCACGCCCTTTTTAGAACCTCCAAAGGCCTCCCAAGAAGCTCACCTCGAATAAAAAACCTGAGCCTCGTTTTGCAGCTTTGTCGATGACTGATCTGCAAACCTGCTTCTCTATCCTGATAAGATATTCTACTCATTTCCCGCCTTAAGCATCTACCCCTCAGACCTAGAAAACACTGCCATCTTCTCCTGTGAAATTAATGCCTTTCTCCCTCCATGATCCTACCAGGATTTGACCCTCATGAGAACAATGACACCATCTGTCTATTTTTACTTAGAGTTGTCTCTCCGGCACATAGCCCACTGCTTGACTCACGCCTCCTGCGACTGTACTACCACATGCTAAGACAAACTCAAAAGTCAGGATTTAAGCCAGTGTGGAACTGAGGCACAAATAAACAGATTCCCGAGACAGAAGTGATAGCCCAGGAACAAACCAAAGGATCTGTAAAAAGATGGTTCTGTAATTTAATCATTCTACAAATACACACTGAGGAAGTGTACATACCACACATGATAGTGGGAAAAAATGGTGAGTAATAAGTCACGTGTGGTCCCTGCCCTAATGGAGCCACCAGTGAGTGGTGGGAAAGCAGACTTTAAATAAAGACTTTTATTTGTAATAAGTGCTCGAAAGGGAGGGATTTGACACTCATTGCTCCCTTTATTTGGAATTCTCTTCTTTCCCCCCAAGATATTAGCTTGTTTCTTCATTCAAGTCTCTTCACTGAATGTCACTTACATAGAACTCCTCAGACCACACTTTCCTAAATTTCAGTCCTGTTCAATCTCTACATTGACCCTTTTAAATTTTGTTGTTGTTGTTACACCTATCTTACCAAATAGTATGTTACATAATCCAGGGCTTGTTTATCGCCTGTCCCCGCCACCTGAGTGGAAGTCCCCTGGAAATAGGAGCATTGTTCAGCTTTCTATTCCCAGCCCCTGGAATGGTGTCTACCTAGTGGTAGGCACCAATCAAATATATAGTGAGTAAGTAAGTATCAGCATGATGCTTTTCCAATCAGCAGGAAAAGCACACATTAATCAGTAAATAACTTGGGGATAATTCATTTTCTGCGTATCCCTTCATCATTCTACATTTATCAATAGGTTAAACTCCTTAATAAATGTATTAATGAATTATAAATGAAAAAAGAGAAGAAGGATGCCTGGATGGCTCAGTCAGTTAGGCAAATGCCTTTGGCTCAAGTCATAATCTCCAGGTCCTGGGATAGAGCCCTGCATGGAGCTCCCTGCTCAGCGGGGAGTCTGCTTCTCTCTCTCCCTCTGCCCCTCCCCCTGGCTTGTGTGCACAATCTCTCAAATAAATAAATAGATAGATAGATAGATAGATAGATAATAAAATCTTTTAAAAAAGGAGGATGACAAATCATAAATGTTTAGCCAGAGAGTTTATCACACAGTGATTGCCATGTAACTACCACCCAGATGTCCAAAGAGAGCCTCATCAGCCCAACAGAGGCACCTCTTGGAACCCTGCTGGTTAGGGTGACTGGCCATCCCAGTTTGCTTGGAATTAACTCTGTTTTAACACTGAAAATCCTGTGTTGAGGTTGCTCAGCCCCAGGGAAATCAGGACGGTTGGCCACTGCATGTCCAGTTACCACAGTACTCTTCTGTCAAAATTACCCCTCTCCTGATATATAGACACCACAGATTAGCTTTGTCTGTTTTTGAACTTTCTATAAATGAAATCATGCAGTTCTTTTGCTCATTATCTTTGTTTTACTCACATTTTGTATGAAGAAGGAACTCATTCATCTCACTGCTCTAAAATATTCCATTTATTTATTCATTCTACTACTGAGGGACATTTGGGTTGTTCCTAATTTGGGGCCCATTATAAACAAGGCTGCTGGGAGTATTCTTGAACATGTCGTGTTAGTCAACCTATGTGTACATTTCTTCTCGGCACATGTATTCGTAAGAATGGAACTACTGGATCATGGACTGCAAGTGTATTCAGCTTTTGTGGAATGCCGAATAGTTTTCCAAAGTGGTTGCACTAATTTATACTCTCACTGGGGATGTATGAGGAATCCAGTTTCTCCACAACTGACCAATATTTGGTATGGTTAATCCCTTTACCCATTCTTCTGAATGTGTAAGTAGTATTTTACTGTGGCTTTTATTTGCATTTTCCTAGTGGTTTTTTAATATTTTTTTTACGATTTTTTAGAGAGAGAGAGATTGAGTGAGTGAGAGAGGAAGGGAGGGCCAGAGGCAGAGGGATATCTCAAACAGGCTTCACATTCAGCCTGGAGCCTGATGTGTGACTTGATCTCATGATCCTGAGATCATGAGCTGAGCTGAAACCAAGAGTCAGACACTCAGCCGACTACGCCACCGAAGTGCCCCAGTTTTTATGTTTTTTAAGGTGCCTGTTCAAATCCTTTGCTCATTTTTTATTGATTTTTTTGTTTTCTATTATTTCTTTTTTAAAAAAATAGATTTTATTTATTTATTCATGAGAGACACAGGCAGAGGGAGAAGCAGGCTCTCCGCAGGAAGCCTGACGCAGGACTCCATCTCATGACCCCAGGATCATGACTTGAGCCAAAGGCAGACACTTAACGACTGAGCCATCCAGGTCCCCCTATTTTCTATTGCTTCTAATGATCTTTTCCTTATTCGTATATTCTCTCTAAATTCTGAATAGAAGTCTTTTTGCTGGTAATATGAATTAAAATATATTCTCCATATCTGTGATTTATAATTCCATTCTTTCAATAGTGTCCAATGTATCTATTTTTCCCTTAACAAGTAGTGCTTATATTTTCCCATTTAAGAAATCTTTGCCAAACTAAATAGTCCTGAAAATATTCTCCTATTTCTTCTATAGTTCATTTAGAATTGAGTTTTGTATGTGGGTTAGGGTATGGCTCAAGTTTTTGTTTCCTTTGTTATTTTTGTTGTTGTTGTTCATATAAATTTTCAGCTGATCTGGCATTATTGTTGAGCATCCTCTTTTCATTCTGACAAAAATCAAGTACCTCAGTACAAGGGTCTATCTCTGCACTCTTATTCTGTTTCATTGATCCAA
The DNA here is from genome assembly GCF_905146905.1 of Nyctereutes procyonoides. NCBI lineage: Eukaryota > Metazoa > Chordata > Mammalia > Carnivora > Canidae > Nyctereutes > Nyctereutes procyonoides. The sequence goes on along the minus strand of NW_026575047.1, from coordinate 43,814,749 downwards.
TTGTCTATACTCATACTAATTAATAACTTAATTACAATGCCTTTACAGTAAGTTTTAATATCTAATCAGAAATATTTCAAGTTTATCTGGCTACTTAAGGATCACTACATTTCCACACAAATTTCAAAATTCAGATTGTTCATTTCCACACACACACACACACACACACATGCACAAGCCTGCTGGAATTTAGGTCAACATGAAAAGATTTAATAAATTTACATCAGTGACTCTTCCAATTCATGAAACAGAATACCTCCTTCCAATTCTTAATTTTTATTTATGTTATTTTAATAATGTTCTTTCTATACTATACAAATCTTGCCTATTAGTTTGGTTTTGGATATTTGAATTGTTTCGGATGTTCTTCTACATGATATTATTTGTTTAATTCGTTTCTTAAATTGTTGCTGGTATATGGGATTCAAATTTATTTTTGATATTAACCTTGTACCCAAAAAATGTGCTATATTCACTTGCTAATTTTAAGTTTGTAGATTTTAAATTTTTCTGTGTATACAATCACGTTGTCTGTGAATAACAGCTCTATTTATATTCCATTTTAATCCATGTACATTTACTTTAATAATGTATGTGTATCTATATGCATTTTTTTAAATAATAAATTGAATGGTCACAGCCTCTTATATAAGATCGAACAGGAATAGGTAGAGAGCAGTCATTGTTTTACTTCCAGTCTCTGGTAAAAATTGCAATAGTAGGTCATTATATATGATGTTTGCTATTGGTATTTTGTAGACATTCTTTTTATCAGTTTAGGGAGGTTCCTTTTTATACATAGTCTGCTTTTTGTTTTTAAATTATAAATCAGAGTTAAATTTTGTCAAAATAGTTTTCTACAGTTATTGACATAATTATTTTATTTTTCTCCTTTATTATGTTAGTGGGAAAAATGATCAATAATGAATTGACTTCTGAGTTTTAAAACCAACCTTAAATTCTTGGAATAAGCTTAAAACTAGTCCTAATATATTATCTTTTTCATATATTCTTGATTTCAGTGTGGTATTTAATATTATTTACATATATTCATAAGAGAAATTTACCTATAATTTTTATTTCTTAGAATGTCTGTCAGTTTTGGGACTCAAGGTTATTCTGGTTTCATAATATTAATTAATTAGAATTCTTAATTAGATAGTGTTCACTCTATCCTCTGAAAAATTATGTTGAAGAGTGTTGTGATCTTTTCTTTAATATTTAGAAATATTTATCAGTGAATACATCCAGCCTTGTCGCTTTCTTCAGAAGGTTGTGTGTGTGTGTGTGTGTGTGTAAATAAAAAACATTTTATTAATTTCCTAATTTTGTGGATCAAAAATTCAGGCAAGGCCCAGGAGAAACAGCTTTTCTCTACTCTGTGATGCATAAGAAAAAATGCAGCTATTATTTATAGTCAGAATTTTAGGACTAGGATTATCATTGAAGATAATCTAGTCTATCTGGTCTGGGAGCCAGCTTGTCTTGGAATTTTCTTTGTGGGAAGTTTTTTTTTTTTAAATTATTTTTATTTTTTTATTTTTATTTTTTCTTTGTGGGAAGTTTTGTTTTGTTTTGTTTTAAACTCTACTTAAGGGCCAAATAACTTTTTGAGTCTTTGATTTGATGCTTTTCCTCAGTTTTATGGTGTTTTTCTCAGTATACCATCTTTTCAAATGTAGCTTCTGTCCTATGCTTTCCTATTTTTTCTTCTTGTGCACCAATTATCCAAATATTAAATCTTTTTTTAAGGTTTTATTTATTTATTTATTCATGAGAGACACAGAGCAAGAGAGAGAGAGAGAGGCAGAGACACAGGCAGAGGGAGAAGCAGGCTCCATGCAGGGAGCCTGACTTGGGATTCAAACCCAGGTCTCCAGGATCAGGCCCGGGGCCAAAGGCAGGCACTAAACTGCTCAGCCACCAGGGCTGCCCCAAATATTAAATCTTATTAATGTAACCTGTATATCTAATAAAATCTTTTATGTACCTTGATGCTTTTTTGTCTCCATTATTTAGTCTGAATATTTTCCTTAATATTTTATTTATTTTTTTATAGAGAGGGAGAGGGTGGAGGGGCAGAGGGAGATGGAGAGAAAGAATCTTAAGCAGGCTCTACATCCAGACAGGAGCCTGATGTGGCACTTGATCTCATGACCCTGAAATCATAACCTGAGCTGAAATCAGGAATTGGGCACTTAACCACTGAGCCACCAGCTCAGTCTGAGCTGAGCTCAGTCTGAGCCACCCCAAGTCTGAATATTTTCTGTTGACCTATCTTCTAGTTCACTAATCCCCCTTTCTGCTGTGTCTAATTTACTGCTTAACTCAACTAATTAGCCTTTAGTTTTTACATTTTCAGTTTGAGAATTTCATTAGTCTCTTAAAAAAAACACTAATGAAATCTTCCAGCTTGTCATTTATTCTGTCTTCTCTTTTGATTTTTAATGACCTTTTCTAATTCCTAGCATGTTCAGTCACTTTTTTATTGAGGGTCAAATATTATGTGCAGAAAATTATCAAGATCATATGAATCTCTGACTGACATCTTCCTCCATAGAGGATTTATTTTTTCTTTTCAGCAGCCTATTAAAATTGGGTCAAATCTCTTTAATCCAGTTTGGGATTGAGCAGTTTGAACAACAGTGTCAGTTTTTATGGAAGATGATCTATTTCTAGCTTACGTTTACTCCTAGGTTTTATCCCTGCTATGTTTCAAACTGGAAGTCTGGGGTGTTTACCACATATCCTTCTATTTTAACATCAGTCTTCCAAGCTCTATGAAGTTACCAAAATCTCTGCCTACACTTTCAGTCTCTTAGATGCCACTTTATACCCTGCTTTTTAGTCTCTTGGCTCTAAGCTGCTTTAGAATTAGCAAATGCCTCAATGGGAAAAATATCTATAATGTCAGGCTCACATTAATGTGTTACTCTTCTCTGTTGCTTTGATAGCTCTCCAGGCCTTCACACGGGATTGTCTGAACTGTGACTAGATTTTCTAGATTTTCTTGCTTCTTACATTTTATTCAATAAAGGGGGATTTCAGCAACTAGATGATGTTATCTCCGTGACACGTATTTCAGTAAGGAGAATGAAAAATCTAGAACATCTTAGAATGTGTGCATGTCATAAAACAATTCAAAGAAAGAATATCATTAAGATTCTGAATGTTGGTGAACTTTTAATCAGTCAAAACCAACCTTAACTCCAATACCATTCCAGGCCTCAGAGATGAATGCAATTTAATCCTGAGCACTCTATATTATTTGGGGGAAGGGGGAATCCTTACATTGGAAATAAAACTAATAATGATTGAAAATGTCTGAAGACTGTCACTTATACAAATGGGACAAAAATGGCAAATTCAATGTGAATGTTTGTTGAAAAGTTAACTAGGCATCAAGTACTCAGGGGTTCTTGAATTCAATGTAATAAGCAATCAAGGTGGTAATCAAAATAAAATTTTGGTGGATGCTGTGCTAAAAATTTAAACTCACCAGCTAAATCAATATATTAGGATGGCATAAGTCTTTCATTTCATGTAACAAACACAACTAATTCTCAGTGAAATACCGGGGGACTATGTTGGAAAGATTTTGAGGCTGGTTCTGAGCTCAGGGGAAAAGAGAACTATGATCAGTTAATGACTGTCTCTTATTGATAGCACTTTTGTTGTGTGTCTGCCATCTGTGATGTAGATGTCACACACAAAGATATATTTATGAGCATAACAATGGTGAATAATCAAAATTGTCTTGAGATAATCCCCAAGAAAATAAGCTCTTATATTTTTTGGCTATGTTTTTGTTACATTAACCATCTGGATCCAGCATTCCTTATGTCATTTAGGTTTTGAAGCTTATTACTTTCCTGTGAAGTATGCATCCCTGTACTACACACATACATCTGCATGCCTACACACTGTAGGTACTGCATGCCTACACATTGCTGTTCCTTCTGGCTTCAGATCTTTGCACTCATTCTCCCACTTTGAGCCTCATCTCATTCTTTAGACCTGATGTTTGAGTCTGCCTTTTCAGCCAAGACCGTGCTTCCCTCCTTGACTAAAATTCCCAATTGACTTTCTTTCCAGTTACACTGCTTCAGGTTATTCCGCAATAATCATGGGCAGAACAGATGGGACAACACGGAATTTTGAAGATGGATGGTTTGGCAGAAGTGCACATGGTCCCAAATGCTCTCTTTCACAGAGCTCGGGGTTCTTTCCTGTATTTTTCAGTCAGATTCTCCACTATGTCACTTTTTCTTTTTTTTTTTTTTTTTTTTTTTTTTTTTTTTTTCAGTTTCAAATTTTATTTGAAGAATATGTGAAAGAAAGAATATGTTGAAGAAAATGTGTATTTCGAATCTTTAATTAAACTCATTTATCTAAAACATGTTTACACACAGGACAGATACAGGATTTCAAGTAACTTATGGTAGAGTTCACTGTCCATTTAAAAGTATGCTTCTTTCTTCCACAAAAACTGCGTTGAAAAGCAAACAAAATTTTCTTTTATACTGCGTAAGAGGCTAGATGCCCAGTTCTGATGCAAATTTACTTCACTGTCAACTCTGATGCTGAAGCTGAGGGGCAGAGATGTCCATAGTTCGGTTAAATGATGCAAATAAAAAGCTTCTGTTTCTCTTAAATTAGAAGCCTTCGTTCATGGTCTCTCTCAGTAGTACCAGATGTGGCTCCCATACGCGGTCACTTCTTCTTCTTTCCTTTTCCTTTTTTACTCTTCTTTATCCACCTCTGGTATAATTCTTCTTCATCCTTGATTTTCTTTGTATCTTCTCTTCATATGGTTTTGCTTTTTTTATGTCATTAGCATGTGCTCAGGGTCCCATAAAAGGACACACAGGTGTAATCTTCATGGTGACTTCTGTTCTACTTGCTAGATTGTAAACATTTCCCTTTCTCACTTCATTGTATGGGTCTCAAGAATATGGAATTTTCATGGAATTTTACTCTGCAGCACCATACTTGTATCTTCAACTGATTGTTGAAGACTTCTTTCCCTAAATCTACAATACTAAAATACCATATTTTTACATTATATCATAAAAAATACTTATAAGCAAATTTAACTGCACAATTGTACCTTGAAAATCTTCTAACCATATGTATTTTATGTATTTAATTTTAACCTAGTCAATATCTCGATTCCAATATAAGAAATTCTCTTCAGTTAATACTACCCTTCAAAGGGGCAATGACACTGAAAGCATATATTCCAAAGGCCAAATTTGTCACTTTTTTTTTGTAAATTAAATAATACTGGCTTGGTCCTGTCCTGCCCTCTGTCCCTCTAAGTCAGAAGCTCACAAATTATGACCTATAGGCTAAATGTAACCCTACTGTCATTTTTGTAAGGCCTTTGAGCTAAGAATGATCTTTGTTTTTAAATGATTATATTGTAAATGGATCTATAAGGACCTACATCAAATATTCAAATTTTAAAATAATTTAAAATGCATATTAGAAAATCTCATATAAAAATGTGCCCTTCACCAAAATGAGCATTGTAGTTTCCTCTCTCATAGTCATGCCACGTCAAACGAAAACCCTAATGAAAACAGAACTGTACCTTCCAGTTTAGGATTGTTTTGGTTTCCATAGTTAACATTCTGACAATCTTGCTTCTCTAGGCTGCAGCAAAGGGGAAGAAGTTGGGCAGGGAAGGTAGTTCATTGTGAGATGTGACATTTTGGAATCTGTTCTTGGTTCTGTAGGCACAGGAGCATGACTTCTCTTTTTACTCAGGTCTGATCAGGCACTTGAGCAATGACTCACAGTAATTCATCTCACAACCAGATGCCAGTTTGTTCATTTTTACTGGGAGAAGAACCCAGGGCTGGCTGTTTATTCTGTTGGAAAAAATCTCTCTCCACGTGAGGGTGAGTTGATACATGAGGCCAAATTGCGGTTGTTAGCAGTCTGCAACAACTCAGAGATCCAGATGGTTTTTAAGGCTATTTGCATTATATCTTATTGTCTTTTAGTACATATCTACCTAAAAAAACTTGAGTTCCTCTAGACCAGGGGTTGGTCAACTATGGCCTGTATTTGTAAATGGAGTTTTATTGAAACAGAGCCATGCCCATTCATTTATGCACTGTCTGTGGCTGCTTTCTGCAACAGTAACTCTGTGGCCTGCAAAGCCTTAAAAAATTTACTGTCTAGCCCTTTACAGGGATCTACTGACTCCTGATCTAGTAGTCTAGAGTTTTTTGAGCAGCAGTTATGACCTAATATTGGTTTTTGAATCAATTTAAGGAATTACGACCAGCATTTTTTTAAGTAGAATAAAAAAGAATGGAAAAGATCAGAGTCCATTTTTTTTTCAAGGTAAGTATTATTTTGTGAAACCTTTGTTTTGGTGTGTTGTGATGGTTCATTTTATGTGTCTGTCACACTGGGCCAAGGGACGTCCAGGTATCTGGTCAACATATGTGGATGTGTCTGTGCGAGAGTTGCCTGGAGAGATTAACATTCAAATGGGTGATGGGCACTGAGGGGGGCACCTGACGGGATGAGCACTGGGTGTTATTCTGTATGTTGGCAAACTGAACACCAATAAAAAATAAATTAATTATTAAAAAACAAAACAAAACAAAAACAAATAGGCGGACTCAATAAAGCAGATTGCCCTCCCCTCAATGCAGATGACAGCATCCCATTGGTTGTGGGCCTAATTAGAACAGAAAGGTGGAGGAAGGTTGGATTTGCTCTCTGCCCAACTGTTGAGCTAGGACATCAATCTCCTGTGCTTGCTTGTGCCTGGTTCTTTAGACCTAGACTGGAATCTACACAATTGGCTCCCTAGGGTCTCCAGCCAACTGATGGCAGATCATGGGCCTTCTTAGCCTCCGAAATTGAATGAGCCAATACCTCATAATAAATGTCTATGGATGTATCTCCTATTGATTCAGTTTCTCCAGAGAACCCTGACTAATGCATATGCATACACACAGACATATGGATATGGATTCTGGCTCACAATGCAAAATATTTTTTCTTATTGAGGGTCATGTTAAATAACATTTCGAAAAACACTGACCTAGAAAAAGACCTCTTTTCTTAGACAATTCTGAAAAACACCAAGGAACTCTGACTTTCAGACTCCCCTTCTTACTCTCATTATTACTCATAATTTATAATAACAGTATTGTGTGACACATCATCATTTTCAAATGTCTTCCAAAAAATCCCCACAATGTCTCTATGCCAAACATGAGAAAAAGAAGTTATTACCCTTGATTGAGGGTCCAGGAGGTCATGGCCCCAGAAGTCAGCTGCCTTGGTCAAGGCCACAATTCTCAAGATCAGAGCATGTCTTCAAACCCATGTCTTCTGACTCATTGTCCCTTCCCTACCCTGCCCTGTCTTTCTAGGGTCTACAAAACTTCTTCCTTTCTAACACTTTATCAAAAAGGGGCAGTGCCCATAGTGGGTGAGATTGCCTAAGTCTGAGGTCCAGGCCTGCCACTGCCACTCTGAGGCTGAGCACAGACCACCAGCTTCTCTCAACCTGAGTTGTCATTGACAGCTGTGGGGAGCCAGACTGAGTTCATCCGGGTTAGGGCCTCTTGTGTGGTTTGAGCCCTCAATGTCAACAGCTAGTCCTCACATTCACTCTTGCCTCCTGCTATTTGTCCCCAAGTTTTCTTAGCCCTCCAGACAAGGTCAAGGCAGGAGGCATTTTTCCAGTGCCAAAAGTGAATCTCCCAAATGATGTTTCCCAACTCTCCAGCAAACTCAAGAACCCTTCTTTATGTCTCAGAATTTTATAATTTATTTCCCCACTCCTGGAAAGGGACAGCAAGGTAGAGGCAAAATTGTGTCTGAGTGGGTCATATTCATTTTGCTCTTCCGTGTAGTAGAAGGTTCTTTGTAAGTCCTTGGTGATACTACATGGTAATAAGGAGGACTATGAAGCTGCCACATTCTAGTCTGCCAGAGACAGAGCTATAGGGATGGTTTCAAAGAGAGGCATCTCGGGACGCCCAGGTGGCTCCCTGGTTTAGTGCCTGCCTTAGGCCCAGGACGTGATCCTGGAGTCCTCGGATTGAGTCCCACATCAGGCTCCCCGCATGGAGCCTGCTTCTCCCTCTGCCTGTGTCTCTGCCTCTCTCTGTGTCTCTCATGAATAAATAAATAAAATCTTAACAAAAAAAACAAAAAAACAAAGAGAGGCATCTCTAGGACATTTTATCCCAAGGCCATTAGCATGAAAGGGATATAAAGAAGATAATCCTGAAAATACTAAACCTCCGAGTGGCAGTGGCAGCCCTGGGCCTCAGACTTAGGGCAATCTCACCTCTCTCTCTGTGTCTTTCATGAATAAATAAATAAGATCTTAAAAAAACAAAAAACCCAACGTGGAAACAAAGCCCCTCCTCCAGCTTTAGGCAAATGGGTGTGAGGATTAAACTCTTCATGTGGTTACTTTGATACTCGAAGGAAGACATCTGGTTTGAAGATGATGGTACAAAGTCACCTCCCTACCCCCGATGCTCCCTCACTCCCCCTCCTTGCTGTAAATCAAATATAGAGGAGAATGAGAACCCAAAATACCATCTCATTTTCTGCACTGGGGCTCATCTAATAACAAGGCAGATGGGAGGTATCCAGGAGCACAGGGATATTTTGAGAGCTCTAGCTTCTGTCCCAAGCTCTGAGGTTCTGCCCACATAAGGCCAGTGGCCACAAAGATGTTGGGGACGGCAGGAGATGCCAATTACTCCCCAGTGTCCTTTAGCAGACCATAGCTGAAGATGTTTTCTGAAGATCCTTCAAGGACTAGCAGGTGGCTAATACTTAAACAATGAGGGACTGTTCCCCAGGCATTGATTTTAGATGTTGGAGCTTCCTTACCTAATTTTTTGCTGACCATTATGAGGTGTTCAAAAATAGGCTAATCAAAAATTGTGACTTTTAGCAGTCACATTGTTTTGGAAGGATTGGGCCATTAAGTAAGTTAAATCAGGGTGGATGACTTTTTCAGGAGGAAATCCACCCGGGGCAGGGGATCTTCCAGCCAGCATAGTAGCACATCCTAGAGACAATTGGACGTCTCTAACAGGACCCCCAGGAGTGATGGAGAGGAAGGAGGGGGGAGGAGAAAGAAAGGAAGAGAGCTGGAAGTGTTGTCAGGGAGGAGGAGAGGAAAGGAGAGGAGATGTGAAGGAGGAGGAAGCATTTTTCTCAAGGACTCTGAACTGGCAGCTGTGACGTACTGCTTCCAAGTATCAGAGAAGTGTTTTCAAGCAGGTAAACCTCTCAGGTATTTGTATATTGATTAGAAAAGGTGCTCATTTATAAGCTTTCCAGTGCCTTCTGAGGACATCTAGGTTACAGTTTATCCTGAGCCCCAGTGGTCCAAAATCAGACTAGGAGAGATAAATTTTTATAGGAGAGAAAAAGCTTTTCTCCCACTCTCTGATGTTCTCTTGCTGAGATATGTGAATTAAACCGACAACAGACAGGTGGACAGTGAAGAGGCATACACATTTTATTTGGAGTTGTCTTTTATATGTCTAGAGAGGCATCCATGGAAAAGAAGTGAAGACCCCCAAGGGCATTGACACCTGGGGGCTTATAGACCTGGTCTAGGACAGGAAAGGGGGCTTGGGCTTCTATGTGTAGCAGATACATTTTGAGGAGGTAAATATTTGGGAAGAAATGAATGGAAGATAAGGGTTTTTTAGTAAGATTTTGTTTGTGCAAACTCAGTACTGTCTCCATTTCTGGTGATAAAGAACATTCTTCCCTTCCTGACATGAGAGAGGGGAAGCCTCCTCAAAGAGAAGTATATGCCCTCTTTCTAGGCACATAGGGGGAGCGAGCGGAGCTTTTCCTGCATCTGCTTTTTCTCAGTTGTCTTCAGCTCAGAATAACCCTTATGTCAAAGTGGCATATTTGGGGATGGCATAGTCTAAGCGCCTTCAAGGGGAAAGACTGGGGGTGGTAGTGGTGTTAGGGGGTGAGAAGATCATTTGAAGCATGGCTTTGAGGTAGAAGTTGATATATAGAGATATGGCACAGAGCAGCATTAACTACTTGTGACAGAACATCCAAAGACTCAGCTTCTGGCCATGGAAGAGATGATAATTGACAATATTTAAAAATAGAGTAAATGATTATTAAAAAAAAAAAACTTCTCCTGTGTCTCTGGAACAAAGTTGATATAGGTAACTAAAATAGCAAATGTGCCACCTGCTTACCCACCGGTTCATCGTCCATCCATCCATCCATCCATCCATCCATCCATCCATCCAGCTAATCAAGTCTGTGCCAAGAACTACACAAGGCCAGCTAGACCGTGAGACACATAAATGAATATCACATACTCCAAATACCCCCAAACCTGGTAGTTCTGCACAGGACAAAGATAACTGCATGAGTAATTACAGGGAAACTCCATTAGTGATATGATCTGGTTTACACCCAAATACGTCAGAAGAGCAGGGTGTGGTGTTACCCCTGAGGTGTGGCAGATGTTTCTTACCCCTCTACCAGAATCACAGAGCTGGGTGTGGCATTCCATCTCTTGTTTGAGGGCAGACACAAATCCTAAAGGGGCTTGTTAGCCCTGTCAAAGGACTGTGCTCTGTTTCTTTCCATGGCAACCAGGTAAACTGGGGCTACAGGTCCAACCCAGCCAGTGCCAAGTTTAAGGACTGGTAACTAATGAACCCTGGGGAAACTCCTGCCAGCAAGTGTGTTTACAATAATAAGACAGTGATATTAATTCAGTTTAGCAATCATAATTCCTTAGTGAGGAGAGGCTGGAAATTAATGCTGGAACCAAATACTTATGACATTTGCAATTAATTTGAGGTGTGGTATGTATCTGTGTATCTGCGGGTGAGTGTGTGTTTCTACCTATGCATGCTTAGGTACATAGTATCTGGACATATAATAAGTATATGTGCATAAGCCTATTTTATGGAGATATGTTTTGACTTGTCAGCCTTTTAGCAAACCAAATATTATTTTGTACACTTGAAATCATTTTTTAAAAAGGACATGGATTCAGTTTTTCTTAAAAATCATTCTCATTAGAATTTTGAAATTCAAAGAAGGAATGTTATATACAGCCATCACTCACTAAGGGCTTACTCTATCCAGACTCATTTCTTGCTCACCACTTTCTAAAGTAGGTATTATTGATCTCATCATAAAAATAAACAGAGTCTTAAAAGAGGTTACATTTAGTACATTGCCCGCACAGCTATTAGTTACCAAAGATGCTATTTGAACTCAGCTTTCATGATTTGGGGGTCATTTTTCTTTCTATTATTTTACACTGCTGCTTCCTTTTGAAGAGAGAGGTCTTCAGCCAAATGATGTAATGCCCTGGGCTTTAGGATTCTGGCACCTTAGATGAGTAGATCATGGAGGTCTTGCAGAACAGACCCGAACCATATTGCCCCCCAAAAATAGCCGACTTCCCTGCAGCCTCCTTCTGTGCAGCCAGAGGACAGCATCCACACAGAATAAGCCACTTGCCCACCCCTGAGGTTGTCCCTGAGCCTATTGAGACCATTATGGAGCAAGCCAGGCCATACAAGTCTTATAGAGTATCACTATTCAGGACTCTTTGAGAAAATGAGTTTAAAAAATAAAAATCTTTGATCTGAAGATTCTCATACCATTTGAAGAGAAAGACAATTTTAAGTTATGTCAAGCTTTCATGAAAATACATACCCAAAGAACCCACAAATACAGAGGCAAGAAAACTTGCCCTCTGCAGAACTCATACTTAGGAAATAGACACATAGGGTGGGATTATTTGTGTTCCAAATGATTGCCTTGCTTAATAAAGATTTCCTACTAGATAATAGCAAGCTGTCATATGCATATTTCAAATATGGTCTGGAGAACAACCTGGCTTTCCACCCCCTCTTTTGGGAGATATGCTTTGATGAAGAAAGGCCTGGTAACTCTAGCACATCACCCTATATGCTCAAGGGAAAGGGGATTCAACAATGAAACCAAACCCGAGAGATCTGCTCTTGGACTACTTCATGGTGGAAAAATTGTCAGTGATCTTTAGGGACAGAGCATATACAAAACATTGGAAAAATAGGGAGAGTGGGGTATGGCATTTTTTTAATAGGTTCTGAGAATTTTATTTTATTTAGCTTTTTATTTAAATGCAATTTGCCAACATATGGTAAAACATCCAGTGCTCATCACAGCACGTGCCTTCTTTAATGCTTGTCAGTCATCCAGCTACCTCCCCCACCTACCCTTTGGCAACCCTAATGAGATACCACTTTACACCAGTGAGAATAGCTAAAATTAATAAGACTGACAACAATAAAGGTTGGCAAGGATGTGAAGAAAGCAGAACCTTCTTACACTGTTGGTAGGAATGCAAGCTGGTGCAGCCCTCTGGAAAACAGTGTGGAGATTCCTCAAGAAGTTAAAAATAGAGCTACCCTATGATTCAGCAGTTGCACTACTGGGTATTTACCCCAAAGATACTGATGTAGTGAAACTACAGGACAACTGCACCCCAATGTTCATAGCAGCAATGTCCACAATAGCCAAACTGTGGAAGGAGCTAAGATGTCCTTCCACAGATGATTGGATAAAGAAGATGTGGTATATATATACAATGGAAGATTACTCAGCCATCAGAAAGGATGAATGCCTACCATTTACATCGACATGGGTGGATCTGGAAAGTATTATGCTGGGTGAAATAAGTCAATCAGAGAAACACAATTATCATATGGTTCACTCATATGTGGAATATAAGAAATAGTGAAAGGGACCATAAGGGAAGGCAGGGAAACTGAGTGGGGAAAACTTAGAGACACTCCTGGCAACCTACAGAATGGGAGAAGATATTTGCAAATGACATATCAGATAAAGGGCTAGTATCCAAGATATATAAAGAACTTATCAAACTCCACTTCCCAAAAAACAAACAATCCAGTCAAGAAATGGGCAGAAGACATGAACAGACATTTCTCCAAAGAAGACCTACACATGGCCAACAAGCACATGAAAAAATACTCCACATGAAAAAATACTTGTCATCAGGGGTATGGCATTTTGAAGCCAGATGTGGGCAGAATGGATAACAAGAAGCTTTGACTCCATCGTGTAGAGGAGAGTCACCCCATCCTGAAGCTCAGTGCTGCAGCCTCTACTTCCTGATCCCACACATCTCCTGTGATTCTTATAGCAAAATTCCTGCATTCCTGAAAATCCCACCAGCTACCCTCCTTTGTCCTCCTCCTTTGTCCTCCTGCCACCAAAAGTCCTCTACCTTCTCTCATTACATGACAGCTGCTTCTTCACTCCCCTACTGGGGTCCTTATCACATGTGACTTGATGTCATTACGAGTGTGTCCCATCTTTCTCTGCTAGATTCTAAGGTCTATTAGGGAGAGCTGGGGGCTGTGTTGCTGAGATATCTAGCACAGAACCCAACTTTGATCTCTTTATACCCAGAGCAGAACTTGGCCTGCTACACAGTAGTGCAGTGGCACTAGCTCACAGAGGAATGGAAGAATCAAAGGGCCCAAAGGAGCATTTGGTGGCTCAGTGGGTGATGTGATGACTTACTGAATGTGGAAGGAGTCAGAAATCCTGTTGGCTTCACTGAAATATGATCATACTTGGGCTCTGCCTGAGGCCTTCACAGGGTCAGTGAGCCTCACATCTCTACAATTTGGCAACCAGTGACCTAAGATAACTGAGACTAGTCCTGAGGGCTCAGCCTCATCCTTGATCCAGGCATACAGGGTTCCCAGGCTGTTTACTTAGCACCTCAGCATCTTGCCAAGCTTGCTAGGTCCCTCCCAAATCCTGAGGCTCTGTTCTAGTGATTGAGTGTTTGGTTCTCTGTCTATTCTCTGTCCTGCCCTCCAGTTTCCAAACATATGGAGGCTCTAGTCCTGAACATCACTCTCCTTGAGCCTGTTCTATACCTCCCTGGAAACTCTTTCCTGCTTCCTTGAACCTTGCCAAATGTATCTGGTACATCTATTGGCCATTTGGCTTTTCTCTGTTAGTTAGCTTGCTGTTGCTTGGGCACTGCCCCTAATCTAAGCATTGGGTTTGGCCTATTCTACACCTTCATCTGGCCTGGGCCAATACCTGATCTCTCGGTGTGGAGTCAGGGGAAAAGCAGCACTTTGGAGGTCCCCTGGCCAGGGTTTAAATTTGCACTCGAGTGTGTGATCTCAGAAAAGTTACTTGACCTTCTTGAGGCTCAGTATTCTCAACTGCAAGAATGTGGATTTTTAAAGATTTTATTTATTTATTTGGGGGGGGGGTGGAGAAAGACAGTATGTGCACAGAGGGTGAGGGAGAAGCAGACTTCCCGCTGAGTGCAGAGCCCAATATGGGGCTCGATCCCAAGACTGTGAGATCATGACCTGAGCTGAAGGCAGATGCTTAACTGGCTAAGCCCCCCAGGTGCCCCTGGATTTTTATATTTACCTAAGGGTGATGGTAACAAATAAAAGAGATATTCTGAGTTCAGAATCATCTAGTGCAGTGCTTGGCATAGATAGTCCTCAGCCAATGCTCTTTCCCCTTTTCTTGCTCATCTAATTATTTCTCCCAGCACCAGTTATGAGGTAGTCAAACCCAAGATTTTCTAAAAAAAGCTTTCATTTGCCTTAAAATATATTCTTAACGCTTCTGGAATGCTATGACTACAGTGACTTTTGAATTAGATTTACAAGCAGAGGCATTATCAATTAAAGTTGAGTTTTCTGCCTAAAAGGAATTCTTTGTTGGAAGCATATTTTCAGTTTTGATTTAGGGAGCTAACTGATTTGTAAACGTCATCCCTGAATTGTGAACTTTGAGGTAGGTGATGTCCGGGGCTGAGGCAGCCTTTGGCATGGGGATATGAGGTGGGTGAAGTGAGAGAAGTGGTCAGAGTATCGGAGTGGGGAACAAGCCTAGAGATGAATGGACACCCCATCTGTCTTGACCTGCCCTGCTACCACGGTACCTAGGTATGATGGGGGTGGGGGGAGGAAAATGAAAACAACAGACATCAATCCCAATAGCTGGTGAGAAGAAGCCAGGGTGCTGTAATGATCCTTGGCATGCTCTTGAAGCAGGGGGGGAATGGTATCGGCATCAAGCATGAATAATAAAAGGCCAGAATCTTCCATATGCTCTAGAGAAAGAGTCTGGAACTTGGCTCTATTTTTAATACCAATTTTCTCCCAGCCTTGCCCCCCTCTCATATATAAAGATGACCCTAAGTGCAAAAATACATTTCCACTAAAGAGGAAGAGAGCCAAAGAATGTCTAGCGGATTAGACTGGGAAGTTTTTCCCGTTACCACTACAGTTAAATAGATATTGGCAAAGAGCGTAACCTGCGGGGAATGAAACAGAGTGTGGAAGAGCCTGGTCCGTTATAATTAGAAATATACATCATTCCCCTTTTCCCAAAGAGCAGGAGAGTCGTATTTAAAGGGACAATGACACACAATCCATGAACAGCCTTGATTTAGCAACAGTTGAAAGCCACCTTAAAAATTACCGTACATTTTGCAAATGTAGTTAAAGCTCTTTCTCCTTAATGTTTTACTAATGCATGTTAGCCTAGTCCATGGAAGTCCAGAGGCGTGTAAATGCAAGATGGTTACATGTCAACAGCAAATTGCATTTGCAAATATACAGCCCTTTTATCTATAATTTGCCTTGCACTTGCATGCATTGAGGAGAAAGATGATTATCCTGTCACCTAGGGAAAAAAATGAGATAAATATATTTAAAATCCATACATGTAAAAAGACCTGTTCATTCCTCCTAGCTCTGATGAAAATAGTACAAGTGTAATTTGCTTATTTGCAAATTGGGTCCAATTCAGTATTAGACAGTCATTGATTGAGTGCCAACCCTGTGCTAGGTGCCCTGTTGAGGGTGGAGGGCTGAGGCAGGGTACTGAGCAGGAAGATGAGCAAGAACATCTAGCGGAATGGTTAAGTTCATGAACTTTAGGATCTGACATATTGGACTTGAAACTTCCCTCTGCTCCTTCCTAACCTTATAACCTTGAGCAAACTATTTAACCTTTCCAACCCTGCTCTCATTTGCAAATTAGGGATAAAAATAATGCCTAGGCTATTTTTAAAATTATTTATTTATTTATGATAGTCACACAGAGACATAGGCAGAGGGAGAAGCAGGCTCCATGCACCGGGAGCCTGATGTGGGATTCGATCCCGGGTCTCCAGGATCGTGCCCTGGGCCAAAGGCAGGCGCCAAACCGCTGCGCCACCCAGGGATCCCAATGCCTAGGCTTTTGAGGTGGTTGATAAGAGATAAAAGATGCACAACAACTTTTTAAGAATTTACTTATTTGAGAGAGAGAGTGGGGGAGGGGCAGAGGGCAAGAATCTCAAGCAGACTCTCTGCTGAACATGGAGCCAGATGTGGGGCTTGATCTTAGGGTCTTGAGATAGTGACCTGAGCCAAAATCAAGAGTCAGACACTTAACTGAATGAGCCAACCAGGCACCCCAATGCAATAGCTTTTAGCCAGCAACATTGGTTTTATTTTTTTTTATTTTTTATAAATTAATTTTTATTGGTGTTCAATTTACCAACATACAGAATAACACCCAGTGCTCATCCCGTCAAGTGTCCCCCTCCGTGCCCGTCACCCATTCACCCCCACCCCCCGCCCTCCTCCCCTTCCACCACCCCTAGTTCATTTCCCAGAGTTAGAAGTCTTTATGTTCTGTGTCCCTTTCTGATATCTCCCACACATTTCTTCTCCCTTCCCTTATATTCCCCTTCACTATTATTCATATTCCCCAAATGAGTGAGAACATACACTGTTTGTCCTTCTCCGATTGACTTACTTCACTCAGCATAATACCCTCCAGTTCCATCCACGTTGAAGCAAATGGTGGGTATTTGTTGTTTCTAATGGCTGAGTAATATTCCATTGTATACATAAACCACATCTTCTTTATCCATTCATCTTTCGATGGGCACCGAGGCTCCTTCCACAGTTTGGCTATTGTGGACATGGCTGCTAGAAACATCGGGGTGCAGGTGCCCCGGCGTTTCATTGCATCTGAATCTTCGGGGTAAATCCCTAACAGTGCAATTGCTGGGTCGTAGGGCAGGTCTATTTTTAATTCTTTGAGGAACCTCCACACAGTTTTCCAGAGTGGCTGCACCAGTTCACATTCCCACCAACAGTGTAAGAGGGTTCCCTTTTCTCCGCATCCTCTCCAACATTTGTTGTTTCCTGCCTTATTAATTTTCCCCATTCTCACTGGTGTGAGGTGGTATCTCATTGTGGTTTTGATTTGTATTTCCCTGATGGCAAGTGATGCAGAGCATTTTCTCATGTGCATGTTGGCCATGTCTATGTCTTCCTCTGTGAGATTTCTCTTCATGTCTTTTGCCCATTTCATGATTGGATTGTTTGTTTCTTTGGTGTTGAGTTTAAGAAGTTCTTTATAGATTTTGGAAACTAGCCCTTTATCTGATATGTTATTTGCAAATATCTTCTCCCATTCTGTAGGTTGTCTTTGAGTTTTGTTGACTGTATCCTTTGCTGTGCAAAATCTTCTTATCTTGATGAAGTCCCAATAGTTCATTTTTGCTTTTGTTTCTTTTGTTTTCGTGGATGTATCTTGCAAGAAGTTACTGTGGCCAAGTTCAAAAAGGGTGTTGCCTGTGTTCTCCTCTAGGATTTTGATGGAGTCTTGTCTCACATTTAAATCTTTCATCCATTTTGAGTTTATCTTTGTGTATGGTGCAAGAGAGTGGTCTAGTTTCATTCTTCTGCATGTGGATGACCAATTTTCCCAGCACCATTTATTGAAGAGACTGTCTTTCTTCCAGTGGATCGTCTTTCCTCCTTTGTCGAATATTAGTTGACCATAAAGTTCAGGGTCCATTTCTGGATTCTCTATTCTGTTCCATTGGTCTATGTGTCTGTTTTTGTGCCAGTACCACACTGTCTTGATGACCACAGCTTTGTAGTACAACCTGAAATCTGGCATTGTGATGCCCCCAGCTATGGTTTTCTTTTTTAAAATTCCCCTGGCTATTCGGGGTCTTTTCTGATTCCACACAAATCTTAAAATAATTTGTTCTAAGTCTCTGAAAAAAGTCCATGGTATTTTGATAGGGATTGCATTGAACGTGTAAATTGCCCTGGGTAGCATTGACATTTTCACAATATTAATTCTGCCAATCCATGAGCATGGAATATTTTTCCATCTCTTTGTGTCTTCCTCAATTTCTTTCAGAAGTGTTCTATAGTTTTTAGGGTATAGATCCTTTACCTCTTTGGTTAGGTTTATTCCTAGGTATCTTATGCTTTTGGGTGCAATTGTAAATGGGATTGACTCCTTAATTTCTCTTTCTTCAGTCTCATTGTTAGTGTATAGGAATGCCATTGATTTCTGGGCATTGATTTTGTATCCTGCCACGCTACCAAATTGCTGTATGAGTTCTAGCAATCTTGGGGTGGAGGCTTTTGGGTTTTCTATGTAGAGTATCATGTCATCGGCGAAGAGGGAGAGTTTGACTTCTTCTTTGCCAATTTGAATGCCTTTAATGTCTTTTTGTTGTCTGATTGCTGAGGCTAGGACTTCCAATACTATGTTGAATAGCAGTGGTGAGAGTGGACATCCCTGTCTGGTTCCTGATCTTAGGGGAAAGGCTCCCAGTGCTTCCCCATTGAGAATGATATTTGCTGTGGGCTTTTCGTAGATGGCTTTTAAGATATCGAGGAAAGTTCCCTCTATCCCTACACTCTGAAGAGTTTTGATCAGGAATGGATGCTGTATTTTGTCAAATGCTTTCTCTGCATCTAATGAGAGGATCATATGGTTCTTGGTTTTTCTCTTGCTGATATGATGAATCACATTGATTGTTTTACGAGTGTTGAACCAGCCTTGCATCCCGGGGATAAATCCTACTTGGTCATGGTGAATAATTTTCTTAATGTGTTGTTGGATCCTATTGGCTAGTATCTTGTTGAGAATTTTTGCATCCATGTTCATCAGGGATATTGGTCTGTAATTCTCCTTTTTGGTGGGGTCTTTGTCTGGTTTTGGAATTAAGGTGATGCTGGCCTCATAGAATGAATTTGGAAGTACTCCATCTCTTTCTATCTTTCCAAACAGCTTTAGTAGAATAGGTATGATTTCTTCTTTAAACGTTTGATAGAATTCCCCTGGGAAGCCATCTGGCCCTGGACTCTTGTGTCTTGGGAGGTTTTTGATGACTGCTTCAATTTCCTCCCTGGTTATTGGCCTGTTCAGGTTTTCTATTTCTTCCTGCTCCAGTTTTGGTAGTTTGTGGCTTTCCAGGAATGCGTCCATTTCTTCTAGATTGCCTAATTTATTGGCGTAGAGCTGTTCATAATATGTTTTTAAAATCGTTTGTATTTCCTTGGTGTTGGTAGTGATCTCTCCTTTCTCATTCATGATTTTATTAATTTGAGTCTTCTCTCTCTTCTTTTTAATAAGGTTGGCTAATGGTTTATCTATCTTATTAATTCTTTCAAAGAACCAACTCCTGGTTCTGTTGATCTGTTCCACAGTTCTTCTGGTCTCAATTTCGTTGAGTTCTGCTCGAATTTTAATTAACTCTCTTCTTCTGCTGGGCGTCGGGTCGATTTGCTGCTTCTTCTCTAGCTCCTTTATGTGTAAGGTTAGCTTTTGTATTTGAGTTCTTTCCAGTTTTTGAATGGATGCTTGTATTGCGATGTATTTCCCCCTCAGGACTGCTTTTGCTGCATCCCAAAGATTTTGAACAGTTGTATCTTCATTCTCATTAGTTTCCATGAATCTTTTTAATTCTTCCTTAATTTCCTGGTTGACCCTTTTATCTTTTAGCAGGATGGTCCTTAACCTCCACGTGTTTGAGGTCCTTCCAAACTTCTTCTTGTGATTGAGTTCTAATTTCAAGGCGTTATGGTCTGAGAATATGCAGGGGACGATCCCAATCTTTTGGTATCGGTTCAGACCCGATTTGTGACCCAGTATGTGGTCTATTCTGGAAAAAGTTCCATGTGCACTTGAGAAGAATGTGTATTCAGTTGAGTTTGGATGTAAAGTTCTGTAGATATCTGTGAAATCTATCTGGTCCAGTGTATCATTTAAAGCTCTCGTTTCTTTGGAGATGTTGTGTTTAGAAGACCTATCAAGGGTAGAGAGAGCTAGATTGAAGTCACCAAGTATAAGTGTATTATTATCTAAGTATTTCTTTACTTTGGTTAATAATTCGTTTAAGTATTTGGCAGCTCCCACATTCGGGGCATATATATTGAGGATTGTTAAGTCCTCTTGTTGGATAGATCCTTTAAGTATGATATAGTGTCCCTCTTCGTCTCTCACTACTGTCTTCGGAGTGAATTTTAGTTTATCTGATATAAGGATGGCTACCCCTGCTTTCTTTTGAGAACCATTTGAATGGTAAATGGTTCTCCAACCTTTTATTTTCAGGTTGTAGGTGTCCTTCTGTCTAAAATGAGTCTCTTGTAGACAGCAAATAGATGGGTCCTGCTTTTTTATCCAGTCTGAAGCCCTGCGCCTTTTGATGGGGTCATTAAGCCCGTTCACGTTCAGAGTTACTATTGACAGATATGAGTTTAGTGTCATCATGATATCTATTTAGTCCTTGTTTTTGTGGATTGTTCCACTGAACTTCTTCTTAAAGGGGAATTTTAAGAGTCCCCCTTAAAATTTCTTGCAGAGCTGGTTTGGAGGTCACATATTCTTTCAGTTCCTGCCTGTCTTGGAAGCTCTTTATCTCTCCTTCCATTTTGAATGAGAGCCTTGCTGGATAAAGTATTCTTGGTTGCATGTTCTTCTCATTTAGGACCCTGAATATATCCTGCCAGCCCTTTCTGGCCTGCCAGGTCTCTGTGGAGAGGTCTGCTGTTACCCTAATATTCCTCCCCATGAAAGTCAGGGACTTCTTGTCTCTTGCTGCTTTAAGGATCTTCTCTTTATCTTTGGAATTTGCAAGCTTCACTATTAGATGTCGAGGTGTTGAACGGTTTTTATTGATTTTAGGGGGGGATCTCTCTATTTCCTGGATCTGAATGCCTGTTTCCCTTCCCAGATTGGGAAAGTTTTCAGCTAGGATTTGTTCAAATACATATTCTGGCCCTCTGGCCCTTTCGGCGCCCTCGGGAACCCCAATTAAGCGTAGGTTTTTCTTCCTTAGGTTGTCATTTATTTCCCTTAATCTGTCTTCATGGTCCCTTAATTGATTGTCTCTTTTTTCCTCAGTTTCCCTCTTTGCCATTAACTTGTCTTCTATGTCACTCACTCGTTCTTCCACCTCGTTGACCCTCGTCGTTAGGACTTCTAGTTTGGATTGCATCTCATTCAATTGATTTTTAATTTCTGCCTGATTGGATCTAAATTCTGCAGTCATGAAGTCTCGTGAGTCCTTAATGCTTTTTTCTAGAGCCACCAGTAGCTGTATAATAGTGCTTCTGAATTGGCTTTCTGACATTGAATTGTAATCCAGATTTTGTAGCTCTGTGGGAGAGAGGGCTGTTTCTGATTCTTTCTTTTGAGGTGAGGTTTTCCTTCTAGTCATTTTGCTCAGTGCGGAGTGGCCAAAAACAAGTTGTATTGGGAAAAGGAGAGAAAGAGAGAGAAGGAAAGAAAAGAGAAAAAGAAAAAAGAAAAAGAAAAGAAAAAGGAAAGAAGAGAAGAAAAAGGGAAAGAAAAAGAAAGAAAGGTGAAAAAAAAAGGGGGTGGGGGAAGCAATCAGAAATCAAAAAGAAAAGAAAAAAGAAAAGAAAAAAAAAACACGGGGGAGTATTTCTGTAGACTTTAAGTCCCTTGACTTCCCCTGGAACTGGTCCGTCCAGCTGGTCTTCTGGGGGAGGGGCCTGTTGTGCTGATTTTCAGGTGTTAGCACTTGGGGGAGCTGCTCTGCCCCTGCCTGCTGCCGGGCTCAGCGGGGGTTGTTTACCCCGGGAGGTCTCAGGAGGAACAGTTGCAGTTGCTATGGCAACTCTGGAAGCCTGGATTCAGCCTCCGCAGGAACTACGGGGCTCGGGGCTCTCGGCTCTCCGTCCGCAGGGCCTGGAGGCTCCGGGAGGGGCCGCTGATCTGCTCAGCTCGGGGCAGGAGCGTCCTTGCTGTCTCGGGCCCTCCCGGCCTCTGCCTGTCCCGGGGGAGGCCGGATCCTGGGCTGTGTCCCCGGCGCCCTGTGCTCCGGGGCCTGCGCTGTTGGATTCGCGCTCCCGCCCCGCAGCCCCCTCCCTGGAGCCGCTCCCGAGCCCTGAGCCCCTCCGAACTGCTCCGGTGCGCGCTGCAGCCCTTAGGGAGCTCGGAGCACTCTCCCGGGGCGCAGGTGTCTGTTAGTGTCCCAGGGAGCCCGAGGGCATCCCCACCCTCCTGGGTCCTGCTCCAACTCCCTGCGAGCCGCTTTCCGCCCGCCCGGGAAGGTTGGTGCAGCTCCTGCTCCTCCGGGACGGGGCTCTCCTGTCCTGGGGACACTCGCCCCGGCCTCAGCCCGGCTCCTCCGGGGCCCCTCCCCCTCGGAGGCCTTTTGTTCCTTTATTTCTTTTTCCCCGTCTTCCTACCTGGATAGAAGCGCGAACTCTTCTCACTGGAGCGTTCCAGCTGGTCTCTCTTTACATCTCAGGCCGAATTCGTAGGTTCGCAACATTGGTTTTAGGTCCACCTTGGAGAAAGTCCCCATGGTGGAGGCGAGCATGCAAACAGGACATTTCAAAATAATAATGTAAGGACAGGGGTGCCTGCATGGCTCAGTCGGTTAAGTGTCTGCCTTCAGCCCAGGTCATGATCCCAGGGTCCTGGGACCAAGCCCCACGTTGGGACTCCCGGCTCAGTGGGGAAACTGCTTCTCCCTCTGCCCCTCCCCCACACTCCTCATTGTCTCTCTCTGTTTAAAATAAATAAAATCTCTTTTTAAAAAGTTTTATTTATTTATTCATGAGAGAGGCAGAGAGAGAGGCAGAGACACAGGCAGAGGTAGAGAAGCAGGCTCCTCGCAGGAGCCCGATGTGGGACTTGATCCCCAATCCCAGGATCCGAAGGCAGCTGAAGGCAGACGCTCAACCGCTAAGCCACCCAGGAGTCGCTAAATAAAATCATTTAAAAAAAAAACAGTAAAAATATATAATATAGTAAGGGCTATGGTAGTGCTATATTCTCACATAGGGGCCACTCTAGGGCTTAGGAATTAATGCCAGCTTTCTGGAGCCAGCACCTGAGCTATGTTCTAAAAAGGAAGAAAGGATAGCCACACAGAAAAAGCCATCATAGATGCAGGGGATAACTTGCACAAAAGCGGGAGGTCCAAAGCACCACAGAGGAAGCAAAGAGATGACAGGCAGGGCTGGCCTGCAGCTCTTCTGGGTGCTGTGGAGCTGATAGCAGAGAAGAGAAATGGGTGGGGAGCAAATAGGCAGTAGCAGAGCAGGGCCAGCTGAGCAGGAAGTGACAAAGCCACAACAATCTAAGCTACTTGACATTTGCTCATCAAGCCGTTTCAAGGTCCCAAGATTTTGATAGAAGACACAGCTGCGTGATAAAGGCAAGAAAGAAGCTTTGGTTTTTTCAGATTGCTTACGTGGAGCTGTGCTCGCAATGTTCGGTACAATCATGAATTTATTCTGGAATGTGTTAGAATTTGGCAAAAGTAGGACTACAGTTGATGGCTCAGCAGAGTCGCAAGGACCAGGGTGATGGCACCATATCAGAACACGAAAAAGAAGTGCCAACTGCACCCTCCTGCTCTGGAGAAGAACATAGGGCTGGGAGCCTGACTCTGGTCTTCCTGGTGGGGCAGGGGAGACTCAGGACAGCTCATCTTCCTAGGAGTCTGCTCTGGCACCGATTCTGCTACAGTATGTAAACCAGCAGGAAAAGAAATAAGTGTAGGCTTCTTATCTGCATGCTCGGTTGCTGCTGGGGGCACTAGGCTCTGACAGGCTTCTACTTGGGGAAAAAAACCCTCATTTCATTCAGTCTTAGGCTGTTACGAGAATGACATGCTGCCTCAAACTGATCCCTTCCAGTGAAGGCAGCTCCCATGTCTGTTTGTGCTTCAATATAATAAAATATTTCAAACACAGACGTATATCTAAATAATAATAATTTTACATACAATTCCAGAAGGTTCATTAATCCCTGAAGCAAATCTGTGTATCTTGAGTTAACACCACATTGTTGTGTCTCACACGGGATTCGGGAAGAAAGATTAGAGAACAATTTGCCCTATTGAATTATGTCTAAACTTGGGACTGGGGGGGGGGCAAATGTACCATCACCCTAAAGATTTGTGGGAATTTTAGTGAAATGTAATGTTTTTAGGGTTGTTAACTGTTCTTAATATAAAATTCCAACTACACTCCATGATGCAGCAGAGTAGAATGGAAAGTATTAATACTTAAGAGTCTATGGTGCCAAGTCCAATGCTGGCACTTGTTATTTGGGTAAGAGATATAACCTCTGCTGGTCTCAGTTTCTTCATCTGTCAAATGGACTCCTATTTCAAAGGATTCTTGTGAGGGTTAATCAAACCTATCATAATGTTTGGAATGCGATAAATATTGAATAAATGCTGTTTTTCCTGCCCTGACTTAGCCCTTGAACATCACCTAACAGATCTATAAACAGAGGCTGACATGACTATTTCCCTAAGCTATTGTGGGCTTTGATGAGATTGGATTTGTAACATTTCCTATGCAGAGGTGACCACCAGTATATGTTTATTTCCTCTAGGAACATTATAGTGGGGGGTATGTTTTAGGGAGAGAGCAAACATTTAATTTTATTTATTTCCTGCATTTGCCCGATATTCTGCTATTAATGGGGATCTTCATCACTGGCCCTTTGACATCCCCCTAAGATCCTTTGCCTTCTTTTCCCACCAGGCTGCAGCTGCCTCTGGTGACCACAAAAGAGTGCTTGGCATTGCCTACTTGGTCACATCACAGAAGAATTATTATCTAGGGTGCACTCTGGAGGTTTGGGAAAGCTCCTGATTCCCCACATGTCTTTCAAAGGCATACATTGTTTTAGTCACCTGTAAAAGTAATACCCATGGATTATTTGCAGATAAATATTAATGCTGCATCTATATTGAAGCAAAGCGCAAGCTGAATAGCTTTATCTACATAAGGCCCCAAATAGATTTAATAGAAATTTCTTCCCAATTCATATGTTATTTACTCTTGATATTCAGTAAAAATTCACACCAGTGAATATAATGCTTTTGACATATTTCACTTACAAACATTAGAAAAAAAGGTCTTGGGAGAGACTAAAATTATGATTACTAATCCTGTGCCAATTCTGTCTCTGTCAACTCTGAATTGCTAGTAGGAATTGCTTTTCTTGAAATGAGAACAGCTATTTTGAAAACATATATTACTAACAAGGAATTCCCTGCCCCTAATCACCCCAAAGCATTCCCGAATCAGGGCTGAAAGGGACTGCAGGGGTTAGCTGCCCCGAGGCTCTTGTTTCCCAGCTGCCCAGAAAATGGAAGTAATTCATCCGAGATCACTCAGAGTTAGTGGTAACTAAGGAGCAAGACGGTATGTCAACAAGGTGCTGTGATTACTGGCATGATGGTTTGGAAAGAGAAAAATGAAGTTCCAAGCTGCTTCCTTTATGTGCCAGAGTATCAAGCAAAGTTTTGCCCATAATGAAAACTGGAAACTGTGTTGAATCAAGTAGAGAATTTGGGGTAAATTATTTCAAAATAACAAACATACAAAAGATATACCCTGCCTTTCCTCTATATTGAATTCAGCCAAGCCATCCATTCTCTGCATGAGTGTGTATATATGATATAAATAATATCTTTACATCTAGATCTAGAGTGATCTAGTGATATTTCTCTCTCTCCATATATATGAGATGAGAGAGACAGAAATATCACTAGATCAATTTATTTCTCTCTCTCTCTCTCTGAGAGGGAGTGGGGCAAAATCACCACTAAAGAGAAAGAAAGAAAGTAGGTAGAGACAGGCTAAATTGTTGCTTTTCAGTGGCTTCTATTTTTTTTAAAACAAATTTATAATAAAATTTTGAATCTTTCATTATATTACCACCAAGACATTTTAATAAAAAGAGATATGATTTTCCATCTTGCTGACTTTGGTTGGCCTATGGGAAATCTACCATTCACATAAACATGTCAGTGACATCAATAATAAAACCAGTATTATTCATTCAGCCAGGAGGAATGTATATTTTCCTGTGAGGCCAGTGTTGTTCTAAGCGCCATTGAGCCACACTCTGAATCCCAGGAGAAGGAGGGCACAGTCCTTACCCTAGAGGTACTGGATGTTCAGTTTGCAGAGAATATAAAGCTGGAAGGGGAACAAATGCAGTCTAGTATAACAGAATTAAGAGTCACAGTGATTTTAATGGCATATATTCTGAACCAAAATCATATTAAATATACATGAAGTTTTGTCCCTGGGTATAAAAAAGAAAGAAAAATTGCACAAGATGGGAGCAGGGGGACCTGACTTGTAGAAAAGACCTTGGAGGGGCATGGATTAGTTTTCTGTCACAGGGGCAGCTGTGACAAAGTGCCAGAAGCTGGGTGGCTTGAACAACAGAAATGTCTTGTCTCACAGTTTTGGAGGCCAGAAGTCTGAAGTCAGGTACCAGTAGGGTTAGTTCCTTCTGAAGGCTAGAAAGAAGAATCTGTTACATGGCTTTCTCTTAGGCTTGTCTCTTTGGTTTGTTGATAATCTTTGGCATTTTTGCCTTGTAGAATCTCTGCCTTCACCTTCACATGGGGTTTCCCTGTACGTGTACGTGTTTCTAAATTCCTCCTTTTTCTAAAGCATTGTTCATATTGGATTAGGACCCACCCTAATGACATCTTAACTGTTACTTCTGCAGTGAGCCACATTCTGAGTTCCTAGGGGTTAATTCTTCAACATATGAATTTGGGATGGAAGACACACTCCGATCTATAATGAGGGGCTTTCAAGATCTAAGTCATAGCTTACGTGATATATTTATAGTCTAATTAATACAGACTAAGTCTAGCATAATGCTTGAAACTATATTAAAGTATGGTTTACAAATTATAGCAGGGGTGGCCCCAATGGACTCTTACAAAGCAAATTCAGATTGTTGTGCAAGCAATCTCCAGAACCCTTCAAATTGTAAAAATGAAACTCTGTACCCATTAAAAATAACTCCCTATTTATCCATCCCCTGAGTGCCTGGTAACCATCATTCTACTTTCTATTTCTATGAATTTGACTATTCTCAGGAACTCATATAAGTAGAGCTTTTTGTAGTTCTTTGACTGGCTTATTTACTTAGCATAAAGTCCTCAAGGTTCACTCAGGCTGGAGCATATGCTAGCATTTCCTTCCTCTTTGGGGCTACATAATATTGCACTGCATGGATATACCAATAGCAGCAGACTGCTAATAATTTGACTTCTTGGGTACCATGAAAGTTGCCTGATACAGATAATGGACAGACCATTGGAGGTATTTTGGTGATCAGAAAGGGAAAGGGAATCAGAGTTCACTTTAGCCAGGGTTTGAGGAAAAGACTTTTGTGTTATTTACTAGGCAGGGAGTGAGGGTCTCAGGGAATAAGGAAGAGAAGGAGAAAGCCAATACAAGATAACTTACTGGGACAACCATGGCCAAGTGACACTGGTTACCAAACTCTGAGAGGCCCATGGATGAAGGTCCTCTGAAAAGCCTTATAAATGGTCTCAGGACCGTAGAGGGGAGAAAGAAGGAAGAATTTATTCTGAATCTGTCTCTCATTGGTCAAAGACTCACTCTGTGGTGGTAATCTCTCCACTCTTCAAGGCTGTGCACAGATGGGTGCCAAGAAGCATTCTGCAGCCTCCCACACCTCGGAGTCAGCAGGGAGAACCATGTTAAAGAGGGTCAGGTATAGGCAGGAGGAAGACACTTCCAGGTTGTTTCTTCATGGAGTTACTCGAGCTCATGCAGAGCTGGCTACTGTTGCAGTAGCTGGAATACAAACAGGTGAGCAGCTGAAGATTTCAGGAGAGGAGTCTGGTACAGAATGTGAGAGAAAACAAGTGATGTGTCCTGGGTCCCCATAATGCAATGAGGTGCTTTTCAGGTAATACCTAATGCAACTTATGTACCAAACTGGATATTATTTAGGCTCAATGAAGTTAATGAACTTGCACAAAATCACGCAGTTAAGACTACAGGGGCCAAGTTGGGATCTAGAGGTAATTCTATCCTATTGCTTTTGAATTGAGTAATTGGGCTCCTGTTCTACCCATGAATCACATAGTGAATTTGTTTGAATTGAGTAGTCCATTTCAGGTCTCCTAGCTAAATTGGGTCTCTGGACCTACAAAGCTGGGAACCAGCATCTGGGGTATAGTGACCTCGCTGAGGATAGCTTCTCTCTGTGGTATCTCTATCTTGTCTCTCTCTACCGGTTCTAAAATATTAGCAAGTCTGTCAGAAGACCTGTTTTGAGTTGCTCCGGAGAGTATAGATTGCCGGGAGCAAATTTCAGCTTTATAAAAGGCTTCAGAACCATAGGCTGCCTGAGGAGGTGAAACCTTTTGATGTTAAGTGACCTGGGTAGACCAGAGCAGCACTAGCTTCTGTGAAGAGAAGGATCTTCTGAGTGGTAGCTCTGTATGTGAAGCATGAGGGGGAAGCCATATTTTCTTCTCTAGGCATGGAACTGATTTCACCCAAGGAAGATGTGAGTGGCTGTGCCTCATGACCTTTCAGATACTTTCCCCCTTTCCCTCTTTTCCATCTGCCCCTTTCTTCTACCTTTTCTCACCTCTTTCCTTTCGATTGTCCACCCTCCTTTTCTGCCATCTTTCCTCCTCTTTTTGCAAACTTCCCTCTGTCCATCCTTCCACTCTTTTTTACCAGAGATGATTCTTTGCAAGCAGAATATAAACCCTTAGGACTTTGAACAGAAGAGACTTCTGGGAAAGGAATTAGGAAACATTAAGAACCAGCAATAAGGTCAGAAAACCAGACTTGGGAGCAGGACATCATGAGACTGGGACTATCAGAGCTTTTCGGATAAGAGGAAGGAAACCCAGCAATTTTTAACTCAAACCCAGTCCTCACATCACTCTGATCGGAAACACAGCTCTAGGAGAGTGTAACCAATCAGCCCACCAAAGTGCATACTCTGTGATCTTGGATGGATAGAGTTCGAGTAAAGAAGAGTCTAGCAGAAGGTCTTTGCAGGGATCTCTCAGCTTCTGTGGTAGGAATTCAGGGCCCTTTCATAGCACCCAGTGTATGGGGCTGAGGGGTCAATTACCAAAGGAAATCAAGGTATAGTTATGAAGGAAATGGATACCCAGTGGCCAAAATATTTTTTTAAAATATTCTGTGTGTCTTTACTCCCATTCCCCCCACCACCTTCTTCAACTACCTCACAACAAGAAATCTTGAATGTGGTTTTTATGAGCCCTTGCTCCTGGTGGAGGTCTGAGGCCACATGTTCTGACATTTCCTTCCAAGTGATAATGCATTATATCATATAGCACCTTGCAATCTATCATGTATTTGAAAATCTATTATCTCATTGCATACTTGCATTTGCTCTGGCTATGAGCTGCATTGTGTTCCTGCCCTCTCCCCCAGATGCATATGTTGAAGCCCTAACCCCTTATTTCTCTGAATATGACTCTATTTGAGATAGGGCCTCTAAAGAGGTGATGAAGGGGTACCTGGGTGGCTCAGTTGGTTGAGCATCTGACTCTTGATTTCATCTCAGATCATGATCTCAAGGTCATAAGATGGAGCCCCACATTCGACTCACACTGGGTGTGGACCCTACTTAAGATTCTGTCTTTCTCTCTTCTTCTCCCCTGCCCTTTCCCCTTACTGCTTGAGCACGTGTGTACGCATACTCTCTCTCTCTCTAAAAAAAAAAAAAAAAAAAAGGTAATGAAGTTAAAACAAGCCTACTGGAGCAGGCCCTGATCCAATCCATCTGCTGCTGCCCTCTTTATAAGAAGAGGAAATCTGAAGACCCAGAGAGACACCAGGGTGCACACTGAGGAAAGACCATATAAGGACACATGCGGAATGATAAGGCAGCCATCTGCAAGTCAAGAGAGGCCTCAGGAGAAACCAATTCTTGAGTTTGGACTCTAGCCTTGAGAGTTGAGAGAAAATAAAATTCTGGTGTGTCAGCTGCCCCATCGGCGATAATCTATTATGGCAGCCCTGGAAAACTCATGCACTCTGTATGCAATGACCACTATGACTCAGGGGAAGAAACCAAGGCTTAGAGAGGTCATGTTGTTTGTCAAAGCCCCACAGTGAAACTAGGTCTCCTGGTTCTAATCCAGGTCTCTCTCTGCTACATCAACTTACTTCTTTACTTTCTGCTGCCATCTTCCCACTGCTGGAGATCAAGCCTGTCCTGATGGGTCTGTCCCTCCCCCCTGAGTCCTAAGCTCACAGAAGGAGTAGAAAGAGCCTGCGGCCTTTTAGTTGGATGTAAGCTGTTGAAGACATCACCATCTGTAACTGTCAGCCCGAAATGTACTTTCTCTTCTTTGGTCCCTCTAGCTGATGAAATAAGACGAGACTTTAACTCAGTGACTGCTGTGACAGCAGAATAGCTGACGTGGTACTTACTCTCTCCCAAGTGTTGGCTCTCTTACCAACTGTGCAATATGGAGCTCTAAGTGAATTTGATTTATTGCTGATTTAATCAAGGGCCTTTAATTTCAATAGTGATTAGCCGTCTTGTTGAAAAAAGTCACAGTAAATTTGATGATGCCTCTACCAAGATTATATACAACAAACAGTAATATTATATTAAAAGGGGCCCTTGGTCAGCCCAGAGGATACTGGGTTTATACTGTGAGTCATATTACGTTTCGTAATCTTATCCTTATGGGTTTAACCTCTTGCTCCCATCTAAACTGTATATTTTGAACTGGGGTGGGGCATATGCATCTATAAATAAAGAACTCTCCTAGAGGGAGCTAGCAGATACCAGTTAATGAAACAAATCCTCTTATGTCATCACCCATTATCTTCTTAGGTATTGGACATCCCATTGTATCTTTGACTTTGACCTTCAGCTATTCGTTCTTCCTAACAAGCTACCTCAAAAAATAAATGTACACTTCATCCAATTCTGAAACCTTATATTTCAGAGTATAAAGTCGATCCAGATGGATTGCTCCTCAGTGTCACCATGCTGTGCGATAACATACCTAGCAGGAGAATTTGTAACCCACAGACATGCAGTTCTGGAATAACTGGTGTGTGCCTGGCCTGGGAGGGCTCAGTGTGTGTTTGCACAGATGACTTCCTTAGGACTGTAGCCCCACCAGAGGGTAGAATTAGCGAGAAGTACTTTGGAAAGTCCTGAAAAATTCTTAGTACAGTCATATTTTCCTTTCTTCCAGTGCAGTGCTTCTCACTTAACACTCTTAGACCAAGAAAGAATGCTCATTGATTCTGACATGGTGGAGGACAAATTGCCCCAACACGCAGAAGTGCAATACTGTTAATCAAATGAAACAGGAGCCTGAATAGCACAAGTCATATGAATAAAGGCTGATCGGAAGGAAAGGTGAGCATTTGTTTTCAATTCAATAAAATAGGCTTATTTTCTCCATTTGCACCTGCTACATAAATAATGTTTATTGGTATACTTAGCACAGTCTTAACAAGAGGAAATTTTTGTGAGGGCAGTCATGGACTTCAACATTGAAACAGAAGAGCTTGTGTGCATAGAATTTTGCCTAGTATTAGCTAAATATCCATGATAAATGTTGGAAAAACATATAAGGTTATTCAAAACCTTTAAAATTGTCGGACTCCAGCTGTTAGGATAAACAAACCCTTACCAGGAATTTGGTTTAATAGTGTTCTGTCTTTATAACTGGCCATACCAAATTATCAATGGAAGTTTCATGGCTATCGTAGGTTTTCATGAATTCTGTGTTTATACAAATATAAACAATTCTTCTTTTTTATCCAGCCCTGTTCCCATGATTGGAGCAATAGGAGTGTACAAAGGGATGAGAATTGACCCTTAGTGTTTGATGATAATAAAGAATGAGATTAATGAAAGCATAAAACCACAAGTATAACCTTATCAAGTGTTAGGGTGTTTGCTAAGTGAATACAATATAAAAGAGCAGAGAACTTTAGCCAAGTGGTTATGGAATCTGTCCAGTGGGATTTAAGGGTGAGTAGAGATGTTTCACGGATGAGTCAACACCAACAGGTTCAAAATGCCATATTTCAAATTTTTTGAAAATCATATTTTTACACAAATACTTCAGCTAGAAAGCAACTTCAGATAAATTAAAAGAAGATAATAAATCATCCAAGTTGACCTTATGCAAAGACAAAGTGTGTGTGTGTGTGTGTAGTTGTTTTCAAAATGGGAACATATAACAATAATGTATGAATGGCTTTTCATGTCAGTAAATATATTTCCACAATGTAATTTTAATTGTTGGGTAGTGGGCAGCCCCGGTGGCGCAGCAGTTTGGCGCCGCCTTCAGCCTGGGGTGTGATCCTGGAGACCCGGGATCGAGTCCCACATCGGAGTCCCTGCATGGAGCCTGCTTCTCCCTCTGCCTGTGTCTCTGCCTCTCTCTGTGTGTGTCTATGAATAAATAAATAAAATCTTTTAAAAAATTGTTGGGTAGTGTCCAATAATATGAAATGATTTCTTTAATTCCCTGCTGTTGGGCATCCAGAATGTTATAAGCCTATCATCAATAATGCTAAACCGAACCACTTTATAACTAAATCTTGGTGCTTACCCCCAGGAACAAATTTAGAAATGGAAGTGCTGGAGCAAAGCATATACACAATTTTAAAGATTTCGATAGGTATTGCCAAATTGTCCTTCAGAAATGTTGTACCAAAGTTCACTCTCACCTGTAATGAATAAGCATGTCTGCCTTTTTATATCTGTTGGCAAAGAGTATTATAATTTAAAAAAATTCTGTCACATGATTTCAGTTGAATTCACTATTTCTGCATTTGGATGGGGATGAACCTGCTAATCCCTTTGCCCCAACACAGGCACACACACACCCACACCCACACACACCACACTACACACAGGCTTGTCTAACTGAGACTAGACCAGTGTTGGCAATAACATTGTCAACTAATTATCAGATCCCATTCCCCATTCCCCACAGTGTGTGTGTGTATGTGTGGGTGTGTGGGTGTCTGGCTTGTGTGGAGGTTCACTGGGAGAGAGCAAGGACAAAGATACTGATGACCAGAATTCCAGAAAAAGGTCCAAGATGTCATAAAATCAGAAAAAGGCTGGAAGGGAGTTGAAAGTCTGAAGTCTGAGATGAAAGGAAAAAGAGAGAAGCTCTGATAGACATTGCCAGATATCCCATTCTTCTCTAGATCTGGGCACTGGGAATTCTGTACTTTCTAGCTCCTTTCAGTTGGATGGGGCCATGTGACCATTCTGGCCAATGGTCACAGTGAAAGTAGTATTTATCACTTCCAGGTTGTAGATTTTGAATGGCCAGAGCATGACGTTCAGTCTCTCCTGCCCTGCTCCAGTGACATGGAAGACTTGGATTGAGATGTTAGAGTATGGGTCAAGCCGGATGCCTCAGTATCTGGTGGAGCAGAACTCTCTGCCTACCTGTATGGGTCACATAAGTTGGTATGTGTAAGCAATAGCCATTGTTGTGGTAAGCCACCGAGCGTCTGTGGTTGGATTATTATTGTAGTCTAGTCTAGTCTATTAATACAAAAATCAAGTAATTGATTCAATAAATTCCATGAAAAGTAAGGGAAAGATTTCTAAATAATTGCCTAGAAACTTTTGTTATAATGGACACTTCGGTTCAACAGTCTTCCTCAGCAGCCCTATGTGTAAAACAGAGAGAAGCAGAGCTGCCTTGGAGAAGGAGCCTCTTCATAAACCCCCAAGATGCTGGTTTGGTAACACCAGCCTGAAAATAAAAAAACTAGCATTTGCATGCTGGCAGGGGTAGTGTGCTTAGAGCTCCATCCAGTTTAGATGGTGAGTGCTCAAAGGCAGGCAACAGTCACTACTTTTTTTTTTATTGTAAATAAAAAGTTTAATTTCGGAAACTGAGTTCACCAGTTATTAATACACTAAAACATAGTCAGTGCAAATTCAGATTAATAATAGATACAATAACTTTTATGTAAAAAGATAACTTTTCTAAATGGTCGTAGGTGAATGAGTGAATTGTTTCACCCAGAGTATTTCATTAATTTGAAATAAGAACATGAACCCTTTAGTAGATGTGGAAGCAAAAACTCTGAAGATATTTTTGTTCAAAGAATCTGACAACTGATACTTCATTCTGATATCCTTAACATTCTAAAATATCCCATTGATGGCTTACTCTTCCCTGTTCTTGAAACAAAAATCTAAACACCTAAGGCTATTCTTACATGTTATAACATAATCTTTTTCCCTGTTAATGAGCTAGCTCTTCTAAAAACAATTTTATACAGAATTTGATCAATTTGCAGGTCTTTTAAGGTTCCCAGATCCAATTCCGACATGGGCTGGGGAGGATGCCCCTACATACAAAACCAAATGATTCACAGACACCAGCAAGGTGTCTCACCTCGAATCTGACACTCTACCCAGAGACAGTATCAGATTCCATGGGTTAAAGTTTCAGCCTTGCAAGTCTGCTTCCATTCCTACTATACATACCAGGTGCAAGCCCCAGGTAACATCTGTGCTTCTGACACATCGGCTAAACGTTGGAGATTCCAATGACCTCCTTAGGTTGGGTTGATTTGCTGGTGCGGTTCACAGAACTCAGGTAAACATTTAGTCTACCACTTTATTTAAGTCTACCACTTTCTATTTATAACGAAGGGTATAAATCAACACCCAGATGGAAGAGATGTATAGGGCAAAATGGAGAAAGGGCATGAAGTTTCCATGCCCTCTCCAGCCACAATGTCATTCTCTCTGCAACTCCATGTGTTTACCAACCCACAAGCTTGAACTCAGCTTTTTGGGAGAGGTCTTTAAGGGAGGCTTCCTGGAATCATCTTGATTGACTAAGCCATTGGTCATTGTCTGATTCAACCTCCAGTCTCTCTCCTTTCTCCTCCTGTGAGGTCAGGGATGTGGGATGAAAGTTTCAACCCTCCACAGGGCTGGTTACCATGGCAACCAGCCTTACCTTGGTGGGGTGGCAGGCAGTGTCCAAAAGTCACTTTCATCAACATAACAAGGGTTTGGGGAGAGAGCAAGGACATTCCAAGGGTTAGGAAATTCCAAGGGTTTTGGGAGTTGTGAGCCAGAAACTGTGGACAAAGATGAAACACCTATGAGAAATATAATTTAGCCACCTGAAATATATATATATATTAATTAAATATATTATTATATATATTTATATATTTATATATATATTATATATATATACATATTTATACTTCTTATATATTATAGGGGGCCAGGGCACAAATTTCACAGGTAGTTTCATAATGTAGGGACACCAAACAGGGTTCCTGAATCAAGGGCCAGTTTCTAGACTTGAGGTTTTGCCAGTTGGCCAAAAGCACAAGAAGTGTTGCCAGAATCAAGCCTTGTCCCTAAGGCATTAAGTGAGGTGCACAAGGGAGTGGTCAAATGGACACTTTAAGGGGAGAAAAATCTTAATTAAATCTTGATTCTCTTCCAATTTTGGAAAAAGGGTTTTGTGTGGGGATAGGGAGGTAGAAATTTTTCTACCTAAAATGAAACTCCCTGGGGATTTCAAGCAGCAGGAAGCCCAGTGCAAAGCTCACCATTAACCAATTAGTGTGATCGATGTGCAGAGCAAAGACTGGTAAAGAAAGCCAAGAGGAAAATCACCCCAGCTCTGAATTAACGGGATTGCCTGTTTACATCCATTGGGTCTGAGAAGTGATTGCCAGAACATTGTTTTAGTTTGCGGTGTGTGGGCAGCTGTAAAAGTCTGCTCTGTGCAGGAGCAGGATTTTAATGATACTTATTTTATAAAGAATAGCCACACTCTGCCTTGAAAACTTACCAGTGTCAAGTCCTCTGATGTCTGAGTATTTCCCCCTCTCTCATTATGGGAGTCCTCAGAACTTCTTGTCACAAGTTATAATCTTCTGGACCCCTTCTGTAAATCCTCGATCACATTTTACTTTGCTGCCGAGTTATAAGAAATTTAGGCAGTTAGGGAAGTGCAAATCAGGTCTTCTGAACTCTGAAGCCTTTCCTAATTATGAGTCTTATGCATCCAGTTTGGGGTTGAGTAATTATCTTTGACACTGCAAATAACAAAGTTTCCAAAGAAAGCTCTACCACATGGAATGCAAATGCCAAACTGTATATCAAACCAAAAGTGTGATGATTAATTTTTTTGTGTCAAATGGCCGGACCACGCATGCCCAGATATTTGGTCAGACATTAATCTGGGCATGTTTTGTGAGGGTGTTTCTGGATGAGATTACCATTTGAAGTGATAGACTGGGTAAAAAGTTGCCTCCATGTTGTGGGTGGGCCTCATCCAATCAGTTGAGGGCCTGAATGGAACAAAAAGGGTGATCCTCCTAAGACTAAGAGAAAATTTCCTCTGCCTGACTGCCTTCAAGCTGCCACATGGTTTTCTCCTGTCTTCAGATTGGAATGGAAACATTGGCTCTTCTTGGGTCTCTAGCCTGTAGGCTTTTGAGCTAGAACAACATCATCTATTCTCCTGATCTTCAGGCCTTCTGACTCAGACTGCAACTAACTCACTGACTCTCCTGGGTCTCCAGCTTGCTGAATACAAATCTTGGGACTTACCAACCTCCATCACTGTGTGAGCCAATTTGCCAATTCCTTTTAATAAGTACCATTATAGATAGATAGATGGAAATGAATATGATGATACAGATATAGATATCTTACGGTTTTGTTTCTTGGGGAGAATACTTGACTAGTAACAGCAGGAAATGACATCTTGCCTGGTGGAGGGTCATGATGCTTTTTAGTACCTGGGGAAACAGGATACTTAAAAACATACTTCCAACTTTAAATTGCACATTGGCAACACTGCCCCAGGATCTGTTTCAGATCTTGTGTATTGTTTACTTAATTAGGATAATTTCCAGAGAATATACACAGTGAATATATACAGTGTTAATCTATTGCTCTGGAACAAATAATAGCCAGGAGCAGAAGCATCTGATGCTTTCCTTTAACAAGAAGCCTGATAATATCAACTTCCCTATAGTTAAGAAGTGTGAATTGGTTCTTACTTGCCCGAGTTTTCAAATCTTTGGCAATTAAAAAAATCATACCACTGGTTCATTTTACACTTGACTCAACCTTAGAGTACAAGATCTGAAGTATTTGCACTTCTGGCCACTCCACTGTTGTCTTGCATCCATGTACCTTGGCGCATTCTATGTCTTTGGCTTGGAGAGAAAAAAATTGCTACATTGTGTAGAAGACACTCCTACTATTTATCCTTGATATTCTAGCTCAAGGGCCACCCTCTCTGGGAGTTTTCTTTACTCTCTAGAAAAAGTAGGAAAATTCTAGTCTTCCCAGATGCACTCATTTCTGCTACAGGAATTGTCCTATTTGTTCCATCTGCTTATTTTAACCTCTGCCTTCCCCCTAGGTAGAAAGTTTCTGGACACAGGACCTTATTTTTATCTTTTCATATTGTGTTGCTATAATATGAATGCTAGCTAGCACATATTGACTACTTATATTCTAAAAGGTTTTTCATGAATGAATTAATTCAATCCTCATGATGATCTGATGGGGCAGATTTTATTAGTATCTTTATTTAGGCTGAGGAAACTTACATAAGAAGAGTTTGGACACATTACTCTTCTCTTCTGTTTGGTTGATCTACAGAACTTGCAGCCAAGACATTTTCAGTCATTCTGGAATTTCCTTATTCCTGAAAAATCTGGCTTTTGTTAGCTGGAGGTGAGCTACCCACAACATTGAGTGTGGTCTTATCACTGAAGAGGGGCAAGTCAGTTCAAGGGAGCCTGGTATAGCAGTTCAATAAGTACTCCAAAATTTGTTACTTTCATTTTTTTCCAGCTTTATTGAGGTATAATGGACAAATAAAAATTGTACCTATGTAAGGCATACAATGTGATATTTTGATATATATGTACATTGTAAAATAATCACTATAATCAGGCTAATTAACGTATTTATTGCTTCCCATAGTTTTCTTTCTTTCTTTCTTTCTTTCTTTCTTTCTTTCTTTCTTTCTCTTTCTTTTTCTTTCTTTCTTTCTAAGATTTTATGTATTCATCTATGAGTGAGAGAGCATGAGTGGGGAGAGGGGCATAGAGAGAAGCTGACTTCCCACTGAGCAGGGAGTAGGGCATGGGGCTCCATCCCAGGACTCCAGGAACTCCAGGATCATGATCTAAGACACTTAACCAACTGAGCCACCCAGGTGCCACATTGCCTTTTTATTCCTTCCTTCCTTTCTTCCTTTCTTCCTTCCTTCCGTGAGAACCCCTAAGATCTACCACCTCAGCAAATTTCAAATATACAATACAGTATTCTTAACTATAGTAACCATGCTGTACATCAGATCTCCAGAACTCATTCGTCTTGTATAACTGAAATTTTTTTCCCTTTGGCCAGAATCTCCCCAGAGCATTTTTCCCCAAGCCTCTGGTAACCACCTTTCTCACTCTCTGCTTCTAGCGGTTTGACTATTATAGATTCCTCACATAAGTAAGATCATCCAGTATTTGTCTTTCTGTGTCTGGCTTATTTCATTTAGCATAAGATCCTCCAGTTTCACCCATGTTGTTGCAAATGGCAGGACTTCCTTTTTTCTTTTCAAAAAATTTTAAGGCTGAATGGTATTCCATTGTATATATATGCTACTTTTCTTTACTCATCTGCTGATGGATATTTAGCTTGTTTCCATATCTTAGCCATTATGAATAATGCTGTGATAAACATGGGAGTGCAGAAATCCCTTTTAGGTACTCTTTTCATTTCTTTTGGATAAATATTCAGAAGTAGTATTCTGGGTCATATGGCAGTTCTACTTTTAATATTTTGAGGGATCTCCATACTGTTTTCCATAGTGGCTGAACAATTTACATCTCACCAACAGTCAGAAGGGCTCTCTTTTTTCTCACATCCTCACTAATGCTTGTTATCTTTTGTCTTTTTCATAACCTTCACTTCTTTCTTCATTCTTTCTCTCTCACACACATATGTATGCACAATTTCCAAATTTCCTTTTTAATGGCATTGGTGAGGGGCTAATGGAGAGGACTGGCATTGAGAAAATCCTTCTTGTAGGTGAGGATGAGAGGGGGGTGGGAGACCAAGGCAGTGGAACACTCCTGTTCTCAGGGCTGTCTTTCTCACCCTCAACCCACCTTTATCTTCTCCGGCAGGATCCCTTTAGTTGTTGCTTGGTCTCCACCCCTTGGATCCCTCGAAGGCTATAAGGGAACATCTCAGGGAAATCCCTGTGGGTCAGGTAGAGGACAAGTCCCTCCTGAAAAGTGTCTTGATTCTGATTGGTAGGGTAAGCATTGGAGAGAAAGCTTTGTTCTTGTTGTGAGGAGTTGCCAACGTTTCTCCTTAAACTACTTAGGGAGAAAGCCCGGTTGTTCAAATGGTGTGCCAGCTCACAGAAGGCCTGGGAAAGATTAGATAAGGATTCATCTCATGTTTTACAAGAGCCACATGTCTGTGGGAAGTCTCTGACCTTAGACAATCAAACTTAGTTTGGAAGATTCCAGTTTCAAGATAGTTGAAGCAAATTAAAACTTGATACTTGTCTGAAGGAAGACACTTTCCTACCTATCAGCATCCTCCCCCTGGAACATCAATCAGCGATCCTTAGATGTACATTATATATCTCATCATTTCTTTGCATTTATGGGACTAAATCTCTGGGCAAATGAGTGAATCTTTCAAAAAAGCCACTAAGAGAAGACTGATGGCCCAGAAACAGGACCTGCTAGTGGCCAGCAAATCTCTAAAGCAGCCTTGGGTTGCTCTCCTTTGATAAAGATGCAAATTACATTTGGTATGACTTCTCAGAAGATGCCTGCCTTTGGAATGGGTAAAATAAAATTTTCCAGGTTCTTGAGGAAAGAGACAATAAATGCCTCTCTGCAAAATGTCCATGTTGTTTTATAGTCCTTCCCATGACCAGGACATAAGCAAGAGGCTGGATTAACAATTAAGCAGTAGCATGTTAAAGAGATTTCCTTTTCCATAGTAATGTGAGTCCAACACAGAAGATGCCCCTAACATCATATTGAATCGTCACTTGATGATGTCAGTTGTTCCAAATTTTATGAAACCCAAAGGTGTATTCAGAAAATGAAAATGTGGATTCATCCATAATTTTATTCCCTGGTGCCCACCTACAGGGTGTTCCCCGCTTCCAACATGGGTGAGCATCTCTGCTGTAGGAAATAAAAAAGATATGAGGTCTTAGGGGACCAGCTCAGCTCTATCTTCACAGACTCCTCTTCAATCAGAATGCCTATACTTTCTTGCCAAATCATTTCTACTTGGCAGGTCCTCTTATGTCTGAGAAGAGAAATCCTTATTAAAATTTTATATACACATATTTTTCTCCAAGATAAAGGAAATTGGACTAAGAGACTAATTGTGGTCAGTGCTTTCTGGTTGAAGGAGTCCATACTCTCAGGAGAATAACAGGAAGTCTGTAGTGGTATCCAAGTGGCTCTAATGGTTTTAGACAAACTATTATTGTGGATGTTAGGACCCCAGACACAGGGTACTTCATTTAATGCCTTCTCTAGGTGAGAGAACTTTCTGCAAAGGGCACTGATGTCACCACTTCCAAACAGAGCATGTCATAATCTGCACTTTTGTCCTGTGAGCTGACCCAGGCCACGGTGTTCCCAAGGTGGGAATTCAGGGGTATCAGTAACTCCCTTATCTAATTAGAAGGGTCACAGACACACCAGATGACCTCATTGCACTTAAAATTGATATTCAGAACAGACTTGGGAGTGTCTCCCTATTATAATTTTATGTGCAGCTATCACTGTGACCAGTATAAAATGAGAATTTGTGACAGGGGCTTATTTTAAATGTCCTTGCCAGTCAATGCAGATTATGGACCATGGGAGACACAGGGCTGCTATTTTCTTGTAAAATGTAGCTAATAAATATGTAAATCAGACTATCTTTATTCATAACCTGGCAGGGATCGGACACGAGACAACAGCCAAAAAACACTATGTTATCTATAATATTAAGTGATTTAATATCTGAAAACCTCAAACACTAGGAAAAATGGCATGAAAAAAACATTTTTTTCCTGATCAACTTTTTTGGTGAGCAGTATTTAAGATGCCTGTTAATTCTTTCTGTGCACAAGCTTGGAACTTGAAATAAATATATATATATATAATTTTTTCCTCTCCTAAGCCACTTTGTACTTTCAACAGAGGCAGTACTCTGTCTTTAAAGGAAGAAGCTTTCTCTCTTCTCATAATTACCTCCCTGTTAGAAGCTGCTTCTTCAGCTGTGGCCCATCCTTCTTATTTTGTTAATAGGAGGCTTGGAAGCACCAGCAAAATCCCTCATGCTTTTATTTTCTCCTCGGGTCCAGGGCTCCACAAGGTGGAGGAAGCCCCTTGAGCCAAGCTTCTGTGGCCCCCCATCTAACCTTTCCCTGCCAGCCTGCTTATGGCAGCTTCCCCCGAGGTCTATGCTGCCAGGATTGCTGAGAAATGACCTTCCTGTTAGAAACTAAGGGACACATTTCCTTTCAGAGATGTGTTTTTCTCTGGGTCATCCAATTATCCTCACCCAGAAGAGTAATCACTGAGACACGGAGCACTCTTGGAATTGGAGGAATTTTAGAGGTCATCTAGCCGGGTTAACGCTTTAGATCCCCTGGGGAAAGAGGCTCAGAAAGACGGAAATGGATCCTCAGCCCAGTTCTGGATTTCCCCCAGTTCTGTGCCCTGACCTTGGGCAAGTTACTTCACTCCTCAGTCACAAAACTGGCATAATGATGCTCAGTGTGGAAACCAGAGGAGCTGTCTAGAGAAGAGAGCTGACACAGTAAATGGCCCAAGGTAGGCACTCAACACATGTGAATTTCCCTCCTGGGATCATTTTCATGTCCAAATGAGGAGTTTATTTTAAACTTTGGACCATGCAGATGAGAAGATTCTTCTTCAAAAAGTAAATGTTCATCTAATGGTTTATGATGTATATGTCCCTTTCACCTGTATTGTCTCACTGCATCCTGGGAAGGAGAGGTAGGGGATGTCACCCCCATTTACCTGTGAGTGTGCAGAGTCGTGGAGAGGTTAAGCACTTGTAGTCTTCCCTCATACTGCTGTGTGCATCCTCTTAATCCTGCTCCATGTTTTCTCTCCCCTAGCATTTATCATTTTCTAACTTACATGATTACGACCTTTACCATGTATTGTCTTTCCATGCCTGCTAGAATCTGAGCTTCATGAGGATAGCTGCCCGTTCCGCTTATTTCCTAAATGAACCTGAAAGCCCAGAATGGTGCCTGGAACTGAGTAGACAGGCAATATTTGATGACCGAGCTGTGTATGTAATAAGTGGGTGACAAAGAAAGGCTCAGACCCAAGACGTCTATCTCTAAGTTCCATTCACCAAGTAGCAAGGGCATGATATTGATTACTTTGAAAGAGCGTGATCCAGATGAACATATGACAGGAAGGAAGGAGCTGGGAGAGAAGGAGAAGGAAGGAAAGAGATGAGGGAAGGAGAGAGGAAGGGCAGGTGACCCTTTGGGGAAGTACCGCCCAGAGTGGTACAAGGCTCTCTCCTCCAATGCACCAGGTAGATATCATCACCTCCATGTCACCTCTGCACAGTGGCTTTGCAGACAGATGATAAGCAACAAGGTGTCTGTCCTTGGTTCTCTCAGCATCACCTCTGCCAGTATTTCAGCTCCTGGCATCACCTTCAGAATGTCACCGTGATACCAGATGCCTCCTACTCAGCTCTAAACATGACCCACAGGAGCAAGGCGAATATGTTTTAAACTGTGCAAATGCAGGGTTTCATCTTTGATGAGAAGATCTGGGCAGGGCTTAGTACAGTCCCAGAGATGGATGTCCTCATCTGCCACAACAGATACAAAGCAGTCATCTTTGAGACATTTTCGTATCTCTCTGAGTACTATCTAGAAGGAGAGACATGGGATGGTCTGGCCAGGAAAGAAGTAGAATCATTTCCCAGAAGGTACACCATAGTTCCAGGGGAAGGGGAAATTGGAATGAAGCCATTTTGAGTCTACATAGGCAGCTTCTTGAAAGGGCAAATTTGTGTGCCACAACCCCAAACCCAAAAGTCCATTCTCAGAGACCTTTTTTTTTTTTTACCAGTTATGGAGACATCTTATGCCCAGACCCCTGTGGGTATATCTCCTGTCTTGCTTGAGTCACCAAACACAAGAGCAGAAGGCCTTCCCCTCTCCACCAGGATGTGCCCCCCCTGCAGAGGAGTTTTTATTGTCCTTGTACTCTTCTCCCCACCAATTTGGTTACACACTGTGGGCCTCCCTGGGTCATTTTCTTCCTTGTGCAGCCAATTCCTGTTATTCGAGGTACCTAGATGTGTAAAAATCACCACAAACATCAAAATAGCAAATTCGGAAACATTGTTTCTGGGGGAAGTGCAGGGTTAGGTTTTTGCCAACCTCTGATCACATTTTCATCAATCCATAAGCTTGTTTTAGATATGTTTCTGTGTAAAGGCACTTTATTTATTTATTTTAAAGATTTTTATTTATTTCGCAGAGAGAACAGAAGCAGGGGGAATAGCAGAGTGAGAGAGAGAAGTAGGCTCCTCACTGAGCGGGGAACTTGATGTGGGGCTGGATCCCAGGACCCTGGGATCATGACCTGAGCCAAAGGCAGACATAGCCAACTGAGCCACCCAGGTGTCCCAAGACACCTTATTTAGTAGATGTTGTTGATTCATTAACACGGAGCTCACGACCAACAGCAATAACTCATGCCTGAGCAGAGCTTATTTCACACACCTATTTTCTCCGTGGGGCACATTG
Source organism: Nyctereutes procyonoides (assembly GCF_905146905.1). NCBI lineage: Eukaryota > Metazoa > Chordata > Mammalia > Carnivora > Canidae > Nyctereutes > Nyctereutes procyonoides. Next base: position 43,770,702 of record NW_026575047.1, on the reverse strand, counting down.
CAGCTTTCTTGCACTTAGGACCATGGGACAGTGCTTCAGCACTATGCCTGAAGGCCATTGTAAACAGCGACATCACCAACCAAAAGCACACAAATGTGAACAACATGACACTAAGTAGACCATGAAAAGGGCACTTGTTTACAGAATGAGAGTTGAAGCAAGAAGGCAGAGTGGTACCTTGTTTGAACCCAGCTGGGAATGTGCACATTGGCAACTCGATTTTTTTGCTGCTCTGTCTGTGTCTGCAAATGACCATGACAGTGCCATGACTACTGACTCTGAGTTACAAATACATTTTAGCAGGTGGGTGAATTGACAAATTGGAATCTGTGAACAATGAGGACGGGCTGGATTTGCAGAAGTGGTTAGCAGGGTGGTGTGGTTTCTGGGAGAATACATCCACAGCCTCCAGCCAGCAGTTCCCTACCCAGAGATACCAAGGGGTAGATCTCCCTACCCCTGAGGGAGATACCAAGCACAACAGCCGTCAGTGGTTTCACTAAACACTCTGTACTCCATGCCGTCATATCATAATCAAATGATCCCACATTCATTCCATATTTGGTCCAAGAAGCCAGGGTGTGGCATTGGAGTATGAGGGGCCAAGTCAAGTGGAGATCACCACCACCACCACCAATCATCACCACCAATCATCACCAACAACAATAAAACAGGAAGCATTTACCTTGTGCCAATACTGTTGTAACCACTCTACACGGTGAGCCTTCACAGCAACCCAGTGAGGCAGGTTCTGTCTGTATCCTCACATTATCAAAGAAGAAACTAAGTCTTTGTCAGGCTGAGTGTTGGGCTAGTTTCAGTAAGGCAAAGTGTTTACAATAGGTGAGTTTCTCTTAGAAGCTACATGGTATGGCTGCCCAACACTGTGAATGTACTAATGCCACTGAACTGTATGTACACTTTACTTTTTAAAATTTATTTATTTATTCATGAGAGACACAGAAAGAGAAGCAGAGACATAGTCAGAGGGAGAAGCAGGCTCCCCGGTGGGGGGAGCCTGATGTGGGACTCGTTCTAGGACTCCAGGATCATGCCCTGAGCTGATGGCAGACTCTCAACTACTGAGCCACGCAGACATCTGGAACTGTACACTTTAAATGAAAAGTGTTATGTTGTATGTATTCTGTATATGTTTTACCACAATCAGCACACATATACACACACAATGCATAAAAGTGTCTATTTCTCCAACCCCATCATGGAGTTTGAAAGCCTCTGTGCCTTTGCCATGCTGTTCCTTTGTCTGAATGCCCTTTCTTGGGTTGTCTGCTTATTCACCCTTCAAAATATGCCCCCAGCCGGGTCATCTCTTTTGTGAATCCTTTTCCTTTCCTGTTTTTCTTACCCCCTCCATCCGTAGAATGAATCACTCCTTCCTCGAAAGCAATTCTGAATCTCCTACATACTTATTATTATTACACGCGAGATAGCAAATTGCAAACATTTGCCCATGCATCTTTCATTTCTGTTCTTGTCTGTGACTCTAGTACCTAGTACAGTCTCTGACACACAGCAAATAATCAATAGATGTTTGTCAGATGGAAGGAAATTTTCACCAACCTATTTTCAGTATTAGGCAAATGATCATATCGGCCACAAGGCCTGAGATACCAAATGAAGGGAGAAATTGTCATCCCGAGCTTAGACCAAAGTTTCTGTCCAGCCAAGACATTTGTTTGAATGTGGCAATTGCTTTTTATTACCAGGATGGCCTGTCTTCCGTGATTCCAATCTAAAAGTCATTTTGGAATGTCATCCATGAAACTATCTCAACTTTTCTGTACCAAAACTGCTATCGTATGACATTTTCATTTTACTCAGAGCTTTCATGTATATCACTTTATTTCACCATCACATGTGCAAGGTGGCAGTCTGAGGTGGTGACCACAGACATGCTGGGGTCCCGGATTCCAGTCCCCCTGCTCCCCAACCCCCATACTGACCAGCTCTGTGATTATGGGTAAGAACATAGAAATTCTGGTTCATGGACTTACTCCCTGCAATAGAAGAGTAATGCTCCTTTCTTTGTCTTCTTATCCAGATCATTCCAAGTATCAATGAGATAGTATATGTGAAATGTCTTTGAAATTTGGAAAACATTTTGAAAACAGAAGGTGTTTCTGTAATCCGGTTTATCAGTATCCTGTTTAGCTTCCTTTACCGCAAATATGTCTCTTTTCAAGATCTAGGCATGTTCTATTTTTCTAGGACCCCGTGACCTAGCAGAGAGGGTATAGTGTGGTATGCTGACTGCCTCTCACCTCCATGCTCATGGCAGACATCATTAATCAACCACAGCACTATTGCCTGGGCTCTGGATGCTTCTGAGCACACTGCTCTGCACAGGACACGATTTTTTCAAATCATCCATTGTGAAGAGCCCTTTTTTTTCTCTTTAATTTCCCACTCACAGCAGACTGGAATGCAGTCCTACTACCCACGACTAGTACACAGCACATGCCACAGTAGACTCACCACGTGAGTTTGCAATCCATGGTGTGGTCCATACCCTGCCCAGTGAATCAAGTGCCCTGATCACACACTAAGGTGTTCTGGCAACGTTAAATTGCTGTACGAGTGCCTGAATGCTTATTTTCCACTTCTTGCACTTGGACTGTACTTTGATAGCACTGCCCTAGGCAGCAAGGCTCAGTTAATGTAGGTTAGCCTGTGAGATTAAATCCCTTTGCTGCTTCTGACCCTGACTCTTCCTCTGTAGAATGTGACGAACAGCACCAACGTCGCAGGTGCCTTTATGAGAACCCAATGAGACAGGATGTGAGAAAGCTCTTTGTAAACTCAGCCATGTTATCCAAATGTTAGGATATTACTGCAATCCCCACATCTATTGCCTACTCTTTGAAAATTATATAACAATACATGTAAAAGCTTTGCTCAGCAAATGCAGGGTATTTTCTCATTATTATGGTCTATCTCTTTGTGTTTGTTTTCCTTGACCAATATGTTCATAATTTTTTGTTGTTGTTGTTCAGTTCTTATTTGCCAGCACTTCAACCCTATCGTGGGAGCATGCTAAAATGTCACTCAGTGTATCTGAGGCTTTCAGCAGGTCATAAAGCCTTAGAACAGCACAATAGGTGCCAAGTACCCCCACATCCTTAGCAGGGCTTGCTGAGAGATTGGCAAACCAGTTCTGCAAGCCGCAGCCCTGCAGGCACTTCCACGCTTAAGGGAGGAGGGAGGGTATGGTGCAGGAGGGCTTCTTAGACGGGGTAGTCACGGGTTCTATGCTCCACATGTGTGTATGCACAAGGTGTGTGTGTGTGTGTGTGTGTGTGTGTGTGTGTGTGTGTGGTAAGCATGGTGAGTACCCTGCAAAAGTGCCTGTGAGGGCAAAACCTAGCAAACATGTACCAACCACCTTCTATCCAGAGGGATCAACTCAGATGAAACTGATCAGTGTGGAAGATGCTTCCCTTTCTTCTAATCCGCTCACCCTCTTGGCCCTGCTTGGAACAGCAGAGACCAGGCATCCAGCCTGAAATAAGCTTGCATTGGGTGAGGAACTTACAATGCTTTGATCACTGTACTTTACTCCACTAACAATAGGTAATATCTACATTGGACCCTACATTTTGTTGCCAAAACAAAGGGATTATTTATTATCTCAGAAAACAATTTATGTGGCACCTGGGTGGTCCGGTCAGTTGGACATTTGACTCTTGATTTTGGTTCAGGTCCTGATCTGATAGGGCATGGGGCTCTGTACTCGGTGGGAAGTCTGCTTGTCCCTCTCCTTCTGCCCCTCCCCCTCCCAAACAAATAAATAAATGCATGTTAAAAGAAATATTTTTATTTATTTATTTGAGGTTGGGGGAGGGACTGAGAGAGAGGGAGACAGAGAATCTCAAGCAGAGCCCTGCCTAGCATGGAGCCTGGTATAGGACTTGATCCTAGGACCCTGAGATCTCGACCTGAGCTGAAAACAAGATTCGGACACTTCATCCACTGTGCCACCCAGGCAGCCCTAAAAAACAATTTAAAAACAGAAAATCCTGTATGAGATTTCATCCAGGAATGGGAGAAAAAGTTGAGTTTGAAGGGACAGAAGGAAAAATACTTAAATTGATCTTCTAACCCTCTATCAAGTTAAGTTGACCCAATATATGGGTTTCATCTTCATGATTATAGTCCCTCTTCCCAACTTCCTGCAGCTATAGGGAGTGTCATGACTGGATGACATAATATCAGGTGCAGAGCTAGAAAACTAATGAAGTCCTACATGAAGAGATGGTTTTCCACACTTCTCACATATTAGGAGAATGCTTTTGCAGAGACCCGGTCAATTCTGATGACCCAACTAGTTAGAGTTGTATTTCCTCAGAAGTAACCACCCTAGCTTTAATAATTAAACACAGTGCATCCAGCACCCACCACCTCTACCACTGTCATTTTCCCCACCATCACTTCCATCATCTTTACCACCACCTCCACCATCATGCCACCCCACTACCATCATCTCCAACTTCACTTCCATCGCTTCCACAACCATCACTGCCATCTTTCCCATCATCACCTCCATCACTTCTACCACCACCTCCATCATCATCTCCACCAACATCATCTGTATCATTGTCACTTCCACCTCTACCACCACTATTACCTTCACCTCCACATCCACCATCACCTCTACCACCACCATTGCCTCCTCCATCTTGCCATTATCATCACCTCCACCTTTCCCACCATCACTCCAACTCCACCACCACCTCCATCCCCATCACCTCTATCAACACCTCCACTTCCAACTCCATCAGCTCCACCTCCTCCACCACCACCCCCATCACTTCTACCATAATCTCCACCACTTCCACCTCCAGGACTGCCACTACCACCACCATCATCATCTCCATCATCACCATAACAATTATTGCCATCACTACTGCTGCCACTACTGCCACCCCACCTACTGTTCTTAACCCCCTGTCACCAGCAAGATCTTCACTACCATCAGAGTCACTACTACCAACACCACCATTTCTGCCACAGCCACTGCCACCACCATCACCCCACCACTGTTTATTATATATTAGTATGTCCCAAGCAATGCTAAATAATGCATGTGTAATATCTTATTAACCCTCATGTCTGTCTTTGTAAAGAAGTACTATTACTATTCTTATTTTAAAAAAGAGGAAACAGAGGATCAGAGAGGTTAAGTAACTTGTCCAAGGATATAGAGATGCATTGAACTCTACTGTAGCCTGGTAAAACAAAGAAAATCATAGAAATGCAGTTCTTGGAGGAATCTACACTTGAGCAGCATCTTTCATTAGGTAAGACTAAGACATTCCCCCTTCTCATGGTTTATCCCTTTGAAGTTACTTTTAATGGAGATTTAATTAACAGGGAAAATATACAGGAAACATCAAATTTCTAAAATCTATCTCAAGGCTAAGTATCCCCTAAATCCTAATCCTAAAATGCTCAAGAGTGTTTTCAAACACTTGTTGACAGTGAAAAGGGCAGCCAATGGAGGAGGAGAAACTCTGCTTTTCTGGGGATAGTGGGGGCTCTGTGGCTTCTGGTGGTTGCTCTATTATTAATTTCCTGAACCATTTACTTGTTCCCCAATGACAGTGGTTTTGCGCTTCTTGGCTAAATCACTACATCAATGAGGTAAGTGTTTTTGGAAACTCTTATCATTATTTAATGCAGAAGAAAATGATCCCCCAGTCTCAGTTCTATCTTCAAGCCTCCTTTCTAGATTCTTGCTCTCTGATTACTTCCTCTCCTGTACCAGCATCATCCTCTCCAATCCCCAGACACACCCCGGAGGTGGTTGTTCAGCTTTCTTTTTCCTACCTCCATGTGCTCTTGATGAATATAAAAGGAGTTGCCCCAGCCACCAACAAGAGGACCTAGAATTTGAGTTGGTTTTGTTTTGTTCTTTCCTAACTGGCATCTCTTGCTTAAGTACCCCTTGTGAACAACAAGGCATACCTATAGGGATAATGATAAAACTATCAGCTAGGTTCTGAGGTATAATTTGTAGATGCAGGATTCAATTGAATTGTTACAAAGATGGAGGTATTGGAAAGCATAACTTTGCATCAGAGTCAACAGGGGCTGAGGGCTGAACTCCAAGATGAAATATTGATTGCCAGTGGATGCCACTTTTGAGAGCCAGCTCTTGAATTTCCCCCTCAAGTATGGCATGGTAAAAAGGCAAGCACACATAAAATACTTCTGCTACATATGGAGCATGATGCTTTTCTAGAGGGAAAGCACTTATATAATTGTCAATGTTAAGAGCTAACGTTGCTACTTTTTAAAAAAATAAAAAGCCAGTTTTACTTGAAAAAATGACAAATAAATTCTGTTTGCTTGTACTTGGGCATTTAGAAAACATTTTTCTAAAAATATATCAAGTGAAGCCATCATGTTAAGTACAATAACTGAATTTTTGTTGCCAAAAATAAAATTTAAGGTTTCAAGTGAAAATCAGACTTTTGGAAAATTTGTATTTGCCATCGTGAGCTTGACAACTTTCCAATAATGACTTTTTTGATGAGATTTGTGGTGATGTTATGTAATTTTGCATATGGTATAATGAAATATGACACTTAGAGGATCAGCATAACTCAGTGAATTAATATTTTCTAAATGGTTTCTGCGCCATGTTACAAAGACATAATTAAGTTGCATATCTATTCAAAGTACAAATTAAACTGATAGATTTTAATGTAATAGTATATGAAAAATATTCGTTAATAATGTTTCAAATTCAGGATCCCTGGGTGGTGCAGCGGTTTGGTGCCTGCCTTTGGCCCAGGGCACGATCCTGGAGACCCCGGATCGAATCCCACGTCGGGCTCCCGGTGCATGGAGCCTGCTTCTCCCTCTGCCTGTGTCTCTGCCTCTCTCTCTCTCTCTCTCTCTCTCTCTCTCTCTGTGTGTGACTATCATAAATAAATAAAAATTAAAAAAATAATGTTTCAAATTCTATATTGCAACTAATATTTAAGAAATTGCAACTTGCTGAGTGTTGGTGTAGTAGTAAAGACAAATATGCACAATTACTGAAAAAGACTATTAAAATCTCTCCCAACTACAGTTGTATGGTGCCATATTTTCTTCATATACTTCAAAGAAACCAACATATTGCAGCAGATTGCAGATATGAGAATTCTGTTGTCTTCTTTAAACTAGACATTAGAGATTTTTTTTAAATGCAAAACAATGCCATTTTTCTGACTAAATATCTGTTTGGGGTTTGGAAATACAGTATTTTTCATAAAAGTGTGGTGTTTTTATTAACTTGTAATGCATTTGTTTTTTTAGTAAATTATTAAGTTGATATTTTAAAAAGTTTTCCAGTTTTATTTTTTATTTTTATTTTTTTATTTATTTATGATAGTCACATAGAATGAGAGAGAGAGAGGCAGAGACACAGGCAGAGGGAGAAGCAGGCTCCATGCACCGGGAGCCTGATGTGGGATTCGATCCCGGGTCTCCAGGATCGCGCCCTGGGCCAAAGGCAGGCGCTAAACCGCTGCGCCACCCAGGGATCCCTGTTTTCCAGTTTTAATTCTTAGTTGATAAGAATCAACTTCCACCACCATATATAGCTATAGTTTATATTTAGATTTATAGTTATTTATTTATATTTATAGTTGATAGATATATATAATGTATATATTTAAATATATTAGTATATATGTAAATGTGTCTGTGTTGTGCATATTAGATAAGCAGCTCTTTGAGGTCCTAAATAAATTTTAAAATGAAAGGATCCTACAACCAAAAATTTAAGATTGTTGCTGTATCTCAAAACAGTGTGGTAAAAGAAACTACTATGTATTTGTCTCCCTTTTTATTTATCTATTTAGGTATGTATCAGAGCATTGATTGAAGATTTACTGTGGGCCAAGTAAATCAGGTTTGAGGGGATACAAAGAGAGATATGACAACTTCAACAACATCCTTGTGTCAAGGGAATTACTGTTTTGTAAATGAATATTAAACGACACAAAGAATTAATTTACTCTTTCAACAAATATTTCTAAAAGGTGTAAGTTCTCATGCTGAGAGTGAGGGCAGTGTTGACGAGTCTGATAGTCATATTCTGGAACTTAGATGCTAGCATGAATTAGTCAATTAATTACTTGAACAACATGCCAGCTCTAGAAGAGTTAATCAAGAAGTAGTTAATCAATTAACAACTGATGATCAGTTAAACAGGGCAAGTGTCACAGAGGAAGTGATGTTGAACTGAGATCCCCAGGAAGAACAGGAATTATCCCTGAAAAGGAGAGGAGGGAAGAAGAGTGTCTCAAATAGAGTGGACAGTAACGTGAAATTGAACTGAGCAGGAAGGGCACTTTCTTTCTTCCTCGAGTCGCATAATGAAAGTTGCTGTTAGGGATGAGGAAATCAGCCCCTCCATGATGAACAGATGTTCTTGATTCATTCTCTGCAAATATCAGCCAAAGAGAGCCTTAATGTTTTACTGCCATGGGCAAATATCTTGAACCCTGTATAGAGCTTAAATGCCTTACTCTCCTGGACAAATACTGTAATCTCTTATTGATCCTAAATGCTGTACTGGACAAATACTTTCTTTAAATACATGTTCTCAGAGCCCCTATATACATAGCCTATGCTGTTTGATGGCTTATGTCAAGGGTCACCTTTCCCTCCCTAGTGAGTATCACCATGTTTCTTCTTCCCTACCTGAGCATTACAAGGTCCTTTCCTTTGCTGACTATAGGGCAAATCTTGGAGTGATCCCTTGTTGTACCTAGATCAAAGAGAAAGCCTGTCATTTTGATGTGTTAAGAACTGAGTAGACGTTGTCTCTGACCCTTGGCAGGTAAGAAGTCTCCTTCCAATATAGTTTTTATAAAAGGGGAAGCCTTGTTTTCAAATTCTGTGATTTTTCCCCTCCATAACATCATCCCACAGAAATCGAAGGGAAGGGCAGAACTGAATGAAGTGTCCATATTGTTGAGAGTCCTGTAGATTTTGACAAACATTTTATATTTCATCTTAAAAGAAGAGGGAAGGATAAAAGGATTTAAAGTTTGAGGAAGGACATGACCAAATTCATATTTTCAAAATGATAAATTTGACTGGAAAAAGGCAAGAGTAGATACAGAAAAACCAACTGGAACATGTTGTGGTTCTCCAGGGAAGAGATGATGTCTTCACTCAGTGGGGTGTCCATGAAGATGGAACAAAGCAGGTAGGTTTGAGAGACCTTTTGTAAGAAGAAGCAGGACTGGTTAATGTACAGGATATATGTAGTATGATGAAGAAAGAGATGGCAAGCCACGTTCCTGGCTTATGTAATGATGGAGATGGTGGTGACACTCCCTGAGACAGGAAAGCAGAAAGGGGGCTGGGCATGGAGGAAGGGCCCTGAGTTCTGATTTGCATACACGAGTGTAAGTTGCCAGTGAGTGATCATGGTGGACACACTAAATGGGCAACTGTATGCACAAGTTTAGAGGTCAGAGGAAAGTTCTGGAATGTGGATATATATTTGGAAGTCATCAATACACCGATTGTAACAGAAGCAATGGGTGTAGACAAGCTTGCCTAGGAAGAGCACACAAAGTGGGAAAGGAAGAGTGCTGGTAGAGCATTTAGAGTAAGTCCTGAGCGAAGGATGAACTGACTATGAAAGTGGTTCTTTGCAGAAGTGCCAACTGACACATTATTCCTGTAAAACGGGAAGGACTGCTTAAAGAAAAGATTTTTTTTTTTTAAGAAAAAAAGCAATATATGACTAGTGTAGAAACCTAGGAGAAGAATAAAGGAACACAAGAGTCAGTCATCATTGCATAACTCATAGATGATTAATAATAAACATTTCAGGTGCTTCTCCCCAGCCACTTAAAATATATTTTATATTACATATTTTTATATCAACGAGATTATAGAACATAGTTTAATATCTTCGTCTGCTTCCCATGACATTACAAATGATTTGAAAATTCATTTGAGAGTATGCCTAATGTCCCATCATGTGAAAAATGAGCACTTTGAAAATTTCCCCCGGTAGCCTGATTCATAGGTATTTTTGTCCTCTCTCTGGCTATCGGAGTGCAGACTGGATTTAGGTGTGACTGCGAAGGGAGAAAAAGGCCTATTCTGAGAAGCATTTGTGCAGGAAACTTGAGGCTTTCCTGGAGTTATAATTACCTTCTATGAGCTCAGCCATTGTTTTCCTCTTTAAAATTAAAGTTGTTCCTTCTGTTTTATTTTCAACTGCATTAGGGATCTGGAGGTTTGAATATAATATTGAGTTCCAGAGACATTATTACAATTACACAAGAATAAATAAAAGACTGCCTAAATTACATGCAAAATAAGCCATCTCTTGCCATTTTTGGTTTGCCATAATGAGAAAATTCCTGTTACAAAAGTACTGCAAGACTAACACACATTTCGGCATCATCTAAAGGAAGAAGTAGCCACATGGAAAGTGATGTGCATGACAAATGCTTCCTGCATTTGCATTCACACATAGTTTAGAGTCTTAAGAATGGGAAGGATTTTATAATGAATACATGGAGGAGGGGAATCAAAAATAACAAGACAATAGCCCCGAATTGAGAAGGTATAGGCAAGAGTGGAGACCCAGCGTTATTTCCAGGGAAGCCTGTAAAACTGGGCGTGCCCTCATCCTGGGTTAGTGATAGAATTTGAAAAGCCTAATAGCCCTAATAGCCTCATTGGTTTGTTAGAAACTTGCAAGTTGCTATCCTGAGAAAATAGACAAACAAACAGCTGTTCCTTTTCTTTGTAGCTTGGTATTAGTGGCTAAATTGGGTTCCTCACCATTGTGACCAAACAGGCATCCCATTCTAGGTCGGAGCCTTGACGAGTCACCAAATGTCCTGAGCCTCAGGCTTCTCACCCCAACCATGCTGTGAGACAATGTGTATTAAGACACATCATAAACTGGAAAGTACTATGCAAATGATAGTGATAACTTTTTTCTAGCAATTTTGCAGATGTGATAACAGAATTTTATAGACAAATGGATCTGCCAATATGATGCATTTTTGCCCACTCTAAGGTAGGTCACAATGATAAGGAGGGATTCTTTATCCCCACCTCACCATTAGAAAATGCCCCTGAATTGCATTTGATCCTTGGTACGGTAATTCCACTTGCTCTTGGAGTCCAGGAAATGGCCACTTCATGTACCCCATAACTCTCATGGGATAGACTTTCTTTGAGGTTTAATTGTGGATGACAAGTGCAGAGGCCCATGGAACACTGTGGTAAGAAATCTCCCCACAAGGAGAGTTAAGAAATGAATAGGTAGTTCAGGCCTAAATTTTTCCCCCATAGGCTGTGACCCCAAATCTTTCATCACTGGGGCTTGGTTAGTGATGGTGATGGACAGTATGTAATGTGGACCAAATGCTTTTCACACACTCCTGGAGACCTGTGGGGCTGAGCCTAGTGTTTCACATGACAGTGACTTTCCTGCTCAGGTTCTCTTGCTCAAGCTCAGGTGTGACATCACCTCCACTCTACTTAATCAGTACTTCAAATACCTCTCAGTGACAAAACCTGGGAGCATCCAACAAATATGTAGTCCAGCGATGTACCAGCCAGACATAGGAACACAGCAGCTAGTGACTCCAGAGCTCTGGCCATACTTCTTTGATACACTTTTGTTTTCCTTTTCCTTCTTCTGCCAAGAATGACTATTGTATCATCCATTTCTATGAGAGAGGGCACTCTTCTCCTACCTTCCTTCACTACCAAACACGATATCTAGGTGTTCCCATCTTTTGCAGATGATTTCACAGGCTTATCTCATCCTACGCTGGCTAATGTTTCTTTGTGGCCTTGGTCCCAAATTTCTCTGCCTTTCTTCAACACTCACTAGTCTAGCTGAACAGTGGGCTCACTCCCTTGTCAGTGGCCAAGAAATCCCTAAAATCCTTCACATGTTCTTACTTTTCTAAGTTTTGCCAACAGCCTTGCATCTCCATGCCCTTTGGCATGTGTTCATTTAATGAATTGGCCTCAGAGCCTGCATTATTCAAGTTATTCACTCTTTATGTTGCTCTTATGCTTTTCCCTTCTACTTTCTTTTTTGGTGTAGTTGAAGTAATGCATGTAAAACGTACACATGATACAACTCCAACTCCATTCCATTATTTGGGATCAGCCCATGTGCTTGACACATTGATTTCATCATTCCAGCTGCAACACCATATTCCACCTGTTTCCATTCTGCCCTGGAGAGGAACTGGATACAGCCAGGGCAACATTCTGGCTCCCCTGGCCATGTTTCTGGGGACCAGACTCTTTGGCCTTCAAGGTTTGGCTGATGTTCATCAGATTCTAAGATCTGGGGACCTGTTGCAAATGCACCAAAGCCTATGTGCTTGGTCTCCTGCTCTGGCCTTTCATTGTTTGCATGAATTCAATTATTCTGGGGCATGTGTGTCTTGGAACATTACCTAGAAATCAGAAGGCACAGAAATCAAGCCCATATGTGCATGTAGCTAAAACTCCAAGCTCCTTTACAAAGGATTCTCAGGCTGTTTTTTAAAGAAACCCTGATGGTTTTTCAACCTCTTTTTCTAAGTTTAGTAAGCAAACATGGCAGAAAGCTGGGAGGCCCCTGGGCTCTTCATAAGAATGATCACCAGGTGTCTATGGACATCTCAGAAAGAAAACCTACATGGATGGGTATGTATTAATTTGCATGAAGATGCTTTATAACTTCCATCATATTCTCAAAGGAGTCAGTCCCCCCAGTTATACACCACTGATCTTTTTTTTTTTAAAGATTTTATTTATTTATTTGACGAGAGATAGAACCAGAGATTACAAACTAGGGGAATGGCAGAGGGAGAAGGATAAATAGGCTCCCTGTTGAGCAGGGACATGGGGCTCAATCCAAGAATCCTGAGATTGTGACCTGAGCTGAAGGCAGGCGCTTAACCAACTGAGCCACCCAGGTGCCCCTACACTACTGTTCTGAAGATGTGCACTCATCCAGTCATGGGATTGCCCCTACATCTGATAACTACCCCTGACCTCTGAGCCAAAAATAAAAGTAAGACTACTGATTCATTTTAAAATAAAAATTATTGTTTAAGACAACATGCCTTATTTCTAATTTGAACTTAATATGTATGATATATAAACATGATTTTATATTTCATATCTCTATATAATTCCATATTTATGTATATATAAAGATATAAAAATCTTAAATATAAAAAGGTACATATATGGTTTTTCATATTGTATGCCTTTTTATATTGTACATCAGCTACAAATCCTATATATATATATATAAAATAGAGCTGAAGTTTAGTCACCCAATACCCTCACTGCCTGTTTGAATTTTGTTTTCATTTCTGGAACGTATTCATAAGGTTGTGACTCCAATGCTTTCTGCTGTGCCACCTTCTGTTTATCAAGCATCTCCCTACACCTTTGTAAGTGTGTTTACTGTCACTTTTGGGAAAAGTGCTGTAGGTTTGCACTGAACCTGCTGTTTGTGCTTCTGCTCAAGAGACTGTTTGTTTTCTCATATAACCTACATACTTTTTTGTTGTTGTTTTTGAAAAGAAGAAAGCAGTTTCTTGTGACTTGAGTGGAGAAAAAAGTTAAAAAGATATTTCCCCAGATTCGATCTTGAACAGGTGTCTCTGCCATTGAGAATTGTCACTTCCTTCCAATGTTTACATGTAACGAAGAGCATATCTTCTAAAGGGGAAATAGCAGAGCAAATTGGAGTCAAGTAATAATCACATGTTGTTGTTCAACCAATCTCCCTTTTTAAAAAAAAAAAAAGTTTTTTTTTTAAACAATGACCTTTGGGCTTTCCTTCATGGCATGGGGGTATATGGTATGTGCTGTGCAACCACTCCCTGTGAATATTCCCTGTGAATAAGTAGTGCTGTGTCTGGGAAAATGCTTGAGATCTGAAACCAGGGAAATACAGATTTGGTGCCCAGTTAACAAGGTGGCTTAATGATTCTGAGTCTTAATTTCTCCATGTCCAGCAGTGATGATAATAATGCTTATTTTGTAGGGTTGGTAAGAAAATAATGATCGAATGGTGTTGGTACGTGGTGGTTGTGATGGTGGGTTATTTCTTTGAATTTCAGAGGCAGGTGTTCAATGAATATGCAGTTATTACATGCCAACTGCATTGAAGAGGTATGGGTCCCACTGCAACTCACGACCAAAGGAAGTCCCACTGAGTTGGAGAAGACACCACTCTTGATTTGACTTCTAAGTAATCACGTTTTGCCTCCTTTGTTTGTGGTATCCATTTGATCTCTCTACTGTGTTCACCAGAATGATGAGCTGCAGTGGAAACAGACCTGAGAAATGCATCGAAAATATTCACCAAAGAGGCCAATTTTTCAGGCAAATGGATAATGGAACTTCTGATTGTCTCAAATGATTTATCCCAGTGACTATTCACCTGGGGTGGTACACTATATTTTTCTGGTCAAGTTGGAGATTTTCACAAAGATGTAAGACCTGTGGTTTGTATGAGTACTTAGAGAAAAATTTAGCAACGGAACTGGCAGATGACGGTAGCATCACTGAATTTATTAAATTGTGCACAGTTTTAATCGTGCAGGCTCTTCAGAGGCATCTTTATAAACTGGAGAATTAATTAACTTTTTATGATTTTTTTAATCCTTTCTTTATTTTGTCTATAAATGGGACAGAGAGGCAAATTTTCTCTGGCCTGCAGCTAAATGTTCCCAAGTGGAGAGTACCCAAGGAAATTCTGCTATGACTCAGAGGTGGTCTAGTACAGTGGTCTGGTTTTTTTGTGTGTGTTTTCTTAATTTTTGGAAATTTTTTTTTCTTTGCAATAATTTTAGATTTACAGAAAAGCTGCAGAGTTGATATAGACAATTCCCATATACCTTTTGCTCAGCTTTTTCTGATGTTGATATCATGTATGACCATGTTATATTTGTGAAAATGAAGGAGTTCATATTGGCACAGCACTTTACAGATTTTATTTCACCAATTTTCCTACATACTGCCGTATTTTTGTTATGAGATCCAACCCGGGACATCACAGTGCACTTAGCCATTAAGAAACCAGGATTTCTCCATCTTTCCTGTGTCCCCATGACCTTGACAGTTTTGAAGAGTGCCTGTCAGGTATTTTGCAGAATGTCCCTCAGGTTGGATTTGTTTGATGTTTTTTCACCATAGACTGAGGTTAAGAGTTTTTGGGAAAAATGCACAGTTGTAGTGCCCTTCTCACTGCAATGTTTCAAATAACCCAAGTTATCAATGTGACTTATTACCACTGATGTTAACTTTGATCCCTTGCTCTCCCCTCCTGTCAAGTCAGTGTGTTCTTCTTTCTATAAGGTACTTTTTAAGTACAACCTGAATTCAAGGGGAAAGGGATGAAGTCCAACCTCTTAGGGGAGGGAGAATCTACATACATTATTTATAATTCTTCTGTAAGAAAGATTTATCCCTTTTCCTCCATATGTTTGTTTATTCAATCAATTATTTACACAGTTGATCCTTGAACAGCACAGGGGTTGGGGGGCTGACCCCCTGCGCAGTTGAAAAATCCAAGTATAACTTTTGACTCCCCCCTCCTCCTTATTTAACTAATAGCCTACTGTTGACTGGAAGGCTTACCAATAACATAAATAGCCAATTAAGACATACTTTGTATGTTATAAGTGCTAAATACTATATTCTTAAAGTAAGCTAGAGAAAAAAACATAATTTAAGAAAAATCATAAGGAAAAGAAAATACAGTACTGTATTTATCAAAAAAATCTGCATATAAGTGGACCCACACAGTTCAAACGCATGTTGTTCAAGGGTCAACTGTCTACCAGTATGGTTTCAGGGATTTTTGTTTTAGTCTGTGGGTTACAACCCAACTTTATTGTTATTGATTTAGTTGCTCAAATTGCTCCAGCTTTGGCCACTCAGAGCTTTTTAGGTTGGCTTGTATGTTTTTGACAAACATGTTTGTCTTCCTCTCTCCCTCTTCCCTTCTTTCCTTTCCTCCCTTCTCTCTCTCTCTTTTTTTTTTTTTTTTTTTTTTGTGAGGGGAGAGGCACTTCCTTATTTTCTGAAACTCTAAGATGTTTCTGGCTCATCTTGTATTTTCCTTTCTCCAACCCTAGAAACAGCTATTTCTCCAAAGAAGTACAGTGTTAGTGATTTGTTTTGTTTTGTTTTTAAGCACAGACTTGTGTTTAACTTGTGTTTAACTCTGAACTTGGCCAGAAAGCCTTGAGTTCAGTCCTTGTCCTGCCACAAGCTAGCTGACCAGTTGGGGCAAGTTCCTTAAAACTCCCCAATCTTCATTTCAGTGGATAATAATACTGCCTAAATCATAGGGTTGTGATGTGGACTGATCCATGTGAAGGATCAAACACAATGTCTTGACCGTAAATTCTCAATGCCTCACTTCCTTTACTGGCATAGGCAGCCAGAGGGATAGCAACAAGAGGTAAAAGTAGTTCTGGAAATCCCTGAAGGGCAGTGCTGCCAGAATTGTTGTAGGAAAGGAAGAATACGTATCTGGAATATGTATCTATTACTGTGAAAAAAAGTGTTACTCTCTCCACCATATAAAGGCCCTTATATACTCAGTCTACTGCCTGATCGGTCCCTCAAAGGAATGGTCCCATGTCAGGGACTCAATGTTGGCTTCTCCTATTGAGAGGTGGGCTCTCTGGCTGAATGAGGCTGAGTCAGGGAACTCCAGGCTTTTGAGCCATGTGTTTTTTCTATCTCTGTCATCAGGGCCACTCTGTTCTTGGCCCTCGAAGCAAACACTAACATAGAGTGAGAGCGACTGGCTGACATTTACAGGATAGATAATCTAGTCTATGTAATTGTTGATACTTACTCCAGTGTGTTATATTCCCTGGGGAATTTATGTGGAATATGATTATCTCACATGCTGCTACCAGTTGACTCACAGGTACCCCAAGGAAATGGTACCATGTGGGTGGCCTTACTCCCAAGCCCTATGGGTTTGCACAGTGATTCTTCCTATCTGGGGATCCCCTTCCTAAGGAATCTCTGTCTGACCTAGATAATCTGAGTATCATTGAATTTGCTGCATCATAAAAACTGAGTGGAGATAAACCTCCAGGACCTCAGAGCTTATGAGGAAGGGAAGATGGTAGAATCTGAAGGGGAAAATGGAAGATATTGAGCATGGAAGCTTCCCCTGACCACCTTACCTAAAGAAGATCTCTGACCCCTCACAGTGTCTCTCAGTTATTCACCTAGTTTATTTCCATCATAACACTTACAATCATCGTAATTTATCTTATTTAAATACTTGTTAATATGTTTCCTTTACTAGCGTATAAACTCTATGAGGGCAAGTTATCTGCATAGCTCATTCATTTTTATTATTCTTCAGACGTAGAAGAATGCATGGCACACAATAGTACACAATAAATATTAGTTGAATCTGTGATTCATTGTAAGGTACCTGCTAGCTCTAGTATTCTATCATTCATTTGTGTCAATAAGCACTCAATAACTATTAAGTATTCCTATGATGGCATATTTTATTTCAACTCATCACGTAGTCTGCATAGCTCAGTGGTTCTAGAAGGCTATTATTTTCTGCCAGTCTAGAGAATCTCTTTAATGAGATAGCCAGCTGTGCAGTAGAATAACTATAAACCTCAGAATCGGGCGACACATCTAAGTAACTGTGACCCAGTATGAGGCCATAAAGCATTTTTCAAATGTTTGCCATATATGCGCATATGCACATACACGGACACACATATAAGCAAAAAAAGCATAGCATTTGCTTTCACAGAATTCCAGGAAGGCACATGCAAGCTGCTTTTTTCTTTAGTGAGAATGAGCCTTTGTAACAGGGGAAAGGACCTGGTCTTCATCCAATGCAGCATTGGGGAATTCCTCAGCCTAAGATCAAGAACAGGGACACATTGTTCCATTGGACCCTGTGTCTGGGTTATCTTAACTCCTCAGTTCCCATATCCACTTGACCCCAACTGGTGTCACAGGGACAGCAGCCAATCTCCATCTTCTGGGAAGACTGGGGTCCAGTTAATAGTGGATATCCCCAACCATCCATGCTGATTAGCAATGGAAGCCATTGTTTTTAAAACTGAGGTGGCCAAAGGGTCACTGGCCAGGAGCCATGTTGAGGAGGCAGTCTTCAGTTTATATTTTAACCATAAAAATGACTCAAACAAAAAAAATTAAAAGATTTTTACAGACAGTGACCATACCTCCAGTTTTGTTTTCTCCTTGCCAAATGGCTTCAGAATCTGAGTTCCTTGTCTTGGCTCCATCATGAGGGCCAAATGGCAGATATGGGGATGGGATGGAGAAGGGATTCTCCTGACAATACATTTATTACCTTTCAAATCCACCTTATCCTGGGAACACTGCTTTGTAGAGAGGTGTGACCCACCTATGCCCTTCCTGGAACCCTCCCAAAGGGTGTGGGACTCCACAAAATCATCCTCTATTGGCAATTTGGTGTAGTTCTTCTGATGGGCTGAAGCTCCTTCACCCCTGAGGGCTGAAAGCACATTGAGAGGGAAAAATCCCTCATTCCTTTCTTAAGTCTATCCTTCCATCTCCATAAGACTCATACAAGGGCCCATGTAAAGTTCTTTGCTGAGCAAGGGAGGACATTTTCAGGAAGGAAACACAATAAAGTTCCAGCTAAATTAGAACTTTACCTCACACAAAGGAAGATGTAGGCAAAGGTAGTGTATCCTGGCAGTAGTGTATTTGCAAGAAGCTAATGAAGATTTAGTTCCTGGGTCCCTCATCTCATGGGCCCCCACAAGGCCCTGGGAGGAGGCCTAGAAATGTGTTCAATTGCTTATAGGTTTCATACAAATGGCAGAGATAGGATATTTTAATTATATGCAATAATGAACCACCTGCTATTGCCATTCCACTTTATTCTCTGTCACACATTCCCTCAGATTCAGGGCCATTAGAGTGTCCATAGACAGTTGTGTTTCAGTGTAAAATATTTATGTGGTTGCTCTCACTATGCACTGCTGTATAGTTACTAGTAGCTGTTCTGTATTGGAATGGCTTCTAGGAATAGCCAGT
Source organism: Nyctereutes procyonoides (assembly GCF_905146905.1). Taxonomy (NCBI): domain Eukaryota; kingdom Metazoa; phylum Chordata; class Mammalia; order Carnivora; family Canidae; genus Nyctereutes; species Nyctereutes procyonoides. The sequence continues at coordinate 43,751,589 of NW_026575047.1, read as the reverse complement.
GTGCCCCAGATGCTGACTTATTTATCACTGTCCCCCAAAGGAGTATGTTTCAAAATTATGAGAAAGTCTCATATTTGTCCAGAGCCACAAGTATGGAGGTGGGGGGCGGGGTTAACACAAAATGCACAGAGTTAGATACTAGCCTGGAAAATTCCTTCCAATGTAACAGCTCATAGAGAAAAGAAAGAAAATAGATACTGGTATTTTAGGAATTGACAACAACTTGAAAATCAGCGCATGACATTACTGAAAGTAATTTTGAAGCTAAATGAAATTTCCTAAACATTCGATAGTAAAAAATAACTTTTACCCTAACATGCTAAAAGAAAGGCTGAATTACCTTCCTTCTTCTCTCTGAAGGAAATATTTCATAATCATCCCAGGTATGTAGCCAAAAGCAATGGGTAAACGCAACTCAAGAGTGTCAAACAATCAAAATACTGTGTTATTTAGTGCACATGGGTGGTAAAGCTTTTAAAATTTGTAATTTGTTGTAATTTCTTTCCATGTTCTCAACAAATGATCACCTTTGAAACCATAATTTTTGTGTCATCACTTTTTTTTTTCTAGCAATATTACTCTCAAATTGTGTGTGTGAAGCACTCTGAAATCTTGAGCTGCCCCTGAAAGTGGACCTGATCTTTCCTTCTGCTTTCAGGACGGCTGTGTATAACCTGCTATGGCCTTGCCATCTGCCAAGCCCATTACTGGCTTTGGGAAAGCCCACCCCTTCCACAAAAAAGATCTCATCTTCCACCTTCATAGATTATTCTGGTCTCAGCCTCCAGGTTCTGAGACACTCCCTGGGCTCCAGCCGGGTGGCTGATACTACTTCACAGGCACTGGGAATGAATAGTTTCAGTTGTATAGGCAAGAGTAGGACTAGATCCTTCTATCCAAGTGTCCTTTTCGGTTAAGCTCCGTGAGTCCCTTGGTCCAGGCTATGAAACTTATCATCCAAGCACGAATATTTATTTTTTCTTGAGACTGATCATATAAAAATCACAGCAAGGGAAAATTATTTCTCCTTTAAAAGGGCTATGATTCTGCCTTGAGAGGTAGTCAACTCTATTATTTACCTTAGAAGCACTAGGTTTCTTTCTACTTAGTTTGAGATAGAGGTGGGAAAGGTTGCTGACATCTCAAGATTGTTTCACTGAGTGAGATTGTACCTGGCTTAACAGAAAAGTGGCTGATGAGGTCATGACCTAATACTGCTGATGGAGATCACTGTTATTTTGTCATCAATGGAATTAAATAAACCACATTGAATGCAATGTGTTGAATCAAATCCCTTCAATTAATCTATTCCATAAATATTAACTGAGTAACTGCGCACCTATTATATGCAAGAGAAAGCAGAAAGTCAGCACTTTTTACATTTGGGTAAAATAGTAACTCTAAAGTCACTAAGAAGGAGAAATAAAAAGGATATCGAAATCAGTGCAAATAATGTTAATTCAGTGTTAGCTAGCTCTTTGTGTTACCATGCTTTAGGCACTGGAAAAACACCTCACATATATTATTTCATTAAGTCTTTGCAATAAACATATGAGGTAGGTATTATTGTCATTCTATATTAAAATGATATACCAAGGTTTGTAGAAGTTCTGCAAAGTCACAGAGCTGTAATTCAAGCCCAGATATGACTGCAGATGCTATTCATGTGACCACCAGATCATATCTACACCTGATACCACGTGTTCCTTCGTACCAGTGGGTATGGCCATCCAGTATTCTGTTATCAAAGGAAGGAACAATGAGAGGTGGTTCAGTCTGACATCAGCCCTAAAGGTAAAGATTGTATCCCCTCTTTTGATTATGATAAAAGGCACCAAAAAGAAGTAAAATCTGGATTTTAAAAAGATTTTATTTATTTATTCAGAGAGAGACACAGAGAGAGGCAGAGACATAGAGGGAGAAGCAGGCTCCCCACGGGGAGCCTGATATGGGACTCAGTCCCAGACCCCAGGATCACAACCTGAGCCAAAGGCAGACGCTCAATCACTGAGCCACCCAGAGCCACCCAGGTACCTCTAAAAAGCTTTTGAAGGCATCATTGAGTAACCAAGGCATCTGGGTTTTGAGGGGCTGAGACACTAAAAGAACAAATTAAAGTGAGCACTACATTCAACACCACTTTCCCCATCGGAGTGTAAGATGCTAGAGGTATGGAGTACAGAGATTGAAGGCTTGCAGAAGGGGAAAACATGACATCAGAATTTAGGGCTGGTAAGGGAGTCAGGATCTGAAAAGTCAGTAAACCAGAGAAGAGGTCACTGTGGAGAAATGCACTCACTTCCTGTATGCGTAAAAAGTAGAAAGATAAGGTAACTTTCCAACCTGTTTCCAATCTGTTTATAAGGTTAGTATACCTTTAATGAGCATATCGAACAAAGACATCAGAAGAAAAACCTATTTCCCATCTCTCTCAGGAACTCAGGTACGAAAGTCCTAAACAAAATTTTAGCAACTAGAATCTAGTGATGTATAAAAAGGACAATACATCACAGGTTAGTTGGGATTATTTCAGGAATGCAAGGTTAGTTTCACATGGAAAACAAATGACACGATTCCCCCCCAAAAATGATAAAATAGGGCAATGTGATTATTTCAATAAGTGCATGAAATATGCAGTATGATTCACATTCATTCATGATACAAACTCTAAGCAAAATAGAAGTAGAGGAAATCTTCCTTAATGTGGTAAGGGTTATCTAAAAACCCCATACAGAAAATCTCATAGTTAATGATGCAATATTGAAAATGTTCTTCCTTTGGTCAAGAATTAGACTTTGGCCTCTACTTTCACCATTTCCATTCAACATCTTGCTGAAGGTATTAGCCAGTGCAATGAGGCAAGGAAAATAAGTGGCATAAGGATTGGAAAGAGAGAAATAACTTGATTCTTGTTTACAGAAGATATGATATATGTAGATGATGTATACAGATAACCGCCCCCCAAATAAACAAGTAATGTATTAGGATTAATAAGTAATACTAGCAAACTTGCTGTCTGTGAGAAATAAGCTTTATGTTTCAACTCAGCAGTCTTCGTAAAGCTCTTTCCCATGAATAGCTCTGGTTCTTCATTCATATTTCCCATTTCGATTATTCTTGTCCTGAAACATTTACTCCACACTTAGCCCTGTTTAAAAAAAAAAAAAAAAGGTCCCTGCAAACTCCTCTGCTCTGATTTGCAGACTGTAAGCCCTTCTATGACCGACCTATTTTTATTTGATTCCTTAGAGCCCTGATTATGACCAGCCACTGGAAATCTCAAACCTTTCTCTCTTAATTGCCTCCTAGTCCTTTAGCAAGATGTTAGATGAGACAGGTGTTAATACTCATCCCTGAGGTACCCCATACTTTCACCATCTTAGTACACAAAAGGATGTTAGGAATCACAGCAAACTGATAAAACTGGGCTCAGTGCAAAGTCTAATGTGGGATCTGAAACCTTGGTTGCTTGCTCTTGGTCTGCCCAAAATTGCTCCCTTTCTTCTTTCAGTGAAGAAGGGAGTTTGGAGAAACAAAGGCTTTCAAGGTTCTCGAGTAGAAGTGTGGAGTCAAGAAGGGAGAGGCCACAGGTGCAAAGAGTGGCCGGAAGTCTTAGAGCCGTGAGGCTCCCTCCTTCTTTAGCCCACATGGCAGCTCTGTCCCACCACCACCAACCCCCTGCCCCAGAAATCAGAAGACAGGTTGAAAAAATAATGGAAGATCAGAGGAAGGAAATGGAAGTCCCCATCTGCTCACTTTCTCTACCTCCAGAAAGGCGCAAATAGCTGCATTTAGTAGCAGACTGGCTGGCATAGATACCACCAGAAGAGCCTGTAAGTCATTCTGAGGACATTTTGTCTTGGACACAGCTATGCTCAGGCCTCCAGAGTCCTTTGGCTGCTCTGGCTCAATTTTCCCACTGGTGATAAGATGGCCACTAGTGTGGATAAACAAAAACCATCTAGGGGAGGCAGTAAAGGGAAACCCAGGGAGTGGGAGACATTCACCAGACCATCTTGTGGGTGGAGGGAGGTGGAGGGCACATTGGCCACCTTTGGGGAGTTCCAAGAACTGACGAGGCAGAAAGGGAAGGAGAGGAGCAGATGAGGAAGGAGGATGGGGTTGGGTGAAGGAGAGGGTTTGGAAATGTGGTGATGGGATGAACAGCTCTTCTGCTGGTGGCAGCATGCCAGGGGGACAAATCAACAGTAAGGAGGGATGGACAGTCAGAAGTCTGCCTGTCAGGAGCAGACAGCCGCCCAGAGGAGGAGGCCTTCTGCAGTACCAGTTCCAGGCTTCCTTACCTCTTCTCTGCCTCCTCTGGCTGGGTGTGAAACGAAGGCTCGTACAGGAAGGACAATTTTGAGCATCTCAGCACAAGGATATATAATACACTGTTATGTCTTTTCCTATCATCTCATTTTGGGCATGCATGCATTTAGGAAAAGGTGGACTGCCCAGAATAATAGACATCCCCAGATATGCTACCACGGGTGATCCTAAGTGAGACATTGCAAACACGGTGCTTGGCATTCTTGGGGTTGCCTTGAAAACCAAGTCAGTGAGCCAGCAACACAGAGAAGTGACAAAATAAATCCTGCCAACCTCTGGCAGTTCATATCTTCAATGTATTTTCATTCTTTAAAAAAAAAAAGGCGGATTTATCTCTTACCCCCAAATTTTCAACGAGGCTTAAAGCCTTTTTCAAGACTTTGAAAAAGATGAACATTTTCCCCGTGGACAAAAAGTTTCTTCTTAGCTTTCAGTTTATTAGAAAGGGTCTGAAGGAGCAATGAGGCTAGTCAAGATGTATCTGTGCCGACTAATAATCTAAACCCAGTGAACAGATTTCATTTGATTTGGTTTTTATGAACTGTTCCAGAAGAGGGCAGGAGATCTGATATCTTGTCTTTTTGTGAGATGATTTAATTTATACATATGTCAGCAAGCTCAATATCCAATCAGGTTTGTGTAAGATCTTGATTAGATTTGTCATTCTGGTTATTATCAAATTTTAGCAAAATGCCTAATAGCCAAAGAGAGAGAAAGAATTGGTGTTTAGTGGGCCCTTAACCTAGGAGATTTAGACTCTGTACCCACAAATGTGTTTTTCTGTCATCTTTGGCATAATCCCTTCATGTCTTGGCCCCTTTTCCTGCAAAAGTGGCCTCAATACTTCTTTTTGTGAATTCCTTGTGGACAAAGAACAAGTCCAACATTGCAAACTCCCTGGAAGCAAATATTGTATGATCTATCCATTATTTTCTGTAAAATAATGACTTCTCTATAAGAATTCATATGCACACCATGGCTAGGCTATCACAGAACATTATTTATGACCCTCTTGCTCTGAAACCAATATTACCTTTTCCTGTTTGGATATGTGGCTGCCTTCAAAATATCTTTTCTTATTAAAAAAAATCACTTGCAAATGGCAGAGACTGGCAACCCACATCATTTGAAGTGGGTCAAGACTAGCTGTGGGACCTTGGAAAGGCTTCTGTTGCTCCTTTCCAATAGATAACTACAGTTCTCATTCTTTCTTATAATGTCAAACAGACACCTAGATAAAATCCCTGTAAATATCTGTCAGTCTCATTTAAATTTTCAAGAAGGGTGCTACATGGAGTGAGGCAATCTTGTTCAATTATTAAGCTGGAATTTGGAGGTAAGTGTTGGCTTTGTCACATATCCTTGGTCATTAGAACATGTCTTCTAGGGTTAACGCCAGCCAAAATGTGTCTTTTTCAGATAGCTAAAAACAGGGTCTTCAGACCCAGTGGAAAGTGGTTCTCTTGTCCTTTCAATTGCCTGGGACCCTTTAGAGACAGAGCTATTAAATGTAGCCAGAGCCTAAAGCATTTCTTTTGAATATCCTTCATGGTGGTAAATCTTTGTTTGGCTTTTTTGGGAAGCAGCCTGAAGCCATTTAGAACAAATCTGATATGAAATAAGGAGGGCAGTTATGCTGGTGGTGAGTACCTTATTCTGGTCAGAAATAAAGCAAATAAATCAAATCATGAGAGCAGCTTCTTCTCGCCACACTTTCTGTCTTCTCCTCGTGGACCTGAGTGATGTGTTCAACAAATGTTTGGGGCAGGTGAGACAAGCAGGCATCTATCCAGCAGGTGCACTGTGAAGCGTATCATGAAACTGAAGCCCACTGGAGAGAGAGATGACTTACTACGTGGAAAGGAGATTGATTTTAAAGTCAGGCTCACCTGGGTTTAAATCTGGAAAATCAATTGTGTGGCTCTAGAGAAATAACTTGAACCCTTTGCATTTCTGTTTCTCTACCTGGATAATTGGAGGTTTTAACACACATCTCGATAGGTACTGTGAACGTTGAGTGCTCATATGTTTGAGGGACTGATAAAGGGTCTATCACAGAGCAGGTTTTCACTCACCAGTCGTGGTCATCACTTCACCTCTGAGTCCTCATTTGTCAGCTCTGTCCTAAGAACAATTCCTAAGGTTTGTCAGTTCATCCTCAATATGTTGCACTTATATATACTTCACACCCTGTGCAATAGCTTTCTGTATATTTTTCAGTCTCCCCTAGTAGGTAGTGACCTCCCTGAGAGCAATAACTTGCTCTTATTTTTATCTCCTGTACTTGAGTACCTACATCACAGGGGATGATTGAAGTTTGGGTAAATGACTAAACAGATAAATGAAGAACGAAACATCTCCATTAGGATAAAGACCTGGGCACCTGGATGGCTCAGTCGGTTAAGTGTCTGCCTTTGGCTCAGGTCGTGATCCCAGGGTCCTGGGATCAGGTCCTGTGTCAGACTTCCTGCTCAGTGGTGGGTCTGGTTTTCCCTCTCCCTCTGCCCCTCTCTACTGCTCATTCTCTCTCTCTCTCTCTCTCTCTCAAAAAATAAGTAAAATATCTAAAAGGAAAAAAATAGGCTAAATACCAAAGCTGTAACAGCCAAGAAAATAACAGCCAACAATATAGTGGCTTAAAGAACCTGGCTTATTTTTCTCTTTTTTATCTTTCCCCAGGTGAATCGTCCACATCATTGGGTAGCTCTGTTCCAGGTCTGGTCTTGCAAGGAACAGTTTCTCCCATGAATTGCTCTCCCTTCTCCTAGGGCACATCACTGGTCTACTCAGTGAATTTCAAATCCCCTTTATGGCAAGCCCAGGAGTAGGAGAATGGTCACACAGCGGAGGTGTACTCACTGATGTGAGCCCCGAGCTTTGAAAGGGCACACATGATTTTTGCTTGTACCTAAAGGAGAGAACTTAATTGTGAGACACAGCTCACTGTAAGGGAAGTCGGGACATGGAGTCCAGCCTTGTGCTCAGAGTGGCTGGCTCATGCCCTGATATGCATCACAGGAAATCTCATCTTCCACACTTCCTTACCTCCTGGCTTTGGGTGAAGTTGGTATGGGTGGAAGATGGGAGCTCAGGAGCCGGAAAGAAGACTGGTCAGTACCCATACCGCCCCCATCTGTTTTCCCTGTGTTTCCTCATCACTTCACCTCCTGCCAGACAGTCCCACCTTCTGTGGTCCTGGATCTCCCAAGACTTGGCCACTGCACTTCTGGCTTTTGCCTCCTTCCTTCATCCCTTTAACCCCAGAGGTAAGGGTGGCTTTCTGACACTGCTAATTTCTCTGTTATCTCATCTTCCTCTGTTGCTTTCTCAGCTTTTCTATCTCTTGTGAAACAAATTCCATGTTAAATTCCCTCTCCATGAAAGACCTAGTGGGGTTTGTGTTTTCCTGATTGGACCCTGATTGAAACACATGAGAAGAAGCAGGGAATGGATTTTTATGTATAACGATCTGTCTCTGACACAGCCCACCCTCTGGCCGCCAAATATCCATGTGTACTCTTCTTCCCACCCATCGAACAGAATCACTTTTCCCCAAGGGAGACAATCTGAGGTCCCAGCCAGTTTCCAAATTATGCTTAAAGTTAAGAATCGCAGGCCTGGGGCAGCCTTGGGTGGCTCAGCGGTTTGGCGCAGCAGTTTAGCTCCGCCTGCAGCCCAGGGCGAGATCCTGGAGACCCCCGATGAGTCCCACATCAGGCGCCCTGCATGGAGCCTGCTTCTCCCTCTGCCTGTGTCTCTGTCTCTGTCTCTCTCTGTGTGTCTCTCATAAATAAATAAAATCTTAAAAAAAAAAAAAAAGAATCTCAGGCCTGAATTTGGCTCTCTCTGGTTCAGTAACCTTTAAGCAAAAAATATAATTTACTGGCACCCCCACCCCTCAATACACAATAAACAAGCAGGACCAGGGCAACTGCAATAAAGACTCTCAAAGAGAAAAGGAAAACATATGGCAGTCCAGGATGTTGTGAGGACTAAGGAGTGGGTTTGGAAGCCAACACCTTCAATTCTAGCCTCCTCTGTCTGCCATGGATGCCTTTGTTTGACTTTGACTGGAATGACTTACTTAATAGATCTTTGGAAGTGAGAGGTTTGAACACTTGTCCTCTCCCTAGCTATCTGGGGCACAAATAGGGTGGCCATTTAATCAATCATCCAAACAGAATCACCCTTGACTGGGTAAAGAGGGACTATCTCAAGGACTGACTGGCTCAAGGAAACCAGGTAGAGAAGCAGCTGCCTTTCCAACACAGTGAAGACCTTTAATCCCTGGGCCCTCCATTCTTTTCCATCTCTGCTTGCACATTGGCTAATCCTTAATGAAGCTCAATTTTCTTGAACCACCTTGCAAGGAGCAGCCAACACAAATAATCCTTTAGTTTTTTATAATCCATTGAGTTACTGGCTTGGTAGGTCTGTGTAGTCTCACTTCTAAGTTACAGAAGGTAACAGCTTTATTACATTCCCCATCCCCCCGCCCCCGGGCATTAAAAAAAGTCAACTTTGCAACCCACAAATCCATCAGTTAGCCTTTGGTGCAAGAAACAAAAATCACCTCTGGTATTTTAAGCAGAGAGAAACTCTGTTCAGGGAAGTAAGTGCTTATGAAATTACTAGAATAGCTGTAAGAGCAGGGAGCTAAGGAGCTGTTACTTGGCTTTAAAATCCTGCCGCAGCAGCTGTGACCCGAGGCTCCCTGTTGCTACGCCAATGTTACAGCAGCCTGAGTCCACGAAGTTGGTGATCAGAGGATGGAATGTGGAGTTGGCTGCTGCAAAACCTATGTCTACTGGAGCCCAATTGTCAGCCACCCCTATTACAGAGGAATTAATGTCTCCCTTCCTTCCACTTTCCAAATCTCCTGCCAGAACATCTTAGAGGCAGAACCTAAGTATCATCCTGAACCCTCAAGGCAAAGGAGTCTGGAAAATAAACATAGGGTGTGTTGGTGAGCGTCTGTCAGGGAACAAACACCAAGATGGGATCAGAGAAGATTAGATGTGCAAGATATTTATTAGAGTTACTGCCTCTGAACAATAAAGAGGGTAAAGGCAGAGAGAGTCTTTAGACTCCAATGCCCACTTGGCACCTATACAAGGAGAGGGGAAAAGAAGGATTGAATAGAACAGACCTCACACTACACTTCTAAGAAAGTCTTGACTAAGCTAATGGTTGCCCATTAAAGGAATCCTGAGTTGGCAGTGGGTATGGGCTGGCCCAGGATCCCTGCTGCACTTAGCCACCAGCTGTCAGCCATGTGAGGGGAGTGTGGTCTCAGCACACAGTAGATGCAAACAGAGGGGGCATGTGATGCAGTCCTCCAACCCCACTCTAAGCCCTCTCGGATATCCAAGGGGCACACATCCACGACCTCTGCACCAGTTTCTGGGCCCAATAATCTCTAGACAGCATCTTTGTTAGGTGTTCCTTTGATGGTGCCCTCCTCACCTGTCTATCTGAAATAACTGGCATTTCTAAAAGCAAGAAATAACTATTTTGCTCTTGTATTTGTCTTATCAGAACTCTTAGGGGGAAAAATTCATCAAGAACATTATGTGAAGGGGATCCCAGGGTGGCTCAGTGGTTTAGCGCCTCCCTTCGGCCCAGGGCATGATCCTGGAGTCCCGGGATCCAGTCCCACATCAGACTCCCTGCATGGAGCCTGCTTCTCCCTCTGCCTGTGTCTCTGCCTCTGTGTGTGCGTATGTGTGTGCCTCATGAATAAATAAATTTTAAAAAATCTTTAATAAAGAGAACATTATGTGAAAATAAAACGATTTTAATGAAAAGTGCTTTGATCTAATTAAAGAAGGTACAAAAGGTCGGCTTAGATTAATACCCTAGGTAACCTTTCTAGTCCCTGTAAAAATTCTTGGAATTCCAATCCAAGTTCAACTGCCTTGTTTTCTGAGTTTTGCTGTAACTCCACGCCCTTTATAAAGAAGGGATTTTTACCTAAATCTACAATGTAGTAATGATAATCGAAACGAACACTTGGTAGTATCTATTATGTACTAGGCTATTTACCAAGTAGTTTGCTTACATTCATTGATTTAGTTAGTATCACTATCATCATTCTCGTTTCACAGTGGGGAAACTGAGAAAGGTTAGTAGCTCAACAAAGGTCATGCAGGAAAGCGGTGGAACGGGATTTTGAACTTTGCAAGTTGGTGCCAAGTCTGTTGTCTGTGGACCTGCTCACACTCCCCGAGCCCTTTCTGTGTGCTGGTTACTGCTCTCCACCCATGGGCTGGGTTCTACACGCAGGTCTACAGTGTCTTATCCAGGACTCCTCAAGGCCAGATGCTTCTCATAATTCAGAGTTTTCAAATTTTAGGAAGGTAATGTGATTTATATACTATATGTAATATAACCCCCCACCCCCACCCCACCCCCGCCCCTGTGAGGTCTGCAGCAGCGCTCCATAATCAATGTGAACTTATACCAAGCAGGATAGACACAGATTGGAAATAACTGCCTGTTAGGCAGGGGAGGTCAGGTTTTATCAACAATGGAGTTATAGGGAAAACTCTCTGGTGCTCTGAAGTGTTTCAATTTGGAAATTGTGGATTATGGGTAGTGGACATATTCTCATTTGATAGGTAAAGAAACTGAGATAGGAAGAAGTTTACTGGCCCAAGATCCCATGGTGAGTAAGTTGCTAAGCCAGGATTTAACTACTGGTATTTGAACCAAGGCCTGGCATGTCCCCTCTACTTGATTCCACCTGGAGCCTAGAGGGACACTGAACTGACTACCTGTTATCAGGTGTTTGTTCAGTCCCAGGCCCTGTGTTAGATCTTTTGCATACCCATCCCATTAAATCCTCTCAATCACCTTAGAAAATAGGTTTCATCTCCAAATCTCTGCTGAAGTAGCTGAGTCATTTCTCCTTGAACTCCTGCTCAGGGGATGGCTCTGCCAAGATTTGAATCAAGTTCCAGTGGACTCCAAAATGCCACACCAACTTAGGTTTAAAAACACAAGCCCAAGGCATGCCTGGGCGGTGCAGTCAGTTAAGCATTGGACTCTTGGTTTTGGCTCAGGTCATGATCTTGGGGTTGTGAGATCAAGCCCCACGTCGGGCTCCATGCTCAGTATGGAGTTTGCTTAGGTTTCTCTCTCATCTGCCCCTCCTGCTCATGTACTCTCTCTCTCTCCCTCTTTCTCAAATAAATAAAAAAATAAATCTTAAAAAAACAAAAACATAAACAGAAGCCCAATGAATGCCCTTGCAGGCTTACCAGCACTTTTAGTACCAATGCATTTAGCTACACTGGCTGCTGTCCTATTCACAGGGTAGCTGGAGCTCTGTGCCCATAGTCCTCTTGTCCCTGAAGAACGTCGTAGCATTTCTGGCCTCTCAGGCAATGCCTTTTGTGTACTTTCCTTTGATGGCAAAGAGCAACCTGAGATTAACAGGGCTGTTTTTGCCTTCCCTTCTCTGTCCTCCTGACAAGAAGCCTTAACCCTAATGAATCAAATGTGTTACTGCCTGCATCTCTGTCCCAGCAGACTCAGGATGCTGACCACTGACAGTTTTGTCTCTTTACCAGTTCTGCATCCTTTCTTGGGCACCTGCTAATAGATGATAAAGGGAAGAAGCGCAGGTTCAGAGGATCATGTTTCACTGTTCTCTCCCAGCTAAGTAGGAGACTGGAGACCAAAGGGGCTTGTTCCAGGTCAAGTCCACCAAAGGTCACCCTTCACCCTTCACTTTTTCCATCTTGCCACAGAGTTTGTGCCAGTTGCTTGGCCAGGGCTTTTCAGCCCAATTGAAACATATATTACATGTACATCTTATATAGTCTTCCATTGAATGACTGGTTATTATACTGGTTACTGTGTTAAGCACGTGTAAAACAATTCCATTCAATCCTCCCTATAACCTTAGGTGGGGTTATTAGAGGGCTCTTAACCTATTTTATAGATTAGGAAAGTAATTCTGAGCAAGATGCGTAGTTAACGAGAGGCACAGGGCCAGGATCCCAGCTCAAGTCTATCTCCCACAAAGCCCACTTACCTCAGCAGCACACCGCACATGTCATACCTCAGGCTCTGATTTGGGGCGTAGAAATCCTTACCTCTGCATTTGTTATAATTCCTGCTCTCCTGATGTTTGAACCATATTCAAATTTCACCTGAACTTTGGTCTAATTACACTTAAAATATCCCCCTCCCCAAACATGATAGCCAGTCAAATAAGATTTATGGGTGGGCAGAGGAATGCTGTATTCTATTGCCATTAGCTTCCTTCATCTCAAATATCTGTGTGGGATCAAAACAAGTATTATTATCATGTTGCAAATGAGGAAAATTAGAGCACAGAATGTTTTTCACTTAATCACTCTTGTGGATCATACTGTGTCTCCTAAAAAGGATATATTAAAGTCCTAACCCCCAGTACCTATGTATGTCATCTTATAAAGAAATAGGCTCTTTACAAAGGTAATCAAGTTAAAATGAGGTCATTAGGGAAGGCCTTAATCCAACATGAGTGGCACCCTTCTCTCTGCCATCGTGGTGGGTGCAGTTGATTGTCCCTTGCCAGGTCTTCTCAAGAAACTTTCAGGGTCAAGCAACAAAAGCAGAATTGTCCCATTCCCCAGTGGATTCGGATGAAAACTGGTCATTAAATCAGGTGCACCTTTAAGAGAAGGCATTAGAGAAGAATGAAGCTGGATCTACAAGGGATCACACATGAGATGGCACACATTTATGCTGCATGAAAGTCATGTGTTCCTATCCTGTTATTCTGTAAACATCCCTCCTACTACCTGAGCAACAGACACGTTACATTGGGGAAATTTTTCTCAGTGACTCTGCTTCTGCATCAGTAGGTTGTGTCAGTAATAAATATGTGGGACCTTATGTTTGGCGGGAGGGGGAGGAAATCTAAACACAGAGGCAGACAAGTCATTGTGAGGACACGCAGGGAGAAGCGGCTGAGGGATGTTATCTATGAGCCAGGGAATACACACACAGGATTGCCACAAAAAAACAGAAGCCAGAAGAGGCTGGGAGGTATTCTTCTCCCCAGCCATCAGAATGAGCATGGCCCTGCCAGCAATTTAACTTCAGATTCTGGCCCCCAGAGCTGTGAGAGAATTCCTCTTGTTTTAAGCCACTCAGTTTTTGGTACTTTATGCAGGCAACTAATATAATCATTATTGTGCCCGTTACATGTCAGGCACTGTATTGGGCTAGAAGTAGAACCAAAAATAACATGTAGAATTGGCAATCAGGCTCTGGAAACATATTTAATCAACACGTACACAAATAAATATTCCTGTTGTTATTCATACGAGAAGCTTCCTGGGCACAGGGAAGCTGCTATGCGTTGCCTCTTTTGAGGGTCCGGAGAGGTTTCCATGAAAAAAGGAGCTTTGAAGCTGACACAAAAAACGGTCTCAGGATTTGGGAAGGAGGATGTGATAGGCACATAAGAATATTCTAGGCAGAGGAAGTAGGTTGTGAAGTCATGCATACAATGACAGAAAGAAGGGAGTCTGATTGCAGGCTCCTAATTCCAGGATCTGGTCTCGTGCCCAGCACCCAAGCCACCTGAGCATGGCACCAGGTCCTTCACTGCTCAAGAGGAATTGGTAGCTTGTATTACTCAGCTGAATTTGTACTTGGCCCCTCGGGGACCACCCATCTTCGGCCTTGTCCAAGTCTCCGTCACAGGGGCACCAGCTGGGAGGATGGATTGCAACCCGCTTTGTGCTTAGCTGCCATTCCCCAAACACAAGAGTCTTGCAAAGGTTTCCTTAGTTACAGTCAAATGGTCTGTAACTTCAGTTTATTGCTGGAAGGGTCTTTTTCTTTTCCCCCGGCTTCTTGGATTTCATGGCTCTCATGATTTCATGAGTAAAGGAGTGTCCTGATTCAACATAAAAAGAACTGATTTATTATCCCTGTTACCTGAGACATGGAGACTCTCAGGGCCTGGGGTACAGACCCAGGGTGGTGTACAGTTAGGGTGCTCCGTCACATTCACTGAACCTTCGCCTCTGGCTTTTCCTCTGGCTTTTCCTCAGCCAGGTGAAGAGGGAAAACAGTAGTGTCTGCTTCAGACTGAAGTCCTTGTGACGATTAAATACAAATCACTTAGCAGAGTACCTGGTCCTTAGTAAGCACTCAATTGATGTTAAATAGTATTAATATTATGACTATTATTATCATTAATTAAAGACGGCTACAGCAGGGGCACATTTTTAGACTTTAAGGTGACATAGTACGTTCATGTAATTCTTTGCAGTCAAGACTGAGCGTGGGTAAGCGATTAGTGGCTATGTTGTTAATTAACTCCCTTCAGTAAAAAGGGACCTCAGAGAAGTCTGCACTTAAACAGCTGATTGCAATACAATAAGCTCTATCATGCAAAGGTTCTCGTTGGGGGCCCTCTGCTTTCCACGCAGAGAAAACAGAAGTTAGACAGCAAAAAGATCACCACTCCCCTCCTTTTTAATTAGAAAGCACTAAGAAAATGAAAATGCATAATAAGCCTCTGCAGTAGTTAAGTGTAATTCGAGTAATGTGTGCCTGGGGACTCTCTCCATCATTGCTCTTCTGTGCAGAGTAGCACCATTAAGAAGTAGCATGTCAGAGTTGGGCAGTGCCAGAGTTCAGATCTTAACTCAGCCACATCCTAGCTGTGGGACATTTTCAAGGCACTTCACCCCTACTGTGCCTCAATTTCCTCATTGGTAAACATGAGGATAATCTCAGTGTACCTACATCAGAGTGGATGGGTTCAATTCCTGTCTCTGCCGTTACTAAGTGTGTGACCTTAGTCAATTTACATTTAATGCTTCCATGTCCCCACCTGTAAAATGGGTGTAAAATAGTGCCTATCTCCTTGGGTAGCTGACTTGATCCTGTGCCTAGCACGTGCAAGCATTTAAAAACATTAGCTACTGGGGTGCTCAGTTTGGCCCAACTGGAGGACCACGTGACTCTTGTACAGGATGGTGGAGACACTTTATGGATGTAGCTCTGACTCATGGTATACGAGAGCTAACTCTTATTGGCTGGTGGGAGCCAAGTGTTAAGTTTTCAGAAATTCTGTGACTCTGTTGTTAAACAGCCGTTAATAAAGTCAGAGGAAATTGCAATTAAATAAATATGTTAAGAACAAAGGAAATACATCATCATCATTTCCTATTATTCTACTACATGTTCCAATTATATATGCTCTTGATATTATTTATATCTGTTCTACCTACATAGTCAAACTATTATGTAATGAAGTGATACTGTGCATCTCTCCCCGGTTCCATGTTCCATGAAATTGGCCATGGTGGAAGTGTGTACACCCACAGAAATGGGCAAAAGCTACAAGACAGGACTCCTTCCCATCACCCATCTCCACCCATCCCCTGCCCTAGAGCCAGTTGTTAACAATCAGGGGACTTAACATAGGCTGGTGGTTTGGAAAGTCTTTTTTTTTATATAAATTTTTATTTATTTATGATAGTCACAGAGAGAGAGAGAGAGAGAGAGAGAGGCAGAGACACAGTCAGAGGGAGAAGCAGGCTCCATGCACCGGGAGCCCGACGTGGGATTCGATCCCGGGTCTCCAGGATCGCGCCCTGGGCCAAAGGCAGGCGCCAAACCGCTGCGCCACCCAGGGATCCCCGGAAAGTCTTGAGGTGACCAGAGCAGAAGCCCAGGCTGTGGGTTACGGTACAAGGGTGGGTGCTGGAGACACGACTAAGAGATGCCCATGATCAGAAGGAGGGCTGAAGTGGTGACTGGCTGGGGAGTGTGAAACCCCACAGGAAGGGGTATAGGCCTGCCAATCAGGACAACCTAACAGGTATATTGGCAGCATAGAAAGCCTCTCAGTGGGTGCAGGGGAGAGAACAGGCAGCTGAAGGATTTTCAGATGCCAGCCCAGATCAGCCAGGGTCTACTCAGGAGACAGAAATCACACCAGTCACTTAAACAGAAATTAATATCAAGAATGATTAGCTAGTAGAATAGGTATGATTTCCACTCTCACCACTGCTATTCAACATAGTATTGGAAGTCCTAGCCTCAGCAATCAGACAACAAAAAGACATTAAAGGCATTCAAATTGGCAAAGAAGAAGTCAAACTCTCCCTCTTCGCCGATGACATGATACTCTACATAGAAAACCCAAAAGCCTCCACCCCAAGATTGCTAGAACTCATACAGCAATTTGGTAGCGTGGCAGGATACAAAATCAATGCCCAGAAATCAATGGCATTCCTATACACTAACAATGAGACTGAAGAAAGAGAAATTAAGGAGTCAATCCCATTTACAATTGCACCCAAAAGCATAAGATACCTAGGAATAAAGCTAACCAAAGAGGTAAAGGATCTATACCCTAAAAACTATAGAACACTTCTGAAAGAAATTGAGAAAGACACAAAGAGATGGAAAAATATTCCATGCTCATGGATTGGCAGAATTAATATTGTGAAAATGTCAATGCTACCCAGGGCAATTTACACGTTCAATGCAATCCCTATCAAAATACCATGGACTTTTTTCAGAGACTTAGAACAAATTATTTTAAGATTTGTGTGGAATCAGAAAAGACCCCGAATAGCCAGGGGAATTTTAAAAAAGAAAACCATAGCTGGGGGCATCACAATGCCAGATTTCAGGTTGTACTACAAAGCTATGGTCATCAAGACAGTGTGGTACTGGCACAAAAACAGACACATAGACCAATGGAACAGAATAGAGAATCCAGAAATGGACCCTGAACTTTATGGGCAACTAATATTCGACAAAGGAGGAAAGACGATCCACTGGAAGAAAGACAGTCTCTTCAATAAATGGTGCTGGGAAAATTGGACATCCACATGCAGAAGAATGAAACTAGACCACTCTCTTGCACCATACACAAAGATAAACTCAAAATGGATGAAAGATTTAAATGTGAGACAAGACTCCATCAAAATCCTAGAGGAGAACACAGGCAACACCCTTTTTGAACTTGGCCACAGTAACTTCTTGCAAGATACATCCACGAAAACAAAAGAAACAAAAGCAAAAATGAACTATTGGGACTTCATCAAGATAAGAAGCTTTTGCACAGCAAAGGATACAGTCAACAAAACTCAAAGACAACCTACAGAATGGGAGAAGATATTTGCAAATAACATATCAGATAAAGGGCTAGTTTCCAAAATCTATAAAGAACTTATTAAACTTAACACCAAAGAAACAAACAATCCAATCATGAAATGGGCAAAAGACATGAAGAGAAATCTCACAGAGGAAGACATAGACATGGCCAACATGCACATGAGAAAATGCTCTGCATCACTTGCCATCAGGGAAATACAAATCAAAACCACAATGAGATACCACCTCACACCAGTGAGAATGGGGAAAATTAATAAGGCAGGAAACAACAAATGTTGGAGAGGATGTGGAGAAAAGGGAACCCTCTTACACTGTTGGTGGGAATGTGAACTGGTGCAGCCACTCTGGAAAACTGTGTGGAGGTTCCTCAAAGAATTAAAAATAGACCTGCCCTACGACCCAGCAATTGCACTGTTAGGGATTTACCCCGAAGATTCAGATGCAATGAAACGCCGGGGCACCTGCACCCCGATGTTTCTAGCAGCCATGTCCACAATAGCCAAACTGTGGAAGGAGCCTCGGTGCCCATCGAAAGATGAATGGATAAAGAAGATGTGGTTTATGTATACAATGGAATATTCCTCAGCCATTAGAAACGACAAATACCCACCATTTGCTTCAACGTGGATGGAACTGGAGGGTATTATGCTGAGTGAAGTAAGTCAATCGGAGAAGGACAAACAGTGTATGTTCTCACTCATTTGGGGAATATGAATAATAGTGAAGGGGAATATAAGGTAAGGGAGAAGAAATGTGTGGGAGATATCAGAAAGGGACACAGAACATAAAGACTTCTAACTCTGGGAAATGAACTAGGGGTGGTGGAAGGGGAGGAGGGCGGGGGGTGGGGGTGAATGGGTGACGGGCACGGAGGGGGACACTTGACGGGATGAGCACTGGGTGTTATTCTGTATGTTGGTAAATTGAACACCAATAAAAATTAATTTATTAAAAAAAAAAAGAATGATTAGCTAGGTATAAAGTTGTTATGTGGTTAAATGAGAGGGCGGAAAAAGACAGTTCAAAAGTTTCAAAGTGTTGCAGAAGTAGCAACCACCTCTAGGGCTGGAGGAACAAAGTGAAGAGACTGGAATTTTTTCAAAGATAGAGGTGGATTCCTGTGGAATTTAAACTCAGACCCTTTCAAGGGGATATGGTTTGGGTCTATGAGGATGGAAGGTACAATAAGCTATTTTATGCAAATATTGAAAATATTTGTATTTATTTATTCATATATCTGTATTTATCTGCAGCTGTGGAGGTGAAGCTACCAAAACCTAAAAAGAACAAAGAACAAGGAGAAAGGAACAAGTTCCTTCTTGCTCCTACAGCCTCAGAGGTGTTCTCTCGTGCCCCCTATCTGTGGTGCCTACCTGGCCACAGCTGGCCAAGTGGCAACAAGATTTGCAGATTGCTCCGAAAACCAGCAGCACCAGACAGGGTGCAAGGCTATTCCTACACATGGAAGGCTATTAGGCCTCTCTGTGGGCAAGATGTGAAGGTCCGTGGCAGACGGTGCTTGTTTCTGCTACATCTAAAACCAAAAAAAGAGGAGGTCTCCCTGCTACCTGGCCAAGTCCTGCTTTGACTTCTCTGTTGTCAATTTAGGAAGGCAAAACACTGCTTCAGCTTTTTTAAGGGTTGAAAGATTAAGGAGTGGTGTTTGGGAAATGAGACAGGATTCTGGAAAAAGAAAATGTAGGAGTGTGAGAGGGCAGGATCTGAAGCCAAGTGAAAGCCCTGATAAGCACATGTCCTTTGAGCATTTATTTAAGTGGCCCATTTAAAATGGGTTTCTGTTAAACTATTTTGCATTAGACAGGAATTTAGTCATTTTATGTGGTTGAGATTTTTTCAGTATATTTTAAGTTTCAGGCTCTTCTCTTATTCCCAGCTGACCTCTTTTCTAAAAAGAATTGAAACATCCATGTCTTTGCCTTGGTATCTGGTGATTATCAACAAAACCCTAGGAGGTCACCTTTTGGGATAGCAATAAAAGCTTTAGTAGAGAACAACTTTTGTCCTCTTGAAAAGTATCTAAGCAACTGAATCTCAATAGCTACAAGCTACTGTGCACCTTCCTCAGGCCAGACTTCGGGTTAGACACTATAGAATGATGCAGTGGCAAAGGAGATCTGTTTCCTGCCCACTAGAAGTCACAATTTAATGGAGGAGACAGCAACACACTCAAGACAGTACTTATAAGAGGATGATTCTGCACTGGCATGGGATAGGAGGGCTAGAAGTGAATAAATAGTGGGAAAACCACAGAGAAAATTGACCATTTCTGGTAGACTCTGAAGAAGGAGTAGGAGCCTGCCAGGGAAAGAAGAGAGAACATTCTACACAAGGAGAACTTGCAGGTGTGAGAGAGTAGGAGTAACAAGAAGGGGCTGGAGAGGTCTCCAAAGGTGCAAGGAGGCCAGGTCAGACAAGCATCTTATTTGTCCTGTTGAGGCATTTGACACTGATCCTGCAGGTGGTGGGAAACCATCAGAAGAAGCTGTTTATGCAGTTGCTGTGCAGATGCCAGATGCGCAGCTGTCCATCAGCCAAATCACACCTGAAAATAAAATCACTTTAGAAAAACCCTGAGTCCTACCAAGTCCTGACCTCCTCTGTGCACATCTTAACATTAGCTTCATCGAACTTGCAGCCTCTGATTACAGATTGATGTGTTTCCCTTTTGTGGCATGGCTGGCTGGGGATGGCCCACATCAGAGATATCTTCCTTCCCCTCTTTCCCCTGAAAGCTACACTTCCTACTCCACATGACTTATTGCACAAAAAAAGTTGCTAAGGTTTGGACATAAGAACTGCAGGTAAGTGGAGGACTGCATGGCTGGCATTGATGCACATGCAAAAGCTAAGCTTTGGCTGCTCAGATTGAAGCCTCC
Source organism: Nyctereutes procyonoides (assembly GCF_905146905.1). Classification (NCBI taxonomy): domain Eukaryota; kingdom Metazoa; phylum Chordata; class Mammalia; order Carnivora; family Canidae; genus Nyctereutes; species Nyctereutes procyonoides. The sequence continues at coordinate 43,731,214 of NW_026575047.1, read as the reverse complement.
AAGTGGGACCTCTTCTGTTTGCTTTGAGTTGTATTGATTAATTATTGTTGTATAATAAACAACTCCATGGCACGGAGCTTAAAACAACCATGAATTATTTTTGCTCATGTAGCTGCATTGGCATTGTGTGGTTCTGCTCTATGTGTTTCAGATACTCCTCCTAAGATCTGAGGGCTAGCCTGGACATGATCTTTTCAGAGACAGCAAAAGAGCAAGAGGGCAAGTGGAAACATGTGCAGCCACTTAAGACCTAGGCTCTAATCTACCTCATTATGCCTTCTACCTAGATGTTATTGGCCAAAGCAAGTTTCATGGCCACGCCCAAAGTCAAGGCTCTCGAAAGTACAACTTGTCCACCGTGAGGCAATCAGGGGTGTAGATGAAGGGAGAGGGTGAGAAATTGGAGCCAATAATGCAAACTACCATAGCTGCCTGGTAATGGCATTCTATGGTTCTTCTGATTCCCTCCTCCTCATGTGTGTGTGCCCTAATTAAGATGGAAGCTCAGATGTCAAAATGGCACTCAGGTTTCACTCGGGTTAGGCTGTTGATAGTATATCTATTGTGGAGACTGTGTGTAGTGTCAACTTGGCTAAACATTTCCCAGAATTCCCACTCCTATCCCATGGCTCCTGGTGAGGGTTGGCCATAGGAAAAATTAGTGTCAGATTTGGAAGGTCCGTGTTAGATTATCAGGCAGTGTTTTAGCTCATGGTCTATTGGCTTGTCTTACGGGCAGGGAGGAGCAACCATGCCTGCAGCTTCTTCAACGTGTGTCAGGTCTCTTCTGCCAGCTGTTCTGAATCTTGACCAACGTAAACATGCAACTCCATGGTAAAGGTACCAATATCACCTGCATTATTGGGGTTGGGGGTAGACATGTGTACCAATTGTTCTCATGGGTTCCAGTTTGTCCTTGCTTCCCCCACTTCCTATCCATTTATCCTTCCCATCTGCCTGCACTGCTGACTTGAGCCCTGGTATCAGATGAAGAAGCAATAGCTATACACTGTTTAATCAGCTTTCACAATTGTGTAAGGTCCAATTCTTATAATAAACCTCTTACCCTATATCACTCATTGTGGTTCTGTTTTTCTGATAAAAACCTGGGGTTTTTTTTTCTAACTATGGTTATAATATGTACTTTAAAGTAGTTGAAAGGGGGCTGCCTAGGTGGCTTGGTTAAGTGTCTGCCTTCAGCTCAGGTCATGATCTCGGGGTCTTGGGATTGAACCCCACATGGGGATGCCTGCTGAGCCTGCTTCTCCTTCTCCCTCTGCCACTACCCCTGCTTGTGCTCTTTTGCTCTCTTTCTCTTTCTCAAATAAATAAAATCTTAAAAAAAATAAAAATAAGGTAATTGAAAGGTAGACCAATGGTTGGTCAACTTACTTGTTCATTCATGATTTCATTAATCTCTCCATGTATTTATTGAGTATGTGCTACATGGTAATCCTGTTATTCTGAATATTGGAGGTCTATCATATAGATTCTATACAATGGGATTGCTATCCTAGAAATGCAGTCTATTCATAGCAATGCAATAAGGAATTATAATGCAATATGGTAACTGGTTTAATAAAGAAGCACAAAGCACCACTGGAATATAGAGAAAGATTTCTCTCATACCGCTTAAAGGGATGAAAGATTCTCCTAAGAGGTATTAGATGATGAGGAACTGAAAGGATAAGCAGGACTTCACCATTGGATAAAATTGAGGAAGGCTTTAGGAACCGCCATCATTATTATGTTCATGGATGGGAAACCACCTCTGAGAAGTGTGTAAATGTTTGAGTAATGGCAGTGAGTTTCCTTGCCGCAGGGCTTATTCAATTCATGATTTGCAGTTCTTTTGGAGTTTTAGGATGATTTAGCACCAATGTGTGTATTTGTACATTCCATTGTGAAATTGAGCTCCTTTCTCTCTTCATTCCCTACTTATTATGTCAAGTGTCCCATGGAAACAGGAAGAAATGTCAGACAGTGGAATTGCAAAGGAGTCAGTAACACAGATCCCAATCATATGGACTTTAGCACTGTAACAGGGAATTCCGATGTGCTGTCCCTTTGGTCACCAGTATGAAATGGGAGCTACCATTTGACTTCTGCTATTCACAGATTTGAGCCAGTAGTACTTCCATTAAAGAGCATTACCGTCCCACTCTAATAGCAACATGATTTAGGTTAGAAATCCATAAATTTTAACATCGTGTAACTGGTCATGAAACTGGTTTCCTCTCTTCAATTAGCAGTTCTTGTGCACTGATGCATTTTCCTCCAATCCTTACAGCTGCCTTGAATATTTGACACAGTTACCATACTTCCTGGGACCTCCTTCACCGATACACACTGCTAGATGGTGTGAGCCCATTGGTAGGAGCAGATCAACCTCTTGCAGACACAGCTGCAAATTTAATGTTGCTTTTATGTGCTTTATGTACCACCTCTTACCAGCAGCATAACGTGGACAAGTTACCTAAACCTGATGCCTCAACGTCCTTCTATATTGTATCAGGATCATAATTGTGCCCACATCACAGGATTTCTGAAGGCTAAAAGGAGCCACAGTGCTTACTTAGGAGGATGCCTGGCTTATCTGGTGAAGCCTCTAGAAATATTAGTTGTTACTGTTAGAACTATCCTCCTTCTCATCTCTTTCTGTCCTCCGGCTGGCCTAGAACAATGGAATCACACCGAGAAGAGCAGTGAGCAAGTAGAATAAGATATGAGAGAACACAAGCTCCTGTAGTCCTGAAATATGGTCTGTCTAGTGAAACAAAGGGCTAATTAGTACTTGAGAGACTGTGATGGCATTCTGGTTTCCTACAAGAATGGTTTCCTACAAGCACTGAGTGTGCTTTTTAAATAGTGGCCAGTCTTCTCTTTCTTGCCATTTCACAAATGCACTGTATTTGCAGAAGTTCTTAGAGGCCAAAAACTCCATGGTCATAAAATATTACAGCATCAATAATGGCCCCAACCCAGAAGGAAACAATCAGAGTGAAGCCTCACATTATACAGGAGCTGAGGTACTGAAGGTGGGGAAAGAGGGAGGCTGTAAATGGTGTCAAAATAATGGGTTTACCCAAAAGAGGAACCACGTGATGAGAAAGATTATAGTGGTACAGAAGTTGAATTGTATAAAAGAAGGAAAAGAGAGAAAGAGAGTTTTCCTGACAATGAGGCAAACAATTTGTTGATGTGGGGGTGGTGGGGGGGGAAGAAGCATGAGAAAACCCCAGAAGTGTTGAAGTGTGAACCGAAATTTCAAAGTCCTTTTTGGGTGTATAAGAGAAGAGGGAAGTCACAGATTTGTTAGAGCTCAGACAGGAGAAATGAGAACAAGTCAGGCCAATAGAGAGCGGCATAGATGGCACCTAACTGGATGTGGCATCTGACTCACAAGTGAAGTTAGGTGAACAATCAGCATGGAGAGAGAGTCTTGAAAAGTCAGAGACTGGGGCACCTGGGTGGCTCAGTCAGTTAGGTGGTTAAGTGTCTGACTTCTGCTCAGGTCATGATCTCAGGGTTCTGGGATCAAGCTCCATGCTGGGCTCTATGCTCAGCTTGGAGTCTGCTTGTTCCTCTGCCCCTTCCCCCCCCCAAATAAATAAATATGTAAAATCTTAAAAAATACAGCAAAAGAAAAATCAGAGACCAAGGTTTGTATATGGGAGGTGGAAGAAGAGGGTTTTAAGAATTTGTAAAAGAAGGGAGACGCCTGGGTGGCTCAGTGGTTGAGCATTTGCCTTCAGCTCAGGGCATGATCCCGGGGTCCTGGGATCAAGTCCTGCATCCAGCTCCCTTCATGGAGCCTGCTTCTCCCTCTGCCTATGTCTTTGCCTCTGTCTCTGTGTCTCTCATGAATAAATAAATAAAATCTCTAAAAAAAAAAAAAGAATTCATAAGAGAGGAAAATGCGGAGAGAAAGAGGATCTCTCAACACAATGTCAGGAGAACTCCTTGAGAAATAATGCTTCCACTAGACAACATTTATGGAGCACCCATGGTAGGCCATGAGCCGAGCAAGGTATGTGCTAGGTGTGGAAAGTTTAAACCACAGGGACACCAACCACCAGAATCATGACCATTGTCCTCAAAAATTTGCCACTTCTAATGACACACCTCTGAAAGTGTTCACTCCTCAATTTGTTTTAGGAAAGATATCTTACTCCATTCTCCTTACAGCCCCTGGGGTATAGAGGACAGGTATTATTTTAATTTCACACACTAGGAAGTGCAAGTCAGGAGCAATGAAGCGAACGGCCCATTTGGAAAAGAGGCGAGATGCACAGTAGGACCAGGATCCAGCCTCCTGACTCCTGCCCGCAAACCTGTGCCAAGAAGCTGCCGGATAACTGCTTACCATTTGTGTTGATTAAGCCCGGGGCATTTCCTGTGATACTTATAAATCTATATTTCTATTTTTACTTCTAGAACATTATTCTTCTAAGAAGCCTGAGGCATTTTACACATTTTAAATTCTGAGTCATTTTCTCCTCCTTGGGAGATAGAGAATGACACATGATTCCCCAATGGTAGGTGCTTAGTGGAAAAACAGAAATCCCACAATTTACATTTCCTCGTAAAACAAAAGAAAGGAAAACAAAACAAACCTATGACCTCCTGGTAGGAAAGTAAATGTAAATTAGTAATGAAATGAGATTAGAACTGATAATGAAGTAGGCACATAATGAGAGAATCCCAAGAAAGAACCCAAATATTTGTATTCAGAGCGGTTTAACCCGAAGGGTCCCAAGGCCAAGAGCATGAGACTGAAGCATGACCACACAGAGCAATCACATAAACAGGATCAGAATAATGTCAAAGTTGGATGTAATCCCGGAAAATCTGTCACAACGTGGCCAGGTTTTTTCTTCTTTTTGTAATTGCATTTTTCATGCCACAGGGTATAAATTAATTGATTTGGTTTGTCAGGAGCTCATATTTTCAGGGCTCTCTGGTTGTAACTTGCCTTCTGAAATATATGTGTTTCTTTTCATAGGTTTGGTCTGTATTTTCTAAGAGGAACTTTATCTTTTTTTTTCCAGAAAAGGCAGTCACATGGACGTGAATATGAAATGCCTTCTTTTTTCTGAAAACTGTCTATGACTGAGTTTGTGAATCCTATGACATAGCAGCAATCTAGATCATTCCTTTCTCCCACACCCCGTTCACTGACCTCTTCCTTTGGGGGCAGGCTGACCCCTCGCTGTCCTGGGCATCTGGACTTCAGATCATCTGCTTCAATTCATCCTCCACTCGACCAGTTTCCTTAAAGTAACTCAATGGTTCTTTATGGTCTTCAGGATAAGGTTCAGATCCCTTCATTTTATGCACAAAGTCCTTGAATTTCTTTTTATTTTTATTTATTTTTATTTTTAATTTTTTTAATTTATGATAGTCACAGAGAGAGAGAGAGAGAGGCAGAGACATAGGCAGAGGGAGAAGCAGGCTCCATGCACTGGGAGTCTGACGTGGGATTCGATCCCGGGTCTCCAGGATCGCGCCCTGGGCCAAAGGCAGGCACCAAACTGCTGCGCCACCCAGGGATCCCTCTTTTTCTTTTTTTAAAAAGATTTTTAAAATTTATTCATGAGAGACACAGAGAGAGGCAGAGACATAGGCAGAGGGAGAAGCAGACTTCCCATGGGGAGCCCAATGTAGGGCTCCATCCCAGGACTCTGAGATCACAATCTGAGCTACAGGCAGATACTTAACTGTCGGAGCCACCCAGGTGCCCTGTAGTTTTAAATTTTCTAAATTAAAATATTTTCTAGAAGGCAGTTCAAAAGTGAAAATAAAACCCCAGGTGATTATTTGTAATAATATATTTTATTTGGACACCTGAGTGGCTCACTCAGTTAAGTGTCTGACTTTGGCTCAGGTCATGATCTCAAGGTCCTGGGATTGAGCCTCAAGTTGGGCTCCCTCCTCAGCAGGGAGTCTCCTTCTCTTTCTCCCTCTGTCTCTCCAGCTACTCATTCTCTCTTTTTCTCAAATAAATGAAAAATAAAATCTTTAAGAATATATATATGTTTTATTTAACCCAATATATCCAAAGTAATATCATTTCAGCATCTAATAAACATACATTACTAATGGGACATTTTGTAGTCTTCGTTTCATACTAAGTCTTAGAAATCCAATGTGTGTTTTACACTTTATAGCACATCTCAGTGTAGATGATACATTTTAATTGGGTAGACTTGATTCCTAGTTCTACTTTGTAACATTTAGAGTTCATAAAGGAGCCCCACATTCTCAAGTTATTCCAAGTATACTTAGAAGTTTTCCAGTAATGGAAGAAGATCTTCATTTTATTAATTTTTATTTTTTATTATTTTTTAAAGATTGATTTATTTATTCATGAGACACACACACACACACACACAGAGAGAGAGAGAGACATAGGCAGAGGGAGAAGCAGGCTATTTGCAGAGAGCCCAATGCAGGACTCATCCCAGATCCCGGGATCATGCCCTGAGCTGAAGGCAGATGCTCAACCACTGAGCCACCTAGGTCTTCACTTTAAAAGTAAAATTAATAAAAATTAAGGAAAATTACAAATTCAGTCCCTCAGTTGGGTTTTGATGCCCAATATCCACAGGTGGCAGCTGCTAGGTATCAGGGAGCAGCCCAGGCAGTGAGGTTCTTGGGCAGGGGGTCCTCCCAATTATGCAGCTCCGGGGCACCCCCTCACTCTGCTTTATCCTGTAATGAGACAGCCTTACAACATAAATGGTATCTTTCTGATGTTCATGCCTCCAGAACCCAAGATAGGTGCCCAATATGTGTTTGAATAAAGGGATAGCTGGGAATGTGGCTTACTGGTGAGGGCAAAAGAAATAAATTTAAGTTTGACTCATTTCCAGTGAAGACGTGTGAACATAAAGAAGCTGCCAATTCTCCTTCTGAGTGACAAGAGACTTCATATAGTGAGATTAAAAAAAGAACAAAAATCTCTTAGCTAACTTTATTTCCAGAAAGTTTGTCCAATTTTTAAGTGCCTCTGTAATTCTGAACTCTATCCAGACCCCAATAGGGCACTGTTGGGCTTTAAAACAATGGCAGTTCAGTGGCAGGCTGGTCCTGATGAGAAAGCAGTTCCGGAAATGTGACAAAGGTTTCACATTTTCCCCGAAAAGGTGTGAGAGCTTTGAGTAATTTTGTAATAAGCTTGGAAAGGAAGAATCTGATCACCTCATTGCTTTTGGTCTGAAGAGAGCTTGTGTTAGGATGAAGCAGTGGCAGGAGGCAAAGCCATAGCTACCTGACCTTCTCATCCCTTGCAGGGCAAGAGGTGCTCCCATTGTGATGGCTCCATCACTCCATCAGCACAGCAATCAGGAGAGAAAGCAGGGAGGAGGGAAGGAAAGTGGAGGGCTTGGAACTCTGGAAAAATAGTATGAGTGTGTCACCAAAAGGGCCGTGGTTGCCCGGAAAATTTATTCAGAACATTAGTGTTCGCACAACTCCATGTATAACTGATGGGCAAAGATGGAGAGCCTGTCACTGCAACAGGCACTGCCACTTAGATGAGTAGTTTGAGCCTGACTCGGGGAGCACCTGAATTCTTGAAAAAGCCTGGACTGGACGGACAGTGGGCTTGTCTCTTGGGAAATGCCCTCCCTGCAGCCAACCCAGCAGCAGCTCTGCATGGCTTACGGCAAAATCTCGGTGACTACTTGGAGCTCTGGGAGCCTCCCTGGCAGTGATCCCTGCACTTCAGCTGAAGGGTGCAAAGGAGCTTTGGCCCACAGCACTGTCCAGGACCATAAAACTCCCTGATACTCATCTATACTCACCACTCCCGCATTTCTAAGGGCAAAATCATCCATATATTCTCATCCTTGGGAAATACATTCTTTCTTGAAGGGACAGAGCATTTCTACTTGCCTTTCCTTACCAGTCAGCACCTGTTGGTGATGGAAAAGGATCTTGTTATTGGGAAGCAAGCTCGCCTCTAGAATCTTTTTGCTTCCCCTCCCCTCAGGTCCCACCTTCAGGGCAAAGGCACTCATTCCCCACCTTCCCCAAGGGTTTCCTTGGGCTGAATTTCTGATGCTTGTGACTGAATTTCTCCCCAAAGGTGGCCCTTCATCTAAGGTTGCTCCCATTACTGGGGCATCCTGCATCCAATGGTTGGTCAGTGCGGAGATTCAAAAGTTCAGCCCCATTGCATGAATTCTAGACAACTCCAGAGGGCCATCCTGGCTCTAGAGTTCTGGGTGGGATAGGCTGAGGCCTCTGTTGAAACTGTATTGCTGATCACTTCCCCTTCTACTGAATCCTACTTCCAGCATTTTCTCCCTCTGGCCCTGAAGTAGATCATCTTTACTTCAGTTGAGCACCAGGGAGAAGTACTTGGTTCAAGGTAAATCCATGATACAAGACAAAGATCCATCTGCAAGTACCAGCATAAGCTTCCAGGGGAAAAGATGCCTGCTTGAACCCAGGCTCACTGAGGGCATATAGTATTTAGATCTTCCAAACCATGTTGACGTCCTGTAGCAGAATCCACGATGCCTGGAATGACTTTCGTGTCTGGGGGGGGGGGGGGGGCGGTGTGAAGCACATGTAATTGAATCCTTGCAACATCAGAGTGTGTATGGTGTACATTTACCCTTATGTATATGCCACCCTCACTAGACTGAGGACAACTGGAGGAAAGGGATATGTCTGGCTCAGGGTCTGGCACACGCAGGTGCTCAAGATTTCAACTGGACCCAAAGGTGTCCCTTGTTCCCTGTCCACTCTTGTTCCTTATCCACTCTTAAGCATCAGTGACCTTTCCAATAACGTGCTCTTAACTGCCCAAGCCCTTTCAATGCTAGTGACTGATTTCACTGTTTACCCACTGCCATTCATTCATTCATTCATTCATTCATTATTTTATTTTATTTTTTAGAGAGGGAGGGGGAGGAGCAGAAGAAGAGGGAGAGAGAGAGAATCTTAAGCAGGCTCCACACCTTGATTGGAGCCCGACATAGGCACAATCTCACAAACCTGAGATCATGACCTGAGCCAAAACCAAGAGTCAGACACCTAACCAACTGAGTCACCTAGGTGTTCCTCATTCGTTATTTTGAAAGCTACTTTTTAGCATCTTTTTTTTTAAATTTTTTTATTCATTTATGATAGTCACAGAGAGAGAGAGAGAGGCGCAGAGACACAGGCAGAGGGAGAAGCAGGCTCCATGCACCGGGAGCCCGACGTGGGATTCGATCCCGGGTCTCCAGGATCGCGCCCTGGGCCAAAGGCAGGCGCCAAACCGCTGCGCCACCAGGGATCCCTACTTTTTAGCATCTTATCTGTGCCACACATTTGGGAGACCAAGATGCACAAGATCAACAGTCTTTGCCTTCACGGAGCTTACCTTCTAGAAGGGACTACAGATAATGCACATTGCTACATGGTTACCATTGTGGTAAATTCCTCGAAATACATGTGTACAAGCAAGGAGAATTTATAAGAGTGAGACCCAAACTTATCTGGGAGCTCAGCAAACCCATTTTTATTTTTTTAAGTGACATTTCAGCTAAGGCTGCAGGGTGAGTATAAGTCAGCCTGGAGCAAGGAGCAGAGGCACAAATGCTCCAGGCAGGGTGTATGCATTAGGGACACTGGGAAGGTGGGAAGAGAACCTGTGTGCAAAGCTATGCTTAGGGTTTTGGATTTTAATCCAAGGTAGAGGTGAGTCATTGAAAGGTTTTAAACAAGGGGCACCTGGGTGGCTCAGTAGGTAAAGCATCTGCCTTCAGTTCCGGACACAATCTCAGGGTCCTGGGAAGTCTGTTTCTCCCTCTCCCTCTGCCCCTCCCCATTCTCTCTCTCTCTCTCTCTCTCTCTCTCTCTCAAATAAAGAAACAAACAAACAAACAAAAATCTAAAAAAAAAAAAATGAAGCTTTTGAACAAGACAGTGACATAATCAGATTTAGGTTTTTCAAAACAGTGCTTTGGTCCTGTGTTGAATAGGGCCAAGAGGGCATCTGGGAGGTGAATCAAGGCTACCACAATTGTCTGAGGAGAGAGATGATGGTGGCATGAAAGGGAAAATTTTAGTAATATTCAGAGGTGCATTGGTGGGGGTTTGAAACCTGACTGGGTCTGGAGACAGAGGATCTGAAGACAGACACTTAGCATGACTGTGTCTGGGGTGATTTTCCACCAAATAACTCTCACTTTCCACCCCAGAACTTCTCAGGTTTGTGGAGGTGACCTGATTGGCCACGTAGTAGTAACAGACACACATTTCTGTACACACACTGAAATTAGATAGACCTCAGCTTCAGGAGAGCAGGCTATCCACAAAGTTTTGAATTAATACCAGAGCTGGACGGATGATCAGAATAGTGCTTGGGTCAGAGGAAGGCTACCGGGATTGGCTCGTGGGGTATTTAGGCACAAATGGCAAGCGACAGAGCTACAGTGTTGCTCAGGGAAAGACAAGTCACCCTCGTGGCACTAGTCAGAGTCACTAAAGTCAGCTGGATAACAGCAAACTCATCGTCCCAGTTTTTCATTTTTCTCATGAAAAACTGATTCAGCCCTTGTCTCCTTTCAATATCACCTACCATAATGAAAATGGATAGGACAAGAGCAACAATGAAATTCTGCTCTGTGTCATTGAAAACCAGAACCTTTACCACCTCCAGCTTACAACTTGCCCAGAACGTGCTAAGCCGGTTCTCAAAGTTGCCACTCTATCACTCTCTGTGACTATGGTTGGTGAGGTCACATAGACAAGATAAATATTAACATTTTTTATAGCAGCTTCTTTTCCACTCTGCACTGACACCTTAAATTATGTGGTACATTAATTATTACTTACATTATTATTACATTAAGAATGAATTATTAATTGCAGTAATTAATTATTAATTCAATAGATGTTTATTGAACACATTATATGTAAGTGAAAGTTTATGAAATGACGCATAGCATGTATGAGTAAAGCTTCTAAAAGGGAATAATCAATAAGAACTACACTGGAGGAATTCAGCTGGGGCTCCCATGATGAGGAGAATTACGGTAGAGATAGCTGTATTGCTTGGATCCTTTGGTAAACGGTGGCAGCCAGGGAAGAGCTACAGAAGAAAAGTGCAGGAACTGTGAGATCTTGGGTTCTGCATTTGAAAACTGTTCATAGTAATTGCCCGAGACCTGGTATGGTCCCTTCCATTTCTGGGATTCTGTACATGTTACTGTGAATTTTTGTCTCATTCTCCTCTGACACACGGGGACTTGCACATTGCAGGGAATGTGCCTCACTGGAAGGCACAGTTGCTTTGGGGGCTGGCTTCACTACCCCCCCACACCTCCATGAAGTATCTGGCAAAGCCTTTCCAACATAGGAAATCATGCTGTTCAAAGTAAAGAGACAAGGAATTGCTTTTTCTATTTCAAACAAAGCACAACATTATCGACATAGTGCTTAGAAACAACGATTTAACTATTAGGTCTTTCCAAACGATCTGTTTGCAAGAATGTATATGACAAAAGAATACTGGCGAATACTGGTGACAGAAAAGGTCCCATCACTGGTTTTTAAAGGATGTTGCTGACACAACCTGAGGGAGCCATAGGGGCACGTTAGCCACTCCCATCAGCCATGGAAAAGGGCACTCCCAGTGAGGCATGAGGAACATATGACCCCTCCTGGGCTGGCCAAGGCAGCGCTAAGTGGCCGGGTGTTACTCTCCTTGCAGGGGCCAAGCCACAGCCTGAAAATCACTTCTGAGACACCAACATGTACAAGGAAACCCCTTGTGTAATGATCTCTTAGACCAAGTGGCCAAAAATGAGTCATACCACAGCATTCCGATGTTCCATTCTGCAGCAATATTTTGGGATGGACTTCTCCTTGTTTGCTCCAGGTGTCCAAACCCAAGACTAACGCCTTCTGTGGTTCAAAGATTGGGGAAAAGATACAAAAACAAAAACAAAAATAAAGCAAAACAAAGCCTCACGTTTTGGGGGCTCTATGGAGGCCAGGATTGAGCTTCCACCATAGGCCCATCTGCCTCCAGGACTGAATCTTATCTGATCATTTCCATGGCAACAGCTGTGGGATTAGAATAGGCTGAAGGTTTAGGAAGAGTTGCTGGAATTCAGTCCTAGACCAGTGAGGATTATTTAACTACACACTTGAGTTGCCATGGAAACGCAAATTTACAAATCAGGCAGGATTTTTGTAGCTCCGTAGCATGGTATTATATTCTTAGGGCTGCTTCAAATCCCCCAATTCCATCTCCTCTCCCATGGGGCGGGGGGAAGGGGGGGAGAAATATCTCACCAGACACATTTAATTATTCCCCAAATACTTTCTTTTTTAATTTTTAAAGCAGAAATATGGATAGACTATTATCAGCATCAAAAGAATTGTTTTTAAAATGCCTGTTTTATTTTTTAAAGAGAAATTCAGCTTAGTGCAAAGAAAGAATCTCAAACAGATGATGGTGAACATACTCATATAAGAGTCAATTAAGTATCATATAAATCCAAACCCAAATTTTGCTGATTTAAAGAAAATAGTTATTTTGGGTAGGGCTCATGACCCCTGGAAAATTAATTTAACAGCAAGCTAATTTTAGGAAATCAGTAATACTTCATTGTTGACCACTGTGTTAGAATTTACAAACCAGGGGCAACTGGAGGCTCAGTGGTTGAACATTTGCCTTTGACTCAGGTCATGATCCCAGGGTCCCGGGATAGGGTCCCTGATTGGGCTCCCTGCAGGGGGTTTGCTTCCCCCTCTGCCTGTTTCTCTGCCTCTCTCTCCCATCAATAAATAAATAAAATCTTTAAAAAGAATTTACAAACCAGTGTCATCACCAACAATAATTTGTTTGACTTCACAACAAGTTTATGTGGACAGAGAGCCAGGAGTCATGAACTGGATTTGGAGATGGGAAACTGTGGTATGAAGTGGTTCTCACTCGTTTCCCATTTTTTCCCCTCAATCTCTTTGGTCTGTTGACCGGTATACCTGTTGAGTCTCCAAGGAGGACTTCATTCAACTTACAATGTTGCTTACAGAATCCCTCAGCAATGGACTCATGTTATCTATCTGTCCTTCTCAAATGGTCCATCTTCTTGGACAAGCATATTCTTTGAGCTAGGAAGACCAGTGACCCTTCCACCTATGATTTATGAAGTGGATCAGTGAGAGTGTGGAAACAGTATGACAGCATCTTAGAACTCTCTAGAATGGGGGGATCCCTTGAGTGCAGCAGAATGAGGCAGATGGAGACAGACCAGCCTCAGAACTGTACCACTTGGGATCCCTGGGTGGCGCAGCGGTTTGGCGCCTGCCTTTGGCCCAGGGCATGATCCTGGAGACCCGGGATCGAATCCCACGTCGGGCTCCCGGTGCATGGAGCCTGCTTCTCCCTCTGCCTGTGTCTCTGCCTCTCCCTCTCTCTCTCTGTGACTATCATAAATAAATAAAAATTAAAAAAAAAAAAGAACTGTACCACTTCTATGGTGTAGCAGGGCCTCAGGGGCAGACCCACCTTACATGCAAGAGAAAAGTCCATTGCAGGAGCATGGTGATTAGTAGTTAGTGTGGGGTGACACCTGGGTGGTGTGGCACACAGGGTAGGGGGTGGATAGGTCCAGCGGTGGGAAGAAGGCATGCACAAGGGCTGGGCTGAAGAATGGGCACATTGGAGCCCCACATGTCCCCATGGCTTGGGGCCTGGAGGCCAGTCAGCCTCATTAAGTTCCCCTACCTACTAGAAATGTCATGTCAGGCCAGTTACTATATTTCTCTGTCTTTGTTTTCTCCTCTGTAAAATGGGGATAATTACTGCTTCTACATCACTGGTTTGCTTGGAGGATTGAATAAGCTAATTCTTACTAATGAGCTGATTCGGATTCTTATCATTACTGTTATTAAGTGCTTAGCAGGGTGTGTAAGCCTACAAAATATTTAATGCAGGCATAGCCTGTATGGTTCATACTTCTTACTATTCAGAATAGTATCGTATCAGAGTCAGAACATGGTGATAGAGAAAACACACCATTGGCTTGAAGACTCATTGTTTTGATGGGTCTAAGGGTGTGGCAACCCTCAGTGGATAGGGCAGTGATCAGCTGTAACTGAGGAGTGCCCACCCCTCCCCCCAGGTTAGTTTGAGGTCCCCTGAGAGCCCAGTCTCCCTGGACTGCTGCTCATATGTAGATACCTGCCTAGCCCCTGTAGGTGTTGGAGGTTGTGACCCTAAAACAACACCCTCATTTTATAGCTGAGGAAGAGCATGTCCAGAAAAGTTAACTCCTGCCCTCTACCGTTCCCAAGGATCTCCCCTACCCCATCTCACCTCTGCTACCAGTGTCAGAGCTGAGCCTCAAACCTGCATATTGACATGGATCCTTGAATCAAAAGCTTATGAACAGAAAGTATTTTCTCTTCATCTGATGTCACTTCCAGGCCATTTGTGTTAACAAGTATCAAAACTCTCTCTCTCTTTTTTTTAATTATCTATTCATGAGAGACACAGAGAGAGAAGCAGAGACATAGGCAGAGGGAGAAGCAGGCTCCATGCAGGGAGCCTGATGTGGGACTCAGTCCCAGGGCCCTAGGATTATGACCTGAGCTGAAGGCAGAGGTTCAACCGCTGAGCCACCTAGGCATCCCTTTTCTAGCAGGGGCTGGAAATTTGACCCCAGAAGAAGGTAATGTGATGAACGGGGTGGAATCTGGGTCACTTGCAATAGCCTAAGGGTGTAGGACAACTGGACCTGATCCTGGTATGTAAGAGAGGTTAGTCTTTGGCATCTTGGATTATTCTATTCCACAGTCATCCTTTTCAAGAGTGACAAACCCATGCCAGAGCTGAAACCACAACCCTTTTAGATGTATCAGAGCATCTATAAGGAGAATCAAAAATGTTCACAAAAGTGTTCTACCCTGATTCTTATTGCACACTCAAAAGTAGCCATTTATGCCCACCTTCACGGCCCTCCCTACCCCTCCACGTACACAAATGCTCAGAGCCTCGCACACATGGCTAACACTACCTTCTGCCCCTGTCATCCCCACCAGCTGCATAAGTCGATGTAGTGACAGAATCTGTCAGAAGTTCAGTGATTTTCTCAAGGTTAAACAAGGGGGAACCAGGACCATTAGTCAGAGAAGCATGAAGTCAGAACATGAGCTGACATGGCCCTTTTTTGGACAGTAATAGGCCATCTGCATATTGATTGTGTCTCTGGTGCAAGTTGTGGAGGTCCTGCTGTCGAGAAGGAAAACTTTAAAGAACAGAGGACAAGTGAGCATCTTCCTGGGAAGAAGGAGATTGGTGAGAATAAACCCTGGCATTACAGCGTTTGTGCAGGATTTCAGCCAGGGCAGTGCTTGGAGCTGGTCAGTGCTCAGGGCTGAGAGAGGGTGGGACTGTCCCAGGCTAAGAGAGCTTTCAGAACACACGCGGGCTCCCACATCCCCTGGGGGTGGGGTTGTGTGTGGGGCACAGTCTAGTCACATTTATCCCCATCCAAAGGCACATGGCTTTGACTCCATGAACACTTCCTAGTAATTATCCTACGCCAAAACACAAAGCTGTTTACTGGAGTATCATTTATAATAGCAAAATATAAGAATCACCCACATCTGGAAACAACCTAAATATCTTAATAGGGAACTGATTATATAAATATGTCATAAATATTCAATGAACCCTATGCTGCTGTTAGACAGATGCAATCGGTCTGTATGTGCAAACATGAAAAGATCTCTGAGATACACCACAAAATGAGACAAATGAGATGCAGAATAGAGTGTGGTCCAATCTGTGTAAAAATATAGGCACCATATGGACATGGGCTATGAATGTGTAAATAATTTCCAAAGGGGCCAATAAGAAACTGTTGATTGCAGTTACATCCAAGAATGGGATGGGGGTTCAGAGAAGAGTAGAAGCATTTATGTCTCATTGTGTGATTTTCATACTTGTTGCCATTTTAACACTGTGCACATGAGTTCCTTATCAGGAAAAACTAGTTTACTAGAAAATACTGGAAGGGATTTGAACTGGGGGAGCAGACCAACAAAAAGCTGGGGAAGGAAAAGAGGTAAAAGAAGAAAGGGGGAGAAAAGAACTAGTTTAATTGGCAGGAATGAAATGATCTGTAGATAGTCTTTGTAAAAAAGTATTTTAACAGCTTTGTTGACATACAATTTACATACGATAAAATTCCATACCATTTGAAGTGCAGAGTTCCATGGTTTTGAAACATATTGATAGAATTATGCGATCAGCACCATTATTTAATTTTAGAACATTTCACCCCCTCGAAAGGGAACCTCTTAACCCATTAGCAGTCACACCTTGCTCCCCACCTCCTTCACCCCTAGCTCTAGGCAAACATTAATTTGCTTTTCGTCTCTATAGACATGCTTGATCTGGATATTTCATGTAAATGCAACCAGATAGCACGTAATCTTTGGTGACTGGCTTCTTTCACTTAGTGTTTTCGAACATGTGATCAAATTTTTGATTATCCCAAAGTGTGCACTTGTGGTCATAGACCCCAGGAACGGCTCCACTGGAAAAGGGGACAATGATTCCATGGTCAAATAACCTTGGGAAATGCTGCATACCCAGTATGTATCATGGAGACTAAAGGCTCTGAGAAGGGCTGCTGCAAAGAAACCCAGTCAGCTTATTGAATTCAGCATTTTTTAAACATGTGAAGTCCAGGCTCAGAATAAAGAGCCCCCTGTGTGTGCTAAGGGCAGAAACCTGATGGAGGCAGTGGATTCATAGCAGATTGTAGAGATGAAAATATGGACAGAGGAGGTAAGCCCATTTGTCACATGAAAGGTTAATTTTATTTTAATAATTTTCCCATAGAAGTCAAGCCATGAAGATCCTGTGGGTAGTCAGCTGCCTTCCAACAGTCCTAAAATAAACTTCCCTTCATTGAATAAACAGCTATCCTCTCCCTGCACAGAGCCTGTGGAGCTTCAGACACTCGAGCAGGGTTCTAGCATCCTCTTTGTAGAGACAGTTCCTAGACTACCTGGAAAGGTATGGGGCCCCATGTCAAACCTTAGACATCCCTCTGTTGGTTGAACAAACTGTGGGTAGGTGCTCTTCAGAAATCCTTTAAAATGCCTGTCAGCTTTGTCTCTTAGCAGAAGCGTCCCAATGTGGCAGGTCCCAGATCCAGAGGAGGTATTTTTAATCTAGATCTAAAATAATTAAAGCATTGAATTTGAAGTGTTTTCTGCAGGGAGAGGGGTCAAAGGAATTTCTTTCCTTATATGTGGTGTTGCACCACCACCTGTTAGAGATTTAGGCAAGGGAATAAACTGATTGCAGCCCACTGGGCTGGTCTTTCTTTCTTTTTCTTTCTTCTTTCTTTCTTTCTTTCTTTCTTTCTTTCTTTCTTTCTTTCTTTCTTTCTTTCTTCTTTCCTTTTTATTTACTCATGAGAGACACAGAGAGAGGCAGAGACATAGGCAGAGGGAGAAGCAGGCTCCCCATAGGGGAGTCCTGATACAGGACTCAATCCCAGGACCCTAGGATCATGACCTGAGCCAAAGCCAGACGCTCAATTACTGAGCCACCCAGGTGCCCCTGGGCCTTCCTTTTTGTCATTTTTCCTTTGATGCACATTCAAGGACTATGTCTTATGCCTCCTTTTCCCCAAGTACACTGAACACTCTGTTATAGTTATTGTGTGTGCTCAAAAATTATAGAATCAGAGGCTGCAAAGATGATGTTTGAGAGCAGTCAGTGGGGGATTTCTGGTTGTCTAAAACCTTGATTATATTATTGACTACTAGGCTTCCTTTACTCTAGGATTAATCAAGCTACGTGATGTACTTCATTTTAGTGCTCTTTGATTTCAGCTGAGTTCTTTGATATTCTGGTTCTAGGACATTCCTAGGTGGTGTTGACTGCACAGATGGATGTCCTTCCCTCAGGAGGCTTACAGCTTAATGAAGGAAAAATGACCATATGTTGTATATTAAACAAGTAAGTATAGGGAATCTTGGTGCACTGCTCAGAAACAGACCACTAAGACTTTGAGGTTTCTTAGGGGAAGTGACACAAGGCCCAAGAAGAGTCCTGAGAGACAGATTAGAGTTCCCAATGCCAACAGGAGGGGAAAGGCATTTCAAGAAGAGAGAATTATGTGATTGAAGGCTTACCAACATGAAATAACACGGGGCAGTTGAGGATCTCAGTGCCATCTGGTGCTGGTGGAACATAAACCATAAAGGAAGTGGTGATGTGGGTGGCTAGTGGTGGCCATTACTGAAAAGCAACTGGTTAGCCATGGTCATATGGCTGTTGCAGATTCTTTTTTAAAGATTTATTTATTTATTCATGAAAGACACACAGAGAGAGGCAGAGACACAGAGGGAGAAGCAGTGTCCCTGTGTGGAGCCTGATGTGGGACTCGATCCGGGGACCCCAGGATCACGCCCTGAGCTGAAGGTAGATGCTCAACCGCTGAGCCACCCAGGCGTCCCAGCTGTTGCGGATTTTAAGCCCAACCCATAACAAGCACTCTTTAAGTATTTGTTACTATTATTATTAATGTTAAGACTTGTGCTAGCATCTAATTATATTAGACTTTTCTAAGACACAGAACTTCTGAAATTATCTGTCTTGAGACTATTAAAAAAAAAAAACTTTGGGGCCCCTGGGTGGCTCAGTCAGTTAAGAGTCTACCTTCAGTTCAGGTCATGATCTCAGGGTCCTGGGATTAAGTGCCTGATGGGACTCCCTGCTCAGTGGGGAGTCTGCTTCTCCCACTTCCTCTGCCCTCCCCCTGCTTATGCTCTCTCTTTCTCTCAAATAATAAATAAATAAATAAATAAATAAAGTCTTAAAAAATTTTGCCAAAATAAACTCATGCTACATAAAATGCTTTTATTTTCTTCTTTGGGAAAGTACATGAACACCTAAACAGTGTTTCAATCAGAAACATTCAATCAGAACTTTCTTTCTGTCACTTCTGCCAAGTATTTTTATCTAGTATCTAGATCTAGACAGGAGGGAGGTCTGGAATCATGTGTCTCTGAGCAAGCACTTGATTCCTGGGCTCGCACAAAAATACCTGCTTTTTCACAAGAGAGGAAGAGAAATCAGGCTAACAGATTTGTCAGCTAATGCTGTAGTTGTTCTCCAGGGTGGTGGTAGGTAAAGCCCAGGCTTTGGAGTCTGGCAAATCCCAAGTTCAAGTCCCAGCTCTGCCACTGTAGAGCGGTGAGAGCCTGAATGAGTTGGCTGAGATCTCTGAACCTCCTTGTTCTCATTGACAAAATGAGACCAAAGCTGCTAGAGTTGTTCTGAGAATTAAATAAGATAATGCAATCTAAAGCACCTAGTGTGTCTGGCACAGTGTGAGACTTCCACTAATGACAGTTATTATTAATCAGTATTATCATTCAATCAGCCTCTGGTGACAAGGAGTAAACCATAGCAGAATTTAGAGCCTTGTATCTCCTAAGGTTTGTATTTTAGAGCCACAATGGCCAAGGGCAGGAAAGGGCATGCCATGTGTCAGGACCTGTCAGACAATCAGTTCAGAGGCGTCTATTCTTGAACAGTTATTGAACACCTACTAGAAGGCAGGTACGTTCCTAAATATTGTGGATGTAGCAATGAACAAACAAGCAAAAATTACTGCTCTCATAAACCCTATGATCCAATGGAGGAGGAAAGACAATAAAACTTGAGTAAGTAAAGCATATAGTAGTGCCAGATGGTGATAAGTACTATATGCTGAAAAATAAAGCAAAGAGACGCAGGAACATGCATGCTAGTTTGGAGGAGGTTTTGTAGTTTTAAACAGCGCGGTCAGTGCCAAAAAGCTCTCTGTGGAGGTGATTCAGGATTTGTACCCACTCACAGAACATCCTGCCGAGACCCAAAATGGCACCTACAGCTCCAAGCAGAAATCAGGAGCCAGAAGGGGGACATGTGGTGGGTGCGGGGACACCCCAGGGCAGACTCCTTGTAAGCCACCCAGCTGATGTTTACTGCTAGAGCTTTTTGTTGTGTATCATGGGTTAGTCCCTGTAGAGCAGGACTGTCACACACAAGTCACAAATGCCCACCCAAGAGTGTTTGAGACTTGGAGAGGTCCCTGCTGCCATCTGGAGCACACTTGGAGAGGAAGCTTCAAGTAATGGAGCCAGTGCTTCCAGGCACCACCCACCAACTATGGGATTTACTCCCATGCCAGAAATCACCATTCTCATTCCACAAAGTCCTGGGAAAGCATGAAACAGTATTCAGAGATATGTCCTGACAGGAGGAATTAGAGAGGAACAGACTTGTCTCTGGTGTGAATTTCTCAGTGGGACTTTTATTCCCAGTGGATTTTCCCCTTCTGATGGGAGTTACGCAGTGGTTTTGCCAAGGAGATGGCACTGTGATTCCTTGCTTTCTGGGCTCACATACAGAAGGGACTTCATCCAGTGAAGAAATTCCTTTACAACATTCAAAACTGCCTTCTCTGCCCAAGGTATTAAGAAATGGAATGTTACTCAAAGCTGTGATCTCTATGGGGAGAAAAACACTTAGCAGGTATCTCTTCCCCAGAAGTAGGTTAAATGAATAGGTTACAAACTTTTTTCTTTCTGCCTTTGTCAAGGGGAATTATCACTTAGGATCTCCTACTGAGTGCCAGGTATAAATGTAACACAGATCTCAGCTAGGCACTTATTTAGCTACACACAGCAGAATGCCCAGTTACCAGCGAATTGCATGATAAATGTACTTAATTATGTAAAGAGAGACAGCGCAGGGTTGATGTGAGGCACAATAACATTATGCAGAACCTTGGCTCTTAGATATCTTTGCCTTGCTATCCTTAACTGTTGAACTTCTCCGTCCTCAGAACTTTTGCCTCTGTTAATCAGCATTCAATGCAGGAAGAAAGAAAATGGACAATCCAGCTTTATCTGTCCCTGTGTTTCATTGGCCAGAGCTAGCCACACACAGTCATCCCTAGCTGTGAAAGAAGCTAAAATCTGGTCCAAAGAGGTGATTTGGAAAATTGAAGAAGCATGAAAATCACCTGGAGGGTTTCTTAGAGCACAGATTGTTGAGTGTCACCCCTAGACATTCTGATTTGGGTCGGGGGGGCGGGGTGGAGGGCAGAGCTGAGAATCTGCATTGCCAGCAAAGTTCCTAGGGAAGTTCCTGCTGTGGCTCCAAGAACCCACTTTGAGAACCACTGATTTAAAGGAAGTCTTTTGACATTTATATTGGTGCTTTCCTGAGCAGATCCTTAGGTCCTTTCACTGAACTTTTGCCATAACCTCTTTCCTATTCTTCCTTGCTTTGATGGCATATTAATTTATTTACTTATATTTATTATATTTGTCATATTTACTTTTCAAATTTCAGCTCTGATCACATTGTATCAGTACTCAAAAACTGTCAGGGAGCCCTCTCTGCTTAGTATTCTCTGGAATTTAAGGGGGTCCATGATTGAAAAACCAATGAGAGTATGTTTCCAAACATTCATTGTTCACAATCTATGCTTCATTCATACATGGCCCTTAAAAAAGGACTTTGTAAGACTCAGTTGTATCAGGATGACATCTTGCTGAGAATCATTACAAAATCTGGTCAAAAAAAGGGCAAAAATGCTATGTGAAAGTATCATAAAGTAGCCAAGACAGCTGGATTTTAGAGGTCAAAATCTAAGAAAAAAGAGAAAGGCATAGATAAATTTTTCAAACATTAAAGGAATAAAGAGCCCCAATATTACCACAAATCTTCAGAGAATAGAAAAAGAGAGACGGCATCACAACATATTTTATGAAAGAAGCATAGCTTTGACAGTAAACCTGAGAGGTACCTTGTGAAAGAGGAAAATTATTTGCCAATATCTCTCACAAACATAGATGCAAAGATTCCACACAAATGACAATAAGTTGAATCCATATTAAAAGGATAACAAACCACAACCTAAGTTGAAATCCAGGAATGCAAGTTTACTTTTAACACTAGCAGAAAACAAGGTGAAAAAGTCACACGATCTTTTTAATAACTGCATAAAGAGAAATGTTGACAAGAATTTGAGGTCTCTGGAACTCTCATAAAATCACTGCTGGGATTGTTAACTGGTGCACTCACATTGGATAACCGAGCACTGTCGTATCCTCTGATCCAGTAATTCCACACTCAGATATACCCAACAGAAATGTATGTCTCTGTGCTTACCAAATCACATACAATTTCATGACAATATTGCAATAGGCAGAACCTGTAAATAAGAATATACAATATGGTTTTACCTATATAAAGTTTATAAACAAGCAAAACTAATCTTTGGTAACTCATGTGGAGACATAGGTTACTTTTAGTGGTCACAACCAGAAGGCAGGAAGGGGCTCTGGGGACTTGAAACATGCTGTTTTTTGGTTTGGACTGTGATGAACAGGATACATTTACTTTAAAGATGGTTGAGGTTTGTGCACTGTTCTGTTTGTATCTCACACTTCAGTGAAACATTTACATGAAACATTTAAACAAAACCAAAAATAACAAAAGAAGGGAACAAACAAAACTCTGGCTTATGTTTGGAACATCTCCTTTGCCAAGTATGCTCTTCTCCCTCCTCTCTTTCTCTCTCCCTCTCTCTGTATCTCTCTGCCTTTTTATATCTATCTAAAGCTAGAAACCCCACTCGCAAGCCCACTTCCAATCTCCAAGCTAGTTTTGGCTTGGATTGCAATAATCTCTGCAATCCCATAGAACTTTGTTGTGATCTTCAATGTGGCTCTTATGCCAGCTCTGTGTGCACTTCTAGTCTTCCCTGGAACATTGCAAACTTGTGAAGACAAGGATGGTAACGGGCATCTGCTATGGTTCTTGAAATGTGAGGAAAACAAAAGTTCCTAACGGTGCTTATGGTCTCAAGAAGAGAAAATATTTATACATATGGAAAAAAAAAAAAAGAAATCCAAACAGCAAAAAAGGAAAGACTTAATTGAGGTTAATGAAGTGTCAAAATAGATAACACAGAAAATAGTGTAATGGGTTGTCAGCGACAGACTGTCTTTAAACAAAGGCTCTCCTTTTTTACTTCCAAGTTTTTATTTAAACTCTAGTTAGTTAACATATAGTGTAGTATTGGTTTCAGGAGTAGAATTTAGTAATTCATCATTTACATGCAACACCCAGTGCTCATCTCCAGTGTGGTCCTTAATGCCCATCCCATATCTAGCACACCACCCACCCACCTCCTCTCCAGCAACTCTCAGCTTATTTTCTATAGTTAAGAGTTTCTTATGGTTTGCCTTCCTTTCTGTTTTTATCTTATTTTTCCTTCCCTTCTCTTATCTTCATCTGTACTGTTTCTTAAATTCCACATATAAGTGAAATCACACTAACCAAAGGTTCTTCTGAGTCCTCTATCTGAATAGGCTTTCCCTTGGGGTGTGTTGTTGGCCTGGTTAGTCCTACTAGGTCAGTTTAGAGAAAACTCTCACCCTTCATATCTGATCAAATTCCTCATTCTTCCTCCTTGGTATGGACCAAAGTATTTGATTAAATTCCTTATCCCCCACCAACCCTGGATGTCTTACCGCCCTGGTCTGTCTTTGGCAAGAAGCCTATCAAGTCAGATTAGCCAGAGCTCCCCCTCTTTCCTGAGGTTTCTTCTTAGCCATTACCATCCAGTACTTCTCTCTCTCTGCTTCCTGGCTATAAATTCCCACTTGTCTCTGTTGTATTCTAAATGGAATCCAGTTCTCTTCTGAGGTCTTTCTACCACTAATGCAATAGTTGTTAATTAAATATGCCTTTGTCTGGCTCTAGGATTTTTTTTTTTTTTAAAGATTTTATTTACTCATAAGAGACTGAGAGAGAGGGAGAGGCAGAGGGAGAAGCAGACTCCATGCAAGGAGCCAGACGTGGGACTGGATCCCAGTCTCCAGGATCAGGCCCTGGGCTTAAGGCAGAGCTAAACCACTGAGTCACCCGGGCTGCCCTAGGATTTTTTGATAACAGAAATAACAATGAGAAAGAAGGGGTAGGGAACAAGGCAAGTCCAAAGGCCCCGGGTTTGGGAAATGTCTTGTCTTGTTTTAGAAACTATTGGAAGGCCAGTGTGACTGGGGCAAACAGAAAGGAGCCAGGTCACCTGGGCCTTCTGGGCCCTGGTAAGGTTTAGTGTTATTCCAATTCCGTGGGAATCCATGAACTGTTGAAAGTAGCCAGGCAAGACACAATTTCTTGCCTCTTGGCTTGGGGCCCTGAGCCACCAGCCCTCTCCCAAGCTCTCAGACCTATGCTGATTAACATAGTGTTCTTCCAAAGAGGTTGGCAGAGCCCCTACTCTCCAATGAATGATTTGGGTAAAAGCTGAGTGAGTACTGGAATAGAAATGCAAATTTCTGATTAACATGATCAATGGATATGGGATATGCTGATTGCTGCTTTATTATTATACAAATGTATTGCCTGTCCCTCAGTCAATCTGCGAGTATTAATCTACTACAGAAACACCCATGATTTAGTTGTTGAGAGCACAGATTCTTGGTCTAGACCCTCCTCTCAGGCCAAGTGAGGTCTCCAGGGACCAGCCGCAGAGTCAGCATTTCTTTATCCTCTTAGGCTTGTAGAATCCGAGGCCCAAAGCAGACTGGGTGAATCCAGAACCTGGCATTGAGGTCCAGCAATCTGGGCTTTATCACCAAGACCTCTAGGCAACCATCTTGCATTCTAACATTGATCTAGACTGCCTGGGTTTCAACTCTGGCCCATCATTTAGCAACTATATGACCGACAGCAAATTTCTGAAACTCTCAGTGCCTAAATTTCCTCATTTGAAAGTGCAATATAATAATTGTTCATTGGATTGCTGTGCAATACCTGGCATTCAATAAGTGTTATTACTGTGGAGTGTTTGCTGTAAGCTCAACACCGTGAAGCTAAAAAAGTGGAGGCCATAGTCTCTGTCTTAATTTTTTTTTAACATTTTATTTATTTAAGAGAGAGAGCATGAGCAGGGGAAGGGGCAGAGAGAGAGAGAGAGAGAGAGAATCTTAAGCAGGTTCCACTGAGCATGGAGCCTGATATGGGGTTCAGTGTCACAACCCTGAGATCATGACCCAAGCTGAAATCAAGAGTTGGATGCTTGGGCAGCCCCGGTGGCTTAGTGGTTTAGCGCCGCCTTCAGCCCAGGGTGTGATCCTGGAGACCTGGGATTGAGTCCCACGTTAGGCTCCCAGCATGGAGCCTGCTTCTCTCTGTGTCTCTCTCTGTATCTCTAATAAATAAATAAAAAATATTAAAAAAAAAAAAGAGCTGGATGCTTAACCTACTGAGCCACCCAGGTGCCCCTAGTCTTTGCCTTTCTGAGCCTGCCTTCTGGTAAAGGAGATAACACACAACCTGTACCTGAATTTGTATGAATTCTTCTCCCAGGCTCTATAACTGGGAGTGTGCATGGGCTCTAAGGCTCAGTTTCTCATCCATACAATGGAGATAAAAACACTATTTCCTGCACAAGTTAGTTGTGTGAATGACTGAGGTTATATATATTAAGCTCTTAGCAGAGTGCCTGGTATATTTCCAGCACTCAATAATATTAGCCACAAATATTACTGTGGACATAGATAACTGGAGTAGGAACATGGATTGTAAGGTTAGATGGATTGTTCATAAGGGAGTTTTAAGAAGAACACATATTCTTGAAAAGCCTGTGTAAGTTATTGCTGGGCTTTATTGCACAGCATTGTTCTTGGCCAAAAGCCCTGAGTAAGGATGGCAACCACCAGTTAAATAAATTAAGCATTAGGTTAAAAATAGCTTTCTTCATACACTTGTTGCTATCTGTAAGACTATTATTCATTTTCTGATTCATGATCTTTTCCTCTCCCATTCAATGAGAAAGCCCATGGTAGTAGAGAAATGATCTTTTCCTCTCCCATTCAATGAGAAAGCCCATGGTAGTAGAGATGGTACTCACTTTTGTCTATCATGATACCCCCAATGCCTGTCCAAAATAGATACCCACCATTTGTTGAAAAAGACAAGAAAGAAAGGCACAAATCCAATCCACAGATTTTCTATGCAGATGTCAATCTGCACTTGAGATAAGGAGAGTGAGATACGGAGGGAAAATATTTCATACGTTGTTTTTCCATGAACAAGTATGGCAGGGAATTCTGAAGTTACCAACATGAACCTGACACCTAACCTGCACTCTCTGTGAACACTGGAGGTATGTGGGCAGCATCATAAGCATCAACGCATAGAGGATGGGCTGGTCAAAGAGGGAGAGCAAGGGGACATCTGAGTCGTTGGGGTAGATCCAGTGAGTGATCCAGAAGGCCAACCTGATGGTAAGGGGTCAAGTTCAACTCTAAAGGTCAAGCAAAAAAATAAATAAATAAAAATACAAGAGGTCTAAAGTTAGGGCAAAGAGTAAATAATCAGGGGAGGGAGAGTACCTGTGGATCCTAGAACATAAAGAGATGTGGTCAATCCTCGGGCTGTTTTCAATGAGCATTTGCTCCAATTGTAGTAAAACTGGACTCTATACAAACTGAGCTATATACTGGCTTTTAAACCTTGGGGAAATGACTTAACTTTCTTAAGTCCCGGTTTCTTCATCTGATAATAGTATTATCTATTTCATAAGTAGGATTTTTTTTTAATGATTAAAATGAGATAATACATGAAAAGAGTATAGTATATCACTGGACACAAAGTAAGTGTTCAATAAGGTTGCAAGCCCTGTTTTTATTACTAGTTTTCCATAAATGAAGTTATAGTATAGAACAATGTGCCGCAAGGTAACATAGGATGACACTCAAGACCAGTCACACTCTC
Source organism: Nyctereutes procyonoides (assembly GCF_905146905.1). Classification (NCBI taxonomy): domain Eukaryota; kingdom Metazoa; phylum Chordata; class Mammalia; order Carnivora; family Canidae; genus Nyctereutes; species Nyctereutes procyonoides. The sequence goes on along the minus strand of NW_026575047.1, from coordinate 43,704,387 downwards.
ATCCCAACCATCTTTTTCAACATTTTCTTCAACTGTTCTCCATCTATTCTACACTCACTTTCAGGTTTATTAAATACTTACTGTGTACATGACCCTTTACTGGACTTTGTGGGAAGATATGAATCAAAAGAAGGGATTGTTTCTGAGCCAGAGGAGTTATTTTACAATAAAAGAGATAGAAGAGGTCCAAATGAATAGGAAGAAGCTGTAGTATTTACCTTGTCAAGTGTATGGGGGGGGGGTGATAAATCCAATCAGGAAAATTGGATTTATCTCAGTTTCTATGATCTTTATAAACTATGAGTTTATAAAGTTTCTGGCTCTTGGTTTCTTCATGTATAAACTATATACTATTTTCCTCTCTCATAATCCTACCCTCAGCAATCTAGTCATCAGAAACTTAAATGCAGCCCCTCTGCCCCCTCTCCCCCCGATGATTCTAGTTTGGATCCAAGGCTTAGAACCACTGGGCTGTGCCAGAGAGGAAAGAAACAGGGATGAACGACATGTAGCCAGCAAGGGCCCTCACACAGTGGTCTAAGCAAACAGTGAAAAAGTTAACCAACCTCAACAATTCCTGAGGATTAGTGAGGCAAGAATCAGGAATTTCCCTGGGATTAAGGGGACTTTAGTGGGGACAGTGGCTGGTCATGTAAGACCAGGACTCTGCATCAATCAGGGTCCTACCAGGAAAGAGATTCATATTCAAAGTATGTAAGCTTGCAAGAATTTAAAGTTGTGGGCCAGGAATAGGGACCTTAAGAGATAATATGGTACCTGGGGATCGTGATAGTTGGGTCTTCTTACCATATTTGACATAAAGGGGCAAGGAGAGAGCAGGTACTGAGAGAGGATTTGGGGATGAGGGCCACCTGACAGGAGCTGTTGCCTTCAGCTGAGGAAGCCATCTAATGGCAACCCTAGGGTTGGGAGCTAGGGAAACCTGGTCTTGCTTAATCAATCCTGTCAGCACTCCAAATCTACTCAGAAGCCAGAGGGGAAAGGAGTTCATGCATGCAGTCCATGTAGGGCAGCCTCCTGCAACTCAGTGCTGTGTGGAGAGTAGACCTGAGGGACAAATGGAAAACATCCAGTATGGCTCCTTTCCAATAGCCAGAATTGAGAGCCCCCATAATCAGGGACAATGGCCACTCTCTTACCTTCTGGAATGGTCTAGGGTACTAAAGATACTCAAATGGAGAACAAGTTGAGTACACATCATTAGTCTCCAAATATTGCATGGTAGGCATAACAGAGAAAATATTCAGAAAGTAGCCTAGTGTGTTCAACCTCAGATGTCCCCATAGCCCTGCTCCAGGGAGCCTATGCTGAAGAAAAAGCCTGTAATTTTTCAAAGCCACTTGAAAACAAGGAATGTGTCAGTAGACATTCTTCTAAAGATAGCATGCCAAACAATTTTGCTCTGTGGACTCCTCAGAGTCTAAAATGGACAAAGGAAAACTATTTCTCTATTTCATAAAAACACAAGAGCAGAATAGTAGGTTGCCTCAAGGACTAGGCATTAGCAATAACCACAGAAATGCCAAATGCCAGGAGCAGAATGAGTCATGACGATCTATTAGAGTGCCAGTGGAGGCACACCGTCTCTTAGACATGACTCTCTTGGTTGCAAGAAACAGGAGTCCAACCAGAATAGAGAAATTCAAAAAGGTTTTCAAAAAGGAGAAAATGTCTACAGCTCACAGAGACTGAGGGTGTGCATTACACTAGGGCCAGTTTGTGTTCCTTTGTTATGGCAGCCCTAGGAAACAAATATAGCAGTCTTCGGACTTCATCTCTGAGTCAAGGAGAGAATTCTATTGCCTAAGTCTGGATCAGAACTAATCAGCCATGGAAATGACTCTCCAAGGACAGTCGCTAGACCAGCAGCATCAGCAATGCCTGGGGGATTGTTAGAAACAAAGATTGTCAAGCCCTACCCCAGTCTTATTGAATTAGAAGTTCTAGAGGCGGTCTTCTGGTGATTCTGATGCACCCTCCGATTTAAAATCCCTTGAGCAATGACAAAAGGAAGGGGGTTGGGTTGTAGGACAGTGGGAAGAAGTTTTATAAAACATGTCCATGACTTCAGGGGCCCATTTCTATGAGAGTTTTTAGGGAAAGAAACTTGGGAATGGAGAAAAATCCCAGAACATGTCTTTTGTTCCTCTCCTCCCGAATCTTAAGAGAGGCATCTGAGATTCTATCCATTCCACTGGGGGATGGTATCAGAGATCTAATATTTTGTTATTGCTCTTCTGAAACTATTATATTCCAGTGCTAGTCTGAACTGGGACAGCAGAAATCACAAATAAGAACTTGGGATACAGAGATACTACAGGAACTGGGTAAGAGTTGCTTTACTAGAGTATTCCTCAATCTTGGCTGCATATTGGAATCACCTGAAGAAGTTGAAAAATCCTGACACCTGGGTCTCACCCCAACCACTCTGATTTAATGGATCCAGAGCAGTGGGCTGGGCATCAGGATTTTTAAAAATCCCCAGATGATTCTCATGTACAGCTAAGCTTGAGAAGCAGTGGGCTAAAAATCTATCACCAAGGCTGTGAGACTTAAGTATCTTGAAGATGATAAGGAATGTGATTTGCTCTAGGTGAGTTTTCCAAGCAGAGCAAATAAGTGGTGGGAGTTGGAACTGGTATGCAGTTTGCTTTGGTAAAGCAGAGAGGTCTGTGTACAGTAGGAGATGAGGTTCAGTTCAGTTCGACAAACATTAATCGAGCTTCCTGTGTCAAGCTCTCTGCTGGGTGCTAGGGACACAATGCCAAACAAAAGTCCTTGTGTTCGGCAACCTCTTTAGGGCAGGAATCAGGTATCCACATGCTCTGCGGTTTTTGTGTTGCTTACCTATCAATGATTCTCAATTTTGGTGTTCCAGTGCATTAGTGAGATCCCCGATTTCCATAGAATTTACTCTAGATAAATAAGTTATGGTGCATGTGTAGCTATCCCCAATAATGTCGCTTGTCCACTTAAATTCCAGCATTTAATGAGAATTAGAGACAGTTATGGCTGGGAATTGTTCATGACTCACACAAAATAACCTACACAACCTTAAATTATCTATGGAAGATCCAGTTACACCTGTTGTGGAACAATTTTCTCAGTGAATTCAGCTTATTCAGTCAAAATGGTGAGTCGATTTGTCTCAAGTGCAACTCTCACGTATGTGAGGGGATGTCTGCCTGATAAGATGGAACTGGGAAACATATGGATGGACAGAATGGAAGCCAGTGATTCCACGTAGTTAAAGTGGTACTAAAAGTTCCATGGAAATAGATTCCTCATCTCTGTGTTCCTGGCAGATTCCAGCACAGAAGGCCCTGCCTGGCACATAGTGGGTGATCCACAGATGTTTATTAATGTTGAATTGAATGGCAAGATTTCTGGGTACTCCAATATCACAGGATTGCCATCATTGTAGTGTATTGGTCAGGGTACTGGGGCTGAAGATGATAGAAGCCTCAGGCCGAGGCAAGCACAGCTCTGATGTGTCATTAGGCCATTACCTCTGGCTCTAGGCTCTGTAGTCTGCTGTGTTGGCTCCAGATTCTCTTGTTGTAGAGGTCAGTTGGCCACCCACTGATCTGTGTCTACATTCTATTAGTTTTAAGGAAAATAATTATTGTTGGTTGCAGCAATATTCTGGGGAGGCGGAAGGAGGATTAATCCAGATTGGCCTGGCTTGGGCCCCATGCCTCATGGGATGTGGTCATTTCATTGACCAAGCCATTGAACCCACCCATGAAGTATGAGGTGGGCTCTGAATCATTTGCTGAGAATAAGGGAGGGGTATTCCCAAAAGGAAAACTAGTTGCTATTTCCAACTCTACAAGTAGGAGATATTATTTGAAGTAGGCATCATTTGAAGAAACTGATGTTCAGGAAAATAAACGGTTTGCCTAAAATCATATGGGTAGTAAGTGACAGAGACAGACGTGCCCTTAGTCTGCTTACCTCAACAACCTGGCCTCAAGAGTGGAGTACTCCTGAGGCTAAAGCAAGTGTAAGCTTCAGCCTGCTGTATATGGACGGGCCCTATCACCATGTATATGGAAGGGCCCTATCATTTAAAAAAAAATAGCTGGATATCCCTTTTCTCAAATAGTGTTGTGATACCTGAATAAGCTTCCAGTCTCCCCAGAATGTGAATTTGATTCCTGCTTATCACCCTTGTCATACCTGAATGCCTCTTCTGTTTGCTGTAACAGCATGCTTTGGAAGACAATTTCCCTACTTTTCAATACTTAATACCACTTCTGGGTTGAAACATTCTCTGGACTCAGTAGAATGTGATTACTTCCTATCTATAATACCTTATTTGACAATCTTCTAGGACATTTATCAAGACTCCCTTGTGTTGTTTTTACTGTTTGTGTGCATATTTTATCTTTCCTACTAAAATGTAAGTCACTTTTAGGATGATATTTGTTTTCTTGGTCTCCACAGTAAATATGTTGCTTATTCAAGTGTGTGCATCCACTACATGCATGTTGTATGGATGGATGAAGGATGAATGCATGACAGGAGGTTCTTTGTGGGATCTTTCTGTAACTCTTGACTTTTTTGTATTTTGGGGCAATTCTTTATTTTAGTTTTCCAAAAATAGGAAATTAGTTGCCCTATGTCAGTGGATGTCACAGATTTTCTAAGTAGAAGCTTTGAAAGACAAAAGTGTGAACTATATTACAGACCAGATATCCTTTTAGTTTTCCAGGGGTCATAAAGGATGCATTAAGGGAGATGCTAGAAATGCTATCTCTTATAATTTTCCTGTGTTTCTCCCCTGTGGGACACTTTTGCCACTCATTTGAATGCTTAAAAGGTGGTTGGGTTGTTATCAAGTCCTTACTGGTAAATATTTAATCAGTACAAGCCTTCTTTAAATCTCTCTAATGGTGTATGTCCCAAATAATACAAGCAATAATAGACTTCTCTCAAATGTACTCTGGACTACCTATAGGAAATGCACAAATCTCCAGATTCAAGTGGGTGATTTTTTGCCCATGATAACCTGACTATTCTCTTTTGTGTTAGATAAATCTTTAAGCACTGTATTTTTTTCTAATTAATGTAAATGCAATTTATTTTTGCCTATTGCAAATGTAATGTGTGCTTATTATGGAAAACACACAAAAAATATACACCAGGGTGAAAGGCCCATATGAATACTTTCTTTTGTAGATTTCTGAAACATTTTAACCAAGGTTTTTAGTGGATTAGTAGAACACTGATAATTTCCTTTTATGCTATATTGCTGAGTGTGTCCCCCGAGAGACCTTAAGATGCTATTTTAGAACAATCCAAAAAGAAATATTACTTCATCAACCAGTAGAAACAGCCTTACCAATCTGTTAATAAATATGATTTTTAGAAAAGCTGGAAGGCCAGAGAAGCAGGTGTACACATGGTAAGGAAGGTGAATCAGAGCCTCCGTGGGCCGTGTCTCTCTGCAGACTGATCTTATTTGCATTCAGGCTCTACTTTTTCAATTCCGATGAGCAGATTATACTCTGGAAACATCCATTGTTAGACTTTTAGAATTTTCTTCATAAGGGAAGGGAGAAGAAATGTGTGGGAGATATCAGAAAGGGACACAGAACATAAAGACTTCTAACTCTGGGAAATGAACTAGGGGTGGTGGAAGGGGAGGAGGGCGGGGGGTGGGGGTGAATGGGTGACGGGCACGGAGGGGGACACTTGACGGGATGAGCACTGGGTGTTATTCTGTATGTTGGTAAATTGAACACCAATAAAAATTAATTTATAAAAAAAAAAGAATTTTCTTCACTAATAGTTTTCTCCAGTAAAAGCTGCTTTTAGAAAACACCTAAATTCTTCTGGGTGAAAAAAGAAGGAAAGACAGTTTTTACACTGGGTCTTAGTGCAAGAAGAAATCGGGAGCCTTTAGAAACCAGGCATGGCATTGATGGAGCCTGGACCTGTTCTTGAGAGGCTGGGAGCAGAGTGTGGGGTCATCAAGAAGGATCATGTGCCACTGAGCATTTCCTTACATCATCTGCCATGGCCGTCAGAGATCTCTGCCACTTCATAGACCACTCACCAGCAATATGTAGATGCCACCCACATCTCCAGCCTCAACTCCAAAGAGTGCCATGCCCATGTGAAAAACCATCTCACTGTGGCCACTTCCTTCAAACTCTATATGACTGATCTACAAACATCCTTATTTCTACTGAATGCACATGACCCCCCCCCACCCCCCCCCCATTCTCTTCATATTGGGTTAGGGACAAGACAGGGCTAGACAGGGAAAGATAAGGGAAAGGCCCAGAGTCAGGTTCCCACAAATCTCTGGGCTCCCAAAAATCCCAAGGACACTGAGGGGCCTCAGGATTAGGCTCCCATAAATCCCAAGGACACTGAGATGCAACAAAAACAGAGATAAGGCAATCAAAAACAGAGATAAGGAAGTAAATCTGGCCCCTAGCTCCAAAATGCAAAGGAGTATCTTCCTTTGACATCTATCAATTAATCACTGAGACTCAAAACAGTCATGTCAGTCACACAAGACTTCTCAAGAAATCTCAAGGCCATAAACGCCCTAGTCAGGTTTTCTATAAAAGACCAGCCAAAAAAGCCCTCAGTGGCAACCCTGTCAGGACCCCTCTCACTTCTGAGAGCTTTCTCTGTATCCTCACTTAATAAACTTCCATCGCTTTACTCACTCTCCTTTGCGAGATTCATTCTTTGACTCTGAAACAAGAATCAAGCTCTTCTGCTTTAATATCCTCAGGCTATTACTAGTCACTTTGGATATTCCGTCATTTGCCTTCTCACACCATCTCTCCATTCCTCACCAAAATAAGTAATGGTCCTTATTAGTTAGTCCTTATAATTAATTTTTTTCCTTATAATTAATTTTAAGTCTTTTATTATCTTACTACATGTATTACCGTGTCTTCCCCATTGGGTGGCTATCTTTAGTTATCCCTCACTGGTCCCACCACCAGTATAACAAATCACCATATTCACTATGTTCTGTCAATTTATCTTGCTGTATCCTTAATGTCCATTTGTAAAAACATTCTGACCACCCCCACCCCAGCAGTGCTTGTTTTCATTGCCTCGCCCTCATCCCATCCTGCTCTCTCTTGTAGGTAAACCACCTCTAACCTCTGGGCAACATTGACTTTCCTTTTTGCCCTAAGAAATGCTAAAAGCATGGCTTGATCCCAGTACAGGCCCTTCTCTTTGTTTTCATGTAACCCTCACAGACTCCTTCCACCAGTCTTTCATTCTTTAGATTCATAACACATGAGTCAGTCCTAAGGCAACTGTTTAACTCCTTACCCAAATTAAGGGGACACATATTAAGAACTCTCTCTCATGGTGAAGAGGAGGCATCACTCCATCCATCTCTTTTGGAAGAGTTAGGATTCCCAGCATTCAAAGCTATCTTTAAATATTTTTACTATGAATCTTCTATTTGGATTCCTTATCACCAAGCTTGAGTCCAACAGATAGTATCCTTGTGCCTAAAACTTTTACAGATTTGAAGGAGGTGAGGGGTCAAGTTGCATAACTAGTTTTTAATGACCTCCTTTACACATTCTGTATAAGGTCTAACAACTTCTTTAAAATAAATACTATTTATTGCTTCATGATGTATCGATGGAAACTTCCATTTAATAAAGGAATAGTTCTGTAAACAAAAATTGGAGTGAAAAATATGGAGGAAGGGATGTTGGCCAGGCAAAACCATTTACCCAATCTATAGTTTATACCCATATGACCCACACATTTATATCTCTGGCCCATAACTCTCCCCTTGAGCAATAGACTCATCAATCCATCTGATGACTTGCTGTCTCCATTTAGGTGACTCAAAGTATCTCTAATTCTACAAGGCCAAACCTACTCATAATCTAGTTCTCTAAATCTCATCTTCTCTCAGTGTCCTCTAACTTAGTGGGTAACACCACAATTCAACTTTCTTTCATCCACTCAGTTATCAAGGCCTACTTATTTTATTTCCTAAAAACATTGATAATATTTCCATATCCCTTGATTGGCACTGGTCTCATCTGAGCTTCTCTGACCAACCATCATCATCTGCCATTTAACTGGCCTCTCTGCCTCTACTCTTGACCAGCTCCAGGCTCTTTGCTGCACTGAAGCCTAAATTATCTTTAGTAAATCTCGTTTTTCCACCCATATTAGGGTCCAGTCAGGAAGAATAAAACACACAATGATTAGAATAGGGAAAACTTGAAACAAACAATTGTTAACCATCTATAGATAATTAGCTACTAAGAGATGATAAACACTAAAGAATACATCAAGGCTACAGGGGAGTACGCAAACATGGGAGAGAGCCTTCCTACACAAGTCAGGAATCCAACCTCAGTGGGCAGGATGTGGTTGCAGCCCACTAGATGGCAAGGAAGTTTACTGGGTTGTCTTGACTAAAGCTGGTTCACAGTTGGTGGGTTGGGGTTGACAGGCAGAGAACTGTGGGTTGAGGCTGGCAAGCTGGAAGCCTCCTGTTGGGGTACTGCCAGACTGAGGCTGGTGGGCAGGAAACCATCTATTCATATGCTAGCAAAATTTACTGGGAGGCTCTTCATGGTGAATGCTGTTGAACTCACTGGGGAATTGGCTGTGGCATCTGTAGGACTCACTGGAAAGCCACCAGAAAGCCACCTGCAGAGGATATTGCCATACATGTTGGGAAATCGCCTGAAGCATCCTTGGAACTTGCTAGTAAGCTACTCTTGAGGGTCCCTCTGAAGCTTTCTGGGCATGAATTCCACTGGTAGCTCTCATGCCAGATGAGTACTGCAGAATCAATAGAGCAGTCACATCAGTACCAGAAGCCCTTTCCTTCTGCAGAATCTGTCTGCAACCTCTCCCAGCAAAGGAGAAAGGTTTACAAGATCCATCTCCAGTACCCAAGCAGGAGCATGAAGGGTGGATTGGGAGCTGAGACATAATAAATTGACAACTGCCACACCACCTGTGCTTAAACTTTTCTGCTTCCTATTTTTATTGTTCTCTGGTTCAAGTCAGAAGTGTTCTATACATATCTGTGGAATGAACATGTAAATGAACAAACACTTGGGCCCTTGCACTAACCTGTGGTTGTCATTAATGTTGCTCATGAAATATTCCTGTTCTCTGCCTATAAGACGGTAGGATTGGATTTCTTGATCCCTTTGGGTTTATGTTGGCCAATGAGTCGTGAGTGAAGGTAAAGTGAGTCCAGAGGTATGTTGGTAAATGTTTAACAACTGGCTTTTTAGAGCAGGGTGGGAGGCATGATTTGTAGTGCTTGCCAATTTCTGTGGTGCAAACATTCCTACATGGCTGATTTCAACCTACTAACTTGACATTGCTGAATGTGATATCCAATTGTGGATAAACTAGCTCTAGCACACTACTCTATGATTAACTTCAGTGTCAAAGCATTTAATTGTTGGTGTGAGACCCTCCAGGGCTCTCTTTTGCTTTGTCAAAGTTTAAGATAGTGATACCATGGTCACTCTATCAGGCTAGATCCCTATGTGAATATGAAGAGCAGAGTTCCCTCTTTCCTAGCAATGAACAGGTTATTTGAATAAAAAGCAAGCTTTTTTTTTTCTGTTTCTTTGTTTTAAGACACAAGAGTTTGGGGGTTGCTTGTCTCTTTAGCATAATCTAGCCTAACCTGTTTTATAATCTAGCTGGCTTGATTGGAGTATTTTGTACTCTTTCCAATTATTCTTTTATACGACTGCCAAATTAAGTTCTATAATTATGTTTTCTTCATATTTCATATCTAATTAAAATATTTAATGGTCCTACTCTATCCCTTGCCTCATGACAAAAATACAAAGTCCCTACTTTCTTGGCAGAGCTCAAAATTCTCCAAATGTGTTTTCACACTGCATTTTCTATCTTATTGATCATCATTTCTTTGTACAAACTCACCAGTTCTCAGCTTTCTTTCTTTCTTTCTTTTTTTTCCTTTTTCTGTGCTTCACCTTTACCTCTACCTGGCATTTAGCATAGTGATGGGAACATGAAATGTTTGTTGAATGTAATTTCAGTTTATCTCCACTTATCTTAATCAACCAATTCTGATTTTAAGTGTAGTAATAAAGACATAATTACACAGGCATCTAGAGACAAAATTTTCTGGTTACCTTCAAATAAATGTGGAGTACTCTCAGGGCCTGAAGGTGTTCACTAAGCAGAAGAAATCTCTCCCTTAGGAGCCATGAATATATCTTAAACACACACACATACACAAATGATAATGCTTAGAGGGAGAAAAGCACAGTAAAGATAAAATTGAATAGAGAGAAAGAAAGAAACAAAAAGACAAAGAGGAAAACGAGTGACAGACAACCCAAACCAAAAAGACTAGGAACAATGATGAGTAGCCAACTAACTAAGAATACCAAAAACCAGTGATTGGGAACAACAGCACGTTTCACAAAGGAGTGTGCAGAAGAAGTATTAGTAAGGAAGTATAGTGCCCATCACAATGAGCAAAACAAACCACTAGCATTGTTAATGTGCCAGGCACTGGGAAAAGATCACCTTTCCTAATTCTTACCTTTCTCTGAAGTGCAGGTATTTTTTCTATTTTTCAGAGTTAGAAATTAGGGCTTGAGGATGCTACGTAATGTGCCCAAGATCTCACAGCTAGGGTTCTTCTCCACCCACCATCCTCCCTGGTTATTGTTAAATCTGGGGTTTTGCTTATCTTTCTCCATGGTACCAGGGGCTTCAGTCCCAGGGGATGAATCCTGATTGGTCTAAACAGATCCTGATAATTCTGCCCCACTTCCCCAGCAGTGATTGCCTAAGGGGTGTGCATGTGAGCCAATTCTACCAAGAATACCCAAGGAAAAGGATATCCTGACACTTCCAGGAGAGGGTTTGTTCTTTTTGGAAAGAGACCCAAAGAAGAGACAGTTTCTCATTTTACTGGATGCTACTTGTGGCTAACTGGGACATAGTGTCCCAGTTATAATGGGACATTATGTCCCATTATAGTGCTATAATGTTCAGCTGTTGTCTGAGGACAAACCCAAAACTCTAAGGCAGACCAATAAATGAATGAATGAATGAGTGAATGAAAGTTTGAATGAGGGATCCCTGGGTGGCGCAGCGGTTTGGCGCCTGCCTTTGGCCCAGGGCGCGATCCCGGAGACCCGGGATCGAATCCCACATCGGGCTCCCGGTGCGGTGCATGGAGTCTGCTCCTCCCTCTGCCTGTGTCTCTGCCCCCCCCCTCTCTCTGTGACTTTCATAAAAAAAAAAAAAAATTAAAAAAAAAATCTCTAGCTCCATCCTTGTTAAAAAAAAAAAAAAAGAAAGTTTGAATGACAAAGAATCTGGGTGTGTGATGACTTCCTGAAGTGACAAATTAACTAACTCTGCAACCACCCTCCCTCCTGTCTTCTTTAATTTCTTTACTGTGTGAGGTAAAAAAGTTGGGGGTTTTAAGTTACTGGCACCCTAAAGCATACTAACTGACAGCAAGGATTTAAATTCAGGTCTTTTATTCTCCAAACTCTGTGTTCTTTATAATCATACATGCCTTACCTGTGTGGCAATTATCTGATGTTCCTAACAACCACCCTGGCTCATGAACACAAAGGTAAATCGTGTCATACATGCTATCTTATTTTCTTAAGCAAAAAAATACATGTCAGCAATTTTAGGAATGGATTTTTTTTTAAAAGCACCTCATGAAAAAATAAATAAATAAAAGCACTTCATGACTTAAAAGGATAAACTTCAATTTCTTAAGATCCACTCATTTAAAAGAGGTTCCTCTTCATCCTTCAGAATTCCTCAGATGTTACTGGTGATTTTGCCCAGCCCAAATGGGTCATTCTGTGAAGACTTCATGGTCCCCATACACTAGGTGTTAGTGAATTTTAGATATTTAGTAATACCGTGAAGTATGTCAGCTCCTTGTAAGATAAATATGATGTGAGGCCAAAGTAACATTATTCATCATATTGAATAACCTATTATAATGGCTTATAATGATGATGATTTATTTTTAGTGCTCCCTCAGTTACTCTCTATCTCTGATAATAATTCAGATGACAGAAGTAGAGTGTGGTTGATATAATGTATACATCCAAGTGGTTGACTTGGCGTGTTTCTTAATGGTCAAGAGTCATTACGGTTATTGAAGAGATACCGAGTATAATAAGCAGTATGAATTTTAATTTATAACTGTATGAGGGCACTAAAATAGATGGGTGGCTTTAAAAAAAAGTAGGAAAAAAGCTTTAGAGTCCACATTTTAAAAGAACCAAAGTGTTTAGACAACTGATCTCTCATCCTAAATTTGAATCCTGGAAGTTCCCTAGGTCAAAAATGTAGAGATACAGTAGAAAGAAGAAACAGTAATGGAAGATACCTTCCTTCCTCAAGAAAAAAAGCACAATTAAAGATGTGCAAGATGTACCTATGACGAGATGTAGACCATGAAAACCAGTTAATGATATATAGCGGGATTATAAGTAGGTTTGAAGGAAATGTGAATCTATTCAGTAGTCCTTCGTAACTCGTGAGTTGTGGGCGTTTTCCAGGTGTCTCTCAGGTCTCTTCTGACTCTGACTCTCAGAGAATCAGATGTCTCTCAGGTGTCTTCTGACATGACAAGATCATTGAAACGGCCTTGTAAGTAAAGGATTCACAAAGTATTATGAGGGAAAGCAGGACACAATTTTAGGTGAGAGAAATGTCATATGCAAACATAGGAAGAAACAATGACCAACTAGCATAATGGTAGCATTTGAGTATGATTGTTACTGAAGATATTTGGAGACATAAAGAAGTTGGTGAGATGCTAAAGAGATACGGTGAGGTGTCAGGGGAATCCAGGAATAGGCCATTCAAATTAAAATGTTATGTTATGTGGCAAAAAAAAAAAATGTTATGTGGCCTTTTATCTGAGAAGTATCTGTGTATCAGTAGAAAGAAACTTGGGGTTAGAATCCAATGACCTGGAGTTAATGGTTTATTTCATTACTGCCTCCTCATTTATAAGATTAGGATGATGATAATATCTAACCTGCCTAGTCACTATGCAAATTAAGTAGGATAAGGTATGCAGATGTATCTAGCTTAGTACTTGACACAGAGAAGATTCCATGAATGTTCCTTTTTGCAAGTTATCCAGAATTAAAGCATATACAACCCAAATATGTTTGTCACTGACTTATTTCTTGTTAAGACACTATAAACAAAGGTTAGAACCCATTAACAAGTCAGCCAGTTAGTAATGGATCTGCATGGATTGAGTAGCCAGATCAGGTCAGGTCTTGAACATCTTTGTTCTTAAATTAGTTATTTTATTGCTTAAATGAATAAATTGCGACTGTTCTGAACCGAAGAAGTCCCATGGGGTCAGCACCTTCCACAGAAACCCACCAGCCCCATACCAGCACGAAGCTGACTGCAGGTGGTCTGGCAGGGCTTCCTTTGCTACACCCTTGCCAGTCAACAGGTGGCGCTGTGCAAGACAGTCTATAAATGGATTTCCTGTGGAAGGGCTCTTTTTTCCAAAGTTTCTACCCAGCAGTAACCAGCACTGTAATCAAGCTGACATCACAATTTATCTCGCTCCCAACCACTGTAATTCCCTCTTGTTGCCCACAGAGTGTTGTGGCCCAATTACTTTCCAAGATTTTCTCAGGAAATGCTCTGTGAGCAAATTAAAGGGAAGACAGAAGTAACTGACAATTATCTATGCACTAAACAGCACATTGCCAAGTTTTCTTGTGGTCACAAAGAGGAAGCATTCAAAATGATTGAGGGGTCTGAGTGCGCACCCCACAGCTCCAATGGCTACAGCATAGAGAGAGGCATTTGGTGGCAAGGAGCAAGGTGTGTGTGGGCATCGGAGGATCATGAAGTGTTAACACAGACTACACAGTAAAGCTTTCATCCTTAATTTTCTCATCTGTGAAGTCAGGATAATTACTGTGCTTTTCTCAAAGGCAGAGAATTCTAAAAGGCAGATTTTATATTTTAGAACAACTCCAGTAGAACTGGTGTTGGACTTTAGAACAAGTCTAGTAGAACTTTCAGCAATGTTGGAAATGTTATATATATCTGCACCATCCTACATGGTGGCCACTAGTCACACGTGGCTATTAAGTATGTGCAGTGTGGCTAGTGTGACTGAAGAACTGAATTTGTAACTTTAATTGAAATAGCCACATGTGCAGAGTAGCTACTTCACTGGATAGCACAGTGAAGTTATCTGTTCCAAACTACACTTAAGCCACATTCTTCTTACAAGTGCCCCACATCTTTAATCGAGTCTTTGGACACCTCCAGTGGTGAGAAGATCATGGTTTCCTAAGATGCTTCCTTCTACTTCGGGCCCCTATGAAGAGAAAGGTAAAAGTATTATTGTGTCCAAGTCAGCCTTTTGATATCTTTCACTGTCATCCCAGTGCTTCCTTGTGGGACACCCATAGAGGGAATTCCTCAATCTAGCTGTGATGCAGTGGGAGGAGGGAGCTTTGGAGAACTTGAAAACATTTAATATGTCACTGGTCAGTCTCTATTCCAGACAAAACATGGTTTGAATACTACCTAGCGCTTAAGAGCAGCACATCTTCTGGAGTTAGACTGCCTGGTTCTAAATCTTGGCCTTATTACTTACCACATATACAACAGAGGATGTGTTACCAATCATAATTCCATTTGTGATTTTCCTCATCTGTAAGAGCATAGGAGAGCTGAAAGAATTAAATAGGACTGAACATGTAATACCATCAGTAGAGTGCACGGCCCATTGTGCACACTCCATAAGTATGAGCACCTCTTATTGTTACTGGTCTCCTCTGGACATGCTCCCATTTATAAATGTCCTCTTAAAATGCAATATCCAGAACGGTGAAGGTGTGTGCACAAGTGCTTCATACACTAAAGGGCTGTAAAATATATGGTGTCCTGTTTCGCTCGTATTGTTATGGTCACTAGGGCTTCCCCTCAGCTCTTCATGTCTTACTTTAGTTAACATGGTGTTTTGAGATTCTTCTGTATCCTGAAGTAATACAATAACTTCTTGGCTGGAAGAATCTTAGGGCATTTTATGGATTCAAGCCTGATACAGAGAGAAGCTTTCACAAACATTTGTGATTAAAATATTACCATATTTCCCATTCTCTATTTGTGAGTTGTTCCCTTCCATCAGGCCAGATGCCAGAAAGAGTTCGAGGAGAAATACTTGAAAAGAGTGTAGTCACACAAATTTTTCTTCTTTCAGGTGGCAAAATTTATACCCATATTTCAGCCAAGAAGTAATTTACTTACATTTTACATATCAGTGAGACTGGAAAAAATAATTATGGGCAATAAAAAACAGAGCAACAGAACAGTATTGATGCATGTATGTGATCACCAAAACTGCATCTTCAGGTGGTAATTCACAGCAGGGAGGAAAGAGCCAGCGTTGTGCTGGAGTTGGCTCAAAGTGGCTTGAGGGAGCTAATTGCTAAACTTTCAGGAATTTGGCAAGCTGGCTGACTTCACAGTGGTGGTAGCTTGAAACTGGCCATTTGTGGGAGTTTTCATATCATGGAAACCAGCAAATGCTCTATCTCCCACCATCACCACCTTGAGCTTCTTTCCTATTCCAATCTCCTTGCTTCATTTCTATCTCATTTCTGCCTTGAATGCAAAAACAAAGGACACTCACTTCATGAGTTTAGCAAGATGTTTTGGAAGCTTTGATATTACCAGGTCATCTTGGACTATGTGAAATAATCAAGCACCCAAAGAAGATAACTTTTGATACTGTGTTTGAAATATCTTTGTTCGCATATCTAGCAGACTAAACTTTCCTTGCATTAGGTTTGTGGACCAGTTAATAGTTAGAGACTGAGTGCTAATGCTGCCTGTGTCACTTGATCTCAGGGTGGGATCCTGGGGGAAATCAGGTAGTCTTTGATTAGCTGCCTGGGCAATGGTCATCTTCTCAAGTCTTTCCTGATATGGAGGTTAACTAGAGAATAGGGTCTAGATTATACTGACAAATATAAAACAGAATTTCCTGAAAGTCTTGTTGATGGCCAACTTCACTAGGATACTGGCCATGTGGATTCTACCATGAAAGGCAAGAGCATTCTGGGAGGTAATAGCCAGTTCTAGCTCAAGGGAAGCATGGAATAATGTCAAAAGAGCAATATCAACCATCATGTCCAGTGGGGGAAGTGTGAGACCAGAGGCAGTAGACAGAGCACCGTTGAAGCCAAGTGGTGTCATTTGTGGTCTACAAGGGATTCACCAGTTCTCATCCAATGCAGGACTGAGATGTCTATGGCAAATACAATGTTGACTAAAGAGAAAACAATCAAAGCAGTGCTGAACGGATATAAGAATAGATGGATCAATGTAGATACATTGGGGAAGATCTATATACACCGAGAACAACACAGGCTTGAACTGTGAAGGGTCCGCTTAAATGCAATTTTTTACAGTACAGTTCTGTGAATGTATTTTCTCTTCCTTGTGATTTTCTTTTTCTCTAGCTTACTTTATTGTAAGAATAATACATATCACACACAAAATATGTATTAACTGTGTATATTCTTGATAAGGATTCCAGTCAAAGAGTAAGTAGTAGGCTATTAGTAGGGAAGTGGGAGCGAGGACTCAAAAGTTAGAATTTCAGCTTCACAAAAGATCAGTACTCCTAACCACTGCATTGTTCAGGGGTCAACAGTAATTTGGAATTATAGAGCCAAGCATCACTCCAACTACGAAAACTGCACAGCAGACATTGAACCTGGAGTGTAGCATCTTATACTGGATGTGATGGGTTAATTTTGCCAGTGCTATCCATAAGGGCCATGGCCTTGGTCAGACTCTAGTCTGTTGTCCTGTTTACAGGAGTCAAGTACTCATCATGAGACCAACATCTAAGTCTTGCCTTTGACATCTTGCAAGGCACCACACAACACCCAGAATCATAAGAATCATAGACACTGTATGGCCTGCCTCACTGAGACGTCCTGTTCTTTGTTGAATTGACCTTCCACCATGGAGGTTAGGCAGAAAGCTTGTCCCTGGAACAACTGTGTCCTTCCCTTTTATTTCCCTTGCTCACAATGAGTGTACATTTTCTGCAGAAATCCATGTTAGACCTTGCATTAGGGAACATTTTTTTTTTAGTTTTTCCACTGTTTCCTTCTTGACAGATGGTCAGAATCAAGAATACCAAGGCTTCAGGAACCAGAAAGGCAGAGGAGGGTTCAAGAAAAAAGTCAGAGGGACCAGGGTTCCTGCTTTCTAGGTGGCAAGTCAGTTGATTTAAAAGCATATAATTGGGCTGAATAACTGGAAGTAGAAGTAAGACTCAAAGGGGCCAAGAATCATTGAAGTGTTTCATCATTTTTATAAGAGTGTTAAGATCTATTTTGTATGCTGAGTACTTGACCCTGGGAATCCTGAATAAAATTATATTTGACAACACTTAGCAAGTGCTGTATTGTTAGTGGGACTTTGGAAGCCAGTACTTTCAGAGTAATTATGATGTTATATGGAATGAGATTTTAGTGCAGACTTTTTCTGTGTAAGGCAGGGATAACATTCCCTTCAAATGCCGCAAGTTCTGGTTTGTTATTCTGTGAACTGTTACTCAGAACCTCGTGTTTGCAAACCCCTTTGTAATCCATTATTAATCTCTTCCAGGATCACTCTTTGGTTATAACAATTCCTTCTCTTCTTCCTGCTTTTTTTATTTTGTCAAAAAATCTATATAGCAGTAATGTTAATTTTGTAAAATAAAAGTTATCCATAATCCCCAAATTGTAATACAACTTTCCTTATTTGCATATACTTGTCTAGCTTTTGCCTTTATGAGTAAAAGCTGCAACAGAACTCTATGCAAAATTTAATATTTTTGAGTTAGCATTGTATCATGAAAATGACCTTTTCCTATGTAATTTTGACATATAATTTTAATATTGGCTGTATTTATGCAAGCCAATGTACCATAATATATAAAATAACTCTTCATACTTGAACATTATGGTTGTTTCCAGTTTCTTCTGTCACAATGAGGGCTGGAATGAAGACTTTCTTGGAATGAGTTTCTCATTCATTTTCGTCTCTGCACACTCTAACCCAGAATCTCGTAGGCAATAGGCACAATATTTGAAATGTTAATTAATGAATGATAGTCTTGTTTCCTTCTAATGAATTATTTCTTTAGGATGAATTTCCAGGATTAAGAGAGATCACTGCGTCACAGGGAATAAACATTCTGAAATTCTTAACATGTCCTCTAATACTGCTTTTTAAAAGAGTTGTATCAATTCTTTATAAAGCTTTTGCTATTATTATTTCAAATTTTGGCTTGGTCATCAAAATGGTGCCTCTAATATTTTAATCTGCATACGGAAATAACCATAGCATCATATTGTTCTTGGTTATTTTATATCTGCTCCCCCCACTGGATGTCTGAAGAACACCTTGCTCTGTCTCCAATTCCTGGTGTCCAGCACAAGGCATGGTATGTAGCTGATGCTCAGTGACTCTTAAGTCAATGAATTGCAGAACATTTTTGACCATTTATGCAGTGTAATTTATTTTGGAATATCTAAAAGGAAAAATCAAGAGTAGTAGTTAAAGCAAAACTTCCAAACTCTGCTTTATTTGTCTATGGGACCAAGTGGGTTAAGATCTATAAAGTGGAGAAATTAATATCCCTTGTCTCATAAAGTTGTGGCAAAGATTACATGAGTTAATATAGATAAGTGCTTGGCTCAGTGAAAACACTCAACAAATATTACCTACTTTTATCTGGGGCCATTTATCTGTGGAGTCTTCCTGCTTACTTTGCAAAATTGAATGAGCTTTTACTGCACTGTAAATATTAATTTCTTGTTTGTTTTATCAAGTTTAGTGAGGGGTTTTTAAATATTGTGTACTTTTAAATTTGTGTTTTATTTTTATTATCAGATTAATGTATTTTTAATATTTTATGTATTTAAATGGTCAGTCTTATATTTAGTGATTTTTTTTTCCCTTCATAATCAAGTTGAAAAGATCTTGATCATTTCCCCAATTGCCTGGTTAATATTTTAAATTGTACTGTTAGTATGTTTATTTTAATTAATTAACTAATTAATTAATTAATTTAGAGTGTGAGCGGGGGCAGGGGAAAGAAGGGACGGAGGAAGAGGGAGAGAGAGAATCTCAAGCAGGCTCCACACCCAGTGCAGAGCCTGACACGTGGCTCCATTCCAGGACTTTGAAATCATGACCTGAGCCGAAATTAAGAGTTGACATTTAACCGACTGAGCCATCCAGGTGCCCTTGTGAGTGTTTTTAAAACTAAAATTTAAAACCCATTCAGCATTTAAGGTAACCTTAAAAACATAAGTTTAATGTATTTTGGTGCATAGTGTAATATGTAAATCTAAAAACTTACTCTCCCCTCCTTCAATTTGCTACCTCATTAATTAATGGTTCTTTTTTATTTTCTTGACTTGAACATGTTAAGCATTTATGCAATGTTTCATATAGTGATCCATTTGTGAGGATTTCTATTTCCATTTTGGTGCCAGTGCCATACTGTTCAATTGACTTTGGTTTATAATATATTTTAATATTTAGTGAGCTAGTGTCCTCTACCTGCCCTCTTTCCACAATGATCTTACTTGAAGTTTTCTTTTGAACATCCTGTCTCACCAGTTTAAAATAAGTGTGGTTGAGAATTTGATCGTAATTGTTTTAAATGTATGAATTAACATAGTCTATTTAAAAAACAAGAATCTTCACTTTTGGAAATGATGAACAAAGAAGGCTTTGTTATATTTAAAATGCACATGTCACTTTTCTGAAGTTTCCTTGTGAGCCTCTTATGGTTTTTGATTTTATGAATAGTAATCCATTTTGTCATATTTTCTAGGTGAATTTCATACGTATATTCTAATGCTATCACTTTTTAAGCATTTCTTTTGTGCCTAAGCAATAAATGCTTATTTATACTTCTAGCATGCTTTATATTTTTCATGCGTATAATCATGCTGTCCATGAATAATGATACACTTGCCTTCTTTCACAATGGGGAGTTATTGTTTAATGATTATTATTATTGTTTAATAGGTACAGAGTTTCAGTTTTGCAAGATGAAGACAGTTCTAGAGATAGATGTTGGTGCACAACAATGTGACTGGATTTAATGCCACTGAACTGCACACTGCAAGATGTTTAAATAGTAAATTTCATTTTGTGTGAATTTTGCCACATTAAAAATAAATTTTAAAAATTGTAAAATAATGATGCTGTGTTTTTCTTATTGAATTTAAGGTAACACTGCTCTGGCCCCATGTTGAGTTTAATATCAGTTTGGGTTGAAAATACTAACCTGATCGTGAAAGATTCTCTCTATTCTGATATAAGCTTTTTATTTGGAATGGGCACTACACTTGTCCACTGCTTTTTCTGCATTCTTTGATTGATAAATCTTATTGAGATAATAGGTTTTCTTAAGTGAATTTGAAATCACATAACATTTATTGAAGACCTCGAACATACCAGACCCTCTACTGGAAGGTTTGTTTAGCCTGAAAACAGCTGATGTACTTTGTGGAGGCCGAAACTGAGAGCCAGGTGGTCCAGCAGTACCCCAGACCACTGGCAGTAGTGGGTGGGCCAGGATTCCTTTCTTCTGACTTCCAGAGTAATTCTTTTTTATTTTACCAGTGGTAGTTGCATCCATACTCATAGAAGTGATTGACTTGATGAACAGAGTGCTTTAAGGAATTTTGAGCCAACATTTAAAATTTGCAGGATTTGTGTAGCCATCCAAAATGTGTTCTCTTTCTTAGCAGTTGGTGGATTTTCTGCATAGTCAGTTCTTGAAGGTTAGCCATGCCCCTTTGGATGGAGCACCTGCCCCAGGCCTCTGTAGGCTCAGCCACCCCCTACTCAAGGAGGATTTGGACAATGGCCACTTGTCACTTGCTCACACTGGTGTTTCTTTCATAGTGGAGAAGATTTTCTCTGCAAATATGCAGACTTAGGGGGATGATGGAAGACAGACTATTTCTTTGTAGAAGCAAAGTTTACACTGATGTATGTAGTATGAGAATTACCTAACCAGTCCTTCGATGGGTTTAGAAATGCTGCAGGATATGAGCAGCCTACTTGATCCTTGTAGGATTCTCCTTCTTTGCATAACCAAATTTTAATTTCCATTATAGTAGTTTATAAAATGTTTCTTTTGCCAAGACTTGAATTATAAGGCAATTGATTCAATGAGCATAAAGATGCTTTGTGCTTTAGAGTTTCAGCTTGGCAATAACCACATTATATTTCCTTCAGGAGTACCAAGAGCAAAGGTATTTTTATAGCTTTAAGAGAATAGCTATACAAACTCAACATCACTGAATTATACATTTTTGATCAAATGGAGCTGATACGTAGAGATAACGGCTTTTCCTTTTCTATTCCTGCTGACACCATTATTGGCACGAAGACTCTTACTTACTCTTCGGACCTTTATTACCCAATGAACAAAACTCAGAGCCACTCAAACAGAATTGCCTTATAGCTAGTCCAGTGGCTCTCCCCAGCATGAGTTGTTGGTTCCAAATGCTTATTATAATATTACTAATATAGTTCCCAGTAATTCAAATCACCCCCTCCAGCCAATCAATCAAGTTATTGATGAGTTGTGTTATGAAAACCTACGTATAGAAGGAATACATGCTTCTTATTTTATTTTTTAAGTAGGCTCCATGCCCAACATGGGGCTTGAGCTCATGATCCTGAAATCAAGAGTCACGTGCTCTACTGACTGAGCCAGCCAGGCACCCCTGTAATAAATGCTTTTCAGATTTTTCTCAATGAGAAAAATCAATGAGTCGCCAATAAAATTATTTTAACTGACAAAGGGAGGAAAGGAAGGAAGGAAGAAAAAGAAAGAAGAAAGAAGAAAGAAAAGAAAGAAAGAAAGAAAGAAAGAAAGAAAGAAAGAAAGAAAGAAAGAAAGAAAAGAAAGAAAGAAAGAGAAAGAAAGGAAGGGAAGCGAGGGAGGAAGAAAGAGACAGAAAGAGAAAAAAAGAAAGAAAAGGAAGACCTCGAATCTGCTTGCTAGGGCTACCTTAACAAAGTACCACAGATGGAATGGCTTAAGCAACAGAAATCTCTCTTCTCACATTTCTGGAGGTAAGAAGATCAAGGTGTCAGCATAGCTGATTCTTTTTGAGGGCAGCAAGGTAAGAATCTGTTCCAGACCTCGGCTTGTATATGGCTATCACCTGCCTGTACCTTCCCATGTTCTTTCCTCTCAGTGTCTGAATCGCCTCTTCTTACAAGGACATTGTGTTGGATTAGGGTTCACTCTAATGACCTTATTTTAATGACCCTTTAAAAGACCCTGTCTCCAAATATGAGTATATTCTAAGGAAGGTAGTGGGGGTTAGGACTTCAACAAATGAATCTTACTGGGGGGGCATAATTCACCCCATAAGAGTCCCCCAAACCCCCATCATATGGGAACTAGGAAATCTTTGAAGAGTAAAAGGAAAAGAAATCACTCACTCAAATCCAGAGCGAACCACTCTCTATATTTTGACATTTTTTTCTACCTGTTCTCAGTTTTTGTAGTATATAATTTTGTTTTTCTTATATGATGGAACTCATACTGTATATACAATTTTATTTTTGATCTCATCAGTAAATATTATAAAACAGTCTACAGATATGACACATTTAAAATTTTATGCTATTTTCTTTAAGTTGAAAATTACAGTGAACTTAGCCTCATAAAAAGAATTTTATTACCTGATCCTATTTTTGCCATCAATTGTTTAATAAGAGATTATTTCTTCACTGAATGTCTGAAACAATTTAAGAATGACATTCTGATTTTTCCTAAACTGGTAAACTGTTATATCTTGGTCAATTTTCTTTTCTTTTCAGTCATATATCTTTCAGGCTTTTTATTTAATTCATGCATATTGGTATTTATGGGTCTTTTTTTTTTTAGGATAATTGATACACAATGTTACATTGATTTCAAGTGTACAACTTAGTGACTTTACAAATTTATGCATTATGGCATTTATGGTTTTTTAGTAGGACATATAATTCATTGTCTTTTTCAGATTTAATATATATTATTGTAATATTCATATGAAGTTAACATCTTTGATATTGGTTGTTTACTTTTTTTCATTTTTAAATTGTCCATTTATTATTTGTGAAAGTAATGTTTGCTACTTTTCCTTTTTCTCTTTTCTACCAACAATTCGTTTTTTATATTAGGGTTTTCACAGAGGTAGTCAGGGTATTTATAATTTCCTGTTTTTATATACTTGTCTAAATTTCTTTCTTTTGAGATCTATATTTCCTTCCTTTAATTTTTCTTGACATGTTTATTCTTTTTATCTTTGAAAATTCAAATTTTTAATTTTCTCTAGAAAAATTGATATCGAGTACCTATCAACTAATCATGAGTCCTATGAAGGAATGTGGCAACTGTACTTTATTGTTGACTCTTTTGCCATTATATCCTTAATTACAACAAGTTATGTGGGACTGTCTTTTTTTTTTTTTCCTTGAAATTCTTTTGGGTAAATCCTTTAGAAAGCAACTGGTCATAGATTGGTGTTCAAAATGCATCCAAGGATGCCACAGAAAGTTGCGCAAGAAGCTCTGCCCACCTGTAGGGGGTTCCACTTAAAATGTACAACTTTTGGGAGGAGGAAAGCCTTATGAATAACACCCTCAGACTTATGCTGTGTGTAGTCTGCAAGAAGGTATTTAGGAACCCAACAGAAAGCTTCATGGTTTTTGTGTCAGTAATTCCAATCCCAGAATTTCATCTTAAGAAATAATTGTACAGGAGAAAAAGAAATGGGTTAATTCTTATCCATGACGGTGGCAAATTGGGATGTTTATCATATTTTAGTGTTTAGTATCCATGATTAGATATGATTGTGCATTTCATAGTTTTAGATACCATGAGTCGCAAATACATGAGCTATTATGCATTCATTACTAATGATAATTATCGGGGGGAAAAGCCAAGCAAATATCTGAACTGCATTTTATTTATTTATTTATTTATTCATTCATTCATTCATTCATTCATTTTTTAGAGAGAGAAAGAGTGTGAGTGAGCTTGGGGGGTGGGGTTGGCAGGGGAAGAGACAGAGCAAGAGGGAAAGAGACTCTCCAACAGGTTCCACACCCAGCATGGAGCCTTATGGGAGCTTGATCTCCCGACCCTGAGATCATGACCTGAGCTGAAATCAATAGTTAGATGCTCAACTGACTGAACCACCCTGGTGCTCCCTGAGCTGCATTATTAAAGTGAGAATTATACATTATTATATCTGTTCTAATTATAACTTTTTATATTTATATGCTTTCACATGGATCGAAATAGGACATATCAAAAAATAAAGATAATTATGAAATTTTTTGGTGAAAGTATTCCCAAAGGTTATAGTGACACACAATTTTTTGAATGCAAACCAAAAAAAAAAAAGAGCTGTGACTCCTAGAAAATTAATATTTGGTGCTCTTATGAGTCAGAGCATTATACTTTTGACAGAAATGTGCTTTTTTTAAAAGGGTATTTCAACCATAATGCATGCTCTAGCCTGGTGTCCCCTCCCTGACACTTACTGTGGAATAAGCAATCTTGTTCTCCTTTGTCACGGAGTGTCCTGGCCTCTTCCTGTCACTTTGCATCATTGTATCTCTATGAATTTTCCAAGACCTGGGATATGCAGCTTCCCAAACCAATTAACCATAATCAACCAGGGCAGAGGCAGTTTCCTGGCTCCCAACAGCGGTGATAATCCGCAAGAAGACTGGTTTTCATACTGGGAAGTAGAAATTGGCAGCAGGTGTCATTCCGACAGCACCTCACTGAGCTGACAGCTTTCTAAAGAACAGCAGGAAAATTGTTCAGTTGTCAATCCGTACAAGGACATGCTATTTTTTAAAGAATTTCCCTCAAAAGCTTTCCTAATTTGTGAAGAAACCATTGGCAGCCCTTGACCTTAATTAGAGCATTAAAACAACGTAATCAGGTTATTCGGCTTCACATAGATGTTCTTTGAATTCAGTCATATTTTATTTCAAGAATCTGGGTTATACATAATGTAGCATGTGCTGTGTATGGCTTCAGGGAATTACAAAGCAGGTATTCCTTTTTTAAAAAAAATGTATTTATTTATTTATTTATTTATTTATTTATTTATTTATGATAGTCACAGAGAGAGAGAGAGAGAGGCAGAGACACAGGCAGAGGGAGAAGCAGGCTCCATGCACCGGGAGCCCGACGTGGGATTCGATCCCAGGTCTCCAGGATCGCGCCCTGGGCCAAAGGCAGGCGCCAAACCGCTGCGCCACCCAGGGATCCCCAAAGCAGGTATTCCTGATAGGATCTGGGTAGATCCTCATTCCTAATCCCGAGACCAGTACCCTTGTTAATGTTAGTGCCCTGAAAAGAAAGAACATTCTGTGTATGGACAGACAATATTTTTAAAAAATGTTTAATTTCCTGCTTTGATATAAACATGGGTGATAGTTAAACCAGGACATATCTGAAAAATAAATGTAAACATTTGATTCCAGGCTGATTGATTCCTCTGAAAAACAAACACACCATAAAAGATAAATGATAAACACGATGTCTCGACTCCAGTAAAATCTCAAACCCTGTTATTTGGAACTGATTGGGTACCCTATAGATGTTGATTTCAAGTGAACTCAGAAAATAATCACTTGAAGAAATAATTAGTTTTTCAATTTAAAATTTGATGTAGTTGGTTGCCTCAGGTAACCTCTGAGTTTTCTCTCTTCTATGGTTTTCATTAATTTTATACTTAATATCTGTCACTAAAATGGAAAGATTTGGCCAAAAATGATCCAGAGATTTGACACTGCTTTAATGACAAAATGTGTATCTTAAATTCATGTTAATAATGTTTTCAGAAATCTCTTGAAGGTTTAAAACTTTTTTTCCCCTTTCATTTCCACTGCCCTAAATCCAATCTTCATGCCTTGACCCACTAGGACTCGAGATATCCACAAACCAGTAGGAAGAAGTGAGGGCAGACTTCTCACGGGACATGTTAACAGCTGAATCAGGAAGTCAGTTTTCAAGAGCAGAAAAACATGAGAATGTTGGTCAGAGCATTGTCCATAATCTCCATGGACCAGCCAATGTGAAAAATCAGTGTCTGGAATTTTCACTATTTCCTACCAAGATGCAAAAGACAAGGAATTACTTAGTTACAGGGATGGTGTTTGGATGCTGAATAGACAAAGAATGTCAAATATGTACTACACGTGCCAATTATAGAATGAGCTTTTGTTAGACACTTCACATATATTTTCTTATTAATTTTTGTAACAATTCATTATGATAGCAATTATTAATTATTATTATCAAATATAGATGAGAAAATGAATGTTTAGAGAGAATGCAAACCTAGGTCTATCAGATAACAAGAAATGTACAAAAAAGGGACTTCTGAAAAATGAGAATTCTTCTTGCAGTCTATCTAGGGGACTAGCAAATTCATTCAGAACCCAGTTCAGAGCTGAAAGTTTATAGGATATAATTTTATGGATGGAGAGTCAAGAGAATATGTTCTGCAGTAACAAATTTATTTCTCCTCCAATATTTTTAATTGATGAATTATGTAAATGAAAATTATGGGGATCAAACTGGTTCTGGAGATTGACTTAAGTGATTTATAGCAGATTAATGTTCTGGAAAAATATGCTTGGCAGTGAAATTGGCCCAGATTTCTCTTGTGATGAAGACCCAAAATCACCCATTTTCTTGGCAAATGTACTTATTGCAGAACATCACATTTTTGCAGAAACAGCTCAGGAATTACACATGCTGTTGAGTAATGTCAACCCCATTGACTTTATTACAAAGTTATGTTGGAGTGGTTAACACAGTAAATGTAGGGCCAACAGAAGGACACAGGACAAGAGGCCAAATTCAAGGCAGGTGAGTCCACCTTCCTTGGGAGCTAAAGGATAGCCCCTCATGCTGGACTCCAACCATCATTTCTCATTGAACATATCACTTTGAGCTGTAAGCCCGTTAGTTCTTCATTTCAGGGCATCATGATGGAAGAAGAATTCTAGAAGCCCTGAGTTTGAAATACTCTCAAGAGCACCTCCCTGGCACACAATATTTTGTGGCAGTTACTCTGTCTGATGGACTTGGACTGTTTCCATATTGGATGAAGATGTTTCTACATGATGCTTTCTTACCCAAAGGAGGGCAAGAGATGGAAACAAGGAGGTATATCCTCAGTTTATGGTATAGAAAATGAAGTGTACCTGTGGGATCTCCCCCTTCTTTCCACAAACACATTTACCCTTACACATGATGTCTTTAATGATACTCTGTCACGTTCAAGATTTCTGATGCCCACTGAGCCTGATCACATATTCCCTGGTTTTCATTCCTCCAGAAGCAAAGCCTGAGGACTAGACTTGAGTTTAGGTTATTTAAGACATAACCACAAGTGTTTATTTTTTTATTTTTATTTTTAAAAGATTTTATTTATTTCTTCATGAGAGACACACACACAGAGAGAGAGGCAGAGACGCAGGCAGAGGGAGAAGCAGGCTCCCTGCAGGGAGCCTGACGTGGGACTCGATTCCGGGTCTCCAGGATCACCCCTGGGCTGAAGGCGGCGCTAAACCGCTGAGCCACCCAGGCTGCCCAACCACAAGTGTTTAAAGGAAAATTACTAAAAGGTATGTGAATAATAGATTATCTCAGTAAGAACCTGAGGCCCACTCCCATGGAGGGCCCTCTGAGAGAAGTAAAATGCGGGACATATCAGTTGATTTGAGCGGCTATAACAAAACACCACAGATGAGTGGCAATAAGCAACAGAAGTTTGTTTCTCACAATTCTGAAGTCTATAAAGTCCAAGATCAACCCCCCTGAGGGGTTGGAAAATTGAATTTCTGCTGAGGACTCTACCTGGTTTGGAGATGGCTATATCTTCACATGACACTTCCTTGATGCTTGATGCATGCCCATTAAAAGAGAGGAGCACATGCACATATGTAAGGAGGCTTTCTGATATCCCTTCTTATAAGGACACTCATTCCATTGGATCCCCAAATACAGTCACACCAGAGATTAGGACTTCTATACAGGAATTTGGGGCAGGGACACCAAGATTCAGTCCAAACAAAGGGACATTATTAGTGTGATTTATTTATTTATGTATTTATTTATTCATTCATTCATTCATGAGAGAGAGAGAGGCAGAGATATAAGCAGAGGGATAAGCAGGCTCTCTCCTGGGAGCCTGATGCAGGGCTTGATCCCAGGACCCTGGGATCATGATCTAAACTGAAGACAGATGCTCAGCCACTGAGCCACCCAGGCATCCCTAGTGTGATATTTTTCTATTTACCCCTGTCCCTTGTTAGTGAGGTCCCCATACTTGGTAGCCAGAGCACACTCAATGCAGGAAGCCAAAGAACCTTTACCGTGTGAACTCCACAGTGGGCTGAGGATGGGCAGTGAGGAAAGTGGGTTCTATAGTCCATAAGCCTCAGTAACCATGCCAGGCCCTGGCCCCCCAACATGGCCCTGAGCAATTGTGCCTGGATCCTCCCAGTATTTCAAGAGTGGCTGCCACTGATTGCCCAGTACATGGCTGTCAGCCCCCCAGCCATGGGTCAAGGACAGAGTGAATCCAGGGAAACCGTAAAGGAAATGAATCTTTTTATCTCCAAAGATGCCACTGACTTCCATTTGAGGACCTTTTAGGAATTCATGAATTGGAGGGACAGCCAATGAAACATCTTTTCCACCTGCCAGTCAGCATCATTTTGTCTCCAAATACATATGAAGTGACTGCTATGTGCTTGCCAGGTGAACTTCTTTTCTTTCATGATAAAAATATGTTTGTCAGGTATACTTCTGAGCCATGACCAGGACACATAATTATCCATTCTCTTCTTAAAGACTCATGGGAAAGATGGCATCTGCCTCCTTGGAATCGGAGAATGACAGAGCCTCATTTTTATTACAAAAGCTGCAGAAGATAGGAGAGGAAGATGGTGCATATTTATTTAGCACCTAAGGGTAATCAAAACAGCTAAATTTTTATGCAATACACCATGCCTCGGATATGTTCTGAGTGCTTATGTATTTAAACCTCGTGAAGTCTCAAGAAAACACAAGGCAGTAGGTATTATTATTTCTGCATTTTACAGATAAAGAGACTGAGGCACAGAGAGGTTAAGTGGTTTTCCCAGAGTCACGTGGCTGTATACAGTAGAGCCAGGTGTAGCCCAAGCATGCTGGCTCCCTGGGGGCACAGTCTTAACCACTAGGGTGTCTTTCCTCTTGTGCAGTTAGATGGTCAAGGAGCCTGTCAGGGATATGTAGGTAGTTAATGGTGGGACCACCAGTTCTACTCGTCTACTCTACACTCCAGAATAATAACCAGGTGCCCCCTTAGGTTATAAAAATGTTTACTTCTTTCATCTTTGTGTTGCATTTTTCTGACGGGTTTTTATGGGAACCTATTTGATGGGAAAACTCTACATTCCATTTTTATGTATATTTTTATTTATATCTAAGTTCACTTTACAAAGAGTTTAACGTGGTTCATTTTTAGTATATTTTATTTCACAATGTAGGTTTTGGATTTGCTAAACCTAGTCACATCGCGGGAAGGAGATGGTAGATTACTAAAACTAGCTTATAGGAGGTAAATTTAGGCCAAATAAATATAAAGATGATATGGAGCTTGTTATCCTAACATGGTGAAAATGTAAATAGGTTCGAGGATGGCTGAGACAAATTTGTAAATGACAGCCCTCCAAGATGTTATTAAGGAAAATTGGTACGTAGGAGAAATACATTCCTCTTCTATTTATGGATTTTTGCGTCGTTTGTACATTTTCTCAGCTCGTTGCTGAATTGACTCTTCTTTGTCTCATGCCAGTTTCTTAATGAGTAAGGGGACTTTTTTGGCCTCCTGGTTTTATGGTAGACAGTGGGGGCTCTATGCGTTACCAGGGTGGACCCCCCCTTTACACGGTGCACTCTGAGACTCTCATCTCGTCAGACATTCCAATTCTACAGTGAACCCTCAGGGCTAGAGCAATGTTTTAAAATATTATTTCCTGCTGTAATCTCAGTGCTAGAAGGAATAGCGTAATATCACGTTGTGCACATTTATTTACCATTCAGACAAAATAGCTTAATCATACATATCAAAGGATTATCTGAGGATAGTAAAGAATCTGGGAAGTCATGGGCTCCTGTGGAGTTCCATCTTTTTATTTTACAGATGATGATACTGAGGACCAGCATTCCAATTACCTGTTGATGTGCAACAAATTACCTCCAAATACAGTAGCTTAAAACAACAATTTTGTTACAGCCCAAAATGTTGTGAGTCCTGCATTTGGGCACGGATCAGCTGGGTGATTCTTCTGCTCCTTGTGTTGATGGCTGGGACTGCCAGGTGTTATTTACCTGGCAGAGAGGATCCTTTCCTCTCCCTAGACTTCAGACAATTCACATCGAACCACAGAGCATCTCCCACAAGAGGAGTGGATCACTATAAGGATGCCAAACTGCTCCCCAAATGTGTTCACTAATGACCAGGCTGCCTATGTCATACATGAGGTATACGACAAAAAGATGACAAGGGACATTTTCCTACCTTCAGTTGGACATCCTACCAAGGTATTGTCTAAAGTTCTTTTAAAGTCGGTGAGTATCTGTTAGCTATTAGCTGTTTTCTTCTGTTATTATTTTCCCACACACATCATTTGTAGGCTCACCTTCGCTCCTTCCTGGTGGATGAGTGGCCGAACTTGCTGGGGACCCAAGAGCATCTGTCTTGCTCAGTGTGCAGTCATGTTAGAAGGCAGTAAGGGACTTTGGAGCTGGGTCTGCGTGAGCTGGAGCTCTGCCATTCAAGTTAGCAGTTCTGATGTGTGCAATTCCCACTACCCCAGCTTCTGTTTTCTGCTAGGCAGTGGAAAGGGGTAGCAGGTGTTGAGGGCATGTAGCAGCTCCATGTACCTAGCCCTTCTGATGAAGGGTACCTAATATGAATCTGGTACCAGGTGCCTCTTGGTTCCTCTTGGCATCGTCTGCTCTCTTCCTTTCCAAGATAAAATGTGAGAAGCACATCCCACTATAAATTAATTTCCAGTGCAGACACTGCAGAGAGCATCTCAATAAATACTGCTTTTTCCTTAGTTTCACGTGGCTGTGAACTTGACTTTCAATTTACTTTCCCATATCCACATTTGTATTTTCTATTCCCCCTGCCACCTCCAGAATGACGCAGAGCCAGAAAGAAGCATCTGTAAGGATCGGCTGTACAGCAGATGCCTATTCAATGGAACTGTTTACATTTTAGATTTTTAAAAAAGATTGAAATAGGTTACTGAGGATAGCAGAAGGGGAATGTGTAGACTTTACACATTTGACTCGTCTGAGTTCAAATTCTAGCTCTGAAACTTACCATGTGAGCTTCAGAAACAAAAAAAAAATCTCTGAACCTCATTTTTCTCATCTGCCAAATGGGCATCACGGTACCTGTGTCATATGGGAATATTAGGGACTGAAGGAGATGATGGAGGTGCATGAGTTCAATAAATGCTAGTGTACTTTGCACAAGGAACAGCTCTATAACTGACTCAGACAGGTAGAATCTTCAGGGGACACATTTTTGTTTTTTTATTTTTTAAAGATTTATTTATTTGAGAGAGAGAGAGCAAGCAGGGGGATGGGCAGAGGGAGAAGGAGAGAATCCCAAGCAGATTCCTCACTGAGCACAGAGCCCCACGTGGGGTTTGATCTTACAACTCTGAGATCAGGACCTGAGTGGAAACCAAGAGTTGGATGCCTAGCCAACTGAGCCACCCAGGAGTTCCCAGGGGTGTATTTTTATTAACACTGGTCTAGGAATGTAAGATCATAACCAATTTTTTTTTTTGCATTCTACATTTTAGATGATGTGCCAGGCTCTGTGGAGGTCACATGATAAGCCAACTTCCCAGTCCTCAAGTAATGTGGGAGGGGGGTGTGGAGCCGAGGTCAGGACAACCACAAGACAAAAAGCTAATGACTTCGGGGACGCTGTGCAGAGGTTCTGAGAGAGACCAGAACTGTAGTGGAAGGTGCAATGAAACCCTTTGATAACAGGAACAGGTTAAGCTGCAGGATGACACAACACAGCTCACCTTGAACTCTATGGGAGTTTTTATTTGATTTTGAATTTTGAATTCTCCAACAAAGGAAATCAGTGCTCTGGAAGCATTACCCAAAAAATTACCAAAAGAAGCCAAATTCGCAGAAATTCAGGAAACAGGAGAAACTGAGATAAATCTCTTTTATTTGCCGGTTTAGGGACATTTGGGGAAATTTAAAACATACACAATATGCTTTCAAAGTAATCTTTAATGAAAGTTCAGACTTAGAGAAAAGTCAGAAAAATCATACTTAGAATTCCTACATAACCTGCACCGTGGTTCTTCGAATATTAACTTTGACACCTTCACTTTATTCTCTGTCTCCCCTCCAACATCTCTCTCCCTTTATTCTTTGTTTCTGAACTAATTTGAGGGTACATAGAAAGCATTATACCTCTTTACCTCTAAATACTTCAGCACGTATTTCCAAAACACAAGGATATTCTCTAACACAATGACAAGACAATTATCAAAATCAGAAAGTTAACTTTGATCCTCTAATATTAATTATCTCCAGATACTAAAACTTCATCAATTGTCCCATGAACGTCCTGCACAATGAAAGAAAAACTTAGAGAAGTTGGTTCAGGATCCGAATCAGTATCACACACTATATTTATTTACATGCCCTGGCTTCCATGTCCTTAGTATTTAACCCAAAACTGTTCTTAGTCCTTCTTTGTCTTTTATGATTGGCATTTTAAAAAAATACACTTTACGTTTTAGAGAAGTTTCAGGTTCACAACAAAATTGAGAGGAAGGTAGAGAGATTTCCCATATACTTTCCACACCTGCATATCCTTCACCTCTTCATCATCATCAACAACCCCCTCCCAGAGTGACACACTTGTTACAACTCATAAGCCTACATTGACACATCATTGTTGCCCAGAGTCCATAGTTTCACTCTTGGTGTTGGGCATTCTATGTGTTGGGACAAATATATAATGGTACGTGTCTACCATTATACATACAGAGTCGTTTCACTGCCCTGAAATCCCTGTGTGCTCCCCCATTCATCCCTTCACCCTCTCTTCACCTCTAACTTGTGACAACCACTGATCTTTCTACTGTCTCCATAATTTTGCTTTTTTCAGAGTGCCAGGTAATCGGACATAAACAGTATGTAAGATTTTCAGACTGGCTTCTTTCATTTATTCATATGCACTTAAGTTTCCACCATGTCTTTTCAGGCTTAATAACTCATTTCTTTTTAGTGCTGAGTACTATTCCATTGTCTGATGTATCACAGTTTATTTATCCACACTTACTAAAGGACATCTGGGTTGCTTCCAAATTTTGACACTTCTAAATAAAGTTGCTATAAACATCCCCATGCAGATCTTTGTGTGGACATGTTTCCAACTCCTTTGGGTAAATATCAAGGAGTGCGATTGCTGAATCACATGTTAATAGTATGTCTAGTTTTGTAAGAAACTGCCACAGTGTCTTCCAATGTGGCTCTACCAATTTGCATTCCCCCCAGCAGTTAATGAAAGCTCCTGTTGCTCCACATCCTCACCAGCATTTGGTGTTACTAGTGCTCTGGACTTGGGCCATTGTAATAGGTATGTGGTGTTATCTCATTGTTGCTTTAATTTGCATTTCCTTGGTGATTTAGAATGTGGAAAATCTTTTCATCTGCAGATTTGCCATCTGTGTATTTTCTTTCATGAATGATTGGCATTTTTGAAGAGTACCTACAAACCTTTTGTAGAATGTCCCTCAGTTTGGCTTTGTCTGATGTTTCCTTGTGTTTAGATGCATAGTATACATTTTTGTCAGGAATACACAAGAGTGTTATGTTTGTTCTTTTCAGAACATTGTTATCAGTAGGCGCATGATGGTGATTTCTCTCATTAGTAATGGTATTAACTTTGACCAGTAGGCTAAGGTGACACCTGCCAGGTTTCTCCACTGAAAAGTTATGTTTTCTCTTTGTAATTAAAAGGTATCGTATGAGGAGATATATTAAAAATATGTACACGTACCATTTCTCATCACATTTTTTCCCCATTAGTTTTGGCAGCCTTGATGATTCTTATACAAAACAATTTTTACTGTAGTTGCTGCCAAATGGCAATATTCTAATTCTGTCATTATTGCTACATTTTTTTTTAAGAATTTTTCTGGAAGGGAGAGGTTTCCTTCTGCAATATTTATTTATTTATTTATTTATTTATTTATTTATTTATTTATTTATTTACATGTTTGGGTGAAGACTAGGTTCCTCTTTTATTCTGTAGGTTACCATACTAATTTATTTTCTTGCTCAAATTATTCCATATTTGATTAGTGGAAGCACCTTCAAGTTACCTTCTCTGTCCCTTGAACAAGGTCTGCATTTGGTATTATTCTATTTGCCCCAGCCCTGGAACCAGCCATTTCACCATGGAGCCCTGGTTCCTTTGATTGGAAAACAGTGTTTTGGTTAACTCTAAAGGATTGTTTCTTCTTTTTCTTTTTTTGGCTATAATTGATCGTCTATTATATTTAAGGCACTAAATTTGTTCCCTGGAAACTAAAGACAAGATTCTTTACCCCAGGAGTCTTTATACTAAAGGAGAGAGAAGTCAAACACACAAATCCCCATATAAGATAAAGTGATGCATTACAAAGAAGTTCAATGAGGGGTGAGGTAGGATGCAGAAAAGGAAACAATCCCTTCAGGCTATGAGGGTTTAGAAAGGTTCCACTGGTAGTTTCAGCTCTCTGGGAGGACTTCAATAAGGAGTAAATGGGTAAGAGATGGAAAAGATCAAGTAGAGACAAATTGTTCATTACTGAGACAACAGATACAAATTTGCTATACTTACAAACAATTATGTTAAAACTATACATCTTTTAAGCTTTGGAAGATTTGCACTTGTCTCCTCTATTTTAAACTAATTTCTGATACCATAAAGCAGGTGCAGAGATTTATCTTGCATAGAGTTTCAAGGAGGTGGGGATCATTCCCAAGCCTGATGTTTATCTGTCCCTAGGCCCAGCCCAAAGCAAAGCTTACTCTGATAGGTTTCCAGCATCAGGCAGAGCCAGAGGGCCTGGTCCCTTTTCATTCCACCCGCTCTTGGCTCCTCTAGGAGGCCCTGGTTGTGGCTGCTGAACACAGATCTGTCCTCAGATACTGTAGGCCTTGCCTGGATGCATCATTCCCTTGGGGCCCTCACTTTCCCACTAAGTCTGAGGTACTGGATCATGGGTAGGTTACAGAATAAAGGAATGCACAAGAATGCACAATGGAAAAGTGTGTGAAATCTTAAAATATGTGTCTCCTGCCATACTTGTGCTAAAAGAATTACCCTTTGTTTATCTGAAGTTCATATTTAACTGGGCATCCTGTATTTTATCAGGCACCCACACTCTTGGAAAGCAGAAGTCAGTACTGATCTCCTGCCCTATGACATCTCCCTCCTAGCACCCAGGGGAGCCAGAAACCCTTCTGGAATGCCCTGCAGATCATACCCTGCTTGCTCAATAATTGTGCAGTGTGAGATTGGTGGGTAGATTGGACATTGTGGGAATTTATAATCAGATGGTTCATACAAACACCGTGAGATAAATTACCCATATTAGTTTTTATTTAAACTATAATTGAATATGTGAATAGAAAATTAGTGTAATGTATTGATACCATCTGGTGCTTCAATTTTATACCAGTTTTTTCATCTGTCTTAATTTAAACAAGATTGAATTTTTTCCCTACACATTATTTTATTTCATTAATTACTCTGTTTTCACTTAGATACCATTGTGTTGGCCATGATCATAAGTGCATTTAATAATTTGTAGACAACAGAACAGGTGTGGTGCCTTCAAAAAAGCCAATGTTTTTCCTAGTTATACAGATGCTAACACTCGATAGTTCCTCTCATCTCAAGACTGAGTAATTTCCAATATAACATGGCATTCCCCCAGAAACATGTTTAAATAGATTCAAAGTCATTCACTCATGTGTTCTTTCTGTACCTCCCTGTTAACTGCCTACTATGTTCCAGGGATTGACCGGATACTAAAGATAGAATTAGATCGAAGACACAGTCTTAGCACTTATAGCACCTCAGTCTGGTGAGAGATTCAGACCCACACACAGGTAATGGTAGTGTGTTTCAATAAGGCACAATTACAGTGCTCTGGGGACACAGGGAGAAGAATCCTTGATGTGTAGAAAGAAAGGAAGTAGGTAAAGAGAGAAATAAGCAAAGGAGAGGCAGTGGGGTGGGGGGGTGGGGAGGTTGAGCAAAGAGGCAGCAGGGAAAGGCATTTGACACAATCCCATTTTCTAGCTCAATTGTTTAGCTAAGAGTACTTTAGCCTGGTGTGGGACTTTGCGGTTTAAGAAGCACATTCACACACTTACACGCACATGAGCTCCATGTGCTGTGGAAAGAGTGGTGTGAGGTTGTCTTTAAGGGCAAAGAAGCACAGAGGAATGAAGAGAAAAGACAGGTGGGATTTGGAGCTTACCAAGGGTAGCAGGGAAGTGGGACATGGCCAACCTAACTGGCTGGAGGTCTCAGTTTATGAGTGGGTTTTTCCTTTGTGTTTATCTGTATTTTCTAAGTTTTTTGCCTTAAACTTGTGCTGCTCTGGTCTCATTTTTTAAAAGGAATTTTTTATCAACATCATTCATCAACAGAGAAATACAAATGAAAACCACAATGAGATATCACCTCATACCTGTCAGAATGACTAAAATCAGAAAGATAAGAAATAACAGGTGTTGGTGAGGACATAGAGGAAAAGGAATCCCTGTGCACTGTTGGTGGGAATGCAAACTGGCAAAGCCATTGTGGAAAAGAATATGGAAGTTCCTCCAAAAATTAAAAATAGAATTACCGTATGATCCAGTAATTTCACTACTGAGTATTTACCCAAAGAAAACAAAACTGCTAATTCAGAAAAGATATATGCACCCCTATGTTTATTGTAGCATTATTTACAATAGCCAAGATATGGATTTTGTAACCCAGGTGTCCATCCATACATGAATGGATAGAGAAGATGTGGTATATACACAATGGAATATTACTTAGCCATAAAAAAGAATGAGAGCTTGCCATTTGCAACAACATGGATGGACCTAGAGAGTATGATGATAAGTGAAGTCAGTCAGTCAGAAAAAGACAAATATCATATGATTTTTCTCATGTGTAGAATTTAAGAAACAAAATAAATGAACAAAGGGAAAAAGAGACAAACTAAAAACCAGACTCTTAAATAAAGAGAACTGTTGGTTACCAGAAGTGACTGGGGATGTTTGCCTGGTGTTTGACTCAAATCTTTCTTCCTGAAGGAAGTGAGACTTTGGTGGTCTTGCTCATTAGCATCCTGGGAGTGGCTAAAATAAGAGACACCCAGGGGAACACCTGTGTTCTATTTATAACTCATCCTATTCAACTGCTTAAATCAACCCATTTCCCTTGGGTGGAATTAAAGTTCCCAGCCCAGAATTTAGTGCCCCTTTTTGCTGATTGACTGAATGGCATGAGGAGCTCAATCTGACTCAAAGATTTTGAAGCAAAATTTTTGCTAGTGAATCATTGGGTTTAATTATGTGATGTGCCCACCCCCTATTTCTAGACCTTATTAAGGACCTTTTGTAATATGAATATGAGATTCATGAAATAATGTTAGAAATTTGTTCTAAGCATATCCTTTATTCTTTAAGGTTACATCTCTTCCAAAGAAAGTATTATTATTCCTTAGTTGGACAGAAGATTGGTTACACACACACACACACACACACACACACACACACACACATTATACTATTTAATGACATGTACAAGTAACTAGCAGAAGTGTGATTAGTAGAGAAAATAAATTGAAATTCAGAATGTATCTCTTAAACTGAGAAGGAATTTATGTCTTTGCATGGTGGAAGGGGGCTTATGGAATAAACCAGCCACCAGGTACCAAGATGGTCCTCCAAGATAATATACTAAATGCTTAAAGTTAGTTGTTGATGTTGGAAGTTGACCACTTAATAATGGGATAGCCAGATAAGCCTTAGCAGAGAGGGATCCAGGTTGTTAGGCACATGCGTGGCCCTGATTCCTGTCACAATCTGCCTGCTGGCAGGCAGTGGGAGACCTCAGGAAGGAGGCTGTTGGATATTCCCAGACTGAGTCAATTTTCCCTCCTGGTTAGGAAGAAGTCACGATGTGGTGGAAGAGCTTTGTTAGGCTTTCATACAAAACACAGATATATTTTGCATTCTGGGTCCATTCCAAAAGTTCCACATACCTCCTTCTGGGAAGTCTTTGTCACTGATGCTCTAGTATTCTCTTTCCAAGTCCCTGACCAACTGGCCAAACCATTAGCCCGTGAATAAGTATAAATACTCTCGTTGGGCTCACTCTTCTTACAAATAAAATGGCTGAGGAGATGGGCTGTTAAATTTTGTCTGCTGAGCCAGTTTTCCTTCTCTGTTCTCTTTCAGGACCATTCCTGGATAATCTGTAACATTGCCTCAATTAATTTTGGTGATTACCAGAATGTCACACAGAGCCATCCAAAACACAGGCTTAATTTTTTTTTCCTCTTTAGTCAAGTGGCACAGAGAGCAATCTGTGAGGACACAGGTGTGGGTGAGGGAAAGGCAGACCATATGCTCACACAGTTCCTCCTTCATAGTGCATGATGCATGTGCTTCTCAATTAAAGGGTGCATATGATACCTAATTGACATGCATGTCCATGTGCATGTTTTATATGCATGTATGTATGTTAATTCTTATATATGGGCCTATATTATCCAAAATCCTATAGATTTCTGGAGGACCAACACCCTTTCTATCATTACCAACCATCATATCAGCCTCCAACACAATGCCTGATTATAGTAGTAAGTTGTTATATTTGACAAATGAAAATACAAGATACCCACTTAAATTGGAATTGCAGGTAAACAATAAATTATCTTTAGTATGACTAAATTATTTTTAGTATGACTTTAGCCAGGCTGCATCACTGACAGGACCTGGCTTCCAAGGAGTGGCTTTAGGAATATGATGTTTGGGACATCTTTATACCAGAAAATGTTATTCATCTGAAATTTGAATTTAACTGAGCATCCTGTAATGTATCTGGCAACCTTAAGAGCTGGTTCTCAATAAATATGTGTCACATTCATGAACAAATAAATGAAAGAAATAATGAGATTTACTTAGGACTAACTATGTCCTTTTTATCTCTTTGAACTTCCATAGCTACATAAGGGATTGAAGTACTAACCTTTTCTCTCTGTTACTGTTAGAGATGGCCACCTTTACTCCAGTGGAAAGTTATCCTAATGGAGCCAGAGAACATAATATGCAAAGGTTCAAGTGTAAGATGGAGAAGTTAAGGAAGAGTCACTTCTACACCAGTGTTTTCTCCTTTGTGTTGCCTAGGTGTGGGCAAAGGGGCTGGGAGGGAGTCCAAGGGTTGATCCTGAAAAGATGGTGGTTATCTTCAGACCTGGTTGAATACTGGGTGCAGGGGAACAGTGGAATTCCTAGGTGGATCAGGGGATCTAAGAATAGAGGAAATTGTTGCCTCGCTCTCAGTCCATATCCCTGGGACACTGGACTAATCAGCTCTTGCTAAGTAACAAACAACCACTGAATCTTTGGCATGTGGCACAGGGCATTTATTTTTGCTCATAGGTTTGTAGATTGGTTATGATGTCCCTGTTTCAGGCTGTAGGTTTCCTTCCTGTACCCCATTCAGGGGACCTGGCTAGGGAACAGCGACTCATGGTAGAGGTAGGAAACTCCTCGAAGGATGAGCAGAAGAATGCAATGTCCCTTCAGGCCTGGATTCAGAACCCAGACACTGTTGCTCCTGCCTCTGTGCAATCTGGCCAAAAAAATACAGGGCCAATTTCGACATCAATGGTGAGGAGGTAACTTCCTTGCATGGGGTGAAAAGTCTCTGGATAATAACTGATTTTACCTCCAAGATCATAAACTCAATGAGACAGTTGCATAGGGCATTGGAATGGAAGGGTTTATAGCAGCCTGGCTGAGACCTTGAATCCTCTCCTGAATAGAAGGAGCCTAGATGATATGAAAAGTGTGGAGCACAATGCCTGAAATATTGTAATATTGTAAGTGCTTACAAATGTTGGCAGCATCTTGGCAGCTCTGCCAGAGGCTGTTTATCCAGCTCTTGAAGGCTTGCTAGGTGCCATATTTTGTCTCCATTAATCCTTCTAATTATCCAATAAAATAGATATTATTCTTTCTGGTTTGCATATAAGAAGGCTGAGGCTGGTGAGGCTGGTAGGCTGCATTATCAGCCTGGGAATCCCAGTGAGTGGGGAAGAGCTGGTAT
This sequence comes from Nyctereutes procyonoides, assembly GCF_905146905.1. Lineage (NCBI taxonomy): Eukaryota > Metazoa > Chordata > Mammalia > Carnivora > Canidae > Nyctereutes > Nyctereutes procyonoides. Next base: position 43,663,807 of record NW_026575047.1, on the reverse strand, counting down.
CAGAACCTTAGTGGGTCTGGGGATTAGGCCTGTGCCCTCCCACTGCTCTGCATGGTGGGCTGGATCCCAGTGTCCTCTCTTTCAGAGCTGTTCTCTTCTGTCTTCTTCCAGGGGCTACTGAGAGTGCTCAGAAGTCAGCTTCCAGACATGGCTATGCAAATTCTAGGAGGATAGATTTATGGAGTGAATTATGCTGCTTTCCAAGTAGGAGGTTAGTAATGAGTCCTCTGCACTCACAACTAAGACCAGTGGAGGCCAGAAAAATGTCTCTTCCCAGGGGCTTTGAGAATGCACAGGTTGCCTGCCTGCAGCAAGCCACCACCCACCCCCACCCCCGCCCCCGGGGCTCCCACTGAGGACAAGGAGACCGGGGCTGTCACTGGCTCTGGGGCTGGTGGGCTCCAGCCACAGCCTTCAAGATTGACTATCTACCTTCAGCAACACTGTTTATCAGACTCCTGGCTCTGCATTTGGCTTTGTCAGCCACTGCTGAGTCAGTAGGGGGAGTCTTTAATTAAAATCACTGTGGTGCTGTAAAATGAGAGAGTGGGAAGACAGCCAAGCTCCGCAGCCCTTCCCTGTAGCTTGTCCTTCTGTGTGGAGCCCCACTGAGGGGCCCAGGGGCCCATGATCCTCCCTCTGTCCCCTCTCCTGGGAAAGGCATGCTCCCCCACCCCGAGTCTTCAGCCTCCACAGTGGGGCCCTGGACCTTCTGTGGCTGCACATGAAGGGAGGAGATGCAGCTTTTGTTTTCTTTGACAATAATGTGCTCTGGCTAGAAGCATAGTTGTGACGTCACCAGGCTGCATCACTGATAGGACCTGGCTTCCAAGGAGTGACATGCACTGGGGTCAGAGGCAGATAGAGAGCCCAAGTGCCCTTTTCTTAGGATGTGAGCTAGGACTGTGGCCCAAATCCTGCTGATGAGCTCTCTGGGAAGCTGGGCCTGAGCAGGTGGCCTAGGCTAATGAGAAAGGAAGCTTCTCACTTCCTGCACCCAAAGCAAGAATTTGGAGTTCAGCAGTGGCACAGCAAGCAAGCTGAGAGTGCCTGAGCATGTGTGTCCTGGAAGAGAGGAGAGAGCTGGAAGATGTGTCCAGGGTGTGCTAGCCCACTCTACCAAACTAAGGTTACTGAATAAGTGTAAGATGGGGAAGATCCTCAAGCCACCAGGGTGTCACTTGGTAATGTGCTGGACATGTGGGCTGCCTGAACTACAGACTCTTGTGTGGAATAGAGGGTGGAGAAAGAAGCAGGGCAGTGAGGGGCAGGGGGCTCCTGTGCCTTCCCTCCCCTGCTGGCCCATAGCTGCTATGCTCCAGACTGAGGCCCACCCTGAGCTCTCAAATGTAGTAAAGCATGACACCTGCCTTCAAACAACTGCTTTCTTGCAGGAGGTAGATGCTTTCTCAAGTCGTGATGACAGAGTGTGAAAAATCTCATTGTTTGGGGAAAGCTTTCCCTCATCTCCATTGCGTACTGGCTCCCCACTCCAATACCCCCTTAGCTGAGAGAGTGGTGGTAAGAGGTACTCAACACTCAAGCCCCAGGCCTTTTGCACAGGACTGATGGGCAGGCATAATTCTGACCTTCAAGGGGAGGCAAGAAACCAACCAGCAGTCACCTTGACACTTGTGTACATTTCTAATTCTGCAGAGCTTATTGTTAAACTGATTCTTGGGTCTAACCAGCCTTGGGAGTGTGCATAGACTGTTTCCAGGAGGCTCTATTCCCAGATATTCCTCTTTCTCCTCTAAAATCCACTCATCTCAGCTTGTGCAAACTAGTTGAACAACAGGAATAAAAAATAAAGAGAGATGGCTTTTGCAGGAATAAAAAGGGTCCTGTGCAGAAGTCCTGGGGCTTGGATGTTGAGTACCTCCATCACTTTCTCAGCTAAGGTAGATTCAGGGAGATGCTCCTCATTGGTGCTCAGACTGCATCCCGAGTCTAACTGTTCCTAACATGCACTATTACATTGTCCCCTGTGTCCCTTTTGCCTACCTGGCCATGAGCTCCCATGGGAATTGTTTTTCATTTCCATGTTATCATTTCCAAATTCAGGACCTGATAAAAAGTTCTTGCTCCATAGCTAAGTGTTGAAGGAATGAAAGGTTTATGGAGTTAGAAGTGGATCCAAGTGATAAGATCCAAGTGATAAGAAGTATAGAGGAGTTGCGATCTTTCTACTGTGGTAAGAAAAATCCAGAGAGCTTCATAGAGGAAGTGGCTTTTGAGCTGGCCCAGCATTTATTAGCTGATCTTAAAAAAACCTTGATCCTTTCATTTATAAAATGGGAATCATAGGTTCTGGGGGAGTTAATACAATCTGAATATAAGAATCGAGGATAGGGCAGCCCCAGTGGCTCAGCGGTTTAGCACTACCTTTGGGCCCGGGGCATGATCCTGGAGACCGGGTATCCAGTCCCATGTCAGGCTCCCTGAATGGAGCCTGCTTCTCCCTCTGCCTGTGTCTCTGCCTCTCTCTCTCTGTGTGTGTGTCTCTCATGAATAAATAAATAAAATATTAAAAAAAATAAAAATTTCTAAATCTTTTAAAAAAAAAAGAATCGAGGACAGCCTGGTACAGAGTAAGCACTAGAATTGGTGGTAGCAGTTTTTATTAAAAATATACACATTACAAGGTATTCAACATAACACAGGGTGTGCTGAGTGGTAGAGGTGGGAAGTGGTAAATGCAAGGTCTGGAAAGGTGGCTTGAGCACCCCTGAGAGAGGTTACCTGGCCAACCCTAGGAATGTGGCCTTGTTTTCCTAGCCTTTCACTCAGTTGGGGGAAAAAATCCCAGGATTTTATCAGGTTAAAATCAATATTTCATTCATTGAATATCTGATTAAGGCATGGACAGTATATTTCTATCTGCTTCTTTTATTAATCATCACCAGGAGAAAATTCTAATAGTATTGTTAATTTAGCTCATCCTATTCATCCTATTTATCCAGAACTGAAATAAATAAATAAGGTAGCAAACTGGACACAAAACCACCAGTCAAAATCACGGCAATTGCCTCTGGATACCCTATGTCTAGACATGTGGACATTTTGTACAACACTTAAGCGGTTCATCTCTTAAGTGAAAGCGCAAATAAATACCATCTCACTTAGCTTTAAAGAATGCAATTTCTTTCTGTTATTCTTTTTTTTTTTAATTATTTTTATTTTTTTTTATTTATGATCGTCACAGAGAGAGAGAGAGGCAGAGACACAGGCAGAGGGAGAAGCAGGCTCCATGAACCGGGAGCCCGACGTGGGATTCGATCCCGGGTCTCCAGGATCACGCCCTGGGCCAAAGGCAGGCGCCAAACCACTGCGCCACCCAGGGATCCCTCTTTCTGTTATTCAACGCTGGATAAAACAGTGTGCAGCTAGAGTTCCTCAGGAGAAAATTAACTGCTTTTGGCAAGAAAAGTAGAATTACGCCACTTTGTACACAATCTGCAATCTTTGCCTCAATAGTATTAAAGCTTTTAATTCCTAGATGAGCTGCAGTAGAAACAAGGGCAATTAGCAATCCATTTTTCCCATTCCCAATGTTTGAGGTTCAGCGAGGGCCATGCCATTGAGGAGCAGCACTCTGATTTCAGAAACACAGTTGCCATAAAGGAGAGCTCTTTAGTAGAAGCTTGAAAGTGCTTTACTCTTACAGCTTTTTATTCCTTGAAGTTTTAAGGGAAGTAAAAGGTGTGGGTTAGGATCAGATGCTGAAAAGAAGGCAAGATTTGTTACTTTCGCTCCAGGCACTGAGTCCTAATCAAAGCTCTGATTAGTGGGGAGATGTCAGGGAAGCAAGGCCCACATTTTTGCACATCTAGTACTTTAACAGCACTTCACCCTTCACTTGAAGGGTGAAGTGGCTTCGATTGCATGTACTCCTTGCTTGCTGACCTAACGCCTGTGGTCTGTAGCAGAACTAACTGACCTTCCTGGAGATTTGCAGACCGCTAGCCTTGAGAAGTAAAGGACCAGACTTTCCAGAAGATAAGGCCTGACCTCATTTGGAAGCAGCCACTGCGGATGCCAGCAAGTCTGTTCAGGGTCATGCCTGCATACAAATAGCTACCCAGGCACCTACTTCTGCAGCACACAGTCCTCCTTTCTTTTCCCTGTGCTCTCCCCTTTAAAATCCTCAGGCTTCCTCTAGATGAGGAAGATGGTCTTTGACACGTTAGTCCACCACCTTCCCAGGTCCCTGACATCCTGAATAAAGTAATCTTTCTTTTTCCCACCATGACTTGTCTCTCAAGTATTGATACCCCAGCAGCAAATAGCTGTACCTCAGTTTGGAACTGGTTCTCTGTTCAGTGACAGCATTGTGTTTGAAATGTGGGTATGTTTTTACCGGTGACATATTTCAGAGGCAGGACAGGAATGGTCACCTAGACACTTGTCTACGTTGTCAGCTCCTCCCTGGGCCATCCATGGCAATTCTCTCCCTCTTCTGGCTCTGTTTCCCTAGGCTCAAACTACTGTCTCTGTAGGTGCTGTCAAGGTCCATTCTCCTGCAGCTCTAGGAAGCCACTCTTCCACTGGCCAATCATGCTGGTCCAATAATTCTGTCATCAATGATGAAAAGAATCATATTTGTCACTCTGGGCTTTTAAATGTGGTTGGATGAGGTATAAACTGGTGGCTCTCAAAACTGGCTATGCATCAGAATCACCTGGGGAGATATTTTACTTTTAATTACTTTTATGGAACTTTTCTGCATACTATCACATACGTGCAGAAAAGTGAACACAACCATTTAAGCAGTTGGGTTGAAACATAGGATACTAACAGCTCCCAGGTGGCTTTCTGAAATCCAGATTCCCAGGTTCTAGCGTGGCTTGCTGAATCAGAAGTTCTAGGGTATGAATCAGGCATCATTGTTTTTAACAGGCTTCCAGGTGTATCTTACCCAGCCAGGCTGACATTATCATCTGGATACCTTTGAGATAGACAGGAATTCATTGTTCAAATAAACACAAAGGGTCTGATTCTCTACATGGAAAAGGACTCTGGACGCTGCATTAGCTGTGTTAGCCCAAGGCCATGTGTATCAGAAGTATTGTCAGCATGGAGTAACTATGCCACCAGGAAGCAGCTCATTCCCAGGCTGGACATTCTGCTCAGAGCTTTATGTGCATTCTTTCCAATCCCCAAGACAACCCTGTGATGAGGTTATTATACTCTTACTTTACAGATGAGGAAGCTCAGAAGGGTAAAATAAGGTGCCTAAGATCACACAGCCAGTGTTGACTTGAAAACTCAAGTCAATCAGATGTAAAAACCCACAGTCTTTCCATCTCCCTTGTCACACAGGTTTCATCCGAGGATTAAAACCAGTTCTGGCACAACCAGCCAACAACTGCTGAATCTGTGCTGGGGTACATCATGCCTGGCACTAATTTGCATTGAATTTTTCAAGAGTTGCTTCAATTTCAGCACAGGTCAGTTCTACCTGCCAAGGCTCTAGAAAAAAACTGGGATAACCTTATCAATGTTTTGAGATCTGGCAATACTGGTTCTCTATATACAGGATTTGCAGAGTGATGCCTTCATTCTAGAAAGGTAGTTCTGGTCGCGCAGAAATGCAAGGAGCTGCACTTATTTTTTAATTGATTTAGAAATTTTGTTATAGGTAGATCTTGTTGTAAAAAACAGTAGTGATCTTCTAGGGCTGACAAGTGTCACATAAATTTCCCCCTTGGATGTGTCCAGTTCTGCAGTTAATTGTAGGCACAAGCAGAAACAATATTCTGCAAAACTGTGTCCTATGGGATCCACAGTAGGCTCTCCATACTCCCTCTCTCATTTTATTTTAGTATGCCTTTAGCTTTCATGTCTTGGGGCTGGGAGATGTTAGTGCTTTCCATGTGACATTCATACTGTCAAAAAAAAAATGGGGCACGTGTGTGGTTCAGTGGTTGAGTGTTTGCCTTTGCCTCAGGTCCTGATCCCGGGGTCCTGGGATAGAGTTCCGCATCAGGTTACCTGCAGGGAGCCTGCTCTCCCTCTGCCTCTGTCTCTCTGTCTCTCATGAATAAATAAAAAAAAATTTTTAAAAAATACGGGGTGTGATAGTGGGTACCTAAGGCAGAGATGAGAAATGATTGAGGCCAGAAGGCAGGTCAGATCACCTCAAATGAGGACATCGTTGCTACAGTGATACTCACAAAATCATGTGAAAATATAACATAGCTCTCTTTAGTGGGCATTCCAGGAATGGGCTCTCAAGCACTTGGAGCACAGGTTATCTAGTTTAGGAAACTGAAAAGAGGACTGATATAGGAAGAATGACAATGAGGTATTCATGGGATCACATGACACCTTTCCTCTGGACAATAGATCTCAACTGGAGTCATTTTCACCCGCAGGGGACATCTGGCAATGTCTGGAGACTTCGGGCTGTCCCAGTAGGGGAGGGGATCTACCAGCATCTATTGAGTAGAGGCCAGTAATACTGCTAAACATCCTCCAGTACACAAGGCAACCTGCCCCACCCCCAACAATTATCCGATCCAAATTATCAGTGATGCCAAGCTTCAGAAACCCTGGTAGGAAATGGTAATAAATCTCACACAGAGACCAGCTTTTCTGTAAAAACAATGAGAAAGACTAAGTTATTTCTACTTGGATTGAATAACACGGTACTAAGGAGACCATGTATTTGATGGGGCTTGCTTAGATTCTAAATTAGTTCCCCTCAGGGCTATAGGAGAAACTGGAATAAGAGAAAGCCACTTCCTCTTTGAGACTCAGGTTATTAAGCCTCTCTAATCTCTACCCCCAGCTCCCTCCCCTCCCAGCCAACTATCCTCTGAGGGGAGAATTTGCTATTCTAATGAGAAGTAGCACACAAACTAAAAAAAATGACAGCAATGCAAAATGCTTCTCTCTTGAGCAAAGTTAATTTAGGTGTATAAAAATCTCAATTGAAATACTGTCATTTTTTGTTGTTGCTAGAATCCTGACTTTGAATAAGCGTGGCTGCCATGGTGTCCCTGGGAGAGAGTTGCTAAGGAAACCAAAAGCCAACCCCGGGGCCGATGCACTTCATCCCCATGGAATAACATGATGGCCCATCAGTCATGTTGAGAGTTAGAGATACCACAGCGAACAAAAGGACGAGTATCTGTTTATCCCAGGAGAATAGTTTCAAGAAATAGATTTACCCGATGCCATCAGAAGATTATCTAATGACCCCTCCTGGTAATGAGTCAGAAAATGGGTGTCAGTCAAAGAAATGCTACCTCATAATACATTTCCAAGTCTTTAATAGTGTGATTATAAAAACGCAAAGTCTGTTTCCCGGGGAGCTTGAAAGCCCATAATATCCACAATAATAATGAGAGGTAAGGTCAGTTATAGCTGCATGTATGCGATTACTGCTTGGGGCACAATGCATTAACTTAAATACAATCTTTGTATCATTGCTAGAAAAGCTAACAAAAATTCTCCGAAACTCTTCTATCTAGGCATAGGAAGTTTATTTGTTTTGGTTATTCTTTACCAGTGTGATACCTCTGGAATATTGCAACAGACAAGAGCTAAGGAGAGTTTTCAGTCAATGTGGCCAGGATCATAATGCTATAGAAGGAAGAGTTGTCAGAAGTTGGGATACTTCATCTAATAGAGAAAGAAGAGAGTAAGAGTTGTCTCCTAATGCCTCCAGAATTGACCCTCTAGGGCGCAGGTGACCCCACATGAATCTAGGCCAGACTAAGCCATACACAGAGGTGCTTTAGATCCCTGTAGAGAGAGGCTCTCCAGCTCCCTCTATAGCAATCCCCTGTTGATTCTTTTTGTATACACACCCACTGGCCTTGATTCCTGCCTTCCTGATGTGGACACCATGCGCTCCAGGCCATGTTCCTCCATGGGGCCCCTGACTCCCTCTACATGCCTCCCCACCAGCCTTGACTGAAAGGTTGTTCCTGCCCACACAGTGACTGTGGGCCAGCCAGGGCTCCTGCAAGCCAGTGAGCTTTTCTGCCACCCACTGGTCTATAACTACAGCTTTTCCAATGACATCAGAACCTCTTCAGTATTTGTCCTTCTAGGAATATTCTCCCTCAGCCTCAGGGTACTCTTTAGAATTCCCCCCACACACATCTTTTTTTTTTTTTAAGATTTTATTTATTCATGAGAGAGGCAGAGAGACAGAGGAAGAGGGAGAAGCAGGCTCCCTATGGGGAGCCTGATGTGGGGCTTGATCCCAGGACCCTGAGATCACCACCTGAACCAAAGGCAGGTGCTCAATCACCGAGTCACCCAGGTGTCCCCCACCCCCATCTTTATAGTTACTCTCCTATCACAGCTTAACAATTACTTATATTATACCTCCTCCATCTAAATGACTTCATGATGTCTGTCTTCTGGTTAGACCCAGTTGATACACTCTTCTCCAACACCCTGCACCCCACCCACAATTTATGTCATATCATAAAAATAAATACTGATTTCATGCATTTTGTAAGCATGGACAAAAACTGAAACCATGTCCAGGTTTCTAGAAGCTGTTCCACATTTCCCAGAGTAGCTGGGCTGTGAGAGAACAAAGTTAGAGTTCTCTGAAGAGACTTGAAATGAAGCAAGCACGAGTTTCCTCTTTTCCCTTCTAGAAAAAGCATATCCTGTCCAGACAAGAAATGCCCCTCATTTCAATAAACTACTGTGATCTGGAACATAATATTGCATCAGTGCCCCGGTGCTGTGTTCCTTAGTAGAGTCATGCTCTCTCTGCTATGTAAGTGTTCATTCCCACCCCCATACACATCTTACCCCATCACTGTGTGTGTGTGTGTGTGTGTGTGTGTGTGTGTGTGTGTGGTCAAGTGACAATTGCATAGTGCTTACTATGTGTCAGTAATATTTCACCTTTTCGTGTATTAACTCATTTAATCCTAGTTACCCTGTCGAGTAGGTACAATAAATCCTCCCATTTACAAAGGAGGAAATCAAGGCCAAGACTGCAAAGCCACTTGATGTTTCTTGATTCACCTGTGCCATGCTATTCAGGTTGACATTATATGTATCTAAAATAAGGGAGGATAAGGAGCTAATGAGCCAATGACCCTAGGGAAATGTCTCTTCATTATACATGATTAAGCATGGAAAAATGTAAATCATAAACAAGATGAGCTCTTTTTCTCATTTACTTTCAGCCTGCTGTGCTAAAAGCAGGAAAATAAAGACCAGGCTGGGCTCTTCCCTTCCCCCCCTCCCTTTCCTAGCTCTCCAGCCTCTCAGTTCACAGGAAAGACTGTAAGAAGTTAAGAAGACTCCAGTCAAAGAGAAAGTCATCTGGAGATTCAGATTTACAGGTTCTTGAGATCATAATAAATAGAACCAGGGGACCAGAGGTGAGGAGACCATATAATTAATCAAACTGGAATAATTTTGAGACTGAAAAGGAGTGCTATTAATAATTACACTGGTACAAATCATGTAAGCCAGAACTGTCCTGGGCACACCTGGACATATGGAAGCAGGCATATCTGTTAGTAGCTGAAGGTAAGACCACCAGGGTCTGGGCATGAACCAATGAGTCACTTAGCTGGAGAGTTAATGAAGGGTTTGTTGAATAAAGCTTTCCACTTCCTTGATCACACCCCAGACTTTGTCATCATCAATTACTGTACTACCTCTACGATCTTAAGAAATCATCCCACTTCCTGACCATCACCTCCTATCTTTCTACTTTATCCCTTCAAGTACCAGACTCTATGGACTCTTAGACCTATAATTCATTGATTTTGTCATATTCAACAGTTGTACTATCCTTCGCCCCACATCATCATCACTTGCCTTCTCACCTAACATAGTTTCCATGGTCTGTGATCATAACCTTTCTCTTGCACACATCCTCAACTCTCTTGTCTCTCTTTCCTTTATCATACTTAGCTGAGGCCTTATCTTAGGCTACAATAACAAATACCACAGTCTGGGTGACTTAAACAACAGAAGTCTATTTCTCACAGTTCTAGAGGCTGGGGAATCCAAGCCCATTTAATTCTTGGTGAGAGCTTTCTTCTTGGCCTGCAGACAGTGCCATCTCACTATGTGCTTATATGGCCTTTTCTTGGTGCATGAAGATAAAGAAAGAAATCTCTCATTTTTTTTATAATATCACCAATTCTATTATATTTGGACCCCACACTTGGGACCTAACTTAACCATAATTAACTCTTATTTCTCCAAATACAGTCACATTGGAGATTGGGGCCCCAACATATGGATTGTGGGAGAACACAGTTCAGTTCGTAGCACCCAACAAAACTTACACGTGCTTAAATCCAATGTTACGCCTATTCCACGTATGCAGCTGAATATGTCAAATGTTATACTGATTTAACTTTAAAAGCTTAACCACTAACCTGAAGTGGACCTTTAATGCTGTCAATAATTTCACTGCATTTCCCAAATCCATTTACTCATCCACTCTTCTGCTCGACTATTACCTTCTTCCTAAACCTACATTATCTCTTCTCTCATTTTTACTCCCAAATAGTTACCTTGTTTCCTATTTCCTTTTACATCATAAAAGCAGAAAGTAATTTCAGAAAGTAAATTCAGAAAGTAAAATCAGAAAGTAATTTCCATGCATTCCCATCACCATATCCATCTCCCGACCTACACAGACATCTCTTATTCTTTTGTTTCTGTTGATTGATTTTCTTTCTCCTTTCTCTGGCCAACTCCTCCCTTGGGGATTATTACCTGTTGCTTCTTCTCTATCTTGTATCATCAACTTGCCTCACTCTTCATTAGTGTACAAACATGTTAAAGTTTCTCATGTTAAAAAAAAATCACTTTCCCTACATCCCTCTTCATGGATCTGTACCTATTTTTCCAGAAAAAATACACTAGAATAAAGTCATTGTTTTCATATCCTTTTCTCCTATCTTCTCCTGAACCCAATGTCATTCAGGTTTTCATCCTCTCTCCACCCCCAAGATAGCTCCTGTCAAGGATGCCAATTACTTCCTCATCTCCAAATGCAACACAGGCAATTCTCAAAATGCATCTTACTCTGTCCATCATTGTTTCAAGCAGTTGATTGCTCCCTTCCTCTCCAAGCATGTTCTTTTTTTTTTTTTTAAAGATGTATTTATTTATTTGAGAGAGAGAACAAACAGGGGGAGGGGCAGAGGGAGAAAGAAAAGAGAATCCTTAAGCAGACTCCCAATGTAAGGCTTAATCTCAGGACCCTGAGATCATGACTTGGGCCAAAATCAAGAGTTGGACACTTAACCAACTGAGCCACCCAGGCCCCCCTCCAAGCATACTCTTATCCTTAGCGTTCCACATACCACTCTCTTCTTCCATCTCATTGGTCCATTGTCCCTATAAATGTTGGAAATCTCCACATCTTACTTCTTGGACTTTTTCCCTCTTTCTATATCCGTTTCTCAGTGAGATCTTCTAGACTTGTGATTATAAATACTATTTATGCTCTGATGACTAACAAATTTATATCTCTAGACTAATATTCTCTGAAAGCTATACTCACATATCCAGCGGCCTATACAGTATGAAATAGGTTTCCTGACATTTCTGATTATCATCTCCAAACCTGCTCTTAATTGAAGTGTATGGCAATTCCATGTTCAGGCTAAAAACTTGGAGTCACCATTGACACCATTTTTTCTCACTGTGGATATCTAACCCATAAGCAAATGTTGGCTCTATGCTTAAAATATATCCAAAATATGACCACTTAATCCTTATCCCATCTTCTAACACCTTCATGCAAGCCTCTGTCACTCCATTCCTGGATCATTAAAAGAGGCTCCCAGTGAATCTTACTGTTTCTTCTGTCCTTCTACTGCCTCCCATTAGCCAGCAGACCAAATATATGTCACATGTTTGAAACCAAATGGTGTTTCCCATCTTCCTCAGAGCACCATCAAAAGTCCTTGATTATACAAGTCCATAAAAGATGTAGCCATGCTGTTCCTTGAACTCTACCTCCTTCTCAACCCTTCGTCACTGCACTCCTGTCAAACTGTCTTGTTTGCTAATTCCCGAACATGCCACACATTCTCACAAACCAGGAACTTTGCACCTGCTATTCCTTCTTTCTGGGACACTCTTCCATGGATAGCTGCATGACAACTGACATATTTCATCCAGGCCTCCTGCTTCCCTCCTATATTATCACATGCTTACATACACTACTTTATTCTTTGCTTAGCCTTTGTCCCTCCCATTAGAATATAGCCTCCTTGCTCATAGAGAATACTCAATAAATACATTTATAAAGAATAAAGACGTGAGGATGATTGAAGAGAGCCATGGAATTTCAATTCTCTCTCTGTGACTGCAGGTGAGCCAAAAAAGTTCAAGAGCAACTGATAAACACATCTTTGAAACTGTGACTATTTCAACATTAGCATATTGTCTTGGTGAAAAGCACCCTCAGAGATTCTAGTGGGAGTAGTGATTACTGATGCAGAGTCACTTTCAAAGGGGTCACAAACAATGAACTCACTTGACAAGGCTCCAACCCTGCTTAAATCCTACTTTGCACCCTGTTACATGTCTGCTTCTTTGCAGCTGAACATGGTTTGTGAAAAAATGTCACAATGACCATCTCATCTTATCTATGTGACTTCTAATCTGAAGAGACCCAGAGGTGGGTCCTTGGTAACCAGCGAAGAAAGCAATATGAACTGGAACCTGAATTATGGGCAGAATCCAGGTATGCCAATATCCAGGAAATAGCATTCAGGCAGAAGAAATCAAGAACAGAAGCCTTGAAGTCAGTACAGGCCTAGTGGATTTAATGGGGAGAAAGAAGCATCTGGTTGCAGTACAGTGAGCACAGGGCTGAAGAAATGGGAGGGGCTGTTAGGGGCTAGATCACACACAGTTTTGCAGACCAAAGTAAGGATGCTGGACTTTTTTCACATGGCACAGGGAAGACTTTAGAGGCTTTCAAGCAAAGGAGACATGAAGTTCTGGTTTCCAATTGCAGGGTAACAAACCTCCCATAAACTGGATGTCTTGACACAATGGCAACATCTTTCTTGTCAGAGATCTGTCCTGTGGGCAGGGCCTTGTGGAGTCAGCCCATGTCTGCCCCACTTGGTGGAGCATGGGCAGCTCCTAGGCTGGGGTTAGGAGTCATCCAAAGGCTTGTTCACTTATGTCCCCTGGGACCTCAGGCAGCCTGCACTTGGCCCTTGTGTGTTCCTGTTTGGTTTCCTCAAAATCTGGTGGCTGGATTACCAGGACAGCATCCCAGGAATGAGCCCAGTGGTAGCTTGTATTGCCTTTTCTTATTTTGTCTTGGAAGTCTGCTGTGTTCTATTCATGGAGGCCCTCCCCCAAACCTGCTCAGCATCAAGGGGAGAGAATATAGACTCTATTATTGATGGAGGAGCCTCATATCACCTCATAAGAACATGTAGAAGGAGATGTATTGGTGTAGCTGATTTGGAAAATAAAATTTGCCCCATATAGAATGTGATTTGTGTGTTTCAAATGATACACCAGCAACTTTGAGGAGAATAAATTATGGGGGGTGAGGGTGGGAATGGAGCATGGGCTGGTGGGACAAGTGGTCCTGGGAGGGATGGCTTAGATGATGGTGGGGGAGTGGATATAAAAAGGAAGTATGAATTTCAACCTTAGGTGACAGTTTGGACAGAGGTTACATTAAAGACCTAAGTGGCTCTAAAGACAAAGGAGAAGGAGCAAGGAGGGTGCGCACAGAGACATGTGTCTTACCTCAAAGGTGCAGGAGGGTCTGGCCCTCATAGGAAGCAACAGGTTTATATTTCCTTCCTCACTATTGGAGGTTATCTAAGGGTGTGTTTGTTGCTTTGTTTATATGATGACCATTATTTTAAGCTCTCATGTTTGGAGCAGATGTTTTGGCAGAATAGAAGTGCTATATTAAGTAAAGAACCAAAATAGACCAGCAGAGTGCACCTCACCTTGGTGGTGGAAGAAAAATCTGGAAAGCTGTCTAATTCTCCAGAGCACCTGCAGGCAGCCTTTGAACAGATATGGCCTGGGGTCAAAGTCAGGGCCCTTGACCTCCTTGTTGGCAGGTGTGCTAACATCTGTTCTTCTCTAACCAGGGCAGGCTGTATTCTTTAATGATTCAATCATTTGGACTCTGGAGAAACAATGGTGCCCACTCTCATAGAAATGATCAATAAGGTCAAATTGTGTCTCTTTCCTGGGCCTCACATTCCAGACCTCTCTCCTTAGAGTCTCCTCATTCCTGCTTCAAGTCACAGAGGAAAGAACTAGTGTTGAAATCAGGCAGCGCTAGGCTCCCATCCCAGCTCTGCCCATTAGGAATTTTGTGACCTTGAAGAAGTTATTTAACTTTTCTGAATCTGCTTCCTTTTCTATAAAATGATGATGATAATCCTATCTCATAGGGTTTATTGTAAAGATGAAATGCCAACACTGAAAGAGTAGCTAACAAAGTCTGACATATACTAAATGCTCAATAAAATGTGGTAACTATTATATATTAAAGGATAGGGTGCCACAATGTTTAGAAATCCATCCCCAAATTCCCTCAAAGCTAGCACCACACATACCAAGTGACACTGCCTGTTGACTGTGGTAATGTCACATCTTTTTATGGCTCAGTGACTGAACATTCCAAAGATGGAACTTTTACAGCAAGAGCAAGTTGCAAAATAGGTAAAACTCCAGAGAGCATTTATGCACAAACTAACTTAGATGAGCGTAGATTTCTCAGCTTGGCCTGCCAGCTGGATGGGTTTTACATTCCGCTTGAGCAAAGCTATGCGTTCTCGAGGTTGTTGCAAATTCACCAGCACTATACGCATGTCAAAAACTCAGGAAGAGATTAGCTTTGAAAAGCTGACATTTGTGTACATAGCACCAAAGCTGGGAGTAAGTAGGGGTCCGAGACACACTTTGAAAGCCTTTAAGAAAGTTAATGAGAGGAGCTGTCACTAGACTGAAACTTCTAGGTGACATTGAGTATACAGTGGGTCATCCAGGTCACCGGTACAGCACCAGGCACTCAGACCGCAAATTCCCAGATGATTGTTTTCATATTTTAATGTGTTCTAACTGATGCATCAGAATCAGTCAGGCACTGGGAGCTCCCCCGGGGATGAGACGTCTTTTTCAGGGCCACCTAAAGCTGTGTCCATTGAGGGCTGGAAAAGGCCAAGCACCATACTAGATTTTATACACATGATCTCGTTTTCTCCTGACAACCAGACTCATTTGTTCATCTACTTGACAAATATTAAGTGTGCACGAGGCATTGACATCAGGGTTTCATTCTATAGGGAGGCACTCAATTTTCAGAGAAGTTAAGTGACTTGCCCAACTTACCAAAGGGGTGTGAAGGAGAGCCAAGATATGAGTAAACCCAGTTCCCACCCTGTCCCCACAAAACCATACTTCACCCGGGGTGCTAACCCAGAGCGTGGAGATCTGGGTACCCCTTACTGACTGGTTACTGGTTATGTGACCTTGGGCAAGTCACATAGTCTCTTGGTGGTTATTTCCTTGTCTTCACAGCAAACCGCTAATGCCTTTTTAACTTACCTTTAGGGGTTCTTGTGAGAATTAAAGGCTATAAAGGTAACAGTATGGAGAAATTTCACAAATATAATGTTGGATGAAGGAAGCCACACCTAAGAGAGGGTAGACTATATGATTCCATCTAGAAGGATTTCAGAACAGGCCAGAGGAATAAGAAGTAAGGATATTGGCTTCTTTCAGGGGGAAAATGAGGTTACAATTAGGAGGGGAATAAGGGAATTTCTAGAATGTTAATAATGTCCCATGTTCAATAAAAACAACACGTTAAAAAAATATAAAGGTATGTAAAACTACTCTGAAAAGACTATACTCAAATGTAAGATAGCATTCTCTGATGGTTTCGACTCTTCCCACTCCCTGCCTACCCATACACTGCTCCTCCGGTGGGACTACTGCCAGCAATGATCTACGTGCACATCCTTACGTCTCCAGGTTAGACTGCAGTCCTGCTGAGTTTGGTCCAAGACTGGTCTTCCAAAAAACCCCATATCTCAGGGTTGGTCTCCCAGGCAGCCTTCAGTTCTCTTTAAGAACACTCCTGAAGGAGTCAGCCAGCTTCTACTCAGATGATTCCAAGGACAGGGAATTCACTCCTTTGCAAAAACTCCATCTGACCTCATACATGCTTCTCCAACATTAAATCTGCCCACTGACCTCCTGTGTTTCTCATCCCAAGTGGTTTCTCAGCCACACTTCTATCAAACCACCTGCAAATGAGCTACTACGTACCTACCATTTATATCGGTATAATTTCTCAAGTTTCACATTTTTTCTGTGTTCTCTAAATTTTCTACAATGAGCATGTATCTCTTAGATAATTAGAAATAACTCTTTCATAAAAAGTAGTCCTTGCCTGAAAAATATTTAGGGACCTTAATAAAAAGTAACATTCCCATTAGGCTTTATTGATGGAAGAGTATTCCCTGATATGTAGACATTTGGATGTGTCCCTTCTTGGAAAACAAATTACATGGTCACTCTACCCATAATCTTACCAACCAGATAAAAGCTTTATTAGCATTTTAAAAAGATTATTTATTTATTTATTTATTTATTTATTTATTTATTTATTAACTGGAATTAAATTTATTTCAATTCATAAAATGAATTAAATTAATGAATTAAATTTTGAATGTTGAATTACATTTTAATGTTGAATTAAATGTTGAATTACTTGAATTAATTAGAAAATTGAATTATTTAATTCAATTAAAAAATGAATGAAAAAACAGATTTTTACTAACTACACTACTATGCCATTATTTTTTTCCATTTTTTTATTTAATAATAAATTTATTTTTTATTGGTGTTTAATTTGTCAACATACAGAATAACACCCAGTGCTCATCCTGTCAAGTGCCCCCCTCAGTGCCCGTCACCCATTTGCCCCAACCCCCCGCCCACCTCCCCTTCCACCACCCCTAGTTCGTTTCCCAGAGTTAGGAGTCCTCATGTTCTGTCTCCCTCTCTGATATTTCCTACCGATTTCTTTTCCCTTCCCTTCTATTCCCTTTCACTATTATTTATATTCCCCAAATGAATGAGAACATATAATGTTTGTCCTTCTCCGATTGACTTATTTCACTCAGCATAACACCCTCCAGTTCCATCCACGTTGAAGCAAATGGTGGGTATTTGTCGTTTCTAATGGCTGAGTAATATTCCATTGTATACATAAACCACATCTTCTTTATCCATTCATCTTTCGATGGGCACCGAGGCTCCTTCCACAGTTAGGCTATTGTGGACATGGCTGCTAGAAACATCGGGGTGCAGGTGTCCCGGCGTTTCATTGCATCTGTACCTTTGGGGTAAATCCCCAGCAGTGCAATTGCTGGGTCGTAGGGCAGATCTATTTTTAACTCTTTGAGGAACCTGCACACAGTTTTCCAGAGTGGCTGCACCAGTTCACATTCCCACCAACAGTGTAAGAGGGTTCCCTTTTCTCCGCATCCTCTCCAACATTTGTGGTTTCCTGCCTTGTTAATTTTCCCCTGATTAAAACTCTTCAGAGTGTAGGGATAGAGGGAACATTCCTCAACATCTTAAAAGCCATCTACGAAAAGCCCACAGCAAATATCATTCTCAATGGGGAAGCACTGGGAGCCTTTCCCCTAAGATCAGGAACAAGACAAGGATGTCCACTCTCACCACTGCTGTTCAACATAGTACTGGAAGTCCTAGCCTCAGCAATCAGACAACAAAAAGACATTAAAGGCATTCAAATTGGCAAAGAAGAAGTCAAACTCTCCCTCTTCGCCGATGACATGATACTCTACATAGAAAACCCAAAAGCCTCCACCCCAAGATTGCTAGAACTCATACAGCAATTTGGTAGCGTGGCGGATACAAAATCAATGCCCAGAAATCAGTGGCATTTCTATACACTAACAATGAGACTGAAGAAAGAGAAATTAAGGAGTCAATCCCATTTACAATTGCACCCAAAAGCATAAGATACCTAGGAATAAAGCTAACCAAAGAGGTAAAGGATCTATACCCTAAAAACTATAGAACACTTCTGAAAGAAATTGAGGAAGACACAAAGAGATGGAAAAATATTCCATGCTCACGGATTGGCAGAATTAATATTGTGAAAATGTCAATGTTACCCAGGGCAATTTACACGTATAATGCAATCCCTATCAAAATACCATGGGCTTTCTTCAGAGACTTAGAACAAATTATTTTAAGATTTATGTGGAATCAGAAAAGACCCCGAACAGCCAGGGGAATTTTAAAAAAGAAAACCATATCTGGGGGCATCACAATGCCAGATTTCAGGTTGTACTGCAAAGCTGTGGTCATCAAGACAGTGTGGTACTGGCACAAAAACAGACACATAGATCAATGGAACAGAATAGAGAACCCAGAAGTGGACCCTCAACTTTATGGTCAACTAATATTAGTTTATTTATTTATTTATTTATTTATTTATTTATTTATTTATTCATGAGAGACACAGAGAGAGGAGAGAGAGAGAGAGAGAGAGAGAGAGAGAGAGAGAGAGGGAGAGGCAGAGACACAGGCAGAGGGAGAAGCAGGCTCCATGCAGGGAGCCAGATGTGGGACTTGATCCCAGGTCTCCAGGATCACACCTTGGGCTGAATGCGGGCTAAACCGCTGAGCCACCCAGGGATCCCCCCTTTATTAGCATTTAATCATAATCCACTCTGGTCCTTTTTATCCATTATTTTATATCTTTGATCTCATTCTATAGGTAACTTTTAAAAAATATTTTATTATTTATTTGACAGTATACAAGCGCAGGAGTGGGGGAGCAGCAGGCAGAGGGGGAGGGAGGGAGAGGGAGAAGAGGGTTCCCTGAACCAGGAGCCCATCGAGGGGCTTGATGCCAGGACCCTGGGACCATGACCTGAGCTGAAGGCAGATGCTTAACTGACTGAGCCACCCAGGCACCCCTACATATAACGTTTTATACCCTAATTTTATATTTTACATGAAATGCTAGGCATTTTATGATACTATTTAAAATATTTTACAGATATTTGAGTGCTACATTTTTTATTCTAATTTGTTTAATATCACAAACTTTATTCCCCCCCAATTGTAATATTACAAACAGCAATGCAATGAATGTCTTTGGCAGACAACCCTTTCTTCTTTTCAGATCATTTCCATCATTCGAATCCCAGAAACAGAATTTTGGAGGTGAGTGTCACAAATTATTTTCAAGCTCTCCCATTGTCCTCCGTGTTGCTTCTTCAGGGCTGGAACCACTTTGCATTGCTTCCATCTGTGTTGCGCAGGTCTATGTCTCTGTGCTCAAGCTCCAGAATTGAATGTTCTCATTTTTTTTACAGTTCTGTTAATCTGATAGGTTAAAAATAGTATCTCATTGTTATTCCAACTTCCATTTCTCTGATAATGAGCAGAGTTGAAAAATGATCAAATGTTTATTAGCCACTGATGTGTCTGTGTCTGAAATTGTCTTACTTCCCTTCTCCCTTTATTTATGAGGAACTTAATTATTTTATTATTACCTTTTGTCATGAGCTCTTTTCTTATTAAGGATATCACCCTTTGTCCTGTTTAGAGCAAGTATTTCCCAGGGTTTATTTGCCTGTCAAGCAATTTTGGAGAAATTGTAATTTGTATGGGAAGTACTTACTGAGCTTCCCCTTTGTTATTTCTGCCACTCCTTTTGAGCTTAGAAAATTCTCACCCTGATCTAGATTTCTTTATTTCCATTTACTCTTCCTGCTCCTTATGATTTACCAATGTTTAAACAAGCCTCAATTCTTTTCATTCAGGCCAAGATATATACTGCTGGGCTTTAATAGAAAATTTTAATTTATATTTTGTTTTGTTCTTCTGCTTGGGAATTCTATTGCTACTATTGATTGTCCATTTTAATAAGGTGCTTCTGTTTCAAGGCAATTATGCAAAGGACACAATTGCGTACATAAATAATGAAGAAAAAATGCTTTTTCTTTCACTTCATTGTTCAGATAGAGAAATGCTAATTTTTACTCAAGCATGAGACACACCCCATTTTTCACCAATAAATTGCTAAAAATACATACATTGCTTTTGTCTAGGTTAATGATAGAAATAAATTGAAGTTTTGAATTATTAAAATCTTTGTTTTCCAGGTAAATATGTGTAGCTTCTGGCATCTACAAGATTAATTCTAAAGAATTTCTTTGAAATGTTAACCAAAAATTCAGTGACAAGGGCTACAATAATTTTGCAGTGCAAAAGAAAATGCCAAGCAAACTTTCCAGACAATAGACTATTTATCACAGTTTGCAGAGGTGGAGCAAATACATAATTTTTTGATCCAGTTGACACATTCAATTATCTTCTAAAAGTTTCTATCATAGGACTCCTTTTAGCCATTTATTGGGTACAAAAATGTTATCCATAATTACAGATATTTCATGGGCCTTCTATCAAAAGCCCAAGAATCCTTTCCCAGGGGCTTTCTGTCTTCCAGACAAACTGGAAAAAGAAAATAAATGCTTGGCAATCAAGACTAGCAAAGTGGCTGTGAGGGGCAGTCAAGGAACTGACAGAGGAAAACAAGGAAAAAATATGTCCATCAGAGCCTACGGTTTGGGCTTACAGAAGAAAAAATTTGCTGTATATCATAGACTCACAGATGTCTGGGACTGAAAGGGATTTTGTGAACATTAATTTAGTCTATCTCCCTTCGTTTTGCTAAAAGCAATAAAATTTTCAAAATCTGTGTGCATTTCCTCAAGATCAAAATGTAATATGGTGGAAAAATCAGAAGCTAGGTTTGAGGTCATCCCATCATTCTCTAATAACATTTTTAGGGGTAACAATATGTTTAACCCAAAAAATCCTGGATTCTTTTTTGAAAGTATAAGGTTATTATACTTACCTGGCTGGGTTCTTGTGGTGTTTAATGGGGTAGAAGTTCCTTATTAACAATAAATGCCAGTCATTTTTCTTTCCTTGATTCTCCATACTGAGAGAGTGGGTGAGACAAGCTGTCAACTAAACCTTAAGATATTTCAATATTTATCAGCCTTCTAAGGTGGAAAACCTCCCTGCATGCTCAACTTACACTTACCAGGTTCTAGCTTTTGCTCTTTCCCTCTGGTTTTTTAGCCAATGGAATTGTGGAGCAGAGATAATCTAACTTGGCAATCTTCCATCCCATGTTTCTGTAGAGCTGATAGCTGTCATTCATGAATGGTCAATAGGTCTTCTTCTTCTGGGCTTGAAAAATGAATGGGAGACAGAAAGAAGGTTGTTTTTGCCAAATGACATCTGACAAAGATCTTCTTTTTTCCTTCATATTTCATATCCAGCTCCCCTACCTCCATCCTATGTGATCCACTGTGTCTAGTAGGGAATTCCTAAGACATGACACCTAGTTTTCTGTTGGACTAGCCTCTTTAAGTTGTCTATCCCATCACAGCAAAGGCCAAGCAATGTATTTTGTGAATCATTTCCATTGTCCGTGAGTTATTCTGTGGCTAATGAACCTGGCATTTGATGCCAGCCTTCCTTCTAATGAATATCAATTGACTATGCTCAATGCTTTTCTGTTTTGCTTAAAATGCATGAGACTGATTAGTGTAAAGCAAAAGTCTTTTCATGTGTGGAAATACTCACTAAAGTAGGGGGTACTTAATAAGACACCTTTTCATTTTTTATATTAAAAAACCCCGATGCTCAGAGATGTCCAAGGAATTACTAAAATGGTAAATTAGTTAGTAAATATACAGCAAGGAATGAACTGTGTTTTGTCACTCATTTATTTTCTATTTCCAAGCTGGTGAAAATAATTGGACAACTTAGGTAATTGTCTTTGAATTCATCTTTTAAAACCACACATCCAAGTCACTATATGATTGAGAAAAGCCTAATATTACTTGAGAGACAATGGCTAGGCAGTCCCTGGCATGAACTGACAACCAAACAAAATCAGTATAAAGAATAAATGATTTTTCTTTACTATTATTACTACTACTACTAATGATAATAATAAATTAATATAGCTTTCTTATTATAGTGTGATAGTTAAAATTATTGTTTGTCAAATATACACTTCTTCCCTGTTCTGCAGTGGGTGAAATTCATCCTACCACATTGTGTTGAGGTTGCCATGTGACTTGCTTTGACCAATGGAATTTTAGCAGATGTGATGTAAACAGAAAGTTTAAATGTGCTTATGACTTTTGGCTTAGCATGGTGTTCCAGTGACCCATCAAGAGAAGAACACAATCCAGATAGCTATTGAGTCTTAGCCTTGGCCATGGAATAAACACATATGGAACATAACTGAATCCAACAACCATCCTAGAGTCAAGCCCAGTTGAACCACAGCTCAAGCACAACTGGCTAGTCAAGCACAACCTGTGTTCAACCTGCAGACTCTTGAACAAAAGAATAAATGTGAATCATTGTAAGCTACTGAATTTTGAGTGGATTATTATGCAGTATCATTGTAGCAATAGTTGCTAATACAACTAGCCTTTGCATATGAACTATTTGACAGATACTATGCTTAACATTTTAATAATCACACTTTTAAAACAATTTTTATTTATTATTATGATAGTCACAGAGAGAGAGAGAGAGAGAGGCAGAGACACAGGCAGAGGGAGAAGCAGGTTCCATGCACCGGGAGCCCGACGTGGGATTCGATCCCAGATCTCCAGGTCGCGCCCTGGGCCAAAGGCAGGCGCCAAACCGCTGCGCCACCCAGGGATCCCAATAATCACACTTTAATCTGAAAATAATACCATGAGATAGGTAATATCATTTAATCCTAAATTTCAAATAAGGATGCAGAGCTTCAGAAGGGTTAGGAAATTTACCTAAGGACATAAGATAACAAGGAGCTGGAACATGATTTGAATCAATGAGTCAATGTCTTTCTGATTCCAACATCTTTGTTATGCTTTAACTAGGTATTTCTTTTAAATTTCCACTTGAAATGGAGGGAATGAAAGTTGTGTTTGGGGATCCCTGGGTGGCGCAGCGGTTTGGCGCCTGCCTTTGGCCCAGGGCACGATCCTGGAGACCCGGGATCGAATCCCACATTGGGCTCCCGGTGCATGGAGCCTGCTTCTCCCTCTGCCTATGTCTCTGCCTCTCTCTCTTTCTCTCTCTGTGACTATCATAAATAAATAAAAATTAAAAAAAATTAAAAAAAAATAAATAAAGTTGTGTTTGATGCTTAGCAAGGTGGTTAGGTTGTAGTATGGAGCCAAACAACTGTTTCTCAGCTCTTCTGTTTCATTCCCAACTGTTATCACAAATGAGTTTGTAAGGGTTCCATTTCAACTTTTGCTGAGACTTGGGCTGATGCAGCTCTTAGAAATTCACTTTACAAAGCAATTGATAAAGAGTTCTCCAAGAGAGACTGACCAATAATTTCTCAGATAACTTCCACAGCAAAACACTATCAAGCTTAGGAGAGGCCATGACAAAAATGAATAATAAAGCCTTTTTGATCTTCAGGATCAACTCTTAAGCCCTCTGGAGCAATGAAATTATTACCACACAAATGATTCCAGCTGTGAGGGTGGTGAGAAAACAACTCCACCACATATTCTTATTTCCAATAAAGGACAACTTGTTTAGAATTAGCTCCTTCAGGGTTCTTTTGTCTTTATCAGTGTTTACATGAGGGCTTCAAAACAACCTCAATGTGTCCCCATAATTAATTTCAAAAAGGAGAGAAATCCTCCGCTTAAGCCCTGGCTATATCCTATTTCTCTGATTCCTTCTATTCATCTCTTTTCCTACAAACTCTGGCATCAACAAGACTTGGCAAAAACATTGAGGAAAGGGCTACATTTCACCTCCACAACCTCAATGACGGTATTTTCTTGATATTTCCAAAAGGGCAGAGGATGGAATTTCTTTGAATGGGAAGCTGGAAATGCCATCTTCTAAGAGAATTTGATCTTCCCCTGAGAATAGGAGGGAGGTAGATAATGAGTAGGAGAGGTTGGAGCCCAGCTACAATGCAATGTCCAAAATAGGTGGCATCTGTAAATACTAAGTCTAGGGTTTATGACGTTTATGAAGGATATTTCTGATGCCCAGGAAACTGACCAATGGGAGCTGGAATCAATATTCAACAATAGTATTATGTAACCAAAGGTGCATACATTAATTGATCACCAAGGACCTGACTGTTCATTTTCTGCTCTTCATATGGCTGAAAATCTTGTAATCCCTTGGTAGGATTAGAATCACAAAAATCACTGAGATATTCTGTGAGTGGAGGATCCTAACATAATGTTCATTCATCTACTTGACAAATATTTACTAAGAATCTATGATGTGAAAAACATTGTCTTTTCTCCAGGAATACAGCAATGAAAAAAAGAAACAAAGTCTCTTACAGATCTTATATTCTGAAGTGACAGATGAGAAAGAGATAAATATAGAATATAAGTTAGCACTGTGGAAAAAAAGTAAAAGAGAGTAAGAGGATGGAATAGAATAATTTATGTAGACTCGACAGATAAAGCCTCTCTTAGAGACATTTAAATAAAGACCTCAATAAAAGGAGGGCACAAACCATAGGAATATCTAGGGGAAAAGTGTTCTGGCCAAGCAACAGAATTGTGAGTATTCACTTGGTGTGCTCAACAAGGCTATTATGTATGGGGAACAGTGAGAAGGGGGAACAGTGAGAAGGAGTCACAGCGGTAGAAGGTGAAGTCTGAGAAGCAGATGGGAGGCAGATTATGTAGCATCTTATAGGACCTTATCAGAATTTGGATTTTATTCTGGTAATATCAGATGCTACAAGAAGGTTTTGAGCAGGGAAATATCATGATCTGACTTTATGTTTAAAGAAGTCCTCTGACTACTGTATCAAGAAATGATAGCATGGTAAAAGTAGAAGTAGAGAAGCCGGATAAAAAATTATGTAATAATTAAGTCAAGGCATGATGTGGTTGTTTAAAAGAGACTGACAGCAGTGTAGGAGATGAGAAATGGTTAGAGTTTGGATATATTTTGGAATTAGAACCAACAGATTTTTATAAGGGGTTGGATTTAAAATATGAGAGGAGAGGATTCAAATATGACTCCCAATTTTTACTTTTATTTAAGCAACCAGGTGCACTGTAGTGCCCTTTACTATATGGGAAATACTGAGTTTCATGGTAGCTTAGGCTGCTATAGCAAAATACCATAAATCAGATGGTGTGAACAACAATCACTTATTTCACTCAATTCTGAAGGCCGAGAAGTCCAAGATCAAGGTTTCATGGGCATATTTGGATGCTGGTGAGGTCCCTCTTCCTGGTTTTTGCTCTACTCTCACATTACAGAGGTGGAGGAAAGGGGCTCTATCTTTTCCTCTTGTCATAAGGACACTAATCCCATTATGGGGCTCTTCCCTCGTAATCTCACCTAAGCCTAATTATATCCCAAAGGCCCCACCTCCAAATACCACTACACTGGATTTAGGCTTTCAATATACAAATTTTGAGGGGATACAACATTCATCGACCACAACATGGTCGATGGTTAGTGTGGGCAGGAGAGAACTCAAGGATTCTATTTTCAGCTGGCTGTTAGACATGCAAGGGGAAATGTTACATGGAGAATTGAATACACATGTCTGGAGTTCAGGGAAGAGGTGTTGACCGGAGCTAGAAATTTGGGCATCCTCAGAGTATCCACCAGCGGAACAAATAAGTACAACATTTAGAGGCTGACATAAGAGGAGTCAACAAGATAGACTGAAAGGGAAACCCAGTGATGTTGAAGGTAAAGTAGGAGGTGGATGTTTCAGAGGCCAAGGGGACAAAGTATTTCAAGAAGTAGGGAGTAACTGGCTTCCTAAAATGGTGCCAGTGAAGTAAGAGGAAGACTGTGCATAGATTGTGGATGAAGCAATGTAATTTCACTGATGATGGCTACAAAAGCTTTTTTCTGGAGTGATGAGGGGAAAGAGCGTTAAAGGAGTTGGTCCAGGAGAGAGTGGGAGCATGCAAAAGAGACCACAGTGAGAATAGGGAACTCTCAGGAATTTTGCAACAAGGCTGCAAAGCAGGTTGGGATTAGACTCAAGACAAGTTTGCACTTACCTTTTTGTATGAAATATAGGAGACAAAATAACATATTTTTCTGCTGCTGAAAATGATCTGGAAGAGAGGAAATACTTGATGATATAGAAGAGAGAGAATGGGATTGATGATGGAGCTAATGGTGATGAGTCTTCTTGGGCCATCAGGTCCAGTCACATATGGAGGATCTGGTCCTGGGCCATACTATGGATATGATTCATGTAACAGGAGAGGAGGCAGGCAATGGATCATTACAGATCAAGACAAATTAGGAAATTGAGTGGGAGAGTGAGGAAACACTCCTTATGGGTTCTGTTTTCCCAGCAAAATGAGGATCAGCCAACAGTTGAAACTGAGGATGAAGGATGTTCATCCTCATATTGGGGACTTAAGGAAATGGCGGGTAAGTAGTCACTCAGGACAACAGAAGACTGTGGCAGAGACTATGGAGAGCCCCTTGGCAGTGATGAGAGCTCAATGAGGCCATGAATTTTAGTGTGGCCAGTCGGCCTGGGTGTGAGGATTTTGTTTTCTTGAATCACATTCAGCTTGCCCATTGAAGGCAGGGAGTGGGGTCAAACTTAAGTGGAGTTTAACCAAGCAAGTATAACAAAGGGGGAGGGGCCAAAGATGTTGAGTTAACAACCCCTTGACAGGACTATGATGTCGAAGAATTCATTGAACAATCTCTAAGCATTTTTTAAAAAGTCTCTCAAGAACAATTTTTTTTTTACTACTTGGAGTGAGTTGTACTGTCTTAGAGGTAGCTAATGATTAGTTTTATTATTGATATCAAGCATGTGCACAGTCATATTTCACAATGCCAATAGTAATAGCCACTGAAGACAAAATGGCAGAAATCTTATGTTACACTGATAATAACCCAGTTGTAGCAAGGTAAGTACCTTATAATAATATTCATCCCAATGTGCCAATAGGAGAAATCCAGAGTCACAGAATAAACTCTTCTATCAATCTTCATAAAATGCAAGAGGGTAAAATCATAGAGAATCAAACCTCTCTCTCTCAGTTTCCACTCTGTAGGCAGGTCTTTCTTGCTACTAAGGATATTTGTTTAGAATAAATTATTTTTCAGTTTTCTTCCTTCCATCACTTCCTCCCTACTTTACTTTTTTTTGGTACCTTTCTCTTTATGCCTTTCCTTTTCTTTCTTTCTTTCTTTCTTTCTTTCTTTCTTTCTTTCTTTCTTTCTTTCTTTCTTTCTTTCTTCTTTCTTTCTTTATATCGAGACATCATCAAAAAAGAAAGAAACAAGCCTTGTAAAAAACTTGTAGAAGTTAGCTATTCATGTGTGCTAAATCCACCATTTTCTCTCTGCTCTCCAGAGCATTAGCTGATTACATCACTTCAGAACTTGGAGAGTTACCATGGTAACAGCTTTCCAACCTTTTCCTTTGAAAAGAATCCCTCCTGCCCTAAGAGAAATCACCTGCAAGTAGCCGTCCAGCTGCCTTTGTTCTGCTCACCGTCTTCACCCATTATCCACAGTCAGACTTAGGTCAAGAGCCTTGCCAACGACCTATGAAGTAGGGCAGCATCTAGAGTGCTGGTTCAGGGCTAGGCTGGAGTTTGCTCTCCTCCACACTTCTGCCTCCCCTCCTCCACTTGCTCTTGCAGTATGGGGATTGAATCCAGGGGGAGAGGGCATGGCAAAGTCTCTTCTCAAAACCACCTGGATTCTTTTTAGCGGCTGCCCAGCTGCTAAGGAATTGAGTCCCTGTCCTAGAATTTTACAGAGTCCCTCCTCCATGAGAGGGGAGTTTTTCTCTTTATTGATTTGCCAACAGTAAAAGCAGCAACCCCAACCACCTGCCACTTAAACAAGAGCAGATTTATTACATTTGGCCTAAGGATACTTGTTACAATTGGAATATTGTATGCGTCAGTCAGGAGGAAGTTTGGCTATGATGCTTTGCATTGTTAATGGATCAATGCTGTCTCACTTCCTACTTACTTTCAATGTGCCTTCTTCCCAGCATGGTGGCCTAGACTTCCTTCCTGGTTCCTGGTCCATCATTTGTCCTCTGACTGTAATCATGGAAACAGATTAGATTAGTCACTTAATGGTGAGGTGATATATGAACTTGATCCCTGACATGAAGGGTCCCCCAATGTCTTTGTATGGCTCACTTTTTTGCCACATTGAAGGGCTGGCATTTATTCTCTGTCTTACCTGCTCCTTTCTTACCAATTGTCAGGGAGAGGAGAGTCAGCTAGGGGTACTACTTCAGGTACTATCCACATGTCTGTGACTGGCTGCTATCTTTGCAATCTTGGTTGGGAGTTTCAGATAGACAAGGAAAATAATAACTTGTCGCCTGGGCGTTGGAACAGCTTGGAGAACAACTTTTCTGTTAACTTTGGTTTTGGAAACCAGAATTATTTCTTGGCTTTTGGGATTTTTTTTTTAGTAGAACTATTACAATTGGCAAATAAATGATTACAGTTTGAGAGGTGTAAATTTGTATACCACGTCTGATTTTGTTTTTTTGATGGCTGACAACTTTGAAACTTCATTTCTCCCTCTTCCTCTTCTGCTCTGCATCCTGGAAAGCTAATAAGAAAGTCTGAGTGCTCCCTCCTTGGCACTGGTGGGAGTTTCAAAATCCACATAAGTCCCTTCCTGTATGTAAGAGCCCTCATCCTGGCCTCAATCCCTAACTGCAGTAAAAACCCCAAACCAGTTTCTTTCCTTACTCTCTCAAGCTACTTTTAGATCAGCAGGAGAGATATTCCCTACCCTTTTCAGAAAACTTCATTATGTAACTAAAAACTTTTTCATACCTTTTTAGTGAGTGTGTGGAGTCGGGCTGGCTATCTAAGCCAAATTTTGAGTGGGGATCCATCTTATTTTTTGTATTATATCCACACAATGTGTACAAAAATTTGCATATAAGGGGAATGAGAAGAGGAACTTTACATGCAAGAATAGAATTATTTTAATGGTAAAAACTTGCCCATCTTTCCATCCAGTAAAGAGAGGTTGAAGGGCTAGACTGGCTTAGGTTCTGTGTTTTCTGAGCCTGGACTAAACATTAAGCAGGTAGAGGCTTGCCCACACAATGATAAGCCAAGTCTCATTCAGGGGAGAATCCAAACTCCATCCTTGCAAGCTGTTCAATTGTCCATTGCCTAAAGGAGGTTGGAAGAATAGAAGGCAAGGGGACATGGCAGGGACAATGGAAGGGAAGCAAAAAGTGACTTGCGTGAAATGACTTAAAGTATACACACTGAGGTTGGAAGCAGAGCTAGAAAAAATTGAGCTGTAGGAACAAGGGACTTTTATAGGGAATCTGTAGGCTCAGCTTTGGGTAAAGAAGGAGCCAAAGGTTTTTAGAAGCTCCTCTTCTAAGTGCAAAGGTCATGTTTGGAACCTGTGGCACACTTGTTCCCATTTCATCTGGCAGTTACAACTGGTACTTGCCATAGATGCTGTGGAAGGCAGCAAGACCCGTGAAAGGGTTGCTCAGGTGATGATGGCTGGCGGTGGAGGGATTGAGCAATGGTTAGGAACATGACCTCTAGCACCAGACTTCCTGTGTGTGAAAGTGTGAATTCTGCTCTGCCGCATGTGAGTTAGGTGATTTTGAGCAAGCCGCATAAAACTAGAAAAAGTTAACTTAAATTTTAAACACCATCTTTGGGAAAATAGAAGCATTACATAATACGTTCAATTCATCAAAGAGATATGTATGTACCTTGTAACATAGGCTCAAAACATTCAAAGCAAAATTGATAAAAATAAGGAAAGTAATCTATCTGGCACCCAAGTGGGAGTTTTCAACACAGCTCTCCCAATATTGATAAGTAAGAAATAAAAATCAAAGAAAACACAAGGAACTTCAAAAACACACTTAATACACTAACTTTTACATCAAACAGATTTGGCCCAATGATTCAAAAGACACATTTTTCTCAAGCACACATAGAACATTTACAAAAATTATTTCACTATCAGGCCATAAAGCAAGGCTCAGAAAATATCAAAGGATAAGTAACATAATAAAACACATTTTCCAAACTGAAATAAAGAAGTTAATTTTTAGAAACATAATTTTAAAATTTTTATGTATTTAAAAGTTTAGGAATGCATTTCTAAATAACATATGAGTCAGAGAAGAAATCATCATAAGAGATATACAATACATAGATAAGACTCCCAGAAGATCACACAGGAGAAAATCTAGGTGAACCTGCATTTGGGAGTGACTTTTTAGATAAAACACTAAAAGCATGATCCACAAAAGAAAAAATTGATACATGGGACTTCATTAAAATTAAAAACTTGTGCCCTACAAAAGACGCTGTTCAAAAAATGAAAAGACAAGTCAAAGAAGAAAGTTTTCACAAAACATATGTCTGATAAAGGATTGGTGTCAGATATATACAAATAAGTATTAAAACTAAATAATAAGAAAACAAACAACCTGATTAAAAAATGGGCAAAAGGTCTGAACAGACCAGATACTTCACCAAGGAGACATACATATAGCATATAAGCATATGAAAAAAGGCTCCACATCACATGCCATTAAGGAATTGTATACTATTGTATACTATTAAAACAATTTTAGAATGGCTACAGTTCAGAACACTGACAACACCAAATATTGGCCAGGATTTGGAGCAACTTGAACTCTCATTAAGTGCTGCTGGGAATGCAAAGTGGTGCAGCCACTTTGGAGGACAGTTTAGTGGTTTCTTACAAATGGAAAAGTACTCTTGTCATATGATCCAGCAATTGTTCCCCTTGGTATTTACCCAAATGAGATAAAATATATGTCTACATAAAACCCTGTACATGAATGTTTATAGAAGTTATATTCATAATTGACATAACTTGGAACTAACCAAGATATCCTTCAATAGGTGAATGGATAGACAAACTACAGCATATCCATACAATGGAATATTATTTAGAAAAAGAAAGGAAAGGGGACGCCTGGGTGGCTCAGCGGTTTAGAGCCTGCCTTTGGCCCAGGGTGTGATCCTGGAGACCCGGGATCGAGTCCCATGTCAGGCTGCCTGCAGGGAGCCTGCTTCTCCCTCTGTCTGTGTCTCTGCCTCTCTCTCCTCTGTGTGTCTCTCATGAATAAATAAATTAAATATTAAAATAAAGAAAAAGAAAGGAAAGAAAAAGAAAATAAGGAAAGAAAGATTTACGCCATGGAAAGACACGGAAGAACATTAAATGAACACTGTTAAGTGAAAGAAGCCAGTCTGGAAAGGCTGCATGCTGTATGATTCCAACTATATGACAGTCTAGAAAAGGCAAAGCTATGGGGACAGTTAAAAAAATTAGTGGTTTCCAGAGGTTTAGTGGGGGGGAGAGATGAATAGGTTGGAGCACAGGAGAATCTTTAGGGCATTGAAGCTATTTTGTATGATACTATAATGGTTGATATATGTTGTTATACATTTGTCAAAACCCACAGAATGTACGATGCAAAAAATGAATGTTGAGAAATATGGACTTCAGTTAATAATGCATCAATATTAGTTCATCAATTAAATGAACTTGCATTTGCATATATCTAATGCAAGATGTTAATAATAGGGAAACTGTGTGGGGTGGGGGATTAAAGGTGTATATGAGAACTCTCTGTACTCTCCAATTTTTCTGGAAATTTAAAATTGCTCTCAAAAATAAGGTCTATTAGGCTTTTTTTAAAAAAAATTACATCTGGAGCTTACATTACATTTCTATTACACAGTATTGGTATAAAGGCTCTAGTCAGTTTAATAGCAAATTAAAAGCATAAGAATAAAAAGGAAGAAATAAAACTTGTATTTTATTGATGATAGAATCGTTTGCATAACCTCTTCAAGACCTATGGCCAAATTACTGGAAATAATAGGAGTTAATTAAATTAGATGAATGGAAATTTGCAACACAAAAGTGAAGTTCTGTTTCACTACTACGGAACACTTAAAATGTAATAAAAAGAATTCTCCACTTAAAATAATAACAAAATCTTGGAATGAACTTGTTTTCATAAAGCCATTAAAGAAGACTACAATAGAGATACACCGTCTTTATGTATTGAAAGACTTAATATCACAAAGGTACCAAATTTATTAGCTGCTGTCATTCTTGATATCTAGATAACTAGTACTGTTAGCTATTTTCAATATGCTTGCATTTATAGTTAATGTTTATAAGATTATCTTGATTTTATAGATAATTGATGCTCAGAGAGATTAA
The DNA here is from genome assembly GCF_905146905.1 of Nyctereutes procyonoides. Classification (NCBI taxonomy): domain Eukaryota; kingdom Metazoa; phylum Chordata; class Mammalia; order Carnivora; family Canidae; genus Nyctereutes; species Nyctereutes procyonoides. The sequence goes on along the minus strand of NW_026575047.1, from coordinate 43,631,488 downwards.
GGAATTAATACAAGGACATACAGTGCTAACAAGTGGCTGAGTTGAGGGTGTATCAGGGTTTAATTCCACAGACTGTTCTTCTTTTTCCAAGAAATCTGCCTTGGACTTTTAAACCAAATATCTCATTGCAAAGCTAGAAACAGCTTTGAGAATCATCCTTGATTTCTTTCCCCATCTCACCCCACAGCCAGTATTCCCCAAGTTCCATCAATTTTACCTCTTCATGTTTTTCAAATCATTCACTCTTCATCTTCCACAGGCAATAGCTTTTATTAAGTTAAACCTTCATCTTTTCCCTGGTATACCTGCAATACCACTTCCTAACCAGTCTTTAACCTCTTCATTGCTGAGGGATCTGCAATCCTCTGCATAAAACCTTTAAATTCCTATAGTACCCATTGTCCTCAAGATAGAAATTCCTTCACCTGAAGCTTTGTAGCACATCCAGGCACCTGCAGCTCAGTTTGCTTCTCCAGGTTCATGTCTAATTACTCCATGCTACAGCCTTCATGATTGATCATCCTTATATGTACCAAGCTATCTCCTGTCCCCTAAAGTCTGTTCATGTTCCCTTTTCTCTGCTTCCCTCAACTCTTACTCCTCTAGATTCTCAATATTAATACTCCGGAATCATCCTGAAATGAATATTGTCCTCCAGGAAGCCTTCCTTAACCCTTCAATGTCTAAGAACACTCATCCTTCATCTTCACCCTTATCTCACTGTATTGTAATTCATCTTTGACTTGATCACATCTCCATTGGACTTACTCCATGAAGGCAGGGGTATTGCCTGGCACAAAATATGAATTAGATACTTATATACTGAATGAATTCCTTTAGGTTTCACAAGTTAAACATTGAAAAGAAGACACCACACTCCACAATACATAGGGCCATGACTGCAGGTTGTTTGATATAAGGTTGGGCTGATCCAACAGGTTATATTAGTAAGTAGGAATGTAAGGAAATATACTAAAAATTTAAAAGTCTTCAAAGAACCAGAGTCCAAGATAATACTGATAATGACTGATAATCATTCATGAGGATATTAATAAACCCCGAGGAGCATATTAAAGAGATTGTTTGGCTAGCTTTGAGTTTTTACAGGCCATGAAGTCAAGGGAATATTTCAGCTTCTGTCTGATTTTGACAATGAAACTTGAAATTAGGGCAGCCTTCACCCCAAGAATAAGGAAAATAGTGTAATCATGGTTAGCCACATTATCTGCTTTTCCTACCTCAGAACTGTTTCACGAGATACTAAAAATGAAACAAAACACTTTGGGCTGTCAGATTCAAGTGTTTCCTACAGAGAAGATAAATGCCTGGGACACCATAGGAAGGTTTGGGGAGAAGTTTTGTTGAAAACCTGTAAGGCTGACAGGAAGTGGTTAGTGCATTTCCCCCTGACATCTATATTGCATTTAGCCTCATTATATTGAGTTCTATGAGGATAAAAGGCTGGTGAGACACTTTAGAAAATTGGGTAACATTTCTGAATTCAAATGTGTAGATTTTTTTTTTTAAGAGGCACAGGTGGGGATATATTCTTGCCTCTTCGTCCCTTTGTTAACACCAGAAAAATGTATTGGGCTTGAATATTATAAACCCATGTAATGGAAAAAGATGACCAATTTGGAGAACATGCAGCATTTAAAAATTAGCAAGGTTTCTTTGTGTCCAAGAAGAGATATGATTAGCATACTCTTCAGAATTTTTCTAAACTCAGATTGCTCACTCCTTCATAAAAAGCTGCCCCTGTCTAGAAATGGAAAGAGAGTTTGGGGCTAGGCTTGTTATCCCTCAGGCCTGGTAAACTGATTAACTCAATTTAAAAATCTTCAGGCCAGATTCACAAATATGGTCTAACGGTGAGAATGTTAGCAAAAATGGAACGATTGGAAGATTGATTCTTTTATACTTTTTTCCTTGATCAAAGAAAAAAACAGTTCACAGAGAAAGCATGATTGTTCATTTCTGTGATCCTGTGCTTTTAATGTGAAAGGAATCCTTTAAATTCAAAGCTCTTGGTATATATTATGATGTTACTCAACCACAGATGCAAAATGCAAGTGAGTCTAAGGCTGCTTCATGCAGAAGGTTTTCAGAATACAAGACAATTCATTGGTATCTTACAGCCTCCTTTCCCTTCTCTATGGAAGTGGCAATTATCCGAGTAGCTATTTAAGAATCCTATTATATTTTATTGACTTGAATTCAATTATATTCAATTGTATTGTAAACTCAACAAAGACAGAAATTGGAGAAATCAATTGCTTTCCAAAAATCAGTTAGAAAATGTAATATAGAAAGATCCCATGACAATAGCAAATTATAAAATACTTACAAAAAGCCTGAGGAAAATAACCTAGATCTATGTGAAGAAAATGATAAAGCCCTACCTACTGCAGTCATAAAACAACATCTTTTAGAAAAAGATGCTGCAAATTACGTTTCTGGATGGGAATACTCAATATTCAAGGATACACATTTATCTCAAATTGATCTGTAAGTTCAGTTCAATTCTAATAAGAATCCCAATGGGATATTACATAAAACTTAAGTTAATTCTATATTTATCTGGAGGAATCAGTGCAGAAGTTTAAAAACAAACTTCTATAATTAATAAAACCACCATGACTATTTAAAAATATAAACAAACAAATAGATCAACCTACAAATTCCAGAAAGAAACCCATGCCTTCTTTGAAATTTAGTAGAAGATAAAGATGACAATTTCGGTGCAGTTTTAGTACAAAGATGAATTAACTTATTGAATAAATAGTATTAAAAGAATCTACTATACAAAGGCATGGATTGGCATAAGGCCACATTCATATCTTACCACACATTTAACTAAATATTAGGTAGAATGAAAATCTAAATGTAAAATTACAAATGTATTAGAAAAACAGGAACTTACTTTCTTAATCTTGGAATAACAAAGGCCTTTTATAAATGATAACCTAAACCTGAGAAATAGTTAAGAAAAAGATTGACATATTCAGTTACATTAATAAAAAAAAACTTTAGAATTAATGAGTTAATTTAGCAAGGTTGCAGGATACAAGGTGAATACACCGAATCCAACGTATACCTATATACTCATATCTATATACCTATATACTCATAGCAAACAATTGGAAACTGAAATTGCTGCAAATTGATTTACAATATTGTCAAAAACCATAAAATACTTAAGGAAAGTTAACAAAAGATCAGCAGGACCTCTAAGCTGTAAACCGGATAACACTGCTGAAAGAAAGTAAAGACCACAGAGTGGAAGGATACAATTTTCACAGATTGGGAGACTGAATATGGTTACACTGACTATTAGCAGAACAAATTTGGAGGACTGAAACCACCTACCTTTGAGACTTACTCTAAAGCTATAGTAATTAAGACAGTGAACAAGTTTGACAAATCGATTAATAAAATAGAATATTTAACCCACAAATAGACCAGCACTAATATAGTTGACTTTTTACAAATGCAACCAAGGCAATCCAATATGGAAAGGAAAGTCTTTCAGTAAATGGTGGTGAAGTAACTGTGATATCCATGTGTAACATAAATGAATTTCAACCCCTCTCTCTTGCTACACACCAAAATAAATGTAAATCTAAAACCAGATTAAAGATTTGATTAAAGCTATTGGAATGCTATCAAACAAAAGAAAATATTTGCAAAACATATGTCTTACAAAGAACTATAATTCAAGATAATAAAATGTCAAACAATTCCCTAAAAATTGGCCTAAGATTTTAACAAATACTTCACAAACTTCCAACAAGCATCTGAAACATGAAAGTTTCTTTCGTGATTATTCATTGGGAAAATGCAAACCAAAACCATCCTAGACTACCAGTCCATACTCACCAGAATGGCTAAAATTAAGGCTAACACCAAATATGAGCAAAGATGTGCAGTACCTGGAACTTTCATACGTTGTTGGTGGAAGTGTAAAGTAATAATCACTTTAGGAAAAAGTTTGACTTTCTTATAAAATTAAACATATACCTTCATTCAACCCACCCATTAATTCCACATGATATTTACTCAAAAGAACTGGAAACACATACCTACAAAATATATCTACAAAAATGTAGCCACAAGTTTTTGTAGTTTTATTGGCAAAATAAAGCTTTATTCATAATAGCTCCAAACTAGAACCAGATGTCCAAACTCAGGAGCCCGGATAGAGAAAAACTTGTATTATGTTCATACAATGGACTGCTACACAGCAATAAAAAGGAACAAACTATAGGGGCACCTGGGGGCTCAGTTGGTTAAGTATTTGCCTTCAGCTCAGGTCATGATCCCAGGGTCCTGGGATGGAGCCTCAAGTCAGGCTCCCTGCTCAGTGGGAGTCTGCTTCTCCTTCTTCTTCTGCTCCACCCCACCCTATCCTCTCTCTCTCTCTCTCTCTCTCTCTCTCTCTCTCTCTCTCTCACACACACACACACACATACACACACACACACACAAAATAAATAAATAAATAAATAAAATCTTTTTTTAAAAAAAGAACAAATTACTGATACATGAAATGTCAGGGATGAACCTCCAAAACATGATGCTGAGTAAGAGAAATTTTACACAAAAAAATATACACTGTGTGGTTTCATTTATATGAAGTTCTAAAACAGGCAAAAGTAATCTATGGTGGGAAAAATCAGAATAGTAGTTCTCTCTTGGGAGTAAGGACTAAGGGTGGTATTGATTGAGAATGGATATGGGGTAATTATAATATTTTGTATTTTGGTGAGGGCTTAGACTACATAGATCTATGCCCTTGCCAAAATCGTGTAATTAAAATTTGTATATTCTGGTGTTTGCTATTTTTTTTAATTATTGTGAAAGAAAACAAACAAATATTGGATTTTAGTTAATGAAATACATGTTGAAAATTCACTGGGAAGTGTGCTGGTGTCTGAAAATTACTTGGAAATAAAATCTGTTGAAGATGGATGAAAGGACAAATATATAATAATGTACATATTGTAAAGAGTCAGTTATAGAATCCAGGTGGGAGATACATTAATTCTTCACTGTAAAATTCCTGCAAATTTTCTGCATGCATAAAAATTTTCATAATAAAATGCTGGAAGAAAACATCATTGAAAAGAATAAAGAACAGGAAAGAGAAAATAAGTATTTTTGACATCAATAAAACAAGGAAAGGAGTACAACCACAAGCCACAAGTCTAAAACATTATTGAATCTGTGGTTCAAAAGGGCAAAAACTTTCCCAAGAAGAACTGATACAAAAAAATTAATACCAGACATAGCCTCTTGAATTGCTGAACTTCAAGGACAAAAGATAAATCTTATGGTCAACTGGGTAGAAAAATCCTGCCACATCAAGGAGAAAAAAATTGAAATTGACCTCATACTTCACCAAAACAGCCAATGCCAGATAACAGTGCAGTGATGTTTAACATGGCTCAGTTACTCTTGAAGGAAAACAAAGTGAAGCAAAATTAACAACACATAGGTTCCCAAGAAAATAAGAACTTGCTGTTTCCTGGATCCCTGAGCTCTTAAACTGGTTGAACCTAGTTAGCTATGATAAATCAAAACATAAATAGAAAATAAAATCTCAATAGGGAGAGGAAACAGTACAACTGGTGGAAACCTTGAACGTTATGATATGAAACTAAAAGAAGTAAAAAATGGTGCTTGAGAACAGCCCATCTGACTATCTTATTCAGACTTATTTTATTTAAATATTTATTGTAGTGAACAGTAAATGTGGCCACAAAGGATCAAAATCAAAATTATATAAAAGGTATCTATTAAGTTTTTCTTCTCCCACATTCTCCATCAATACTATTCTGATTCATTTAGAAAATCACCTGTGTTTCTTTTTTAAATCTTTCCAGTATTTTTTTGTGTAACAGTTCATAAATACAAAGATTACTTTTATTTTATTATTTTCAGTCATGAGATAGGGTATACCTGTGAAGTCTGTGTCATTGGTTTATCCATCACCTCCAAAAATTTCTTCCTGACCCCTTTGGTTTTTCCATGTTTTTATATTTACTTTTTTTGTGTGGTAAGAACACTTCACATAAGATCTACCATCTCAGCAAATTTTTAGGTAGACTAAACAATATTGTTAATCAAAGGCCCTATGTTGTGCAGTAGATCTCCAGACTTATTTATCTTACATAACTGAAACTTTCTACCCTTTAACATTAACTTTCCCAATTTTCCCTCCTCCCAGCCCCTGGTAACCACTATTCTCTCTCTGCTTCTATTAGTTTGACTTTTTTCAATCCCTAATATAAATGAGATCATGCAGTATTTGTCTTTCTCTGGCTCATTTCATTCAGCATGATGTCCTCTGGGTCCAGCGATGCAATTGCAAATGGCAGGATTTCCTTCTTTTTTAAGGCCAAATGATATCCCACTGTCGATATATATCACATATAAAAAATCCATTCCTCTGTCAAGGAAAATTTTTTTTTATTTCCATATCTTGGCTACTATGAATAATAATGCTGCAATGAACAAGGGAGTGCAAATATCTCTTCAAGATTTAGATTTCAATTCAATCTGATTTCACATTTCAGTATATACCCAGAAGTGGAATTTCTGTATCAAAGGGTAGTTCTATTTTTTATTTTTTCAGGAGAAGAATCTTCATTTTGTTTTCCATTGAAGCTATACCAATTCATCTTCCCATCAACATTTCACAAAGGTTTTCTTTTCCTTCACATTCCCGCCAATACTTGTTTTTTTTTTTTTTTTTTAATTATTTATTTATGATAGGCACACAGTGAGAGAGAGAGAGAGAGGCAGAGACATAGGCAGAGGGAGAAGCAGGCTCCATGCACTGGGAGCCCGATGTGGGATTCGATCCCGGGTCTCCAGGATCGCGCCCCGGGCCAAAGGCAGGCGCCAAACCGCTGCGCCACCCAGGGATCCCTTGTTTTGTTTTTTAAATAATTGCCATTCTTTTGGGTGTGAGGTGATCTCTCATTGTGGTTTTGATTTGCATTTTCCTGTTGATTAGTAATGTTGAGCACCTTTCCATATTCTATTGGACATTTGTATTTCTTCTTTGGAGAAATGTCTATTCAGGTCTTTTTGTCCCTTTTTCAATCTGGTTATATTGGGTTTTCTGCTCTTGAGTTGAGGGGTTCCTTACATATTTTAGATATTAACCCCTAATCAGCTGTATGGTCTGCAAATGTTTTCTCCATTCCATAGGTCATTTTCTCATTTTGTTAATTGTTTTCTTTGCTGTACAGAAGCTTTCTAATTTGATGTTTATTTTTGGTTCTGTCTCCTGTACTTTCGGTGATATGTCTAAGAAATCATTGTCCTGTCCAATATCTGCAAACTTTTCCCTATGTTTTCTTCTAGGAGTTTTATTGTTGCAGGTTTTACACTAAAATCTTTCATCTGTTTCATATTGATTTTTTAAAAAAAGATTTTATTTATTTATTCATGAGACACACACACACACACACACACACAGAGAGACAGAGACACAGGCAGAGGGAGAAGCAGGCTCCAAGCAAGGAGCCCGACTGGGACTTGATTCCAGGTCTCCAGGATCAGGCCCTGGGCTGAAGGGGGCACTAAACCACTGAGCCACCCAGGCTGCCCTCATATTGATTTTTGTATGTGGTGTGAACATAAGGACTCAGCTTCATCTTTTTGCATATGAATATCTGATCTTCCCAACACAATTTATTAAAGAGACATGTCCCTTGCCCACTGAGTACCTTTTGCAACCTTGTTGAGTAATGGTTGACCATATATGCATAGGATTATTACTGGGCTCTCTACTTTGTTCCATTGGTCTATATGTCTGTTTTTACGGCGGGTACCATACGGTTTGGTTATTTTAGCTTTGTAACATGTTTTGAAATCAGAATGTAGTATGTTCAGCTTTGTTCTTCTTACTCAAAATTTCTTTGCCTATTGAGGGCTTTGTGGTTCAAAATAAATTTTAGGATTGTTTTTCTAACTTCTGTAAAAAAAAAAATGCCATTGGGATTTTCATAGGAATTGCATCAAATCTGTAGATCACTTTGGGAAGTTTGGAAAGATCATAATCTTAAATTTGTTGAGATTTGTTTCGTGACCTACCATGTGATCTATCTTAGAGAATGATCAGTGTGCTTTCAGACATGTCTTATGATTCACTCCAGATGCTCTTAGCCTCACTTTTCTCTGGGGCTGTTACTCAGTTTTTCCAGGCTAACTATTTTGGTAATCAGTCTTGCTCTGATCAGATTCATGAGTCTACTACTTAGAGATGCCTTGTCTACCACCTCCTCTGATGCTTCCTGCCCCAGACTTGTTAGCTGGGATGCTTCAGGATGGCTAGGTGCCCAGGAATGCATAGCTCATAAATGTGTGAAATTAAAGCCCTTCCCCAGTGGGCAACAGGAGCTGGTGGATAGATCCTTACATCCTCCTTCCTTATTCCACTGGAACTGATCTGAGCTGCAGTCATTATAGTTGGAAGAATCTTATAGGATCCAGCATCCAGAAAACATTCTTGACGCCAAGTGGTGCTAGCTTCATTAAGCACCTTCATTTGGGTTCTACCTTCTTCTATGCCACACTTCAATTTTTTGCCACAGGTTTCACTCTGGGGAGCCTAGGATTAATAATTTATTTAACCATTTAACTGTGCTGCCCCTGGCCACATATGGCTATTCGATTCTTGAAGTTTGCCTAATCTGAATTGAGATGTCCTTTGAGTATAGTAGATACTGGGTTTTAAGAACTTAGTATGAAAAAATAATGTAAAATATCTTATTGATAAATGTTTATATTGGTTACATGTTGAAATGAAAATATTTTGTCTATGTTGGACTTATATGTTATTTAAACAATTATACCTGATTATTTTTATTTTTTTTAATGTGGGTACTAGAAAACTAAAAACTACAAACTGACTCATATTTTTGTTGGACAACACTGAGTAAACATTTGGTAAGACTTGAGCTCTTGCTAAATTTTTGACTGTAACAACAATAACAGAATGTGTATGGAATAAACCACATCATGAGTACATGGAACAGGTTCCCAGAACTGAAATTTCTGAGTCAAAGATTCCATGAATTTGATCACTCTGATAAAGAATGCTGAACTTTTTTCCCCATAGGAGTAATATCATTTTTGATTCTTTCCTTATTGAATGGTGGAGCCCTGTTTACCCACAATCAACAGAGCGTGTCATCAAATTATTGAATTCTGCTAGTCTAACAGGTAAAAAATAGTATCTCTTATTTGCTTCTTTCTTGATATTGGATCTCTTGAGCATATTTTTATGTTTTTAGGGACCATCTGTTTCTCTTTTTCTGTGATTTGTCTGTGCACATCCTTTTGTCCATCTTTTCATGAAGAAGAATAGGTTTATATCTTTGACATGAATTGCAAGTATTTCCCCTAATTTGCCTTTTGTCTTTTGATTTTGCTTGTGGTGTTTTTTAATGCAGACATGTATCAGACTTTTTAAAATGACTTTTGGATTTTGTAAAGGTGAGACTGTACATGACAAAGGGACTTTTCATGTTAAAGCTTCATGAATACATAGTTAATCTGAATGGTTTATAAAAAGCAATTACATTGCATTTTGGGGGGTTTTAAAGGACACACAGGAATTTCTTACTATAAGGTGGAAATTAATGAATGGTACCCAAACCAAGGCAGCATAGTTTTCTTAGGTCTCAATTACCATGGAGTTTGCAGCTTCCAGTAGACTTTCTAGGTTTGTACTATCATTCCAACTAGTAAATTTGTACCACATACATGTCAGAATAGCTAATATTATCCAAATTTCTCCTTTTAAACTGTTCAAAAAAAATGTGGAGGTGAAACTCCTTGTTTTTCTTGCTTAGGGAGTAGAAAGAGGCACTCTCCAGAGCAGGAGTCCAGAATTTTACTAGTAGAGACCTCCTTGTTGACACCTTGCTATCACTTTGGTATCCTAATGGAAGTACAAGCAAGAGCCACCTGAGGCCTGTCTTAGAATACTCATCTTACTGAAACTGGGTAAAGCCAAACTTTGTACAAGATAGGGATATCCAGTTATCCTCATATACGTACTTACAGAATAGAACATTTATGTTTGGAAACTTGAAAATGCAAGAGGGAAAAAAGTAAGTGCAAAGAAGTGTACAGATGCAAATTATTCCATCTTTCATTTAGGGAGTAAGTAGATACGATCTAAAGTAAAATATGTGTCTTTCAATTTTTTTGTTTCTCTTTATAGTTTTACCGTATATTCTTGATTCCCAACTAATGCTTTTGTTGGTTTTGCCAGTGTTTAAAATTCCAGTAATTTTCTGTGTATTATGATAAAATAGTATTCTTTCATTACTTGGCTTTTTCACTAAATTATGAAATTTTCTATAAGTCCACACAATTAAGCATGTTAATTGTGTTGATCAAAACTTTTAGTCTTTACTGATTTTTTTAAAGATTTTATTTATTCATGAGAGACACAGAGACAGAGGCAGAGACAGGCAGAAGGAGAAGCAGGCTCCCTGCGGGGAGCCCAATGCAGGACTCAATCCCAGGACCCCAGGATCATGACCTGAGGCGATTGCAGATGCTCAGTCACTGAGCCACTCAGGCACCTCTTTACCGATTTTTTTTTAATTTGCTTGATCTATTAGTTACTGAGAAGGTAGCCAATATTCCAATAGGATGGTAATTTTGACAACTCTCTTTGTAGTTTCTTCAATATTTTCTTTTATATATATTTTGAAATATATTATGTAATTGAAAGATGAGATGAATCCTATGGTTGTCAATATTTGTTGACTACCTGACCAAATAAAGCTTCTTTTTTAAAATTAAGTTTTTAATTCCTGTTGGTTGACATACAGTGTAATACTATTTTCAGTTGTACAGTTTAGTGATTCAACACTTACTCATATTACCCGGTGCTCATCACAAGTGCCCTCTTTAATCCATTCCCTTATTTCACCCATCCCCCTTCCCATCTCTCCTCTGGTAGCCATCAGATTGTTTTCTATAGTTAAGAGTTCTGTTTCTTGGTTTTCCTCTCCTTTTTTTCCCCTATGATCATTTGTTTTGTTTCTTAAATTCCATATACGAATGAAATCATACGGTGTTTGTCTTTCTCTGACTGAATTATTTCACTTAGCATAATACTCTCTAGCTCCATTCATGTGGTTGCAAATGGCAAGACTTCATTCTTTCTGATGGCTGAGTAATATTCTATTACATATATTTTATATATTTATATACACCATATATAATATTCCATTATATATATTTTTCTCTCATGCCATGTTTTTTCTTTACTTGTTGGAAATTATATACTTAAAAAATCCTTTTCCTCGAAATGTTTTGCACATACCATATTAAAGACTGCTTCTATCCTTCAGTGTCCATTATGTCTTTTTACTTTTTTTTAATACATCCCCTCCACAATTCTAGTAGTCATGCCTCTATACCATTATGGACATTTCTCATTTCTGCCCTGCTAATTAAATTGGCCATGTGACTTGGCTTTGGTCAATAGAATATGAGCAGAAGGAATATGTGCAACTTTAATTTTGTGCCCTTAAACGCAAAGCTTCTTCATCTTCATGTGCTCTTCCTATGTCCTCATGAACTAAAACGCTGACATGGGAGAGGTGATTTCAATCCTGTGAGTCAGGAAAACTGGAGCAGCTGTCTTCGAGCCAACAATGGGAGACGTGAGCTTCCACCGTAGGTCACTAGATGACCTTGTAGAATAAACTCTACCCACTCACCTAGTCTGTTGAGACAGAGACAGAGAGAGAGAGAGAGAAAATTACTCCATTTACTCTTTATATTTGGGTTTCTTTCATACAGGGTCTTAGCTTCTATACTCATAGGCAGAGAAATATCAGAATTGCAGGTGCTGTCATACGCAAAGATGGTCAACATTGAATCAGATAATAAGAATTGAGGAAACACGGGATCCCTGGGTGGCTCAGCGGTTTAGCGCCTGCCTTCCCCCAAGGCGTGATCCTGGAGTCCTGGGATGGAATCCCACATCAGGCTCCCTGCATGGAGCCTGCTTCTCCATCTGCCTGTGTCTCTGCCTCTCTTTCTGTGTCTCTCATGAAAAATAAATAAAATCTTAAAAAAATAAAAGGACTAGAGAAAACAGATCTGAAGGCTAAAAACCTGATGACTCTTGTTTGTTGTGGGAAAAAGTCTGGTAAAACTCTGGTCAGCATTCCCCTGAGAGACAGAACATATGCCTATGAAGCTTTTAAATTCAAGGCAATGGTTGAAGATAGCAAAAATGTGAGTGTGTATTCATTGCTTCTTGTGGCTTTTAGCAAGTTATTATAAAGACAACTGATAGATGATTGTCTCCTTGAATCTATTTTCCCTTCTTGCTCTTAGTAATGCTATACTACAATATTCTGGCAATATATGTCATTTGCACAGGTGACCACTCAGATAGGGACCACATTACCCAATTTCTCTTGAATGTAGGTATGAGTGTCTCACTAAGTTTTGGCCAAAGGTAGAAAAACATAAGTGATGTTTGTGAATTCTGCTTCATGTCCTTAAAACTGATGTTGCTATCCCTCACATTCATTTATTTTATTGGGATGAAATTTATGTAACAATTAGCTACTTTATTTTTTCTTATTTTACTTTATTTTTATTGAAATATAATTAGCATACATACATACTAATATATGTACTAATATAACATACTAATATAACAGTGTTATATTAGTTTCAAGGGTACAATATAATGATTCAGCAGTTCTGTACATAGTCAGTGCTCATGATAAGCATACTCCTAATTTCCTTTATCTCTTTCCCCCATCCTCCTATCCACCTGCCCTCTGGCAACCACCAGTTTGTTCTCTGTGTTTAAAAACTATTTGTTTGTTTGTCTCTTTTCTTTGTTCATTTTTTTTCTTAAATTCCACATATGAGTGAAATCATATAGTATTTATCTTTATCTGTTTGATTTACTTCACTTAGCTTTATACACTCTAAGTCCATCCATGTTGTTGCAAAGATCTCATTCTTTTTTATGGCTGAGTATTATTCTCATTCTCTATATATACCACATATTCTTTATTCATTCATTTATTGATGGACACTTGGGTTGCTTCCATATCCTGGCCATGATAAATAATACTACAATAAACATAGGGATACATATATCTTTTTGAATTCAGGTTTTCATTTTCTTCGGGTAAATAGCCCAGTAGTGAGATTACTGGATCATATAGTAATTCTATTTTTAATTTTTTAAAAAAGATTTTACTTATTTATTCATGAGAGACACACAGAGAGAGAGAGAGAGAGTCAGAGACACAAGGCAGAGGGAAAACCAGGCTCCACACAGGGAGTCCAAGGTGGGACTCCATCTGGGGTCTCCAGGACCACACCCTGGGCCGAAGGCAGGCGCTAAACTACTAAGCCACCTGGGCTGCCCCTATTTTTAACTTTTTGAGGAACCTCTATTCTGTTTTCTGCTGCACCAGTTTGCATTCCCAGTAACAGTGCACAAGAGTTCCTTTTTTTTTAAAATTTATTTATTTATTTATGATAGAGAGAGAGAGAGAGAGAGGCAGAGACATAGGCAGAGGGAGAAGCAGGCTCCATGCACCGGGAGCCCGACGTGGGATTCGATCCCGGGTCTCCAGGATCGCGCCCTGGGCCAAAGGCAGGCGCCAAACCGCTGCGCCACCCAGGGATCCCCAGGGTTCCTTTTTCTTCACAATCTCAGCAACACATGTTATTTCTTATCATTTTGATTCTAGCCATTCTAACAGGTTATGAGATATTATCTTGTGTATGAGTCCTGATTTGCATTTCCTCAATGATGAGTGGTGTTGAGCATCTTTTCATGTATCAGTTAGCCATTTGCATGTCTTCTTGGAAAAATGTCTATTTAGGTCCTCTTCCCATTGTTTAATCATGTTTTTAATTATAATTAGTCATTTTAACATGTACCATTCAGTGGTATTTAGTGCATTCACACTGTAGGCAACTGCCATCTCTTTTTAGTGTCAACTTTTTAAAAGTCATCCTATAAAAACATCCTATACCCCTAAGGTAATACATGCCATTTTTCCCTTCACCCAATCCTAATCTGTTTTCTGTCTCTGTGGATTTGTCTATCCTGAGTAGATCATAAAAAAGGGATCATACAGTATGTGATCTTCTGTTTCTGACTTATTTCACTTCTCATGATGCTTGTGAGGTTCATTTAAATTGTAGACATATCAGAAACTCCTTTGTTTTTGTGATTGAATAATATTCCATTGTATGAATGTGCCACATTTTGTTTTTTCATTCACCTGTCGATGACATTTGAGTCGTTTCTACCTTCTGGCTGTTATGAATAATAATGTGACAAGCATTCATCTACAAGTTTCCATGTGGTCAGCTATCCTCTTTATTTCAAACATCTTCTGGTTTGTTCTCATATATTTTTCTTCTAGATGAGCTTTAGAAGCACCTGCTAAGTTTCAGAGAATCATGCAGGAATGTTAGCACTGGGGGTTAAATTATGTTAAATCTGTATTTCAGGGAAAATTGATGTTAAAAATTTTTGTTCTCCCTCCTAAGCAATTATTTGTATTCTGTTTACTTAAACCTTTTAATTTCATGATAAAACTTCATAGACTCTCTTCATCTAGGTGTATATTCTTATAAACACTTGCAGTTACATTTGTCTTGTGAAGGCAGCTATACATGGGCAGTGAGAATCTACCTGTTATCTGGAAAGCTGTTGACCTTTGTGATGCAATGGTAAACACATGTTCAAACTGTTACCTGTTGTACTGTGGAAGTCAGAATGTGTAAAACTGTCACATCAGGAGAAAAAAAATAGGAAAAATGTAGCTGTTGGCATGTGTTAGCTACTCACTTTATTTAATAGAGTCCTATGAAAGAGACAAACTCAAAATGGAACCAGTGGGGAAGGAGCCTCCTGGAGCATAGAACTTCCAGATAAGCTAACTGCTCTGCCAGGGCAGGAGGCCTTGCTAATCCTGCCCAGCAGGATCTCATAATTGCTATGAAATAGTGACAGAGGCATCCTCCCATTATCCCTCTCTGAAAGAGAGCTCAGTCATCACGATCCTATGGTTTTCCATATAATTGGCAGCAAATAATTTTTTTTCTATTTTTATACATGACTGTATCATAAGAAACCACACTAAGACCTGATATAGAGGGCCACAATCCTCTCTGGCCCTTGAGCAAGATGCATCACCTGGATGAAACCTTGGGATGTCTCCTTTGGAAAGAAGTAATGTGTTCTGTGTAAGAAAAGAAGGATGAGTATTAATGTTGAGAAATAAAAAGGGTAGACTGCAGCTGAAGCTGTTAATTACTTGCCAAATATCCAGGATCTTCTCATTTACTTCTTTCTTATTAATAAAACTCTGGTTTTACTACAGGGAGAGATAGGCATAGCTAAAATACTGCTTTTCCAGTCTCCCTTGCAGCTAGGAGTGGGTAATAAATGGCAAATGGAAATCATTGGGTGAGACCTTGGGAAAAGTTTTGTAAAGGCAGCTGATCTAGTGAGAAAAGCTGTCCTTTTACCCTCACTCTTTCTTCTTCCTTTTGCCTGGAATGTTTTAGCAAAACGGCAGATTGGCTTATTGTCTATTGCAGCTCCCTTCAAATGTATCTTCCTACATTTCAAAGACTGGCAGAGCTAAAAATGACTTTCTCCAGATTTCCTTGCAAGATGGTTCTGGACATACTAAATGTTCAACCCATCTGAGGCATGCATGAAAGATCTGGAGGACAGAAGTAAGCAGAATGCAAAAGTGCTGCTTCTACTGTCTTTGCTGGCAAGCCTCGTGGCATAGGATCCAGTTATGCTTGGGAAGCATTAGCTGAGGACCCCATTTTCGGGCACTCAATTCATGGGTACATACTGCAGCAGAAACTCTTTGGTTTTGAAAACACCAACAGTGATTCAAACTTTCCAATCATTGCAGCTTTGTGATTATGTGACTTCCAGGGACTGCGTGGCTCTTCTTCTGCACTAGCTGAGTGGTTCTGGATCCAGCAAGTGAAGTGGCAGCTTTCCATCCAGGCAAGCAGCTTCTTGATTGCAGAAGGGACAGGAGGGCTCTTGGTTGCTGTTTTTTTTTTTCATGTGACTTTGGGAGTTATTCCTGAAATCTTAACCTAAAGTCTGTATTTTCAGCCTTGTTCCTGATTCTATAAGCCTTTTAGTATGCTGGAATGTAGTCATCTGTGTGTGCAGTAGCTAAAGTGGATTCAGTTCTCGGCAATTGGGAACTGATTAATGCAAATGTGATGTGATGAGAAAAACTGGAGCAGTTATCCTGGATCATATTACCACTGTGGAATTAGAAACTGCAGCCAAGGATGGTGGAATAGAAAGGGAAATGGTACCTGGGTGCCTTTGGACCTAACACTTTAGTTAGCCCTTTGCTGCCTATCTTGAAACAGTTTTGTTTTGTTTTGTTTTGTTTTGTTTTGTTTTGTTTTGTTTTAAACAAGCAACCTTAAAGAGTCTGCTTTTTACAGCCAAATAAACTCCGTTTTGTATAACATTCATTCTATTATTTATTTTCTATTGATATTATTAATCAGATCTTTTTAATACTATTTTTTTTTCTTTTTTTTTTTTTAAGTAGGTTTCAACCCCTTGTAAAGCCCAATGCGGGGCTTAAACTCATGACCCAGAGATCAAAACCTGAGCTGAGATCAAGAGTTGGACTCTCAATGGACTGAGCCACCCAGGTGCCCCTCTATGATTTTTATAACTGGTTATTAACGAGAGAAAGAAAAATTATTAATCTTTATTGTATCCATCTACATTACAGAGCTTTCCTACTCCTATGAGTAACGTTATGATGAATTCTCTTATGATGGTTGTATTTCTGTTCCAAGCCATCAGGATGTTGAAAGGGAAAGATAAGCCCCAAGATGGTTGTAGAACACAATATTTTTAATTTCTCATATAAATTCGGCTGAAAGAAGTCTCTTATTTTAATATAATTTCATATTTATTTTATTATGTAAAATGTATCTGGATGTTTTTGTGCTTATTTAATTAAAAAAACTTCACATTGTCAGTAAGACACATTGAATATTATAATATTGCTTTTGGTTACAGCAGTCCTTCTACATTAGTAAGACAAAAATATTCCCTATCTTCTCTTACTGAAGTACAAATAGTTAACCTTCCAAAGAATAAAGTGGATGTTTCAGTTCTTTTGGTCAACAAAAGAGCAAAACTGATTGTAAAGAAACTTTTCATGATAAAATGATTACTTTAAATGCAACTTATCTTCCTTTGGACAAAATGTATTGAACAGGAAGGCAGAAAACCAGCACATTGCCTATTGCATCATATCAGCTCACTTTCTTTGCAACATAACTAACATCTTTGGACCTCAATATATTATTAAGGAAATTCGCCATTTCTAGCTCTAAAATTCCTTTTTTAAAAAAAGATTTTATTTATTTATTTATTTATTTGACACAGAGAGAAAGCACACAAGCAGCAGAGAGTGGCAGAGGGAGAGGGAGGAGAGGAGTCCCATACAATGTAGGGCTCCATCCCAGGACATTGAGATAAACTTAGCGGAAGGCAGACAATTAACCGACTGAGCCACCTAGGCGCCCCTAGCTAGGCTCCCCTAGCTCTAAAATTCTATTTCTCATAGATACACATTGAGTATATAATAAGTTTACAGCAAGGCATAAGTTAGTTTTTTTGAATAAGGGAAAATCAAAGGCAAAATTCCAAAAAATTTCCCCTCTCCAAAGCCCACTAAGTAATATCTCTTTCTTCAATTTTAAGGCTGATTTTTTTCATATTTCACATTTTTCACATTTGGAAGTTTCTGAAATTGAAGTATATCTTAGGAGGAAATATGTTTATAATATGGTAGTTCTTCCTCCCTGCGTTCCCCTACAATCACCATCACAGCAGCAACAGAAAAGAAAAGACAAGAAAAAAGAAAAAAGTTACAATTTGTTATACAAATCTTAATAACCACTTTCTCAAATGACTTGTACACATAATTTTCAAATATTCTACCAAGTCTGTGTTATTTTGGGGGAAAAAATGGCTAATGTTACTGGTTATCAGTGGGATAAGTAACACAAGAGTATGACTTGAGGAGTGATGAATTGCTCCCTTTGACAAAAACTAAAAAACATGAAAAGTTAAAATTAAACAATAGATATGAAATTTCCTCAATCCCTGCAGAGCAGTGTTATTTACTTTTAGAATCAGTGTTTTATTTGCATACAACAAAAATGTACCCAGTTTAAGGTTCTAAGACTCTAGGAAAAAACCAACAAAAATCAGAGCCAGTTTCTCACATGAACCTAAACTGACATGTATATATATCTGTGTGTATGTACACAATATAAAGCACATAGTCTATGGCAGTTGATTTACATTGGAATGGGGGTAAGGGAAGAAAACTGCCAAGAGAAATTTGTTGGACAGATGCCTGTGAACAGGGTCAAGAGAAAGATGGGTGAGCCGTGAGTCTTACTGCTTAGGTCTCTGGATGAAGAGCTATCACATGAAGTTGGGGAGACGACCTCTTGCCCCACCTTTAGGAAGAACATGTCACTGCTGTGCTGGGCCCCTTGCCACTGTTTTGGTGATGATCTTGAACTGTGGCCATGCACCAGAAGGGATCATAATGGCCAGAAAACCTGCTGACCATCAATGGAGCTCAAAGGAGATGGAGGATCTCTGATAGAATCAGAGCTGCACCCAATAAAACAGATTTCTCTGTGTGATAAGACCTCAGGGAACCATTATAATTGCAATGACTGTGAGCCTGAAGTCCTACAAAGATGTGGATATTGTGAATAAATGAAATTTGGCTGTTAATATTAATGGGATCTTATCCAAACCCACAGGCTAAGGAGATGTTTTAGAGGAAATATATAAAGACATATACACATATATTTATATGTATATAAACATATATATGTACATAAATGAATGTATAGAAGAATATATGGAAGAACAAGATTAAACTCACCAACCACATATAGATTAAGAAAGAAAACAGTATTTATTTTGGTACTTCCTTATGAGTCCTAATTTCAAGATTTGTCTCAACTCACAGGCACTCCTGGAACTGAGTTTGAGTACAAATCTAGTAAGTGATAATTATACCACATAACAAAAATGGTGTAAATTGGATGGAAGAAGGGGAGTCCTGTGAAGGAGGTGATAGCAGGGAAAGACTTGACGAAAGCATGAATGAGGAACCCACGGAATTTGAAAAACAAAGATATATTCAATTTTAAATCACTCAGGACATGAGTTTTTTGCTCCTCTTTCAACATCCAAATTTGTCATCCAACATCCAATAACATCTGCCACACAAGTTATTGTTTTGTAGAAATCAAGAAAGGAGTTGAATTTCCTTTGATGCCAAAATGTAAATTAAAATAGAAAACAGAGGTATGAACAATAATTTAGAAGAATCAGAAAGTTATGGCCAGAGCTAACCATGAGAAAGCAGGGCCCTAATGGCCACAGACATTTTGGAAAGGGTACTGGGCATTTACAAGGCAAGAGGATGAGCCCATCTTATCGGAGTCTTAAGAGGCAGAGAAACCTCTGTAAGAGAGAAAACAGGTATAGGTAAAGGTGGAGGTAGGATGATCATATGACTTGGTTTGCCCAGTTCAGTATCAGTTTATCTCTGTTATCATCGAGTCTTGTCAACTTGTGCATTGGCCCAGCTGCTCCATTTTCTAATTAAGTCTCATGACCAACAGTTATATCAAAATAAGGCAAGTTGGGTTTGATAGATGTTTTGCTTCGCAGTTCCAGCTTTTCTCAGGACCTCTAGCAACATGTAAGATGTATGTGCAAATGGTTAAACCTATATGATATCCCCAATATTTTCTGGATGTAACAAACCTAACATTACTCTCTCAACTGACAGCAAGCAAGTTACCTGATGATAAAATGAACTGTACTTGGACGTGAATGTTTGGGAACAGCTAATCTGTTGGTCTGAGGAGGAGATAAGATGAAGATTTTGTGCTACTGCCCCCCAGCCAGCCCCATGGTCTGAGCCATAATCTGCAAGTTGCATAATGTCTCTGAGCTGATATTGGCCAGGCCAGTGGCAAATGTGGGAGGTTGTAGGTTAAGTGTGTGTCAAATGTGCAGAAGTAGAGATGGAGCAGTCCCACTGTAAAATCTATAGTGTACAGCAAGAGTGTTCTCACTTAATAACTTTGCTATTTATTGTACGGTATTCAAACTGTAGACATTCATTCATTTCAATTTTTGGTAATTAAAAAAAAAACTAAGCCCCTTAGGCAGCAATAAGCTTACAATGAGAATCAGAAGATATGGGTCTGCTGAAGAAGCACCCACATCTGTGTCAAAAGTTATCAGTCATTGTTTAGGAAAAACTCCTATTTTCCTTTATTCACACTCACAACATCTCTCATACCAGATGTGTGGGTTTCCCCCAAACTGACTGATTCTCCAACACCACTTCAGTTTCCTATAATTCTATTCAGTTCCAATACCATTTACCTGGAGATCTCACAAGTCAAGGGCTCAGTCCCACAAGATGTCACCCACTTCAGACACAATCACAAGCCCAGTTTGTCACTGGTCCTTCTGATCCATCAGCTACAAATCAGAGTTCTCAGGACATCCTCCTTGAGTTAATTTGCTAAAATGGCTCACAGAACTCAGGGAAACACTCACTTACCTTTATCAGTTTATTATAAAGGATATGATAATGGACAAGAGATGAACAGCCAGATGAAGGCTGGTCCAGAAGGGTCCTGTGTGCAGGAGCTTCTGTCCTCTTGGAGTTAGACTGTGCCACTCTCTTGGCGTTTAGATGGATTTGACCCAAGACTCTCCAAGCCTCATACTTTGGGGATTTTTATAGAGTCTTAATCACGTGATCATGATTGATTATTAATTCATTTTCCAGCCCATCTCCCCTCTGAAGAATGAGGAGTGGGCCCAAGAAATTCCAAGATTCGTATCATGGCTTGGTCTTTCTGGTGACCAGCACCTATCCAGGAACCCCACCAAGAGTCGCCTCATTAGAACAAAGGATACTCCTATCACTCAGGAAATTACAAGTGTTTTATGAGTGTTATTTCAGAAGCTGGGGTCAAAGATGAAAAATCAGCATGTACAGGGGTCAGAGACGTATATATCCTATTATTTCAGAGTTAATTAAAGAAGATTGAGACAAATTCTGGAGTTCTGCAGAAAATATATTTACATAACCCTCTGAAACATGAGTTGTCATTTAGATCAAATGAAAGTAATAAAATTTAGATCACTTAGACACTTCTAAAATAATTTTCTTGCTCTTATTCCAAGTTTTCTTATGCCTATAAAAAAGTAAAGCAACAGCTGTTAATGTGCCAGTACAATTAGAAGAACAAGAGCTTTGCAAGCATGAGATGCTTCAAGTAGAAAATGAGGTTGATTCCATAAATGGTGCATTTTTTCACCTAGTTTATGAAATTCTAACACATGCTTTTTGAAGCTCATCCAATCACAAAAGTGAAACCCTCTAAAATTATTGCATATGAATTATAAATTCAATTACAAAAACTCAACATTAAAGAAAAAGTTGTTTGTTTGGTGGATGGTAATACAAATACAAGTTTTTGTGGAAGACAGCATCATGAAAAAATATTGCTCTAAATTAAGGAACCGATGAAACAGAAGTCCTCTTGAATTGGTTGCAGTGAAAATAGTCCATAATTGCTTCCAGAGAAGCAGAGATATTCTCTCAATCAGAAAGAAGCTGGAGTTGACAAAATTTATAAATATTTTTACATATATCCAGGGTAGATAAGCCACATAATTTTGAAGATGAGGCTGATGTTTAATTAAAATATATTTTAGCATGGCAGTCATGCTTTCTTTGATGCTGATCATGGTATTTCAGAAATGTTTGAAAATTGGAAGAATTTTTTTAATCAAATGAGGTGATCTAAAACATGAAGCATTTTGGTAAATGAGTTTCTTAATTTAGTTTTTATTACTTATCAAGACTTACAACTTGCTCATCAGGTCTATTTCAGGTTGCCATTCTGTGCCCACCCATCCAAGGCTCTTATGCCATGAACTGTACCCAGTCCCAACGTGTTCAGCATCTCAACCCGCCTTAAAACTCTGTAGCTCAGACCCTAAAGCCTGATAAGCATCCTTTTCTAATTTCCCCATTTTGAGATACTAAGACTGTGATGGTGGTATTCTCCCTCACTGCAGAAGGTCTAATAAACTTAACTTTACAATTTTAAATGGATGTATCAGTTTAAATCAAATGCATCATGATTTTTTTGTACTTAGTGTGTGTCTCTCTTCACCTATTCTGGTATCATCAGTTTGACCCACATGTTTTGATTTCTCCTGTGAAAAATGTTTTCTCTGAAAATTACTCTTGCTACTTTTCCCACCACTTTGTAATATTAACTGTAAGGTTAACAGTTTTCTTTCATCTGTATCCTTTCCAGGGCGGGTAAAGGGTTTAGTTTCAAGAAATAGGCTTACAATCTACCAGTGGCTGAGGTGGGGGAACTGCAGAACTACCTGGTCTTTATGGACCATTTTTTCTCCTTATTGCCCTCTCCTTTCCACTAACTGAGATTCAGAGTAACTGTCATGACTCTTTTAGAATAGGAGAATCACTGGAAGAACTTATTAAAACCTACATTCCCAGGCCTTTTCCCAAGATTCAGGTGGTAGTATTTCTAGGGTAGAGCCCACAAATTTGCATTTCTTTTTTTTAAAGATTTTTTTCTAGTTATTTATTTTACAAAGAGAGAGCACACACGTATGAGGGGGGGAAGGGGGAGAGGCAGAAAGAGGATCTCAACCAGACTTCCTGCTGAGCATGGAGCCCGTCGAAGGTCTCCATCTCACAACCCTGAGATCGTGAACTGAGTCAAAATCAACAGTCAGACATTTAACTGACTGAGCCACCCAGGAACCCCATGAATTTGCATTTCTAACTGAACTGTCAGGACATGCTGATGCTGGGAGCATCTCTAAGTAAATAAAGCAACAGATATTATCTGGTCCTTCTTCCTCTGAAATAAAGCAATACTTAATTGCTTTAAGATACTGCAGCATTATTCACAATAGCTAAGACATGGGAACAACCTAAGTGTTCATCAATGGATGAATGGATAAAGAAAATGTGGTGTATGTATACAACGGACTATTATTCAGCCACAAGAAAGGATATCCTGCCATTTGCAACAACACGGATTGACCTGGAGAGCATTGTAGTAAGTGAGATAAGTCAGAAAGAGCAAGAGAGATACTATATGGTAACTCTTATGCATGGAATCTAAAAAAGCCAGTCATTCAGAAAGTAGAATGGTGGTTACATGGGGCTGGGTTGTGGGGTTCAGTGTAAGGGGGAGAGAATAGAGGAGATTTTTAAGAGTACAAAGTTGCAACTAGTAGATGAATTCTGGAGATCTAATGCATAGCATAATGATTATAGTCAACAGTACTATATAATATTATATAATATATAATAATATATATAATAATATAATATATATAATAATATAAAAATTATATTACTATATAATACACTTCAAAGTTGCTAAAAGACTAGATCTTAATTATTAATCACCACAAAAAAGAAATTATAATTATGCAGGTACTAGCTAATGCCACAATGGTAATCATAATCTCTATATAAATGCATTAAATCAACATGTTATATACCTTAAACTTACACAATGTTATATGCTAATTATACTTAATAAAAAATTAAGTAGTAGAGTAACATTAAACAGATTAGGAGGTTTACCACAGCTAAGTATGCCACCGTTGACTATACTGTATACCCTATCATCAGGATGCCCAGGAGTGCTTGGGCTGTGTTCTGAAGATGATTAAAAGAATGATCTTCCTTGGAGTTGCATGGTGGTGCTGTACTGTGGTGTCAAGCCTGAGATTAAGGTTTAATATTGACATCTGGTAAAATTGGGAAGGTCTTGAGTGATCTAATGACAAATTCTCCTCCCCACTCTTTTCCTATGGATCAGGTCTTTGTCCAAGGAACCAGGCACAATGCCTGCTTATTCTTAAGTATGGGTTTTAGTACACTACAATCCCATAGAATCACTCATACAAGCCAATCCCATCCCCCTTCAGGAACCAAGAGACACCTCATCCTCTTCTCTACAAAGTCTCCCTCTTGGCCCCTGGTTGTTCATGCTGCTCCCAAGTGCAACCCCTGCATGGCCCTGCCTGGCATGCGGTGTCTTGCTTTCCCAGGCTGCAAGCAGATGTAACCAACAAACTGCTGCCCATCTCATCTGTTCAGTGGCAGGTGTTATGTGTGTGGTCATTCCCAAGACCCTAGAGCAGAAATCCCCCTCACCAATGGGATAAAAAGGAGGTAACTAACACATGTATATCCTGTAACAGATGCAGTTCCCTAAAAGAGGAGATGAGGCTGATTCTATGGTTTTGAAGTGAAAGCAAACACAAAAGTGCTGCACCACACTGATGTCTAATTATACCCAACATGCTCCAAACCTAATATTGAAACAGACAGGAGTCTTGAATGTAAATACCACAATTTCAATCACTTCAAAGCTACGCACTATGTTAATCACAATTCTAAAAGAGAGCCCAGAGAGAACAATAGGCTTTCAAACCAAGCACAGAAGCAAAATCTATGGTGTAACACAGACTTTGGCAGCTTATCCAAGCAGGTGAGACGTCTTTAAGGAAGGACCAGCTGGGCTCAGAAGACCCCTCTGCCTACCTTACCATTTCCTCCCATCCGTGGCACCCACTCCTGCATCCACCTAAATATCCTCAGTCCCTCTGGCACATTTTAGGAGTAAGCAGGACTCTCAGGGTAGGAAATAAGCCACAGGAGATCTTGATTTCAATTATCCTTGCCGCGGATTATCTTTGTCACTGTGGTTAAGTAACTGGGAGCGAGGCTCTCTCACACAAATACAGAAGATGCAGAGCTTCATGAAACAGGTCCCCAGGCTCTCCCACAATTGGCCTCCCAGGTGTCCGGCTCTGCCTTTCAGCACCTGAGATGACTAAGGACAGGGAATTCGAACTAATGCACGTAAATATGCTTCCTCTGTGTCAGCGGTGGTTGAGAATGAACTGAAAAGCGACATGACTTCTGGCCTCAGATATGCTTTCTGGAGGTTTAAATGCATTCACTGAACATGGGCTGCTGCACTTAGTAGCAGTAAGAACACACAGGCAGATTTTCTCTCTCAGGACACTGCTGTGCTGCCTGTGGCTCAGAAAGGCCTAGAAGCTCACTGTTTTCTCACTTACCTCAAGCAATTGCCCAACTGCATGAGACTTCTCAGGGCATGATAAGCCTCCAAAGAGCTAGGATACAATCCTTTCGCTGAAATTTGTACCTGTCCTGGAAGGTGGGAAGATTGCCACAGGGCTTACCCCCAGTTGTCTCTGCTAAAATTCAGCTTGCTGACACATCGGTCCTCTTGTATCTGGCCCTAGAAAGTGTTTCTGTCAGTGTTATACAGGGAACAGGTTTGAAATGCAGATTCCTGGGACTCTGGTATGACCTAGAGAGGTGCAGAGGAGAGGCCCAAGGAACAAGAGACAGCGTCCACTTCCATAAGGGTAGACAAGGAGTATTGAGTTATAAGCCAGGGTCACAGTTCTGTGACAGCCAAGACAGAGCACTATGGAAGGCTTTGAAGGGCTCTGGAGCATTCAAACTTGAAAGTGACAGGCACCTGCCATCCCTGTCAGTGACATAATACCATCTCCAATTTGTTCCTAAATGGATATCATGACTCCCCACATCTATTCCTCATCTTCTGTTTGTAAAAACTGAAGGGTACTCACTGGTAGAATGAAAAGTAATAGGATGTAAATCTTAAAAGCCACAAATAAGGGAAAAATGAAAACACAGGGAACTTGACTATTTAGAAAGTTGCTAAGTAGAAAAAGGAGGAAACCTAAGATCTCAGGAAAAAAACAAAAGACAGCAAGAATTATAACCCAACACACCAATGAAGAAAACGGAGTTTAAAGAGCAAATTCTCTTAGCATAGGTAAAACTAAAACTACCACAAGCTGCTCATGGAAATGTACATAAAGTAACTTAATGCCAAGTTTGATGCAAAGTTGGTTGGCCAAAATACTCCAAACAAATGTAAACAAATCTTAAATGCTGGTAACATAATATTAGGAGGCAACGGAAAATTCAAGCAAACAAGATGCAAAAAGAAAAGAGAAACATTTTAAATTCATCAAAGGTATATTTCACCAAGATCTCAAAACCACGATGAAACCTGAAGCATCAAACAACCTTGCATCAAAGCACGTAAAGCAAAATTCTGAGAAATACAAGACAAAGCTATAATTAAGGTGGGAAATTTTTAAACATCTTTCTCTAAATCTGATAGATCAAGTAAACGAAATTAAATAAGTTTAAAGGTATACTTCATTTAGACCCAATTACTATGAACTGAAAGTTTATTTAAAATTAATTTGTCCTCAAAAACACATAGGGGGAAAAAACAATTCAAAAATGAGCAAGGGACTTGAATAGACATTCTCCCAAAGAAGATACACAAATAGTCAATACACATGTGAAAAAATGCTCAACACCATTAGTCATTTGAGAAATGCAAATCAAGGGGTGCGCAGAGACTCAGTTGGTTAGGCATCCAGCTCTTGATTTCGGTTCAGGTCATGATCTCAGGATCATGAGATAGAGCCCTGCATCAGGCTTCACACTGGAGATGGAGTCTGCTTAAGATTCTCTCTCTCCTTTTCCCTCTGCCTCTCTCAACACCCCTGGCTCATGCTCTATCTGTATATCTCTCTTTAAAAAAAAAGAAGAGAAAGGAAATGCAAATCTAAACTACAAGGTACCATTTCATTCCTGTATACCAGAATAGCTATAATAAAAAAATCCATGAATAATGGGTTGCTGCAGATGTGGAGAAACTAGAATGCTCCTACATGGTTAGTGGAAATGTAAAATGGCACAACCACAATGGAAAGCAATTTGGCAGTTCCTCCAAAAGTTAAACATAGAATGATCATATGATCCAGCAACCTTACTCTTAGATATATCCCCGAAAGAATTGAAGGTGGGGACTCCCAAAGATACTTGTTCATCCAAGTTCATTGCAGCATTGTTCACAATATCCTAAAGGTAGAAACAATCCAAGGGACCATCAGCAGTTGAACAGATGAAGAAAATGATTCTATTTAAATAAAATATCTAGCAGAGGGGTGCCTAAATGGCTCAGTTGGTTAAATGTCATGAACTTAGGTTCGGCTTAGGTCATGAACTCCGATCCTGGGATGGAGCCCTGCATTGGGCTCACTGCTCAGTGAGGAGTCTGCTTCTCCCTCTCCCTCTGTCACTCCCCCTGCTTGTGCTCTCTCACTTTCCC
Source organism: Nyctereutes procyonoides (assembly GCF_905146905.1). NCBI lineage: Eukaryota > Metazoa > Chordata > Mammalia > Carnivora > Canidae > Nyctereutes > Nyctereutes procyonoides. The sequence continues at coordinate 43,604,062 of NW_026575047.1, read as the reverse complement.
TTTCTCTTGCTCTCAAATAAACAATAAAAATTTTAAACAAGTAAAAAAAAATATCCAGCAGAGGCAAAATCATAGCACCAGAAAGTACATGAGAGATTATTACCAGGGGCCGGGAAGAGGGAGAGTTATTGCTAATGGATCCAGAGTTTTTGTTTGTGATACTGAAAAAACTTTGAAAACAGTAGTGATGGTCGCATGACATTGTCAATGTACTCAATGCTGCTGACTTGTTCAATTAACATGCAAATTTCATATTTTATATTTGACCACAATAAGAAATATTTTTAAAAAGTGTATTTGTCCCTTTGCGAGAGATCAATTAATTTCTGAGAAAAGGATTGGAGATAAAGTGTAAAGAGAAAAAATAGAACTGCTTGATTTTAACATTAACTCAAAATTTGCCATCATGTGCCTAAATTTACTTCCCCAGTATCCAAAGCTACATTTTTCTTCACTCACTCTTTCATTCACTCACTAACCTTACATTTGTTCATTCTTGAACAACAATGACTTAGAAGCATTTCATATGTTCCAGACCCTAAACCTATCGCACTTAATTATTGGACTTATTAATAAAGGCAAAAAAAGAAAACATTATGGAACTGAATATGTCAATGAATTTACTAATTTGAGGGGCATCTGGGTGACTCAGTCAGTTGAGCATATGACTCTTGGTTTTGGCTCAGGTCATGATCTCAGGGTCCTGGGATAGAATCACACTGGGCTTCACACTCAATGTGGAGTCTGCTTGAGATTCTCTTTCTCCCTCTGCCCCTCCCACTCATGTTGTATCTTTCTCTCTCTCTCTCAAACAAATAAGTAAAATCTAAAAAAAAAAAAAAATAGTCATTGGAATGTATGTCAATTCTTTGGAGGTTCCAGGGTGCTATCATTTGCTAAATTCTGGGGCCTCTGAGAATTCCCATGAAGGACAAGGAGATGAGCTTTGATTTTATACTAAGCACAGCAATGAATGTTTTACCAAAGTCTTTGCAACCTCTTACTCTTAGGAACCATCACCTTATTTTAGGTATGAAGAATTACACACGGAGAAGTCAAATGAATTGCCCAAGGACCAACACTCTGTGAGCAAGTATTAGAGTCAGGATGGAATCCAATCTTCCCAGAGCCCAAAGTCCAGGCTTTTCTACCCATATCATTGTGCTTCCCTTGGCTGAAGGGAAACTTGAAGAGACAAGTATTGTTAGATTTGATGATAGATGGTAATAGGAATAGTAATCATACTAAGAAAAAGAAAAAGAGGAGGCAGAGGAAGGCAGTAACTTGCATCTGACACAGCCATTCATCATCTCATTTCATCCTCAAAACAATCCTTCGAGGTAGAACAACTATTAGCTTCATTTTATGGTGGAGAAAATAGAGACTGATGGGATTCAAATAACTTGCCAATGTTTCACAGCTAAAAAGCAGGGGACCCAGGACAAAATATTTTCATAATACCAAAAGAATAGTTGGCAATATTTAGGAATCCCATAGACCTTAAAACAAACATGTCAGAATTAAGTTTTTCTTTGTTTTGTTAGTTCTGTTCCCTTCTCTCAGACACCAGCCTCTCTGGGGATGGCCTTAGTTAGCACTGTTTTTCTGGGTCACTGGTCCCTAGATGGCCACTGTGTGGAGTAACCAAAGGCGTGCCTCCACCTTCGGGTCTCTGAAGGCTTTTGGTAGCGAGACAAACTAGAAAGGAACTTTAGACTTTCCTCTTCTTGCCAAGTGTGCTGGAGGAACCTCAGAGCCTTGACCCAGTGATGTGAGTTTAATAGAAATAATAGCTACATTTATGGAGGCTGCCTCAGGGACAAGCCGAGACTACAAGAGCCTTCGAGAACCTGTGCTTTCTTTGTCTTCCTCGGCATATAGCTAGACAACATTTTCCCACTCCTTGCATCTACATGTGGCCATGTGATGAGCTTTTGACAATGGAACAGTCACAGAAGTGACGTGTGGTTGAGGCTGGTGTGTCTTCTCCACACTTCCTCTTCTCCTGGCTGCCTTTTCCCATCTGTAGGCTGAATTCAGAGGATGATATGGCTCTAGAAGATAATGGAAACAAATAATGACAGGTGCCTGGAACCCTGAATGATCATGTGGTGCTAAGCCCCTCCCCCACAACTCCCTTTAGACCAGACATGAGAAATTAACTCACACTGTGCTAAGCCACTAAGACTTAAGGGTACTGTGTTGTGTAGGTAACATTACTGATCACAATCATAACAGGAGGTGTCATGATTCCCATTTTGCACATACAATAACATAGTTGGAACTTATTGAACATTTATTATACGTCAAGTATTGCAGTTTAATCTATTGCTTATAATCTTATTTTATAAATGAGGAAAACAAAGAGCCAAAAGGTTAAGTGAACTGGCAGTCTCACACCTGGTGGTTGATCAAGCCACAGCATGACTCCACATCTGAATATTCCATCCCCAGAAGTGGGCTTTACAGATGGGCAGCTCTGCCTAAATGGAATAGGCAAGGGCCCTCTGTGACTTCTTACCACCTATTTCCTGTCTCATCACTGCATCACAACAAAAGCCTTTTGACCTCTTAGCTTGAGGAGTGAAGCTTGTGGTAAAATTTCAACCACCACAAATGGGACTAACCGTTAAGCAGCTATCAGAAAGAGAACAGTTTATGGAGGATGCCAATGACCTTGGCATTAGGATAGGAATCACTATTGCATTATTTTGCCCCACCACCTTGGTTCCTCCACCTGGTGAACTTAGAAATAAAGGAATAAATGAAAAATATAGTCTTGGAATAGATGATAGATGGAATAGATGATAAATAAATTTATCATGAGGCTGTGATAAAAGGAAGTGCAACTGGATCTTTCTGGAAAATTTATTCTACTCAAAGTGCTCAAAATTCTTTAACAAACCCAACTGTTTGCATACCTCCATACCTGTAGCAACCACTGGCCTCCCCTGGTTTATTTTTGCAGGAGTGTGAAGCAGCTGAAAACAGAGGAGATGTACGTGAGTCATGTCTGCTAAAAACAAGAAGGTAAATCTGTTGCCCCTTCTGCTTTGCTATGGTAGCCTCACCCAAACTGTTTCTGGGTTCCTGCCCCTCCTTCTGTTAGTGTGAATTCCCCGTGAATGTGCCATGACTGTATTTCTGGCTGACCCATTAACTGTTATTCTAGCTTCTTACATTTTAGCTAATGTTGAAAATTATAATAATTCTTAAAACTGTTGACATTGATTACAGAAAAAAAGTCAACAAATGTAATCCTGGCACTTGTTAGTTGTATGTTCTGTTCCAAACTCATCAACTCTGGCCTCATTTTTCTTCTGGTGAAATGAGGTCATTGGTGTAGATTCTTAAGGCTGTCTAATATCCAGTAAGTGGATTTATACTTGAATGTGAATGAAGGATATGAGAGAAAAATGTAATGGGAGGTACAGAATGAGTGAGAGACCCCGTATAGGGAAGAGGCCACTTGAGGTGCCAATAACACAGTTCTTACAGAATGTCTGCTTAGGGTTAGCTCTTTTTTTGGCCAGTATCATGTAATTGTGAAGAGTTTTAACTATTTCAGTAATTACATAGTCCTTCTATTTGAAGTACAACAGTTGTGTCATTAATCTTTTTCAAAAGTCATATAACAATTTATTTGACAGACCAGAAAGAAACAATGCAGGTAAAAGTTTGGAAGCTATCCATGGAAGATTTTCTGGCTGAGACTTTAACATCAACCACACAGTTGTCCTTGTAGACTCAACACTTCATGCTATGATGTGACTCTGAGATTTATAGATGTATCTTTTCTCCAGGCCTTCCCTGGCTTGCTTTGATAACATATGTAATTAGCTATTTCCCTCTCCTATTAAACTCTCCATATTATCACCACCATTCTGGCTAAATCAGTCTCAAGAGGCCAGCATAAATGAAACAAGGATTGGGAGATCTGTCTTCATTAAATGAAAAACAGAATAACAGAGTCAAGATGAAAAAATAAACTACAGTGTGGGAATGCCAGTGAGAATCAATTTCCTAGATTTACAAACATTTAGAATTTCAAGGCATGCCATAGTTTGCTATTTCAAGTTCTTCTGGAAAAAGTTTCCACTTCCATAGACATTCCATCTCACGTTGTGACTGTGATCTATCACTTCATTGTTTTGGAATTGGGTGTCTAAATTTCCAAAATTATATGGGAAGAGCTTACATTTCGTGTTGCAAAAACAGAATGCTATCCTAGTTGATTCAATTTCTTCTTCTAATTCCACATCAGTGGAATATACAGTCATAGACCAAGCATTATTTGCCACCATTTGAAGTTGCTATAGAAAGTTGGTTTTAGCTGAGATGAATAGCTCTAGACTACAAACTTGTGATGAGAAAAATGGACTGTTCATGCCTCTTCCCTTGTTTTAAAAATGTTTCCATGTTGCACTGGTGACATGTGTGAATATAAAACACTACCCATCAAATATGTTCCCATAGTACAGCTGCTATCACCGTGAAAATGACCACTGGCCAAGATATAAAGGAAGAAAAATGCCTCAACTCAGGGAAGTGTCCAATTTGAATGCTTATATGTCCTGTCCCTTTTCACTTTTCTTGGCTTCAGACTTGAAGCATCGTCAATGAGTGATGTGTTTAATTAGAAGAAAGAGATATTGTATGGATGCACACAAATTAGCAAGAGAGGGCAATTTAATTACAGAGGAGGCAGGACTCTCACCGAGAAATATTGATGATTGTGTCCTGAAAGTTTCCACTTCATCTAAAATGTACTGGAACTGAAAACTAAAGAAATACAGTGCATGCTCTATAGCAGGCTTAGTTTGGAAAACAGAAATAGAAAGGTAGTTCAGATGTGTAATGTAAGTGCTATTTTTGCTCATGAACTAAAGACATGTTAAAAATCTTTTCTCAGTAATCTTCTTTTGAAGGCAACTTTACTAATAATTAGTTTAAGGGGAAAAAATGTCAAGATTAGCTCCCATATGCAACTAACTAGCTCTATAACCTTAGGAATGAAACTATAATTCACTGATCACCAAAAACAAGCCAGGTATCATGCTAGATGCCATCACTTCAGCAGATGTGCATTGATTCTTCTTTTATGCCAAGCACCTGGGAAAGCCCAGGAAATGAGAAGATGAAAAAGATACAACCCTTTCTTTCAAGACACTCAAACATTAAATCAGGGGTGTGGGGGGGTCAATACTGTACTGTATAGATCAAGGGTAAGGTATGTGTGGGTCCCAAAGAACAGAGCTGTCATGCATTATCTCTTTGAACTCTTCTTAGTTGATTCTTAGCCCATTTTAGCAGACTCGGAAATCAAATATATGGGAGTTACATAATGTTGGAGATAATCACACACTTCCAAATCTTAGGCTTCTTTTACTACTCCAAGGAACAGAAGCTTTAAAGCTCGTTTTTTTTTTTTAAGATTTTATTTATTTATTCATGAGAGACACAGAGAGAGAGAGAGGCAGAGATATAGACAGAGGGAGCTGGATGGGGCAGGTCAGGTGCAGTAATAATTTTGTAGTGGGATTGACGATCGTGTAAGTGGTACTTTTTCAGAGAATTAATTTAAGATGATTTCAATAGAATGGGTTAATCTAGGGTAAATGGAAAGCAAGGAAGACTAAGATGTGGAAGCAAACTAACATTTGGAGCTAAGAGTAAGCAGTTGAAAATAGAAACAGAGGTTACAGCTGGACATAGATCATGGCATCTCTGGAAGGTGCATGGTGGTTATAGTGGTGGTGGTAGGTGCAAATCCCCAAGGAGAGAGACTAGCCTCTCTCTGGCTGGTACACCATCAGAAGTCTCTGCAATCTAGTAAGATAATGTGGATGTGGGAAGTACCTGGATGACAGGGAATGGCAGGGCCTCGGCTACCTATTAAGTGCATGTTTTGCTTAAAGGCCGTCAAATTCTAATTTTTAAAAAATATTTTATTTATTTATTCTGAGAGACACAGAGTGAGAGAGAGAGAGAGAGAGAGAGAGAGAGGCAGAGACACAGGCAGAGGGAGAAGCAGGCTCCATGCAGGGAGCCTGACATGGGACTTGATCCCGGGACTCCAAGGTCATGCTCTGAGCCAAAGGTAAATGTCAACCACTGAGCCACCCAGGCTTCCCTAAACCTTATTTTCTACAGAAAGTGATGAGAATACCATGCTGGGGCAATAAGCAGATAGGTTGGATAAAAACAAAAACAGTAATACTTGTTGACTTCCAGACACTTCTGAGTATTTCCATGTGTTAAATTAATTAATCCTTTCACTGCCTATTAAATTAGGTGACATAATTATCATCTTCACTTTACTAATGAGGAAAATGGATGCAAGGTACCCTGCTTAAAATGACATAGGTGATAGGAAATGGTGGTGTAAGGAGGTGAACCCAGGCAGTTTGGCTGAGAACTGAGAAGTGAGAAGGTAGCAGGGTCACAAGGTTGCAGGGTTTTTCAACATGAATGCTCTTGGAGAGGATGAGGTGGGTTGGACAGGAGCCAAGTTCTTTTTGAAGCCAAGTCCACTAGGGCATACAGTCCTGACTGTACATAACAAGACGAGAGCTCAGGACTTCAATATTCGTAAGACTGAGGAACACTCTGGAAAGATAGTCTCCTAAGGAAAGAACAAGTTAGAGGGATACCATTCAAAAGCAAGGCCGCATATAAGCTATGAAATGCCTGAATTTTAGACTCTTAACTCCTGCCAGGGTTCTCCCTATCTCCCTGGAGGAGGCTTGGTGTTATGGCCAGGAATGGACATGTGCCTGTTAGCCCTGGGGAAAGGGAAGAGTCTACTTCTAGAGTGCTACGAGCTTGGGGAAGAATTGCTGGTTCACTCATCTTGTATGGCTATGGAAAACATACTCTGTGCCTCTGCTCTTCTGAGTGGCTGTAGAGATGGCATCTTTGGAACAAAAGGGCTGCCATGTCCTCAAAGCCCAACCACCATGGGATGATTTTCCACTCTGCTTTCAAACGGTCAGTTCGCATGTCAGTTCTTAGTAAGATGGCCAGTCATATTTTACCTTAACCAGGGCAACCACTTCATCTTGGTTTGCTCAGGACCTGCTGAGTTTTAGCATAGAAAGTCCCATACCCCAGGAAACCCTCTAGTCATGGGCAACCCAAGACTGTTAATCACCTTATCTTACTTGGATCCCACCCAGTCTTTTGCCAACCCACACCTGGAGCCTTGTATTTATGTTTCATTACTGTATGCCCCTCAACCAGGTGTGCAATGCCTAAAGTTCCTTGTCCTCACCCCTTACTATATGTGCTTCCTTCCTCCAGTCTCCTAGAGGCTCAGTCTACAAAAGAAACACCATGTGTGTACCTGTGACTTATAATGTGCAAAGCTCTTTCCTGTACATCATCTCATAGAAGTTTTCAAAAGCCCACAGAATAGGTTGGGCAGGATTTAGAAATACTCTGACTTTATAGATAATAAGATAATGGTTCAGGTGGACATGACTTACTGAAGAAAGAGTTGAAAATAGAATAACTAGTGGCAGTGGTGGTTTGTAACCTTCTCGGGAGCCTCCCAGGTAGAATCTGAAACTGGCCCCCATACTTAGAGGTCAGAGGAGATCAAAGAGAGAGGCAGACCACTCTGCCTGGGAGGGTGGCAGGTTTAATAAGCAAGACAACTTGCATACAAGGCTTGTCTTGGGCAGCCTCGAGAGGAGTTGATCATCTCATCGTCCACCTAATCTTAAAATTTTATACAGAAGCCTTAACTGTGTTCAGTCATGTACGCGGTCCAAATGGTCTCAACACCACATCTCTCTCTTAAGGCTACATCCTTGGGGCAGCTTCTGGGAGAGGGGAAGCCAAGGAAAGAGCACATTCCAAGGACAGGGGAGGAAATGAAGAGCCTCCCACTGCTGGGTCCAGCTCATGGGTCAACAGGTGGTTATATCCTTTCAATGACCTTCCCCAACAAGCAATATTAGTCCTTCCCTTTTCAAGATCATAGGCTTAGAATCTGGCTCATATTTAAACCTTGGGACAACCAAGTAATGTGACTTTGCACAAGTTATATAACCTTCCTGTAACTTCAATTAGTCTTCTGAAATTTGGAACAGTAAACCCAAAACTTATTGAATTCAATGAAATCATGTATGCATATGACAAATGCTTAGAAAATGAGAGCTTTTGGAATCATTTGTAATTGAATAATGTGTTGTTTCCCATGGTAGGAGGATCATTTGAATTAAAGAATTTCTTGTCAGAGGAAGAGGTAAATCTTCCCAATGGAGCTCGAATGGGTGAATTAGTCAGAGGAGATGTATACTCCAGGATGGAAAATGACAGTACCAAAGAGGGAAGAGATGGGCCCCTGTTGAGGGTAAGCTAAGAGATGGAAAGAGGAGAGAGCAAATTTGAAAGCCCTGTCCAGAAGTTCTTCTCTGCATGGCACCCCCTGCTGTTGCTCCCCCTTACTGGTCAACCATTTATGCCTTTCACACCTTTTAAAGGAGTCCATTCCCTGGCTATTGGTAGACTTCTGGGAAAATCACAGAGCACTCACAGTTCTCTGACTGCGTGGAGTTTTTCTTACCCCCAATGGCTCAACCAAAGCTTCAAATTGCCAAAACTTGGGATCCCTGGGTGGCTCAGCGGTTTAGCGCCTGCCTTTGGCCCAGGGCATGATCCTGGAGTACCGCGTAGGGCTCCTGGCATGGGGCCTGCTTCTCCTTCTGCCTGTGTCTCTGCCTCTCTCTCTCACTCTCGCTCTCTGTGTCTATCATGAATATATAAATAAAAAAAAAATCTAAAAAAAAAAATTGCCAAAACTTTCATGTATAGTAACAGAACAGTGTCAGTGAAGCTTACACACTTTTGTTTCTAAAAAAGCAAAGTGGTAAAGGCTGGGCAACTGTAGTTTATAAGTAAAGCATTATAAATGCCCATAATCTCATCAGCCAGAACTGGGGCTAACACACACTTGCTTCCAGTATTTTGTCAGTTTGTCTAAACACATCTGTGGATATATCTGAATGTATGTGTGAACACCTGTTTTTCTAAATAGCCTGGCACTTTATTTACTCCCTCTGCAAACAGCACAACCACCTCTGCTTTGGAGAAGCAATGCTTTGCCACTCCCATCATGCCGACCTGGCCCTGCCTCCCAGCCTCCACTGTGATTAAGGCACAGAGGGTCAGGTGACCCAGGCCCGCCCAGTAAGAGTCTGTATCCAGGAAGTGAGTAAGTGTCTGTAATGGGGAAAGTTTATTTTCCACCAAGATTGCTGAGTTGGAATAATGTTAGCTCATGTTCATTTTAGCCTTAATAAAAATGAAGTTGTTTTAAAAGGTTAAAAAAGACTTAGTTATTTGTTTGTTTATTTTAGAGGGGGGAGGGGTTGCAGAAGAGACAAAATCTTAAGTAGGCTCCATGCTCAGGGTGGAGCCTGTTTGGGGCTTCATCTCACCACCCAGAGATCATGACCCTGAGATCATGACCTCCCCTTACCAAGAGCCCCACACTCAACACACTGAGCCACCCAGGCGCCCCTAAAGGTTAAAAAGATTTAAAGAGTACTTTAAAAATATACACAGCACTTAACAATAAAGTGATAATTATACTATGATATCCTAATGACTTTCATATCCTGTAAATTCTTCCTAAACATAATGTTTATGTTTCATGATGGCTCTGATAAATAATGCTGCTGGGCAGGCCTACCACATTTGCTTTATTAGATTCCAGAGGCAATACATGGTGGTGTTCTCAAAGATAATTTGCATATGCAATATTCAGGATATTTTGCAACTTTTCTGACGTAATGATTCAGTAGAAACAACCAAGTAGAAATGATCAATTTATCCCCTCCTAGGAACCGTTGAAGACAAATGCAATGATCTCTGTTTCCTCAGTCATTTGCCCTTGCAACACACACCTATGTCACATTGTGCTGGAAGTGAAAACAGAGAAGCTTGCTCTGTAAGTGGCTTGTGGGTGTGAAACAATTTCCTCAGAATAATTTTTTTCTAAATACTTATTTTCTAGGACTGTTATTGGAGACAAAAGATTTTTTAAAATTCAGAGGATCTATATCAGGGGTCTCTGATTTTCTGATGCATTCTGATGTTCTCAAGTAAATAGGAGCTCCCCAATGTTTCGTGTTTCCCCCTTCTCTCCTTCATGCTGTTTGTAATAGAATGTTAGCTGTTTCATCATAAGACTGTCTCTGAAATTCTACACCCTAGGGTATAGGCTGCTTCTTTTTTCCCAACTGCCATGAGGATACCAATTCCATCTTTCAACCATGCCTCACTGTGGTCAGCTTTGCTTAAGGAAATAAAATCTCCTAGAAGCAATGCCCCGGTCAGATGCATCTGCTTGCTCCTTCTGGAGAAAGTTTGTTCGCCCTGTTTCTGTATAGTTAAGAATACCCATCACATTTTTTTAGATAAATTTTATACGATTGCTGTAAAGAATGTTGAGCCATAAATGTCATCAGAGGTGATGAGTGATGTTTTGAAATATTTTGAATCAAACAAGATGTAGTATTTTCCTGAGAGCTGATTCTACATAAGCTAGCAAAAAAAGAAAAAAAAAATACCTAACAGATCTTTGTTCCTTTGGTCAGGGTGAGGTGATTCTGGTTGGGACTGAACAATCGGCAAGATTATCAAAGAGAGTTCTGTGGTCTTGGTCTATATAACATCTATTTCGGTTTCCTAGAGTTGTCTTAACATGTTTATAGCTTAAAACAATAGAAATTTATATTCTCTGAAGCTCAGAGGTCCCAAACTCAAGGTGTCAGTGGGACCTCATTCCTCTGAAGGCCCTAAGGATAGAATCCCTTCTTTGACTCTTCAAGGCCCTGTTGGCTCCTGGTGGCTCCTGGTGGCTCCTGGCAATCCTTGGCTTGTGACTGTGTGCCTCCAATCTCTACTTCTATCTTGATCTCCTCCCCTCTTCTGTCCCTAATCTCCCTCTGTCTTTCTCTTGTAAGGACACTTATCACTGGATTTAGGGCTGGTGATAAATGTGGATATCACATTTATCCATTATCCGCTGGATAATTTGTGGTGATCTTGTCTCCATGTTCTTAACATAATGACATTTGCAAAGATTCTTTTTCCAAATAAGTTCACATTCACAGGTTCGGGGCAGACTTATATTTTGGGGTGCCACCATTCAACCCACTGCGATGCCCGATAGTCTTTCTTTCTTTTTTTTTTTTTTTTTCGTCCTTCCTTTTAAAAGTAGTATTTGCAAATTGACCTAAACTGATGTGGTTGTCCATCATTACTAGGTTCTTCCTGGTAGTTATTGGTAACATCCAGTGGTTGAACATAGGTGAGAGAATATAGGTTGAGCCCTCCTATATGTTCACTACCTGGCTATATGTTACAATGCAGGCAAGTCCCAGACCACATTCTGGTGCACACACGAACATTCGTAACTCCTTCACACTAACCCATGTGCCGATCTCTCCTGTAACTCCATGACTCCCTCGCTCCTGGCCACATCAGACTAATGAGTACCTTGCAGGACAGGCTTGTGACGTATGCAACAACATTCTAGTGGCAGGGTTTTGCTGGCTCTCTAGGCTAAGGTTTTTAGAACGATTGTTTGCATCCCACTAGGGTGCTCTGAAATAAGCTGACTACATTGCAACCAGCAATTGACCAAATGAAATATAGTAGAATAGAATGCATTACATAAAGTGAGTCTAAGAAACACTTTTCTTTGGACACTCTTCCTTTCAATGTGCTTGTGTGTGTGTGCATTAGGTTATGATGTAAAAAACATTTATCACTGTGATCTAAAAAGAACAAGAAATTATGTCCTAAGGGAACCAGGGCACAGGATTTGATGGAGCCCTTTGACTAAGGTACCACCTAATAGTTATTGACTGACTAGGACCCTAGATTCACAACCCATACATGAAAGAGAAATTGTTTTTCTAGAATTATTTCTAGTCAGTCTATAAAACTGAATAAAGCTCATTTTACCAGTAAAAAAGTCATTTCTAACATCATTCATACTAACCAGTAAATGCTCTAAGGATAGTTAAAGGTTTGGAATATCCTCCCCTAGAATGGGAGGTTCTGGTTAAATTCATTAAAATACTAACTACCTCTGGAGTGTGTATCCTGATTGGAGTACCTCAACTGTTACCTACCCATTGCTAAAGGATAAATAAAACAATGTCATATCCTGCATGCTGCAGTGTGAGTGTGCACACGTAAAATGGCCAGTATTAAAGTTATCTATCCCTGTCACCTACGGCTGAAAGGCTTGCAGAGAAAATAGTCATGTTAAAAAGAAGATTATAATCTAATACCTGGCATAATATTGTATTATAACAGTTGACATTCAGTGTAAAAATGTAAAACTAGCAACAAGAAGACCTACCTCCAGAAATCTCACCTGACACCTGAGTTAATGGAGTTATAAACCAAAGGTAATCTAGGGGATTACAAGGATGTAATCCCAAATCTGAATGTTCAGTCATATCTCAAGCAGTGGTTTCAGATGTCTTCTCTTTATATGGAACACTATCTAGTCCCTAAAAAGGATGAGTAGTTATTCATTATCCGAAACATGATATATATGTCATAATAAATATGTCAAAGGCAAATGCTGAATGTAGGCTCTGACCTCCACGCTCTGCTTTTCTCTCTCCATGAGCAGATCACTGGGAGCTCATGTATCAAAATATATGAGAGGAATTGCCCTGAACCCTTTTGCATGAGGTACCCAAAGACTGAGCTTGGAAGCTGTCTACATAATTTGCAGAGCCCAATGAAAAATGAAAATGGGGAGTCTCTTGTCCCCAAAAAGCTAGAAGAAACATTTTCTTTCTTCACTTATTTTTCCCTCAATTTCACCTAGTGTGTTATTTTTTTTTTTCTATTTAATTCTGTGCTCCTTTGGTCATGGGATACCTGAAGCATGACAGCCGATCTTCACAGGTGCTGGGGCCCCACCCTATGTCTTGGTGCACAGTTGTTGTGCCCATCCCTTCCTGAGCCTGTCCCCAGGGCAGCAGCTGTTCCTGGGTAGCAGGCAGCAGACCCATGTCAGGGAGGGGGCGAAGCTTCAAGCCTCTGGAGCAAGCTCCACTGTCCCATTGAACTGCACTTACATAACACAAATTCAATGATAAAGGTATTAAGAATTTCCAGATGGCACCTGTGGACCACTATCCCTAAGCACAGAATTTCTGAGATCAGAGCCTTGCATAATGGCACTGGCTGCGTGCTCATGACACTGGCCCTGATGATTATCTATCTGCCTTTGTCCAGGGCTCTGGTTTCTAAGAGCTCTTTTCAGCAGTGATGGCTTTGAGAGACGACATCGACATCCACGATTCTTTCTAAAACCCTCCCCAGAGTCAGTGAGAAAAACATGCCCAACATCCTAGTAATATTAACAACAGCTGAAAATTCTATAGCACTCTCCATTTGACAAGACTCCGCACATTCTACTTTGGATAATCCAGAGCTCAGGACCTGGACATGAGGCTCAAGTTTACCTTTACACGTGTTGGGTTGAACCCTACAAGATTCTCAACACTTCAGTGCTTTTGTTTTCCCCAACTCAAATAGCAAATTTATGGTGAAGATCAGGGTTCAGCCAAATATGCCACTTTCATCATTCTTTTCCTGTTGTATTAAGTTTTCTCAAACTCCTCCCCAGCCCTTCGCACAATATGTCATTGATTAAACCATACAGTGCACCCCTGTAGCTGTAGAGGTCATTTGCATGGTACTTTTCTCACTAGGATGCCATGCCCACTAGGTGAGGGTCATTGTCACAGTGGCCAGCAGAGGCGAGTGCAGAGCAACTGTGAGGGAGACTTTGGACTCAGGGGTGATCTTTGACTCGGGCTGTGACCTTTGTTCATCAGATTCCCTTTGGTTCACGGCCACCCTCCTTTTTGCGGTTGAGCAGATGAAAACCACCCCAGTGCATGTCTCCTTGCTTTCTCTTCCTCTCTCCCTGTGGTCCGACTGAACAGCCGACAGTTACAGCTCAGCTCCTAACACTAGCTTCCCCTGAAGCTGTTTCTCTTCTTGTACAAGAACTTCTTTTGACCTGTGTTCCACCTCACAGGACTAATGCCTCTGTAATGGAAGAAGGGTGAATTAACTGAGGTCTCCCTGTCTACAGCTTGGTAGCACTGATTATAATTTTATCACTCATTTTTCTCAGGAAAAGTGCATCAGCCCTGACAGCAAGGGATGATGTTGCTGGCTCCTCAGGCATATTTAAATACTGCAAGAGGCCCAGGCTTAGCAGTATTTTCACTTACACATTTACTCTGTATAAAGCACCACACCGGGTGTTATGCAAGGACACTCAGGGGACCTGGGCACTCTGGGGAGACGATGTTCGGGATGTCAGTGATGGCTAGAGAAGATGGAAGAGTGATGGGAGAGATCCCTGGTACTGGTGAGATCAGGGGAAACCTGCTCTCTCCAGTGTTGCACCCCCTCAGGCATGGGAATAGACCATCCTGGTGCCTGGGGTCCTGTGTCCCGTGCACACAAGACCGGGAAATCAGAGTGGGGGGCTGTGGAAATGTAGGTTTTGGGTTGTGTTCCACCCTATTCCTTTTGAAAGAAGAGACCTGTGTTTCCCTGAGCACCCAGATTATTATCAGTCATTTAAATCCCAGAGCTCATGTGATTCAATCTCACTATGCGCTACTGCCCCATTTCGTACTTGGGAAAATTGGAGCTCAGGGATTTAAGGGACTCCCTCAAGATCAGACAGCAGCTGAGTGGCTGCACCAGGGACCTAGGTCAGCTTCCTAAGTAAGATTAGGTTTCTTATTGTGGGCAAAGCTTCATCTCGCAGCTTTAACAACCCTCATCCCCATTTATTTCAAAATTTGCAATCAGCCCTGTACCACTCCCGAGTCCTCTCAGCACAGCAGCTAGACACACAGCTAGAACTCAGTGGCCCAGCCCTCCTGCAGCCCATCAAAATCCAGTGTTTGTTTTTTATCTACACTAAGGAGAAATGGAGAGCCATTGAATTCCAGAGCTCAGGACCTGGCCCTGGGCCTTTGTGCCACCAATGACCAGATCTCTCAAATCCAGAGAGACAACATTAACAGCCAAGGTAGATTTAGCTCCTTGTGGAGAGCAGAGATCCTTACCCTGTTCCTGTCCGCAGCCCCTCTCTCTCCTCTTTGAAGTTTGCATTGAATCTTGATCCCCAGAGGAGGAAAGGGAGGCTTTGGGCACATGTGTCTACCCTCCCCTCCTTCCCCTCAGGGGACCTGCTGCTGAAAACAATGTACCTACTGGGGAGTGTCTGTCTGCCACCAGAAGGCAAGCTAAAGAAACACAAAAAGGCTCTAATAGCTGAATAGCGGAGAGGCTCCCCCACCTCTAACTAATCGCTCTTTGGTTTTTTCCACCTACAAACCATCCTCCAGGCCAGATACCGCTTGCAGAAAGGCTGACAGCTCTTTGCCACTGCCTGCTTCTGAGCTTGCTCTGCTTCCCCTCCCTCTACATGGTAATTGTGATCCACCCGGCACTGCTGCCTCCCCCACCCACTCAAAAGAACAGTTTGAAAGATCCATTTGAATGAAATGGCTTGATTACAACAGGGAGACAATTGGTTGAATAAAGTCAATTATCTTTCCAGTGACAGGTGCCCACTTTGAAGTCTGGGCACCTGCTGGCGTAATCACTGAGGCTGACATTTCCAGGCCCTTATTAAAAAGGAAATAATAGAATGCCAGGCCTGAATTTTTTTGGTTGTTTGTATTTTTTTTTTTTTTTAAAGCAGGCCAGAAGGGTGAGAGTGATCTGCAGCTGTTGGGTCATTACCTTCCCATTAGCTAACAGAATCATGAGCTGGGCCCTCCAATGCTGCAAGAGCTGTGAGGCTCTACCCAAGCTGGTGCTGTCTGGGGATGTGGGAACAGTAATTAACTCTGGGTAGTGGACCAGCAGGACTGTGCTCCCAGCTTTAAGAGAGTGAACCACTCAAATCTGGAAGTCATCCAGATCCAAATATTTAGCTACAGGCAAGAGGGGAATCAGGGCATTTCTTATTAAGCCAATTAGGGAGAGATCGTATTAGAAAGAAGAAAAGATGATTTCCTCCATGACAGGAGGACATTTGCGTAGTCCCTCAGTGTCACCTGCAACCTATATTCTCAGCTGCATCTCCCTCCTGGCCTAGTCTGCTTCCCTCTGCCACATCCCACTGTGTTCCTTCTCTACACTCACCTGGAAAAATGGACATAGTAGTTGTTAGAACAGCTGATGGCTACAGTATCAGTGGGTGGCAGCAGTGAGAGTATCTGGGGACCAAGAAATGACAGAAGAATTGTTTATTCAACTAAAATATATCACTGAGCTGATTAGGCACAGAGAAGTATAAGTCAAGGTACTTGCCCCCTAGGAGTTCATAATTTAGATCAGGACTCAAAATCCTGTATTTACAGGCCTGGGCACATCACATAAATATATATAGCCAGCCAGTGTATAATAGGGACTGGTGAAGACTGTGGCAAACTAGAGAACTCTTGTCCTATCTAAAGGAGGCCACCTCCATTCAGCTCCTGCCTGCCTAGTCGTCAATTTGTGTGAACCCAGAGTCCCCAGAGCTTCTTCCAATGGTGTGAGAGAAGTTAAACCTGGATTGCATACAATACTTTCTGGTATTTTTATACTAACTTATAAAACACTTGCATGCTTTGACTTCAGTCTGTGGGCCAGCAATTTATGATCTGCATTTCAGAGTAAGTTGACTTCTCATCCTGGAGAGGCTAACTATAAAAGAGATGTTCATCATGATCATCATTCTGACTACTATTTATTAAGTCTTAAAATACACCAGGCCCATTCATTATCTCATTCAACCTCATACTGTATGATGAAAGCATTATTATGTTAATTCTATAAATGAAAAGACAGAACAGAGGTGATTTCTATCAGATTCCAGGCAAGAAACAGAAGAGACACCCAAACTTGGAAATTTAGGTACATTTAATAAAGGGGCTAACTACAAGAGTAAACAAGAAGCAAGATTTGGAGAACTCAACAAAACATGATATAATATCCTGGAGTAAGCAACGGTGGAGGGCTGTTTTTACCTCTAGATCTGAAGATAAGAGGAGAAAGTGGTCAGGCAGTCCCCTGGGAGTTGCTATTCTGAGAGGGTCATTGGTCAACAGTGGTGGCCTTTAGTGGCACCCACAATGGCCATATACAGAGAGGACTGGGGAGGAAGTATACTGGCTTCACTTGCCTCTCCATCTACCCATTGGTCCAAACAACTGGAGGCCCAGGGATAAGGAAATTTATGTTATGATCTCAATATTTATGTCCTCCTAAATATGTTGAAATCCTAAGCTTAATGGGATGGTAGTACAGGGTGGTGCCTTTGGGAGGTAATTAGGTCATGAGGGTGGTACCCTCATGAATGAGATTGGTACCCTTTGTAAACAGGACTACAGAGACTTTTCTCTTTTTTTCTACCAGGTGAGGATACAATGAGAAATCAGCCACCTACAACCCCAGAGAAAGTTCTTACCAGAACTAGACCAGGCTGGCACTTTGATCTTGCACTTTTAGCTTCCAGAATTGTAAGAAATACATGTGCTGTGTAAGCCACCCAGTGTATGATAATTTGTTACAACAGCCAGAACTGACACAGACAGAACCTTTTGACACACTCTAGTATAGCTTAGCTTCCTGGGACACAGGGTAGAGTAGAGAAGGGCACAGAGTTGACCCAGAGGGTCAAGGGCACATAATCTAGAACATCACTTGGCTGAGTCTGAGGCTCCAAATCTAGTTAGTTCCAACCCAACTTTATCTGGCACTTCTGGGTCTATTTTTTTCTATGAGACCAAACTGTTCCTACAAAGACTCTATGTCTAGTCATGATCCTATGCTTAAATCAAACTAGTAATTGAATTTGAACTTGTTCACTACAGTTCATATTGGTGGGCCAGCGGGATCAAGGGGGATCAGGAGGCACCAACAAAATGGTGGCAGACCCTCCATCTTGTTACCCTCCACTCGGAACTTTCCCATCACCAGCAGACCACCCAAGGACATGTCATCATGAGGAGACAGGACTTCCGTGGGAAACAGGAACAGCACCTTATCCAAACCCCCATATAAGGGCATAAGCAGTTATCGCCCCATACTGATTCCACCAGTAATATGCCCTAATACCTGTCACCCCAAACAGACACAGAACTCCTCACCCCTACCCTTAAAAAGCCCACTTGTAATCCCTTGGGCGCAACTTCCCCCGCCTGCGACTTCCCTGGTCTCACTCCTTTGAGGGTCACAGAACCTCACCCAAGAACACTTCCATTAAAAGCTTGCCTCAATCCACCTTTGCCTGGCCCCTCCATTTCATTTCACTACCAAATGGATCAAACCTGACACATTTCTAGGTTGTACAGTGTAGTACTCAAGATCCTAAAGGTTTGGGAATCAAACAGTACCGAGTGTGAATTCTAAACTTACCTTTCATTCACTACTAGCATGGCTTTGCAGGAACTACCTAATTATTTTTAGCTTAAGTTTCCTACCATTTATAATGGAGATAACTATACCAGACACAGAGAATTTTACATATAATGAGACTGCATAAGTAAATCAATTAGTATAATGCCTAACTCATAAGAAGAATTCAATAAATGATCATCACAATGATTATGCTGATGATATATTGGAAAGAGAAAACATTTTCTTTTAATAAGATTCTTAGCTCACGTTCTCATCAAAGATCCACATAGCATGCTCCTCTATTCTGCTTTATACCTGGAAGTAATTTTTTTTTTCCATCAACTTGGCCTTAAAAAAGAAAGAAATCCTGATAAATATGACAACAGGGATGAATCTTGAGGACATTATGCTAAGTGAAATAATGCATTCAGTCACAGAAGGACTAATACTGCATAATTCCACATATATGAGGTTTCTAAAATGATCAAACTCTAGATCACATTTCAGTGGGACAATATCGTCAATGTTCTGAGAGAAACATTCATCCTAAAATAATTACATGAGAATGGAGATGAAATAAAGACATATTCAGAAAAATGAAAAACCAAGATTTACTAACAAATCTTACGGTAAAAGAACTTCTAAAACCTGTATTTCAGGAAGAAGACTTTCCCAGAACAAACACTTGAACTGCAGGAAGAAATAAGGAGCAGAGAAATATACATATATGTGTAATTCAATCCAAATAAACACTGACTGTATAAAAGAAAAAGAATAAAATAAAACAAGTCAAACTCAAAGCAGCAAAGAATAGAATGGTGGTTGCCAGAGGCTGGGCAAGGGGGGTATAAAATTCCAGGTATGTAAGATGAGTAAGTTCTAGAGACCAACCCAACATTATGCCTGTACATAATAATACTTTCATGTGTAACCAAAAGCCTGTTAAGAGAGATCTCGTGTAAGTGTTCTTACTATAATTTTTTTTAAAAGGAGAAAACAAGACATACAGCTAGCTCTATCAAAAGGGCTACTAGTTGAGTTTCTCTTCTGTTTATGTTCAAGCTGAGTTTGCTTCCGGCATTTGTTTGGAAAAGGACACTAAAAGTCTGACATATACCCTCAAACATATGACCAGCTTGGTGAGAGGAGCTGAAATCATACCATGTAGGTAATGGTGAAACAAGCCATCTTCATGGATATTGGAGAAGGTACTTGGTCAGGCATGCAGTGCCTTCACATCTTGGAAGAAGACCAGCACTAGTTGGTCAATTGCAGAACCCAGGCCAACACGTCTACTTCTTTGGATGGCTAAAGAAAGAGACTATAAAGAAAAACTTTCTGCGCAGAATTTGAATGTCTGTCTCAAAGGATATCAGTTGCTCTGCTCTCATGGTTTCCAAGAAAACTCATTTTGAAAAAAACTGCTTGTCACATATAGGTGAGCATTTTAATGGTGTTTATATGAATGGTATTTATATAAATAGAAAGCTAATATGTAAGATCCACTGCACCCTATGACTCAAAATACATACATTGCTTTTGATTTTCCAAAAGCCACACTGAATTTCCAAAATACACTGCTAACACAGTCAGTGCCACACTGATGCCTCTGTATGTGGAAAATTGCGTAGATTGCCTCTGTGTTGAGCCCACCGTGGGTTTCAGAATCAGACACTGCAATCTTCATAGAGGACAGGATGGGAAGCACAACTCAATTTCTATCACATCTTCAAAGACTTCAGTAGACATATTGCTTCCTTTATTTATATGCTGGTTTTTTCTTCTCATGGCATACTTAAGGGAGAGTCCTATTATAACACGACAAAAATGTTTTCCAAGAGAATATCAATATTCCAGAGAATATTATTTGACCATTTTCTCAATTAATATCTGCAAAATCTTTAGACTTCACTCATCTGTCAATAACTTGCATTGAGTGTTTTCTGTGTGTGGAGTGCTGGGCCAGAATATTGGCTACTTTCTTGCACACTCACTATTAGCGATTCTGAAGCCATATCTTCTACAGGGGTCCAAAATGTGACTCTTGTCTGCTGCCCTGTCTGAGCCTAATAAAATAGAATCTTCTCAGGAAATCGGAGGCCTTGAGTTTGGGAGTGCATATGAAAAGAGCACATGTGGTGTCGCAGCCTCAATCTGAGCATAACTCTATTAACTTTATAATTTTGCTGTGATGATAGATGTTGATACTGCCACCATCCTCATTACTGCAATTGCTTTTATTTTTGGCTGGGGAGGCTCACGTGGAGCTGCTGGCACCCTACAAACTGATGTCAGCAATACACCATGTGAGGCCCGGAAGTGGTTCCTTTGTGACTATTCTTCTTGGCTGTGGCTGAGCCAGGAGGCCATCATGGATGATGATTGCAGAGCCGAGTGCCCTGGTGTGATGCCGTAGTGCTGCGTGATGGGGGACATGAAGCACACCTGGAAATTGGCATATTCCAGTGCTGGAGGCCTGTAGTCAGAAGCTCCATACCTGTGAGAGAGACAGTCTGACAGTTCACAGACCAGGACCTAGTCCAAATTCTTAGGTGTCTGTGAGGTGACCAGGAATCATGAGCTTCCAGGGAAAGCAGTGAGGTCCCAGGGCTCTGTTTCTTACCTCCTCCCAACTGGCCACTTCTTACCTATCTCTTAAAAGTTTTCTGTGGTGGGGGGAGGAAATTCTGTTGACAGAAGTTGAAGTCTCTGGGAGACAGAAACAGAGCAGCAAAGCAAGATCATGTACCTGCCTCTATGTCCCCCCCAAGCCTTGCTGTATGTGGGCTTGGAGTATATCTACTGTGTTGCAGAGAATATGTCAGGCACTGGGGATGTAGAGAGGATAAATGTATTCTTTCCTTTAGGGAGAACTCACTAGTGGAAAACTAAGAGCATAATGGGGGAAAAACATATTAATAACATGCCATGAAATAAGGGTGTATGGTATGAATAGTCATTGCTTTATCCTTGTGGCCCTTGATTTTCTGATCTTTAAAAGGGCAGGGGGTGCCGCTAAGCTTTCCCAAAGAATTATTTTTGAAAAATAAGGAGGATTTATAAGAAAAAAAGTAGATGGCTAATATATTAATGCCATGGGTCATTGGATTTCAGAATTCAGAAAGACCTGAAGTGCTCATTTAACAACCTTCCAATAAATGAAGATTGTGTGCTTTAAGTTCGGTGATCACTGAATGCATAATTACTGCCTTATGTGTGTTGCCAAACACAGCACAGAATAGGTCCTTGTTTTTCTTTGAGTTTAGGTATTCTAGAGGATGAAGATAGACAATAAATAAGCAAAGAAGTGAAGAGGATAGCTTCTGGTTATGACGAGTACAGTGATGGAAATACAGAGGCAGTGTGAGAGGGTGAGAGACAGGGAAACTCCAGTAGTCCTTCAGATGGCGAAGACAAGAAGACCTCTGGGAACAAAGCAGAAAGACTTGTTTAATAAGAGACTTGTCAGGGACAAAATGACAGAGGATGAGGTATTTGATCTGGAAAGTTTTACTCATTTCCCTTACTCCTCCCCCCATCCAACCTTAGCACCTGCTTCGGCCCCAGTCGTGCCAAAGACTTGGCGATAGAAACTTTGGTCGATGGTGTTCATAGGTGTCTTCCTTAAATCCTGGTGGCTTATCATTGGTGGCTCAGGGGTTGGCAGATCAGAGAAGGGATGAAAGTTCAAATATGTTAAATACTGACAAATATTCATCCTTGCTAAAGGATTCAAATTTCTTCTCCCTCCTGTCCATGCTCTGAAGGGAAAAAGCCCTAACCTGGTTTAAGGTCCTAGCTCTGATAAGGACTGGATATATGATCCTGGTCATGTTGTGTGCACTCCCTGGAATATCCTTGCCCAGTCCAAAATCCTAGGTGCTTGTGAGGTGACCAGGAATCATGAGCTTCTGGGGAAGGCAGTGAGATCCCAGAGCTCTGCTTCTTACCTCTTCCCAACTGGCCACTTCTTACCTATCTCTTAAAAGTTTTCTGAACTGACATCACCCAAACTAGCTCTCTCCCAAGGGAAGGAGCAATGCATTATCGGCCTAGAACTTTCTATTTTGGAGAGATGGCTAACGATGTATGATGCGAATGGAGCATCCTGTTGTCTCCTGAATTCTGCCTTTCATGGGTATAGGAAATCACCTATCAGGTAGTAACAAAATCAACCCAGAAATGTATTTAAAAGACTCCTAATTCTGGGAAATGAACTAGGGATGGTGGAAGGGGAGGAGGGCGGGGGGTGGGGGTGAATGGGTGACGGGCACTGAGGGGGGGCACTTGACGGGATGAGCACTGGGTGTTATTCTGTATGTTGGCAAATTGAACACCAATGAAAAATAAGTTTATTATTTAAAAAATAAAATAAAATTTTGAGAAACTTCAAAAAAAAAAGCAATATTAATTGAGTTTCTACTATATGCAAAATGAGAAATTATAACCTAGATCTTACTTTGAGTAAATTGCAGTCTGATATGTAAGTAGTTATTCTCAAAATTGGAAGGGGCAATAGAGTGAGGGGGAGGGGACTTTCTGAAAAAGCCTATCTCCCCTCTACCACCACCTCCCCCCCACACACACACTCATATGAATGTGCAACAACTCCAAACCCATCACTCCAAATCATGTGCAAGAACAAACATTAGACACAAAGAGGTGCTTCTGTAATTATTTTATAAACTTGAATTCCCAAATCCTGTCCTCCCAGTTTGGCCCCATCCCAGCATAGCCCTATGCCATCTATGTGACAACGTGAGGATGTGTTTTAGAGAGCTGTGGACATCTGCTTTTTCTCCAGAGAGTCCATCTCATCCACTGATATTCCAATTAGGCCAGCCTCCATGATGCCTTACTTCATGCACTTCAAAATTTTATTTTTTAAAAAGATGTATTTATTTATTTATATTAGAGACAGAGAGTGTGCGAGCAGTAGGGAGAGGCAGAGGGAGAGGGAGAGGGAGAAGGGAAGGAGACTCCTCCCTGAACTCAAAACCTAACACAGGCTCGATCTCACAACCCTGAGATCATGACCTGAACCAAAATATACAGTCAGATGCTTAACTGACTGAGCTGCCCATGTGCTCTCCAACATCTCAAACATTTAAATTCCAGATTTTATATACCAGGAAGAATTCTTCATCCTTCCCCAAGACCCTTACACTCACAGAGAGCTTACAGAAGATGAGCTGTAAGTTAGTGCAATACCTGTAGGAGGGTGAGCTGAATGGGAAAAATTTTATCCAATTAAGCAGCATGAAAGGAGCAAAGGAGTCGCTGAGAAAAATCTCCTGTCTTCCGGCACCACCCTGCCCCGAGGAAGAATGAAATGTGTTTGTCATTCCAGACTTCCTAATGCTTAACATCAGGTCTCTACTCAGTGCTGGTGATTGGGTTGGGCATGGGGGAGGGGTGCTTTTTTCTGCTCCCCTAGCCACCTCCCCAAAATAGAAGTAATAAAGGATGTTATTGATGGCAACATGTTAAATGGGTAGGCAGATAAAAACAGTTGTGAACCACTCCTTAAAAGTAATCAGCTGCTAATTAAGTATTAATAAGTACCATTTTGGAAAAAAGCCACTAGACCCTATATGTACAAATGAGCACTGTTTCCTTCAAAGGAGTCCCTTTGGGAACATAAACAGTTATTCCAACAATGCTGCCATTGATCAAACTATTTTTGGAATTGGAACGGTAATCTTTTAAGCCAGTTTACTAGTCACACCAGAAAAGAGCCTCATTTGAGGATTTCATGTCATTTTTCATAATCAGAACCAACTCTGCTCAGCTTGAGCATCTATCAAAAGCTTCCAGAGTTCCCTTGGGAAGCAGCAGGGCACTGGCCTGGGGTTGGGCTCAGATGGTGGACAGCTGCAGAGGAACGTGTCACCTGCAGCATCTTCCATTTTACTTGCCCAGTGTCCATGCTATATCCCCACACCTGGGATCCCCACCTTCCCACCTCATCAGTGAACCAGTGATCATTTTGGCTTCCAAACTCAGTTCTGACTCAGTAGGCTCCTCAGGCATCATAGTTTTTGGCTGTATTTCTTCCTTCTCAGAGTTCGTTTTGGTTATTTTGGATCCCATGGAAATGTACCCGGAAGCTTTCCATTAGCAGTAGTTAAACAGCTGGGTAATTGCCCCAGGGCTCCCTCAGGCTGCTGTGTTCTACCAGGAGTGCTGTGCTCTGCATGGAGGTAAAGCCTCTGCCACTGGCTGCTCCCAACCAATCACAGAGCAAGGCAGGGACGATGTGGAACTCCTCTGATGGCCAATGATGGGCAAACTTTGGCTTGAGGAACCTCTAAAACGTTCCTTGGACTACATGATCATCCAGGAAACTCGTGCCCAACCTTCCATTTCTCCATCACTGAAGATAAGGCTTGTATTGAGGTCTTATGACCTTCCCAGCTTCCCCCTGCCTCCCATTTTCTCTCCCACAGGTATTTCTCCTCACTTCATCTAAACACCTGCTTCTCAGAGGACTCGGGCTAACATAGTCCTAGCTACATTCTCAGTTTTGCCTTCTTCCAATCTCCAGCTCTCAAGTGTCGTTAGCTGTCCCTCCCGAAGCAGCACATTTGGCATCCAGAAACCCTGCCTTCAAATTGTAAATGTCCATCCAGGCCAAGCCTTGTCCAGACTATCAGAAGGGGCTTCACCTCATCTCTTCAATTCACGACAATAGAGTCTATTTGACTTCTAGCTACTTGCTTCATGGCTCCTTCACTACAGACAATATGCCTATCCTGAGAATATCCTAAAATGACACAAAAAACTCTGGAGATAATCCCCAAGAGATCATCCAGGGCACCAGTACTACCCTGAGCCCTGAAAGCATCGCGGCACAAATATCTAGTATCTGATAAGAACTATGTCATAGGCAACACCATTCATTTTGGAGTATGTGTTCTGATTTGTTTGTTAAAAATAGTAACAGTATGGTTTCATAGCCTCCTTTTGTGCACTAGAAATAATAAAGCTATACTTAGAGTGGGAGAGGGGGAGTTATGGTTCATACGAACGGACTGATCTCAGTTAAGAAGAAGCACCCCAAATGTCCTAGCTAGGAACACAAAGGAACCACTGCTCCAGTTTTCATAATCAGCTCCAAACACTTTCCTAGGACTTCAAACCCTAGAGTTCTATCACAGACACTAACATAGGAACAGGGTCCTTACTAAGAACCCCAGAAGGAGTATGTAAAACACCTAGCCCCATTCTCAACACACACAAGGTGCTCAGGTAACACACTCAGTTAATTGGGTCCTTGCTACCTTTCTTGAACTCATCCCTTGCTTTCAGGTACATTTTAGTAGAATCACTTAAAGTCATTCTCATTATAAAAATTTACTTAAATTGGATGTGTTATTCTCTCTTCATTATCTGATTGCCAAGATGAAAAACTTTAAAGAGAGGTGGGGTGAGCAATTAGATGCTTTGATCCAGAAAATATGCAAAAGATGTTTGCATTGCTAGGCACTCATTTCAGGATTTTAACATGCTTAACCAGAGCCAAATTTTCTGGGTGATCCTCCCCTGCACCACCTGTGTTCAGAGACTACAGAAAATAGAAGAGGAGCCAAGGCTGCCTCTCAAAGCATAATATCTTGAAGCTTTCCAAACTGGGCTCTTAGATTTAATCCAAAGAGCTTTTATTTTGTGAATTCCTAGTACCAGGAAAATGGGAGGAAAACAATATGTACATTCAGAGCAAATTGCAGCAAATGGGGCCACAAAACCTAGGTACATTGTGGAATGTGAGCATGATCATTTATGAGATCTCCTTAGAATCTACTGAATAACAAGTTGGTGTTGGTGTTCCATGGTCCAAATGCTTCCCCCACTGAGTTAGTTAAAAACAAGCAGGAAGGGGTGCCTGGCTCAGTTGGTTAAGCATCTGCCTTCAGCTCAGGTCATGATCTCAGGGTCCTGGGATTGAGCTCTGCTCAGTGGGGAGTCTAATTCTCCTTCTCTCTCTGCCCCTCTCTCTGTTCATGCTCACTCTTTCTCTCTCAAATAAATAAAATGTTTAAAAAAAGGATAAAATTCAGACATGCTTGGATTATCAAAATCAATTAGACACCTGAAAATGTTCTGATTTCCTGATAGGGAGTAAACTGTCCAGGACAAGATTAAGACATGTGTACTATCAAATGGCTAGTATGAAAAAAAAAAAAAAAAACAAAGAAAGAGTGTCTTTCTTTCTTTCATTTAGAGCTCTAACCATTTGAAAGGATATCCTTCAAAAGACATATGGTATCATAAAAAAATGGATGTTCATCAGTCCCTCAAATCATTACAATTACTAGTTGGTCCTATTAAAGTGAATTAAAGACTTTCTAAGGCTTGAGTATTTTAGGAACTTTGTGGAAAAGTATGCCATTTTCCCAAAACCCTTTAATTGACATAACCTTGAACCTTCAGTTTCCACTGAGAATACCAACAGCAAAGGGGGATCCAGGACCAGAAGACAGCCAAGTCTCCCAACCAGGGGCACTTTGGGGGTCTTCAGGTGTCACACGTGGGCATGTGCTCAGATACCACAGCAGACTGATGCACACCATTTCCTGATCCCACCAACCCTTTCTCTGTATTTGAACAACAGGTCTGAGCACCTACAGATGCATCCATAGTAGGTTCAGGAAGCCCCTAATTTTCACCAGCAGAAGTCTGCCTGATTGTAAGGCTTGTTAACCCATTCACAAACTGCATTCCCTTGCTCTAGCATGAGGAACCAGTGGCACAGCCTGTATTTTGCTTCGATGTAGGAAGAGGTTTTTTTTCTTTTTTCTTTTAAATAAAACTCCAGATGAAGTAATTCATTTGTGTTTGGGTTATCTTCTATAAAGAAATATATATCTTTAAGGCTAAAGTCCCTCCGTGTGAAAATTCTTCACTATATGCAGAGTAGGGGACCCAGACCCCCAGAAGGAGCAGCAGGTCTGCATCATACATTGGAATGTGTGTTCCCTGAAAGATATCAGGATTAATCAGACACACTTTTCATCCTTGTTATTTTCCTTGCTGAAACTGTCTCCTTAGGATCATTATTCAGTTGGTTCAGACTTTAAATTCATGCATTCAAGTTAAAACTCTCTATCAGGGCTGGAGTCTTCTCTTACTATATTCTCCCACTTACTCCCTACTCAAGCTGGGAGGATGGCACAGGAAAATCAAGGCCCAAGGAAAATGCTGTGATTGTCTTGGTCACCTGAGAAGAGAAAGAATAGGTAATTAATGCATCATTTTGGGGATTGGGATGGGAGGTAGGGTGCCAAGAGATCTGAGGGCATCATTTCAGCTGTGACAGTAAGTCTCAAATTATACAGCAGAATAACTTTCTAATATGGAAAGTTCATCTGGAAATACCGTAAACAGCTCTAGTTAAGTGTGGAAACCTTTTTTTTTTTTTAACCTGTGATCTGAAACCTTGAGAACACATTTGTGGTGATTTATTACTTCAATTGCTATGCAGAATCTTATCCTACCAGACATTCAGGGATTAGAAGTAAAAATAAAAATCCAAGGCCTATTGAGATAAATGTTCCTCTGTAATCAGTTTCCTGATTCTGGAAAGACTTTTAGACTCTACAGCTGTGTGAAGTATTCTAGTTAGCTGGGATAAAGATGTCCTGGACCATACCCTGTTCCCCTCAAAGGGACCTTCAAGTGAAATATTTAACCAAACAATAGTTAGCTGAGGGCATCACACCATAGAAAAATATTTTATTTTATTTTAATTTTTTTAAAGATTTTATTTACTTATTCATGAGAGACAGAGAGAGAGAGAGGCACAGACACAGGCAGAGGGATAAGCAGGCCCCGTGGAGGGAGCCCAATTTGGGACTTGAACCCGGGTCTCCAGGATCACACCCCAGGCTGAAGGAAGCGCTAAACTGCTGAGCCACCAGGGCTGCCCCAGAAAAATACTTTAAAAATAAGAGTAACAATAAACAGGTAGTGTTCACTGAATGACTCAAAATAGTTACCTGCCCCACATTTGAACAGGAATAGAATTATCTATTGATCTCTGCTTTGAGGTACAAGAGGGAATTGGGGGATTGGAAGTCTCTCTAAGTGTAAAGCCAAGTGAACAGGCAAATCCAAGTAAGTTTTCAGTTAGCTACCTCTTAGCTCTCTTTAATAGTAATGCACAGGTGTGATGTCTGCACCTGAAGACAAGAGCTTCCCAAAAGGTATCAAGTACAAAACTAAACATAACACCACCATACAATCTAGCAATCACACTCCTTGGCATTTACCTGAAGTAGATGAAGAGTTATATTGATACAAAAACCCACACAGAGATGTTTACAGCCACTTTACTCATAATTGCCCCATTGTGGACACAACCCAGATGTTCTTTAGTAAGTGAATGGATAAGTAAACTCTGGTCCTTCCAGGCAATGGAATGTTATTCAGCACTGAAAAGAAATGAACTATTTAAGCCACGAAAAGACATGGAGGAAACTTGAATCCACATTCCTGAGTGAAAGAAGTCAATCTGGAAAGCCCACCTACTATATGATTCTAACTCTATGACATTCTGGAAAAGGCAATGGAGACAGTAAAAGGATCAGCAGTTGTCAGGGTTTATGGAAGAGAAAGGCACGAAGAGGTGAAGCACAGATGATTTTTAGGGCAGTGCAAATACTCTGTATGATACCGTAATAATGAACACATGTCATTATATATATTATCCAAATCCATAGAGTATTCAACATCAAGAGTGAGCCCTCATGCACACTCTGGACTTTGGGTGGTAATGAGGTTTTAATGTAGGTTTGTCAGCTGGAAAAAATGTACCACTTTGCTGGAGGATGTTGATAGTGGTGGGGGGAGACCATGCAAATATGCACATAATGGTAGATGGAAATCTTGGTACCTTCAGCTCAATTTGGCTGTGAACCTTAAACTGCTCTGAAAAATAAAAGTCTGTCTCTCTATATGTATTTTAAAGATATCAAGTAACAAGTTTAATTTGAGCACCTCTCATCAAAGCATAAAATACCTGACTGGTTGAGAACTGCATCCATTCAATGGTAGAACTACAGGGGAGGCTATATAACAGGTTGGCTGAGAATCTCTTCAGTTTGGCCAAATCAAAAGGTTCAAAGAAATGATGTATTGTTCTCAGGAGACTGGGTGAAAAGGCTAGCTTTCTGCCTCTAAGCCCATAAAATGGAAATCAGGGCATTTAAAGCTCTTTGGGAAGAAACGGAACTATGCAATGTCAAGGCTCACTGGGAGCAGAGTAGGACAGCATCATTGGTGCTTCCGAGTTTAGAAGCCTGCACTTATGATACCCCAGACCAAGGAGCCACTTAGCCCAATGACTGGGGACTTAAACTGATGACAAGTGGCCTTGGAGCCAGCTGATTCAGCATTGGATGTCTTTGGGAAGTGCTGAGAGTCAAAGAAACAAGAGACTCTGTGCTAGAGGAAAGCACAAAGGAAGGCCCTCAACTCAGAATGATCTCTAAGGTCAATGAGTAACAATTGGTGCAAAAGGAGGCACCGGGTTTTGTGGAGGAATGTGCCCCCTTCATATTGGTCATCCATACCACACAAATGCATTTCAGCAGTGACATTGTAAGATCCCAACTGACACAATAGTATGACGCACTGATCAGCGGCCCCAGTTTTCTTTCTGTAAAGTTTAATTGTATCTAGGATTGATGGGTTGGATTGTGGAGGCCCGAGGAGTCTTGGGATTTTCAAGGAAAGGGAATTGTAAAGGTTGAAAAATGACATTCATGCCAAAGTGATATGAGGCTTGAGCCATTTCATCACAAGAATTAAAAAATGTTCCCTTATTTTGAAGCCCAAACCCTGTTGAGGTAGAATATATCCATTATAGAGTCACCTAGGTGTTTGTTGTTCTCTCCAACTAGAATCTGAGTTACTGGAAAGTAGGAGCCATGTTTATTCATCACTGTGTATTCTGAAATATATTAGGACTCTTTGCAGCAGAGGTCAACAAGTTTTTCTGTATAGGACCAGACAATAAATAATTCAGTCTCTATGGAACATACGGTCTCAGTCATGACTACTCAGCTTTATTGTATTGCAAAAACCATAGACAATACATAAACAAATTACTATGGCTGTATTCCAATAAAACTTTATTTACAAAAACAAGTGGGGGACCACAAGGACCATGGTTTACTGACCCTGCTTTACAGCACAGAGTATTGGAAAGACCATGAGTTGTAAGGCAAGATGATCCTTATTTCAGACTCTGGCTCATTGTCTTCTTTTCTGAAAAATGGGGTATGATAATGGATTACACATGTAAATGAAAATGATATGTATGAGATCCTGAGAATGTTTGGAACATAAGAAAATACTCAGTAGATGTGTTTTCCTAGTCGATGCAATAATAAACTCTATAGTTACAGAATATAAATTTGCAGGTGTTTTACTTTTTTGAAAGTGTCTTAACCAATCTTTCCTGGAGAGCTCCTTACATCTATTCTGGAGGTCATGTTTGTCATTGATTCCAGCAGAAAGCCCATGCAATCAGAAAGCTCAAATGGAATTTGGGTTATAATTCCAGTAGATATATGTTGATTTAAACCTTGAAGGCCAATGTAATAACTCATAAAATGGAAAGGAATCAGGGAAATGGAGCCTTCAGACTTAACTATGTGATTAACCTTCGACACAGAGAAAAAAAGAGCATAATAAATATGAGCGTTGGCTACACTCTTTTGCTGGTGAAATTTTAAAATAATAAGGAGAGTCTCTCCATGTCAGGGGTTCATGCGGGACACTGCTGAATTGGATTAACGTCTCAACAAATCATCCTCTGATGAATTTCATGGTGATAGCTTTTATCGACTTGTGTGCTGGAGAAAAACGTGCCACGTGAAGAATTTGCTGTAACATATGTGTTTAATGGGAAGGACAAAGCTGATTTGGGACATATTTTTGTTTGCCAGGAGTGTCAGCAAAGTAAGCAAAGTGCTTTATGTGTCTGCGCCCTCAGTGGAGCCCTGCTTTCAGCATCATGCTATAACCGGAGTAATCACCTACACAGTGCGCTGTGTTTCTAGTGAAAATGGCTGGAATCATGAGCTTTGCCATTCTGTTACTCAGACAAGCACCGCAGACCTAGAAGGCTGATGTCTGTGTCCCCCACACCTGTGTAAGAGGCAGCTGTGATGTCCTGGTGGGCGCTTCTCTTCTCTGCCATTTAGCCTGAGGTGGACTGGGCCTCTTGCAAGTCGCTCCTTTCCCATGGAATATCTGTATTTCCACTTCTCCCTCTAGCCTAGAATGATTATAACATTTGTAAATTTTTTTCTGCAAATCACTTTGGGGGAGATAGGTCCCACAGTCTTGGTAGAGCTGTCAATGAGGAGAGGAGCCAGCCTTCAAGGCAGGGTGTTAAAAGCATGGCCAAGGTGAATTCTGACTATGAATGCCCACTGAGGGGGCCTAAGTTAAGTTACCCAGCTGCTTAACTTCTCAGAATCTCTCTTTCCTCCTTAGAAAATAAAAGAATAATAACTAGTTTTGGGGCACTATGAATTCAATGGGAATGAATATAAAGCACATGGCATAAGATCAGGTACATATGATCAATGAACAGTATCTAACGATTATTACATATATTATTATTTTTTTTAATTTACCCAAATCAAGGAGTTACCCTTTTCTGGAGAGACTGAATTAGCTGAAGGAGTGGAACTGCTGAGAAAAGAATGCAAGGCAGAATTTCAATAGAGTTTTGCATCAAAGTGCCTAACCAGGTGTAGTTATTCAGTAACCACTGGTTAATTTGATTTGACACAGGCATCATTCTTACGCTCTGCAGATTCCAAATTAGGCCACGGATATTCTCGCAACTATTTTAATCAGAACCAGATGGAAGAAGAAACAGAGGCAATGCATATTGTAATCTGGTTTACATCGGTCCCCAGAGGATGGACAGAGGAAATAACAGGTCTTTTCAGCCTTGAGTTTCAATGACTCAACAGGAGCAAGGCTACCAGGACAAATGGGGCTGTTCTGCCTCCCTGGGTGCAGGATAATTTGATACAGCAACCTTTCCAACCACAGAAGTTAGGGCCATGACTCAGCACACCAGGCAGGCAACGGACTAAAAAAAAAGTCTCTGTGTGCATTTCTGGACTTTGGATTGAAAGCTGCCTGTTTTATCTGGTCTCTTCCTTTTCATATTACTCCACAATTGTACTAGGTGTCCTGTTACAGCCTTGGCTCACCGCCCCCCCACTCCACTAAAGCCAAAACCACATTTTGCCATCACCCAAAAGAATACTGATGTCCAACTGTGGAGGATGGCTGAAGCCCTGTGTTGAATGCAGCTCCCTTCTCATGTGCCTGCCAGGCATGGATGTATATGTGGGTTGCAGAAGTGGCCTGTAATGTGTGCTTCTTCAGTGCTAGAGCAGAGGGATTTAACTTCTTTACTCTGCCTCTTGCATGGACAGCCTAAGGAGGTCAATGGTTCCTTACAGATATTTCTAAGTTAAGCATTTTTTTCCTCCTTGGAATTAGGTTTACAGAATAAAGAAAAGCAAGGGGGGAGGGTGGTGGGGAGAAAGGAAGGAAGAAAAGAAAATAAATTCCAAGGGACACTTGGGTGGCTGACCAGTTAAGCATCTGCCTTTGGCTCAGGGTGTGATTCCAAGTCTGGGTATCTTTTCCAGCATCGGGCTCCCTGTGAGGAGCCTGCTTCTCCCTCTGTCTATGTTTCTGCCTCTCTGTGTCTCTCATGAATAAACAAATAAAATCTTAAAAAAAAAAAAAAAGAAAAGAAAAGAAATTTTGAGCCACACAAGTTCCCAGAGACCATGTGTAACAAAAGGATTCATCAATTTCCAACAAGACTATTTGGGAAAATGTGCTGCGTGATTCACAGCCCAGCACACACAGCTTCTCTCCCTTATTTGAGCTGCATGTACACACCCCCCCTCCAGTGAGCAGGGTAGAGCAGAGAAAGTCCTTGCACCTGGAGAAGAGGTTTGGGACTTCACCTTTTCTTCAAACCTACAGGCAAGTCTGAGTTCAAAGACATCAGCAGGGATGAGGGAAAGTCTTGTCCGCATCATCTACGGATTTTCTGGAAGCTACTGGTTTGGGCTTTTGTTTATTCCATCCTTTAATTAACCCCGCCATAATCATTTCTTCTTGCTTACAAGCCATTTATGCCACCATAGAAATGGTTTAGTGCAGGGGTGCCTGGGTGGCTTAGTCTATTAAGCATCCAACTCTTGATTTTAGCTCAGGTCGTGATCTCAGGGACATGAGATCAAGCCCTGCATTGGGCTCCACACTGAGCATGGAACATGCTTAAGATTCTCTCTCTCCCTCTCTCTCTCTCATAGAAAGAAAGAAAGGATGAAAGAAAGAAAGAAAGAAAGAAAGAAAGAAAGAAAGAAAGAAAGAAAGAAAAAGAAAGAAGGAAAGAAATGGCTTAATGCAAAACACAATGCACAAAGCATGGAAGACATGAGCAGTGAGTAGTATATTTGTAAACTGGCTTTCTGGAGAAAGAAAAAATAAAGCCATGATTTATAGTCTTTGCCAATTCCCACAGTGTAAATACAACCATTATGGCAATATCAAGCTAACAACTGTTTAGTAACTTGCTCTCAAAATTCCTGAGAGTGATTTATCTCCAGTCTTTTTGCTGCATTTTCATACAATTATCTCTATACTATAAATAAAATATTATATTCTGCTTTTTCCCCCGTGCTTGCTTTTTTATTCTATGACCATGTTTTATTTATTTTTATAGAATGCTTAGATAATCTTGTCTTGCTTTTCTTTTTTTCATGGAAGAAAGGAACCAGGCCTTGGAGGCAAATAGCTGGGTTCAAATAGTGGTGTCACATCTCACCAGTGGTATGGCTAAGGAAACATTACTTTGTTGAACCTCATTTCTTTACCTCCAAGGAAGAGATAACAAACAACACCCAATTCACAGGGTAAAAATAGTTAATATATATTAACTGATCTTAAAATCCTAGTTTCTTCTGACTTCCAACCACCCATTAAATAATTGGTTGCTTCTTACTGCAAACACCAGTCTTACTAATGTGAGAAATCTGTCCTGGTTCCTGTCCTTTTTTTTTTTTTTTAAGATTTTATTTATTTATTTATTCATGAGACACACACACACACGAGAGAGAGAGAGAGAGAGAGAGAGAGAGGCAGAGACACAGGCAGAGGGAGAAGCAGGCTCCATGCAGGGAGCCTGACATGGGACTCGATCCCCGGTCTCCACCCTCACGCCCTGGGCTGAAGGTGGCACTGAACCGCTGAGCCACCCAGGCTACCCCTGGTTCCTGTCTTATGAGAAAGAAGGAGCATAACAGTAATATCATATAAAGTAGCCTCTGTCCTTGGATGACCTTGATAGTTCCTTACAGATTCAGACTGCATGACCTGAAAGCTCCTGTACTTTTTTCAAGTGACTCACTAAATGGGGTGACCAAACTCACAGACTGGTAGTCAAGAGGGCTGAGGACCATCGACGCATTGCAGAGTTTATTTAGCTACATGTTTTCAGAGAATGTGTTTGCTAGAAAAGACCTTGTGGAACAACTAGCCTCAGTCTTTCTTTGTTCTTATGGAGACTAAAAACTTCAAATAAGAGAAGAAAATATTGAATATGTGATTTTATAAATTAATATCCTATCAATATCATATATATATATATATATATATATATAGAGAGAGAGAGAGAGAGAGAGAGAGAGAGAGAGATTTAATTTTAACAAAAATACGATGGCTGCTTTCAACATTTTCCAGGTTGTAAAAGGTTTACCATGATTATCTGAAATGTACTTTTAAGCTGTATTAGTAGAACAAATACAAACTTCTGTCCTTCTCCCAAGACAAAGGGTAGTAAGTCAAGGCTATAAGCCATGCCCCCTTGACCTGCTCTCCTAGCTCCCCCAGGAAGTGATCCAGGCAAAACCACCACCTGCTGGCTTTTCTCTCCAAGTGATCCAGATTAAACCACTGCAGCAGAGCTATAGCGACCTGAGTCTGACTCTACACAGTGTTCTCGGTGAGATAGCTAGCTTATCAACAGGCTCCTGCCCCTTAATACTGTCATGAGAGTGGTAAACTACATCAAGAAAGGGAATCTAACCCAGGTGCCCATCCAGGAAGGAACAGGTGGCTCTCCTGGCCCTCACTGCTTGGCTAATTTTAGACCATACTATGGGAAAAAAAATTCTACATAATATGATATATACTAATATGTCAATGATATCAGCATTGGCAACATTTAATGCACTTAGTGCAATGCAGATGAATTCTTTCTGTTGCAATATGCACACTCAAATTGTAATAGAGAGAAAAAAATGTTCTATTTAGTGTGGCCAGTTTGGATCCCTTTCCTTCCATTGGGAGAGATGATACAGCATGAGACCCCATCATTAGGGCTAAGGAGGAAGAGGTGACAGGGAATTCACACACAGCACAGACTGCTGGCTGCCCACCAGCACCTCCACTCCCACTCATTTCACAAACAGAATTTCCAGCGCCAGGAACCCTGGGTCCTTGAGGCCAGTGCCAGCTCTGCGCTGCTGTGCTAGTTCTCATTTTACATAAGAGAAAAAATAAATTTCTATCTTGCTTTAAACTACTATTATTTTGGGTATCTGTCACA
The DNA here is from genome assembly GCF_905146905.1 of Nyctereutes procyonoides. Lineage (NCBI taxonomy): Eukaryota > Metazoa > Chordata > Mammalia > Carnivora > Canidae > Nyctereutes > Nyctereutes procyonoides. Next base: position 43,567,932 of record NW_026575047.1, on the reverse strand, counting down.
TGCCATCAAAGTTAATCTTTCCTGATATCCCATGTAATCCACATTCAGGAGACCCGATCCCGAAATATGTGGCTTGAATTAATTTGATGAAGTGAGAAGCCCGGTCAGCTAGACTGAATTATGACAACCATAAAAGCTGCCCATCTGCCATTATGTGCCAGGCATCGCTTGGAGTTTTTAAACACACTGCTAGTTAACTCTGTGGAAGCAGGTACTGCTATCCACATTTTGCTCAGAGGTGAAAGAATAGGCCCGAGGTTACTTTAGACCATTTGTCGTGCAGCCAGGATTCAGCTGTTAACTTGTGTGGCTCCAAATCTCAGAATTGAACATTTGTTACCAACTCTTTCAAAGAAATAAGGAATCCTGCATCTTCACTCCTGGTCCCTCAAGAACCACAGACCTCTTCTAAATCTTTCAAGCATCCTTCAGGTCTCCCCGAAGGGGATTTCTGCACCATGAATGAAACTTTGAAAAGTCATCTTAATATTAATTTTAAATTATACTGAAGTTAGTCTCTAAATCACATCAGCCAAAGATTCTCAGTTGTTACTGAAAACACAAGCAATACACGTATGCAGAAATTCAGGATTCTGCACTCTACGTATCCTTCCACTTTATTTCTCCTGTCTGGCTGTAGATTTTTGCAGGACAATGGATGATTTTTCCTTTAGAATAGCTTATCTTCTCCCAATTCCAATTTTTCACTTGAATTCATACTCCTCTGATTGGAAGAGAATTTTTATTCCTATGGCAACAGGGTTTTTTTCCCTACCCCCACCCTTTTAAAAATCCAAGCAGATATCCTTTGCCTCAGAATTGGAATAAACAGTGGAAACAGGTGACTCTATTTTTAATACATGTTTTTCTCCACAAATGGTCCCTTACCATTAGGTTAGGAGTAATACTCTTCACAACCTCCCCTCCCTTGCCTTCAATTTTCTTCTGAAGTATTTGTTGTTGGGGAAATTACTAGCTGAGCTAGCACTTTACCAGAGGGCCTGGAGCCCATGGCTGACTGGTTACTGGTCCACACTTTCCTTTGGGATGGGGTGGAACAGTCTTACAGGGTAGGCTGGCTCCTTTGGAAGATTCTCTGGAACAGACCAGAGATGCCCAGGATTGACACAGAGATGCCACATACATTTTGATAAGAGCAGAAGCAAGGAGTGTCTGTGTAAGTAGAATCAAGCATCGCACTGTAACATCTTCCACTTTTTCCAACAGCAGGGAGGCTTTAAACCCTGGCATTTTCAAGCATCAGAGAGTTAAGAAGTGCTCTCTGGGGCTGTACCAGCCACCAAATGCCAAAGAATGGGGCCTAGCTGGTGGGAACCTCACCTCACAGTTATACCAATAAGCTTACTAGAGCAGTTCGTGGCCTTCTGAGGTACCCTAGAGCAGTCACCCCCTGCCTCCAGTAGAATCCACCTGATAGCCAGCTGTGGATGGGTATGTTTGTCCATCCCTCCATGCTCCCCACCTTGTTCACTCCCATCAGTTGAGGGAATGCATTTTGTCAAGATGGTACCTACGTTTTCCTAGGCTCCTTCTTTCTGATGGTATGAGGTAGGCTCTACAGTCAGTCCCTCACTGTTGGCTTTCAGAGAGTTATCTGGTCTGTGTAAACCCCAGGGTCCTCATCTAAGGTAGGGGTCAAAAGTACCTACATCACAGGGTGGTTGGTGAAGTCATGTGCACGAAGCATCCTGACATGGTACAACCTGGCTCATTGTTTTATAGAGAATAGTCAAGTCACTCTTTCTTTTTATAAAGTTTTTTTTTAAGATGTATTTATTTATTTGAGAGAAAGAGAGTATATGTGAGCGGGGGGAGGGGCAGGGGGAGAGGTAGAGAGAGACAGAGAGAGAGAAGCAGACTACCTGCTGTGCATGGAGCCCAACAGAGGGCTTCATCTCCAGACCCTGAGATCATGACCTGAGCTGAAATCGAGTCACGTCCTTAACCAACTGAGCCGCTCAGGCACCACGAGTATTCACACTTTGATATTTACTCCTTCAGTGCTAGCGTCTCACCACCATGCCATCATCATCCCTAGCATTATTTTCTAGTTGGAAACCATAGGCTTTTTTGCCTGATGGGCATAGCAGTCTACTCTATTATCCTAGACTTGGGGAGAACCTTGAGTTTTTCATTAACTTCTTCAGTCCTGGACTTTTTTTAGTTCACTTACTTTTAGCTATATTTTAGTGTATCATGACTCAGTTCAGGGTAGAAATAAGATATTCACTAATATATAAATCCCAATCTACTGCATGGCTGCTGGTGCTGTGAGTGTCAGATGGGTAAGGGGCTGGCCTCTCCAGCCTCCAGTTCCCTCTCCAGTGAATTTGAAATAACAGTCCTCACTTCATGGAATTAACTTAGGAAACAGAACCAATAAGGTATATGGTAATACCTGGTAAGGTGCCTGACATATAAATATTAACTCCTTTGCCCACTCTCAACATCACCACCATCACTACTAGACACCCAATATAATGCTCAGAGGACGTTGCTTTTGAAGCTGCTACATTATTTACTGCTACAAAATGAACCACCCCTAAAATTAAGGAATAAAAACAATAATAATCATTTATTTCACTCACAACTCTGCATTTTGAGTAGGGCAAGGCAGGAATAGCCCATCTCCATTTCATGCAGTGTCTACTAAGCTAGGGGACAGCTCGGCTGGAGGCTAGAAGGGGCACTTCCAAGGTGGCACTTACACATGGCTGAAAGTTTGGTGCTGCCTATTGACTGTGAGCTCAACCAGGACCATGAACCAGGGGAACTTGGTTTCTCCTCCATGCGCTTCTCCAGGGCCTGTTTAGTCGTCCTTACAGCATGCTGGTGGGCTATAAGAAAAAAACATTCTAAGAGAACAAACAGAAGTACTGGGTCTTTTACAACTAGCCTTGAAAGTTACATAGTGTCACTTGTTTTAGGCTATTCATGGGGGCAGCTGCAAAGGTCCGCCCAGGTCCAAGGGGAGGAGACAGGCTGAAGAGAGGAGTGCTGAGATCATATTTTAAGCGGAGCACAAATTATGGGTAGTACTGTTGCCATTATTTTTGGAAAATATGCTCTGCCACAGAAGCATTACCTGGACTAGTATCTGTGTGGACTCACTGATGCGCCCGCCAAGAATGGGGTTGCCTTGCCATTGAGCTAAGCCCTTGGTGCTTGTGAGGCTGATTGCATACTGGTTAAGGCCCTAGAGTCAGAGTGTTTATATTCAAAAGCCAACTCTGCTATTTACTTACCTTTGTGACTTTGAGCCAATAATTTAATTCCTTTAATTCCTTTATCTACAAAATAAAAACAGTAATAGTACATAACTTCATAAGGCTATTCGGGGAAGTGTCTGAGTGAGCCTAACATATAGTAAGCAAGTTAACCATTATCTTTATTACTTGTTACATGTATTGCCTCTCTTGAAAGACAGAAAATTTTCCTGATGACCACTTTTCCAAAGGAAATTTGGAAAATGATTGGAAGAAGGACACAGGGACTGTGACACATCTCCCCAGCTCTTCTGGTGGCAGAATAAAATAGAAAAGAACGTGGGCAGAGTCAGATAGACTTTGTGGATATCCTGGCTCTCCTTCTTAAGAGCATTGTGACTTTGGGGAGTCACTGCCTCGTTCTGAACCTCGTATACACAAGGTGGCTGAGGGTTATTGTTAACACCAAATTCAATAATGCGCATGATTGAATATTTTGTACTGCATGGATGGGAAATAGTTATTGGAGTAGAAAAAAGGCATCAAAGTTAGCTAATGGCAATGATATGAATCCTAATGAATGAATCCTATGCTTTCATGAAAGAGCATCCAGGTCAAAGAGAACTTGAGCTAGCTTGCACACTGTTTGGAAATCTTGGTAGAGTGAATTGAGTGCAAGTGAATTGAGTGCACACCCTGGTCATGCCTACTTCTCTCATGGTATGATATAATGAGAAAAATCTATGTGACAAAGGAGTCAATAGAACTCGAGGCCAGAGAAACACATGGTAAAGTCATCTCACCCTTGTGGGAGATCTGAAAAGGAGTTTGCATGGTGGATCAAAGATGAATTCATAACAGACTGGGTTGTATGAAAACTAATCTTATCAAAACTTCATGCTTGGGTACTATATAGCATGTTGGAATAAACAGTTTCACATGTGGGAGTCTCCCCTTCTACCTTCTTCTCTAACTGAAACTCTTGCCTTGATCAGGAAAAAAAAAAAAAGAAGAAGAAGAACAATTTGTGTTAGGAAGTCTGTGATCTGAGTGTTGAGTGTGATACTATCTGGACCAGCAGCAGTCACAGAGACCCCTTGATCATTAAGAAGTAAGCATTCTTCCCAAACACAACCTCCAACAATCTCTTACCTAGTGGTTGAGTTGTGAAGTGGCCCTTCAGTGGAGAATAAACTAAAACCAAAGGAGTTCTAAGAACAGCTGCTTTCCCTAGAACATCAAAGACAAAGTAAACCAACCTCTTTCTCAGAAGTACCCTATGATTTAATTACTTGTGTTACCTTTGTATTCTTTTCTACTGTTTGTGAGCACATGGTATTCCTCCCTTTTAGGAACCACAGTGTTTGGGGGGGGGGATTATCTTGGAAACACACCAGTTTATGACATTGTTTCCAAAAGGCAGACATTTCTGAGCTCTTAACGATTGAATTAGAAACTAACTTTCTAATCAGACAAAAAAAATTTTTTTTTAAGATCAGAATTGCTTATATCACAGTGTATCTAACAGGGAGATGGTCTTGGTTGCTTACTTTTTCAAGTTTTTATGGAAGTCTCCAAACATACACATCTTGCTTCAATACTTTGCAATATTATGTGCATCTTGCTTCTTCCCTCATCACTACATATTCTCTCCTTTCTTTATAAAGCATCCTTAGTGGTTTATGTTCCACCAAGATGTTCTCAGATTCCTTTACCAATATCCATGTTCCCCATCTCCAAGTTTCACTGTGTTTTTGTCTCCAAAAACCTGCATCTGGGATTTCTTTTCCAAAGCCCATCGGTGGGCTCTGGAGCTGCTTTGCCCAGGCAGTACATGGCGTGTGTGTGTGTGTGTGGGGGGGGGGGGGGTGAAAGCCTAGTTCCCTAGGCTCACTCCCTTCTGGAGTGATCTTTAGCTACTTGATGGATGGGTGGGGAGTGTGATAACCTAGTTCCCTAGTTTCAGGGCAAAACACCATGAAAGATTCCTAACTCTGGATAACAACGAAAGGCTGCAGAAAGATACGTGGGTGGGGGGACGGGGTAACTGGGTGATGGGCATTAAGGAGGACATGTGATGAGATGAGCACTGGGTGTTATACTATATGTTGGCAAATTGAATTTAAATAAAATTTTAAAAATTAAACAAAACAAACAAACACAAACAAAAATAAATACATTAAAAAACAACAACAACAACAAAATAGCTCTGAGGTGTAACTTGGATGGCAAATTCCCGAGTGTTGAAGGTGAAAATACCCTTTATTAACTTCGCTTAAAATCATGGTGTTGGTGACTTCTTGCCTCTCCTGTCCTGCTTCCCTCCCCACCCCCCTAACAGTATCTCCTGGAAACATTTGCATAAAAAACCTGGCATCAGGGTTTGTTTCTGGGGATTTGGACCAAGACAGGGAGTGTTATCAGGAAAATCCCAGGCATCCCATTTCACCCATATTTTTCAGTGTATAATTAACAAAGACTTTACTTCTTTCTTTTCTGAGTATGATGACTATATTATTACTTTATGTAAAAATTTATCATAAATCCTTAATACCATCTACTACAGGCTCAGAAATGTCTTATGAAGCTTAGAGTCTTACCAATCAGAATGCATACATTGCACACATTACATGAGTTTGGTACATTTCTTTTAAAGCTTCTCCTCTCTTTTTAAGGTGACATATTTGTTGATGAAATCAGATCATTCATCTTTAAGAGATCCCTCATTATGATTTTGACCAACTGTATCTTTGTGGTTTTAAGCAATGCTAATCCTTTATCATTCCTGTAAACCGGTGGTTAGATTTAGAAGCTTGATTAAATTCAGCTTTGGCTTTTTCTTTGCAAAACCTCTTCATTGTTGGGGATCTGTTCTTACCACCTTACATCAGGGTACCCTTGATGTCTGGGTCTGGTTTTACCAGCCTAATCCGTCCACTATAGAACTCACAGCCAACATTTCTAAAGAACGTTAAGTACAAACACTGTTTTATTATGAGTTGCAAAATAGTGAATTCTAACTCTATTATTCCTCTGCATTTCTTAGCTGGAATTCACCTGTAAAGAATAATCTCTTACTAAAAAAAGGAAGAGTGGGGGGAGAGAAAGAGAGAGAATATCCCCTTATTCTTAAACCAACTATTTGGTTACCCTGAAATATAATCTGTGTAAGAAAAAAATAAATAAATACTTGATTTCTTACCTCTATTTGCTGGCTTTTAGAACAGTGATTTGGTATCCTAGCAACATCCAGAGGTGACCAATTAAGGTAGTATTTTTATTTGATATATTTTAATCCACCGAGGTCATTATTTTCTTTTATGTTTAATATGTGCCCAAAACTTTAGTAATCCAAAATTCATTTTCTTTAAACTCACCAGTCATGATCAAATGACAAACAACAAATAAACAAACCAAGACACTTGTAGACAAAGCAACCAGCTAACCCTTTTAATTTGACAAATTTACCAAAATCACAGTAGACTTAAATTCAGTTGACTTTGTATCTTGTGTGCCATTTATGTAATAATTAGGTGTCTATATATCATTTCTGCTCAAACATCCTTCTGGTATATCATTTGTAAGCATAAAGATGATGGTATATTATTCTGGCCTATAGAGAAAAGCAATTGGAACACGGATATGCTTCTGGGGAAAATTCAAAGGTCTGGTATGATTCAACTGACAAAGACCATCTGCTTCTCGGGTCAACAGAGAGGGCCCAATACAGAAACATTAAAAGGGAAAAAGAGATGCTGAACAGATCAAATAAACCCACACATTAGGAAACCCTCAATAACACACATAGATAAAACAGAAGTACCTTTACTTACTTTTTTTTTTTTTTTTTACATATTAAAAGATTTTATTCAGTCTAAACATTGAGCCTTATTTATTCTGATTTTAAAAGAGATTAAAACATTTTTACAGGCCCCTAAAAGCCCTGTGGTCCTGAGCTATTGTGCCCACCATCATTTTTTTTTTTTATAAATTAATTTTTATTGGTGTTCAATTTACCAACATACAGAATAACACCCAGTGCTCATCCCGTCAAGTGTCCCCCTCCGTGCCCGTCACCCATTCACCCCCACCCCCCGCCCTCCTCCCCTTCCACCACCCCTAGTTCATTTCCCAGAGTTAGAAGTCTTTATGTTCTGTGTCCCTTTCTGATATCTCCCACACATTTCTTCTCCCTTCCCTTATATTCCCCTTCACTATTATTCATATTCCCCAAATAAGTGAGAACATACACTGTTTGTCCTTCTCCGATTGACTTACTTCACTCAGCATAATACCCTCCAGTTCCATCCACGTTGAAGCAAATGGTGGGTATTTGTCGTTTCTAATGGCTGAGTAATATTCCATTGTATACATAAACCACATCTTCTTTATCCATTCATCTTTCGATGGGCACCGAGGCTCCTTCCACAGTTTGGCTATTGTGGACATGGCTGCTAGAAACATCGGGGTGCAGGTGCCCCGGCGTTTCATTGCATCTGAATCTTCGGGGTAAATCCCTAACAGTGCAATTGCTGGGTCGTAGGGCAGGTCTATTTTTAATTCTTTGAGGAACCTCCACACAGTTTTCCAGAGTGGCTGCACCAGTTCACATTCCCACCAACAGTGTAAGAGGGTTCCCTTTTCTCCGCATCCTCTCCAACATTTGTTGTTTCCTGCCTTGTTAATTTTCCCCATTCTCACTGGTGTGAGGTGGTATCTCATTGTGGTTTTGATTTGTATTTCCCTGATGGCAAGTGATGCAGAGCATTTTCTCATGTGCATGTTGGCCATGTCTATGTCTTCCTCTGTGAGATTTCTCTTCATGTCTTTTGCCCATTTCATGATTGGATTGTTTGTTTCTTTGGTGTTGAGTTTAATAAGTTCTTTATAGATTTTGGAAACTACCTTTACTTACTTGTTATTTGAAGGTACTAGCATATTCTCCAGGAAAGTTTAGATGATTGAAAATTTTAAAATACAGATTATTCTCACTTTATATTTGCCCAAATTCTCCAAATTCTCCCTCCAAGCAGTTCTAAGCAACTCGTGCTACTGTTTCAGCCCAGTTTCTACTTCTATGTGACTGTAAGAAAGTTTATTAACTTCTCCAACCCTCAATCTCTGTGGCTCTAAGGTTAAGAGGGAAACATTTTAGAAAGTCACTACATGAAATTTGGAAGAAAGAGAGCAAACAAAGGCAGGAATGTGGTGTATTGTTCACCTTGCACCTGTTAACCCGTTCTAGAGACCTAAGAGTATAAAGAAAGGATGACTGGAAGTGAGACTGGCTGAATTGGTACTGTTTCAGATCTGGAAAGACAAAAGGTAACAGCTGCAATGTCATCTGGGCACCGTATTTGTGGAGAAGAAAGGAGGTGGTATAGAAAAATACATGGATGAAAACAGTTTCCAGCTCCAGGCACCAGATGGTACCATTGGCCTGGAGCACTTAACGTTGGAGAGAATCTGGTCAGAAGGGAAGAGGGTTACTCTGAGCTTACCAGAATGAGAATACATTTGGCATTTGGAAATTTGCACAACAGGCTATTTGTAAATTCAAGTTTTGTTATTTCTTTTCTCAATTCAGGAACGAACTCTTGGGAACATTGCACTGGTGGTTGAGAAAGAGAGAAAGAAAGACTGAGAGAAGAGAACTCTCCTTTCCAGAGAAGACCAATATTTCAGAAGTACTATATTTTGAACACTTTATGGCTTAGAGAACTTAACCTTCACAGAGAGTGGTCATCATTTTACCTCTTGGTACCAGACTGCATGCTTCTCCAAAAACAAAAATGGTGGCTTACTTTTCTGCCTAATTTGGGCCACATGATTGCAAATGTTAGGTCTCAAGATCCAAGTGATTTTTTTTTTTTTTTACTAACACCTGAAGTGATTCTATTCACTTAGAGCTTTATAAAGAAAACTCAAAGAAATGAATCATGCTATGTAATCATATTTATTAGGAATTAATAAAGTCAGCCATATATTCAGAAAATTATAAATAATACACTGATAGAACTTCATTATGCAGTGGTTTGAGAAACAATCTTCACGTATGTTCCTGGACAGACTCTGGAATCAGACTGGATGGTTTCAAATGTTGGTTTCAGGGACCTGAGTGGCTCAGTGGTTAAGCACCTGCCTTCAGCCCAGGGCATGATCCTGGAGACCCGGGATCGAGTCCCACATCAGGCTCCCTGCATGGAGCCTGCTTCTCCCTCTGCCTGTGTCTCTGCCTCTCTCTCTCTCTCTCTCTCTCTCTCTGTCTGTCTCTCTCTGTGTGTGTCTCTCATGAATGAATAAATAAAATCTTAAAAAACAACAACAACATTGGTTTCACCACTTGGTTACCGTGTGACTAGCAATGACAACAACAAGCAGTAAAGGGGAATCTTGCTATAAGGTTTTGTTTTTGTTTTTGTTTGTTACCCACCTAGTTTTAATAGGAGCAGAACCTCTAGGCAAGTGAATTTTAGTATTGATACATGTTACCCCTGTGTTAATGTCTACGGATCCCGTCAAGATCCTTATTACCACATCTTCCACCCATCCTCTCCTTCGACACTTGAAAATCATTTTCAAAATTGATTGTGGGATGCCTGGGTGGATCAGTGGTTGAGCATCTGTCTTCTGCCCAGGTCATGATCCCAGGCCCTTGGGATCAAGTCCCACATCAGGCTCCTCTCAGGCAGCCTGCTTCTCCCTTTGCCTATGTCTCTGCCTCTCCTCTCTGTGTGTCTTTCATGAATAAACAAATAAAAACTGAGTTCTAACTTCAGAAAAGTTTACAAATAAAATTTATAGTAAAGTTAACAAATCTGAAGCATAGACCATGATGAACTTCTAAATCTAGTATGTACCCATATAAACCACCAGACATCAAAAGTTATAAAATATTTCTATTTTAAAGAGGCTCCATCACAACCCCCTCCTCCTCAGTATCCTGCCTTCCAAATGTAATGACTCTCCTGATTTCTCTTACCACAGAAGTGACCATATTTGAGGTTCATTGATGGGCTCTCATACCAGGTGAATCTTTGTTTCTGACTTTGTGTATCCAACATTATATTCATCAAAGTTATTTTGTGTATAGTTTGTGTTCTTTTTTTTTCCATTCCTGTGTGTAATTGCATTATATGAAAACAATACAATTTGTTCTCCATTATAGTTTTGATGGATAGTGGATTGTTTTCAATTTTCAGCAATTATGAATAAAGCTGCTCTATCTGATCATTTTTGAACATGTCCTTTGGTGAACAGAAGCACTCATTTCTCTTAATATACATGCAAGAATGGGGTTGCTGGGTCATAGGGTAGGTCTGTGTTTAGCTTTGTGAAGTCTGAAAAATAGTTCTATAAAGTGATTGTAGCAGTTGAACACTCCAACTAATAGTATGAGAGTTTCCGACATTTTGCATCCTTGCCAAACTAGGTATCACCAGGTTTTTAATATTTAAGTGTAGTTGATGAACAATATTATATTAGTTTCAGGTGTGCAACATAGTGATTCAACATTTATATACATCACAAAGTGATCACTACAATAAATCTAGCTACCATCTGTCACCATATAAAGTTGTTACAATATTATTAACTATATTTCCTGTGCTATACATTACATCCTGTGACTTACAAACTGGAACCTTGTACCTCTTACTCCCCTTCCCTTATTTTACCCATTCCCTCATCTCCCTTCCCTGTGGCAAGATACAGATTGTTCTCTGTATCTGAGTCTGTTTCTGTTTTGCTTTATTTGTTCATTTTGGTTTTTTTTAGATTTCTCATCTAAGTGAAATCATACAGTTAATGTTAGCCTTTCTGAAGGAAAGTGTGGCAGTATCACATTGTGGTATGTGTGCATATATATTCATTTATTTTTCCCTATTTTGTGCCTTTCATCTTTCTAAGTTCAGTATGATAAGCCATTTAGATTTTTTTAGTTTTATTTTTGCATTTCAATTCTTCCTTTATCATGAATGAATCTAGAATTTTATAAAGTACCTTTTTTTAAAAAGTACATGAAATAGTCAAGTAGTTTTATTTTATATGCAGCTATTGCAAATTACATTTATTTATTTTCAGACATTAAAATAAACATATTAGTATAAATTTCAACTTAGTCAAAATATATTAACCCATTTGTACTTTGCTGGATTTGGTTCACTAATACTTTGTGTAGAAACTTTGCAAATATATCTATAATAATACTGGCCTAGAATTTTCCTGTATCATACTGATCTTTTTGCTCTTTAATCAAGGATATTCTAGCTTCATAAAATGAATTGAAAAGTCTATACTCTTAATCCTCTGGAAGGATTTATGTATGATTGGCACCGTATATTCTTTAAACATTTAATATGACTCACCAGAAATGCTATCTTGGACTCAGAGTGTTTTGATTCCCAAGGATATTCAATGGTTGTATATTGATTAGGGAATCTCAAAAGATAATAATTAACGTCTGCTGGGAAGAGACCTAACATGAGTCGCTTTCGTATGGATTTATGGCTTTTTACCAGTTCCTTGCCCAGGGAACGCATGGCCATTTACCAGGGTTGCTGTGCACTGGAAAGGGAAAATATAAAGACGTTCCAGGGGTTATTAGAAATTGGTTCTGAACATATGATCATCCTCAGAGGCATAATCCACATGATGGTCTGTCATTCAGAATAGGAGTTGTAATGGGACTGGGGTTTCAGAATGAATGATGGGACTAGATCACTTAGTAATTCCAGAATGTCCACATTGGTTTTCTCACTTGTGGTGTTAGGGCCATTATAGAAGGACAGAATGGAGAATACTGGGTCTGTCTCTTCTGCCACAATAGCAAACCCAAAGCAGAAATTCATTCCTGGAGAAGCAGAGATTAGCATAGCCATCAAAGTCTTGAGAAATGTAGAGGTGGTGATTCTTACCATATAAATCATTTGATTTGTCTGTATTACTGGTGCAAAAGCAAGATGAGTTTTAGACAATGGCAACAGATCATTACGAGCTTATCCAGGTAATAAAGATAATCAGGTAATTAAGCCGATCACAGAAATGGCAGAAACGGTTTCACATGTGGTCCTTTGCTGGCGCAGATTCACACAGCTCCTGGTACCTGGTATGCAGTTAATGACCTGACAAATGCTTTATTCCTCCATTCCAGACAAAAGGAGTTTGTATTTATATGGCAGGGACAACAATTTAGTTTTATGGTATTGTTTCACGGTAGTGTAAAACTTTACTACATTGTCTCAGAGCTGTGTAAATTCTCTCGTTCTCTCATCTAATATGAGCCAAAGGAATCTCACTCATTCTGATAGTTCACAAAATATGGTGGTTTGCTATGTAGATCAGATGATGCTAGCTGGATCTAGTGAGCTAAAGGTATCAAAGATACCTTACTGAGACACAGAAATGGGAAATGTATGAGAGAGAAACTTTAAGAAAGTTTAGGGTCTGCCATGATGCTAAAGTTTCTAGAAATCTGTTGATCTATGGAATGTTAGAATTTCTGACCTAGAGAAAAGGTATTGAAAATCTACTCTGCCTATTACTAAGAGGGAGACACAATGTACTGGATTTTGGAGGTCATGTATGCTATATTTTGGAGTGCTTCCCTGACCTATTCACCAGATACTCCTTAAAAGCCTTTTACCAGTACCATTTGTGGCTTAACATAATGTTGCCATGGTTACCATACACCATCATGTCCTTTAAGAGAACATATTTTATAGCAAAGAAACACAGTAATGGAATATAGAATACAATGTTGTCTTAGGTGCACTAGCATTCAGAAGCAGTGTGCTTGACAGAACAGTGGAATGCCCAGCTGAGGGCTCTGTTATAGTGGCAACTAGAAGACCACACCATTCAAAGCTGGTCATGGTATAGGTCTTAAATAAATGGCCAAAATACCATATTATCTTCCCAGAATGCATTTGTCTGAGAATCAAGAGGTGGGAGCAACCCTCTCACTTTTATATATAATAAGTAACTTGAAGAACTTTTGCTTCTTGTTCCTGAGACCTTGGGCTCGGTGGGCTGAAGACCCTAGTGCCAGGGAACGAATGCCTCTACCAAGGACAGGTGATGGTGGCATTTAATTACCAGCTGGCCTTTTGAGCTTCTCATGATGCTCAATCAGCAATCAGAGAAGAACAGGGCTGTACTTTTGGGTGTTCATAGTGTACTTATTATCAAGGGAAATTGAGCTGCTGCTAGTCATCGAGGGCAAGGAAATCCGTGTCCATAACTCAGGGGATCCACAGGGGTGCTTCCTAGGACTCCCTTGCCCAAAAGATCTCATTATTGGAATATTGTGGGAACAAAATCAGGAAAAAAAAACATAAAGAACTCAGATACTAAAAAGATAAAGGTTTGAGTCACCTCAACAAGGAGAGAGTTCTATCCAGCTGAAGTGCTGGCTGGAGTAGGAGAAAGAAAAGTAGAAAACACCAAATACAGGATTCCTAAATTCAGCCAAAACTGACTACCAAACTGGGGACTATAGCAGCTATATTTCTTACTAATTCTGTTCCCTGCATTTTCCTTTAGTATCTTATAGTAGAACACTGCCAGTGGCTAATGTTTTAGGTTTTGGGTGGAAGTACAGCTGATTTTATAGTATTCCTTGATAATATAGTAGCTGATAGGACTTCACCTGTCTCCTGTGATCAGTACAAACTCTTCTCACCCAGGTGAAAGCAAGAGAGGATGTTGAAAGGAAATGGTTTTGGGAATGACAGGTGCATTCTATTTGCTTTTCTGATTTGCACCTCACACTTTCCTACCCTGCCCCCTGTTAACCTACAAGAGCAACAATGGGCTCCCTTGTCCTTTGGTGCCTGATTGGTTTTGGCCACAAGAGAGAAGAGCAGGAGAGAAGAGGGAGGGAAGGGGGTGAGGAAGGGGTTTTCACCTTCCTGACTCTCTCCTTGCATGGCTTCGTAAGGCTGGTTTGTCTCTCCACTAATGGTCACTGCCACTATCTAGATCAGCCTCTCAATTCCACCCTCTCCTTCCTTCTCTGACAATCATCACCTCCCCTCATCCTTTTGGGCCAAGTGTCGAGAATAACTGCTATTTCTAGATGCAGGGTACTTCCTTTTTTCTTGTGGCTTCCCTTACCCTAATTTGGGGGCATTATCTCCTTGCTGGGACCCTAGTTGATACAGGTTGTTTATCCATATTCTCCTTCCATCCACCTTCCCTCAGGGCTAGACCGGAATAAGTCCAGGTGGCTCCCTCCTCCCTTCTTTTTGGAGCACACAGCAAAGAATCTTTTCATTCAGTTTAAGCCTTTACAAAGGACAGGAGGTATTGTTACTCTTTATACTTTTTGCCCCACCATAACCCCACAGGCAAGGCGTTAAAGGGGACTTGCCTCTCTATACAGAAGAAGTGGGAGGGAAGGACGCCTGGGTGGCTTAGTGGTTGAGTGTCTGCCTTCAGCTCAGGGCATGATCCCAGGGTCCTGGGATCAAGTCCCACATAGGGCTCACTGCAGGGAGCCTGCTTCTCCCTCTGCCTGTCTCTCTCTCTCTCTCTCTCTCCTCTCTCTGTCTCTCTGTGTGTGTCTCTCATGAATAAATAAATAAAACCTTTTTTTTTTAAAGAAAAAGTGGGAGGGAAAGAGAGATAAATACAAATTAATACCTTAAATGTATTCTGATAAAAAACTTCCCTGGTTGGCAATTTGCCGGCTTTCAACCTGGACTTGGATGTTCTATCCCACTCAGTGGCTTCCTCTACAGCACACTTGGCAGTAAAAACTTAATCAAAGAAGGGCAGATGCATTTCATTTCCAGTGTCAACCCTAATTGATTGGCTCCTAGGGCATAGTATTGGGAGAGATTCCCAGGCCTCATCCCAGCTCAGCAGGAAAGAGTGCTGTAATCAATTAGGGATGCATATCAGGAGCAGGAGGCTAAAGGTCTATCAGCCAAGAGCTGCCTGCTTATCACCTCCCTTCTAATTTCTTCCTCTGCCTAAGCAGTAACCCCTTTCTTGGCTATTTAACCCTCAGGAATTCAAAAGGCAAAGGGTCATTTTTCTCTTGAGGACCAAGCTAGAGGCCAGGGCAAGAACTGTGGATTTCAAACCCTAATACCTGTGTAGGTGTAAAAGTGATTGCTCAGTGTGTGTATAACCAACACAGCTGAATGGACATCGGTGGACAAGGGGGTTATCCCTTATAGTCTCATATCTCTGCCATAACATGTTTGCAGAGATTTCTACCTTGAGTCTTTCTTAGAATAATATACTTTCTAACTTTATGCTAATTAAGCAGAAGAGTTGGAAGTAGCAAATAAAAGGATTACTCTGATATAATTAAAGCATGAGATCAAGATGTTTTCACCCTCCTTTCAGCCATACCAGAGTCCCAGGACCTGCTGTAATTGCTGTGCAACTCTTTCTCCAGGTCCTTAAAGATCAAATTCTTCAATTAGAGAAGGAACCCACAGCCTCAGATTACCAATCGCTAAAATGTAGCATTGACCAATTGGTATACCTGGTTGTCGCAGCTTTTACCACTGAGCTGCCACGTTGCTTTTCCCAACAGACCCAGGGCCCTATCTTGGTCATCATGAACCTCAACTTGTAGCATTGGGTTTCTGCTTCCTTCCTCCTATTCTTCCTGGGGATGAGTCCCTAAGGTCCCTTGCTTGAAGGAAGGTTCTTCGCTACTCCTTAAAAATTTTCTCAAATGAGGATTTCCCACCACAATTCCCCACCTCTGCATCCTCCTTACCAGTGGGGGAGCCCTCCCACATCACTTCTACTGCCCTTCTATTTGGTGGATAAGTATTAGATGTCCCATACTCGGTGCACACTCTATTCTCTACCCCTCACCCCTGTGTTGATGTGTGGAATCAGGAAGATTTGCACAACCTAGAGCTACAAACAGGAGATGCTCTAGGCACAAGGCAGGCCACATAAATGAGTACCATTGATCAGGTGGGAACTATGAAAACAGTGTAAAGGGGCAGCACAACTCAATCTTTTTCACTGAAGCCAGAAATCCAGATTATGTGGTATCTCTCAAATTGTTGATGTTGCCAACTAACTCGGGTTTCTAAACATGGATCCAATCCACAGATCACTGGTTTGTGATTTCCATTTTAAACTGAAGTGAAGAGTAATCTGGTAATGCAACTGATCATCTTTCTACACACCAGCTTATGGTGGAAAGCTGATCCTGAATTTCTCTGTATACAAAGGGAACAGATTTGAAAAAAAAAAAAAACAAAAACAGTCTTTCTTGGCTGGGTTGTACTGAACACTAATTTAAAATAAAACTTTATTCCAAGCTACATTTAGTCCCTAAGAAATTAGATGAAAAGAGACCAAATGAATCAGCCAGACGAGTGAAGCTCTTTAATCACCACCCTCACTGTTGCTAATTGAATCTTCAATGCACATTGGCTTTGCTCCCTGAGGTACACTAAAACAAATATATAACGCATGTCTCCTTAAGATGAAAGATTTTACATGTTTGAAATTAAAAGTACCTATAAATTGCAGCGAAAGCAGACTATGACATCTAAAGAGGAAACTGAAACCTTGCAGGGAAGATTATAACATTATTCATTGAATCACAGAGGTTCGGAGCCTGATGCATCCTTGTTATACAGGTTTTCCAGTGAAACTTAGAAAGTCTGTTTGTCAATGTTCTTAAGTGAAACAATGAAAGTAAACCTGAGACTGCCAGATGATGAGTTATCTTGAGTTAATCTTTTGTTGCTGCTGTTATTGGATCAGATTAGTGATTCTCCTTGGGTTGCATCAGAGTAAACTGGTTTGGTCAATGTGACCATCAGAATAACCAGATGTTAATCCATTCCTTGCTTGGCAATCTCTCTGAATATTTTTGTGATGTAATTGACTCATCTATGCATTTTTATTTGGTTTCCAAGGTAGAGGTGTTGACAGTGAGTAAAATATTCAGCATTGGTGGGAAATGTTCAAAGACCCTTTCCAGGTATATAGTACTGAATTTAATCTTTTCTCTTGTTTTTTTTTTCCCCTTTTTAAAATTTATTTTATTTATTTTTAAGTTATTTAAATGCCAATTAGTTAACACGCAGTGTAATATTAATGTCAGGTGTACAATATAGTGATTCAAAACTCCCATACAACACCCAGTGCTCATCATAACAAGTGCGCTCCTTCATCCCCATCACCTGTTTTACCCATCCCTCCACCCACCTCCCCTCTGATGACCATCAGTGTGTTCTCTGTAGTTGAGAGTCTGTTGTTTGGTCTTCCTTCCTCTCTTTTTTCCCCCTTGCTTGTTTGTTCTATTTCTTAACTTTAGGGGAAAAGAATGTGGGAATGCTAAGTTTGGATACAAATAAGCCAAATCGAAGTGAGTTAAGTGCTTTCTGCAGCACAACTATGAAATAAATATTAATGGGACCAGGAAGTGACTGAAGAAAAGCAAGTATCCATCTTTAAAACCCAACTCAATTCATTTTAAAAAACACTCATTCAAAAATATAACTGAGAACATTCTGAGTGAATGTGCTGTATACATTGATGAACTTCTGAAGGTACGCTTTAGCCCATCGTCTGCGATTCTTGGCAGCATTGGCTGTGATTAAAATAGAGCCTTTGGTATCTATAAAAATGTTTTTTTCAAAAATGAATTATATTTAAAGATTTAAATTTTACCCCATTGTCATAACAAATTTATGTAGCATTGGCCCTGGTTGAAACAAATTCTAAATTTAATTTTAAGAGGGGGGAAATTTAAAGAAGAAAAAATTTAACAATATTAAAATCTGAGGAAATGTTATGTTATATAGTGACACATAGACTGAATAAAAATGTTAATCATTTATTTTTTTTAAAAAGTTAAAAATAAAACAACATAATTTGACAGTTTTATTTTATTTTATTTTATTTTATTTTGGTTCATTCATTAAAAAAAATTAACTTGCCAAAATACACCCTCCTGCTATTCTAAGTGTGATCCAGGGCCAACAGTGTTGGCATTCCTCAGGGAACTTGTTAGAAATGCTGGCTCAGTCCAGTGAAAGACCTGCGGAGTCAGAATCTGCATTTTACAAGATCTCAGGTGATTTGTGGACGCGTCAAAATTTGAGAAGCACTAGTTTACGAGGCTTTAAGACAAAAGTAAAAAATAAGATTGGCCTTGTTCTCAAGTAAGTCTTATTCTGTGGAGGTAAATGTATCAAACAAACAGGTAATTAAGATCCAAGTACACAAAGCATCATGGGAACATAGGGAAGAATATGTGTAGACAAAAGCAATTCCTTGTAGATGTGGAGAAATTACAGTTGGATCTTGAAAATTAAGTGAAGAAGAGTAAATGACATTCAAGGCAAAGAAAGCCTCATGTCTAGAGAATGGGAGCCCTTCTCATATAGTGGACTAGTGACTAGCAGAAGCAAGAGGTAGAGTTAGGGGCCTCCGATGCAGGGTGGCAGCTATTGTAATGACCTGGCAACAATGTATGACTTTTACCCTCAGGACAATGAGTAGACCTCAGAGATTTGAGAAAGGCATGTCACATGAAATGATCATGTCTCAGAAAGATTACATGCAGTGTGCAGGCTGCACAAGAGGAGGAAATGCACCAATGAGTAGGCAATTGCCAGGCCTGCATTCAGGAGGTAACAACTCCAAATAAGGAAGGATTGAAAAGACATCTAGATAATAGGATGGTTGGGGTATAAACTTGACTCCTGTGGGCCACTGAACCATCGTCCGTACCTATAGAACTCTGAAATGCTGGATGTTCACCTAGTGGTTTTATAGTTTTCTTCCAAATATCCACAGAGATGCCATTTTTACACAATGCTTTGAGTGAGGTGTCTCGATCTTTCTCAGAGAAACGGGGAGTCAATTATCATTTTTCTAAGAGGAATGCATTTTCCACGAAGATCATCTCCACCATTTCTGTTAAGTCCCATTACACGCAGTGCGCATAAGCAGGATCAGTTGACTTTCTTCTTTCTTTATCATGAGGTAGGATCTAGCCTATTAAGCAAAAAGCAAGGGAGAACAAAACACTATCATATTCTAACAATAAAAATGACCTTAGAGTTCATCTAGATATAAACAAAATAAGGAACAAAAAATTTTTAAAATATTTTATTTATTTATTCATGAAAGACACAGAAAGAAAAAGAGAGAGAGAGAAAGAGAGGAGAGAGAGAGACAGAGGCAGAGACACAGGTAGAGGGAGAAGCAGACTTCCTGCGAGGAGTCTTGTGGGACTCTATCCCAGATCCTGGGATCAGGCCCTGAACCGAAGGCAGATGCTCAACTGCTGAGCCACCCAGGCATCCCAACAACAAAATTTTTCAACAGTGCTATTTCCCTTTGGTTTAGACATCGCATCTCAGAAAGATTAGTTAGTTAATCAATTGGTCAGCCTACCTTTATTGAGATTGTCTGTGTGGCCTTTGTATGGGCCACAGATATAGACAGAAAAAGAAATATATAAGATGTTATGCTATAATAAAGTATGTGTTAAAGACACATGTGTAGATGACCACTCTTAGAGGTAAGGATGCAGGCTCTCAACCCAGATTGGATTCAAGTCCTAGCTCTGCCACTTATAGATTATTTGATCTTTGGCAACTTACTTAAACTTTCTGAACTTCAGTTTCTTTACCTTTCAGTTTTCTTTATTAAATGTAGATAATAAAAGCATATATCTTCTAGGGTTTTTGTAAGTATTGAATGAGTTAAAACATATGAAGCACTTTTAATGGTGGTTGATCTACAATGAAAGCTTAGTCAATGTTAACCATTACCATCATTATTAGGAAACCCATTTGGGGTTTTCCAATAGGAACCACAAGGGGAAAGATGTGTCAATTCCAACAGAAAAGTTAGAAGGTGACATTTGAACCAAACTTTGAAAGTTGACTGGCCAATTTCCTGGAGGACAAGGTAGGAGAAAGAAGAGGAGTAGGGGGAAAAAAGGAGTGATCTAAGCAAAACCATAGCAGTGTGCCTTTAGGATTTTATGAGTAAAATGATCTAGGAGTATAGGAGACAATTGCAGCAATGCAAGGATGCAAGGACTGAGGACTGTAACCAGTTCTGTTGAACAGGATATGGAGAAGAGGAGAGAGATTGTAAAGAATAGTGAGGCTATAGGATTTGTCATTACTACATGTGGTGGATGAGGCACGTGGAAGCCTCATGATGACTCCCAGATTTCCCACTTAGGTTAGTGGAGATCCTGTATAACTGAGACTAGGAACACAGGAGGAGACAGATATAAGGGTACATTTAGTTTTAGAAATACTAACTTCAGGAACATCTGAGACATCTGGGTAGGAATGGTCCATAAGCAGTTGGATAAAGTGGTAGCATATCATAGGGATTCAATAAACATTTGGTGAGTAAAATAAACTAGAACACATGAGAGGAAGATCTGAATTATAGATGGACTTCATTTCAACATTTTAATACATGGACAGATTATTTTTCCACAAGTATCTGTGGATATTCTTTAGAGCAATAATTCATTTATTCTTTAAAATAAAATGGCTTTTCCTAATTATAAAAGCAATATACACCTATCACATATATATCCAAATAGTAAGTTATAAAGAACAATGAGAAAATACAATAAATTATAGAGAAACCCAATCAGATTCACCCAGAGATAACTGTTAACATTCTGTTTTACAACTTTTCAGACTTTTTATGATGAAATGTACATGAACATATTTTTATAAAATTTGAATCATAACATCTATAATGTTTGATAGCCTTCCCTTTTCTATTAGCAACTTATAAAAGACAACTGTCTATGTCTCTATAAATAAACACAGGTGACTATTTCATGGCTGTTTTGTATATCATTATACATATACCCCATAATTCAAAAGGTTCCCCTTTTTTGATATTACAAACAATATAGCAATACTTTGCATCCAAATTTTTATTTACATATCCAATTATTTCCTTAGCATAATTTCCTTAAGATAATTCTGAAGTAGAATTTCTGGATTAGAAGGAATGCCCATTTAAAACTGGATAGACATGCCAAATGTCCCTCCAAAAGGATTTGGATGAATCTCAATTTACCTTCCCCAAAACAATGTAAAAGACTGTCATTCCTCATGCCTCCTATATCTCCTTCATCAACACAAGCTTGGAAACTTCTGTTTATGGTAAGAAAGGTAGCCAAAGGACAGATCTCTCAGAGACTTGTAAGTCAGGAGAGAGATATAGACATGGGTGGAGAGTTGAGAGTCTTTGTGTTCACAGGTGGTAGTTGAAGCCATGGGCATGGTCAAGATTGTCCTAGGGAAGACATATAGAGTAAGAAGGAAAGTGAGTCAAGGCCTGACCTCTGAGAAACACTAAAATCAAAGGGGCTAATGAAGGAAGAAGAGTTCATGAAAAAGATTAGGAGAAATTAGTCGAGGAGAGTCAGCAAGAGACATGGAAGCAAACTCTCTATTTAAGCCATGGGGTGTGTCTTCCATAAGTCACCATCACTTGCTCCAGAGTCAAATTCAAGTCCATGATTCCTTTAAGACCTCTCTTGACCTCATTAACCACGGTCAGGTAGGGTCATAGAAAGTAATTAACTCTACATAGTAGACATTTTCAGAGAGGCTAGAATATTCATTTATCTTTCAATTTATGTCCCCTGAAGCAATCTGAGCTTTGTAAGAATTCCTATTAATGGTTCTAGATAAGACAACAAGAGATTGTAAGCCCCAGAGTTAAAAAGCCTGATCTCACACATTGTAAAATTAAAAATAGAATACAAACATTTCATTAAAATATGACCAGATGCAGATTTATCAACATTACAGAAACAACTGATATGATATGATCAAGAAATGCAACAAAAAAGTAACTTCAAAATAAATAAAAAATTGCTCCTTATCTATATACTTTCAATTTCTTGCATGAGTGAGACATCTGCTCAGCTGGAGAAAAAAAAAAAAACCAGAATCAGCTGAGCCTAGCTTTCTTTATTCTTTTTCACTAAATCTGAAATTTAAAAGCTACCACTGGTTAACCTTGCCTGCCCCCAAAATAAAATAAAGCTTCTTTAAAAAATATCATACGATAGAACAGGAATAATGTTAATACAATGTAGAGACTTAAACATCTTAAAACATCTTTTTTCTCAAGTGGGAGCAAAGCTTTCTTGGGTGAATGTTTTTAGTGACTAACAAGTCTTGATAAGATGTTTCTACAGGGTATATTAACAACTGATAGGTTCTGAGAATAGTGAATAACAATTTAATAATACGCAGTGTCATGCTTTCAACAATTCTATAAGATGCAGGATTTTCTGGAATTTTCAACATAAGGAGATCAGTCTCGCCTTTGGTAAATATTCCTTCTCTGGGGATTTTTTTTTCTTCATCAGTTATTCTTCTGAAAGGAGAAACTGCTGGCGACACTTAAAGGAAGAAGCATGGAAATTTCTTTATTCTTGTCAGTTCACGACAAGTGAAATTATTGCATGTGTTAGATTGCCCATATATGAGAATCAGCCATCATCCCCATTGTATAACACTTGACACAGTCAAGTTGTCTAGACAACAGGAAAAAAAAACATCTTAGACATGTAAGGGCTTAGAAAACACACTCGTATAATCTGCCTGGGGAAAAAAAAATTACTTCAGGGTATAGTCCATCTGATGGGAAGATTAAGTTATGAGCACAAAAATAGGGCAGTCTAGTGGAAAAAAGCTGGCAGTATAGGAAGAAGTTAAAATGCTTCTATATAATATGATGAAAAACATGACCGTGAGATGAAACCAACAGAAATATTGATGAAAAGGGTGGCTGGATGGCTCAGTTGGTAAGGCATGCAACTCTCGATCTTGGAGTTGTGAGTTTGAGCCCCACAGTGGTTGTAGAGATTACTTAAATAAATAAATATATCTTAAAAATATTCATGAAAGATAAAACATATACTATGAACAGTACAATCTAATAATGATTATCTGGGTCCTAAATCCCAAAATGATCTCAGATGAGAATTCTAATCCCCCCAAGAGGTTAGCTAGCCCTTTGTTCCTTCACCCATAGCTACCCAATATTTCCCAGATCTCCAAGTTATGCAACAGTGTTTGACCAATAAAATGGGTACAGAGATATGCACTCCACCTCCAGAGCTGGTGCATAAAACCTACCCTTCAACTCTCTTCTATCTCTCTTCTGGCCTCCCTCCCTCCCTTGGGTTGTCTTTTCCTATCTTCCTCCATCTGTCTTTCTCCTATACCCAGGCTGGAAGTGAACACCCATGGGGGCTTTGAAAGTCACATGTTGAGAAGAGCGGGGCCTTCGTTTGTCTGGATTTTTAAGTGACTTAATGAAGCAGAATCTGCTCTACCCAAACCCTCCCCACCTCAACTCCATTCCCCATCTCTCAACAAACTCTACATGAGTGAAACATAAACTTCCTTTTGTGTTAAGCTATTGAGGCATTAGATTTCATTTGCTACAATAGCTAGCTTTACCTTAACTAATAGAATATCCTACTCAAAACCTGCAAAAATAAGTCTCTTTGTTAAGAACACCACTACACTTGGGGAGTTTCAGGGAAAAATTCTGACCCATGGACCATGCAGATTTATGATCAGCTCTCCTACAGACTCTCAAAGGTCACATTAATATCACAATCCATAACTGTCCCCTCGTCCTTTATCCTCTGTATTACAGCATAGGCATGGGAGGGTGGGAGGAATGGCAAGAATCATATCAGGTTGATAAAAGAAAAAGAAAAGCAATTTATTAACTCCTTCCTAAAAAAAATATCAGACATGTCTACATGGAGATTTAATCCACAAAGGGGTGGTAAAGAGGAGAAAGGAACATGATTTAATTTATTTTCAGCCAACAGGAAACTGAAATCCATATGGCTTTCATGTCTCCTGCAATCAAGATGGGTTGCAGTGCCACATCTGTGAGAAATATGCTTCATGTCAGACTGGTTAGGAGAGTCAATATTAGACATGACCTCTTTCTCTTTAAGGGTAAGCAAACTCCATCATCCATTTATTTCTCTGGTGGGGCTTAAAGGAAGGCCTTAATCAACTTGCCTTATAACCTGAAGGCATTTGGAAGAAAAATCTATATTTGTTTCCTTAGTCAGATTGCTGAAGCATGAAATGGGATGTCTTGTCCTGCTGCCTTTGATGGAAATGCCATATATTCTGTTTATTTATTTGGATGGGGGTAGGAAGAGACTTATTGAAAAGTTTTATATATTGCCCACTGACTTTGAGTGATGTGGTTCAAACTGTTAGAGAAAGATGGGCAGATGCTTTCATTGGAGAAGACTTATAAAACAACTTTCTTCTAAAACTCAGGAAAACGTAATCATCATATTGCCATCAACCTGAGAATAATAAGAAAAGTTCTTAAATTATTTCCTTTTCACCCAACTTTTTTGAGTTAACTGGCAATATTATAAACATAAATTCTAAACATCTCCTAAAAGGATCTGGTGGTGAGCCAACAAAGGGGAACGCAGGCTGGCAGAGGGGCTGTGCAGGACTGGGGACTGGGGACCTACAGGCAATGTGATAGAGATGAAGGGGAAGGAGGAGGATGCTTCCCCTGACTTGGGTCTTAGATAGGCTGGACATGGAGGCAAAATTGCTCATTATGCTTCTCCCTAAGCAAGCTCCCTCTAGAGGCAGGTACCTTTTCTCAGTGCCTTGTGTATAGCTCACAAACTGCCAGGATGACAGGAGAAGCAAGTTTGGAAAACAGATCAGAGCTTGCATTGAACCCAGGATGGCAAAGCCTGCCCTGATGCCTCTACTGATCATACATGCTGGACACTGACCCTGGTGGTACTACCGCCATTAGTATAATGGGTTCTTTACTGTGTACCACTAACTAGGTTCCTATTAAAAGTTGTGGGTGAATGCATTTGATTAATGCAATCTGAGTCTCATGAGATGTCCTAACTACTTGCCAGGGATTGGAAAGTATCTGACCCTTGGACATTTACAGTGGAAGGAAACTGCCTCCAAATAAGATTACAACTAGGGAATTTCCAACACATGAGAAGGAGGTCCTGAGCAACAGTCGAAAGAATGACAAGACCTCCCACAAGGGGAATATTCACTTTGTCCAACTAAACTGAGAGAAACGTGTAGCAGGAAAAAGGAAACAAAGTGAAGGTGACAGAGAAAGTTCTAGACTGACTCAGAAATAACTTTTTTTGGAGAGATTCAGAGAGAAGATGAACTTATAAACCATTTAATTTAAATTTAACTGCAGGAATAAGTCATATTTGAACATAAAGACTGATAATTAATAGAGGTTATTATGGGAATATAAATGTTTTTATTTTTAAAAGCATTCTAACTATTAGTGGAATATGAATTTCAAAATCCATATTACAGAGTAAATTTGGAGATCTATGTTAGTAATCTATTGTAAGAATCCTTCGGAATCTGAACAAGTCATACAGCTCTCCAGACCTGCAAGTCTATATGCTTATATACAGGAATAGAAGATTATCTCAGCATGAGAAGAAATTCTAGATTCTCTCTCCGGATCAGCAGTCACCGGAAGACAGCAGAAATCTGCCCATTATATACCAGTCTGGATCCACATTGAATCAGCATAAATCTAAGCCAATATTTGGGTATTCCCTTCATTCACCCAAGTAGAGCTAAAAATTAGAAATTCAAGATCAATAAATTGGGAAATAAACACAAAAGTTAAATGAGATTTCCAAGTCCACGAGAACAAGCTACATTTCTTTTGTATGTGGGACTATTCGGGGCAGGGGTATACTCTGATTGTTATCCACAAATTTTTCAAGGCAAATTTGTTTGTTTGTTTTTTTAGTTTATCTTTTAATTATAAAAATGAAGCAGACTTGTTGGAATAATTCAAAAAAACACCAAAAAGAATGAGAAAGAAGCAAATGATCTGAATTATTCCCCCAAAGAGGGACACAATCCAAATAATAGTTGCTTCTTTCTTATTCTTCCATGTGCTTACATGGAAAATCACTCACCCTGCCAATTTGTCCTACCAGTGGAAGCTTAATGCCAGGTGCCAACACATTTCTGATCATCCTGGCTAATGGCAGCTCCAAACCTTCTATTGAACACCAGATTCAATTACTTCTGAGAGAATTCGGGCAGGAGAATCATGTGGCTCTGCCAAGGAAGGGAGATAAATTACTACCGACCTTTACCAGACCATTATGGTGGCCTAATATACCCCCAAGCAGCAGGTATATACTTCACAGTGCACGGGCTTCAATCTGGTAAGAGCTTTCCCATACTTGGAAAGACTTTGCAGGTTATACAGGAGCTGCCCTCTCTGCCAGCTCATATACACTGTATAGGGCTGGTCTAAGTGCCCTGATTTGTAATTATTTGTTGTCTGCTATACATCAGTATCCAGTGACTCCATGTGTTTCTTCATAACTACAGCATTTTTTTCTTTATCCTGGATTAATGCAGAATATTAATGCATATTTACAATTTAAGATTTTTATTTTTTTTAAATTTTTTTTTTTTTATTTATGATAGTCACACAGTGAGAGAGAGAGAGAGGCAGAGACACAGGCAGAGGGAGAAGCAGGCTCCATGCACTGGGAGCCCGACGTGGGATTCGATCCCGGGTCTCCAGGATCGCGCCGTGGGCCAAAGGCAAGCGCCAAACCACTGCGCCACCCAGGGATCCCTACAATTTAAGATTTTTAACTGGTCCCAAGTTATGATATACTATACTTATATAGAAAAATTATGTGCTTTCTCCTACAAGATCACTTTAAAATCAATGTCAATGTTATACTATAAAAATGACTTGTGTATTTCCAAAAATAGTTCCTTATTTAATGGAGAGGGAATTCACCATTTCAATATTAAGATTAGGAATATACCAAAGACATTCTCTGTTATCACTCCCATTCAATATCTTATACAAAGTCCAAGACAGTGTGATAAGAATATAAAATGAAATACAGATTAGAAAAGAGGAAGTAAAACTATCTCTATTTAGGGGCACCTGATGGCTCAGTTGGTTAACTGTCTGCCTTTGGCGGAGGTCATGCATGATTCAAGGTCTTGGGATTGACTCCTGAGTTGGGCTCCCTGCTCAGCAAGGAGTCTCTTGTCCCTCTCCCTCTGCCAGCCACTCACCCCTGAGCTAGAGCTCTCTCTCTTGCTCTCTGTCTCTGTCTCTCTCTTGCTCTCTGTCTCTGTCTCTCTCTTTCAAATAAATAAATAAAATATTTTTTAAAAAACTATCTCTATTTATAGAAAACATGATTATCTTCCCAAATAATCTTCTAAAATGCTTCTGTTACTAATACATTAGTTTAACAAGGTTTAAGAATTATAAAAAATCAATCATTTTCTAGATAACAGAAATTAACAATTGGATTTTGAAATTTAAGAGATGTGGCACCTGGTTGGCAACCACTGGGTGGCTCAGTGGTTGAGCGTCTACCTTCGGCTCAGGTCGTGATCCATCATGATCCCGAAATCCTGGGATCAAGTCCCACATCAGGCTCCCCGCAGAGAACCTGCTTCTCCCTCTGCCTGTGTCTCTGCCTCTCTCTCATGAATAAATAAATAAAATCTTAAAAAAAAGACTTGTGTATTAAAATCTTAAAAATATAAAAGACAATATCATTCATAGTAGCATACTCCCACACACACGCCCCAATGAAATACTTATATTTAAATCTAACAAAATAAGCTCAGGAGCTATATTCAAAAAACTATAAAATACTGATGAAATAAAGAAAGATCTAAAGTAACATATTCCTGGATTGGAATACTCAACATGGTAAAGATATCAGTTTTTCTGAAAATCCTAGCAAGCTTTTTTGTGTAGGTATCAATAAGCTAACTCTAAAATTTATATGGCAAGGCAAAAAGTACTAG
Organism: Nyctereutes procyonoides; assembly: GCF_905146905.1. Taxonomy (NCBI): domain Eukaryota; kingdom Metazoa; phylum Chordata; class Mammalia; order Carnivora; family Canidae; genus Nyctereutes; species Nyctereutes procyonoides. Next base: position 43,539,830 of record NW_026575047.1, on the reverse strand, counting down.
AACAACAAAACAATTCTGAAAGAGAATAAAATCAGAGGATTATGCTACCCAGTTTCAAGACTTACTATAAAGGTATAAAGACAGTGGCAAAAGGCTAGACATGAAGATCAATAGAACAGAATAGCCCAAAAATAGACCCACATGAATATAGTCAATTGATTTTTTTTTGGGGGGGGGCAGGGGCAGACAGATAGTGAGAGAGTGAATTTTAAGCAGATTCCATGCCCAATGAAGAGTCCCACACATCTCATTTGGGGCTTGATCTCACAACTCTGAGATCATGACCTGACCCAAAATCAAGAGTCAGGCACATAACTGACTGAACCACCCAGGTGCCCAGTCCTTGTTTATTATTAAGGGTGTAGAAAGATGAGTCTGGGCAGAGTTTTAGTGGTCAGCTCTATCCCACTCCTTCCCAAGTTGCAATGAGCTTCCACCAGAGCCCTAGCTGCAAGTCTCAATTACCTTCCCCTGCAGATGAATTCTTTTATTCTGGGGTAAGGAGCCTGGGTGTCTTTCACAGTGGCTACTGCTTTTTCTCCTCACCACAGTTGAGGAGGTAATAGGGAGCTTCCATCAACTTCTACTTTATCTTCCCTGTGAGTTCCTGGAGGAAAGGCCATTGAAAAGGAGAACACCTGTAGGTCTTTTGCCCCTAAGGGCTGCATACTTTTACTCTAGCCCATGCTAAGCATTTTTTTAAAAGATTTTATTTATTTATTTATTTATTTATTTATTTATTTATTTATTTATTTATGAGAGACACAGAGAGAGAGGCAGAGATATAGATAGAGGGAGAAGCAAGCTCCCTGTGGGGAGCCGATGCAGGACTTGATCCCACATGCCCTGAGCCAAAGGCAGACGTTCAACCACCGAGCCACCCAGGCATCCTCCATGCTAAAGATTTAATAGTTTGCTTAAAATTTCTAGTTTAATCTCCTTATCAGTTCATGTAGCAGCTGGCTTTCCAGGTAAAAGCTTTGCTCAGGTGGTATTTCTCTCTGTAGGCACCTGTATCTGTACGAAGTTCAATTTTAGTTGTCTACTTTGTCATCTCAGTTCTCTGATAGTTTCAAGAAAAAGTTGCTGATTTTTCGTCTGGCCATCCCTTTCTTGTTGTAAGATTGGAGCAATGTTCCTTCCAGCTGTGGATTCAGTTCTGACCATCTCTGAACTAAAACTGGATGCCTGGTCAACTGACTTTTGACACAGGCACAAAGGCAATTCAATGAAGAAAAGATAGGTTTTTCAATAAACAGGGCTGGGAGAATTGGATACCTATATGCAAAATTAGAGCCTTGAGACATACCTCACACTCTTACAGAAATTCACTCAAAGTAGATCAAAGATATAAAGGTAAAATGTAAGACTATAAAATTTATATGAGAAAATACAGGTGAAAATCTACGTGTCTTTTGTTTTTGACAATGAGCACTTAGATAGGATGCCAAAAACACAATCTATACCTATATCTGCACACATATATATATCTATGTGTATGTACAAGTGTAAACATATATATATACACATATATACACACATATATACAGCTATATATATATAGAGAGAGAGAGAGAAATTGAACTTTATCAAAATAAAATACTTTGTGGGATGCCTGGGTGGCTCAGTCAGAGTCAGTTAAGTGTCTGCCTTCAGCTCAGGTCAATGATTCTGGGGTCCTGGGATTGAGCCCCACATTGCTCAGTGGGGAGCCTGCTTCTCCCTCTCCCTCTGCTGTTCCCCCTGCTTATGCTCTCTCTCTCTCTCTCTGTTGTATAAACAGACAAAATCTTTAAAAAAAATTAAATATTTTGCTCCACAAAAGATAGCATTATAAGAATGAAAAGACAACCCACACAATAGACAAAATATTTCCAAGTCACCCATCTGACAAATGACTGGCAAATCAACTATATTAAGAACTCAAACTTTAACAGTAGGAAAACAAAGATCCCAGTTTAAAATGGGCAAAAGACCCAAACGGACACTTGACTGAAGACGTAACAGAAGACAAATACTTGAAAAGATGCCCAACATCTTAGGCACAAGAAAAGTGAAACTTAAAACAACAATGAGATACCAATACAAACGTACCAGAAATACGAAGATAAAGATAATTGACACTAGCAAGTGCTAAGGAGGATACAGAACCTCTCATTCATTGCTGAGGGAAACATCAAATAATACAGCCACACTGGAAAAGAATTTGGCAGTTTTCTATAAAGTTAAACATATACTTACCATATAACCCAGCATTGGCTTTCCTAGGTATTTACTCAAGTGAAGTGAAAACATATTCGGACTATAATCTGCACACAAATATTTATAGTGAGTTTATTTATAATCACTAAAAATTGAATACTACCCAGATACCCTTCAACAGGTTAATGAATAAATAAATACTGGTACATCTATTGAATAATAATAAAGAATGAACTATTGATACACAAATAACTTGAAAGAACCATAAAAACAGGGATCCCTGGGTGGCTCAGTGGTTTAGCACCTGCCTTCGGCCCAGGGCGTGATCCTGGAGTCCCAGGATCAGGTCCCACGTCGGGCTCCCTGCATGGAGCCTGTTTTTCCCTCTGCCTGTGTCTCTGCCTCTCTCTATGTGTCTCTCATGAATAAATAAATAAAATCTTAAAAAAAAAACCAAAAACATGAAAACATTCTGCTAAGTCAAAGAAGCCAGATTCAGGTGCCTGGGTGTCTCAGTTGGTTAAGTGTCTACCTTCAGCTCAGATCGTGGATCAAGTCCTGCATTGGGTTCCCCGCTCAGGGAGGAGTCTGTTTCTCCCTCTCCCACTGCCCCTCCTCTCTGCTTGTGCTCTTTTGTGCTCTCTCTTTCTTAAATAAAATCTAAAAAAAAAAAAAAAAAAGCCAGATTAAAAAGTGATTCCATTTATATGATACTGTGAAAAAGGCAGAATTATTGGTATGGGAAGCAGGACAGTGGTTGACAACCATGAAATGAGACACAAGTTGTCTACAAATGGCCCACACAAGGGAATTTTTAGGGAGATGGCACTGTTAACATTTGGGGGAAGCTGGGTGATGAGTACATGGAGAAATCTCTGAACTATTCACAATTCTTTGGTAAATTGAAAATTTCTTTTTTTAAGATTTGAAAAGAAGTCTTAGATGTCAATGTACATCTTCACTGGGTAACTGATGAAAAATGAAATAGGAAATTTTTTTTCTCCTGCCAGACTGGTTATAAGATGGAAAATCCAGAGGTTGGATAGCTTACCTAACTTATTTTTTTTTACAAATTACAGAATACATACAGTATTAACTGCCAGCTTTTAAAATCTCATAATAATTGATGACCTATTCGAATAATAGGAGGAAATAGAGAATAAAGTATCCATCTTTTGAAAAATAGAATAAAAGGGAACATGGAAATGTGGATATTTATTCTATAGCCAGAAAACTGTTGTTTTGCATTAAAAGGGAAAACTCAGGGCTCTTGTCAGGGCATCTGCCTTCGGCTCAGGTCATGATCCTGGGATCCTGGGATTGAGCCCCAAGTCGGGCTCCCTGCTCAGCGGGGAGTCTGCTTCTCTCTCTGCAGCTCCCTCTGCTGTTTCTCTGCTTGTGCTTTCTCTTTCATTCTCTATCTCTCTCTCTCTCTCTCTCTCCCTCGCTCTCACTCTCTCTGTCAAGTAAATAAATACAATCTTTATAAAGGGGGAGGAAACTAATTTATATATAAGTTTACTTCAAATGGTATACAACCCTAAAGAATTTAAAACGACCTGATTTGTGTTTATAAATTAATAAAAATCATTGAGTGCTCTGAAAAAATAAATTGTTATACACCTGTACCCATTGACAAATACGCTATTTTATTTTTTAGTCAGTGTATCTCATTCAACCAGTTTAAGAAACAAAATGAAGTCAGTTTATATTCTTTTTGAATTATTAATGATTTTTTTACTCAAATAATACAAGAATACAATTATCTTGTTTTCCAGTTTTATTGAGATATAACTTGACAAATAAACATTGCATTTGAGGCACGCAATATGATATTTTGATGTGCATAGACATTGTGAAATGGTTGTCATAATCAAGCTAATTAACATATCATAGTTACCTCATAGTTACAGTTTTTAAGAACACACAACAGGGAGAAGATAGTCTCTTCAACAAATGGTGTTGAGAAAACAAGATATCCACCTGAAGAATGAGAAATTGGATTTATATTATATACAAAAAAATTCTTTGAACATTCAAATGACATACTCCCTGCAGCTTACTGGATCCCATCCAACTTGTTGAGAGAAAATCTTGACAATCTAGAGTCTTTCCCAACATAATAACTCCCAGTCCTTTAGCCTTGCCCTGTCTCAAGTCTTGGTTCCCACAACTTCAAGAAGACAGAACCAAACATCCTGCCCCATTAGACCAGGAGTTGCTTGATTTTCTGCCCTAGTTGCTCTTCTTGTCAATCAATGTCCTTCTTGAAGTAGGCAGTCCAACCACTCCCATGCCACTCTTGTCCTCTTATTAACAAATGAAGTCAGCAGTTCTCAGTGTGTGGTCCCCTGACCAGCAGCATCACCACCTCCTGGAATTTTGTTCAGAACCCATTTTCTTAGGCCCCCTCCTAGACCTACTGAATCAAAAACTCCCTCACATAGCCAATCAACTGTATTTCAACCAGCCCTCTAGTGATGCTGATGCAGGGCACACTAAAGTCTAAGAACCACTCATGTCTGGTGGTTCACACACAAAACATGAAGGATTCAGAAGCTAGGTGTGGTGTGATCCCTGCCCACTGAAGGTAAGGCATTCATTGGTCAGGGTTTCCCCTGAACTGCCGCTTTACCACTGCACTGTCTCTGGCTATGACGACAAAAGAGAAAACTGCTCTCTCCTTTCAAGTCAGGTTCAATCATGGCAGCTCCAAGTCATGGTAGCCATGTACTTGCCATTGGTTGGCTCTTTTGTTATATGCCCACACCAGTAACTTCCTGCAAGAATACTCACGGAGTCAGGGTCAAGTAATTTAGAGGGGTTTTTATTTTAAAACACACTTTGTGGGCAGCCTGGGTGGCTCGGTGGTTTAGTACAACCTTCAGCCTGGGGCATGATCCTGGGGACCCGGGATCGAGTCCCACATCAGGCTCCCTGCATGAAGCCTGCTTCTCTCTCTGCTTGTGTCTCTGCCTCTCTCTGTGTGTCTCTCATGAATAAATAAATAAAATCTTTAAAAATAAATAAAAAAATAAAAAACACACTTTATATCTAGAGCTCTCTTCCTTAACCTCATCATCCAAGTCGCCAAGGTTAGATGCAGTAATTCTAAGTCCCAAGGCTCTAATTTTCTTTCCCAGACAAGGTAGTCCTAAGCTGAAAATTCTCATTTGCACATATGTATTTGTTTTAATACATATTTTTTCTTACAATTTAGAAAAATAGCAATAAGAAATTTGGCACTGTTCTGTGGCCACTAAGATGTTGCTGTCTGGTGATGTTTGAGAAGATGCAACATCGGGACAGCTTTGTGATTTCATCCTGAAATTCTGCAATATGAATTCAGCTCATCACATGGAACCAGATGGGCCACCTGTGAACTGTGGCGTCACGGCTCATCACTCATCACCACTCGGCAGCAAAGGCAAAGCAATCGGCCACAGCAGGTGTCCTCAGTTTTTTGCGGCAAAAAGCTATGGGAGCCTCCCCTATGCCTCCGGTTCTGGGCAGATTGAGCGCCCTGGAGGAGATTATGGGGAATGAATGGGAACTGGAGGGATACTGTGCTTCCAGGGAAGCTTCCTTGGCTAGCTCCCAAGAGCCCATCTTGTTACTTAGAACTATAGCCGTTCAGACCTCAGCAGCTACACACCTAATTCCTCTATTCTGGAATTTCAGGGAGTAGGACAGTACTGTGCCAGCTGCCTTCCAGCTCACTGTAGTCTTTTGAATTGGGAATGTAGCACTGATCCACCATGGCACAGATCACATCTGTGTGGTTCATTGTTGCGTCCCCAGCCTCTAGGCTGGCGACCAGCACACACCAGATTATAATTTGAATGGATGATTTAATGAGCTCAGCTCAGGTCCCCATCCACTCCTCTTTGGAATCAGCCAAATGTAAAAACATCTTGCACAGCCCAGCATGTTAAGACTTAGCACATCCCTTTGCCAAGTCCAGTCCAAAGGACAGTGAGCCAGAATGTCTGAGCTCAACACCTAGCTTCCTGCTTGTATTTGCTAACTCAAATCATTCAAATCTCTCTCACTGTTTCTTTGTTAAATGAGAGAGGTGACGCCTACATGGCCAGGCCATGGTGAGGATAAATGAACACCATATAAGGATATCTGTTGGGAGCTGTGAGGGGCTATATAGATATAAGAATTGACTGCAGCTCCTCAAGAGCAAGAAGGGAGCTGGCTAGGTCCCCTCCTGCTCAGATTCCCATTGACTGGTGTGTTCAGAGGCCCTAACCCCATATTGTTCACATTCCCCTGGAGACTCTCCTATAATTTGGCCTCCTGGGAGGCTACTGCTCTCATCTGAAAGATCTGTGCTGAAATGGGTTCACTCATGCTTATTCTAGAATTGATTGCAATCTCCTCTCCTCTTTCAGTCTTTGAGCTGAAAGTATATTTATTTTCACTTCACCCCCAGCCCAGGACTCCTAGCACTGTCCCTCTCCAGCAATTATTTCACTGTCCTTCCCCCAGATGCTTACAGCCTCCATGTGCCAGGGCACAGCCATCACTCTGCACCCATCAGAATTTAACAAGATGCAGGAGCAGAGAGCCACCACCTTGTTACTTGCTGGCCATTTGCTGTGAGATTGAGCAGAAGATGACAAGACAGTGGCTTAAACTGCCTCTCCCTGCTTTTCCAACCCAGTCACCTTCTCCAAACTGTTCTTAGCTCTCTGAAGCCTGTGGAAAGCCAGGGAGCAGAATAGAGGATTAAACACTTAAAATTATACCTTCTAATCTCTGCATATCAGTTAAATCCTTCTGTGCCTCTCGACCACTGATGCAGCCTCTCTGTGTTTTGGTCCCCAAAACTGTGATTAGAGATAATGTCACCAACGGATGTTCTGGGGACTTTGTGAGATTGAACTTATAAAATGCATTATTTAATGTCTAGAATCTTAGGAGATTTAGAAATTAGGCCCTTGGAATTTGCAACTTGCTGACTTAAAATTTACTGAGCATTTTACTTGTACAACAACAAAAAACGAAATGTTTTCACTCTTACATCAAAATCTTAAGCTTTCTTCCTTTTTAATTTTCTGACAGCATTTGATTTGTAGGGTGAGATGATATTTACCTGATCATTTATGAAGATGAAGCCGTATTGATCTGAACATATTTGTAAGGAGCCATGATGCCATATTTCTGTAAATATTCAATTATTTACATATCTCAGTGTGGCTACTCAGGGTTCAGAGATAAATAGGAAACATCCACAGTACATGAAGAACTGACCATATAGTGGTATGAACAGGACTGTGTCCTCCTCAAATTCATATTCGGGATCCCTAACCCTCTTTGTGATTGTATTTGGAAGTGGGGTTATTGGGAAGTGATTTGGTTTAGATGAACTCCTGAAGATGAGGCCCTCATGATGGGAAGAGTCCAGAGAGAACTCCCTCTCTGCCACAGAGAGGCGATGGCTGCCTACAAGCCATGAAGGGTCCTCATCAGAACCCAACTATGCTGCCATCTTGATCTTGAACAACTAGCCTCCAGACTCTCCAGAATGGTGAGAAATAACTATCTGTTGATTGAGCCCCCTAGTCTATAGCATTTCATTTCAGCAGCCCAAGCAGCCTAAGAGTCAAGTATATAAAATTCCATATATTCAGGTATCAGGGCTCTACCACAGATATAGCCAGGTATAGTGGGAACACAGGAGAAGGAGCAACTTCCTTGCCTGGAGGAGGTCACAGGTAGTTTCATCAAGAAGGCAATATTTCAACCGAAGCTCAAATTCATTTGTTTATTAAATATTTGTTCCTCCCATGTTTATGAAAAGTGAAGACATAATGCATTCAGTTATGCCAGCGATAAGACAACTCCGGTCACCTGGAGCATCAGACATCTGAAGAGTATGCCAAGGCACAAGGTATTAGGGCAAGGAATGGCCGGACGGGTAATGGCCTTACTTCAGGCCCATGACGTGTATTTCCCTGACTATCAATATACGAAGATTGCACTTGCTAGATGCTGTTTAGGTTTAAAACTCTATGGTTATGGCTGTAACAACCTTTTCCACATAGAAATTCCTTTGGGAAGGTAATTGTATCTGTAAGTCTGGAACTCTATGCTGGCTCCTTTTTATTCAGAAAGCCATTGTTAGAAATGTTACAGCTGTGGAGTTTATTAGGAGTGCATCAGCACGGAACAGGATACATTGCTGTGTGCATGAATCTATCTGAGGGCTAAGCGAGCTGAGAGGCCTGCCAGTCATTCCCCAGCCTGTTTCCCTCCCAGACTGTGAGCCTGAGAGCAGAGATTATTTTCTAAGTTTATCACTGTATTCCAGGCATGTGGCCTGATGTCTGGCATATAGTAGTTGCTCAACAATTAGCATGCCATATTAGAAAGTCTGACATTTCCATTGTAAATGCTAATTATTCACTTCAATAGAGCTGCTTAATTGTATTAATTTTAAATACACTAAAGGGGTTCCATAAATCATTTAAAGAAGCCTTCTATTTTCAAGAGAATTACATAAAAACAAACCCTCTGATCTTTGGAGGATTTATTCATTTCATACATGGCCTTCTCTTCCCAGCATATAGGGAGATCTGTCCATGAAAACTATAGAGGTCCCAGGGGGGAGATTTTAAGCTGACAATCAAGATTTCAGAATCCAATTTTTTTTAAAAAAAGGTAAAACTGAATCTCAAATAATACACACTAAACAATTGTGTAAACTAAAGCACTCCTTTAAAAAGTGGTTTGTAATGCCATTTGCAACGCAGGCCCAGGCAGCTCAGACCTGACCATGGGTCACTTTTGCAGAAGCACAGATCAACCATGAAAATGCTGCCAGACATTCCTTCCATCTTTGGGTGGCTCTGTAAGGAGACCTGGCGAATGAGCACAGCAACGCCGCTCGCTCCGCTGCTGCCTGTTGCATCTTACTCCTCATATCTGTATCTTCCATGGGTCACCTCCAAGTTTCCCTGCCTCTTTTTCCCGAGCTCCCCAGAGATTCCATCTCTGGGCCCCCTCATTCATTCCTCTACAATTGTGTTGCCCTCCCCTTGCAGCTTTCCTCCCACTTTCATTTATTTTTTTATTTTTCCATAAGTAATTGTCAGTTCTTTCCAGAGCAACTTCTAGCATTGCTTTTCTGACTTTAGGTTTTTTCCCCCATTGTTTTGATTCAGCTCAACCAAAGCCTAGGGGCCAGGCTGCAGGTCTCCTCATCACCCAGGGAATATGCAGAGGGACAGGAGCTCTGAAGCCAAAGCAGGATTCTCCCCATTGCGCAGGAAAGAGGGAAAGAGGTAAATGGTATGACAAATGTTTTCCTTATCTATATCGTATATTCAGAGTTGCTTTACTTGTTGAAACTGTTTTCAGTTTCTATAGCAAAAGGAGGGAAAAATCCAGAAAGATCTTTAAAATATATATAAATATATATTTACATATTTAATATATTTACATATATATTTAATATAGATGTATATATAATATTACATATATATATATATATATATATATAGTCACTCCATAAAGATACCTCCCCAACTGAAACATAATGAAACAGAATCCAGAAACCAAAACTGAGGTCAGATCAAATGACCATGGTTAGGGAAATTCTGGGTTGGAGCAGGGAAGTCAGGGAAGAGAAAACAGATGGAAAAAAAACAGGGCCCCAGGGTGAGAAAGACCCAGGTTCAAATTCTGTACTCAGAACTTAATAGCTGCGGGACTCTGGGCAGGTTATTTCATGCTTCTAAAGTTCTGTGTCCTTGCTGGAAAAATAATAAGACTGATTTTAAACTGTTAAAAAGTTAGCACTGAGTTCGTTACAAAATAAATACTCTTTAAATGTCAGTTATTACAATGATTATTTTTATTACTGTCAAACCTCAACTCCTGGCCCGTTTGTTTTCAGGGCATTAGGTTTTGTGTGGTTTAACTTCATAGAGTGTTTCATATTTTTTGTGATATCCACAGTTTTTATAGAGTTCTTTGCTTTCTCCATTCTTTTATACTTAAATATCATATATTATTCTACAACATGTCCTTGGGGTTTTCACTAAGCCTTAAAACACCTTAGAAAATTTCAAGATTCAGGCCTGATGGACTATCACAGTTGAAGTCATTGCGATATAAGCACACACACATGTGTCCGTACACACGCAGAGATACATATATGTGTGGATGGATGATGATGTATGGACATATGCTTTTGTAACCTTACCTGGCATTATTATTTCAGTGGCCAACTATAGCCAGTTCTCTAATAGTGTCAGCAGGACAGGTAGGCTTGACTGAGAGCCTTCTAAACATGTGCTGAAGTTTTTCATATACATTTTCCCATTTATCAAATCATACCAAAATAATAATCTATACTCCAGGCAGCCTACAGCCACCTTATGAAATTGTTATGATTTGTTTCTGAGATACAGTACAAATTCCATGACAATCTTTCCTGAATTTTAATAAGGGTGAAAGGAAGACTTAAAGAGTTCTTTGTGGCTTTAAAAAAAAAAAAGAAAAAACAACCATAGCCATCTGCAGGCACTTCCTCATGGCGTCTTATCACTATGGTGCAGAATGACCAATGTAAAAGCTGTGTAAACTGAAAGCTTAATGATAAGAAATTGGTTTTTTAAAATGAGGGTACATCTCAGTGAAGGAATGCTTGCCATGCAATTGTGAGAAACGATTTTGAAGAAGAACATATGTGACCGTGCAAATACATGCACAGTGTGTTAAGTGAAAAGAAAAAAGCCACAGGCATAGCATGATCTACATTTGCTCAAAACACAGATAAAAAATGTTAATATTATGGGCCATTTTCAGTTCTTTTCCTTATCTGCATATCCTGCATTATCTACAACAAATAGGTATTACTTTGTAATTATGCAAAAAATCTTTAAGATATAAGCTATAAGCTATGGCCTGGTTGTAAAGAAGATGGAATAGAACACTCACCCTGTCTCTCCTGTTGAATGAGCCTACAGAGTTTGAACAGCACTCGAGGAGGAGGTTCTAAGAATTCTGACCATAGATGGTAACAGGTGGACAGGAAACAAGATCAGACTTTAAAGTCCCACTGAACCAGTGGTGAATGTATCATTTTTCCCTCTAATATTCAGCCAGGAATCAAAGGCAGCCTGAACCCTGGAAATACATACCAGGGATGGACAGAAAGAGCATCAAGAGAACACTTCCCTTTCTTGTATGTGGGGTGAAAAAAAGGTCAAAGCAATTAAGGAGAATCCCCTGAGTCTTTTTGTCTCTTCTTTTCATGGCAATCTCCAAGTAATTCCTTTGGAAGAGCCAGTTGGTAGCATGGTGACAGCAATGGTAGTGGCCAGGCACCTAAAACTCTGAGGAAGGGAAACCATCTCTCTGATCAAAGAGACTGTGGTCCCAAGAGTGTGAGGTGAACACTTGTAGCTCTATATTCCTTGACCCTTTTTCCTCTCACCACTTGGCCTTGGACATTGGCATAGTTGCAGGAAGTTCATGGAACAATAGGGAAACTGAAGCCCCAGATTTCTAGTCAGAGAACTGGGAAGAATAATCCCAGAAAAATAAAGTGTTAGTGGAATTGCAGAAAGGATCAACAGAGCGAGTCCATAAAGTTGAGTATGAACTGAGTACACTTCCGACCTGCGTAGGTGCATAGCTGGTGTACCACAGGCTTTGAGAACTGAGCACAGGGTCACAAACCCGCCACCACAACTGATCTGAGTAGCACCGAAAATACTTTGAAAACAGAACTATGTGGAAACCAGAACACAGAGAAAGCAAGTCAGAATTTATGTCCCAAACCTCATCTGGTGATTGCTTACCAAAGCAATGCCAACAATAACTACAAAGCCAACCTTCTCTATAGAATTTAAACAAGATCCAAGGCCTCAGAGCATCATAATTGAAATGTCCAGTCTATAATCCCAAATTAACCAGCATACAAAGAACCAGGAAAGCCTTAATTCACAATGGAAAAGATAATTAACAGATGTCAGTCCTGAGGTCACACAGATGTTGGAATTTAGAACTTAAGGCAGCTATTCTAACCATCCTCCCCAAAGTATGTGGCCTAAACATGCCAAATAGTAGATGGAGAATGTCAGGATACCTAAAAAGAAAAAAAAAACAACAAAACACTTAAATACTGTCTTCAAGAGACCCTCTTTATACAAGTAGGTTAAAGGTGAGTGAGTGGGCAAAGATATATCTTACATATATGAATCTAAAGAAAGCTGGAGTGTCTATTAAGGTTAGACAAAGTAGATTTCAGAACAAGAGCAATTACCTGGGCTGAGGACATAACATACTGGTGAAAAGGTCAATTCATTAAGACTTGTAATAATTGAAATATGTATGCACCTAACACCACAGCCTCAAGATATATAAAGCAAAAACTGATAAGCGTGGAAAGAAGAATGGAAAAATTCACAATTATAAATGGAAAGTTTAACACTCCTTCAGTCATCAATCAAACAAGCAGATGGAACATCAGCATGGATACAGGAAAACTGAACATCCCCATAAACTCAGTGCATCTAATTAAAATTTCTGGAACATTCCACCCAAAGATAACATAACACACATTCTTTTCAAGTACACATGGAATATTCATCAAGAGAGACTATTATTGGGTCATAAAACAAATGTTGAAAAAATTTTTAAAAATTTAATAGAGTATATTCTCTGACCATAATAGAATTAAGCTAGAAATATCCAAGAGAAATATATTGATGGCTCAGGGATAGTATTTTCAACAAATGGTTTTGGAATCAATAAATGTTTATATGAAAAACCTAAAACTTTGCCTAAACTTCATGCCATAAAAAAATTAATTCAGAATAGATTTTAAATCTAAATATAAAACATAATATAAATATAACATAAATCTAAGTGTGAAGTATAAAACATTTAGAAGAAAACATAGGACAAAATCTACATGACCTGGAGTTAAGCAGAGACACCTTAAAATGCCTAAGTTAAAAGCATAACCTATAGAAGAAAAGTTATCAATAAGTTAGATTTTATCAAAAATAAGCATTTTATGGGGCATCTGGGTGAGCTCCAGACTCTGGGTTTTGGCTCAGCTCCCACTGGATTCCTTGCTCAGCAGGGAGTCTGCTTGAGATTATCCTGTCCCTCCCCCAACCCCTCCTCTCCCCTAAAATAAATAAATCTTTAAAAAATAAAAACAAACAATGATAAACATTTTGCGGTATGTAAAATACCATAAAGAGAATAAAAAGATACCTACACAATAGCAAAAACATTTCCAAATCACACATCCAACAAAAGGCTCATAATCAGAATATATTTTTTCAAAACTCTCAAAACTCAACAGCAAGAATAGAAACAACCCAATATAAAACACAGGAAAAAGATGAACAGAGCTCTCACCAAAGAGCATTTCAGTATGATAAATAAACACATGAAGAGATGCTCAGCATCATTTGCCTAATGAACTAGGGGTGGTGGAAGGGGAGGAGGGCGGGGGGTGGGGGTGAATGGGTGACGGGCACGGAGGAGGACACTTGACGGGATGAGCACTGGGTGTTATTCTGTATGTTGGTAAATTGAACACCAATAAAAATTAATTTATTTTAAAAAAAAGGATAATATAAATTAAAACCATGATTAGAAATCACTACACACACAAAAAAAAAAAAAAGAAAGAAAAAAGAAATCACTACACACCTTTAAAATGTATAACACATTTTTTAAAACACTGACAAAATCAAGTGCTGGTGAGGATATGGAGCAACCTGAACTCTCACTTGTTGCTGGTGAGGATACAAAATGGTACAGCCACTCTTCAAAAATTGTTTGGCATTTTCTTATAAAGGGAGGAGAATTTGACATCCCAACAAAGGTCAATTTTCTGTATGATAATTTTTTAAAAAATCTTTTTAATATAAGCTCTACAGATGGCCAAAAGACAAATTTGGTAACACTGGGTTTTTTGTTTTTAAAGATTTTATTTATTTATTCATGAGAGACACAGATAGAGAGGCAGAGACATAGGCAGAGGAAGAAGCAGGCTTCCCGCTGAGTAGGAAGCCTGATGCAGGACTCAATCTCAGGACCCTGGGATCACGACCTGGGCTGAAGGCAGATGCTCAACTGCTGAGTCACCTAGGTTCACCAGTAACAGTTTTTATTTCATTGACCACTCATAACATAAGACACTAGTTAATTCACATTTTTCCAATTTTCCTGAGAATGCCAATCAGGTGTTCTCACTTTTTGTTCTTTGGCTGAAATACTCAATGGCATCTTTTAGTATCAGATAGTTAGGTATAGACAGATATATTTTTTGTGATTATATTTATCAAAACAGCAGAAATATAAAAATAAAGGGCTAGTGACTTCCTATACTAGAAGTCTAAGCCCCAGAAAGTTGCTCTCCCATAGGGACACAACATGCCCCTTATCATTGCAGACCAGACTTTTCACAGAAAGGAAGTTATCGACTGGTAGAACTGATTCATGATCATTGTTCTGTATAGCAACAGGCCATTACTATGTTATCAAGACATCACTATGTCTACGTGAAGGACATCTCAAGCAGAGGGGAGACTTTAAGTAGAAGGAAGCAAATCTAGTTGAGGTGGTTAAAAAGGCCAAAGGTTGGGATCCCTGGGTGGCGCAGTGGTTTGGCGCCTGCCTTTGGCCCAGGGCGCGATCCTGGAGACCTGGGATCGAATCCCACGTCGGGCTCCTGGTGCATGGAGCCTGCTTCTCCCTCTGCCTGTGTCTCTGCCTCTCTCTCTCTCACTGTGTGCCTATCATAAATAAATAAAAAAAAAAATTAAAAAAAAAAAAGAAATACATGTCAAAAAAAAAAAAAAAGTCCAAAGGTTGGAGCAAAGAGATGAAGGGCAAGGTGGGGAAGATATGGACAGAGGTCAGATCATAGAAGGCTCGATCAACTCAGCTAATGGTTCTTGTTTTGTTTTGTTTTAAGATTTTATTTATTTATTCATGCTAGAGAGACAGAGACATAGGCAGAGAGAGAAGCAGCCTCCTCACAGGGAGCCCAACTGGGGACCTGATCCCAGGTCACCAGGATCACGTCCTGGGCCAAAGGCAGGCACCAAATCACTGAACCACCCAGGCATCACTTCTAGCTTTATTCTGAGAAGAGAAGGAATACTTTGATGGACTTTCAAGTAACATGATCAAATCTGCGCCCCCCCCCTTACATGTTTTCTTTTAGTTGCAGTAAAATATGATATATAAAATTTACCATTTTAACCATTTTTACATGTATAGTTCAGCAGCAGTAGGTTCAGAGGCAGTATCACTACTATCCATCTCCAGAACTTTGTTCATCTTCCTAAAGTAAAATTCCATATCCAGTGAATACTAATTTCCCACTCTCCTCTTCCCGAAACCCCTGGCAACTGTTACTCTGCTTGTTGTCTCTATGCATTTGACTACTCTAGTAACTCATATAAATGGAATTATAAATATTTTTCTTTTATAATTGGCTTATTATAGTTAGCATGTCTTCAGAGTTCATCCATGTTGAAGCACATGTCAGAATTTCCTTATTTAAGACAGAATAATATTGCATGGTATGTACTATAACACATATTGTTTATCTATTCATCAATGAATAGTTGGATTACTTCCACTTTTTGACTGTTGTAAAAAATGCCACCACGAACATGGTTGTACAAATATTTGTCCAAATTCCTGCTTTTGATTCTTTTGGATATCTACCCAGAGGTGGAATTGCTGGACCATATGGTAACTCTGTGTTTAATTTTCGGGGACACCTCAACACTGTTTTCCATTGTGGCCAGATTTGTTTTTCAGAGATCATTCTGCCTATAGTTCGACAGAGATGAATGGGTCTAGAATATTTATGAGGGGATCATTTAGGAAGTGATTGCAGGAACCCAGATGAGAGTTGGCAGTGGCTTGAACAAGGGTGTTGGTGATAAATGAGACAGAAGAAGACAGACATGAGACATATTCAGGTACAATTGACAAGAGTTTGGAAAGGATGCATTTTAACTGCCTGGAGATAAAGATGCAGGTGTCTGCCTCATGGAAGTCACTAACCTAGACATCATAAGCCACATGTCTTCATCTGGGTCAAAGAGTAAGGCCCGGTGACCATGTGGATAGGGCATACATGACATTGGGAGAGTCCCTGGTTGCTGGGTGACCATCTAGTCTATGGTTAGCAGCCTGGCATTTACAACACATGGAGTTTTCTTCTTTGGAAGATTATAATTCAGTTCAAAAGGTAAAAAAAAATGGTCTTTGCAAAAGTGCTGTAATATGAGCAAAAGGCAAAATAAGAAGGAACTGACTTTCTTTTAGAAAACCTACAAATAGTTTCCACTTCACCTTGCACTGCTGCAGCTACTCTGTGTTATAAGATGGGGTTGGACCCTGTCCATAGCTCTTCTCTGTTTCAGGGGCCTCAGACCCACATACCACAGACCACTTCTCAGAAAGAGATTCCAACCACAAAGAAAAATAATTCTCAGAAAGGTATGAGGATATACATATTACTGATAAAGTGGGCTGGGTTGCCAAATATGGTCAGTTCCACGTTTTTGTTCCCCATTTCGGTGTGTAAGAACATCACCATCTTGCTGCAGCTAGGATGGAGAAAGCGGAACACCTGCCACAGAGTGTGGCTCCCTGCTGCCTTCCTGCACACAGACTCTTGATAACAAACAAACCTGAGAATGCAGCCAGATAGCCACACAAGGCCAGGCCAAGTCCTGCAAGGTGTATGCATATTAGTTTATTAATCTCCACAAAAACCATGTGACATTCCGATAGCTCACTTCCATCATTACACATGTGAGACGAGTAGAAATTTGGAGATACTGAGTTATGGTTCCAAGTCACATACCCAGTAGGCAAAGAACCAGGTCTCCATTCCTCTCTTCATTATGCTACTCTGCCAGATGTGTAATACTGTGAATAGACACTCTGAAGGTAAGTATGTTAAAAGACGACCTGGATAGGCAGTGTCCTGGGATATAACAGGAGTGGGATTTGGATGATATCTTGAATGAAAGTATTTTCACTGGGAGGGCTAAGGAATTGAATGAGTAGAAGACAGGGTTGGGAGTACCCAGTGATGGAGGGGAGTGAAGGACGAAGAATGCCTGAGCAGTGCCTCCACACATCCCAGGTTAGGTGGGGAATTCAGAATGAATTCTCAACAGTGGGGGGGGCACTGAAGGGTTTTGAGCAGGGGAGTGAAATGAACCAAATACTTATAACCTTAAGAAATACAACAAGGATGATAGTCTTTGCTTCAGCTCAGGCCTGATGATATCAGATGCCACAACCCAAAGTGAAATGTGAGAACACCTACCTATTTTTTAAAAATCTCTTTATATATCTTTTTTCAGCTTTATTAAGATATAATTGACGTACAAAAGAGTGTAAGTTTAAAGTGTACAACATGATGATTTGATACACATATAAATTGCAAGAAGATTACGACAATCAGGAGGGAACGCTTTCATCATCTTACATAATTATCACTTATGTGTGTGTGTGTTGAGAACATTAAGGATCTACCATCTTACCACTTTCAAGAATAAAATTAAGTATTATTAAATATAGTCACTAGGCTATACATTAGAGCCCCCCAAATTATTCATCCTATAACTGGAAGTTTGTACACTTGACCACCATTTCCTCATTTCCTCCATTCCCCAGCCCTGACAGCAGCCATTCTACTGAAAACACCTCTTTGCATGATTTACAAAGATAATGGTCAAAACTAGGTTTGTGTCTATTAATGCCTAACCCCCTACCTGGGTCATAATGGGGTCAGGAGAGGATTTGCTATTTTTAGGAAAGAGTTGTCAGCCCTTAAAATGAGGTTGAGGTGTGAGGTTGTCAGGGCCAGTGAGCCGGATGTGGCTTCGGGAAGACATCTGACTGGGTCCTCTTAATCCTACCCAACAGAGCTGCCTTCAGTGGAAGAAGGACTCCTGGAAGCCCAGATGCCCAGAGGCTGAGGAGGGGATCATGACCCAATGCCTAGAAGCTGGAGGCTGCATCAGGGAATTACATATGAGACATCCCAATTGATGGGGATTCTCTGAGGATCAACAGCCAGTTTTAACCACCTGCCAAGCCCAGAAAATATTAGTCAAGTAAGAATTTCTGCCCCTTATCTTCCCCTCCCTTCCTCACACTGAGTCAGAAACAGCCTAGTGAGTTGGGGAGAAAGTATAACAGCTCAACCTCTTCCTAATGCAGCCGAACAGCTTGCAGTGGCTTCAGATCAGGAGAGGAAAAAAATTTCAGTTTTGTATGAAGATAGATATTTTGTTACTGTGACAGTTAATTTTATGTGTCAACTTGGCTAGGTCACAGTACCCAGATATTTGGTCTGACACCAGTCCAGATGTCATTGTGAAGGTGTTTTTTTTTTTTTTAGATGAAATTAGCATTTAAATCAGTAGACTTTGGGATCCCTGGGTGGCGCAGCGGTTTGGCGCTTGCCTTTGGCCCAGGGCGCGATCCTGGAGACCCGGGATCGAATCCCACGTCGGGCTCCCGGTGCGTGGAGCCTGCTTCTCCCTCTGCCTATGCCTCTGCCTCTCTCTCTCACTGTGTGACTATCATAAATAAATTTAAAAAAAAGTTTAAAAAAAAAAATAAATAAATCAGTAGACTTTGAGTAAAGCAGATTAGCCTTTATGGTGTGGGTGAGTCTTATCCAATCAGTTGAAGGTCTTAAAAGAACAAGATTGCCTTCAGAGTCAGCTGTAGCATCAGCTCCTCTGAGGGTCTCTAATCTGCTGGCCTACCATGTAGATTTCGGATTTGCCATCCTCCACTATCACAATTACATGAGCCAATTCCAGATAGATAGTAGATAAAGAGAAAGACATTTATGTATATAACTAAAGTTATCAGAGTTGTCTGTGCAATAATTATAGAGACTATTTGTGACAGGAAGTGACCTAAAGGTCTTTAATTATCCAAGAATATGATGACAGGCTATGAAGTCTGCCTGAAATTTCATCCAAGGGGTGGGGAAGAATGAACACAATGGGCTAGATTTGAATGGATAGAGAAATGGGTTTTTCTGAATCCCCACAATTGATATACCAATCACACAAACAAAATACAACCCAATAAAATGAACTATAGAGCATAGGAGGGAAAGATCCCATTTAGGGGGCTGCTATATTAGTCCATATAGAGGGCAATTGAGATTTTAGCTCTCAAGTGATAGCAAGAACGTAAAAGGGTATTAAATGGGGGAAGTGTCAGGAAGAATACTTGCGAGGGTAAGACAGATTAGGTGAAAGTCACACAGTAAAAAAAGTTGGGTAGAGAGAGAGAAGTGGTGGTATCTAAGAGGTAAACTGAAGCCAAAAGGCTCTAATGAGCCAGGGAGATAAGGAAGTAATCAGGGGACGACCAGGAGACAATATTTAACTGGCCTTCATGAACTCAAAACTAAAGGCCTGCAAAGGAAAAGCAAGCCTCAGAATTATGAGGAAGGTGTTACAGGGGGAGAGCCACAAATTGTTGAGCAACGCAGAAGGGAAGGGACGAAGGATATAGATCCAGAGCTCAAGGCTCACAGCTTTTAAAATTGAGGATGCCATCTTTAAGAAAAAGAATACATGCAAACACAAAATTGACTACAAATATGAACATTTACTTAAAACCAAAACAAGTTATATATTTTTAAAGAGTTGACGAGTACTACCTATGCCACAATATACTAAAAAAAAAAAAAAAAAAAAAGCATGATATATTAGGTTGAACTTTTTTTTTTTCAAGATTTTTTTTTTTATTTGAGAGAGAGAGAGGGAAAGGGAGAGAGGAGAGGTAGAGGGGAAGCAGACTCCACTGAGTAGGGAGCCCAACATGGGGCTCTATCCCAGGACCCCGGGATCACGACTTGAGCCGGAGGCAGCTGCTTAACTGAGCCACCCTGGGACTGAGCCACCCTGGGAGCCCTAGGTTGAACTTTCTGATACACTTTTTTCCTACAGCCTTGGCTACACAATCGCAGATCACCTCTCCATGAAATGACAATTTCATAAAAATATCATTTTCTGTTGGTAGAATAAAAAGCTAATTCAGTCTTGGAAGGTAGTTGATAAATACTTGTTTAGCTGTTGATAGTTTAGCTTCATCACTGGTTGTCATTGTGGTAATGTCAAGCTCAGTCATTGACATGCACGAAACCTTGACTTATCCCTCAGAGGTCGTCCCTAGTGGCAGAACCACTGCAGGGGTATGCCCTGCAAATACAGGGATTCTGAGAAATTCTCTTCTGCTCCACTCGCATCAAAAACATTTAAATATAATAGTATGCTTCATGTTTTAAGTATATCCTCAAGAGGCAAGAGTATCTCTTTGACTAATCAAATTGTACATATCTGATGATAAGGATTTTCCACAAATAAGCTCTTAATATAGTAAATTACAAACCATGCTTCTTCTCTGGTATCCACACGACTTATGTACCAGGTGCCTTGGGATACACTCATGTCGCCATAGGACATCCAGTTATACAGCTTTGTGTCATGAGATCAGATGAATCAGAGTGGGTGGGAATTGCCGTCCCCTTATCGGGTCGGCTAGCCACAACTTAACTGTCCATAGAAATGACTGCAAACCCTACAAATTGACCCTTCCACACTCAACTACTCAACTTTCCATTCACTGAATCCCAAAAGTGCCCATGCTCACTCTACCACCAGCCAACAAGAGAGAAAGTGGAAGGGAAGAGGTCTGTATTTTGCAAATATTGCAACATCATATGACCAAGTGAACATGTTTCCAGGCTCCTCTTAGGGTCTGGGAAGGAGTATACACAATGAGGGGCCCTGAAGTTTAAGCTCCATTAGTTTCATGGTAAATCTGTATCTCATTAGGATAGAACCTGGAGGGGCAGCCATCCTTGGGAAATGAGAGGCATAAAAATTACCACAATTAAATTCTAATTTAGGATAATTGGTTTTTTTTTTCATTTGGGTTTACAAGGCAGATTTTCCATTTATTTATTTCATTTAATTTATTTTTATTTACATATCAGCCATTCATTGACCTTTTGCTAGGCATGGAGGGTATACAAATAAATGTGACTCTTGGATCTGGTTAAAACTAGCTGCGTGAACAACTGCACTACAGTGTATTCGATGATGAGAGCCCCAAGCAGAGAGCAACCGGCTTGCTGGGGCTGGGGGTGCCTTGGAGGCCCAAAGCAGGGTTCCTAAGCCGCTGCCCACCTTGAGCATTGAAGGGCCACGCAAGTTTGCCAGGTGAATGAGGAGGGCAGATGCTTTCCAAGAGGAGGAAGCTGGGTGCACATGAACCAAGGCAAAATACAGCAGAGAGTCCAGAGAAAAGCAATTGGTGGGCTGAGGCCAGATTCCAGGGTGAATGGCAGGGCAGAGCTAGAAAGAATGCCAGTGCAGAAGGAAAGTCGTGGCAGAAAGTTCTGGGCAGAGGACAACAGCAGCAGTGAGCCCACAGGTTAAATGTCCAGAGAAGACAAGAGAACTGGCTGAAACTGTGATTATGTTTTAATGGCTATGTTGGGAGTTGATGGTAATTGACTGGATATTGAATTTGAGAAAGAATGAGAATTTCTAATATGAAGATTCAGACTTTGTGCGACTGTAACAAACTGATGTTTTAAAAGATTTTATTTATTTATTTGAGAGAGAGTGTGCACAAGTGGGATGGGGTAGGGTCTGGAGGAGAGGGAGAAGCAGGCTCCCCAGCGCTCATCCCAGGACTGGAGATCATGACCTGAGCTGAACCTTTAACAGACTGAGCCACCCAGGCACCCCTTAATACCCAGTTTTAAATCCCACCCATCCCACAGGAGCCAGGGCGCACATAGAGCTTTCCTGGGCACTGCAATAGAAAGGACCTTCTCTCTGCAGGAAGCTCCAAGGCTACTCCCTGTCTTGCTTAGTTCGATTCATATCTAAAATGGATTTTCTTTTCTTTTTCTTTTTCTTTTTCTTTTTAAGGATTACATTTATTTATTTGAGAGAGAGAAAGGGAGAACACAAGCAGTAGGGAGGGGGAGAGCAAGAGGGAGAAGCAGACTCCCCCCTGAGTAGGGAGCCCAATTCTGGCCTTCGTCCCAAGACCTCGAGATCATGACCTGAGCCAAAGGCAAATGCTTAACCGACTAAGTCACCCAGGTGCCCCTAAACTCATTTTATTAGAGAAACTTTTAAGTACAAAGTAGAAGCTGGAGAGCCCCCACGGTAAACCCTCACATACATATTACCCAGCTTCAATTAAAATAATCAGTATTTTGCCAATCTTGTATAAATACTATTCAAGAGATTAATTCATAACATTTATTATAGAACTCCAGTAATTATAAAAGTACAGCAGGGATCCCTGGGTGGCGCAGCGGTTTGGCGTCTGCCTTTGGCCCAGGGCGTGATCCTGGAGACCTGGGATCGAATCCCACGTTGGGCTCCCGGTGCATGGAGCCTGCTTCTCCCTCTGCCTGTGTCTCTGCCTCTCTCTCTCTCTCTCTCTGTGACTATCATAAATAAATAAAAATTAAAAAAAAAAGAAAGTTTAAAAGTACAGCAATAATGTATGAATTGATACATTTTGGGTGGTATCTCAGATAAGTGAGGAGAAAAGAATACTCAGTAAATGGTATGAGGCAGCTAATTAACCATTTGGGAAAATAAATAAGTAGCATTCAAGCTTCACACTGTATATAAAAGATGTAATGTGTGAAAAATTTTTAAATGCCATAAAAATGAGAATAAAACATAGCTGCATATTTATCTAATTGTAAGGTTGGAAAGAAAGTTCTAGGCATAAATTTAACAGAAAAATAATTACAAAAGGAAAGATACTTAGTTTTCACCAAAAGTGTTTCTGGAACACCTCCTGCAAGTCAATGAGGGTGAAAAGTAGATTGAAAAAAAGAATGATGAGATCAAAAAAAAGACAAACATTACAAAGAGTTTACATTTCTTTACATTCTGAAGTGCCCTTACAAGTTAACAGGAGAGAAACAAATGTCAATAAAAAAATTAGCAAAGAATTTGAACAGACAATCCTGAACAGAAAAGAAGTTAAATCACATAACCATATAAAGGAAGAAAATAATTCTTGCTAATCAAATAAATTACAGTGAAACTGAAAGTACACTTTGGCTTATCAAAAGTGGCAACATTAATTTTTAAAGAACATGTTTTGCATTGATGGAAGTACTGGAAATTGTATGCCTTCTGTACCCATAATGGAATGTAAACCACTACAATCTTTCTAGAGAGTTGACAGTTTCTTTTCTTTTCTTTTTTTGTAATTTATGTATTTATGAGAGAGAGAATGAGAGCAGAGGGAGGGGCACATGGAGACAAGCAGACTTCCTGCCGACTTGGGAGCCCAGTGCAGGGCTCAATCCCACGACCCCGAGATCATGACCTGAGCTGAAATCAAGAGTTAGACCCCTAACTGACTGAATCACCCAGGCACCCCTGACAGACAATTTCTATTAAGAAGTTCACAAATTAAAAAAAGAAAGAAAGAAAGAAAGAAAGAAAGAAAGAAAGAAAGAAAGAAAGAAATTCACAAATTAGAGGCATTGACCCACTAATTTCACTCTTTGTAATAATCTTAAATCATCAAAGACGCATACAGAGGTATTTGCACAAAGATGTTGATTATAGCACTGGATAATGTTGGCAATGTTATAAATATTCAATGGACAAATATTGAACTTTATTGTGATTGTGGTAAATTCATGCATGGAATATGATGTGGCCATTAAAAAATCACATTTTCAAGTTCTTTAATTACATAGAGCATTGCTCATAATGTATTATCTATTGTGAAAATTATATGACCCAATTTTAATTAATTTATTTTTTAATAAAAGATTTTATTTATTTATCCATGAGAAACAGAGAGACAGAAAGGTAGAGACATAGGCAGAGGGAGAAGCAGGCTCCATGCAGGGAGCCCAACGTGGGATTTGACAAGGGACTCAACCTGGGACTCAACCCTGCATCTCCAGGATCATGCCCTGGGCCGAAGGTGGCGCTAAACCGCTGAGCCACCCAGGCTGCCCCCAATTTTAATTTAAAAAGAGATGTGTGTATGCATAGTTGTTATATATGTAAACTACATATACATATATATACATGCATATGATGATACATAGCAAAAAGCCTAGCATTAAACACACTAAAACGTTAGCATGATTGTCTCTTAGAAATAGGAATCTGGGTGACTGTTTTTATTTTACATACTTTTCTGTATTTTCTACCATGAACATGCATTACATTTATAATCATAAAAAGAATGTACTTTTGTTTATGGAAGTTCATTTGTTTGCATTCTGTTCCTAAAATGATTTCAATATTGAAAAAGGAATAGACTCATTACTGCACAGATATGAAGAGCAACATCAAAATCCATAATGTGAATATTTGTTTGCCTGTGGGGCAAACTTTCCAAATTAAGAACTGCACAAATGAATAAAGAATGCAGCATATTTGGAGACTGGCAGTGCACTTTGATTTCATGCATAATATTGAGACATGTATAGCTATCTCCAAAATATGATGTTAGTGCCCAGCTTCATGAAACAGTGTGCTTTTCTAGTTTATGTTTTGCCTTGCATATGTATTGAAGCATGTCTGACTCCTCAGAAAGGGAAACCCACTGTGCTGGGCAAACTTACAGACATATTTCTAGCTTGAGATGGTCACTTTTAGAGACAGGAAACATTTCTTTCTGGGCTAATGTTTCCCAGTTTTAAATAATTGTGCAAGATATCATAGGTAAAATCTGACTGCCTGAAAATTTCTCTCCTTGGTGCTACCCTTCCAAAACTGAAGGTGAGCGCGTTTCCATTTACCTCCAAGCTTCTTCTCTCCATTTGGGACATCCTTAGTTCCTTAAACTTTACCTAGAGTGCAATTTCTCAAACTCTTCCCTCTGCTGATATGGTTATAGTGCCCTCCTCCATCGTCTGGAAAGGTGATATCAATGAGTGCATGGTGTTCAGATGTGGTTTGACCTGTGCAGAGTGCAGGGGCCCTGTCCTCTCCCTGGGTGGAAATAAACAAGAACAACGCAGGCCAAAGTTGCTCTAGTTGTTCTGGAGTTCCACCTGGCAGTACTCATGCATTAAAGTAGGGTCAACAAAATAAAACAAATTTAAAAAATCACCCCAAGTGCTTTTCATATAAAGCTTTTGTATTATAAGCTCAGGTGCCATAGCAAAATATCAGAAAACAGGTGGCTTACCCAATACAGATTTATTTTCTCACAGTTCTGGAGGCTGAAAGCCCAAGGTTAAGGTACCACCCCACTCAGTTCCTTGTAAGAGCCCTCTTCCAGGCTTGCATATGGCCACGTTCCTACTGTGTCCTCACATGGCTTTTTCTCTATGTGCGTGAGGAAAGGGAGTGTGTACTCTTTTTCTTCTTAAAAGGACAATAATCCTATCAGATTAGGGCCCTAATCTTAATTACTAAGTTAAAGGCTCCATCGCCAAACACAATCACATTGGAGGTCAGGACTTCAACATATGAATTTGAGGGGGACACAATTTAATCCATAGCCCTTTTGTACAAAAGTCAAGAGAAATTCATCTAAATGCTTCCACTCTTGTCCACCCACAATTAAGGCCCCACAGAGCAATCAGAATGATCATCTTTTAAAAACACAAGTCAAATCAAGTCACTGCTATGCTCCAAACTCCCCCCAAGATATTCCCTTTATACCAAAATAAAATCCAAATTACAGTCCCCTACCTGGTTTATATAATTTAGTCTTGCTCATCTTCTCTAGTACCCCTTTTCCCTCCAACTCTATCTCACTGCACTTCCCAGACTGGCCTTCCATCCATCCTGCATCCCCATCCACCCTGTCCCAGGCTCTGATGCTTCCTTCAGTCTTCCCCCAGAGACTCTTGCCTGCCTTGCTCCCTACATCCACTTTAGACCTCCACTCAATTATCACTTCCCTGGCCCCTCCATGTAGCCAAGTCTTTTATCTTGCTTTACTTGTTTTAACACAGAGATACATATCACTACCTGAAATTATATTTCACATTAATTTGCTTACTGTGTGTCTCTTCCACCTTTTTTCTTTGTTTGTTTGTGGGGTTTTTGTTTTGTTTTCATCTTATTTAGCATTGTACTTCCACAGCCTGCAAAAGTGCCTGGCACATGAAAGGTGCTTGAACAATGGGTTGGATAAATGGATCCTTGTGAAGAATTTTGAATTTTTTTCCCTCCTACATATAGGATTTTATTTTCATCTTGTTAAGTTTTATTTCTAATTGTTTATTGTTCTGCTCACCATTTTACCTGCCAATATTGTTTTAAATGTGATTCTGTCATTCATCATATTAGATATTTCTCTCAGATATTTCAACTCATGTAAAATATCAAGTATTTTTTCTATTCTTCCCTATAGTTATATCAAAAATTTTAAAATACATGCGAGTTCCTTATAGGCTATAACATATCAAGCAAGGATTAGTTACAAAGTTTATGTAATTTGTATGATATATGTGGTTATTATGTATATACTATGTACAACTATGTGATTATTGTGTATTATGGATTATATATGATCTCAGCAGTCCTCCCCTTATCCAGGGGGCATGTTCTAAGATTCCCAGTGGATGCCCGACACCTCAAAGCCATCTCTAATTTGTCACAGAAGAGTAGATGATGTTACACCCAGTCCAGGGATGTGGCAAATGACACTCATAGGAGCTAAATGCCTTTATCCTTTCAACCAAAAGGAAGGATGAAGATAGGGAAAAAACTTGATTTAACACAAGGGACTTAATTTTGTTAGCTTCTTTAATCTTCAAAACAACACTCAATTTTTACTGAATTTTACCCAAAAAAGTAAAGCTCAGAGGGGTTTTGTCACATACCAAGCTAGAATGTGACAAAGCCACAAATCCATCTGACTCTTAAACTCTTGCTCTTTCCAATATACCCATTGTCTCCTCCTATTTTTTTAGATGAGTACTTTTACTCTAGCACCCATAAGTGATCCACCTGGAGGACTTTTAAAGGAGTAAGAGGCAATTCTCACTGAGCATGTTTGTGAAGACATTCTGCTCAGTGCTATGAATAACACAGACATAAACATCTCAAGGAGCTTAGAATTTAATGCAAGAAAACCCTTTTCAAAGTTGGATTGCACTTATGTTTTTGAAAGGCTGATTTGTCATACTACTATTTATCTCTGAAATATTTCCCTTCAACTTCTCTCTCTCTCTCTCTCTCTCTCTCTCTCTGTCTCTCTCTCTCTCTCTCTCTCCACACACACACACACACACACACACACACACACACACACACACACACCCCATATACCTCTCTCACTTCCCTCACACAATGGCACTCACTGGCCAGAGGCTCATCTGCTAGGATAGATTTAGTAGCAATTAAAACATAAATAGTGTTAATATATGTTTCTCTCGTATTTTAACTGCTATCAAACTTATCCAAGCAGATGAGCCCCTGGCCAATGACTGCCATTTCCCTAACTTGAGAGATTGCTAAAATCATTTAGTTTATTGTGCAGTGGCCTCTCTTTCTGATATTTACTTGGGGTTCTGATAAAGAGTTTTGACCCCTAATGGCTGATAGAATGTGATTAAAAATGATAGAACCTGGGAAGGAATGAGTGGGGGAAATATATATGTATATTATTTATATATGTATATAAAGCATATCATACAGCATGTCAAAATATTCATTTCATAGTGATTCAAGATACCTCCAAAAATTGATATACAGGGACACCTAAGTGGCTCAGTGGTTGAGCATCTACCTGTGGCTCAGGTTGTGATCCTGAGGTCCTGGGATCGAGTTCCACTTCAGGATCTCCATGGGGAGCCTGCTTCTCCCTCTGCCTATGTCTCTGCCTCTCTGTGTATCTCTCATGAATAAATAAATAAATAAAATTTTTCTAAAAAGGAATTGATTTACAAAAGATTATAGGAAGATTAAGAGTTGGTGAGGGTCCTTTGCCTTTATAAAGCACAGTGTTATACATCACTGGTGCCCATTAAGATTAAACAAAATTCAGATGAATGGCAACCAGAATAAATCTTGGTAGGAGGCATCTTAAGAGTCCAGGAGAAGACGTGAAGAGAATGGAAGGGCACTTTCTAGCATTAGCTGCCAGAAAACACAACTCCATAGGGGCCTATTGTTTAAGGACTTCATGTAGCACTAAATGTTCAGCACTCCCAATTCAGGTAGAATGCATCAAACAGAGTAAACATGGGTAGTGTGTGTGTGTGTGTGTGTGTGTGTGTGTGTGTGTAACCATACAGGCAGTATTTGGAAAAACACTCATTATAATATCAGGAAAAACACAAATCTGGAGATATTTGACTCTATAATATGATCTTAACTATCAAAAACAAAAGTACAAAAGTATGCAAATAAAACACACAAAGAAGAAATACGCAAATCTGTTAACAGTTATTGTCTTGGCTGCTACAACTGGAGTAGAGTTTTCTTCCTTCTCTCCTTTTTCCAAATTTTCTGGACTCATCATGTGCTTCTACAATAGAAAAAATATTTTTTACAAGATGGAATTTACTTTGTTTTCTTTCTTTTTTTCTGGAAAGGGCACTATTTTTTCTTATGAGCTGCCTCAGCTGCTGTTGTTCCTGGCACCCTATTAACCATCACCCAGACTGGCACACAAGGTTGAGCAGATGAAGAAAATATGATATCGCAAGGTGATGCTTAGATTTAGGGAATCTGAATGACTAGAAAGCAATTAATACTCAATTGCTTACTCTGCCCTGACAAACTCTAGGAGACCCAGCAACTGCCAACATAATGCCTATCTACTTTTAACATTATTTCAAATTTTTACAACTGAGAAGCATCATGGGAACCATTCTCTTCAACATGAAACTCAGGGCACTCTAACCAACAAAGGATTTGTTCCCAGGGAATCCCAGGATTCCCTCTGGGAATAAGTGCTCTCTGGAATTTACATATACCTAATGAGTGACATTTAGGGAACATGTGGATGGTTCATGGGGAAATAGGACAAGTGTAGAAATCAAAATGGTTATAGAACACTATTGTATTTTATAATTGTACTTAAAAGGCTAGACTGACACTGAATGTAGCTGTTCATTGATTTAATTTTTTTTATCTACATTACTTGTAAAAATAACAGGTATCAATAGCAATTGCAGCAAAATGGCATTGAGCTTGAGTGTGTGATGCAGGAATCAGACTGCCTAAACTCAAATCCAAATTCCCTGAAGTCTATGACCATGTGCAACTTATTAAACTCTTCAAGTCACATTTTGGATGTTTGGAATGATTAAATAACATAATTAATGTAAAGCACTTACGTATTATCTGGCCCATATGAATATTAATAAATGTTAGTCATCATTATTATCATCCATAATATCAAAAAATACCAACAGAACTTTGTCCTAAGCTTTTAAATCAGTCCCTGACTATGAGAGCCACAAGATATTTTCATCTGACCCACCTGAGATGTACTGCCAGGAAGCCATGTGTATCTGCAGGAAGCCAGCATGTGTTGTAGCAGGCAGAAAAAACTTAGAATTCTAAGATGCCAACCATATTTAAGAACGTCTTGTGCACTCAGTTTTCAATGAAGGGAAAAGCAGCTTGAACATTTTGGGAATGTTAAGTACAGAACGTGAATTTTCCAGCTCTGTGTCCTTTGGAATACAAGCTGCTACTTGCTGTCAGTGTTGGAAGGGAGATTCATTTTGGCCAGGATAAGATTATCTCCCTTTTGGATTTTTCAGAATTTAACATGCTGGACACTAAGGAGCTCAGTTGTCCATGCAAAAGCACTAGAAATGCATCTGGTGGATCTCCATATCTTTTCCAAGTGACTCATCTACCCTCCCTCACTAGCTAACATTCTTTTCTAGAATAGAGTCTAAATTAAATTTTTTGGCTCTTCCAAAGATTTTAGTCTCCATGGTGTGCAAACACCAATGCTGAGAGCTCAACATAAAAAGTGCTTATGTAATGGGAAACTCCCAAGGTATCTGGAACAAGCAAGTGTAGAACCATACTTTAGCAAAACTTCCTCAAATAAGATTGCCTTTAATTTCCACAGAATTAATAATTCTTCCCACTGAAAGTGAACTTATAATGAAAAATTAGAAAACACATAAGAAAACAAACCACCAAGAAGATTATAGGCACAATATTAGAAAAATAGGCACCCCAAGAATCCAAATTCATAGAACAATAAGAGATTACTTAAATAAGTGTGTTTAAAATTATTAAAGAGATAAAAGAAGGAAAAATCACAATGAAAGAAAATAAAAATGGTGAGGCATATTTGAGAATGAAACAAGTGTAGTTTCTAGAAATGAAATCATAGTTACTGAGATTATTTAGTTCAGTAGAAAATCACATATTAGACACAGTTGAAGAGAAGATTATAGCACTGGAAGCTAGATGTGGGAAGAAAATAAAAAGAACAGGACATGTGAAAGTTTTAGAAAGACATGAAAGATAGAATGAAAATTTTTGTTTCCATAGAATGTAAAACATCTTAAAATAGTAACAGAAAGCAAGAGAATATAGAAAAGATAAAAGTAATGTTGGACAGTCATATCTTAAAATTTTCCACAGTAGATGAAAGATATGAACTCAGTTTGATAAAGCACATAGACTCCCATAAAGGATGAAGAAAATTAAAAATCATTATCTAGACACAGAATAGTGAAATTGCAGAGCCCCAACCTAACAGTATAATCTTAAAATAACCAAAGGGAAACACAGTTTCTCCAAAAGTGCTACAATTAGAATAGCAACTCTCAACAGTGATAATAAAGGCCAGAAGCCAAAAAAATAATAACAATAATAATCTTTTTAAGATGCTGAAAGTCAAAGAGCAATATTTTATCACCTAAGAATTCTATGCTCAAAATTCCACACTCTGTTAAATAATTTTTTTAATAATTAAGATGAAATGAAGATATCTCCAGGCACATTTTAATAAAGCTTACCATTGACAGATCCTTACTGATAGAACTCTAACTTAAGTATATATTGGGGGCAGAAAAAGTTAAACTAAGTTAGGAGTAGTATGCAGGAAACAGTAATAAACAACAACAAAAATAAATATATAAGTACATCTAAGTAAGTATGGGAAGTTAATAATGCTAATAACAATATTGTGATGAATTTGGATGAGGTTTTAGTAAAAAAAAAATTACTAAACTATGAGAAAGGTCATGACCTTGGTTCTGGGGCTAGTTTTACCTACTACATGAACTTTGAACAAATCATTTCTCCCATTTCTAAAATGGATTTCAGATAAGGTGAATGTTAAGCTTTCTTGAAATCTAACATTCTTTGCTTTTACTATACTGCCTGCTGATCATGATCCCCTCAAGAAAAGAATACAAGAATCATTTCAATGGAACCAAGGAAACATGCCTCTTTGGAGCAAATGTCTAGCTATTGAGCTACACACATATTTGATGCTTTCCACAGAACATGTGTAGTTTTAAGTGAACATCCCTTGATATCCCTACACTGATCTACAAGATTTCTATCAAAATTATGACAGAGAAAAATGCCCTTTTGATGTTGTTTGTATTGAACATGTAGTGAACACTGCAGCATGCTGATATTGCACAAGCTGCCCTCCCATCATTTAACATGGTACATTAATCAATCCTGGGGTGAAATTCTCCTGGGGCCTGGTGAGAGCCAGAGATGTTTCCTACGCTCTCTAGAAAATCTTCAAAATGAAAAAGAAGTTGGAAACAAAGTCTAGTCATCCTACTTCTACTGTATTAGCAGGGGAGAGGGGAGCCTAATCCAGGACTCGATCCCAGGACCCCAGGATCATGTTCTGGGCTGAAGACATTCAACTACTGAGCCACCCAGGCATCCCCTGGCAGTTACTATCATTAAAGAGGTACTACATTTTCTCAAATATTTTTTTCTGGATCTATTGGAATTATTATTTGGGGTTGTCGTTTTTTTTCTAAGGTTAATATGGTAAATTATGTGGATTAATTTTTTAATTAAAAAAACTTACATTCCTTGGACATATCCTCCTCTTTAATCACGATGTTTTATCCATTCTGTATTCTATAAGATTTGATTTGCTTATATTTCCATCAGAATTTTTGTGCATATATCCATAAAGGATATTGGTCTGCAATTTTCTTATTTTGTAATGTCCTTGTCTGCTTTTGGTAAAAAAAGTTTTGCAGGCTTCATCAAATGAGTTGGGAAATGTTCTCTCCTCTTCTGTTTATATATATTTTTTAAGTTTCTGAAACTTTGGTATTATTTCTTCCTTAAATGTTTGCTACAACACATCAGCTAAAACATTTGGCATGAATTTTTCTTTCTGGGAAGGTTTTTTATTAAAACTTTAATTTCTGGGGCAGCCCGGGTGGCTCAGTGATTTAACGCCTACTTCAGTCCAGGGCGTGATCATGGAGATCCTGGATCAAGTCCCACGACGGGGTCCCTGCATGGAGCCTGCTTCTCCCTCTGCCTGTGTCTCTGCCTCTCTCTTTCTCTCCGTGTGTCTCTTATGAATAAACAAATAAAATCTTTTAAAAAAATTTAATTTCTATAATAATAGTTGTTATGGAGCTATTCAAATTCTCTGTTAACACTTGTATCTGTTCTGGTAATTTTCGTTTTTTAAAAAGTTTGTCAATTTCACCTGTGTTTAATTTACTGGTTTAAATCAATTCTTGTTACATGCTTAATATCTGTGGAATCTGTAGTGGTATCCTCACCCTCACTGGTGTTTTTTCAATTTTTCGCTAGGATTTATCAATTTTCTTAATCTTTACAAAGAAATAACTTGTGCCTTTGTTAGTTTTTTCTATTGTTTATTTCTTATTTTGTTTATTTCTGTTTATCTTCTTTTTAATCTCTTCCTTTGGGTTTGATTTGCTCATTTTTTCAAAGTTTCTTAAATGAAAATTAGGTCATTTATTTTAAAACTTTCTTAGTTTCTAACATAAGCATTTAAAACTATAAACTTCCTTCTTAGTGCTGCTTTGTCCCCATCCTACAATTACATATATTTTATCTTCATTCTCATTCCATATAAATGGAATGTTTTTAATGTTCTTTTTACTTTAATCTATAAGTTATTTTAAAATACAGTATTTAATTTCCAAACATCAATTTCATTCTTTGTTTTTATAGTTTTGCTTTTTCTGCTGAAGTTCCCCATCTATGCACTCATTATGACAGTCTTACCCTTTAGGTCCTTAAATATATTTATACAACCTATAATAATGTACATCACCTTGATTTCTGTTCTTTTTAGCTGCTTTGACTCTTGACTATGAGTCATAATTTTCAGTTTCTTTGAATAGATAGCTTTCTCTAATTATTATTGTCCACTGTATATTATGGAAGATATGTCCATCTAGCCAGAAGTTATTGTGTGATAACTTTGAACTTGTGAGCTTTAGTATTATATTTTCTATGGTGAATCCACTTAGGATTCTTCATCATTCTTATAATATTTAGAGCTGGGAAATAGCACTCACTCTTAGAGAATTTTTCTTCTGGGTTTCAGTGGGAACCGTTAAGTGCCTACCAATCCCTTTACTTAGAGGGATCCAAACTTCAAAATGTCTCCCCAACAATGGACAGCAGTTGAAATCTCTCCTCTGATTTTAAACTTCCAGCTTTTTCTTTCTTTTCTGCTATGTGAAGCTTCCCCATACATATACAGGTAAAGATTTGGTGGAAATTTATATACGTAGGGATTTTACTCTCTAAAGATCTCTCCTTTTGCCTCCTAATTTATAGCTGTCCTCTCAGTTTTAAATTTGATTCTTTCAAACAGCAAATCCATAAAACTATACCTTTCTACTTGAGTACTAGCTACCCTCATGCCATAAGGATTGGTGTGTGCCTTCCTGGAAAAACTATGTAATGGAGATTTCATCTAGTTTTGTTTCCTTCTTCCAAGTGTTTGATTCCCTCAAGTTTCTGCCTCCTTTTGGTTGTCTTAGCACTTTCAAATATTTTGGAGCTTTTTAATTTTGTCCAGAGTTTCTCATCGTTTTTGGGATTGTAAGGGGATTGATCCACTCAAGTTACCCTGCCATTACTGCAGCTGAAAAGCCTGCAATATCCTTTTTGATTTCTGTTTAAATGAGATGCATTGATTCAATAGAAAATATATATATTTTTTATTTTTTTTATTTATTTATGATAGTCATCACAGAGAGAGAGAGAGAGGCAGAGACATAGGCAGAGGGAGAAGCAGGCTCCATGCACCGGGAGCCCGACGTGGGATTCGATTCCGGGTCTCCAGGATCGCGCCCTGGGCCAAAGGCAGACGCCACTGCGCCACCCAGGGATCCCCCAATAGAAAATATTGTAACTAGCACCAGTACTGATAATTAAGATCGATACAAACTATCTAGTTATATCCAGGTGTTTATATCTTTAAAATCCAATTCTGCTAAGTATCACCTTTTGAAAATACTTAGACCTTTTAAACACCACTTTTTAAAAACATTTTTTGAAAATGCATGAGCAAATGTTATTTCATGGCAACTTATCCTTTTTTGTGTGTGCCAGTATTGTCAAACTGACTTTAAAATGATAACAGGAACACTATTTTTCTGATGGGGTTGCATCAGTTAGGATTTTTGGTGACAAGTTGCAGAAAATCATCTTGGGCTCACATTGACAAAAAAGATCACTTGGCTCTCAAGATCCCAGGTATAATGGAAGAATTAAATTGTGGTATGGGTGCTGAGGTGTCCCTGGATGAATCAGTTGGTTGGGCAGCTGCTTTCCGCTCAGGTCATGATCTCAGGGTCCTGGGATTGAGCCATGTGCCTGGCCCCCTGCTCAGCAGGGAGCCTGCTTTTCCCTCTCCCTCTGCCATTGCTACTACCATCCCCACTCATTCTTTTTCTCTCTCCCTCCCTCTCTCAAATAAATAAATAAAATATTTAAAAAATTAAAATTAAAAACATAAATTGTGGTAAGGGGAGGGATGAATTTGGCTTTCAACACAATTGAAGCCTGGATAATCAAGAGTTTGGGACTCTGCTATTTCCCTGTATCTGCTTCTCTCTGACCATTGCCTTCATTCATTCTCTTACCATCTGAACAAAGTTGGCTACCAATAGCTGCTGACTTTTACATAACAAAAGTTCAAGAAGAAAAGAGACATTCTCTTTCTTTGATGTAGTTACAAAAATCCTGTGGGTAGACTCTGATTAACTCACTTAGATCTTCCCTGTATCATTCACTGAGACAAAAAGGAAAGTTGATGCAAAACCATCTCAAACAGACATGTAACAGTAGTGGTTGGGGAGGATTCCTTCCAGGAAAGGGAGGAGGCAAGATAAATCCCTTAAATTTTCCCCTCAGACATCATTTATAAAGGTGGAGTAAATGTAGGAAAAAAGAACTTGGAGTGTAGAAAAATGATTTGGAAAATTAGGTCAATTTTCTATTTTTAAAAAAGTACTTTTCGAGTGGTTAGTATAAGGGCTGTATTATCTATGCTTAAAAATCTCTAATGAACAAAACCTGCCTGAGTAAATATATGAAGTAAAATAAATAGCATGGGCTTTCAGTACAAAAGACTGGGTTTAAATTAGAGCTGGTAGATTATAATTATTAACTCTTTTAACTGTGAGCAATCTATGTAATCTTTATCCCTCCATTTCCTTCATTCTCTAAAGAAGTCTAACAAAAGTTACTTAGTAAGCTTGTGGGGACTAAATAAAAAGACAATATACTAGAGGTACTAAAAATTCCTAACTATTTTAACACATCAAGAGTCAAAGCCTGTTTCCTTTTACAATACTGACAATTTTATTTTCTTTCTGAGGCTTTAAAAAATAAAACCCATATATATGATTTATTTGTACTCAAGAGAGAATAACATAGAATGAGAACCAAAAAAAGTAAATCTCTGCTGGCTATTTTGCAATTACAAATCCAGGGCAAATGCATTAAAATAGATTCCAATAAACATTCAGAAAAGGGCTTTGATAGCACTTTTATTACATTATTTATTAAGCATTTAATGGTAGGCTTTCACATAATTCTCAATCTCCTCCCTTCTTCTCTTCTTCTGCTTTTCCTCCAGCTACTTCCCCTCCTTTCTCCCCTACTCATCCAACCTAAAAGTCACCTGAAGGCAAAATTAACTTGGGATACTCACCGTAATGGTTTGAGAATGTTGCAACAAAACCCCCTCTCCTGGACCTTTAAGCAAATTCATTTCAGGGCACCTGGGTGGCTCAGTCAATTAAGTGTCTGTCTGTCTTCAACTCAGGTCATGGAATCAAGCTCTACCTTGGGCTTCTTGATCAGTGGGGAGCCTGCTTCTCCCTCTCCCTCTGCCTGCCACTCTCCCCGCTTGTGTTCTATCTGTCAAATAAATGAATAAAATTTTTTTTTAAGAAAACATCAGACTTTTGGTTTCAGCTCAGGTCATGATCTCAGAGTTGTGAGTTTGAGCCCTGCATCAGGCTCCATACTCAGCACAGAGTTGGCTTGGAGTTCTTTCCCCTCTACCCCCTAATCTGCTCATATGCTTTCTAAAATAAAATAAAATAAATAAAAATCTTTTTAAAATTTTTGGCTTCATCATAATACATTATTTATCCCAAGCTTAGGAGAATATTTTGACTTATCCTGTTTAGGAGAAAAATGTGCTTTACAACATTCAAAGGAAGTAAGTTGAAATACATAATGCAAAGAAAAAGATAGATTGTTAGTCCTGGCTGGTATGAACACTACAGTTGTATTAGAAATGGAACAAGCACACTCATGTTAGTGCATATTTTTCTAGGGCATGCAGTCAATAATGTGAGAGTGGGTGGCAAATGAATGACATCATTCATTCCATCAAGGCCCACTCACCTTTATTTCTTTTCAAATTTTTATTGAAGTATAATTGACAAATAACATTATATTGATTTCAAAGTACAAAATAGTGATTCCATATTTGTATACATTGTGAAGTGAACACCACAATAAATCTAGTTACTGTTTCCTGTACAATGTTAATTTTTAGGATTTACTTTCCTGACAACTTCCAAGTATGCACTACTGTATTATTGACTATAGTCATCATACTGTACAATACATCTCCATGACTAATTTATTTTATAATATTAATTTTATAACTTTTGAACCCCTTCACCTATTTCATCCATTCCCCACCCCCCTTTTCCTCTGGCAACCACCATTCTGTTCTCTATATTTACCAGTTTTGTTTTGTTTTGTAGTATTTTGTTGTTTATTTGTTTGTTTTTTGGATTCCACATGTAAGTAAAATGAATTGGTATTTGTCTTTCTCTGACTTATTTCATTAGCATAATTCCCTGAAGTTTGATCCATGTTGTCCCAATTTTTTTAGTTTTTTGAAAGATTGAAGATTTCATTAAAGATTAAGATTTCATTTATATGTACACATATACACATATTTATATATAGAATATAATTCAATACAGTGCCATACAAATTTAAAGAATTTTCTATTTCTGTGAAAACTGCCCCTGGAGTTTTGACAAGGGTTGCACTGAATCTGTATAATGCTCTGGGTAATATAGACATTTTAACAATAATAAATTTAACAATCAATGAGCATACATAGCTTTCCATTTATTTGTGTCTTTTTCAGTTTTTTCCATCACTATCTATTAGCTTTCAGTATACAGATCTTTGATCTCCTTGGTTAAATTTATTCCTTGATATTTTATTCTTTTTGATACAATTGTAACTGGGGCTGTTTTCTTAATTTCTTTTTTGATAGTTCCTTGTTAGTGTTTAGAAATGCAACCAATTTTTGTATATTTGCTTTGTTCCTTGTACTTTATTTAATGTGTTATATTTTTTCATCCCCCTCCTTCCAATTTGTGTGTATATTTACATCGTAAGTGAGTCTCTTTTAGGCAGCATATAGATGAGTCTTTTATTTTAATCCATTTAGCCACTATACATTTTTTATTGGAAATTTAGTACAT
The DNA here is from genome assembly GCF_905146905.1 of Nyctereutes procyonoides. NCBI lineage: Eukaryota > Metazoa > Chordata > Mammalia > Carnivora > Canidae > Nyctereutes > Nyctereutes procyonoides. Next base: position 43,501,615 of record NW_026575047.1, on the reverse strand, counting down.
TTACAGTGATTATTGATAGGTATGAACTTAACGACATTCTGTTCATTCTTTTCTGGCTATTTGTAGTTGCTTTCTGTTCCTTTCTTCTCTTCTCTTCCCATATGGTTTGATGATTTTCTTTAGTGTTATATTTAGATTTCTTTCTTTTTATCTTTGTGAATTTACTTTATGGTTACAATGAGATTCACATACATCATAATATATATAACATCTATTTGAAGTTGGTAGCATCTTAAATTTCAATGCATTCTGAAACTACATTTTTAACCCCCCCATGTTTTTTTATTCTTGATTTCTCATTTTAAATATTTTCATGCTCTTTAATTATTTTAGATAATTTTACTACTTTTGTGTTTTAATCTTCAACTAATTTATAAGTGATTAATCTGCTCCTTTTACTATATAGTTACTTTAAGCATTAAGATTTTTACTTTCATATATTTTCTTGTTACTAATCAGTGGCCCTCTTCCTTTTTCAACTTAGAAATGTCCCTTTAACATTTTTGTAATGGTGATTTGGTAGTAATGAACTCCTTTAGCTTTTGCGTATCTGAAAAACTCATTTCACCTTCAATTCTAAATGATAACCTTATCAGGTAGCATATCCTTAGTCGGAAATTTTTTCCTTTCAGCTCTTTAAATGTATCCTGCCATTCCTCCCTTGGCTTGCAAGGTTTCTGCTGAAAAATTTGCTGACTATCTTATTAGAGTTCCAATATATATGAAACTTTGATTTTCTCTTGCTGATTTTAACATTTTCTTTTTATTTTTAACTTTTGACATTTAATTGTAAAGTGTCTTGGTGTAGAATTCTTTGAGTTCATTTGATATGGAATTCTCTGGGTCTCCTGGACCTGGATGTCTCTTCCTCTTCCAGGTTAGGGAAGTTTTCTGTAATTGTTTCTTCAAATAAATTTTCCACCCTTTTCTTTCTCTCTTCTCCTTCTAGGATCCTTATTCTGTGAATATTATTGCTCTTGATGTTGAGCTATTGGTTCTTTAAGCTATTTTCACTGTTTATTTTATTTTATTTTATTTTATTTTTTGCTGCTCTGTTTTGGTGAGCTCCACTGTTCTGTATTCTAGATTCTGAATTTGCTCTTCTACTTCATCTAGTCTGTGGAATTTTTCAGTTCACTTATTGTATTCTTCAGCTCTGTGACTTATGTTTGGTACTTTCTTATATTTTCTATTTCTTTGTTTAAGTTCTCACTGTGTTCTTCCATTCTTATCCTGAGTTTGGTGAACATCTTTAGGACTATTATTTTAAATTCTTTACCTGGTAGCTTGCTTATCTCTATTTCATTGAGGTATTTTTCTGAGGTTTTTATCTTATTTTTGTTGTTGTTGTTGTTGTTTGGAACATATTCCTCTGATTCCTAATTTTGCTTGACTCTCTGTGTTTCTATGTATCAGGCAAAACAGCTACTTTTCCAGTCTTGAGGAATTTGCCTTGTGTAGGTGATGAACTTTATTGTTTAACCTTACCCCAGCTCTTGGATAGATCTCAAACCTTTATGATTGCCTAAGCAATCTAATTTATTCTTGATATGTCTCTGTTGTTGAAGATGTACCAAGGTCTGTCTCTATTCCAAAGGGGAATGATCTCAGCACCTAGTTGCAAGCCGATTGGAAACCAGACCATTAGAAGACAGATTTTAAAGTATATATATATATATATATATATATATATATATATATATATATATATTAATCCTGTGGGGCCACAATCTTAAAGCCTGCAGGCTTCCAGACCAGGATATCTGGAGATGTCCCCTAGAGGATTCTTGCAAAACCCAGGGCTCCAGAAGGTGTACAGGTTCTTCTCTGTGAGGTATCAGTGAGCTGTAACAAGGCCAGAGAAGAGTGCAAGGATGGTGTCTCCCTGCCTATGTTTTCTGAGAGCTCCTTCCTGGTCTTTAGATGTGTGGCAGACCTGAGCCTGTCTCTAAGGATGAAACTCCAGGACAAGTAAATAGGCCTTTTTAACAGGAAAACTGTGGATATGTTTCAGTCTACTGTCTGTGCAGTGCCATGAGGGTGATCATCTGCCACGAACTGTCTTTCTGATTGTTACAATCCCATGGAGCCCATGAATGCAACCCCCCATGACTACTAGGGCCAGGCAATCAAGGAGCATCCTTTGTGTGGAGTGCACATACCTGCAGGCTTTAGCTATGCAACTGGAGAATGCAAGAGGCAGCCATGCCCACCAGCCTTAGCAAGGCAGTGGAGAATGCCTTGGCTGTGTGCATTCATTAGCTCTTGCAAGGTAGTAGAAAAGTGCCTTGTCTGCATGCACCCATCAGCTCCACAAAGGCAGCAAGAGAATGCTGTATTATTTGTACACTTCAGCCCCAGCAAATCAGTGGGAGAGTGCTGTGTCTGCACATGCCTTTCTGCACCAGAAGGAAAGTGCACAAATGCTACTAGCCAATGCTTCCATCTCTGGAGAGAGTTCTAAATGCCCTCTGCCCCTTCAGCAGATGCTTTAAGATTAGCCAATGAATCTTCTACATATAGAGTCTAAATACTCTTCAAATGGGTTGAACTGCCTTGGCTTTAGGTTTTGTGGCAAGTAAGACCACACACAAGTCCTTTAAAAAGTGTATTTAAATTCCCTACCACTTTTTAGGTCCTTTGGATGTAAATATTATTGGTTTTCTAAGCCAGGCATTTGAGAGCTTATTGATCCTCCATAGGTCCCAAGGGATGGGGTACCTAATGTGGGGCACAAACCCCTTCCTCCTTTAGGAGAAAGTCCAGACTTGTGAGGTCCCTCTCTGTTATGGGTCACCACACCAGGGATGGGGTTTTTGGTGAGACCACATCTCTAATTTTCCTACTCGTCTCAGCGTGGTCGTTTTATTCATTGTTGTAGAGGAGCATCAGGTATTTCAAGTTCTTTTTCAGAGGATATTGTTCCACATGTAGCTATAGATTTGGTATGCTTATGGGAGGAGGTGAGCTAAAGATCTTATGCCACCATCTCCCTATCTCCCCTCCCACACTGGTGACTAGATTTGTGAATCATAAATCTTACTGACAAAATTGGGCCTCCTCCAAAACTGGGACTAATATTGTTTATATATTCATTGGTCCTACTGTTCTTCTTGTCTTACATCTTCCAAATGTGGCATACAAGCCCTTCACCATCTGGCATCTAAATGCATCTCCAGCCCTTTCTTAAACTGCATTACTTTAGAACCCTACATACACTTCACCAATCATCCCTCCCTAGAGCTTTCCCTGATTCCTCCAAACAGAAGGCATTCCTGGATGGGCCTGCTTCTCTGCACATTGCCAAAGTACTCTATAATTGAGCTGAATATGTGCATGATAATAATATATTTATCTCTCTATTGCTTTACAATGAGTAACTTGAGCGCAGAGCCTTTTATGTAATTATTTTCTTTTTTAAAATTTTTATTTATTAATTCCTGAGGGACACAAAGAGAGGCAGAGACACAGGCAGAGGGAGAAGCAGGCTCCATGCAGGGAGCCCAATGTGGGACTCGATCCCGGTACTCAGAGATCATACCCTGAGCCAAAGGCAGACGCACTTAACTGCTGAGCCACCCAAGTGTCCCTTTTAATTGTTTTCATTGTGATATACTTAACATACCTACATAGTTAAAGCATACAATAAGATAAGCAGAAAAGAAGAATAAAAGACTATATTACATCTTCAGTGGATCATCCCACCACAAACGACATTGGATAAGACTACATTCCTAAGTCATACCTGGTTCTGTTCGGATTTTATCTGTGTAACTGGTAGCATCAAGGAACACTTACAACTAAGCCAGTGACAAAATAAAGACAGAAGCATCCACCCTCCAGGGAACGATCTTCACTACTTAGATTCACCAACAGTTCCCACTAGAATCAGTTTCACTTACCAGAAAACAGAAACTCAGAGCCCATGGCAAACAAAATATACATAAACCCCCAGAATGAGCAGCAAATTAAATTCTTCAACTGTCACTGACTAGGAACTTAATTTGTGTCTGGAGCTAAGGTATGGAGAGATTAGTGACCGGTGAAGTTGAGAAGGACGTGCCTTCTTAACACAAAACCATGCATTCGGAAAAGGAGAATAAAATATACATTAATTCTTTCTCTCTCCTCTGGCATCAAGTGATAGATGTTCTTTTCAGGTGTCCATCTCAGCTCCACAGCCAGCTCTGTATGTACCTGCTCATCAATTTTGATAGTTACCTGGAACTATAGGATTTCTTAATAGCAAGACAGTGTATTGACTGCTAACTTAATAATGCTTAGGGTTGTTTTAGGCTTCTTTTGTAGCGATTTCATTGTAAATTGAGGGTTCAGAAGCTCCATTTCTGTCAGTACACCCCTGATTAAACACAGTCAGCCCATAGCATACCAGGTCATGGCTAGTACATAAAAACAGCCCAACGGTCCCCAATCAGTTCCTGCTTACACTAGACGTACTGCTCTTTCTCAAAATCATCAATTTCATTCCTCTGATTTTGGTACTTGTACACTCAGTTTTGGAGAGCATTCAGGCTTTATTTTTTTAGGGAAGACAATTCTGGTTCCAATTCAACCACTGTTCAGTTGAGTATACTTTTGAAAGTCACTTTACCACCTTTTATGCCAGCATTTCTCAACACAAGCTGCTCATTAGAGTACAAGTATCTGGGACCTGCTCTCAGAAATTCCAATTCAGTTGCTCCCCAGTTAGGACATCGTCCTTAAATGATTAAGAAACCTAAAACCAATGGTTCTTAATAACCTAGGAGGTGGTTAAAATGCATTTTTCTAGCCCTGTCCCTGACTCACCCACACATACCTGCTGCCTTTAGAGAGTCTGTTTTAGAATGCTTGATCAGAGACTAAGGATTTTCAATTTTAATGAAACTAAAACTCTCCCTGGTGGTCCAGGGAGAAATATTTGAGAAACACTGATTAAAAAGAAAGGGCTATACTATATGATCTTTGGGTCTATCTCAGGGCTAATGTTCTATAATTTGGAATTGCTGCCCTTCAGAAGGAGTGAATGATCCCAACACTTTGTTCTGTGGAGTCTTAGGAATTGTTATCTTTTTAAAAAATATTTTATTTATTTATTAATAAGAGACACAGGGAGAGAGGCAGAGACATATGCAGAGGGAGAAGCAGACTCTCTGCGAGGAGCCTGATGTGGGACTTGATCCCAGGACCCCAGGATCACAACCTGAGCCAAAGGCAAGTGCTCAACTACTGAACCACCCACATGCTGCAAGAATGATTATCTTAAGATAAAGAATCTATCTGTCCCTTCTCAAACTGTCTTTCTTGACCCAAAACTGGGCAATTGATCTCAATATGTGCCTCATGTTCCTACACTCTTCTGCTCTCAAGGTTTTGAAACAAGCATTATTGACGATAAGATTTAAGAAACACAGAACATTCTGGACTAATTCCCAGATCTGATTACTGGATTTCTATCCTGACCACATGAAATCAAGCCTTGCCACCTTGGACCTTAATCCCATAACAGACAACTATGTTGCAGCCTGTGCCTGAAACATTGTCTTGAAAACTAAGATGAAAGCCAGGCCATCTTGCTCCCTTCCCTATCCTTTTTGCCATATAAAGTAACATTCATAGATTCTAGGGATTAGGACATGAACATCTTTGGGGGTCATTATTGTGTCTATTACAAACAATGACTAAAATGTAGGACAATCAAAGACAGAGAAGAAGGATGAAAAGTATTAGGACAGGTTCAGATGACAGTGACAGAAAGTCAACTGAAATTAACTTAAGCCACTGAGGGGAATTTGAAATTAACTTAGGGCACACATAAGCAAATTTCCAAAAGGGAAGGACTGGGGACAATTAACCCCAGGATAACTGGATCCAGACTCCAGTACTAATAATTCTTTGACTTTCATCTTTTGTCTCATTTTCCTGCATATTATTGTCAGTCAGGTGATAAAGAGTTAGTTACCAAAATATATAAGAAACTCAACCTTAAAAATGAAGGAAAACCCATCATTTGCAACATATACATAGATTTTGAGAGCATCGTGGTAAGTAAAATAAGGCAGACACAGAGAGACAAATATTTTATGATCCTACTTGTATGTGGAATCTAAAACAGAAAATTCCAAGAAGCAGAGAGTAGAATGGCAGTTGCCAGGGACTGTGGGGAGGGGAAATGGAAAAGTTTCAGTTATGCAAGGTAAATAAAATCTGGAGATCTGCTGTAGAGCATGGCTTAGAATGGTATTTCTCTGGATTTCCAGTTAATGAGAAGAGGGCATTGGAATTTTGATCTCGACAGCCCCTCTGCTCACAAACCCTATGACACTGGGATTTTCTCACTCTATGAATTGGCTCTACATTTCAAGTCCATGTTCTTAGATCTTAGGTGATAGTTTGTTGATGTTGTTTGATTCTTTAAAATTAATGCCAATGGAATTGCTTGACTTTTCTCTTTATATGTCATAAATGAAGATGCCAGGAACTGCTCATAGATTTCTCACCTTCTGGCTGAGCAGAGAGTGCTATGGCCAGAGAGATTAAGCCAAAAAGAATCTTGAAAGTGTAAATTCTCAGTTTTTCATTTCCAGTTAAAATGAAAACAGGCCAGTGTCACTGTTTTGTCAATATTAGGCAAGTAGCTCCCATATCCACTTCTTTGGAACATTCTCTCAGTCAACAGTGATAAGAAAGGAATCTTCCAGATTACTGAGAACTGCTGTTTGATCATGCATTTATAACAGCTGCTGGAATAATTTCCCATTCACATGAACTTTAAAAGAGAAGTAAAATTAAAGTACCTAATTTTTAAACCTAATCTTCCAAACTAGCCACTTTTCAGATGCCAACTATGGCAATATGCTGATGAAAAGTTAAACCTGGTGAGAAGGAATTATTTTTTCCCATCTTTAGTCCTCTCTTGAGACTACAGCTAAAACTCTGGCAATACTAAATCCTAAAAGTTATGTACCGGGAAGGTCAATCTGGGAAGATAGGACACCTTTGACCTAGAGCTCCTAAAGTACTCCCACATGGTTTTCTTTTCTTTTTTTTTTTTTTAATTTTTATTTATTTATGATAGTCACAGAGAGAGAGAGAGAGAGAGAGAGAGAGGCAGAGACACAGGCAGAGGGAGAAGCAGGCTCCATGCACCGGGAGCCCGATATGGGATTCGATCCCGGGTCTCCAGGATCGCGCCCTGGGCCAAAGGCAGGTGCCAAACCGCTGCGCCACCCAGGGATCCCCAGTTTTCTTTTTATTCATACACATTTTATACTCCTTTCTGCAATTTTTTTTTCAAGACCACATCAAAGGGAAGGAAAGAGAAAGGGATTTAAGAAGCAGGATTGTTACTAAAAAAAAAAAAAATACTTCTCACTCTTAACTATAGAGAACAAAGTGAGGGTTGCTGGAGGGAAGAAGGGTGCAGGATGCGCTAAATGGGTGATGAGTATTAAGGAATGCACTTGTTGGGATGAGCACTGGGTGTTGTATATAAATGATGAATCACTAAATTCTACTCCTGAAAGCAATACTATATTAACTAATTTGAATTTAATTTTTTTTAAAAAGAGTATTTCTCTGCTTCTGCTTTTCTTCCATATTGAAGAAACAAAATCTCCCAAATAATTTGGGGAATCCTGGAATGTCTGGCTTGAGTTCAATCACCCTGTATCCATCATTTTTCTCCTTTCCTCTGCCTATGTGGCCCTGCTCTCTTTCTCTCTCTCTTCCTCTCTTTCCCCCTCCTTCCCCCAAACCCCAGGTTTAGGTTCATCTTGCTTTCTGGCTAGGTCAATATCTCTATCAACATGTGTTTCAACAGTATCACTCCAAGTGTGAAAATTACATTTCTACCCCTACCAGGACCCCTTTTTGCCAGAAAATGCCTCTGAATGTCCCACATGGATCCCACTAAACTCTCTCTTTTATTACTTATTCCATATAATTATGTTCCTTTCTCCAAGGATTTGAGGTTTGGCTCATGAGGACTAGGTCAGACAGTTTTTGAAATAATAAGCACTGAGCTGTGCTCAGAATCACTCTTCCTCTCTGACTTAGCCAGTTTTCCTCAGAATAAATGTGTAATTCTTCTTTTGTCATACTTTCTTTTCCAGAAATATCTAGTATATACTTATTTGGTGTTCTAGACATACCCTGGTTGGTCTGAATCTTAGGGTGAACACAGTAAACGTACTCCTGATACATAAATATCTCCCAAAGTTCCTGGAACTTGCTGTTTCATAAAGAAAATTAAAAGCCCCTAATTATTGGCTCACAGTTGCTATATTTTCATCACCAATATATATAGAACACCTTCTAGGTGCCAGATACTAGGCAAGAAATGGGAACATGGTATTGAACAGACAATAAACCATGCTTTCACTCAATGATCTACAGTCCACTAGAAGAAACAGAACACACTTACAAACTAATAATTGCAAGAGTGTAATAAATGATACATACATTTTTGTTCTAGGTACATTGGTAGCTCAAAGCCTGGAGATCAACTCTGCTTAGGGGTGGAGAATTAGATGAAACATTGTGAAGAAGCTCCACCTGTAGCCTGAAAAATCATTTGCTTGTCAAGAGATCTTTGTGGAGTAAGTGGCATGAGCCAAGCAAAGCCCAAGAAAGCTTATTCAGGGGTAGGTAGGAGGTTATAGCTCAAATGTAGAGCATGAAAAATGTGGAGTGGAAAAAGATCAATCTAAAGAGGTGGGAATAGGGTACATCATTAGGGCTACTGTTCCATACAAAGGAACTGAACCTCATCTCCATCTTCAATGGAGAACCATTGAAATATTTCAAGAAAGGGAAAAGTGGATGTGGCAGATGAGTGGAAGTGAACTTGGAGAGAATTTTCCATGGAGGCAAGAGTATGATAGCAACTTGGGATATAACCAAATCACTAAGGCTGATGTGGAAGTGTTCAAAAATAAATACTTAGGCTCATGTGCTAATTTCTACAACCTGCTTCCTTGCACTAAACCCACCACATTGGGGTCTTCCCTGGTTCTATCTTCCAAAAGTCTTTGTTTATTTGGTGACAAGTCCTAAACTGAGCCTCAGAGAGAAGGTTTTTTCCAGGACCCTTTGTAAAATGGCCAATTAGTATGGACCTCTACCCCTTGCTTGCATGACACCAATGTGGGAAAGTCAATGTTGAGAAATGCTTGTATTTCACCACTTGTTTTGTATACCTTTGTCTTTATCATTATGTTTTTCTCTCATTGTTGACCTCAGCCTACACAAAGAAGAAAAAAAATGGTACCAGATGGTGCTGCTATGTGCAAGGGTCTCAATGTCCCAAGAAGAATTCCAGAAACCTCTTTCAGCTTATTTGTAGATCACTAGGAACTCACATGACAGGTCACTCACAGCTCTACCTGCCAATCCCAGTGGGTAGCAACTGAAATGCAACCACACATAGTGTGACAACCTTGCAATGCATAACAAAACTCACCCAATTTCTACACGATACCAAAGAATCAGAGCTTAAAAAATGATCCAATATGTAGGTGGCTGCCAAAGCTTATCTGAGATTCCAACTGGTTTTCATGTGAAACATAAAATCTCAGAGTTGTATGCTTGTATTTTTAAGAGCTCAATAACTGATTTTGATATGCTGTCAAGTTTGGGAGCTTCAGGTCATCCTGACAATGTTTGAGTCCTATCTCAAATACCCATTCTGATTAGTTGATCAACATCTGCTTAAAACACATTCAGCACCAAGACCTCACTTCCTCCCTTCCATTTAAACAACTTAAACCATTATGAAGTACTTTTTTATATAACCAGAGTACAGCAGGGCCCCCTTCCTGGCCCTAGGTGGAGAGGTTATCAGGGGAATATAGGAAATCCACCCCATAGTCTGCATTGTCCAGCAGAACACCTAATGATGGGTGGTTTCCTCAGCACAGTAACTCCAAGGACAGGTCAACACTCTCCTTTCCACCTGCCACACCTCCCTGAGAGCATCACCAGGTACTGTCTGGAACAGCTTCATTTGTGAATAATCCCACACCATCTCCTTTAAAGAAACAGACACAGAACTCAAGTTCTGTGTAAGTGTAAGGAAGCTGTAAGTGGAAGTGTAAGGAGCTCTTTTACTAAATAGTGATTCAGGCAAGCACCAAAATAATAGAGACAGAAGGTTATAACTTGGTCAGAATCACTTATGACTTTTGGAGGAGGTGTCAGAGGACTTATCGTTGGGGCCTTTGTTGGCTGTACATCTAAATGTTATGCATCTCTTCATCTCTCTTCTCCTCAGTGACCCTCTTGCTGCTCCCAGTTCATATCTTCCTTCTATAGTCACACCTCAGGAGTACCTTTACAAGAAAACTTCAGCCTCTTTACTTAAAAAAGGAAGCCAAATCTCCAAGGGACTTCCCCCATATGCTAGTGGAGACCGCTTTCTGCCCAGTCTTCACAAACTTTCAGGGAGCTGTGAAGGCTTGGACACTAAGAACGTGAAAAAGAAGATGAGGACTCCTATTCCATTTCATTCTGTTCTTCAATAAAGGTTGAAACCTGTATTTAGTGGTATTTTCTAAAGGCAAGCACATCTCCCCTCAGCAATTATTCATTTTCTTCCTATATCAACATAGTCTCCTAAGTCTCCTATTAACACAACTTTGACTAAATCTCTTCCAAAAGGTAACATTGTGGCCATTATTGAACCAAGGAGCATTTTAGCATCTTTCCTGCATCTGTTTTTATTACAAGAGCTACAACATTGGCTGAAATATGGACAGGCTACTAGAGATAGACAGCACCTTTCCCAAATATATTATTTTTTTTTATCCTCAACTTGTTCTCCTGATGGAAAGCAGTGCTTTCGGTTCACTCATACCTGAGTTAACTTCAAATCTCTCTGCCCAGTGCTGTGTGCCTTTTGTTTAGTCAGGAGATCAATAAAGCATCATCCATCATAGAAATACAAATAATTTATCAAAGGCATGTTTCTTTGAGAAAATAGTGAACAAAGGTCAGCTTCTATACCCTTCTTTGGCACAATCATCATTCTCAGAGACAGAATACAAAACTGTACAGACAATTATTTTCGATGTGATAATTTTTCATACTCTACTATTCACTAAAAAAGCACTAGGCTTTATTTTTCGGTTCCATATGTTTCTGACACTTTTCCCATTACACCAAGAGCTTCTTGAGAGCAGAAATACACTTTTTTGCATAATAGTAATGTCCTGGGTCATAAAGAGCCTCACATATATGAGAGGTTCAAGCAATGTTTATTAGAGTGGAATTGATGGAAGTAAGCATGAATATGGATGGGTGTATGGATGGATGAATGGATGGATGGACATCATGAGCCTAATTGGGCTCCAGCAGTGCAAATATCCCACACATTTTTCTGTAGATTTGAAATTGTGATTTCCCAGCAAAGATTTGAGGTGAAGAGGGGCCCTCATTCTTACCTTAGGAGATGTGATTGCCTCGTTCTGTTGATTTTAGGTATTGCCCAAGACAAGCAAAAGCAGATCCTGCTCATAAACATGATTACACCAGATGGGAAACTGATTAGACAAGCCAGCTGACAATATCTGTTCATCTTAATTAGGGCATAGCTTGAAGATGACTGCCTGAAATTCAATCTGATCACAACCAGAAGCAATGGAAATTGCCAAATGTACTGTTTCTTCCTTAAGAACATGAGTCTGGAATGACTGTAATTTCTTAAAAAAAATTATTTCAGAGGAAAATTGATCTCATTTGTTAGGGCATCATTTGAGGGAGGTCCAAGTCATAGGAGATAAATATGGAAAATGACAAAATTAATCAAAAGTTGATGATAAACAAAGACTCTAGAGTCTACCCTTTATTTCCACAAGCTTAGATTTTTTAAAAAAAGAGAAATGAAAGCCCACAGAACAGTTATGTTTTATTGCCTCACTCAGGGTGTCAAAATCCATGATTTTCTAAAATAAACAGTAGATTTTGCAAGTTGGTCCTGAACAAACACAACTACTTATTAACTGGGTGTGACCTAGGGCAGAGCAATTAATCACTTTGAAACTCCATTTCCTTGTGCAAAAAAATAAAAGAAAATAAAAATGAGAAAGTTCAAACTATCTATCCCATGTGCACATTAAAGAGGTATTCAAGCCATCTGTCCCAAGCACTGTTCTAAGTCATCTGCATACGGTAATTTCTCTACCCTGGTTGGAGTAGGTGCTATTATAGGGGAGGGCACTGCAGCACTAGGAAGTGAAATAACTTCCCCAAGGTCACAAGCCTAATGAGCAGATCTGTTATTGAAAAATAGGAAGTCTCACCCTAGAGCTCTCTGCTCTACTGCCTCACAGTTAGTCTTTCCGCAGTATTTGCTGAATGGATAGGTGAGGAGAGAGGGAGGGAGGTATGAATAGAAGGCCTAGCTGATAGACCACCTTTTAAAATCATTTTAGTAATTCCATACTTTTTACTATTCAGGCTTACAACAAATCTTCTCATTATAATTTGACATTTTTCTGTAGATCAGCCTCTGAGGGAAATCCTTATGTAATTGGGCCAGTTCATATGGTATCCTCCACCTGAAGCAAGAATGCTCAAGACAAATTAACAATTCGGATTAATGTTTATTTGTCAGTCTCTAAACTTGGTTAATGTGAGTCAGTCTGTGAGAGAGAGTCCACATCATTTGGCTGACCAGGAACCTTTAAGAGCCTATAAGATCAGACTGTAAGCCATTGGGAATCTACCTAGGAAATGCCAGCTTGCAAGCTCTCTACAGAGCCTGCCCATCAGCCTTAGGCAGGAAAGGTACTCCAGGAGCAAATAGGCTTTTCTCCCAAAGTCTTTAGGTCCAGTGGCTTATTTCTGTATTTCCTGCCTCTCCTGCAGTGAACACTAGTCCATGAGACTTTCTGTGAAGAGATACACAGTTGACCCTTGAATGATGCAAGGGTTGGGAGCACTGACCCCTACACACCCAAACAGTCAAAAATCTGTGTGTAGCTTTCGATTCCCCCCAAATTTAACTACTGTCAACCAGAGCCTTATCATTAACATCAACGGCTAACACATATTTTGCATATTATATGTACTATATACTGTGTTCTTACAAAAAAGTAAGCTAGTGAAAAGAAAATCTTATTATGAAAATCATAAGAAAGACAAAATACCTTTACAGTATTGTATTATATTGTATTTATTGAAAAAAAAAGCCACATATAAGCAGACCAGCACAGTTCAAACCGTGTTGTTCAAAGGTTAACTATATAGCCAAATAATGCATATTAAAATCTCAAAAGGTTTTAAAAATTCTTTTAAAAAAATGCATTCAGGGGCACCTGGGTGGCTTAGTGGTTGGGTATCTGCCTTTGGCTCAGGTCATGATCCCAGGATCCTGGGATCAAGGCCCACATCGGGGTCCCCACAAGGAGCCTGCTTTTCCCTCTGCCTATGTCTCTGCCTCTCTCTGTGTGTCTCTCATGAATAAATAAATAAAATCTTTTTAAAAGTGAAAAATGCATTCAGATACAACTTGATTTTTCCAATCTTACCAATGAAGCCTTTTTTCCCACATAACTCTCATTAACATTTTCTGGAAAATTCAATTCAGCAAGCAAACAAAAAATTGAGTGTCTACTTCACACAGAAGAGTGTCCAAGGTTCTGAGGAAGTTTCAAAGATGAATCTAGGAGAAGGGACTTATAATTTTGAATACTCAATGTTGGTAAGTTACTTTGATCTTATTGAATGTAATCTTCACAAAACAAAACAAAACAAACAAACAAAAAAAAAAAAAAAAACCAGTGTCTAAAGGAGACATTAGCAGCCTCATTTTTAAGTGAGGAAATTGAGATTCAAAGACATCAAGTCTTTTGCCCCCCAGATATTAATGGTATGGCTGCCTCTGAAGCCATGTTTGCTGCACTACAGATTTGATACCCTTACATTTTTCTAAAACATGGATCTTAAGTAACTTACACTTGTGCAGAATAGGCATGTATGTGGCTGTATAATATATGACAGAAAGCCCAGAGTCCTTAGAGAGGGATAGAAACTGTGCTTGCTGTTGGACATTCAAGGAATTCAACATAACTTTCATCTAGGTAGATTCAAGAAAGGTTTTATTTATGATATGCCATTTGAGCAGAGACTAAATGGGAAAGAAGTCATTCCATACAATAAAAACAGGGAAACAAATTTGGAAAATTTTGATCTGTCTATAAAGAGAATCATCAATAACCTATATAAGGAGAAATGTTCTCCTTTCTATAAAGTAATTAAATCATCGACATCTTATATGGGCAGGACATGATAAAGATACTTAGGTGGGCAAAAGTCCCTGACTTCATGGCAGTTTTGCAACAGGGGCAACCTTCTCTATAAACAACCAACAAACTTGTGGAAACACACAAGCACTATGGGAAAGCAGAGGTGGTCCAGATTGGTTTTAAGTGGGGCAAAACATAAAGAGCTTCCTGAAAGAGGTGGAATTTAGGCTGGAGATCTGTTTGAACAAGAAGTGCTAGAGAAGAAGAGCATGCCAAGCAAAAACATCCCATAGTACTAGAGAGTATTGTGATGGTCCTGAGTTATAGACTCAGTCTCCTTTACTATCTTCTGATGGTCACAGACATGATCCTTGTGTGGCAGCAACATCGAATGAAACCAGGCCAGAGTATTCCTGATTGTCCTTCCATTATCAGATAATAGGTACTCTCAAGGTAAAGTCATTTCTCAGCCATTATTGCTCTGGCAGAGACATAGAGGACCAATGTTACAAACAAGGATAAAAATCTGGCTAGCCTGGCAACCATCCCAAGAATGTGATTTCATAGAAAATTTACCCTTCTTAATGCCTTTCCTTGGCCTTTGATTCCTTGGATTGAGGTAGAGAATTGGTATCTTTAAGAAGAAAATAAAATATACAGTTTCCGTTGAAACATTTCTCTCGGAGAAAAGTGTTTGCTGGGAACTAATAAAAACTACCCCTGTTTAGTCAAATATTAGGGTATGAGCCCCCAATTAACAGAAATTTTATCTCATCTATTCTATTTTCCTCAGTACCTAATTCAGTGGTATTTAATAAATGGTCATTGAAAAAACACCAGAAATGTAAAAATCCAATGCCATTTGGCTCTATTTTAAGAATGTTAAGAATTGCTACCAAATCACTGAGATATTGCAAATAGTGATATAAATTCTCATTTTAGTTTTAAACATGCTTTCTGGCGAATGAGATAACATCATAGTGAGTAGCTGCAAAAGATCACAGCAGGGTTCCAGAATGCTACGATTTCAACCCATGGGTGCCAATGCCAATATTCATAAACTCACCAATATGGAAAAATTTTCCTCTCTTTCGAAATATCCATTTCAAAGTTGAATAAAGAGCAGGAATCAGAGGACAAATGAACCAGTTTTGAGTCCTCAGAAATGTGAATTTTCAAGCAAAGCAAATTAAATTGGCTCAGACATGAGTTTTCAAGCAAAGTTAAGATTAACTCAATAGTATCACTTTGCCATTAAACATAAACATTGTACAGACAAGCAGCATAAGGACAGCCTCGCCATGTGCCTTTCCAGCTGTACATATGTCCTGGGCATTTGCCTGTCATCTCTCCAGTCCATCCCCACCCTCCTCTAATAGGCTCTGCAGGCCTGGGAGTCTGCAGACTCTTCTACTTGGTCTCCCTCACCTGCTGATTTCTGGTTCAGATTCTAGTAATAGGAGGAACGGGCAAAAGATCAGAAGGCAGGAAGACAAGAGAGGCCTTCACTTCTGAACCCAATAGGGTGGCAGTTGCTGGACACTGATAGGTGTCATCATCTGGATTTTTCCAGATCTGCCACCTTGAGCTGATTCCAGACCTAGATGCCCGGCACCTCTCTGGGGTATTCCCAGCTGGTTTCTATAGGGTCCAGAGCTCAACTCCAGAGAAGGAACTAATGCAGCTTCTCATTTAAGTATCATTTCTTTTTTTTTTTTTTCCTATTCCTCTAGCAACCCTAACTGATTCAGGAGCTGTCCAACTCTTGAGTTTTAATTTCCTCATTTCTAAAATTGGGCAATCATATCTGCAAGGGGAAAGGGGGATGCAATTAAGATTTTTAGAAATCCTGTGCATCAAGATGATAATAGTGACCCCCGTGTGTAATGCAAAACTTTAAAAAATAATAACAAAATAAGTGTAAAGAAATTCACAAAGTTCTGATTTCTAGCATAATGAACTTAAGAAGATATTTATTTTTTATTTTTTTAAGGAGGCTCCATGCTAACACGGGCTTGAACTCATCATCTGACATCAAGACCTGAGCTGAGATCAAGAATCAGTTGCTTAACCAAATGAGCCACCAAGGTATCCCAATATTTTTAGTAGTAAAAAAAAATAGTGGTACCCCTGCATTTCTGGTTTCCTAATTACATACCTTGCCCACCTATTGTGCACTAACGCTTACAATTAATTCCTAGCCTATAGGGTCATTCTGAGGGTCAGCAATAAGGTATGTAAAGTACCTAGCATAGTGTCTAGCCTATAATAGGATTAATATCTATGGCTGTGACGGCTATTTGCATTGTAAACCATTTTCATGGTGCCCATATTTTCTTCATATTCCTACACTTTTTAATATTCCTACACTTTTTAATGCCATTGCTATTATAATATCCCAGATTATATTCCCATTATGCCTCCTCACAGCTAAAGGTGATGATATCCAGAAAGCCCCAGGTAGAGACTGCACAAGTAATAAAAATGAAAATTTCTCTTGATTCATTTGAATTTGTTACAAGCCATAAACCAGAAAGTTGACATGTTTCCTAATAAAATATATTACATAGCCTACTTAATTCCAAAGGGAAATAAGCTAACACTTATTGTTGCCTGTTCTATGTATCAGAGGGTTTGCTAGGTGCCTTTATCTGGATTATCTCATTTAGTCTTGTTAAACCAACTAGTTAGAAGATGATTTACTTTATCAATTGGGTGAACATAAACAAAGACAATGGATATTGCCTGTCTTAATTAACAAGCGAGTATATATTATATTAGGAAGAGACTCATTCATGTAACCAAGATTTATTGCACGCTTGCTGAGTGCCAGGAATGGTATTAGCAACTAAGGAAACAGAGATTAAAATAAAAAGACACAACGGAGCTGACTCCCACTCCCAGCTGCCTGAGCACTGGCTGCCTAGGGCTCACAGGTGGCCTCTCAAGAGAAGCAGCCTCATCCAGAAAAGCCTGAGGGGCTGTGCCTCCCCTTAGGGCAACCCAAACCAATGACTGATGAGAGGGTATAAAAAACTCAGCCTTTTGTCTTCTGGTGGGACAATTCTATGGTGTCTGTCCTCTCTAGAGCTCTCCACGGGATCAGGGTGAGGTCAGACTCCGGTGGGACCACTTCATCTTTGCCTATCTACTTTGTCCTCCCTAGCCTGTCTCCCTCCCTTTATTACCAGTTCTTCCTGGTAGCTTCAATAACCGCCTTAAATGGAATTCCCATCCCAGACTCTGCTTCTAGGGAGCCTGGTCTCATCCTGTCCACAGGGAGCTTTTTGCCCAGATAGAGAAACATACCTATAGACATACAAACAAAAAATAAATCATAGCATAAAGGCATCCATACAAATGTAGCAAAGTCTGCAGGTGGACAGACATAAAGATGGGAAATCTGTGCCAATCCTCCTTTCAGGTGGCATTTGGGTGAAAGCAAGATAAAAAACCACCCAGAATTCAAGTATAGGAAGGCATATCCTCTCGATTGGGGTCAGCAAACTTCTTTTTTTCTTAATATGCTTTTTAAAGATTTTATTTATTTATTTGGCACACACAGAGAGGACAAGCAGGGGGAGCAGCAGGTAGAGGGAGAGGGAGAAGCAGGCTCTCCTCGGAGCAGGGAGCCCAACCAACACAGGACTTGATCCCAGGACCCTGGGATCATGACCTGAGCCAAAAACAGATGCTTAACTGACTGAGCCACCCAAGCGCCCCTCAGCAAACTTTATCTTAAACAATCAGATAGTAGGGGGTTCCCTGGGTTGCTCAGCAGTTTAGCACCTGCTTTCGGCCCAGGGCATGATCCTGGAGCCCCGGGATCAAGTCCCACATCAGGCTCCCTTCATGGAGCCTGCTTCTCCCTCTGCCTGTGTCTCTGCCTCTCTCTCTCTCTGTGTCTCTGTCTCTCATGAATAAATAAACATCTTTAAAAAAAAAAAAAAGAACCAGATAGTAGATATTGTAGGCCTTTCAGGCCAAGAGGAGAAATTGAGTACATCATATGGGTACTTATATAACTGTGTCAAGTGTGATCACGGGCAGCTGGCTAGATTTGGCCCACAGGCATATCTAGAACAGTGCTCTTCAAACACTGTTGTGCGTAGCAACCACCAGAGTGTCTTGTGAAAACACAGATTCTGATTCAGTATGTCTGGGTGGTGCCTGAGAATCTGCATTTATAACTAGGCTCAAAGGCATGCTGATGCCACTGGTCCACAGGCCTCTAGCAAGGAAGGATCTAGAGAGACAAGAATAATAAGAGGAGAAATTCTAAAAGGAAAAAACAATGGTTAACTCTATAGCAGTTAGGAGCAGAGGAAACAATGGAGAGGCTTCAGGCGGAGGTCAGAGAGAGTCCAGATAATTTAATTAACAGTCAACTCATTGCAAACCACTGCTGTAAGCACCAGGAGGAAATAATCCAAGCTCTCGCAATCCTCAGCATAGATTTTCAAAGAATCAGCTAGAAGGTAGTGCAGCAGAGGAAGAAGAACCTGTGTGGTCAACTGTGGCAGGTAGAGCAAACTGCCAGGCAGAAATGTAATAGATGGAGGGCTGGCATACCAGGACTACAGCTCAGCGATAGGTGCTTCCGGAGGCCGATAAACCATCACTCAGAGATTCAGCTTCCAGCTCAACCCTTTACTACCTCCTCACTAGCCTAATGTGTGTCATCTAATTACTCTGAGCTTTCGGCTTTCCAACCTGAACATGCAAATACTATCTACCTTGGAGAGTCATGATGAGGGTTAAATGAGATAGTGTGTCTGGAGGCACCTGGCTCAGACTCCCTGAGTCAAGGCTAATTGCCCTTCCTCTTCCCTTGGTAAAGACTTTGGCATGGTCACATGCTTGTGGAAGTGTGCAAGGACAGAGCCAGCTATTGTAAGAGAGGATTGCATTCCTTTTCTTTTTTAAAAAAAATTTTATTTATTTATTCATTCATGAAAGACAGAGAGAGAGAGAGAAACACAGGCAGAGGGAGAAGCAGGCTGCATGCAAGGAGCTTTTATGGGACTTGAACCCAGGAATCCGGGATTATGCCCTGAGCCAAAGGCAAGCACCCAACTGCTGAGCCTCCCAGGCGTCCTGAGGATTGCATTTCATAGTTTTGCTTATGAATACATAAACTCTTTCTGGAAAGATCTCCAAAGCTTTCTGGAAAGATCTCCAATGTTGACAACATTGATGGCATCTGGTTTGGGAAACTGAATCCGTGAAGTTGAGAGGTAAACTTGTATGTATCTTGACTCTTTGGAATGTAAGTATATTGCCCGTTTTAAAATGGAATTACACACACACACACACACACTGGATTGCTGAGTGGATCATGATACAGATTTGTGAATGAGGTCTATTGGCAACAGGGGTGAGTGAGGGCAGGTTTCAGAGTGTGACTGAATTTTTGTCCAGGAGATCAAAAAACTAGACTGGGAAGCCAACTTGGGGTTTTATTTTTAAACACTTTTATACCCAAGAAGATGCATTAAGATCGTTTTGGAAGGCCATGGAAGTTAGTCAGTTGCTTCACTCAGCACCCATCCCAACCCTATTCTTTCTTACTTTTTTCGCTTAAGAAATTAATCTTCCAGGGGTCCCTAGGTGGCTCAGTGGTTGAGCGTCTGCCTTTGGCTCAGGTCATGATCCCAGGGTCCTGGGATGGAGCCCTGCATTGGGTTCCCTGCTCAATAGGGAACCTGCTTGTCCCTCTCCCCACCCCCTGCTCATGCTCTCTCTCACTCTCTCAAATAAATACATAAAATATTTTTTTAAAAAAGAAGTTAATTTTCTGGCCTTCAATATAGCTAGAGGGGCCATACAACAGACTTCTAGTCACTGAAGCATCAGCAAAAATCTGTTGGTGCCACCTCTTACCTTTCATCCTTCTTGTCAGTCATGCAGACCTGATGGCTAGAGCCCCAGCAGTCATCTTGTAACCATGGGGATAAGAGCCACAGGCATAGGTCAGTGTGGCAGGAAGACAGATGTCTGAGCTCCTACAGTTCCCAGCAGACTGCCACCTGAGGTCTCCCTTTGCAGTTCTTCTAAGAAAAAACTAATCCCCTACTTGCTTATGCTATTATTTTCTCTCATCTCATTTGATTTGTTTTCTTTTGTTTTACTTTTGGTTAAGTCAATTCTCAGTGACATAAAGAAGAGCCAACTTTCAAGAACTGGTGTTCAGTATGGAAAAGGAGGGTCCATGAGCAAAGTGGATAATAGAGACAGAATCTATTTCCAGGTGGTATCAGACCAGCTGCATCTGAAATACATACCTCCCTAGCATATCTCCCTCTTCTTTCTTTCTGTGATATAGGAACACAGCCCTCTAAAGAAACACATACATTTATATCTGCCCTCTTGGTTCTGTTTAAAGATCAGTCACCTTGCCCTATTTTTTCCTTTTTTTTATTTCAAGAGAAAGATGTATTGCCAAGATATTGGAGATGGTCCTCGAAGAAAAGAAGACCTTTGGGAATTCCTTTGGGGATTCAGCTTTGGGAACAAGGAAACAGAGAAGTTCTGGGACCTCCTGCAACTAGGGACAAAACATGGAGATGTTTTATAAGGCTTTGTGAGGATTACGCAGCTCCAGACACTTTCTATTCCCACATGTCTCAATGAAGGTTTCAAATTGCTAGGAGAGAGGATCTAATTCACTCAGCTTGGGTCAGGTATCTCTATTCTTGGAACAAATAGCCATGCCCAGGGGACAGAGTATATCATACAGCATGGCATTGGGGAAATCATTAAGAGCTGGGCAAACGTCCCAGTTTGTGTTTCTACATTGCACCTCTTGGCTGCCTAGGGTGTGTGTGTGTGTAAGTGTGTGTGTGTGTACCCACTCTCTTTCTCCCACACATCCATAGACGCTTCCTTCTATACAGCCAGAAGTAATTATTCCATATATAATAATAACCAGAACACTTTCGGCTCCAGTGGGAAACAGGCCAAGTTATATCCAGCTACTAAGCGAGAGCCAATATCAGGAGACCACATTGTTCTGAATCCAGATCCTCTGGGTGATACCCATTTGTATTTTAGATTTATAGTAATTCTGTCTTGATATTCTCTAGCTACATATCCTATGAAGGGAGGGAAAGTTCAAGAAATCTAACTAAAGGTTAATAGATATACTTTATAGACAAACTGTAAACAGAAATGCCAGTAGATTTTTGCCTTTGTGGCTGAAACTGATTTAGTGAGAGTCTAGCTGACATTTCTGACTTTGTTGCAGACTCCTGCCTCCTGCTGACTCCTACCTATAGCCAGAAACTCAGCTAATAAGGATTCCTGGCCCCAGGATGTTACATCATATTTTATTCCTAAATGGTCTAGGCCCTTACTGTGTCAGATTACCTGGCATTGTAGCAGCTTCTAGCAACATTTGCTATCAAGCATGCTAGTTGAAAGTGGTTCTTTTCTCTATAAAAGGTTGTCATCCATACAATTCAGTTCTGCTAGTGATGTAGTTTTGGAATATAGGTGAGGCTTGGTGGGGTGACATCCGGAGCTGAGGATCACGAAAGAATTTTTGAGACACCTTTGGTGCAAAATGTTTTTTTTTCCTGTTAAAGAATCACTTTATTAATACAAAATATACACACAAACTATTAAATGCTAAGATATATAAACAGGTGGCAATTCAGAATCCAGGGTCAACAGAATGCTTGGAGACTGCAACAGATTAAACTCCTAGGGTAGAGAGGGCATCTTCAAGGGTAAAGGGGGGCCCAGGTACAGCAGCTTTTCAAGTTCTCTCTCCTCATCAAGGATCATGAGAGGCACTACATTCAAGGGGAAGTGTGCATGGGAACAGATCCGTGGGCAGGAAGAGCAGCTGCCCTGGGGTTGTGAGGGGTGGCTGATTATATACTTGGTAGTTGGGGGAGGTAAGGAAAAGGGAGGTTTCAAAAGGATTTTCATATGTTAAAGAAGATTCACATGATCCTGGAAGCCTTGCAGTTGTCAAGTTAAGGTTGTTTCCACTTGAAGCAAAGGATTCACATGAAGACAGTTGGGAGCTTCCTGGAGGAGCATTACAGTCCACCCCCTTCAAGTCTCTGTCAATGAGCTGCAGGTTATAAGTACATTTAATTGTATCTACATTTCCCTGTGAAAGCTAGGTTATGGATAAAAATGCTGTGTTCTTGGGACTCCTGGGTGGCTCCGTGGTCAAGTGAACATCTGCCTTCAGCTGAAGGCATGATCCCTTAGGGAACCTGCTTCTCCCTCTGCCTATGTTTCTGCTTCTCTTTCTGTGTCTCTCATGATTAAATAAATAAAATCTTTTTTTAAAAAATGCTTTGTTCTTGTAAATTACTAAGACATCTGTAAACTGAGGGAGACTCCCGTCTTGTACAATTGTGATCTCTATAAGTCAACATTTGTTTTTCCTTTCCTTAGCTTTAGAGCAGCCAGGAGTGCCTGAGGAATGTCCCACACATTCCACCTGGGGCCTGGGGGCTGGGCGCTACGGCATGTCAGCTTATGCTTTGTCCTCAGCTAGCCTTCTGTTCGCTCAGCACTAGTGTTGATCTCTGCACCCTTGCATGTTCTGAATGCCTGTAAAAGAGAGTATTTTTGAGATCAGATATCTTCATCCCTGGAGGCAAGTGACCATGGCCAAAGGCCCAGGATAAAATGGTCATTTCACCTCCAGCAATGGCTGTCACTGGGTCACCACCATTAATTTTTCTAGGCAAATAGGTCTTTTCTTTTCCAAGGTTATATATGAAGAATTGAACATCTTTTATGCAATGACATTTTTATGTCAGTATTAATTTTTTCCTCATATTCATTTTTAAACACCAACAGAATACTCTGACCGTGTGTCAAATATTTTAATTTAATCTTTTCCTCAAGTTCTTTCTAAACCACGTAGTCCTACTCATTTGATTAGATTGTCTCATGGATAAATCAAGCAGGTAGTAAAATAGCCTCAACAAATGGAATAATTTTGTGTATGTGATCAGCTTGGCCACATAGTAGAAAGAGCAAGGGCTCAAGACTCAGGTTGACTGGGGTTTTAGCTAATCTTGGCAATTTATTGATTTCTTTCAGTTCCATTGTCTTCATTGATAAAATGATCATCATAATATCTAATTGATAGGCACGTTGGGGAAATATAATTAAGTAGCTCATACGAAGTTTCTGGTACAGTTTCTGCGGAACAACAGACATCCAGCAAGTGATAACCATGATCATCAGAGTTTATTCTTCACCCTGACTTTAGCAGGGAATACTTGTAAAGAAGTGCTCCAAAATTCACAAGCAGGTGTTCCAGTTACTTTTATACAGAGAGAATGTTCCATTTTTATCTCATTCATTGTGTGCAACACAATCCTTTCCAGACTCTTCCCCATAATGACGAAGCAGGAGGCTAGCTGAGGACAAAGTACAAGCTGACACCCTGAAACCTCCCCCTAACCCCACTCCAGAGTGGGATATGTGTGACACTTCTTCGGAAAGATCCCAACTATCTTAACGTTAATACCTGGCTACAAGGAAAAACAACCTTAACTTGACAATAGCAAGGCCTCCAGGATCTTGTAGGTCCTCTTTAGCATATGAGAGTTATTTTGAAAACCTTCCGTCTTCCCTACCCCAATCCCAAGTGTATAATATAATCAGCCACCCCTTACAACCTTGGTGCAGCAGCTCTTCTTGCCCACAGATCTGTCCTCTGTGCTTTAATAAAACCAGCATTTTGCACCAAGGATGTCTCAAGAATTCTTTCATGGCTATCAGCCCCAAATGTTACCCCACTGAACCTCACCTTCATTCCAAAACTCCCAGACTCCCTCCAAGGTGGAGCTCATTGGATCATGCAGGATTGTGCCTCTTCTGGTTATTTTTGCAAGGTTTTTCTCATTTGAGTACCATCAGCAGAAGTGTGCCATTATGAAAATAAGCAGGGATACTGCTCACCCTTGGCTGGAACCCCTGATGGTCGGAGCTTCAGCTCCAACTGCAGAGCCCCTGGCTTCCCTTACTCTTGTCATCCCAAGAATATAAACATGCTGCCATTTCCTCTCCCTTATTTTGTCTTTCTCCATGAGGTCTCTCTCATTGAACCAGAAATTTTTCCCTTAAATTTAAACTCATTTTATTTCTTCCAAATAACCTTGTTACAAGGTTATTATATCAATAACTTTCTTATCAATTCTTTTTTAAAAAGATTTTATTTGAGAGAGAAAGAGCACAAGCAGGGGTAGTGGCAGAGGGAGGGAAAGGGGGAAGCAGGCTCCCCACAGAGCAGGGACCCAGGACCCTGGAATCATGACCTGAGCTGAAGGCAGACGCTCAACTGATGAGCCACCCAGGGCCCCTCTACAATTCTTCTTATCAACCCTCTTATCAATACTGCTCTCTAAACAGTTTGTGTGCCTGTGCATGTGTGTGTGTCTGTTGTGGTGGAGGAGTGCTGTTAATCATATATGCTTTCATTCTACTCTCAAAACACTATTTCCACAAAAATTTTACAACTATAATCTATCTTTCAAGGAGGAACCTGCACAGATTTTCAACAATATTTTATTCAAGAAAATGGGGCAGAAATATTTTTTAAGTCAATAGAAACACAAAATATTGGCTGATAGGCTTCATACTGTATTTTTTCTACTGGCCAAACATAAATCACGCAACATTAAATTGACATTATTTCTATGCTTTATACACAGTAGAGCCAGATCTTACTCGACACATTGGTGAAAGGCAGAGCCTTAGCTTTTCCACACATTTCTCTGAATCACAATGCTTCCCCACCTGTGTTCCAGGCAACTACCTCCCCAAAACTCCCCTCAAATCTCCAGTGGTTTGTTAGTCCTTTAGAGATTAGTCTAGATGTTACCACTTCCAGGAATCTTCCTTCCTTGGATTTGTTTGTTTGTTTGTTTGTTTTGCTTCA
Source organism: Nyctereutes procyonoides (assembly GCF_905146905.1). NCBI lineage: Eukaryota > Metazoa > Chordata > Mammalia > Carnivora > Canidae > Nyctereutes > Nyctereutes procyonoides. Next base: position 43,476,451 of record NW_026575047.1, on the reverse strand, counting down.
CCCCAAAGAAGAGATTAGGCATCCTTCCATTGTGCCTCCAGGGGACACCGTGCTTATCCTCTTCTTACCAATGATCACACTGCTCTGTAATTGTGTTTTTCAATATTTTACCCACTGGGCTATGAGAAATTTGAAGGCTGTGCCAGATAGTTCAACGGAGGGAATTTGAAACAGGAAACAGCCTCAAAGTTGTTAGAATTGCTGAAAGAGCAAATAGGAAAAGGGAAGGCAAATCAGAAATTAGCACCTGCAGAAAACCACCTCCATCCCAGGGCTGGGAAGAGGAAAGGAAAGGAAGCTGCCTGAGCCCAGGTGCCAGGCTACCTGGAGGGAAGGGTAACTACCATAGGATTCTCTCAAAATAGGGAGAAGAGATAGAGAAATATCCTTGCTCCTCCTTCTACTACCCTCCAACCTACCACCAATGAGCCCACTTCGCCAAGTCCAATCTATGGGTCCTACGTGTCCAAGTGTAACTAGAAGATACTTGGCAGGAAGCCTGAGAAGGGCAGGAGCTGAATCTGAAAGCAAACCAGTAAAAATGACTGGGATAGTCACCAGTTCAGCTACTCAGCATTTATTCTCATCCTGGTCCCTAGGATGACAACAGGTCCAGGCCTTCATATAAACCAAGGCATTGTCACCTCTTTCTGCAAAGGGATCTACAATCTCCATCTCTGGGGATTCCAAACACAGTCCTCCCTGCCCCCACTGTGTAGCCCCAACCCAATGTCTCCTGGGTGAAATCTGAATTCTCTTCTTCACTGGCCAGTTCAGTAGAACAAGGTGCCCAAAAACATCTCGGTGCCATTTTCAACTTCTAGTTCAATGGAACCGTTATAGTATCTGCTGATAGAAGCATCCCTCCTTTGAGAATTAAGATCTCTAAACCATAGTTGCTGATACAAGGGGGACTATGTTGTAAGTGGGGCTATTTAATGTAATAGTAGGAAGACATGTTTCCACTTCCACCTTTAATTCCCAGACCCATGTATTCTAGCTAAGGCAGAAAGAACACCATACCTCTATCATAGTTCAAAGCATATGCCTTGTCCTACAGGCAGCAGGGTTATGTAGTTAAGACACTGAAGTCTATGCTGAGACTGATGTCAACCCCTCTCACTATAAAATGAATCCCTTGTTCGGCAGTGATGTAGGAAAAGACATTAAGGTTCAAAGCCGACAGCTGAGAGAGAATGCTTGAGACATCTTTGGTGCAAAATGGTGATTTTATTAAAGCAGAGGGACAGGACCCGTGGGCAGAAGGAGCGACACTGGGGTCATGAGGAACGGCCCATTATATACTTTCAAGGTGGGAGGGGGTTAGGAATAGTGTAAGTCTCTAAGGAATTTTGGAAGCAAGGTCTCCAGAACATTAAGGGAGTTAGCTATTGTTGGAAAAAGATGATTTATTACTGTCTAATAAAACTTTAGTCATGAGACTCTTCAGGTATAGATCAGTGGGCCATATGCTTGGGTGATGATTGCCAACATGTATCTTCGTGGGAGTGCTTAAAAATAAAGGAAATTTCTAAAGGAATTTTTTTTTCATATCTAAAGGAATTTTTATATGTTAGAGTAGACTCGCAGGATCCTGGGGTTGGATTGCCTTTTGCCCTTAGCAAAGCATTAACATGGAGGCAGTTGAGTCCCCAGAGGAATGTCACTGTGCTTGTTTTAAGGACTTGTCAGTGGACTGTAAGTACTAAGGAAATTTAATAATTTTTCTTCTGCCTTTGTTTCTCACCACAGCATGATTAAATGGAATACTGTGATGGCGAATTTGGCATTTGACAGAAACTCTGGGAGAAAGGAAGATAAATCAGTTCCCAGGATGGATCCCTTTATGTAGAAAGAGTTCCATGTCATAAGCTTGGCAGGATACTGCATAGCACTGACCCTACAGCTGCAGCTCGGGCACTTACTAGTGGCAGCAGCCAGTTCCCTTCCTTGGTGAGGGAAGTCCACTTAGTTGAGCCTAAGAATGGCCTTTATCACTGCTGCTCTAGCCACTTTGAAGTGGCTTTGAAGAAGAGACAAACTGATATGCATAGTACAGGCCACTCTGTTCTCCTGATTATTAGGGACTTACACTTCAGGAGCTGCTCTAAGGGGACCATAGTCATGAGGTGAATATATTCACACTCTGTGCCCTTTCCATGAAGTCCATCCTCTTCATTCCTCTTCTCCAGACTTCCTTGCCATGAATATTCCAGTCTGATTCATTCCCAGTCCCTGACTACCGTGAATTAGTACAGACATAAACTTATGGCCATTGCTCCCTCCTTATGAAACAGATGACTAGATATATTACCAGGAGTTCTACCCACTTGGAAGTTTCCCATCATCACTCCTAAAAGGAGCTATAAAGCAGAAACAGCCCAATTCCAGCTATTGTTAGGTATCATGTAGACCCATCAATTCACAGGTGCAAGTTCTACTTCCTCCATCAACCAGTCATAGGAAACTCTCCTTTAGGCATAGAAGTAGCTAGAAAAAGGAGTGGAAAAGCCACAGAAGTAAATGCCATGGGGATCTGAGTCACTTGCTCATACACCTTACTTGTGTCTTCTTGAACTTCTAGAGCCTGGTCTCACGTTTACTATTTCCACTTGATGATATACCATTGTTACACACACACAAGCTCACGTCTTGACAGATCAGATAATATCCAGCTCACAAATGCCAAGTCAAGCCACATGGTCTACCTAAGACTGTATCTCAGAATACAAATAATTCTCAAAAGAAGAGAGTTAATGAGAAATACCCAGGCTTTCTGCTCCTCTCACCACTGATTTCCTCCCATTGGTTGAAACCTAACCAAGAGCCAGTTGGCAAAGAAACCTGAAAAATGTTGTTTGCAGCAGAGTGGGGAAACATCAGACAATGGGTCAGTAATCAAAATGGCAAATGACTGCATGCTGTTGTTTTCCAAATTCCAGGACAGTGTCTGGCACATCATGGGCCCTCAGTAAAATTTTATGGAGTGAATAAGGAACCATTCATGAACTTAAATGGATCCCAATGGCAGCAGCAGATAAATAGCGGTGCTTCTGCCTTGGGCAAACTTTGTTCTATTGTTAGCAGTTTTGAAACAATAAAGGAGTCTAGAGATGAGTCCCATTTTTCAGTTTTTGAGCTCTGTTGCCCACTGAGTGGACAAGCTGGGAGTCCTGTTTGTGAATTTCTTATCAGAGCTGTGGGGGGAGGGCAGCAAGAGCCACCAACCCGAACACCCATGTTCTAAACTGCCCTAGATTTAATCATTCCTTCCTCTGGACTCTGGTACATTGCAAGGCTATTATTTTAGACCAAAATATATTTCAAGAGCCCATTTTCCCATTGGAGAGCTGTTACTATTATTTCATAAAAACCCTGCAAGTTGAATTTTATAATTTTTCTCTTTTCAAAACAGAAGGTCATATGTCTAATGATAAACAGGCAATTTAAGAGAGAAGGTGATTAAGATAATAATCTTAATATAGCTCTAATAATATTAATAAAGATTTTAAGAACAAACAAAGAAAACTCACACCCTGCTCACTAATTCCTTTTTAAGCCTGGTGGGCCAGAATCTTGCCCCAGAGATACTGCCTTTATCAAAAATATTTTTAGAGCTGCTTTAGAACTGATTATAAATCACAAAGGAAAACTAATTTCTTGGCTGTAGGAGAAGCTGCTGGATGCCTCCCCGAATCAATTCCTTCCTCTTCCATAAAAAGACAATTTTCAACTTTGCTCAGGACTCCCTTGGAGCTCAGTGTGGTCATGTGACTAAGTTTTGGCCAATGGGATGCTAAGGGGAAAGTCACATGGCAGCTTCCAGGCCCCCTTCTTTGACAAATAGTTGGGACATGCTCTGGAGCCTCACCTTCTTGTACGTCCCTTCCTTCTTACTGCAGCCCGGAATGAAGGAACTGCCAAAAGCTAAAAAAGCTGTAGGTCATCTGTAAAGAGAGTAGAGTAGTAAAGCTAGAAGATTTTGGGTCTCTGAGGACCTAGGGGCAAAGCTATCATACACATGGGCTTTTCTTTTTTTTTTTAAGATTTAATTAATTTATTTGACAGAAACAGAGAGAGAGCACAAGCAGTGGGAGCAACAGGCAGAGGGAGAGGGAAAAGCAGACACCCCACTGAGCAGGGAGCCTGATGTGGGGCTTTATCCCAGGACACTAGGATCATGCCCTGAGCCAGAGGTAGAGACTTAACCAACTGAGCCACCCAGGTGCTCCCACATGAACCACTTCTTACCAGACTTCATTTATACCTGAAATTGAATACATATCTATGTTATATCAGTCCACTACCATGGTGCGTATGTATGTTACTTCCAGCAAAACTGGTTATTACACAGAAACCAGATAGAGAGAACAGCATTCTGGAATAGATTTGGAGGAACGACTTCTCAGGGTAGGGGCTGAAGGTGAGCTCGTGTCTGGCCAACTCAATCGACCCTCTTAAGTAGATGGTAAAACCAAAAGTAGGAGAAACTAGCAACTGAGGGTGGAAGAGAGACTGGCAGGTGGACAGGAACATAGCTTTCCTTTAAGAAGCAAACACCAAAAAAAAAAAGAAGCAAACACCAACTAGAGAAGGTGCAAAACATCACTGAATCAAATTAAGTTCATGGTCTTTTTGGAGAAATTGCATGTTGTGTCCTAAACAGCTGAGCAATAGTTCTTACCATCACAGGCCTAGTGACTGAGATAAAGCAAATGAGCTATAAAAGTAATTACTTATTTTATAATTGTTAAGTCTGGAAAATCAAGTCAAAGCCTTGCTAATAAACTGCCATCTTTGAAGGAAGTCAAGAACTTTGAGAAGTATGCCCTCTCCAAATATTTTTCTGTCCTGGCTGTTCACTCCTCAGACAGTTGAGTCATTGGGATGAAAAGTACTACATAAATATATTGAAGAAAATAACTTATAAATGATTTCATTTAAGATCCTGAATTGACTTTCTAATTTTACAGTGTGTGAGTCACACCAACCACAGGGATCCCCGCCCATCTCCTCTCTCCAACAGTGTCACAACCAGAGCTCTCAAACTTTACAGAAGCCCACATTTTTGGTTTTCCACAAAACACTGACATCCCAAGGATATCAACAAATGTCCAATGACCAATTATACTTGAGAATGGTCCATAATAGGAGAATATTTTATAAATATTTTCAGGTGCATTTTTAAATGTCAGAAATCTTGTTGCCACATGGCTCCCCACCCATAGCATTCTTAGTCAGGAGGAGAAAGCCAAGATTTACTTAGAACAAACAGGGCTTTTATTGAAAATCAGCCTTTGTCAAAGGTGAAAAGAGTTTCTAAATTAAAGAACAAATAAGCAAAACAAAAACCCTCTTTACTAATCAAATCAAATGTATGGTAAAGATGAGATCTGAACTCATGTGAGTTTTGAGATTGAACTCATGGAGTTTTACTGTAAAAGGAAGTTAAGGAACTCAGCACCTAATGAATAAAAGTTTAATTTGCCTGGAGAAAAAGTGGAGAAGTTCTGGGACTGGAAGATGGAGAGTTTCTAAAAGAGAAGAGAAGGGTGAGCACATGCAAATATATTCATCTGGTCCACTGGCTAGGACAAAATCCCAGGGGATGCTGTCTTGATAACAACCAAGTGAGTTGGGAGATTCTGGAAGGAATTTTCCCTCATGTTCCCAGACATAGACTAGAAGATTATAAGTCTTTATTTGGAAGGTTGAAATTCACTGGTCACCTGAGCAAGATGACACCTTCCCCAAAGAGGAGCATAGAGATGCAGAAGTCTCCATGTGTCACAGGGAGTAAAAGAGGAAGTGACAACAGGGGTAGTGATCAGCAGAGTCTTCAATTGGGACAAAGAGGTCACTGTTTGTAGGGACATCAAAACCAGAGACAAATGACCAGAACTTCAGTAGTGGGCACCAGCACAACATGCCCCAAAGGGCCAAATGAGGCCTGTCAATCCTCAGTGGATACCAGCCTATATTGAATCAAACCTGACCCACTCATCCCTCTATAGCAGAGACCAGTGCAAATTTAGAATACACCACATTGATCCAAAGTCCCTTGTCCTCAGTTGTCTCAAAGGTTTGAAAGGCAGGGAAAGGAAGATATCTAAAGATTAAGCATTTCCCCAAAAGACAGTGAGCTATCCAAAATAGTATCTCCAACCTGGAAGAAATGGAGGTAGTGTTAATAAGCAGTATCTGTATATGCCCTTCACTCCACCCCAGGAATCTCATATATGGAAAGTTTCAGAAAGCATTATATATATATATACCCTCCATGAAAAAAAATTAAGAACACATTGGTTAATAATAAATGGTCATAGGGCAGCCCAGGTGGCTCAGCAATTTAACACCAACTTCAGCCCAGGGGGCGATCCTGGAGTCCTGGGATCGAGTCCCACATCGGGCTCCCTGCATGGAGCCTGCTTGTCCTTCTGCCTGTGTCTCTACCTCTCTCTCTCTCTCTCTCTCTCTCTCTGTGTGTGTGTGTGTGTGTCTCATGAATAAGTAAATAAAATCTTTAAAAAAAAAAGGTCATAATTTATTGTCTTAAAATGGAATATTCATGGAAAAGATTTCTGGGACTTGGAAATGCAGGTGGGTTGGGTAATAAGAGGGTTCTGCAAAGCTTATATTTGCAGAGGTTCTAAAATCCAATTCTTCTATGTCTACTCTTTTCCTTCTACCAGGAAATTGATTTTTTTATTCCTTGAGGCTTATCCTTTAACCCACTTTCAGATGGACTCCCTTACAACTTCTGATGACCTCTTTTAAAAATAAATAGTTCTCTTCCTTTAACCATACTTGATAAAAATAGAAGAACCATTCATGACGTTTCAAATCTGTGCTGAAAATACTACTATTTCAAACGTCTTTTTGTTTTTCTTCTATCAAAACTGAGCTCTTGCTCAAATGATTCACTGGTGAATTCTACCAATATTTAAGGTAGAAATTATACCAGTTCTCTACAATCACTTTCAGAAGATAGAAGCTAAGAGAATATTTCAACTCATCTTATGAGGTCATTTCCCTAATAACAAAACCAGAAAAAGACATTACAAGAAAAGAAAGCTATAGACCAATATTTCTCACAAACATGGATGCAAAGATTCTCAACAAAATATTAGTAAATGGGGGATCCCTGGGTGGCGCAGCGGTTTGGCGCCTGCCTTTGGCCCAGGGCGCGATCCTGGAGACCCGGGATCGAGTCCCACGTCGGGTTCCCGGTGCATGGAGCCTGCTTCTCCCTCTGCCTGTGTCTCTGCCTCTCTCTCTCTCTCTCTATGATTATCATAAATAAATAAATAAAAAATAAATAAATAAAAATTTATAAAAAATATATATTAGTAAATGGAACAATATATAAAAATAATTCCACACCATAACCAAGTGAGATTTATCCCAAGTATGCAGGGCTGGTTCAGCATTTAAATTAATTATGTAATCCATCACATCAACACATTAATAGGGATCCCTGGGTGGCGCAGCGGTTTGGCGCCTGCCTTTGGCCCAGGGCGCGATCCTGGAGACCCCGGATCGAATCCCACATCGGGCTCCCGGTGCATGGAGCCTGCTTCTCCCTCTGCCTGTGTCTCTGCCTCTCTCTCTCTCTGTGACTATCATAAATAAATAAAAATTAAAAAAAAAAACAAAAAAAAACACATTAATAAAGAAAAATCACATGATTATGTTAATAGATGCAGAAAAACTCTTGGCAAAATCCAACACCCTGGTAGTGGGAGAAGAGTAGACATAGAAGAAGAATTGGATTTTGGAGCCTCTGCAGGGATAAGCTTTTCAGAACCCTGTAAGTACCGAAGCCACCTGAATTTTCAAGGAATAAAGGGAAAATTCCTCAAAGTTTGTAAAGATGGTAAAGAACATTCACAAAAAAATTTACAGCTAACATCATACTTAATAGTGAGAAACTAGAAGCTTTCCTGCTACTATCAGGAACATGTCAAAGATGTGTCCTCTTACCACTTATTTTCAGCATCACAATGCAAGTTCTTGCTAATGCAGTAAGATGAGGAAAAGAAAGAAAACTATACAGATTGGGAAGGAAGAGATAAAACTGTCACTGTACACAAATTACATGATTGCTTATGTAGAAAGTGCAAAAGAATCATTATCAAAAACATAAAACTTCTAGAACTAGTAAGCTATTATTGTAAGGTTTCAGAATACAAAATCAATCCTAAGTACCTTATGTACCAGCAATGAACAAGTGTAATTTGAAATTAAAAACACAATGCCATTACATTAACACACAAAATAAAATGCATTATTTAAGTATGAATCTAACAAAGTAGATACAAGAGCTATATGAGGGAAACTACAAATCTATAATGAAAGAAATATAAAAACCAAATAAATAGAGATATAGTCCAGTCCATGTTCATGGACTAGAAGACTTAATAGTGTCCAGATGTCATTTGTTCCTAACTTTATCTATAGATTCAATGTAATTCAAATTAAAATCCCAGCAAGTTATTTGTGGATATTGACAAACTGATTCTAACGTTTGTATAGAGAAGCAAAAGACCCAGTATAGCCAAAAACAATATTGAAAGAGAAGAACACTGTTGGAAGATAATGTTACCTGACTTCAAAACCGATTATAAAGTTATAATAATCAAGACAGTGTGATATTGGCAAAATAAGAGACAAATAGATCAATGGAACAGAATAAAGAGCCCAGAATTAGACTCCACACAAATACAGTTTGATGAAGGAGTAAAGGCAATACAATGGTGAAAAGATAGCCTTTTTAACAAATGGTGCTGGAATACCTGGACCTCTATATAAAAAAAAAGAAAAGAAAAGAATGTAGACACAAACCCCATATCCTTCACAAAAATTAGCCCAAATGAATCAGACTTAAATCTTTTATTCCAAATTATCAATCTCCTAAAAGATAATATAGGACACTGTGGATGTGGTGTATGGTGCCTGTGGGTATGATGATGACATTTCAGAGACAACAGCAAAAGCACGACCCATGAAAGAAACAATTAATAAGCAGAACTTCATTAAAAACTTCTGCTCTGTGAAAGACATTGTCAAGAGAATGTACATACTCGAAGAAAATATTTGCAAAAGGACTGTTATCCAAAACAATACAAAGAAATCTTAAAACTCAACAATAAGAAAATGAATAACCACCCCCCAAATCAGCAAAAGACCTGAAGATATCTCACCTGAAAAGACATCTCAGCAAGATACACTGATGTTAAATAAACATCTGAGAAGATGCTCAATGTCAAATGTCATTAGGGAATTGCAATTTACAATGAAATACCACTATACATCTACTAGAATGACTAAAATTCAAAATCAAGTGCTAACAAGTTTGTGGAAAAACAGGAACTCTCAACTCATGGCTAGTGGGAATATAAAATAATACAGCTGCTTTGGAAAATACTTTGGCAGTTTCTTAGAAAACTAAACATTGTCTTACAATACAATCCAAAAACCATACTCTTTGGTGTTTATCCAAAAGAGTTGGAAACTTATGTCTACCCATCACCACAAAAAAAAAAAAAAAAAAACACCTGCACATGAATATAGCATGTTTATTTATAGTTGTCAAAGCCTGGAAGCAACCAAGATGTCTTCTAGCTGAGTAGATAAACTGAGGTACACCTAGACAATAGAGTATTATTCAGTGCTAAAAAGAAATGAGCTGTCCAGTCATGAAAAACATGGAGGAAATTCACATGCATATTACTAAAGGAAAGAAGCCAATCTGAAAAGGTTACATAGTATATGATTACAATTACATGACATTCTGGAAAAGGCAAAACCTTATAGAAACAGTAGAAAGATCAGTGGTTGCCAAGAGTTGAGGCAGAGAGGAGAGATGAAACTGTGGAGCATAGAGGTTTTTAGGAGAGTGAAACTACTCTATATGATAGTATAATGGTGAATACATGTCTTTGTACAATTATTCAAACCTATAGAATGTACAACACAAAGAGTGAACCCTAATGAGAACTACAGACTTTGGGTGACTATGACGAGTCAATGCAGGTTCATTGGTTGCAACAAATGTACCACTCTGGTGGGGGAAGGTGGCCATAGGGAGTCCATGCAGATGTAGGGTCAGGAGGTATATGGGAACTCTATGTATGTACTTTCCTCTCAATTTCCCTGTAAACCTAAAACTGCTCTAGAAATTAAAATCAATTTCTTTTTAAACTGAGCTGTTGATAAAAACATGAAGTCTATTTTCATGTCCAGGAATTTGTCTTCAAAACCCACGTTGAATAGGCTGTGTTTTCGGCAGTGATCTCCTTGAACTGGAAAAAGCTAATATGCCCTGGAACAAATTACTTGTCACCAAATTCCTTTCCAAATCACTTATTCTGGCTTGTAGGTTAACTATACTTAAGAAGCAAAATGTGTAGTGAGGAGCCTGGGTGCCTCAGTTGGTTAAGCAACCGACTCTCGGTTTCACCTCAGGTTGTGATCTCAGGGTCCTGAGATCAAGCCGTGCATTGCCTCACACTCAATAGGGAGTCTACGTGAAGATTCTCTCCCTCTGCCCCTTCTTCAACTCTCTCTCTCTCTCTCTCTCTCTCTCTCGATCTCTCTAAAATAAATCAATAAATCTTAAAAAAAAAAGAATCAGAATATGTGGCAATATCTCAACACCCTAAAAATATAAGAGAAAAAAATGTTAAGGAAATGATTAATGTATGATGGAATTATGGGATGTTTTTCAGTTCTTCTTCAGTGTTCAGTACTTTTCAACTTCTCTATGATGAGTCTGTAAATTATTAGGGCCAACAATAAACAGATACCATTTCAAAGAGAAATATTGATGGATCACATATAGGCATATGTACACATCCACATCCACATCACCTTATTACCACATTATTATGGGTGGGTACAGCTATAGCAAAAATGGTCAATGGGTTAGAACAATATATGCCAAAATGTCAGCAGTGATTTAACTGCAGCTAGCTTTGTGTCATAAGACCAAGAGAAAAAATGTAAACTGACTTTGCTGTGTTTTCCAGATGTTTTACAATGAATCCATATTTTTATGTGGAAACATAAGCCTGGACTTATTAAATAAAAATGAAAATTCAGTAACACTATATTTAGAGATACACTTCTTTAATAACTTGAGCATGAAGCAATTGTTATGACTGTTGCAGTGAGCATTTTGAAAGATTAGCAGAAGCAAGATAATGTGACATTTAGCTGATCTTTCAAAAGAAGCTGGACAAATAACACTTAAAAAAAAAAAAGAAAACAGTAGCTAGGATGAAACATGCTGTTTCTAGTGTGAATCAGAAGTGAGGTGTCAATTTTTTCTGTGGAAAAAAACCAAGAAGGCGCATATTCAAAAACAGAAGTGAAAAACATCTTGATTCATTTATTTAACACTGCTAAGGAATCCATCCCCAAAAGCCTATTTTGAAAAAATTCTGACTCATGTAAACTATCCTTTACAGGAAACTGGCCAAGTAAGAGTATCTAATATACACTGAACACCTACCATGCTCAGAGTATTTTATATACACCATTTCTAATCCTTACAACAGCGGAAGGGAAGTATTTCTAGCCCCACTTTACAGGTAGCAAAATTGAGTCTCAAAGAGGTAGTTTCCTCTCTGACATTGCATAGCTAATGCATGCTAGAGATGGGTTCTGAATTGTCTATCTCACTCTGAAGTCTGTTCTTTATACTCCTTTACCTCAAACCCAATGCTTGGGGGTCTTTGTCGTGACAACTCAACACTATGGGCTTTTTCATGAAGTTTTTGACTCAAACATTATCACCCAGAAAGATAACTCAGCAAATGTGGAAAATGTGACTTCACAAAAAAAATATCATTTTCAGGGCACCTGGGTGACTCCGTGGGTGAATGTCTGCCTTCGGATCAGGTCATGATCCCGGGATCCTGGGATCAACTCCCACGTCAGGCTTCTGCAAGGAGCCTGCTTCTCCCTCTGCCTATGTCTCTGCCTCTCTCTGTGTCCCTCATGAATAAATAAATATAATCTTTTAAAAAATATCATTTTCAAAAACAAACATCCAACCGCAGAGGATATCAACTTGACTGGTAGTGCTTTACAGAAAGTATCAACCTAAGCAGTAAGGACACTTCCAAATATGTCTGGAACCAGGATGGGGAATTTGTTAGGAACTATACTCATTTGGAGGCAAAATTCAAAATAGTAGTCTTGTTATTTTAAATCCTGCTGCACAGGTAAGAAGGGTAACTTATACATTTGCTTTTTATTCCCTTTGCCTGTTTGCTCCAAGGATAGATTTCCTCCCAAACTTTAACTATAATTGTGACTTATACACCTAGATTTCATTTTTTAAGGGTGAGACTACACATAAGTAGGTTTGTATGGATTATTCAAAAGCATACCCTAGAAAAGTGAGCCCTAGGGGACAGGATTGGACCTGGTTTATCTCTACAGCCCAGTTGTGTCACCAAGCACACTAATTAGTATAAACTAACTGTGTATTCAAGAATCCTAGAACAGGGGATCCCTGGGTGGCTCAGCGGTTTGGCGCCTGCCTTTGGCCCAGGGTGCGATCCTGGAGTCCCGGGATATCGAGTCCCGCGTCAGGCTCCCGGCATGGAGCCTGCTTCTCCCTCTGCCTGTGTCTCTGCCTCTCTCTCTCTCTCTCTCTCTCTCTCTCTCTGTCTATCATGAATAAATAAATTTAAAAAAAAAAGAATCCTAGAATAGGAAGTTAATGGACCCAGAGCAATCCTAAAGCACTTCACCAATGGGTTCAAGAAATATTGATGGATGACATCATCCTTTACTTTCCTCCATGTAAATTTCTTATTTCTAAATCAGAACAATGGGAAGCTAAGGGAAAGGGAAGAGGAGAGAAGAGAAGGAAAGGGGTGGGTGTGGTTGGAGAGCCCTTCTGTCTGCCTCTACAATGCCCTGATTTGGATAGAGACCAGAGTTTGCCCAACTCTGACCCAATAGCCAAATCCAACCTGTGGCCTGTCTTTGTATGGCCCATGAGCTAAGAATGTTTTTTACCTATTCAAAGCGTTGGAAAAATTCAAAAGAATGATGATATTTTGTGACATGCAAAAAAATTAAATGAAATTCAATTTTCAGTGTCCATAAATAACATTATATTGGAAGTCAGCCACACTCTTTGATTTACGCATTTCTATGGCTGCTTTCATGCTACAAGAGCAGAGTTGAATCATTGCAACAGAGACCATATGGGCCACCAAGCCTCAACTATTAACTATCTTGGCATTTTATAGAAAAATGGTTGCTGACCCCTGGCATAGACAATCAGTTGGGAAAGAACAGTTGAGAAAAGTGAAATATGAGTATAAATGACTGGGGGCTGTGGACATTAAGGGGTAATCTTCCCAACTACTTAAGCTAAGAAGATCCACTCTTGGAGAGTGGGCTATGTGGCTGGCTTGGCAGCACCATAATGATCACCTGTCCGAATGTCCCCTACCTGTGCCCCTGAAGTGCCCAATATTTCATAGTTGTCCATAAAGAAGGAGGAAGTATTGTGATGGCTTGACCCACATCTTCCCTTCCTCCTACTTCTTCACATTCTATTTTCTGAGTGGTTGTCAGAGGAACGCTGAATCCTGCTGTCGTCTTTCAGAACCCAGAAGCAGTTCTGACAGTCTTGGCACCGTCAGGCATTCCAAGTTCCTATCTCATCTCTGCAGCTGCCTGCTCCTCATTCAGTCAGGATGTGCTCCCCTCAATAATGCATTTGTTCTTTCATCCGTCTCTCCTCTCTCTCTCCCAATCACCCCTCCCCACACACACACACTTCCATTGGATAGAGAGAAAAAAAAAACCTTTCAGCTTCTTGCCAAGTCTAATAGAAAATCCCTTTCATAAACAGAGCTGCCTTTGTCATCTGTAAAAGTGTGGCTGTCCCTCCTTCTGGAAAGTAATAGTATTGTTGTTCCACATGGACTACACATTATGTGCGTGTGTGTGTCTGTGTGTGTGTGTGTGTGTGTGTGTATCAGAAGGGAATGAAGGAGAGGGTTCTAGGGAGATAGCACCACAGAGTAACCAAACACAAAACATAATGTCAACCTATAAAATTAAGATATGGGATTCCCAAGTCAGTCACTTTCATTTGGGGACACTGGAGTCTGAGGAGACTGGGAGGTCCTTTCTTATTCATCGTCTAAGACAATTCCATGATCAAAAATACCTTTGAAAAAGAACTGCCTAGAACAAAAAAAAAGTATAAAGAGAGAATATAGTAAAATGTTAATGATGTTAGGCTGAAGGGAAAAGATATCAATGTAAAGGAGAACTCACTGACACAGAGAAAATCACAATGAAGCCTGATGTAGCAAAGATGAATGAGCTACTTTCCATGTCCAATTTTTGGAGGGTCAATCAGAAAACATCACTTGTAAAAACTTAAAATTGTGTTTTATAATATTCCTCCTTTTGGTCCAAGAACTATAAACTGAATACAGTTGACTCTTCCCCTCAAGAATGTTCAGAGTCATTTCCTGAACATCGCTTTTTTAAAGAGAAAAGAGGTTTAAACCCATATTGACTCCAAAAAACATAGACCAGTGGGTTTGTTTATTCTCATATCACACCTCCATTGTTCTCTCTCTCTCTCCCCCATCAAAGCAGAATGCATATAGAGAATTCTAATTTTTTTTTTTATTTATGATAGTCACACACAGAGAGAGAGAGAGAGAGGCAGAGACACAGGCAGAGGGAGAAGCAGGCTCCATGCACTGGGAGCCCGACGTGGGATTCGATCCCGGGTCTCCAGGATCGCGCCCTGGGTCAAAGGCAGGCGCCAAACCGCTGCGCCACCCAGGGATCCCTGCATATAGAGAATTCTAATTAATTGAAACATTGAACGATTAAAATATTTCTCTAACAGAAAAATACAGACTTCAGCTAAGAGGGGCAACTGAATAAATACATACACCTCCACTACTTCATTACATTATATTACGTTAAAGTAACAATGAGAAGATCTTTAAAATAAATAAATAAATAAATAAGCCATAAGGAAAAGAAAGAAAGAAAGAAAGAAAGAAAGAAAGAAAGAAAGAAAGAAAGAACAATACCTAGAGCATTTAGGAAACTGGAAAGCAGAAAGTATAAGTGCTACCCGACAAAGCCCAGGAAGGGGGGATCCCTGGGTGGTGCAGCGGTTTAGCGCCTGCCTTTGGCCCAGGGCGCGATCCTGGAGACCTGGGATCGAATCCCATGTCGGGCTCCCAGTGCATGGATCCTGCTTCTCCCTCTTCCTATGTCTCTGCCTCTCTCTCTCTGTGTGTGTGTGACTATCATAAATAAATAAAAATTAAAAAAAAAAAAAGAAATGCCTCAAAGCCCAGGAAGGTAGAACCCTAAGCCAGCAACGGGAAAGCAACCATAATGCCCCAAATGCTCAAGAGCTGGCAGTATAATTTGCCTCTGGATGCAAAAATAAAGGGCAAAGACAAAATTGAATTCTATTTAAGTCGCAGGTATAGCCCAGACAGTCTACCGACTCCTTAAGGTGGCAGCACTCTAGAGGTTTCTCTTCTCAGGGTAAGATGTGGTGTCTCTGGGCAGGAGCTCTCCATACATAGATTGCTGAAAACACTAGCAATAAATGGTCATTCACATAGTGAATATGAGATCTCCCACTTCTCCTCCTATTTGGTTATAAAAAGGATAGCAGACACTCAGGCAGGAGATAAGAAGATTCTTCTCTGGAGAGAATCTCACCAACCCTAATGAAAAAAGTCAAAAGATATAGGTACTGGGGTAGATAGACAGGTAGTTCCCAGAAAACTGACATAGCCAGATCATCTTCCAAGGAAGCCCATAAACACAGAGCTTCTAACAGCTTTTAGGGGCTCCATTTATTAACAGAAACAGGCAGCTAAGGGTCACCAGACATCTGAGGAAAGCTTCTAACATGAAAGGCAGAGACCAGAGTAAACAGACAAATAAAGCCACTATGTGAGGAGATAAGACCCATCATGAGTATCCTCAAAGAGATAAAAGCTGACTATTATCTTCATGAAACAAGAACTCAGTCCAGAAAATAGGATAGTTCTTTAAAATTAAAGATACGAGAGCAGAACTTTTTAAAATCCTCATTAGAAGAGTAAGAAGACAAAGTCAAGTATAATGAGTTTGGCTTTATTTGGGGGAAAAATAGGGACAGGGACAGGAGAACAGACAGGAAAAGAATGGACACCAAAAAGAGAAGAAGCAGCAGTAGCAGCAGCAGCTGTGGAGGAAGAGAAGGAGGAGGAAGAGGGAAGAGGAAGAGGGAGGAGGAAGGGTGGGGGGAGGGGAAGGAAGGAGGAGGAAGAGGAAGGAAAAATGTTCCCACGGTTTAAAGACACAGCTTTCCATATTGAAGCAGATGAAAATAAACACACACCAAAGCACATCACCTCGAAAATTTGGAAGATAGAACAAAGAGAATATTCCAACAGTTTCCAAGAGGGAAAAAAAATTGATTTACAAAGGATGAAGAATCAGTGTGGTTTCAGGCTTCACAATGGCAGGCAGCACAAGAACTAAGGAGAAGAATGGAGTAATATGTTCCAAATATGAAAGGAAAAATTATTTCCAATGAAGAATGCTATGCCCCACCAATAACAATGTATCCCTTACCAGGAAGTTATTGGAAGATGTGTGGCACCAAAATGAGAGAGCATTAAAAAAAACTAAGAAAGATATGGCATCTAGGAAATGGGGGTTCAACCCAATAAAAAAAAAAAGGCCAAACAGAGCAGCTGGGGTGGCTCAGCAGTTTAGCGCCACTTTTGGCACAGGGCATGATCCTGGAGACCTGGGATGGAGTCCCACGTCGGACTTCCTGCCTGGAGCCTGCTTCTCCCTCTGCCTGTGTCTCTGCCCCCCCCCCTCTCTGCATCTCTCATGAATAAATAAATAATTTTTTAAAAGGCAAATCAATTTTCATGTTTATCGTATTTCCCAGGTTGACAATAGCACAAGCTGGCCAGAGACAACTACTCCATGTCACAGCAAAAAACAAGCTCTAGGAGAGAAGACTCTAAGCACATAAAATTTGTAGAATGCTTGGTGCTTTAAGGTTACTAGAGCAGAAATAAGCAATGGAGAGAGAGCTTAAGGGTGATTTAACTACATAGAAGTCTAAAACAACTCAGAAACCAATTATTAACTTCAGAGAAAGCAAATATTACACAGAAGGGAAAATTTATCATAGCATATATATCATAGCTTATATATATACATATATATATATGGCTCTGCTATGAATAGCATTTATTTAAAGTCATAAAAATGTAAATGCTGAATATTGATCTAACCAAAGCAGTGTAACTATTTGGGGAGGATGAGGTGAAGGGGAGGATGAGAAATGTGCCAATATAAAGAAAAGTGAAAGAAGAAATTACAAAATGCTTAAATCCTCCAGAATGGAGAAGTAACAGAATAAGCATATTATTTAGAGATATGAAAGCTATCCAAAGAAGTAGCTATGACAATCGTAAGTGACTGCCTCTGAAGAGCACAGAACAGGGACACGAGAGGCAGGAGAATGTTAGGATTTTTAATAAGCCTTACAGAATCACTTGACCCTTGTGAAAAGTTCTAGCTTCAAAGTCAATTTTTTAAAAATCTCCAAGCACACACATATATGCAGAGATAGGATACATCCAAAACAGAAAAGCAAACCCATACCTAGAGAAAAAGGAAAGTCAGGGAAGTAGTTTGGCTGGAATAAAAAAAAAAAATGAGAAGGCATCATGGAAAATGAGAGAAATCAACATTACAAATAAGGAGACCTCAAAGCATAATTATCATCCTTCCAACACTGCCCACGGCTCTCTCTCGACTTTAGAAGAGCACACTTGGACTCCTGGTGACCACCCTTCCTCCTGCCCCTACTGTTAGCCCCAGAATAGTGTTTGCCAACATTTGCATTATAAGATTTACTTCCACAGGTGTTGTCATTGAATAGTTGATTAAAGATATGGAGCAAGAAGCACAGTCATGGTGATGGAAGGGAGAGGAAGAGATAGTATTTACATGTCGTACAATTCATACCCATGAAGAAATCCACAAAGACCAACTGGTTGACTAATATTTGATGGGTGCTGACCCAACACCTGGGACTGGTTGACTGGTATAGTTAAAGAGATCTCCCCCACCCTGGCCCTTTCTCTCTCATTACACCAACAGAGGGATGGATTTGGAAGGATGGGAAACCCCTCTCACAGGCCCTTGTCTGAAGGAGGGATGTGTCTAT
This sequence comes from Nyctereutes procyonoides, assembly GCF_905146905.1. Classification (NCBI taxonomy): domain Eukaryota; kingdom Metazoa; phylum Chordata; class Mammalia; order Carnivora; family Canidae; genus Nyctereutes; species Nyctereutes procyonoides. Next base: position 43,458,186 of record NW_026575047.1, on the reverse strand, counting down.
CGGAGATTTGTTTGAAAATGTCTCAGAAGTTCCCTCAGAACCTCTGCAAATGCCTCCTAACATCAAAAACTTCATAAGCTGTGTCTCTTACCCTGCTGAAACAATCCTTTTAAGGGAAGACAGTCTTAAATCAATTCTTCTCACCAAACTGAAAAGTTTTGACACTGATGAAGGTAATTCAAACAAGACGTGGTGGTCTTCCCTGAGGCATAGTGATGCCAATCAACAGAGGTTTGTATTTGTTTTTTCCCAGGAAAAGAGATTTATTTCTGTTCATTGTTCTAGGCTTGCCCGACATTTTTTAATTGAGATATGATTGGCATATCACATTTTGGAAATTTAAGATGCACAATCTATTGATTTGAGTATTTACATATTGCAATATGATTATGACAGTAGCTTTAAATGAACACATCTACTACACTACATAATTATCATTTATTTTTTGTGGTGAAAACATGTAAGATCTAGTCTTTTAGCAACTTTGAAGCATATAATAAAGTATCATTGGCTACAATCATGCTTTACATTAGATCTGTAGAACTTACTCATCTTCAAGTTTCAAGTCTGTACCTTTGACCAACATCTCCCCATTTCCGCCCCCTCTCCATGGCCAGGCTGGGGCACACTAGAAAAATTCCTCTCCAATAACCCGTGAGGCTCATTCCTCTTTCCCACATTCCTATGTTCACTGTTGCCTGTAAATTCTGATCACATATTCCTTTGATAGAGACATTTATATCGCTGATTAGTTATAGCCAAGTGGCTCTTCCTGAGGCTACAGGAGGCAATCCATTGCTTTTCATTAAATGTCAATTGATTAATTTAACTATGAGATCAATGCTATAGTTTTTATCTCTGGATTCTTGTGGGGAGTCCCATGGACTGCTTGAAGAACCTGACCCCTCTATACCTCTGACTCGTATGACTCTGAACAAGGACTTAACTTTCTCATCTGTGAAAGGGAAACATCATTCCAAGGCTGTCATGAGTCTGAAATGAAATTATGACCATAAAAGTCCTAGCCTATAGTCCATATGCAGTGCTGAATAGGATAATCTAGTTCCTTTCCCTGAGGCCACACTCTATGGAGGATCCTAAAACAACGACAGCTCCGGGGAACAGGATAAACAGAAGCCTCAGCCCAAAGCGTGAAGACCATTGTTAACTGGCTGCTCTGCCTTCTGGCCACTCACTTGCTCCCTGACTCTACAGTTCTCACCCCCAGAGAGCAAGCGCCATAAATGCAAGTTCTGCCCTGCTCTTCGGAAGAAAGGTAAGAAGCAAAGAGGCCCACCATGAACTACAGACAGCAAAAAGATTCCAGCATCCAATGGAGGCAGAGTTCGGGGTCAGACACAAACTCGGCTATTCAAAAGGCAATTGAGAAGTCCCAATGCTCTGCTCCTCCACCCTGGCGGGCAAATGGTCCCTTTTCTCTGTAATACTAGTTCAGAGCCATGGGTCTCCTTCCAGCTGACTCACAAAGCCAAACCAAGCACTTTAAGCCAATTCCTTTTTTAAAGGGGCAACTGCTCAAATGATGTGCAGTGGAAGCGGTTTCAGGTGGTCTGGGGGTTCTATCAGGGCTATTGGGGGAGGTCCCTTTCCACATTAGAGTTTTTTCTGCAAACATCTGTACCTCATAAATATTCTGCTACATGTGAGACAGCAAAGGGAAACAGATCAGCTATTATTGCAGGTTGATGGAAACTGTGTCTTCTCCAAGTTTTGCATTAGAGCCAAAGCTTAAGTACCAAACAATAGTTGTCAAGAACCTCACTTAAAAGTCAGTTTTTTTTTTAATATTTTATTTATTTATTCATGAGAGACACAGATAGAGAAGCAGAGACACAGGCAGAGGGAGAAACAGGCTCCACACAGGGAGCCCAACATGGGACTCAATCTGGGGTCTCCAGGATCACACCTTGGGCTGAAGGCGGCGCTGAACCGCTGAGCCACAGGGGCTGCCCTAAAAGTCGGGTTTTAAGTGACTAGGTCTAGACCTTCTATGCAAGCCTTGCAAAGGGTAGAGAGCCAGTTTTACCAGTGTAGACTATTATTTACTCCCCAGCTTTATTTAAAAAGAAGAAAATTTCACTGGGGGCTTGGAGCAAGGACTTTTTAAAAAAGGGATATGTGCTATATGTACGCCCTCTTCACACCTTTCCCATAGAAAGGGAAATGCTTTCCCCTCATTTTAAGACAGGTGAGCCGCATGAAGACAAGCCTCACAAGAACCACCCCCCACCCCCCCAGGGAGACTGACAGGTGCTCCTGAAAGTTTAAAGAACTCTGGGACTGCCATGCACATCTGAGTAAAGTCCAAAGGGAAGCAGATTGGACTGGAAGAATCAGGTGGAAAGAAGAAAGAACTGAATTGGGAGTGGCCCATACTTCAAGGATGGACAAAGGTGTGTGTTTTCCAAATGCCAAATATGGACTCCACCAGAGGGAACTAGCCTAGATCTTTAAAGAGACTGCCCCCAAAAAGCTTCCTACCAGTGGTAAGGCAATCTCAGCAGGAAGAGGCTGCACTGTGCAATCAGAGGTCAATAGTAGGGGCATTATAAGTGGCTATCCAGAAAAGGTATTACCTAAGTTAGTGAACTGTAGCCAGAGATTCTTACTAGGGAAATCTCTGAGGAACCCACAAATAGGTCCCCTGAAAAAGGATTGGCCACTGCACATCTGACATTCCAGAAGGGGATGGTGAATGCAGTTGACCTATTCAATAAGACCCCCTTATTTCTCCTCTCTCCTCACCCCTTAGTCAACCCTAGAAGGGCCGGAAGCTACTACCAAGAAGGTATATGAGGGGGACATACAGACACGGAACACAACATCTTCCTCTCCCTTTCTCACCACAGATTTCTCAGGCTGAGGCTGTAACAAAGAGGGAGAAGGATGAGGAGGTTTTCTACCAATATATTTTATGAAAATTTTCAGATGTACAGCAAAAGTTGAAAAAAAATTTACGGCCAATAACTGTATACCCACCACCTAGTTTTCTCACTGATCTATCCATCTGTCTATCCATTCATTACTCCATCCTAGCTTTTATGCATTTCAAAGTGAATTGTAGACATCAGTATCCATCTCCTAAATACCTCAGCATGCACTAGCTAGAGTTCAGTACAGTTTTTGAGTCTTGACAAATGCATACGTATAACCCAAACTCTTATTGAATAAAGAACATTACCATAACCCCCAACAGTCCTTCTCCTGTCCCCTCTTACTCAATCCCCACCCATAGACTCAGATCTTTTTCAAGCATAGATGGGGTTTGCCAAATTGCAGAAGTCCGTGTAAATTCAATGATATAGTAATGACTCTTCATTTTGGCAAAATGTTTTTGATATTCAACCCTATTGCTGAGTAGTATTCCACAGGTGAATTACAATAGTTTGCCTATGCATTCTCATGGTTATGGACACCAGGACTGTGCCCAGTTTTCAGCTGTATAAATAAAGCTATTATGTTGTTCTGCAAATCCTGTTTTTTTAAATATACATTTTCATTTATCTTGAGTAAATACCTAACAATAAAGTGGCTGGATTTATAGGGTAAGTGTATGTTTAGTTTTATAAGGAAATTCCAGGAACTTTCTAAAGAGGTTATAGTTTATATTTCCACCAGCAACATGGGAGAGTTTCAGTTCCTCCACATTCTTGCCAACATTATTGTTTAATTGTTCTAAACAACCATTTGGTAAGTGTGTAGTGGCATCTCATTGTGGTTTCATTTATATTTCCTTGATGAGTAATGATGTTGAGTACTTTTTTCCATTTGCATATCATCCTTGCGAAATGTCTCCTGAAATCTTTTCTTCTTCTGGAGGGTGGTTTTTGTTGTTGTTGCTGTTTTTGTTTTATCTTTTTATTATCAGGTTATAAAAATCTTTACATACCCTCCAATCTAGTCCTGTCATAAATTTATAACTATTTCCTCCCAGTCCGTGGCTTGCATATTCATTGTCTTAATGTATCTTTTGATTAGCAGAAGTTTTTACCGACTTTTCTGCTAGAACCTGTGTCATTTGTTATTAGGTATATTTTTCAAAAAAATTGTTTATTCCAACAACATTGTTGAATTTGTCACCTTAAAGCTGTTCATAATAGTCTCTCTTCTTTCAGGTTTTATATATTTATTCAGAAAGTGATTCAACTATGGAATGATGCATTTTTTAGCACTATGAAATCCAATGTCTTGAAATCCTTTCTCCCTGTAGTTCTGTTTATTATAATTTTATAATCCTGTAGAAATTTTCTGTTTTGAACTTTTTTAATGCATTCAGGTATTTTGCATGATGTCTGATGCATTCCATAATAAAGGTTACAATGAAGTAGTAGCTATGATCATAACTGTTTTGTAATCTAAAAATAATAACTTTCTTTTCTGTACCTGCAGCTATGGAGTTATCAGGTAGTAACTGTCCACTGTAGGGAACAAGTCATCTTTTCCCATCAATTAGTATGTCCAGCTGAGGACCTGGATAGACCTTCACAAGCTGGGTAGCATCATCAGCCTTCCACTTACTTTGATCTATTCCCAAATATCCAGTAGAATCTTTTTTTGCCCCAAGTTCAGAGCACTGGGCTGCAAATTGGAGCAAAAGCTGACACAGATTTAGACTTTCCAGGATTCTTCAAAGCATAAATCAGAGCTCTGTGGCCTCTCCTGGAGCGGCCAGAAATAGACATCCTTTGGGGGTCTACTGGAAAATTGGCATTTATGAGTTGGGAAAGCTCCTCAGTTACATAAGAGTACATTCTGTAGTTAGTTTTCCAAGGATCTTCAGTGGCATCCACATAAAACCCGGCACCAATGTCAAAGTCCCAGCTCTCATCTTCTTTAATATTGCAGCCATGAGGGCTGGCATCTGGAGCAATGATGACAAGGCCATGTTCTGAGGCAGTTTGATGATAACCAGACTTTGATATAAAATTTTGTTCCATGTAAGTGAAACCAGACAGCCATATAACACAGGACATTTTCCAGTTTCTGCCTCCGCTGGTTAGTAGATGGCAAATTTCATTTTGCAGTTCAGTTCAACACTTTCATGTTCAAAAACTTTCTGCAATCCTCCAAAGCACTTGTTGCTGGAAGTCTGTTTCAATGACATTCTTCTCCTGACCAATAATCTACTTGCTTTTTTGTTTGCACCAAAGGATGGGTGGCAGACAGGGAAATGAGCCGCAGCCAGAGTAGAAAGATGGAGCCTCATCATCTAAGCTTGTTCATAATACTCTTTTATCCTCCTCATGTCTGTAGGACCTGTAATGAGAACCTCTATTTCACTTCTGATATGGAGAATTAGTGATCAGAGTAGCTAGCGTTTCACTAATTTCAATCTTTTCAAAGAGCCAACTTTCACTTTGTGAATTTTCTTTCTTTTCTGTTTTCATGTGTTTGACCTCTGCCCTTTTATTTTTATAATTTCCTTCATATTACTTCTTTTGGGTATTTTTTTTTTTTTTTTTGCTCCTCCTATCCTCTTCAGGCCATTGATTTTAGACCTTTCCCCTTTTCTAATATAAGCATATATGGCTATAAAGTTCCCTCTAAATGCTACTATAGTTCTATTCTACAAATGTTACTTTGTTGTATTTTTATTACCATTCAGATTACAATGTTTTATGCTTTCTCTTGTGACTTTCTTTTCCTTTGGCCCATGGATTATATTTCATCTTCAAATAGTTGAGACTTTCTTATTACTGATTTCTATTTAATTCTATTGTGGTCTGGGAACATACTATGTAGGATTTCACTTTGATTTAAACTACTAAATGTTTTTTAACCACCCAGACTGTGATCTTTGCTGGTGAATACCATATACACTTAAAACATATGTGTATTCTCTGGTTGTTGTGTAGTCTTCTATAAGCTCAAGTAGGTTGATAGTATTGTTCTGATCAACTATGTCATTACTAAATTTTGTCTAGTTGATCTATTGATTGTTTGAGAGATGGGTATTAAAGTCACTAATAAAAATTAAGGATTGTCTATTACTGCCTGTTTTGCTTCATGTAGATTGAGGCTCTGTTCGTAGGTACTTGCTTTCTTTTATCTCTTTTTTTTCAAGTTTTTAAAATTCTAGTCAGTTAACATATATGGTAAAATTGGTTTTAGGTATAGAATTTAGTGATTCATCACTTACATATAACACCAAGGGCTCATCCCAAGGAACTTACTTTTTTTTAATGTTTATATCATCCTAATGAATTGACTCTTTTATTACCATGAAAGATCCTTCTTTTTCTTTATGACTTGTAGCACATTTTATCTGATACTAATATAGCTACTCTAAACTTCTATCCCTTTGTTTTCATAGTATATTTTTACAATGTATTTATTAAACCTATCTATATTTTTATATTTAAAGTGAATTTCTTATAGACAGCATATAATTGGGTCTTGGGATTTTTTTTAATCAATTCTGGCAATCTTGACATGTTAATTGGAGTGTGTAGTTCATTAACATTTAATGTTATTAAATATTTATTTACTGGGCAATTGAATAGTGTGATTAGATTTAGGTCCATCATTTTATTATTTGCTTTGCTATTTCCCTTGTTTTCTGTTTGTCCTCCCAGCTTTTTGTCCCTGTTCCTTTTTTCTCTGACTTATTTTGGAATATTTAAATATTTTTTATGATTCAATTTTAACTTATCCACTGAATTTTAGATATGTCTCCTTTAATCATTTCTCATTGATTATTCTATGCATTAAAATATGTAAGGGAGGATAAGTTTTAACTTGCATGAGATTTTTAAATTTTGCAATTAAATGGGACAGGATTTCTTATACCTCACAACTGTTCAGAAAAAATATGGGATGCCAAAGACTTCATCCAATGGTTGGGTAAGAATGAATTCCCAGAGCAACTCTGAAGAGTGAAGGAATGAAATAAACCATTTCTGACTTCTCCTTACACTGATCCACTGCACTCAAGAAATTTTTTATACTGTTTTTTTTTTTATAATTGTTACAATCACTACAGCTATTCTCAGATGAGAAAAGAAAAGCAGTGGAAGCTGATAGTGAGAAACCAAGAAGGATTGAGAGCTGCCTTTATGCCTCATTTTACCTTTTGAGAAACATAGTCAAAATGATAGTTTTCCACACAGAAGACCAAAGGGTTTTCCCTCTATTATGCTTCCTATTACATTCTGGATGGAAAACATATTTTTCTTTCCATGGGAACCTGTTAGAGATATTTGGGAACAATGACAGCTCTAGACCAAGTCTGATATGAGTGGAAATGGGTTTCATTTCCCTGCTTTTCACATTTCCCTTTTGCCAGCTAGGAAAGAGGTGAAAAAAACTGACGTTAGTTGAACCTCTACTATGGTCCAAACTCTGTGTATGGACTTTTACACATTATCTCATTCAATCCTCAGAACTACACTATCAAGTAGTTACTATTACTCCTGTCATTTTACCCAAAACATAAAGCTCACAGAATCTAGGTACTGTGTCTAAAACTAACTTGGAAGTTACCAATTCATCAGGAAGTTAAAAAATTGGCATGTAAATAGCATTTCTAGAAATTTCTCCTGAGGCAATTCTTATACTGATGTCCAAAAACATTCACAGCAATATTTTCCACAAAGTTGTTTATAATAATGGAAAACTGAAAGCAGCCTAAATGCCCATCATTTGAAGAACTGGGTTAGTTATTATATTATTATTCCATATTATATAATACTGCACAGATGTTGACAGAGAACATTAAGTTATAAAATTACATGAGCCCAAGAGACATGTTCAAGAGTATTCATCATGTTTGTACATAAACACAAATGAAGGAAAAAGCACAGGTTATCTATAAGTGGTAAAGGGGGAAAGAATGGAAGAGGATTTGTACTTTTTATATGCTCTAGAGTTGTATGGTGTCATATATAAACTGTGTAACCTTTTTTAAAAATTTTTATTTATTTATGATAGTGAGATAGAGAGAGAGAGAGAGAGAGATAGGCAGAGACACAGGTAGAGGGAGAAGCAGGCTCCATGCACCGGGAGCCCGACGTGGGATTCGATCCCGGGTCTCCAGGATCGCGCCCTGGGCCAAAGGCAGGCGCTAAACCGCTGCGCCACCAGGGATCCCTAAACTGTGTAACTTTTATAAGTATGTTTATAGTCAGCATGGTTAGTAGAAGGCAAAAAGATGACAGTTGCCTTAATAGAATCCTTCCTATTGCTGCAGCTCATTTCTATAGCCAGAACCTTCTCAGACCCTGAAGAGGGAGAACTCTATAACTGGAAGACAGCAATATTGATGCTGGTGGCATAGGACTGGAGAAGGTAGATCTGAGCAGCCCAATTAGGCAGCAGCCCTGCATAGCAACCTCAGGAAACCTAGCACTTGACCAGTGTTCAATAAATGAGTTGAATCAAAAAGGAAATCCATACCAGTTGTGACCTTAGAAATAAAGGTTACTTGCATCATCAATAATAAGGTATAGATAACATACAATGAAAGAAGCCATTTATATTCTCAAGATTAGCAAAAACTTTAAAGCCTAACAATACCAAGTAAAGCCAAAACCAAAACAAGCTGTGCAATGTTGCTTACAGAAATACAAATTATCTCAACCACTTTACACAATTCGTCGATGCCTGGTAAAGTTGGAGACGAGCTGCATCACATGTTAGCAATGCCACATACATAACAGATATTTTCAGGAGACCTATACAGGAATACATATGGCAGTTGTATACTACTTACGGTATGCTATGTCCATATGATTTAATATTAGCAGGGAAATCAAATGGGCTAGAGCTACATTTTCTAATATGGATAAATCTTGGAAAGATAAAAATGAAGACAGGGATCATCAGCTATATATGTAATGTTTCATTTTGCCAAAAAAAGGGGGGGGGAAATAGGGAGACACTGGGTAATAACACAAAAGAAAAATAAAAGAATCTGAAATATATGTAGAAAAATCTCCATATTTTTTATTCTTTGATGATGGATCCATGAGGGTTGGTGACATTAATCTCTGTATTTTCTTTATTTTTGAAGAATTTAATAGGAAGAAAACAGAGAAAAGAAATAGGTAAGAATAATTCTGAGAAAATACATCAAAATGTTAATGTGATTATGTCTAAATGGTAAGATTCTAAGTGATCTTAACTTTCCTTTGTATATTTTTCTATGTGTTATATTTGTACAAATGAAACATGTATTTCATTTATAACAATAAAAATGGGTTAAAGTTAATATATACAATGTCTGTGCAATATGATGAAACTATATGAAATACAGATACAGCAAAAAAGAACCAAAAGTAGACTAAGATATTAACAGTTGTTTATCCTTGGAGTTGGAGTGATCAGTGACTTTTTGCTCATACTTTTCTCTGAATATCAATTTTTCTATAGTGGAAAAATACAATATTTGTGAAAGTTGGCTTACATAAAATGCTAGAAATGGGATGCCTGGGTGGCTCAGTGGTTGAGTATCTGCCTTCAGCTCAGGGAGTGATCCTGGAGTTCTGAGATGGAGTCCCACATCAGGCTCCCTGCATGGAGCCTGCTTCTCCCTTTGCCTATGTCTCTGCCTCTCTCTTTCTGTGTCTCTCTTGAATAAATAAATAAAATATTTTTTAAAAAATGCTAGAGTTTTTTTTTAAAGATTTATTTATTTGTTTATTTATTTATTTATTTATTTATTTATTTGAGAGAGGGAGAGAATGCAAGTGGGGGAAGGGGCAGATGAAGGAGAGAGAATCTCAAGCAGACTCCCCACAGAACATAAAGTCCCACACTAGGCTCAATCTCACAACCCTGAGATCATGACCTGAGCTGAAATCAAGAGTTGGATACCCAGCTAACTAAGCTACCAGGTGCCCCATGGCTAGAGGTTTTAAATGAAAAGAAATTCAAATAATTTTTTCCATCATAAAATGTTCACAGTCCTAATGATAAACTAAGTTATAAAAAAAAAATCTGTTCTTAAAGAAAAATTGAATTAGAGCCAGATAATTTTTAAATGAAGTCTGGTATGATAGTGCAATTTATATTGATATTCCATGAATGCTAAGCTCTGTTAATCAAAATATTGAGTTAAATAGCATGAGCTATTCCCTAAATAAATCCTATGAGTGGGGGTTATTGGCCAAGGGGGAACAGAAAGTCCTAAGTGGCCCAGTGACCTGAGTTATCTCTATGGAGAAGGAAGCATGAGTCATTTAATCAACACTGTGTCTTTTATAAATCATCAGGAACTCTCCTAGGAAGCCTTTAAGAGATAGATTCCTTATTACCACTGATATGTGTTCCAATTAAATTGTTCACATTGCCCTCCTGGGACTGCCCAGCCTGAAGGGAAAGAAGATGTGACCCTAGTCTTCCAACTCCCACCATCAGTGAGATTCTTACATGTTAGGACGGCCCATGACCAACCTGTTGGCTAAAATTTGTAATAGAAAATGATGGCACTGCCCCAGCAATCTTGAAGCTCTGCTCTAGAATCAGTGCAAAGCTCTGACAACCTTAGGATTTCCTTACAGGAAGGAAATATAGGTGCAGATAGGTGGCTTCAAATAGAAGAGCAATGCTGTCTTCCTAGAGGAAAAAAAGGTTCTTTACTGGAGGAAAAGAATCTAGAATCTACCACCCTCTCTGACACTGCCCTCTAGGCCATCCTGTTACTAATAGCCAAACGCCAGGAAGCACCTGCCCTCAGCCCACAGAGGTTGTCCACCGTGTGTGTTGGGTAATGAGTGTTCCAAAGCACATGTGTAACCAATTATCCTAGGAAAGCTGAACAGCCATGCCTCAAGGTGTGAAAATCCAGAGTTCTTGCCCCAAAGTGTCCAAATGAAAAATATAGAGAATTTTAAGCATCTTGCCAGTAAGCCGGGGTGGCCGCAGACAAGAAAGAAAATGTGAACTATGGTAGTAAGAAGGCACCAAAAGCAAAGAAGTAAATGAAATACTGAATTTTAAAATTTACATCATTTTTTGCCTTTTCTATTTTGCACTTTCCTTGGGTTAATGAGACCCTTTCCAATCACAAGTTTATTTCCATTCCTTTAGAGACTTCTGACTAATGACAGGAAATGCAGCTGACCCCTTCCCTTGTTATTTAATGTCCTCATCCTCTCTCCCCTTTTCACTTTGCTGTCTTGACAAGACATACAAGGATTTTGGTGCCCCCAAGATTTTGCAACTTTCTGCTCAGCTAATTGCCCCCAATCGAAAAAATGACTGCTCCCCATACTTGGAGAACTACGGTAATCAAGCAACTAAATGCTCCTTTTGCTAATGACATGTTTTTTCAATATGTTCAAATGAGAGGCTCATTGGAAATTATTCACTTTCTTCTAAGTTGCAAAGGAAAATGAAAGGCAAATTATGGCTGTATAAGCACGTGTTTGCACGGATCCTATCCCACTGAATTAATTTGCCATCCACAGAGCTATTGATGGCTAGCTCTTTCATTCAGCCTTTCACTTTACGGGTGGAAATGACTAAAGACTTAATTTTCTTGAGAGGTCATTTAGGTTGGAGATCACCTTTGTAGTATAGAAGTCATAATGTCCACGTGACAGAGAGAATAAGAGAATAATGGCTTCCACAAGTATTTCAACAGTGGGAAGAAAGATAATGGAGTGTCCGATTTGAAAGGCACTCAGGCCTGCTTATACATTCTGACTTTTCAGAAGAGGAAACTGAGGCCCAGACTGGTTAAGGAGGTTAATCAAAGTCAGTCTGCTTATTTGTAGCAGAACTAGAAGCTAAATGTTGGCCTCTCTCTCTCCTTCCCCTCCAATTCTGCAGCCTGCAGTGCCACTGGAAAATAAAAGCAAGTTCAAGATAATGTGGCTTCAGGGAGGGGGTGCTCAGAACTAAGCACCAATGCACCGTGGCACTTTTCTACAAATCCTTCAATTGCACAACTTCATTGGTTCAAAGATACTGCTTCACTCCTACATAAGCCAACACACACAGTCCAACAGAGATAATTCATCATGATCTTACTCTACTGAGGGTGGGGAGTTCCAGCCAGAATTAAGAAGAGGCAAAGGTCAAGGGCAGTATAGAAGGAGCCACTCTCCTTCACCCACCAGCCTCCACCCCCTCCCATCAGCCCAGGATGATCCATTTTCATTACATTTCTCTTTGATGCAAAATCCTCAAATCTTGGGCAGGCAGCTCTGCTTATCAAATCTGTTCTTAATAATCCATTTTTATCAAACTTTATCTGATGGGACCAAAATATGTTTGATCTTACTATAAAGTATACTTATCGGTCCTACTGCTGGAATGGCAATGCCTGAAAGTGAATGGTATTAAGAGCAAAGTCTTTAAAGTCAGAAAGAAATGAGTTTAAATCCCAAGTCCATCACTTCCTAGCTGCAATGCCTTGCTCAAGTCACTCATAAATTCAACAGTATCTCGCTGAGCACATGAGGCTCTAGGAACTCAAACAGATACTGTCTCTGCCTTCTTGCCTTTACACTTTGGAGGCACTGCCAGACACCAACATACCTGTTACCTAAGTTAATGTAACTGTTACAAGTGCTGGGAAGGAAGGTTCTCAGAACTGTGAAAGCATCTACCAGGAAGGTTTGTCCCTGTTATAAAGGTCAGAAAAGACATCCTTTAGGAAGGGCAGCTGGAGTGGGGATCAGAAGGGTAAGTGGATGGTGGAGTGAGGAAGTGCCAGCATCCCACACAAGGTGCAGTGCTGGGATGGGCCATGTCCAGTCTGGGAGATTGAGTGTGCACAGCATGGAGCAGAGAGGAGGGGCACATGGAGAGGTTCAAGAAATGGAGAGGCACCTAGGGCCATGGTTAGGAGGCTTGCCCTCATTCTGAGTGGCATAGGGGATATAGGACATGATCAGACCCAAGCACGAGCAGACAAGAGGACAGCATGGACACCAGGACAGGGGTAGAAGGCCAGTGCTGTGATTCATACAAGAGCTAGTAATAACGTGTACAGAAAGAGGGAGCAGAATCTAGGGGATATTTAGGAACTAAAATGATTTAGGCCTTAATGATAAGTTGGATCTGAAAAGTGTGAGAAAGGGATACATCAATGCTGACTCAGAAGACTGAGTTGTGAAACCAGATAGGTGGCAGTTCCATACTCTGAAAGACAGAACTCAAAGGGGTCCCAACTGATGACCTATACCTCTGAACCTCAGTCTTCTCACCTGCAAAATAAGGACAGTAATACATTCTTTTAGCTGTTCTTACCCAATCCAACATGGTGGTGGGGAGAGAGATGGGCATCCCCACACACACAACACCAAGCAATTCTCAGACACCAGCAGAGTACCCGAGGATTTGCCTCAATTCTGACACTATCTACCCAGGGATAGCCTCAGATTCCACACGGGTTAAGGATGACTGCCCCACCCTCACTTCAGATTGCTGTCGTAGGCTCCAGGTTTACCTGTGCTTCAGACTTACCGGCTACAGACTGGAGGTTCCAATGACCTCCTCCTCAGGTTCGACGAATGTGCTAGAGTGGTTCACAGAACTCAGAGAAACACCAGTCACTTAAGTTTACAGTTTATGAAAAGATATGGTCAAGGGTCAGAAATCAACACCAACGTGAATCAACACCAACATGAAGACATGCATTGCATGAGGTATGAGGAAAGCATGCAGAGCTTCCATGCCCTCTCCAGGGCACCACTCTCACCAACTCCCATGTGTTCACCAACCTGGGAGCTCTCCTTATCTGGTCCCTTTGAGATTTTATGGAGGCTTCATTATATAGTCATGACTGACTAATAAGTCATTGGCCATTGGCTGATTCAACCTCCTGCCCCTCTCCCTTCCCCTGCAGGTGAACTGGAAGTCCCAGCCCTAGCAATCACAGGTTTAATTCTCCTGGCAACCAGCCCTCCTTCTTTGGTTAGCTGAGAGCTTTCCAAAAAGCCACCGTATTAACATAACAAAAGACACCTATAGAACACTTAAAGGAAATTTCAAGGGTTTTAGGAGCTATAAGCCAGAAACCCTGGATCAGAAACACAATAAATACATTTTGATCATTTGAATGACCAAAAGTAGATTTCTTATAAATCACAATATTGCATATGTAAGTCACACAGCTGTCAGAATCATTAGAGAAGTTTCCTAGAAAGTACCCTGAAATAAATGGTAGCTATTCTCAGCCTATTCCTTCTTAATCTGGTTGCAAATTCGGGATCTCAGACATTTGTTTCTTTTCACTCTCCTTTCTGACCATTCCCTTCAAACTGTCAGTTTACTGATCAAAGCATCTTAAATAGTTTCTCTTATGCCACTCTAGCAAAACAGGCAAGGTAGCAATTGCTCTTATAAACTTATCATTGTAAATGTCACTGCTACAGTTTAGCTCACAAAGGCTCACTTTGCTGTTCAAGGGAGAACATGGATGGCAAACACAGCTTCCATTATTAGCCTAATGTTCATGCGCAAACGTGTTTATTAACCAAGGGTAGAGCGCTGGGTCCTTTAGGGGGAACTGAAAAGCACTGCTCTCAAATGGAAGGGAGAAAAAATAAGATGAACACGGCACTTTAAGTTCATAAGGCTCCTCTGCAAACACTGTATCAATGGAACCTCATAAGGTAGGGCTAGGGAGGAAGACCAGGTGTTTTCATTGTTATTTTTAGGAGTGAGATTTAAAAAGTTAACTTGCTCAACTTCACAAAACAAGGAAGGAATAGAAGTGATTTAAATACAAGTCTTCTGGCTTCCCACTCAACCCCGCCCCCCTCCCCGCGCCCCCTGCCAATGTCAAACCACTCAACTGAGACCATAAAAGCCATGCAGCCACTAGACAGGGGGTGCTACAAAATCAAAACTCATTTGAATTCCATGCTGGCATTTTAGCAATTCATTATTATTTCACTATTATTGTGGTTGTCATTTACAGACAAGATGAGTTGAATGATTAGTATATGCCAAGCCATATGTTAAACATTTCACATGCATGGTCTCATTGAACCTTTATAGCAACCTATAACATGGGTGCTTTTATAAATCAGAATTATTAAAAGTACAGATGAAAAGGGAGTCTTAGAAAGTTTAATTTCCTAAATCCTGGACTTTTTCCACAACCACTGCACTAGACTGGCATGCGTCTACCGGACATACTTCATGCACAGCAGAGTCAAACATCAATAAAGCTAATAAAGTGAGTAATTTCATATTATTCTGATTTTTTTTGGAAATTCACACAATACCTCCTATCATCCTACCAGAAAAGCTTGTAATCTAGTTCCCTTATTCAGTAAACAAATAGGTATGAGTGCTTCACTGGGCCAGGTACCACCATAGAGTCTCCATAATGCACATTTTGTGTATGGATGTTCACATCTCAAATTCTGATCTAGGATCTGCCTCTCACCAGTTAGAAAACCTTGGGCAAATTATTTAGCAGCTCAAATACTCAACTTAATAGTCTGTGAAATGAGGGTGGTACTAGTTCAACATCATAAGGTAAGTGGGACCACATGCCTAAAGCATTCAGTATGGTACCTGGGACATGGTCAGTGCTCCACACACATTCCCCATGATGATTTTATATTTTGATGATCCCCCAGATAGCAGAACAGATGTTAGTTTCATTCTACAGAAAGGAAAGGAAACTGGTTCCAAGACATAAAGATTTGCATAATCTCACACAGCTTGTAAATTATAAAACAAAGATATGAAATTGAGTCCTCTAAATATGACAGAACTATCTTTGTCATTAAAACCCCCTACAGCTCTCTAAGGAGGGTGGATCCTGGTATCTGGAGGATCTTGAAAGTAGAAGCTGGGTAAAGCCAATGGCTCATCACACTGGATTGAGAGGTTAAAAGACCCAGAAGATGATTAGAAGTGGGAAGGAAGGACAAGGAATAGAGATATGGAGGGTAACATCAGAAAAAAAGGGTTGAGTGGGAGGTAACAAGAAAGAAGGACTGGAAAAAGAGAATATGTCCACGGGGATTTGAGAAATTTGCTCTAGGGTAGGCAATGTGCCTCCCTCTTCTTTCTATCTTCAGAATCATCATGAAGATTTAAACTACTTATAAATGCTTCGGTATGAGTCTAGAAATGTGAAGAGGAACTGACCCCCATCTGAAAATGGGTGAGGAGTGGCAAGAGACAGCCCACAGGACAACCCCCACTAAGGCACTCTCATGGGAAAGCAGTGAAGCCCGTGCTCCATGTTGCATAAGGAGGATGAAAGGTGTGGAATTAGATTGTATGTATCAGATGTGGCTGAAGGCAAAAAGAAGGAGGTAGGGAGGAAATCACCCAATTCTCCACAATCTCAGGAAATAAAATAAGCTGCTTTGGCTTCTAGGATACCATTCTTAGTCTAGCCAACCTAAATAGAAACCCAGATCATTCATTCAGAAAGCTTTCCATTCTGTCACAAAGCTCGATGAGGATCATAGATTTAAATGCTCTCTGATAGTCCTTGAAGTGACACATCTGATTTAGATAGAGAAGGAATCAAGCTGGAGAACATTCATGATTGCTCCTAGTTTCTTATTTCACCATGCTAAATAAAGGCAGACCAGAGGTTTCCTTATAACACACTGAAAAAAACATGTAGTCTCTTTAGCTCTGTCCTTCCCTCTTTGCCAAAAATATAATTGATGAAAAACAGAATCTGCATTGGCCACATGTTACTAAAGTTCAAATACTTGATTTGTTGTGTTTTAAAATAATATCTGCTAAGATATCATTTACTTTTATGTCTTTTAGCCTCGACACAGTAATTATTGCTTGCACCTGCTCATAGTAGGTGGCAAGAGGGATAGGGAAGAAAGACAAGGGTGGGGAGGAGAGCAGGGGCAGTCAGGGGGTAAAAATGGACCAAGAAAGCTGATCTCTCTCTTTAGGAGATTGAATATGTCCCTGCCATGTTTTGTTCAGAAGGAAGCAGACTCTTGGGTGCTCCATTCATCCTTCTTTCTCTTCTCATGCCTCCTTCAACCCCATTCAAAACATACCAAATAATGTGGCACCTGAGCGGTGCAGTCAGTTAACTGTTCAGCTTTGGTTTCAGGTCAGGTCATGATCTCAGGTTGGTGAGATCAAGCCCCATGTCAGGCTCCATGCTCAGTAGGGAATCTGCTTGAAATTCTCTCTTCCTCTCCCTCTGCCCCTCCTACTCATGCTCACTCTTTCTTTCTCTCTCTCACTCTCTCTCTCAAATAAGTAGACAAATCTTTTTAAAAAATGTATCAAAAGACAGAGGGCAGTGGGTGAACAATAATAGAATTTGGAGTCAAATGATCTGAAGGTGAATCCCAACTTTAGCCATCGATTAGTTGAGTAATTCTAAACAGAACACTGTATCCCTTTTGGCTTTGCTTCTTCTCATGTATGAAACACAATTATAAGTATTATCAATGACATAAAGCAAGTACTCTGTACATTTCTGTGAATACTTACTAAAGTTAATGGACAAAAATATATTGGATCAAGGATTTAAACATAAGACCTGAGACTATAAAACTCCTAAAGAAACACAGGGGAAAAACTCCATGACATAGAGCGTGGCAATGGCTCCTTGGATTTGACACCTAATGTACATGAAATAAATCCCAAATTGGACAAGTGGTACTCCATCAAACAAATAGCTTCTGCACAGCAAAGGAAGCAATCAACAGAGTGAAAAGGCAAGCTGCAGAATGAGAGAAAATATTTTCAAACCACGGGAAGGAATTATTATCCCAAATACATAAGGACCTCCTACAATTCAACATCATAAAAACAAATAATCTGACTTAAAAATGAGGCAGAGATCTTAAATAGACATTTCCCCTAAATAAGATTAGACCTTAGGTTACTCAACCTAATGTGCCAAATTCACATGTCTCCCCATAATCCAGCTCTCCCATCACCACTTAAATGGCTCACATGTTTTGCGCAAGCTACTTCATGCATTGGCCTGACTGAAGCCACAAGGCCCCCCACCTGAGATGGCCAGTGCAGAGGCACATGAAAAAGTCTGAGTCAGAAATTCAAGGAGTGCCCCAGCAGCCTATGGGGAAGATGGTCCAAATAGAAATGCATTCTCCCCTTGTTCATGCTTCAGTTCTACTATGCATGAGTGTTGTTGAACTCTAACTGTGACCTGGAGAACACTATTATGAAACAGAAGGCTGCTCTATGAAGTTTGCATTTACTATGATCAGTGCGTGTGCATTTCTAATACTGCACATGTAAATATGGCAATGGAAGTTCAAGAAGCTACCACAGGATGGACAGACTATGGCCCATGGGTGAAATGTGTCCCATCACCTGTTTTTGGAAGATCATGAACCAAGAATGTTTTCCACATTTTTACATGGTTGAAAAAATTCAAAAGAAGGATATTTCATGACATGTGAAAATTCTATGAAATTATGGGAAAATTATATAAAATTCAAGTTTAGCATCCATAAATAAAGTTTTATTGGACCACAGCCATATGCAATCATTTACATACTGCCTGTGGCTGCTTTCTCACTACAATCGTAGAGTCGAGTATTTACCATAGAGACCATATGGCCAGGAAAGTCTAAAATATTTGTGATCTAGCCCTTTATGGAAAATGTTTCTTGACCCCTGAGCTATGGCATATTACTGCTCAAAGGCTACAAATTCATTTAACTCAAGTACAGGTCAAGACAAAACTCCCTTTCATTCCAGCCTGATCAGTTATAAGCTTACTGCCTTCATTCTTGCCCCTTTTTAAACCATATTTTTCATAACCCTATTCATGCCATCATCCTATTCAAAAGCCTTCTATATACTTTGATAATCAGGAAAAAAATCTTTTAATGTGCCAGTGGTTCTCCATCAGTTAGAGAACAAAGCCCAAAATAGTTGTGATATGCTTATGAGGTCATTCAAATCTAGTGCCAATCTCCCCATCACTTCTGAAATAAGCATCCTGCTGCCAAGCTCACCACTCTGCCACAATGCCTTTCACCTTCATCTACATAGCAGCTCCCTTACTGTCTTCAAAATCCAGCTCAAAGCACAATTCCCCTTTTTTTTTTCATAACCTCAACCAGAAGACTCTTTTGCTCACCAATTTTCCTCCCAAGACACATATACTTTTCATAAACTTCTGCAAAGAGATATATTACATACTACCTTGAAATGACTAACCTGTATGTCTAGCCTGATTATACCCACCATGTCCACCAACAAGTGAGCCATAAATCACAGTCTCTTCCTCTGTTTGACTCTAGTACTTGGCATGAAGAATATAACACGTGTTTTTAGAATTTAATAATAATAGTTATTATTCCTTTTATGGTGTTTTTCATCTCAGTAGTTTAGAACAGGATTCTTAAAAGTAAAATATAACCATAAACATAAGACATATATCCACAGATTCATCTTAAGTAGCTCTGTGAGCTTAGATAAGCAACTTAACTTTTCTGAGATGCAAATTTCTCGTGTGATAGAAAATAAAGATAGAACCTAACTGGCTGACTTTACCTACTTCATGGGAGAGGATGATAATCAATCATAAAAATAATAACCAGCATGAATGGTATATACCTTCACCTTTCTAAACATTACTAGCTTGAAAAGTACTTTCATGAACAAGTTATTTTATGTTGGCATAAAAAATAACCAAGTCCCACATAACACAATGTCAATAAAATCTATTTGTAAATTGCAAAATATACATGTGAAATAATATGGCTTTTAGTTTCTATTATAGTAACCACCTGGCATAACTCAAAAGCTCACAACCTAGGCTGGCAGATAGAAGAGACTGTTTGGAGGGCTCATAATGCACTTCAGAGTAGCAGGTGATTTTATTTCGCATGGTAATGAAACTGCCTTCTGGCTGCCTCTACTTCAGATTCCTCCTGAGGAAATAAGACAATACCTTACTAGTACACGGACCTTAGATTCACAAGACACCTCCACATCCATGATCTGTTTTAACCCTCAGGACTGCCCCACTAGAGATCAGAAACCCATTCTTCAGAGTTGCAAGGGACTTTTCTTAGACCTTCCAGCAAGTGAGAGGGAATTGTAATTTGAACTGGTGTCCTCAGACTACCAAGGCTCTGATCTTTCCATCATTTCAAGAGCCTCTGGCATCCCAACATTTGAGATCATCTATTCTAACATTTATTCTAGATCAACCATTCAGAGATTAAGAAACTGAGACTAAGAAATTACAAATGATCCAAGGTAATACAATTAAGAAGAAAGTTAGGAATCCAGGCAGCACGCTTCCCCTGGGTTCCTAAATAGTTATATCTTGTCTTCTTTGGTAACCAGACTCAAAGATGGCCACCAGTAATCTTTATCTATGAGTATTTACACACTCGTATCATCTCCTCCCACACAGAAGAAGGCTGACTTTTAGAACCAATAGCATATGGAGGAAATGACAATGTGTGGTTTCTGATGCTAGGTTGTAAAAGACATTGGGATTTGTGTCTTGCTTTTGTGGATCATTTGCTTTGAGGGAAGCCAGCTGCCATGTTGTGAGGACACTCAGAAGTCCACATGGCAAGGAATAGAAGCATCCTGCCAAGAGCACCAACTTTCCAGGTGTGTGATTGAATCTTTTTGGAAGTGGGTCCTCCAGTCCTGTTCAAACCTGCAAATGACTGTAGTCCCTATAAATATCTTGACCATGACCTTGCAAGAGACCCTATGCCAGAACCACTCAGCCTAATTGATTGCTCCTGAATTCCTGACACGTAGATGTTGTATGAGATAACAAATGTGTGTTGTTGTTCAAATAACTTGGTCTTGAAGTAATTTGCTATTCAGCAATAAATAACTAACATACTTTCCATTGTGGGCAGTCATATCTCTGAGGTATATGCACATTCTTCTTTCTTCTCCTGGATTCCAGAATTTTCTTCCTAAAATGTGGTCATAAATCCATTTTCCAGTAGTTTCTTAAAGTCACTCTTAGAAACATTAATCAAATGAAAGATGCTGCTTCAGTAATCTGATTCTCTATGGCCTTCACCCAGCTAGATGCCCCAGAAGCTTTCCATCTTGTCCCCAAGCAATTTCCTCATGGTATACTCATGACTAAAGTCCAAGATAAGGTTGAATAGGCAGTGTGGATGTCACATACTCTTATCTGATCTGTCCTCTGAGGAACACATAATAAGATCTCAGTTACATCTGTTGAAAAATTGGATTCTGAAATGATAGGATCATGGTACTTAAATACATTCTTGTTTATTCAGTCCCAATCCCATGTTTCTCTCTTCTTTAAATACTTCTACCATGTTCTTGTCCTTTATGATTTATCATCCTTATTACTGAGAAACCAAAACCATAGAAACTGGTTGTTAACAATAAACATGCTCATCCTTTTAAAAAATGTGTTTATGAATCAGAACTCCTTCTTTATCCAAAGTAAATAAATTGTGAAAACTCTAGCCCTCCAGAGACAGGATCATTTATGCAACTCTCTTGAGAAATGAAAATAAAGGGTGAAAATCCTGAATTCATCCCATCTCTGCCCTAGAAAAATCTAAGATACTTGTCGAGAGAAAGGGAACAAGATGCTGCTCTATCAGAGGATTGCTACATGGCCTAACTACATGACTTGGAGCAAATGTCAGCAGGTCTTTGCAGTGGGAGTAAGAAAGAAGCGGAGTCAGCAATACCTTCCAGAAATGTTCAGTATTATAATGAGAAATAAACTAGCTAATTACAAATGCTTCACAAACTTTCAAGAGTATACAAATTATGTAGAGATTTTAGTGTAATGTAGATTCTGGAGTATGGCCTGAGATTCTGTATTTCTAGCAAGCTGCCAGGAGATGCTGATGCTGCTGGTCCAAGGACCACATTTTGAGTAATGAGAATAAAAAAGAATCATAGAAAAAAAAAAAATTAAAAAAAAAAAAAAGAATCATAGTTATTAGCTACTATTCTTACTCTTGTTAATATGATCTCCATAGCAAGATGAGCAAAGCTGGTAAAAGGCAGCCCTTGGATTTAAATCCCACATGACCTAACCTTGCCCCACAGCCCCCATGTTGCCTCTGAAAAGGAGGAGGATATGCTTGAAGCAGGGTGAGGCAACACTTACCAGGTGAATGGTTTACCAGCCCAGTGACTTCCCTCATGATGGTGCAGCCCTGATATCTTTAAGCCTCTGGAAAATAATTCTAGCAGAGGAGTTATGGATTCATTATGGCCCCATCACATTATCACATGCTGAGGACTTTCCGGGTTGCCCAGAAAACATCTGTCAGCAAAGACAGATTCAATCAAAAATAAAAATTGAGGCTTAATTCAGCCTGGGGAGGAAACCGATTAACCAGGAGATGGGAGGTTAACCCCCTGGGCCACATCTCAGGGATGAGCAGGGGCTGGCTGTTCTGTGTTCATTAGAATCAATTAAGCATGGTCTGCCCCAGGGATCACAGTGGGGAGGTTCTCTTCCAGGACTGAATGGGCCTGGAGACAGGAACACGGGGCTTAACACTACAGTTTCTCAGTGGAGTGCTGGGCCTGAACAAGCAGATATTTGGCTTTGAGGGTGGGATGCTGCTGCTGAGACAGGCCTGGCATTATTATTTCACACTTACAGCACTTTTGAGACAACAGTGCTTTGCATTTTTATATTAGTTTATCTCAAGTATGCCAGTCGTCATGAGGAAAAAAAGAGACAAATTCTGAGAAATAGAAAGAAGTGGGCAGTCCTTACACTCCAAAACCCTGGCACCAGATCCTTTAGGAATTGTGTTTTTTTTTTTTTTCAAAGATTGTATTTATTTATTCATGAGAGACACAGAGAGAGAGAGAGAGAGAGAGAGAGGCAAAGACACAGGCAGAGGGAGAAGCAGGCTCCATGCAGGGAGCCTGATGTGGGACTCGATCCCGGGTCTCCAGGATAACGCCTGGGCTGAAGGCAGTGCTAAACCACTGAGCCACCCAGGCTGCCCAGGAATTGTGTTTGTTGAAGCCAGGAGCTGATGCAGGTATATTAGCAACTAGCTGCCAAGGTCGGGACCTAGTGAAATACTTGTATTCACCATTTAGTGGTTTAGTTTAAGTTGGACTAGTAGGAGTTACAGCTAACAATAATTGCTATCCTGTCTCTGGCACTGTGTTGAGCACAATAAATGCATTATCAGAGTAAATCTTTCCCATGGTCTTCCAGGGGATGGATCTGTGACCCCTATTTCACCAAGAACTGGAGTGATGTTACTTGCCTGTTTCCATAGGCAGAGTCAATGCTATAAATGAATCTGCCTTTCCGTATCAATTGAATCTTTGGTAGAAATAAGAGACTTAGCCACAGTCAGAATACAAAATTTGAGAGAGCACACGAGAGAGAAGAGAATGGAAAGGCCTTGTCATTATTGACCAAGATATAATCACTCTTCATCCAGGTTTTTTTTAGTTACACAAAAGCATTCAGTAGAGTGCTTGTAAACTTTATTTGTGGGCAACATGCTGGAGGTTCAGACTAGTTCTAGATGTGGCTATAGTTTCTTGCTAATGCTTCTCTCCTGCCTCCACTTAGAGCCACACCCATTTGAGGAGGGTGGTACTGATCTGATGGACTTCACACTTGGCATCACGAAGCCACGAAGCCAGAGTCTGCACCCAGGTCACCAAGCTGCCCTGGGAATTAGGGGAGGCAATTAACCTTTCTAATCCTGTGTCATCACACATAAAATGAAGCTAATCCTACTTACTCTACAGGACTATTGAGATGAGCAGACAAAATAATACTTGTGGAAATTCTTCAGCATACTGTGCAAGTGTTAGGTATCATCCATAGAGACAAATCACTCTCCTCCTTTCCTCAATGAACAGCCCCTGCCCCGAGGGTCTTTAGTAACCACTTCGCTCAAAGGGAACTGCAAGGGATGCATGAATCATCAGAGCACACAGCACGACCTTTGCTCTCTTCTGGGTCATTCTTACTTTGTCTTCTCTTTCTATTGGCAACATGGCCTTTAAACACTGACCGCAACCCCAATCAGTTGGCTCACTCCTTAGTGCCCAGCCCAGTCTCTTTAGGAAACTGAAATGTGTCTCCTTCCAGCACTCAAATATATGAGAGGTAAGTTGACATGAAGATCATCCAAAATCACAGGCAAACCATCTAGGACAGTTATATCTGACGTTAGATCATAGACCTACCCTCAAAAATCTCCGAAGCAAACACAAGGGTACAGTCCTGCACATGTGCACACAAAATAGGCATCCTCAGTGTGAGGAGAAACTCCTACCCTATCTCGTACCCCATCAAAGCAGGATCTCCACCACCTGGCAGCAACAGCTGGAAGGACAAGAGCTTACCACTGAAGTCAAGGTGGGGCCATTTACCTGTGATCTTGGACCAAAGCCTCACTGCCAAAGCAAGAACAGGGTTAGGAACAGGCTGAAGCCTTCCCAGTCTGAGAAAGTATATCCTCATTTCTGTGACTTTCCCTCAGTGCCAAAGTCATCTTGCTTCTGGGCTATTGACCTCAGCTTTCCCGGACATGTTCTGTTTAAACTCATTGTAATTAGAACATTTCTTCATTCTAGAGGACTAGCCCAGTACCTTCCAGCATTTGTCTTGTTCCTACAGAAAAAAAACTAGGGAAATAAAGAAGAAAGAAAACATGAAACCTGCTTCTACATATGTTTTCTGTCCTCCCAGTTTGTAATTGCTTTACTTCTGTTCTTATTCCTATTTTCATTCCTTCTCCCTGACTTTTCTCTTTCTGTTCTTTTCCATTCTTCTACTTAGAAGGAAAGACAATTGCACTAATAATTTAAGAAAACAAAGTCTGGTATTATCAAAAGCACTGGATGCAGTTTCGAACCTCAAATACTTATCCCAGGAATGTCCAGGAAGAGTATGCCAAAACTCTCACCTTCCTCTGCTGCCATTAATTGTGTTTATTATTTATTTATTTATTTATTTGGAGAGAGAGAGTGGAGAGAGGGACGGGGGAGAGGAAGAGAGACAATCTCCAGCACACTTGCCACTGAGTGTGAAGCCCCATGTGGTGCTCCATTTCACGATCCTGAGATCATGACCTGAGCCAAAATCAAGAGTCGGCCGCTTAACCTTGACTGAGCCACCCAGATGCCTTGTTTGTTTGTTTGTTTGCCATCAATTTAGATTTGAACTTGATATTAACCTATCCATTTCCCTGCCACAGAATCACAAGGGTGTGGAGAATATATGAACACTAGGTATTCTAGGAATTTTGTATCATGGAATGAACAACTTTCAAACTCCATGACTTTCCACAGTACAATTGATGTTCAAGCAAACATGCTACTTGACTCCTGCAATTATGTCAGAGCTGTGACAAGGCCTAGTTGCCTTGTGTATGTCATTTACTGCCAGGTTGACATACAAGGATGAACTCCAAGGCTTAGACTATGCAGAGATAATAGGCATGCCTGAGAGGAAAGGAAGTGAGGGATAAACCAAGGAGAGCCATCAGATAAAGAATTGATTATTTCCTCTGAGTTGTTACACATGGCGTCTTTCTCCTTATTCCAATCGTCTCCCCCAACCTGTCCTCAGTCAAGCCAAGCACCTATGAAAGGGAGAAAAATGTCTCTTTTATTTTCCCTAAAATTAACATTTTCTACCCAGAATTGTGAATGTTAGCTAATGACCAGCAAGGTGCTGGGTTGTAGGGGCATTTGAGGCAGATTTTGAAGGACAAGGAAACAGAATGGATTTGCCAGTTGCTTTGGTTATGCATCCAACATAAATTCAAAACCCAGTAATAACTATCGTGTTTTGCATACCACCAAATGATTAGCCCCTTACCTAGAGTCTTATTTGGCATTTTTAAAATGAACAGAACCAGAGTAAGAAATCCTGAAGGAGAAGCCTGAATCCACACATGAGGGAATGGAAAGAGGGAGGCAGAGAGGATGGACGGCCAAGAAAGGTGCCTTTCCAAAGCCACTGTGCAAGACAACAGGGTTGGGCTCTGTAGAGAGCCCAGAGGAGTGCACACCACATCCTGCAAGTGAGCACTGGGGCAAGTATCCCCTGCTTGCCATCCCATCTTGGATAGGGCCACTATAAGGGGGGTTGACTGCCTCCAACCCTACTTCCAGCTACCTGGAGGAATGCTCCACTGCAGAAAGTGGAAAAAGGATCCATGTACTGCAGGTGGGTGCAGTTACTGCCAATGCAAGCAGATGCATGACTGTCTAGCTCAGCCACAGCTGCCAACCAAGGCGGCTCCACGCACCAGGATGTGATGAGCAACAACAAAAGGGTCTGCTACACACAGATACATATCATAACCCCCTTCTGATCCTTTCACCTCATGACTTTTGGGCAACATCTATGGAGAACAATTCAGCAGTGTTTCCAAATGAAAAATCACATACATATTGCTTGATCAAGAAGTTCAGTGATTTATCATACGAATATTCTTGCTCATATGTGAAATGTCATATGTACAGTATTTGCTGAAGCAATATTTATAATGGCAAACAAATTGGGAGGAAAATAACTCAGCACCAATCAATATGGAACCAATCAGATAAAGAATGATATATCCATGGAACAGTGGAATCATGGCAATAATTAACTATGCTTAACAAGCTGCATGAAATGGTAAGTAACAAATCAAATCTACTGAGGGACACTCAATAGATCAAAAACCAGCTGACACATCCGTAAAGATGCACACCAGCTGAATGTCAGTCACGAATGGCAAACCATGTGACAGTTAAACTATGTGACCTCCCTGTAGTCAAAGTTCTGCTCCTATTTTTGAAGTTGATTTTAGATCATTGTTCAGGTAAGAAGCTAAGGTTGCAAGAGCAAACATCTTGCACTCAATTCCCCTGGCTAAATTCTTCTGCCCTGAGCACAGAACAGCCTTCCAATAAGCACACAATGTCCATGCTTCATTTAAAGGGTAAATGAAAGAATCTCCTCCATACACTAGGCTTATTACGCACTTATTAGTAGAGTTGGGTTTTTTCCTGTTCTGCTCTCCATTTTATCCTAGATTTTTAAGCAGTTGATTCCATTATAAAGCCAGAGTCCTGCATTTGAAAGGCCAGACTTCACAGAGTTAAACTAATTCCCCAGCAGGATCACTTCATCAAGCAAACTGATAAATCACGCTCAGCAGGGCTATTTCTTCTTCTTGATAGCTTTCCTCTCAGCTTTCATATGCAAACAAAATTGAATCAGCCGGAAGAAGAAGTGTCCAGAACCCAGAACACTGCTCGGGTCTTCCTCATGGGAACTAACATCCTGGAGAGCCCTGTCCAGCCCCGTCTGAAACCAACCTCCCCATCTGGCCTCCTACATTCTTTGTCTTGAAAGGCAAAGAAAATTCATCAAACTGCACTATGCCTTTTAAATCCCAAAAGATGCTCACCTAGATAGAATCCTATGCCTGGTGTCAGGCCTTATTCTCAAGGAGAAAAAGAAATTCTGGTCCTGGATGGGACCCTCCTTGAGTGTGAGTTAACCCTGCAGGGTTCTTCCTGCATCCATTTATGTAGGTCATCCTTCTCTCAGCTTCAACATGTGTTTCATGGGCAGGATGTCAACAGGGTGGGACGCACCCAAAGCAATCATTATGATTTAGACTGTCGAAGAAGCAAAAAGCAGTCCCTATCTAGTGTCCTGTCTGCCATTCTGCCTTTTTTCCCAGTGTAAGAAATCCCTGAAGATAATAGGGAAGCTTCTTATATCAGAGTTAATTCCAGGAGTGGTGCAGATTCCACACAGTGTACAAGAAGGTCTCTGTCCATTAAAAACATCTTTCTTTAGCTGGACGTTTTAGGACAGTGAACAATTCCATAAAGCAAATGAACATCCCCCCTCTCTTTTCTCAGCCGTCGAGACAAAAGTTGGGATCCACAGCAGCTTAAAACAAAGCACATGGTGGGAATGTTCATTCATCACACTGACAAGGACTGCGGGAAAATTTCAAAGAATTGGGCATTATTCAACGATGTTCACAGGGGCTGAATATGATGAAAACCTTGTGGATTTCCTAGTCTTCAGGAAAGATTGTGGAGCTCAGGAGCTATGGGGAGGTGAAAGGGCTGACAATGGGGAAATGAGTGCATGAAGCAGAGAGGAGGGGTTTGTGTGCTGACATCTGGTTGAAGCATCAGTCTCCAGACAGGTTTGTCCTATTCCTCTGCCTTGTCTCTGAACCTTGCTCAGTCAGGACTGAAGCAAGAAGAGATGCTGAGCTCACCTAATGAATTCGGTAAAGTCCAAAGTATAGAAATACAGCTTAGGCACTTCCTGCCTAGATCTTGTAGTAAAAGGAAGGGAAACATGATATGGTTGGTTTGTTGTTGCTTTTTAAATTTTAAAATACTATTTAAATTAGTAGAGGGAATGCTCCCTCCATTAGGACCCTTATTTTCCATTTGTCCTTTGAAAGATTTCAGATACATAAAATAGCCCCATCCCCACCCTTTAGTTTCTCTTTCCTCCCCACATCCCCCATGACAACTATTCTAAGTCTGGTGATTATTTTTCCCACAGAGGCATCCCTACTTCAATTACATATGTATATACAGTTGACCCTTGAACAACATAGTTTGGAACTGTAGAGATCCACTTGTGGGTGGATCTTTTTCTTTTTTAAGAAATGACAGCAAAAGCCACAAGGCATTTATTCACAACTACCACCCCAGTCTCCATGTGACCGAATAGAAGACACAGAGGTCATGCTTGCTGCCCTCTGAACTCCTGGGGAAGACCCCCTCAAGGCCACCACCCAGGGCTGGTACCAATCAATTCTATAGGTTCCCCCTCCCCACGCAGAAGGGCTGGTAGAGTCAAGTGTAGGGACCAGTGGGCAGGATGCTGGGCTGAAGCAGAGCACCATCTCCAGAGGGCAGAGGTAGTACTGTGCAGGGAGCCCAGCAGCCCCAGCTTCTCTGCCCTCTCTCCTACCAGTGCCCCATGCTGAGCTTTGGGGCTGTACAAAAGTGGCAGACCTCTGATCCCTCTTGGATTAGGCTTGTACCCCTCCCTACTACTGTACCCCAACCCCACTCATGAGTGGCCACAGCTGTCCATGGCCACAGGCAGGGGGTGAGTCTCCAGGCGGATGAGACAGCTGTACTGTGCCTCTATGCCCTGTCCTATGGGGTAGCCCCCAGCTGCCTACTGAACCAAGACCTCCAAGCTGAGGAAAATCTCCATCCCAGGCCTTCTGCCATCCCCAGCATAGCCTGCCTCCAGGCAGAGTTTTTTTCAATAAATATAAAAACAATGCTATAAATATATTTTTCTCTTCCTTATGATTTTCTTAATACTTTCTTTTCTCTAGCTTACTTTATTGTAAGAATCCAGTTTATAATACATATAATATACAAAATATATGTTGATGGACTGTTCATGTCATCGGTAAGGCTTCCAGTCAACAGTGGGCTACTAGTAATGATTTTTAGGGAGTGCTAAATTATTCATGGATTTTTGACTGCAGGGGTGTCAGTGCCCCTAACCTATGCATTATACAAGGGTCAACTCTACTACTAAATAATACTTAGTATAATTTTGCATACATTTAATTTTTAAAAGATGCACATAGTTTCTTCTGCACTTGATATTCACCCATATTGATCCAACTCTTCTAGTTTAATCTAGCTGCTATCTCTTCCCCTGCTGGTGGGTATTTAACTTGTTTCCACCTTTTCACTATTGTAATAGTAAATACTGACACACATCCTTGTGCTTGTCTCCCTGTGCACTTGAGAAAGAGTTGTGATAGGTTTTGTTTTGAGAGAAATAGCACTCACGGGGGTGGGGGATGGAGCAGAGGGAGAGGGAAAGAGAGAATCTCAAGCAGGCTCCATGCTCAGCAGGGATCCTGACTTGGGACTCCATCTCATGACCCTGAGACCATGACCTGAGCTGAAATTGAGAGTTGGCTGCTTAAACCCAGGTGCCTCATTGTGATATGTTTTTAATGAGACAGTACAGGAGATATTTTCATGCCTGTCCATGTTATTTAACTCATCATATAACATCTCCATAGCATTCTAGGTTAGGAAAGCACTATTTCTAGTCCAGGTTTATTGCTGGACATTTATTTTATTTTTATTCATTTGTTTTTTTTTTAAGTAGGCTCCATGCCAGCATGGAGCTCAATGCAGGGCTTGAACTCATGACCTGAGATCAAGACCTGAGCCAAAATCAATAGTTGGGCACTTAACTAACTGAGCCACCCAGGCACCCCCACTGCTGGACATTTAGATTGCCCCCTTTCCTTCACATGTGCTATTAACAACCATGCTCACATATCTCCATGGATACACGTGACAGGTGCTTTGGAGAATGTATCTACAGCTACAATCACTTGGTCAAAGGGTATGTGTACTTTCAGCTTTGCTACATATTGCCAAATCACTCTCCAAAGTAGCTTTACTCATGTGCACAACCACCAGCAGTATATGAGGATATCCACCCCTCTACCACCTCACTGTCTCTTAGTACTGTCGGTCTTCTACGTTTTTGCTGTTGGATGGATTTGAAATGACATCTCATAATATTTATTTTCATTTACATGATTAAGATTGAAGATCTTCTCATGTGTTTATTGACCATTTGTTTTTCAGCTTCCACTAATTACATGTCCATATTCTTGTTTCCTTTTCCTTTTGATGACCCTTATAAAAGTCTGTTCTAAATAATCCCCATATCCTATTTACTTTATAAGAGTCTAGTACATGGAAAGCCTGATTGAGGAAGAATCTAATAAGTGAATGATAAATAAAATAAGTCTAATTAGGTAAATAATTGAAAAATCCAATAAGCAAATACAATTAATTCATGTCTGCTTCTCAGAGTTCTGGAAACTCAACAATGATAACTGTACTGTATGTGAATGATATCTCCCTGAGGAATGTGGGTCTCTGATTGCAGTGCTTCATGCCCATTGGGCTAAGGGAATAAGGAAAGGAACTAACATTGTTGAATATTGACTCTTCATTCAGTTTAACAGATAGCACCTCATTTAATCTTCGGGAAAAAAAACTGAAAGAAGTATTATTTCTCTCCCTTGAGGATGAGGAAATGGAGTCTCAGAAAGAATAAATGTTTATCCTACAGTCACAGATTGTATTCAGCAGAGCCAGAACTTAGACTCAGCTGTTTCTGCCTCTAAAGCACATACACTTCCCACTGTACAAAAGAATCATAATCTTTATGGATATTTATAGTTTGAAGAGAAGGTTAGTATGTAGAGGGGTAGCCATTCTTTCAAAAATAGTTATTGGGAGAATAGCTAAAGACTATGCCTAACCTTTTCTGACTCCAACCATTAGAGATTTTCAAAGTCATACTATACTCTCACCTCACCACACCCCCAAAAGGAAACTGTGGCCATTGTGTTATTTTTCACATATTATACCTGGCATGAAGAATTGATATGCATTTTCTTCTTCTCCTTCCCTTTGACTACTTGTCCTCTTGCTAAGAAAAAAATGGTTAGTTTTTCAGGAAACAACATCAGCTGCTTCCTCAGGGGGTTGATTTGACAACGCATGCGAAGGGGGAGAGATGAATCAGGCTTTGAGAGAATATAAAACAAGCTTTAGTTTCAAAAAATGCTAGAATTTATTCTGAAAAAATGTAAATCAAACACACACCCAATGAATATATTACACATTTTTTTTAAACCAGTGGTTTATTTCTCAACTACAGTTGGGTGGTTACGAAGAAAGCCAGACTGAGCCCTGGCAGTATGCAACTGTGGGAAAGTTCAGGAACTTCTGAAGTAATTTTCATAGCTCTTAAGATTTCTTGAACCCTGTAAATTTCTCATGAAGTTTAGGGCAAGGCATTTTCCTCCACCATGACTAGTAAATGGCCAAAGCCCTCTGCATTGTACATAGTCACCTTAGATGTGATTTCAGCTGAAACTCTGCTGGACAGTTCCCATTGCACTCTTCCACCTCCCACAAACCTTTCTCCACTTTCTGCCTTAAGATTCTTTCAGTGGTCAAAGAAACTGGCTCAGACTTTGTAAAGAACCAGAATTTCCAAAGAGTTAATGTCTCTTGAGGTTATTCTCATCCAATAGAAGACTGAGCCAATAAATGACTGTCCCATGTCTGGCCCTTCAAAGGGAATTTGTGCAGTGTATTCAACATCCCATTCACCACAGCAAGTACTTCATTCAATCTTGCACCTTTCTTGGCTTTTCTTCCTTCCTTCCTCTCATTCTCCTTCCTATCTCAATCCTGCCTCCTGGGATAAACTAGTCATTTTCTCAGGTTCTGCTTTTGGGAGAACCTAAAGCAAGACCTCCAAATTCTCCTATGTACCCATCATCATTTTATTTTTTTAAGATTGTATTTATTTATTTGAGAGAGAGAGAGAGGAGAAAGAGAGAGCATGAGCAGGGGGAAGAGCAGAGGGAGAAGCAGACTCCTCACTGAGCAGAGTGCCTGATGTGGGGCTCAATCCTAGGTAGGACTTGGGATCATGGCCTGAGCCAAAGGCAGATACTAACCAAATAAGCCACCCAGGTGCCCCCCATTATTATTTTAGACATAACCTCTTCCTCCAAGAAGTCTTCTCTGACCGCTTCTAAGTATAAAAAGTGCAGCTGAACTTCCCTTTTTACTACAATATGTGTTAATATACTCTTTACCCATATTCTTCATTAGTCTGTGAGCTTCCTGAAGATAGGGACTGCATACCATTGCATGTCTAGCTCCTAGCATAATATCTGGCACATAGCAGGCACTCAATAAATATCTAATGAATAAACAGAAACAGCGTGCAGATACTGGGCTAGGTAGTCATTAGTCATATATCAAGATGAAGAGTATTCACAACATTCCCTTTGGTCAAGAGAATTCGGTGCACTAGAAGTGACAGATAAAAAACAGATAAATCACAAAGCAACATGTTTTGAGCTTCAATGATACATTGCCTAAACTGTACCTTGAAAGGCCAGGAAAAAGCCCTCAGAAAAGATGTTTGAGCAAAGACTTGAAGAAATCTGATGTATCTTCATTGAATGAGTAGATAAAATCAATTAAAATAACTCACATTTGTTGAACCCTTATTCTGTGCCTGCAACTTGTACAGAGGACTTTCTAGGCATTATCTCATTTAACCTCTATAGGTAGATATGGAACAATTCTATTTTCCAATTGAAGGCTGAGGCTTATGAGGTTAAGAATTTGTCTCGATTTGCACAGGCAGCAAAGATAAAACCAGCATTCCAGATTATTTAATGCCCAGACTCTTAACCCAGCATTTATTATAATAAAACTTGCTAATGGAAAAAAAAAGAGTCAAATCATGGGTTATTCCTTATGTGCCATGAATTCTCATGTGAAACAGGCTATAGGAAAGACAAAGAAAGCCTCAGGCAAAAAGGTACGGTGTCATCTTTGAGGAACGACAAACACTCTCACGCACTCCCACGTACCCCAGCCATAGGCTCATCCCACACCAAAGCTCACATTTATCCTTTTGTAGTTGTAGAGTTTCAGGGTCTGCTTCCCTCTCTAATTGAAATGGGGTGTACCAGTCTCTTTCTAAAACCTCCCTAAAATATGGTTCTACTTGGAATCAGCTTGTTGTTCTTCAAACCTTTCTCAATCATTTTAAATCAATCCTCAGAACCTCCCCAGAGATTCATTTGTGCACACTACACACACACACACACACACACACACACACACACACACACACAGAAAGATGCACCAAAGAACAATCTCCAACAACCACCTGGGTTATGCATATACGGTGTGCTTTAGGAATACTATTCACTAATTAAGGCTAATGCAAAATATTTTAAGGTGAAACCCTCAAATCAAGACTTTGAATTTCCTCTCAAAATCTGATCATCTCTGCTGTAGAAACAGATTATTTTGGGTTTTTCATTTTCTGTAGATTCAGAGTACTATTTTGGCACCTCTTCAGAGGTGAGATTATGCTTGGCATGATCTATTACAGAAGTCATGGTATAAAAGTGATAGAAAATAAAAAAAAAAGGAAAGCAAGAGGAGAATGCTCTATTGAGACTACAAATAGGCTCACTTTGTAAATATCCGCAATAAACTTTAAATTTGAGCATATCTTTAATACAAATTCTGATTTAAAAATTTAAGATAATATTCAGTGATTCACATAAATATACATGTTCAAGGAAAATTATCACAGTGATATTCTTGTTTCTGGAATATTTTTATGACTTTTTTGTTTCCAGAATGTTATCATACAATAGCCATATAGAGAGTATAGAAAACTAAAAGTAATAAAGCCTATCCAGCACAACATTCTTATTGAATCTGTTTGTTTCTCCTCCTTTAAAACATGTTATGTACACTGCAAGGCCAATTTTACTTTAAAATAATTATGAGTAGACACAAGATGAGATGAAGTTTGGCTGATTTTTGTTCTCTTTGTGATTTTTCAGTATTCTAAAATTTGCTTTTGGAGTATGTATTGTTAAAGAAAAGTGTGACTAAGAATTTCTAAATATGTATTTTACCTTGCGTTTCCAGAAAAAGATGGTGGGCTGGGTATATACATTTATTTCTACTTCCTATTGAAAGCCTCATTATAATGAGAGAAAATGTATATAGAGTTGACCCTTGAACATCATGGTTTGAACTGCAAGGGTCCATTTATATGTGGCCTTTTTTTTTGATAAATACAGCACTGCATATAAATTTTCTCTTCCTTAAAAAAAAAATAAAAGTGATAGAAAAAGAGAGAGAAAGAAAGAAGACAGGAGGACGGGAGGAAGAAGAGGGGAAGCTGCTTATTCTCTAAGGGGGATAAGGGTAGCTGCTTAATAAAAAATAAATGGTAGGGATCCAAAATCATTTTTGAGGTTTCTTTTCCATAAAAACTAAAGAGGAAGCTCCTTTGTCTCTGTTCTGCAGGACACCAGACCAGAGGAAAAATTCCAGAGGAGAAAAAATATTTTTTTAAAAGATTTTATTTATTTATTCATGAGAAACACAGAGAGAGGCAAAGACATAGGTAGAGAGAGAAGCAGGATTTCTGCAGGGAGCTCAATGCAGGACTCAATCCCAGGACCCCAGGATCATGACCTGAGCCAAAGGCAGATGCTTAACCACTGAGCAACCCATTTCAAATCTTGCCCTTATTTGAAATGCAGTGTGGATAGATGAAGAAATTGAGATCTTCTAGTGGCCCAGATGAAGCAGAATTGATTAAGTGAGGAGACTGGGATGAAATGAGTGACTATACTTTATATTCTTTAAAGGAACTGGCCTAGGCTTGGCAGAAGAGGAGGCAGGCAGTTATCAGTACAATTGGATCAAAGTTTTCTGAATCAGATCGTAGAACGAGAATGGGGCTTCAAGCTGGTTTAACCTAAGACAGTAAGAACCTCTTCCAGGAAGACTCTAATCCCCTTAGGATTAAAGAAAGCGACTGCACTGTGTAAAACATGATCACAATTTATGGCATACTTTCTGGCGAAGATCTCAGGCAGCCCCTGAGGGACCTATAAAGTTGTGATTCCATGTTAATTGATGCAAAGGGTGCTGCTTTCCAGATGACCTCACGCCTAATTGAAAGAGGCAGATACACTTACCACATGTGATCATGTTTATTGCATGCATTATCATCATTTAGCATTTACCACCCTTTACCAGTAGCACAGGACAGTTAAGAGGAGTGGCTCTGAAACCAAACAGACCCATGCCCCATCAAAAAAAAAAAAAAATAGCTCTGTGAGTTCAATCATTTTTAAGATGATGGCAAAGCACAGCACTTACCATGAAAAATTATTGTAAGTGAAGCAGACCAATGCATGAAAAATATAATATTAGGCATACACTAAACATCTGTAAGTAGTACTATCATCTGCATTTCCTGAAAGCATTATGGGTGTATTAGCTAGACTTCGCTCCTTGGTCATATTCAACTGGTATTTTTCAAGGATCTATTTTGTACATAATGCTAAATGCATTCACACATGAGTTTTAGCCCTCACAGCACTTCCATGAGATAGGTATTATGACTCCTACTTAAAGGCTAAGAAAATCAAAGCTCAGGTAGGACAAAATAATTTTCTCTTCATCACTTGGCTATAAAGTTGAAAAGTGTTTGATGTGTGCTCATGTCTCTGACTCCAACACATGGACATTTGCACTCCACTGTAACATGTTCAGACCTTTGACATACATGAATTTTTATAGTCCATGCAAATTCTACCCACTGGTGTTCTGGTAAACCAACTCTCCAAAGAATAAGCCCTGATTTGTCAAATTTGCCAACTTTTATAGCATAAGTACTCTCACATGGCTAATTTTAAACTACCACCAGCCATCTTGGAAAATTCTTCTACGCTTAACAATCTGCTCTCACTAGCCATTATAAGGAGATGGATGGGGGTGGATAGGGAGAGGTTAGTAAAAGGTACAAACTTTCAATCATAAGATGAATAAGACCTGAGGATCTAATGAATAACATGGTGACTGTAGTTGATAACACTGTATTGTATCACTGAAATTTACTAAAATTTCAATGTTCTTATCAAGAAAGGGAAGGAAGGGGTAAATATGTGAGGTAATGGATGTGTTAATTAATTCAGTGGGAGAAATCTTTTGACAATTTATACATGTATCAAATCATCACATTGTACATTTTAAATATCTTACAGTTTTGCCAAATATAACTCAATAAAGCTAAATGATAAAATGGTATGATAATAAAAATTAAAAATAAATTATTAGCAATTAAAAATAATAAACACAGGGGCTTCTGGTTGGCTCAGTTGGTTAAGCAACCAACTCTTGATTTAGGCTCAGGTCATGATCTTGGGATCATGAGATTAAATTCCATGTTGGTCTCTGTGCTCAGTGCAGAGTCTGAGATTTTGTCTCTCTCTGTCCCTCCCTCTTCCCCCACCTCTGTCAAATAAATAAATGAATCTTAAATAATAATAATAAAATACCCAGTTAGCACTAAAATTTAAACTTCCAACCAGTAGTTCTCAACCTCAACTGTACAGTAAGACAACATATCATATAGTTGAATTCAGTAACACTATGTTTTAAAAATTGATATTATCACCACTAAAAAGCCAACTCTGTCTCAAGCAAAAGAGACTATTTTTATTTTATTTGATCCCATTTTTTGAGCTCAAGTAGAGATTATTGAATTGATCACCTTCTTAAATACCTGGCACATTGTTATCAACTAATCAACTATCCATGCATGACACACTTTTCAGATTGTTTTCACCTTATTTCCTGCCCCAGTGCTATTCTCTTTCCCTCATAGACATGGAAAATACAAATATGGCTTGTGGGTAAATCCTTTATATTTACATGTATACCATGGTCTTAGTTAAACTCAGGCTACCATAACAAAATACCATAGATGGGTGGTTAACCAGCAGATGTTTCTCACAGTTCTAGAGGCTAGAGTCCAAGATCAAGGTGTCAGCAAGGTTGATTTCTCCTCAGCCCTCTGACTTTGGCTTGCAGATGGCTGCCTTTCACTGTGTCATCACATGGTCTTTCCTCTGTGTAAACACATACCTGGTCTCTAAATTTCCTCTTTTTGTAAGACGTCAGTCAGATTGTATTGAGGCCTAGCCTAAAAACCTCATTTTAACTTAATTATCTTTTTTAAAAAAATATTTTATTTGTTTACTCATGAGAGACACAGAAAGAGAGGCAGAGACATAGGCAGAGGGAGAAGCAGGCTTCTTGCAGGGAGCCCAATGTGGGACTCGATTCCCAGAACCTAGGATCACAACCTGAGCCAAAGGTACACACTCAATGGCTGAGCTACCCAGGTGTCCCATTAATTACCTTTTTTAAGTCTTTGGCTCTAAATGCGGTTACATACCAAAGTCCTGGTGTTAAGTCTTCAACATCTGCATTTGGAGGAAACAAAATTAGATCTATAACAATTATTGTTCTATTGTAGTAGATTGTTGCAGTCCTGGCAGCCAGTGAACCACACACATCTCCTTGGATCCATGCTCTCAAGGACACTCTTTGTCTGTGACTCCGGGTGTGGTACATAACTTGTTCTGGGTAACGGGACATCAGCAAACATGATCAAGCAAAGGCTTAATAACACCTTGTGCTTTGGTGCTTGACTTCTCTTGTTGCTGGAAGGGTCCTATTACTAGGTGAGGGAGCCCAAGCGAGCCTACAAGTTGTAGCAGACATGAGGCCCTCTGAGACAGAAGGAGCCAACATCAGTGCCCACTTGGGCAGGTGAAGCCATCTTACACAACCTTGTAACAATTGTAACAATTGTTCCAATTGCCAGCCAGTTGTAGGGGAAGGAATGAGGCCAGGAGAGACCAGCAGAAATGTCCTGTGCGTTCCGACTCAAAATGTGGACTCACACCCTTGTGAGCTAAGAACAGTTGTTATAAGGCAGTAAGTTTGAATTGATTTGTTAGCAGTAACAGATCCCATTCTACAATCTCATTCTATTTCCTACTATTTTTCATATGACATTATGTATTTAAGATACTGCTATTTATAGATTTGTTTCACTCCTTCTGGCTGTTATATGGCATTCTGTCATATACACAGGTTGCATTTTACATACCCATTCTTCTAGGGAGGAACAGTAGGGCTGTCTCCAACTTTTTAATTCTACACATATTCTCATAGATTCTTATCATCCACCTGTGTGAGAGGTTCTCTGGATACACTACTCAGAAATGAAGCTGTTGACCTACAGGGTCAACATTTTCTACAGGGAAAATGATTACTTAATTGCACTAAATATTGTTGGATTGGTCTTTGAATAGCTGCAGTAATTTACAATACTTCCAGAAGTGAAGGAGGGTCATCCAGGGGACTTTAATGTTTCTTTTTAGAGCAGGAATCAATCATCCCCTGATGGTGGCTAGCTTTCAGCCTACAATAGAAAATAAGTACAAGTCCCTATCTGGAACAGCAAGGAATGGTCCAGAAATCAAAGCTCAGTTACTGCTACAGGCATATCTTAATACTCTTTCCCTCTATCTCTCTTCATTAGCCTTACCTGGAATTGACATGCCATTGGGGTTTTGTTGTTATTCACCTGATATATTATAAAATTCAGTTTTCTATTCTCTAGGGTTAGATAAAAATTTTGTGATTTTTAGTATTTTTATTTCTCCACAATAAAAGGTCTAAAAGGTGATGAGAATTTATTGGTAATAGACAATTTTGTTAAAACCATTTGTTCAAGTTCTTGATATGACTGAAATCATGTGAAGATTTTTTTAAAAATGCTTTTTTGATAATGTTTAAAATTACATTATATTGTTAAAAGATAAATATCAAGATACAGGTTATATGGAAAACAATCATATTATCATGTTATAAGAAAAAAATCATTGCATACAGGATATACAATGAATAATCACAGGTATAATGAGTGGAGCATTTGCTTTAAGGTTATATGTCAATACAAACTGCTTAGACTCTGGTCCTAAGGCTTTGCTAAGCAAGAGGCTCAAAGCCTGCCTGAGGTTGGAATTATTACAGGAGTTCTTTCCCTCAATAAGCATGACTCTTAAGGATAGGGACAAACCAGACCAAAGCCATCTTCCAACCTCCAAAATCACAGACATACATAGCCTAGTATAGGCCAGGAAGCCTCAAGCTTCTAAGGCACTTTGGAGGAAGACCAATTTATCTTTGACCTCAAGGAATCTGAACAAATATTTTTCAAGTGCAATGACCAGAAGCTGGTGAAGATAACCAGCTGTACAAGGAAGCAAGGCAACCAACATGAAAGAAAATTGGCAAAAGGAATAGACAGCAGAATTGCACACGGATTATAAGTCACCATGACCGTTACATGTGCAGAAATAAAAAGCAAGCTCAAAGATATTCAGTGACAACTGAAAACTGTAAAAAATGATACAGTAGATCTGAAAAAAAAGACCAAACAGAACTTCTGCATATAAAATATACAGTAAAAGGAATTAAGAGTTCAGTAGTTGTATTG
This sequence comes from Nyctereutes procyonoides, assembly GCF_905146905.1. Lineage (NCBI taxonomy): Eukaryota > Metazoa > Chordata > Mammalia > Carnivora > Canidae > Nyctereutes > Nyctereutes procyonoides. Next base: position 43,418,285 of record NW_026575047.1, on the reverse strand, counting down.
GACAGCAGATTAGACATAGCTAAAGGGAGACTAGGAAAGAAGATGACATTTTCCAGTGTCTAAGTCCCTGGGGCTGTTGTAACAGAATACTACAGACTGGGCAGCTCATAAGCAACTAAGATTTATTTCTCACAGTTGGGGAGACTAGGAAGTCCAAGGTCATTGTTCCAGCAAATCCAGTATCTGCTAAGGGCCTACTTCCTATAACATAGATGGCATCTTTTTGGTGTGTCCTCACATGCAGAAAGAGTGAGCTAACCCTCTAGAGTCTCTTTTATAAGGGTACTGATCCCAATCACGAGGGTTTACCCTTATGACCTAATCACTTCCCAAAGGCCCCACCTCCTAATACCCCCACCTTGGGGTTTGGATTTCAGCATATGAATTTTAGGGGAATGAAAGCATTCAGACCACAGCAAGCATGTACAACACAGAGACAGAAAGAGAGACAGGAAGATTGGTGATTATAATCTCAGAAGGAGAGGAAAGAATATGGAAATAGAGGCAATATTTGAAGAGCTAATATCTGAGAATTTTTCTGAATTGGTGAATGGAACTAATCCACAGAGTCAGTCTCAGAAAATCCAAACAGGATAAATATAAAGAAATTAATATCTATATACAACACAGCCAAACTGTGACAAAAGACAAAGTGATACAAATAAAGAGGAAAGAGAAAGAGAAGAAAGAAGAAAGAAAGAAAGAAAGAAAGAAAGAAAGAAAGAAAGAAAGAAAAGAGATTATTCTCAAAGTTTAGCAATGGAGAGATAGCTGACTTCAACAGCAACAATGAAATCCTCATGTACTGAAAGAAAATTAATACAAGCCTAAAATTCTATAGTCAGTGAAATAATCTTTGGAGAATGAGGGTGAAGTAAACACTCTTCAAACACTACAAAACCAAATTCATGATCAAACACCTCACTGACAAAGGATATATTTCAAACCAAAGGAAAGGGATCCCAGATGGAAAGCTGATATGTAAGGGGGAATGAAGAACAAAGAAAATTGTAAATATGTAGGTAAGTACATACCAAATAATGTTTGGTCACATATATGCATGTAAACAATGTCACACATACATGCATATGCATAACCCACAAAAGCGCATCCCTAGAGGGTTAAAATGCCATTTAACAGTAAGATGAGGGGAGGGGTAACTCAAATTGAAGTATGCTAAAGTCTATCAAAGAGGAAGCGAATGAATTTTATTAAATTTTAATTTTTAATAAGTTAGGTGTGCATGTTGTAATTTCTATGGTAACTACTAATATAGTCATGGAAAAACAATAGAATGAAAATAGACCATCTATATTAACAATTCAATCCTTCTATGCACATAAACAGCAACTGAACAATTAAGTAAATGGATAGATGCTAGGAGTCAGGTTACTCACTGTTTGTCTGAGTTTACAGATAAGCAAGGGAGGAAGCTGGAATGGCCATGCAGTAATGCGCAAAAGTTGGAGACACCAGTAAGAATTCATGTTTAGCTTAATATAGATACATATGTTTGCCTAATTGTAATATTTAGAGATATGTGTATACCAGTTAATATATACACACATATTTCTTTGCTCTGTCAGCTAAGAGGAAGTAAAAGAAATGATATTTCAGTAGCCGTAAGCTTACCCAGAATCCAGATTTTCATTCCTAATATCATCCTCCAATAAAAGGAACGAGGGCTGTTTGGAGACACGGTTGATTCTAGGATCAACAAAAGAAATAAAATGAACCTGGGATGTCTTGTATTGCCGTAAGGAAGTAAGGAAGTGTTCAAACACACACACACACACACACACACACAGTTTGATAAAAGTATTTCATGGAGGGGTACCTTGGTGACTCAGTGGTTGAGTGTCTGCCTTTGGCTCAGGGCATGATCCTGGTATCCTGGGATTGAGTCCCACATCAGGGTCCCCATAGGGAGCCTGCTTCTCCCTCTGCCTATGTCTCTGCCTCTCTTTCTTTTTTTTTTTTTTTTTTTTTATTTATAAATTAATTTTTATTGGTGTTCAATTTACCAACATACAGAATAACACCCAGTGCTCATCCCATCAAGTGTCCCCCTCCGTGCCCGTCACCCATTCACCCCCACCCCCCGCCCTCCTCCCCTTCCACCACCCCTAGTTCATTTCCCAGAGTTAGAAGTCTTTATGTTCTGTGTCCCTTTCTGATATCTCCCACACATTTCTTCTCCCTTCCCTTATATTCCCCTTCACTATTATTCATATTCCCCAAATAAGTGAGAACATACACTGTCTGTCCTTCTCCGATTGACTTACTTCACTCAGCATAATACCCTCCAGTTCCATCCACGTTGAAGCAAATGGTGGGTATTTGTTGTTTCTAATGGCTGAGTAATATTCCATTGTATACATAAACCACATCTTCTTTATCCATTCATCTTTCGATGTCTGCCTCTCTTTCTATGTCTCTCATAGACTTAGATAAATAAAATCTTAAAAGACATAAATAGACATAATAAATATGTCTCTGCCTCTCTATGTCTCTCATAGACATAAATAAATAAAATCTTTAAAAAAAAGTGTTTCAAGGGGACAACTCAAAGAGTTCTTAGTGGCCAAAGATGACATAATTTGAGCAATAAAATATTATTATTATAGCCAAAACACAAAACAAATATCTATGACTCAATAATGACATAAATACATAATTGAATAAACTAATAAATGGAAAATAAGAGATAAATCTGTACAGAAGAATTCCAAATAATGCATGTAGCTAGTAGCTACTCATATGCCTTCCCACTGTTCAGCTGTGAATTTCCCGTAATATGTTCCTTCCAAAGAAGACAGTGTGGGAAGAAGGGGAAAAGAGTAACTTTACAGTGGTAGAATGATGAATACTACCTTAGCCGGGTGACCAAGGTCAACATCAACAGTCATAAATCACCTGAATGGTATATACTTTTTTTTAGATGACATAATGACAGTATCACTTTGTCTCTGGAATCTTCCTCCCCCAAACATGTAATTCCAGTCTAATCATGAGAAAAACATCAAAAAATTCCAATAGAGGGATATACCTGACCAATACTCCTCAAAACTGTCAAAGTCATCAAAAAAAAAGGGAAGTCTAGGGGCTAGACTCAGTTATTGAGCATCCAACTCTTGGTTTCAGCTCAGGTTATGATCTCAGGATCCTGAGATTGAGCCCCTTATTGGGTTCCACACTCAGTGCAAAGTCTGCTTGAGATTCTTTCCCCTTTCCTCTCTGCTTCTCCTCAGTGCTCATGCTCCATTTCTCTCTCTCTCTCTCTCTCTCTCTCTCAAATAAATGAATAAATAAAAAATTTCTTAAGAAAACAAGGAAAGTCTAAAAAACTGTCACAGCCAAGAGGAGGCTGAGGAAGCATGGCAACTAAATGTAAGGTGGTATCATAGGAGGGATCCTGGAACAGAAGAAAGACATTAGATGAAAACTAAGAAAATCTGAATTAACTATGGACTTTAGTTAATAATAATGTACCAGTTTTGGTTCATTCGTTCATTGTAACAAGTGTTACAATAATGTACAGTTTAGGGGCACATGTATAGGTAATAAAACTATTAAAAAACTATAAAATTACAGTGATTATCCATTAGTAAGGAAGGAGGTTGCAATCACAAGAGACATAGAGGTATTTTCTGAGGTGCTTATAATATTGTATTTCCTGACCCAAATGATGGGAAATAGATATTAAAACAAATGTTTGATTTAGTAATATTCATTAAGTTTTATTACTATATATTAAGCTATACACATATGTTTTATATATTTTTATAAAAGACAGTAAAAAGTGGTATGAAATGCACTGAAATCGCAAAGAAGATTTTCTCTGGTGAGATCATGGGTATTTTTTCTTCTTCCTACATTTTAAAGTATTTTCTAATTTGTCTGCAATAGTCTGGATGACATTTATTATCTGAGAAGAGTAAACTCTCCTTGTTAAAGAAGGAGAGAAAATCAGACTGTCACAGAGTATCTGGCTAGGAATAGTCTTTTTCTTTTCATGTACAGCTTTTTGTTGTGCTAAGAGTCAACTAGAAATATGCCAGTTATGGTCATTTAATTGCATACCAAATGGAAATGTAAGGTAGAGTACAATGCCTGAAAAATCTAGAAATGCTATTGTAGTTTGCCATACGTCATTCTAATGCCTTAAAAGATTGTTTTCATAATTCCCAGTTTGGAAATCAGCTAACAAACAACAAAAATACAATGACTTTGGAGAAGACACAATGACCCACAGAAAAGATGGCAAAAAGTTGCTTATCATTTCCCAGCTTCCATTTAGAAGCAATTAAGCATCTGGCCTTGTGTTTTCATTTGTAATATCAAATACCAGAGGGGAAATTATATGTGAAATAGACAACAGCCTCAGCTTGATTCTGTGCAGGCATTTCAAGGGAGCTGCTCCACAAGATGTTCATTCTTACAGAAGTCCAATATTGAAGGTTTTTTTTTTTTATTATATGTGACCTTTTGCAAGTCACAGAGGCCTCCCTGGACCTCCGTGTCTTCATCTGTAAAATGAGGGAAAAGAAATGACCTCTAAGGACCCTCCCAGCATTAAAATCTCTGGCTGAAGTCTATCCAACATACAGGAAGATAGATCTTATGCTAAAATCAATGGTAAAGAAAATGGCATTGAAGATTCTGTACAATTTTAATCTGTAATAATGTTTTTCAATTTATGTTCATTTTATCCTCAACAACTTACATTTTTGGAGGTAGGAATAGAAATGTCATTAGTTGAAATGAGAAAGCTGAAATGAAGCGGATACTGACATAACACAATAGAAAGTAATATAATGCAACATTCTGGTGTAGATTGAAAACTAGGACCTGGCACTAAATAACTGTGGGCTTTCCCGCATTCTGGATCTCAAGGTTTGTTGTTTGTTTGTTTTTCCCATCTATAAAACGAGCAGGTTGAATGAGGTTAGATGATCTCTATGATTCTCTTATTTTACGACTACAACAAATTCACATTCGAACAAGTAGAGGTGCTTAGACCAAAAGCAAGGTCCTGATCATGAAAATAGCCTTCCCTAATCAATGGTCACCTTATAGATAGCTCAGAAAACATATATATGTGTGGAAATCAATGCAAAGTAATCATACTGGTTCATGTATGGTTCATACTGGTTCTTAAATCTCTCCAAATTGTATGACATTTGCTTTTTAAAAAAGTCATTCTGGGATACCTCAGTGGCTCAGTGGTTAAGCATCTGCCTTTGGCTCAAGGGTTCCTGGAACCGAGTCCCACATCAGGCTCCCCACAGGCAGCCTGCTTCTCTCTCTGCCTAAGTCTCTGCCAATCTCTGTCTCTCATGAATAAATAAAGTCTTAAAAAATAATAATAAAGTCGTTCTACCACATTCTGTGTTGCACAAGTCTCTATTAATTTGAATATGTCTTCTCTCCCCAGTTTGATTAGATAGCTTGCATTCCAAGCTCCACCACCAATTATCTCTTGACCCTGAGCAAATTCTTTAAACTCTCTGTGCCTCAGTTTCCTCATATGGTGGTTTTGGGAACCAGAATGACTGTGCAAGTACACCTGTATATGACACTGATCAATGCAGAGGGCAAAGTGAGCCCTGTATGTGTTTGCTATTATTGTAAGCTGCTTAAAGAAAAATACAAGGTAAATAGATATGTTTTAATAAATGGTAATCTTATAAAGGAATTGATTTCTCTAAGTAACTAAATTCAATTAATAACAGAGGCCTATCGCTTATAGAGTTAAAAATCTACAACTGCTCACTTCCTAGGAAAATGGATTGATCTGACTTAGCAGAACTAATGAATTCAGTGTTTGCTCACAAATACATTGACAGGTTGCTGGTTTTCATGCTTATTTTTCATTTTCTCAACACCTTTGCCTTTCTTCTGACAACCACCTACTGCCATCTGACAAGATGCATCCAGATGGCTACCAGGCGAGCCCTGTGAACCAGGCACCTCTTCTGAGTTAAGCCAACCAAAGGGCTGGCATGGGAACCTTGGAACCAGAACCAAGAAAGAAAGTCAGTGAGTCCTTGAGGGGTTTATTGTAGGATGGGTTGTGCAGGCTGGATTTATATTCTGGTTTCCTATGATAGGAGACTAAAGAAATGGAGGGACCACTTATCCATAAAAGGAGGGAAGAAAGAAACTGATATGTAGAGAGAATCATAGGACACCTGGGTGGCTCAGTCCAGTAAACATCCAACCCTTGATTTTGGCTCAGGTTGTGATCTCGGAGTTGTGGGATCCAGCCCTACGATGAGCTCCATGCTGGGTGTGGAGCCTGCTTAAGATTCTCTCTCTCGGGATCCCTGGGTGGCGCAGCGGTTTGGCACCTGCCTTTGGCCCAGGGCGCGATCCTGGAGACCCGGGATCGAATCGCACGTCGGGCTTCCGGTGCATGGAGCCTGCTTCTCCCTCTGCCTGTGTCTCTGCCTCTCTCTCTCTCTCTCTCTCTCTCTCTCTGTGACTATCATAAATAAATTAAAAAAAATTTTTAAAATGTTAAAAAAAAAGATTCTCTCCTTCTCTCCCTCTATAAATAAATAAAAATAAACAAATAAATAAATAAATAAATTGGAGATAAAAGATATAGAAATTGAATTCTGAGGGTGTCTGAGTTTCTGATCCCAGGAACTGGTGATATTTGTGTTCCCAGGTTCTGTGAGACATCCTAATGTCCTTCAAATAAATCCCTCTTTTGTCTAATTTAGCGAGAGTGATTTTCTTCCACTTTCCACTTGTACCCAAATGATCCTAAGTAATAGTATATCCAACCAAGGCAACTTCTCTAAAGGTCATCATTCATGTAGATGTAATTGAGGCTATACCCATAATTCTCTAGTAACTTAGGTGTTATTTTTACTGAAAAAATACGTGGCCATTAAAGTCTTCATCTGAGATATAATATCCAAGATGTTCAGTTCTTGAAAAAGAAAAAAAAGTTTTCGTGAAATTACAGAAGATCAAAGTCTGAATCTTACACAGGGCTCAGAGTCAATAAGAAGAAATAATGCAAGAGACAGGTTAATCCAGGCACAACTGGACTGCTTCTCCAGTTCAGCTCCGAGCTAGCTTCAGGATAAAATGATACCTTAGACTCCAGTGGGTGCCGCACATTCATAGCCTACCCTACTACATGAGTGCACCAGACTCCAATAGACAACTGTAATCTCAGAAAAAGAAGTCTAAGACAAGGGGGAAGAAAGATTAATAAAAAAGACAAAGCTTCTTTCTGGATCTTCTCAAGAAGTCTTAAGCCACATTTCCAGAGTCCCAACCGGGCAATCAGAAGGCAAGCTTACAGGGTTAGTGGTGATGGAGGAGGATGACTCACAGGCCAGGCTTAGAGCTGTTCCCCTAAGAGCTGCCATGTGTTGTCTGAAGTTGTGCAATGGTCTCCATTGCCCAGAAGAATGTTCAATGCTGTTCTAATGCTGCTTCTGAGAACTGACAAACCACAATTTGGGTTTAATGGTTTCCTCCTTATCTCCAAAGTAAAGTTATCAAAAAAAATCAGGAAGACTTCCCATGTGAATCACAGCTATATTAATATGATGGCTGTTGCTAATATGGCTTTAGACTCGATTTTAATGGGAAAACCTAGCAGCATGTCTCCTTCCGCTGATAGACTCTATCTCGCTGCCCCATCCTACTGAAGACCTGAAATTTACACCAGTCTGCAGAGGGAATATTTTAAGAAAACATAGGAGTAATGAAGCTTTTGCCTAACCAAAGCCTCCTAGGTTGGGATCTTGCTATCATTCCCATGGCCTGTAAATAAGCAGTTAGGCAATATTACCCTTTAGATTCCATTATGATATACATCCTTTATTCATTCATTTGATTCCTGCCTTCAAAAGTTTGACTTCAATTGATTTTTTTTATTAAGTTTTTACTCATTCAAGTGATCTCTATTGCCAATGTGGGGTTCCAACTCATGACCCTAGGATCAAGAGTCATGTACCCTTCCAACTGAGCCAGCCAGAGGACCCCAACTGATTTTTTAAATTGTCTTCTTGTAAGGTGGAAAAGTCCAAAATCTCACACCATAACAAAAGAGAAGAGAAAAAGAGGTGGTCTGACTTAGAAAAGCACTAGAATAGAGAGGAAGAGCAAGTGATCATGAGAGCATTTGTAGCAGGACCTTTCACTTAAAGATGTCCAGAAGATACACTTACTTATCTCAACTAGTTAGGAACAAAACCCCATTATGACCATGTGGCCCTCTTGATACTAACTGTTGAAGTGTCTAGACAAGGGGATAATTATAAACTCTGAGATGCATATAAATAGGTAGTTATGGCTACTTTTTAAATTCACTTATTTTATAAGAGTTCTCTTGTTAAGCTCATCAATCCTGCCTTAATAGTTATACTCCTTCAGGGAAGAGACTGGGTAAAGAGTCTATGAAAACTTATCACTGTAATTCTTCTGGGTTGGCATCCTTAGTTCCTAAACTCAAGGCTGAATCCCCAGCTCCACCATTGACCATTATATGACCTTGGACAAGTCACTGAATCTCTCCAAGCTTCATGACCATCATTCAAAAACATGAAAACAAAAAGCAAGAAAGAATGAACACCTGCCTGAGAGCTGCTCTATGCTCCTCCATTTGTTCTTTCAACCAGCAATTATGATTCAATGTCATAACTGCAATAAATAGATTTGAACAAAACCCTGTGGCACAAAGAAGGCAGCACAATACCGTCTGGAGGAACAGGACAGGTGCTCAGGGAAGGCAGGGAGCACTGTGCATGTAGAGGCTGGCAAGGGAGGTTGGGCTCATTTCAGGTGCACTTGGAATCAAATGGGAAACTGCACTGGGAAACACTTTCTAAGTTGTAAAAAGAACATGAATATCTGCTGGGTTTTTTTTTTTTGAGATTTTATTTATTTATTTGAGAGAGAGAGAACACAAGCACGGTCAAGGGTAGATGGAGAAGCAGACTCCCCACTGAGCAGGGAGCCCAATGCAGATCTCGATCTTAGGACCCTGGGATCATGATCTGAGCTGAAGGCAGACACTTTAACCCACTGTGCCACCCAGGTGCCCAAACATCTGCTATTACAATGACTTATTTTTCTCTTTTCTTCCCTAGTCTTCCTTAAGCGCTGCTCGAAATATCAAATTCTCCCATTAGGGTTTCACAAAGAGAAGCTTTGAAGCCTTCAAAACTGTACTTGAACCTTAGCTCCATGTACTTGCCCTGGGGATCTCCATCCTCTGGGGATGATAATACCTACTCTGCAAAAATGTTAAGGATGGTGAAGGTCACTCATTTATATGGAAAGCCTGGCACATTCTAGGTGGTCAATAAATGGTAGCTATTAGCATATTTTTATTAGCAATAATGTATCTAAAGTGCCAGGATCAATGCCTGGCACAGTGGAGGTGTTAATAAATCCCCTTCATTTTCCTTAGAGGTGACAAGGGCAGCTTCTGAATTAGCATTGTTTGAGAAAAGATCAGAATTCTACATCCCCCAATGATTCTCCTCATCTGAAATTTCTACTCTCATTCAATAGGTTATGGGAAAATGTATCTGAAGTGTGTTTTTCAGGCAAATTGGCTGTATGGTTTGAATATGTATTAGAAACACACACTCACATGCAGAACCATGCAGCATTTCCCAAACTTATGTGACCTCAGAACACTTCCTCTGTCAAGACACTCAGCTGGAGAAGAGGCAGATAGGGCTTTATCTGTTGGAGGGCCCTGTTAACATTCAGACATCTTACCCAAAAGGAGATAAAATTTGAATATCTTATAGTAATAGTGATAATATCTACAGATCAGCATTCTTATATGCTTAGAACTGTTACATGCATTATTTCATTTAATTAATGTTCATTAAGATCTTAAGATAATAATGGCCACAGTTAAAGATTTTATTTATTTATTTGAGACAGAGATGGAAAGAGCATGAGCAGAGGGAGGGGCAAAGAGTGAGGGACAAGCAGACCCTTGCTGAGCACAGAGCCTACATGGGGCTCAATCCCAGGACCCAGAGATCATGACGTGAGCCAAAGTCAGATGCTTAGCGAACTGAGCCATCCAGATGCTCCAACATTGGCTATGCTTACATAACACTTTATATAGTTATGTAACCATAATGTCATTTCCATTAATACAGGGATCCATTGCTGGACTTGTAAAATCAAGGCACAAAAACAGAAGAAATGATTCACAGGGAAATTGAATAATGCTTATGAGAAATATGACGAATACTCAGAGCAGCCTCTGAATTTCCTGGGCAAACCTGAAACAAGATGTAATTACCTCTGGAGATCTGGTTATTTTTTTAATTTATTTTTTAAGATTTAATAAACATCATTACAACCCTTGGAATGGGTGGAAACAACTGCAATCATGTAATTTTAAAATGGAATTATTTTCTACTCCAGGTGACAAGCTGTTACAAGAATATTTTGGAGTATTCTTGCACAGTTCATCTTGGAATTCAATCTTAATATTTTGTGTAACCTTACTTTCTGTTATTTTGAGAGGTGGGCTTTCTAAGCTTTTAAGTTTTTTAATTCGAATTCTTCTTCTAATACTTTCTACCAAACCTTCCTGACCCAAAGACTGCAAGAAAGCCATACTTTGAAATTCACTGCACTCCACTTTTTGGAAAGATTCTGAACTGGTTAATGATTCCTTATTTATTTATTTATTTATTTGTTTATTTATTTATTTATTCATTCATTCATTCATTCATGAGAGGCACAGAGAGAGAGGCAGAGACACAGACAGAGGGAGAAGCAGACTCTCTGTGGGGAGCCTGATGTAGGACTCGATCCCAGGACCCCGGGATCATGACCTGAGCCATAGGCACATGCTCAACCACTGAGCCACCCAGGTGCCCCTGGAGAGCTGGTTATATGATACAGTAGAGGTTGAGATACACGAGGAGCCAGTCTCACCTCCACAAGACCCCGGGAAGTTCACAAGAAAATGTTTATCAGACAACCTTAAGCAAAAGAAGTCCCTTTTCCTGCCTCAACGGAGTCCCTAATTTGATATAGCACCTCTGGAGGCCAGTGATGGAACTAATATTAGCAATAGTGGCTTGCCCCATGAGCACCTCCACCCCAGAAAACACCAGTGACTTGCTACCCAAACCAGCCCTAATTGGATTAAACATCCCCAGGGAATGGGGCACACCTGCTGCTCATCACACTTGCTTAGCTACTTCCTTGTTTTTATTTATTTATTTATTTATGAGAGGCACACAGTGAGAGAGAGAGAGAGAGAGAGAGAGAGAGAGAGAGAGAGAGAGGCAGAGACACAGGCAGAGGGAGAAGCAGGCTCCATGCACCGGGAGCCCGACGTGAGATTCGATCCCAGGTCTCCAGGATCGCACCCTGGGCCAAAGGCAGGCGCTAAACCGCTGCGCCACCCAGGGATCCCAGCTACTTCCTTGTTAAACCAATTCTAGGTCCACTTCACTTACTGCTTTTCAATTTAACAAATGAGGCAATATGGCTCCTTCGTCAGATTTACAAAGCCACACAGGTTCAGTCCTACATCTGGCTAAAATATCTTAGACCATAAAATCAACTCAGTGGGGCTGGAGCCGGGTGCCATGTGTCATTGTCATTGACAGCACCTGCACATGGCTTTGATTTTCCTCCCTCGGGCACAGTCACACTAATATCACATTGAGGACTTTATTACTTTTCCTGCAAGCTTGCTTGTCTTCTGAGGGAAGACAGGATTTATAGGAGCTCAAGAACCCCCATGCCCTGAGACCTTCCCTGCCATTACTCAGCAGGCATCAATTCTCTGAAACCAACAGGACAGCAGCCCAGGTAACTGATGCTCAGGCTAGAGGCCTCAAAACCTCCCCATGAAATAGTTTACCTCATATGAGCCAGCCAAATGATGAGCTATCACACAGCCTCAAAATGGAATTAGGAAGAAAACAGTGAAAGAATTGAAAAGCAATGTTTTGATGTAAGAAAATTTAAAACAGCAAAATTCAGAATGTCCCATATACTCTGGATGCAACTATGAAAAAGTATCTACACACGTGGTATTTCATTGATAATGTGAAAGTCATTATTGTACTAGTGTGTTGGAAAAATAACTTTTTAATTTATAGTATACACTTTTTTTAAAATGTTTGATCAACAATGTATAAGATGTTGACCATATAAGAGTCATATATCCCATGATAGCTTTGTAAAGCAAGGAAGTTAATAGCCACTGATTATGTACTACATGCCAAGGGATGTATATACAATATTGCAATTAACTCTTGAAATAAAATTACAAGGTGCATACTATCATCTCCCTCTTTCAGATAACACCAAGTAACTTGCTAGCAAATGACTGCAATAGACGGAGTGCTGGTTCCCAACCTTTACCTCAACCCCAATAACAAGATCATACATCCATTCCCATTGCTGTATAAATGCTAGTGCCCCTTTGACTCTGAGTTCAGCTGCATGACTTGTTTTGGCTGATGGGACATTAGCAGACAGGATGTAAGCAGAGGCTGCAAAAGTGCCTGTGTAATTGGGCTTGTTTTCTTGTACCTCTGCCATCACCAGCCTAGTTTTCTGGGGTTCAAAGAAGACACATGAAACAGAGCACCTCAACTGAATGAAGCCTTGGTCAGTCTAGCCCCTAAACACTCAACCCCACACCACCACTGTCCCGTGATACATGAGCTGAATTGGTCCTTACTGCTGTGCAATCCTGAGATTTTGTGGTTGGTTGTTACTAAGCATTATTGTGGCCATTGTCAGTTGAAATGGTGTCTAAATCCGAATTTAAACTTAGCCACTCACTCCAAATTCATAGTCTTTTTTCTGTGCCATACTAGCACACAGTCTAAATTTCTACTAAAATCACACTTGATATATGGGAAATTGGGCTGAACCAAACAGAATACTGGACAAGTTCATCTTTGTCATCTCTTTCCCACTATGATCTCCCACTCTTAAATATTCACATGACAATGAATTCTATTAAACCTATTTCAGCATGAGTATTTTCCTGAACCTCTAAAATTTGGCTAGACATGGTTGAGAATAAATTTTACATATTAATGTCTGCTCTTAGATAAACAGAATCATAGTTGTTAGAGATCTAGCAGGGAAATGGTTGAATAGGGAAATAGCTGAATAAACTGTGGTATATCCAAGCAATGGAACATGACCCCTCTGTTTTATATACCAAAAAAAGCTAAATAATGTACAGTTGCTTATCTTTGCATGAGTATAAAGTGTGGAGGGATACACACCAAACAGTTCAATTGATTGCCTGAGGGTGAGTAGGGAACACAGCTGTGAGTGAAAGATTAGCAGCATTTGTTCTATATAATCTTTACATTGCTTCACTTGCTATAACAATTATACACAACTTTAAAGCCATTATTTTTAGGGCAGTCCGGGTGGCTCAGCAGTTTAGCGCCGCCTTCAGCCCAGGGCCTGATCCTGGAGACCTGGAGTTGAGTCCCACATTGGGTTCCCTGCATGAAGCCTGCTTCTCCCTCTGCCTGTATCTCAGACTCTCATACTCTGTGTCTCCCATGAATAAATAAATAAAATCTTTTTTTAAAAAAGGCATTATTTTTAAAAATATTTATTTATTTATTTATTTATTTATTTATTTATTTATTTATTTGAGAGAAAATGAGAGAAAGCATGAGCAGCAGGAGGAGAAGCAGAGGGAGGAGAGAGAGAGAATCTCAGGCAGACTTAGTGCTGAGCACGGAGCCTGATGAGGCACTCCTGATGAGATCGACCTTGAGATCATGACCTGAGCTGAAATCAGAGTCAGATGCTTAACCAATCATGCCACCTAAGCACCCCAAGTTATTATTTCTTTGAACATTCTCTCCTCCTTTCTCTCTCCTCTCCTGGCATGCCCACAATGCATACATTGGTACAACTGACAGTCTCCCGTGTTTCTCTGAGATGCTCCTCATTTTCGTTCATTCTTTTTTCTATTTCTCATCTTGCACGGTCTCTACTAATCTACAGGTTTGGTAATCCTTGTTTCTGCCATGTCAAACCAACTGTTGAGCCCCTGTAGTAAATTTTTATTCCAGTTCTGCATTTTTCAAGTCCAGAATTTCCACTTAGCTGTATGTTATAATTTCTATTTCTTTGCGAATATTCTCTATTTGGTATGACATTGCCATCATGCCTTCCTTTTATTTCTTTAATCATAGTTTCCTTCAATTCTGTGACCATCTGGACAAAGGCTACTTTGAAGTCTTGTTCATTCTGACATCTGCTCACTCCCACAAGCAGTGTCCATTGTCTTCTTTTTTTCCCCTTGTGTGTAGGTCAACTTTCCTATTTCTTTATAAGCCTCCTAAGTTTTCATTGGTAACTGGACATTTGAGATTATGTATTGTAGCAACTCTGGGTACTGGTATCCCCTTCAAGACTTGTTTTGTAATTTGCTTATTTTTTGGCATCTAACTAGATTTTAGAGAAGTCTATTCTACATGCCCCCTCCCCACCACAAACACACGCTCCACATCAAGCCTCTGAGGAGTGTTGCTCCTGAGCGAGGTGCAGATTTGGGGAACCCCACAGTCTTGTCAGGACAATGAAGAGATTAGTTGGGATCTCTTTTCTCTCTTCCCCTGACTTTGCCCAGCTGTTAAACTCTACTCATTGTCAGTTGTTTTCAACAATGCCCCAGGGCATAAATTGCTCTATCTGCCAATCCAATCAAATTGTGACTCCTTTGGAGGAACACTTTTTGTGAGTTTGTGTCTGACATTTGTTCTGAACCCAGAAGGTCTCCGCCCAGCTGTCTTTATGCTCCACTTCTCTCCTGAAAACTAGACTCTGCCTACTGTCTGCACTGCACCTTCATGAAATTCTTGAGTCTCCACCCAATGAATTACCTTTCACCACAACCTTCTCTGTTCTTGAGAGTGCCCTTAGGTTTGAACTCCTTCACACTGGATTGAAGAGGTTAGGAGTTATCCACCTTATTATGGTCTGCTTATCCCCTAGGCAAATCTCTGAGTGACATCTCTGGAGCTGGTGGTAAGAACAAGGCAAGCTTTGCTCTGGGTGACACTTGGCTCTATGTGCTGAGCACCTGGTTGGAGGCTGAGAGGGAGGCACAGCCTGAAGTCTTCTCGACTTGCCTTTCCTGGTACGGAACCACTACCTCATAAGCTCTGGCAAAGGCAGTAAGACCTCAGCATTGACAGTGCCCAAGGTAGAATGTTCTCCCACAAGTGGGGGCTAGACAGAAGAAGGGAATCTCTACCTCCCATTCCCACTCACCTGGATCTTAGCCTCAGCATCAAATAATTGGGGGCAAGAGGAGAAAAGCTGAAGTCCTTCTCTTTCTGAGAAGAAAGCCCTCCAACTGGAAGCAGGAGTGAGGGAACACTGTATTCTCTACAGAAGCCTGGAATGGAGTCTCCTCTTTAATGGGCAGGAGTGGTGACAAAGGAAGTGATCTTGATTCAAATGCTACAAGCTCTGCCCTTTCTTACCAAATTTTCATAGCTTTCTTTCTTTCTTTCTTCTTTCTTTCTTTCTTTCTTTCTTTCTTTCTTTCTTTCTTCTTTCTTTCTTTCTTTTTTTTTTGGAGGGAGGGGATAGATTTTTTTTTCACTTGCTGTTTGCCCCATAGGACCATTCCCAGAGGTTCTTAATGGTTGAGTCTTTAAACCATTTTCACCAGTTTCACTGGTGAGTGGATCAGCAAAGTTCCTCATGCTATCATTTCAGAAGTCTCTGTTCAATCAACTGACCTTATACAACATTTGTAATTAATGAAAATGTAAAGTGACAAGCAAAAGATCTGGAAGACATTTTTCTCCAAACCTAATTATCTGCGGGCGTACAACCTGAAGCCCAAAGGCAGTGGTTCACCCTCATCCTCCTTCCTTTATTATGTCTCCCCAAAGCCGTGGCACACTTGAGAACCCAAGCAGGTGCAGGAGAGATGTGGTAGGTGCAGACTAGGGGAGGATGACAAGAATCATTGTGTTATCCTGCTTGTCCTTCCTCATTCAACAAGATTGCTCCCCTTGAGGAGATATCTTATTTATGTGGCACACAGACCCCAGCAATGCCAGCTAAAGCAAACATCACTGTGGAGCCAATTCCCAGATTTCCTTAAAATTATTACATTCAGTCACTGCTCCTTCCATGTTATATTACTAAAGATAACTCTGCTTTGTTTGACAAAAATGCATCTGGAGTACAGAATCTTAAAAGAGAATGTGTCCAGATGGTAGCGGTATTTAAGGAAATATAGTTTTCCAATTTGGGAACTTGTAACCCCCTCTGATTTCATTTGTATGATTTTTCAAACCCTCATTTTCCCCATACACTGTTCAAGTTGCCAGGGGAGTTTCGTGGTGTAGTCATGGTAACCACAAAGCCTCACTATGATATCCCCCCCCCACACACACACGCACATGCATACACTTGACATGCTTTACCCATCAACTACAACTCACACTCCAAAACTCATTTATACCCTGAAAATGGGTTTAAAATAACAAATACCAAAAGTTGTATGAACCACCACATGTTGTGTTTTTATCACTATATCTAATTACTATTCACATCGAAGGTAAAAAATATAAATGGAATTCAGTAGCAGATTGCTTGCTGTTGAGGATTTCCTTTTTAATAGGAGGAGAATGCGGGATTTGTGCATTCCCTTGCTCTGCTAGCAGAGCTGAAATTGAAGGTGGCTTTAAAGATGTGCCCCTTTCTGATTGTTTTTACTTTCCTTGCAGTAATAATTATTCTTGGCTAATAATGTTGGTTTTTAAAGCAGGTAATTAGTGCTTCCAACATTGTAATTGAATTCTCTGAAAGCCAAGAACTGCATTCTACAATCTGGGTCCCAATTATTTGACCAAGAGCTAAATCTCCAAGACGAGAGGCAAGAATTTCCCTGCAATTCCTTTAGTCAGACCACAGCTGGTGGGATGTCCCGTGCTCAGGAGACCGATTTCAGGGGCAGAGTGATGAATAGGTCTGTATTCATGGGCCAGAGACCAAGTCTGTGAACAGATCTGGAAACTGTGTCTTAAAACTAAGCCTGAGGGAAACTGAGAGCCTTTGGTCTGGAGAAGCCTGTGAGATTTTAAGTCTGAAAATCTGTGTTTTATATGAAATGGTCTCTGAAGAGCAAAAAGGAGTGTCCTTAGCCAGCGAGAAACCTGCCCCAAGCATGTTCTGCCTCCACAGAACAAAAGATGGAGAAAAGTGTCCACATTGTTTGCCCTGATGCCCTCCTACCTCTGCTTCCCCTGGTGACAGGTGATGTTCAAGAAGCTTTCCCAGGGAGGCGATCCTTACCTGCTTCTCACTCAGTCTATTATTTTCCTAGCCCAGGTTAGCCTAGAGTAGAGCCAGAGACAAAGGTGGACATCAGAGTCATTTATTTGGGAGGATGATTCCAGGAACAGGACTGCGGGACAGGGGGAGGGAAAGGAAACCAAGGAAACCAAGAAAAAGAAGCGTTTGCAGGGGCAGCTTGTGTGGCTCAGCTGGTTCAGCTGCCCAACTTTTGATTCAGCTCAGGTCATGATCTGAGGGTACTGGGATCGAGTCCCACAGTGGGCTCTGTGCTCAGTGTGGAATCTGATTCTCTGTCTCCCTCTATTCCTCCGCCTGCTTTCTCTCTCAGATAAATAAATGAAATCTTAAAAAAAAAAAAAAGAGGTATTTGTGGGACACCTGGTTGGCTCAGTGGTTGAGCATTTGCCTTTGTATCAGATTGTGATCCTGGGGTCCTGGAATCGAGTCCTGCATCACGGTCCCCACAGGGAGCCTGCTTCTACCTCTGCCTATGTCCCTACCTCTCTCTCTATGTCTCTCAGGAATAAATAAATAAAATCTTTTTTTAAAGAGGTATTTGCATTGTCTCAATGGCCCTTGCTCCTGGGTGACTTACTCACACATGATCACCTGAGAAGTCATGAAATGCATCTTGGAGTCATCTTCCTGGGATAAGAAAGGGGAAACATTTATCCTAGTTTCCTGTTCCCTGACGGTCCAGGGATGCTTCCCCTGCAGGACACTGACTCCCCTCTATTTCAGAGCAGAGCATCTGTGAATACTAAGCAGTTATTCGAGTGTGCCATGCCATGTGTCAGAAATGCCCAAGGCAGCAAGCAGGAGGTCCATAGCAGGGACCTGAAGAAAGGTGCTGTCAGGTCACATCTGCAAGAAACTACAGGAAAGCCTGCATGGATTGATTGCCACAGCATCATTAATTAAAATAAGAGGCAAATTCATGAGGATTCAAAGTGGTGCCCCAGAGGTATGCAATCCCCCCATCAGAGGAGTCACAATGAGGGCAGAGCATAAGCAGACACTGTTCTGGAATCCTTGGTCATTCCTGGGGCATGTAATATTAAAGACCTGACTTTCCATCCCTGACCCACGGATGCAGTTTCCCATCTCCCTCTTTAGAATCTTCCCCAACTACTGTACTGGATGTATATCCATCTAAAACTGTGCATCCTCAGACACGAATCCCATCTCCCCCTGACCTTCTGGAATGTGTGGTGCAGACTTAAGCCTATAATCTATGATTCTGCACCTCTTCCCTTTCCTTCTATTGAGGGAATCAGAATTTCCAAACATGCTCTCCTTCTGTCTTCCTAGAATTTCTCATGATGACCTCTTTTTTCGGTTCTGTGTACACCACCGGCTGTCCCTTCTCACCTGGCCTCCATCCATGTCCTGGCTTCCTCCTCCCCTTCTGTGCTCTTCTGTGCCCATCGCCTAATTCATTCTCTCTGAATCTCCTCTTGATCCTCTTTCCTTTAGGCTACTTTCCCTGGGGGAAATCCTCTATGCAGAGAAAATTACATCCAAGAACTTCATGCACAGATGATACTGATTTTTTAAGCAAGACCGTGTAAATTGTGGATAGTCGATTAATTTGCTTGTCAAAATTCTTTTAACAATATCGTGAAGTTGAAGTTCTTTAATATAAGGCAGGCCAAAATCCATATGACGAAATCATGAAAACATGCAATTCTTTTAAGATTTTTTAAAAATTTATTATATATTCATGAGAGACACAAAGAGGCAGAGACACAGGCAGAGGGAGAACCAGGCTCCCTGCAGGGAACCTGATGCAGGACTCAATCCCAGGACTCCAGGATCATGACCCAAGCCAAAGGCAGATGCTCAACCACTGAGCCATCCAGAGCTCAACCTCAAAACATGAGATTCTGGAACATTCTATTGGTGTCTCAGGCATTGCATTCAGACTCCATGACACCCTAACACCAGAGTTTTGAAAGAGACAACAATTTCTGCTAAATTTCACTTAGTCTTCTTATACCTGTTTTCAAGAAACCTGAACCTCCCTCTGTCATTCTTCACATGGTGCATGGCCTTGGTTTCTCAGTTTCCTGTAAAGTGGGTCACATTTGCAGTAAGCACCTATGTCTCTTAAAATGTCCTCCAGGCTGTTAATGTAGGATTTCCAATCCCATTAAGAGTTCCACCTGGTTATTTCTGTAAGTCCACAAGAGGTGCCACATGTTTGTATAGAACTGCTTTCCTCAAATTCAACTGTCAGCATTGGTTCCCTACTTGAGGTATGGCCTTCCACAAAGCCATCCCCACTAGCACCATTGCAAGGATTACTGCTCACAGCCCCACAGCCGTCCCATCCCCACCAAGGCTCCCATGCAAGTCCAGGAAGTAGCCAGTAACCCATCTCTGAGACAACATCTTCTTCCCCACCCTTCTTTCCCCCAGGCATGCTACACACAACCGTCTCTGCTCTTCTCCAGCCAAAATGGATTCTGCTGTGCAGACTAATGCCAGGAAGGTCCATTTCATGATATACACCAGAACTCATGCTCAGACACATTTCCAGATCCTTCAGCCATCTGTCTTTTCTGGTCTCCTTTCTTTGTGTGCTCATCTTTAGCTGTGGAACATTCTGCAAATGGCATGGTTTCTTCAGTCCAGACTTAGTGCACTGTGATTTTTCTATACACTCACTGGTACTCTTTCTACCCATTGGCTTTAGAGACTTATTGTATTGAATAGATAAACAGGAAACACTTTTTTCCCCTTAGAACTACAGATTCAAGGGAAAGCAAAAGGAAGAAGTAACTAACATTTACAGAAATTGGGTGAGAAGGAGGAGGCTCAGAGGTCTCTCACTTGCCCAAACTTACCCATCTAGTAAATAACAGAACCAGGATTTGAACCCTGGGAATGTCTAGCTACATCTCTCTCTCTCTCTCTCTCTCTCTCTCTCTCTTTCTCATTTCTGGCCTTTCTGATTACCTTCTTTTGCAGTTTCCATTGTTACGGCTAAATGAAGTTTCCTGTCACTGTTTTGTAGACATCTCAGTTAACATCTGAACATAAAACTAAGCTCCACCTTCTCCATAGAAACATCATTTTTCTTTAAGTTAGCCCTCAGCCCAGATTTCAGATTTCCCTCCACATTACACTTACAGGTCACCTGCTGCTTTTTCCTTCAGCAAAAGGCACTGTGTGGAGCAAGCAAAGTACATCCTGTCTCAAAATGAAACATACCTAACATCACCTGCATCTTCTTCCTTGCATCCTGCTCAGACTCACACTCAAACATTCTATTCTTTGTTTTGCTTTGTAAGGATTCCCTAGGGGACATTGTTCTTACTGTAGAAAGTCAAAACTTGGAGGGGCTTACATCCATTTCTCCATCTCTACTATTTTAAAGATGAGGAAACTGAGATTAAGTAACCAGCCTAAGAACTCATAGCCTTTCCCTTGATCATGCAAGTTAGGAGTAGAGCCAAGAACCCCCGAGCTCCCAAACTGAGCTTCTCCTAGGGCATCTGACCACCTTTCCATGGATCAGTTGCACTGGAAAGATTTGCTCCCATGAGCTCAGTTAGGGTAGGGGCTACAGGTGTTTAAATACGGTTGATGTCAGGGCCACCTCCCATACATCGAAGAGTTCAATCTTTGAGTAGACACACTAAGAATATACAGAGCACTACTCACTTCTGCATTCTCATTTATAACACTTCATTCACAAATTCCCAGGCACACCCTGAGGTTTTGTCCACTATGAAATCATCCAGCAACAGTAACTGGGGAAGGACTCACCAAATCAGCATGGGTTAAACGTCAGCAGTCTGCTATGATGGTGCCATGTGCTTCCACATGGGCATTTAATAAATGTTTACTAAATCAGGTCTAGATGAGCCCCACCAACATGAAAAAGGTCTTTGTGGGGTGCCTGGGTAGCTCAGTCAGTTGGGCATCTGCCTTAGGCTCAGGTCATGATCTCAGGGTTCAGGGATCAAACCCCGTGTCAGGGAGCCTGCTTCTCCCCTACCTCCCTGCTCTGTCCCTATCTCTGTCTCTCTCTTTCAAATAAATAAATAAAATCTCTTAAAAAGTAAAAAAAAAAAAGAAAGAAAAGAAAGAAAAGAAAGGTCTTCCTATGTCAGGCTGGAGTACATTTCTCCTGGTAGAATGCCCGGGGCTCTCCAGCAAATGTGTTCTGGAATCATCTCTATGTTTGGTTGGATGCATCTTAAAGAAGGGAAATATGCATAGCATTGCAAAAGCTGTTTTATTCCACTTGACAGAGACTGAGAAGAAAGGCTAACAGCCCAGGAGTAGAAACCTATTTTGCATCTTCAAGGTCGTTACTGCCCTCTAGTGTTATAGGAATCCAGCAACACGTGTCCGTGGTAGAGTCTAAATCCAGCCTCACAGTTTTTCAATTAAAGGCAAGACTCTTGGCAGCCTCAGGAAAACACTACTTGGAAAACACCACTAGAAAGGGATGCCACACGGGGTTGACCAGTTGTGACCCCCAAGATTTCTACACAGCCAATTTACACCAGTACTTCCATACTTGTTACAGTATTGAAATGCTTTTATGCTGCTTGGCAAAAAGCCACTACCCTATGTGTCCCCATATCCACACAGTCACCCCAGAACCAGGACTCTCCCTTGGACGCCTCCCTGGAGCTCCCCAGCATCCAATAACACCAATGATGCTTGGTGAAGAAAGGGACCTCTAAGACCCTGATCTAGAGCTATGGGTGCAGGGTTAGGCCAGTGTTTGAATCCATTCAGTGATTAAGTATTTCAAATGTGACACTTCTTACCATTCAACTATTGTGATTCCTCATCTGTCCATTCATCATTAAATGAGGAGTGTTCTATGAAACAATCACCGTCCTGTGGAATTCTCTGAACTTAAGATGTGCATCTGATTTGGTTAATATTGTCTTAATTGCCTGGAAACATCTGCAGCCAATGATTAATCTATACCCAGGCTTCTTAGGGGAGAATTCAGGGAGATGATTCACTATCCTATAAGCCCGGTGAGGAAGGATCAGCCCTTGGCCTCACCTCTCAACAGCTCTTTGGTCTCTGGCAAGTTACTCTGCCTTTCTATGTTTCAGGTTCCCTATCTCTAAAGGGAAAAAAAAATAACACATCATTAAGTTATGAGGATAATTAAAGGAGGTAATCTTTATCACATTCCCTGTCATACAGTAAGTCTTCAAAAAAGGTTTGCTAATATGTGGATCACAAAGCATTAAAGGTTAAAAGTTTAGTCAACAATCATCAAATCAAATGTTTCTACTACTTTAATATACTAAAGAACAAAAACTGCTTGGGTCATCAGAGCAATTCCACTTTCCAAGGACAGTCAGATGGAAAACACTTAAAGACAGAGAGAAACTAGAGCGTGAAAGATAGGAAAACAAGAATGACTCTGGTCACTCTACACTCGCAGTGTGAGCTTAATCATTCAGTGGATGCATTCACTGCACATGGTATTGTTGACAGACATATCCAAGCAGCTCTAGATGGACATATGGCAGAGGTTTATCCAGCCAGTCGTCAAGTCATTGAAACCCAGGTCATGGGTCCCCCATGCAGACTTCCCTTTCATAGCTCACAGCATGTGGCTCTGTCCTCCTCATGATCGTGGAACTGAGGACAGGTCAGTATGACACAGGTCTATGAAATACACCTGACTTATCGTCATCTCAACTGGAAGATATTTTACAGAAAGATAGCAAGCTTCCAAAGACACCCTCTTCCTCCACTGGCTGTGTGTTAGCACATTTCATCAATAGCAATGGTATTACTAATGCCTTCTATCCTACAAAGTATTGTTCACAAATCTTAGAGCATTTCATAGGGCCACCAAGAATACCTGGTGAGATTACCTTTAAGTTTTTCCCAGACACCACTGTTCCAGGAGCTAGGAAGTATACCATCTAGTCAGAGGACTGAGATAGCCACATTTGTAGCAGTGGCTGTAGAAAAGATTGAAAACCATTGGCCAGACATTTAGGGAGACCATGAACAGTCACCCACATCTGAAACTTTTGACTTCTCCCCCTATATGGCATGTTTCTCAGTCCCCCTCCCACCAGAGAATAAAAACTCTTAATCCCCCAGCATTGCTCTTTGGAGCCTGGAAGCTTCATTTGGACTTTTCAAATTTAGCCTACTTATTTGAAATAGAAAAAAAGGGTTCATAAGCATAAATTGGTATGGAAAGAAGCACCTGTGAACTTTAAGAGTTCTTCCTAACACCTCAGCCTCTTTGTCCACCTGTGCCCATCACATCAAGAACAGGGAAGGGATAACAAAAGATACAGACACTCCCCTAATCGCTTAGGTTTAGGGACCTCCAGGATTCAGATGCATCAAAAATCTGGGGCCAAATCTCATGCAGAAAATTAACCTCACACACTCCTCCATTCCTGAAACTGGAAATGTACAGATCAGCTATTTTAATGTTTGACCCCATTTGAAATGTAGCAGAATTGACAAATCTGCATTTTGCTGCTTGATCAGTGTTTCATGTGTATACATTTTTAAATATCTCTTAGATATTATCCCTTACATGGAAATAGCCCAAATCAAAACTGGACCAGTTCATGGCATGTAGATTAAACAATAAGAGTTTGCATATCTAGATGTTGTGGGTAGAATTTTTTTTATTTTGATATGTCGCAAATACTTCCATCTTCCCTAAAATGTAACTTTAAAATGTTGAGCTATCTTTCAAAATAATGTGTTAAATGTGCTGGATACACATCAATATCTATTTTGTGCTTCACCTGTGACCACCTAAGTTCTAACATACATCTCAGCAAAGAGCAACCTATATTCTGAACACAAATCTTTGGGGCACCTGTTGCCACAGTCAGTTGAGCATTTGACTCTTGGTTTCAGCTGGGGTCATGATCTCAGGGTTATGAGATCAAGCCCCAATCTGGCTCTATACTCAGCACAGAGTCTGCTTGGGATTCTCTCTCCATCTTCCTCTGCCCCTTCCATTCATGTTCTCTCTCTCTCTCTCTCTCTAAAAGAAAAAAATAAAACGTAAAAATATTGTTGTTTATAATTTTTTCTACTGTAAAATATATAGACTGTAGGTTTCTAAAAATTATCCTTATTAAAATCATTAGTAGGGAGACCAGCAAATCAGGTATCAGTGATCCACTCCAAACATTTGTGAAACTTGGATTTCCTTGACTTCAACAGACAAATTCCAAATTGAAAAGAAAGCTATATCATAAAATACATCTTAAAGTTTAGTTTTATCACTCTCAAATATTTTCAAGGTCAATAGAATTTGCTTTGTAATTCTTTAGGAGATCACATTAATGAATAAGAGTCACTTATAATTAATGTGTTCATCTTTAGTTTACCACTTGTTTTTCTGAGTATTTTTGAAGCAGTCTTTTTTTTTTAATTTTTTTATTTATTTACGATAGTCATACAGAGAGAGAGAGGCAGAGACACAGGCAGAGGGAGAAGCAGGCTCCATGCACCGGGAGCCCGACGTGGGATTCGATCCCGGGTCTCCAGGATCGCGCCCTGGGCCAAAGGCAGGCGCTAAACCGCTGCGCCACCCAGGGATCCCTTTGAAGCAGTCTTTTGTGATATGGTCCAAAGTCTGATTTTCCTGCAAAAACATTTTTACGGATCTTTTGTTCATGCCCTACTGAAATCACAAAGGCTGCTTTTGAGATATTGGAATAACTGAGATTATATATTATATATAAGAAGTGGAGGATGGGATAGTGGGCTTGAGTGATAGTCACTGATTAAACAGACTCCCCCTTCCCAGAAAAATGATCAAATGTGGTGGCCACATTAACTTGGGTGGAGGACAGTCCCTTTCTGAAGGAATACATATTTGTCAAATCTCTGAAATTTTAAAATCATTTAAGTCAGCAGAACCAGAGGTGCATGGACAGCTAAGTATGGGTTTCAGGTGAAGTGACAGGGACTTGGCTCATGGCTCAGAATTTCGGAAGGTGTTACAGTCCTGTTAAGCAGATCCCCTCTTCATTCTGTAATTGGCAATGATGTAACTTTTATTTCTCCACTTAACCTTTGTTGGATAGCTCCAGTCTCTGTTTCATTTCATCATTAATCTTTTTGGAAACCTCATTGCTGTCACCAAAACCAAGCATATAAATTTCCTCTCCATACTTGTACAAATTAAATAAAACAGGCTTTAAGCTTGCCTCAAAGGCAAAGGGATTTATTTCCAAGCTGTTCCTAGGGTTGTACCTGAACAACACAGCACAGCTACCCACAAAAGCACAAGCTTTGGTTGGGGTCAGGGATGTGGGGACCACTTAAAAGTAGGGACCCACAGGACACATGGGAGCCATTCTATAAATATGTGTTGAATGAAGTCTAAGTAAAGACTCTGTTTTTCCCACTCTGCTTTTCTCTTACCTAAAGGAGAAATATCTTCACTTTTTTCAAGAGACATCTCCAAACCAAGTTCAAGTTGACTGTCAACAGGTCAGGTTCACACGTAGGTATGTTTTTATTACCCCCCTGTGCATCCCTAGATAGGAGAAAGCTTTTAGTAGCAAAGAGTACCAATATAATGCCTAATGGATTACAGTGTGGCACACATATATTTGTATCTATAAAAATCATTACCACAGGTGAACAGGCAAACAGAGCTCATCAACCTCTGGTAAAAGGGTGTGTCCACCCTCTGCTGAGCCTAGGAAAGAGTTAGAGGCCTACAAATAGACATGGGCTCTTAAGTTCAAGGCCTGAGTGAAACCAAGCTGCTTCTAGGGAAGGGAACATTTTAATTGAAGCTCTTTGGTTACTGATGCCCTGCCACTACTTGACTGTCTATGAACTTTGGGAAGATGGTGATCATTTTTCATGAGCTGCTAGCTTTTGTGAATTTCTGGTTGGGCTGGATTTAAATGATCAGGGTAATAGAGCTTCCCTCAGCAAATCTAATCGGCAGGTTGTCAGTGCGACTCAACATATGCCCCAAGGACTGACACCACCCACGTCACCTAGGAGTTGTTAGAATTGCATATTCCCTGTTCCCACCCCAGCTGGGGGTGGGGCCCAGCACTGTGAGTTTGAATGCCCCTCCAGGTGATTCTGATACACACTCAAGTTCAAGAGGCAGGAGCCACCTATCCTTTCCCCCTCCTCCCTTAGTGCCAGGATCCTCAATTTGGACAAAGGGTGACAATGTTCCCAGGCAAATGGCATATTTCCCAGCCACTTAAGGTTGATGATAGACATATGGAAGCAACTGGAAGAGGCATCTTAGAGAACAGTTTCCAGGGAGGTGTGCTTAGTGGGGACGTGCTGTTCCTTCGGCCTTTCAGCCCTCGCTCTTCCTTCTGCTTCCTACCTAACTATGGATGCGAGGACCAGCGGGAAAATTGCCATCCCAGTTCCTGAGGCAGTCTCCTGGAAAATGTGCACTAAAAATTAAGGGCCTAAAGGCAGGAGTCTATTCCCAATAATCAGATCACAAAGCAGCCATATCAGCTATTACTTTTTTTCCTCCAGATTTCCTTAATACAAGAGAGAAATAAACCTTTAACTTATTATGAATGTACTCCTGCTGGTTTGAGTTTTCAGTTGTATGTTATCTAACCTAATCCTTTTTTAAAAAATATTTTATTTATTTATTTGACAGATCAAGAGAGCACAGGCAGAGGGAGCAGCAGGCAGAGGGAGAGGGAGAAGCAGGTTCCCCACTGAGCAGGGAGCCTGATGCCGGGCTCCATCCAGAATCCCAGGATCATGACCTGAGTCAAAGGCAGATGCTTAACTGGCTGAGCCATCCAGATGCCCTATCTAACCTCATCCTATCCAAACCCCAAATAGGGTCAGTGTTAGCTCAGATGCCCAATAGAAGAGCCAACCATGAAAGTGGAAACCACTTTCCTGAGACTCCTGGGAGCCTTGCCCACTAACCAATGTCCTGCTTGCATTCCTGGCTCCTATCCCTTCTTCCATGTACAACCCTCTATAAAGTCAATGAAGTAAAAATGGAGTGAGTTCTGGAGAGAATGAGCAAGGGTATCTTTTCCCTTACCTGGTTTATAAAGATAAGAAATTAGCACACTCCTTGAAGAAAAGAAACACAGGAAAGAAAACAATGACATGCAGAAATCCACAATTGACTAGTAAGGAAATAAGAACACTCTTACAAGCAGAAGGTACATTTTACTGATGATAAAATCATTGCACTTTGTTATTATTGCCAACTTAATAACTATCTTGCCCACTTGCCATAAGTAAAAGGAGGCAGGAGGCAGAAACCATG
Source organism: Nyctereutes procyonoides (assembly GCF_905146905.1). NCBI lineage: Eukaryota > Metazoa > Chordata > Mammalia > Carnivora > Canidae > Nyctereutes > Nyctereutes procyonoides. Next base: position 43,390,684 of record NW_026575047.1, on the reverse strand, counting down.
ACCAGGGTTTTTACCACTGGGTCCCCAAGGCTTAGAACAGAGCCTAGCACATAGTACAGGCTCAACAAGGATTTACTGAATAAATGAATGAATCAGTGACTAGATGGATTAATAAACACCAATCTTTTCATATGTATGATGTGCCTTCCACTTGTTCCAGGTAAGACAATCATGTGACTTTTCAATGAGTGGCCTCCAGGAATGGAGGGTAAATGTTTGTCACGCCATCCCATTCCTCAGAGACTCAATGGGAGGCCTTGTAGTAGGAAATTACTGATTGAGAGCTTACTCCAGAATTATAGAGAGAGCATCACTGTAGGTCTTGTAACCAACTCCATTGGTCCATGTTGGTCTTATAACCAACATCATTTGACCTCTCAAGGTCCCCAAATGCAAAATAAGAAAGGTGAAGAAAATACTTCTCAGCATGCCAACCCCAACTGATCCAATCAACTTAGGAATCCAGAAGAAACTTAAGTGTCTGGAAATAACCTCTAGCCTCAGTTCTTAAAGGTTGGTTACAATTATTTTTATTATTATTTTTAATGAGCTAATACAAGGTAGTGGGGGACCCTGGGAATGCAGTTATTTATCACATGACCTCAGGTGCATGTGCTATAAACTTCACAAATAGGCACACCGCTGTTACTAATTATTTCCAATAAAACAGAAGGTCAAAAATCAGCATCAAGAGATGACACAACACAGTTGAGCCTGTTAAAAGTAACTACTCCCAAAACAGGCATCATAAAATACATCATGAACCATGAACAGCTTTGCTCAATGAAGGAGAGCTTCATCCTTCGACGCTGCAAGGATGCCACCGGGAATTTTTCAGAGTAGAACACGAAATGAAAAAGAAGTGCCTGGCCAGGAATGTTGTACATTATCCCCCAATGACCTGCCACAGAGACTATTTTTAAAGAAGCATTTATCTCAGTAGGAATGACAACACTTCTTAAGAAGTGGCCAGGTACCAGCGCCAGGCAATCCTTCACAGGGAAAGGCTGCAGAGTATGGCTGCACCTTTTCCAGAGGCTTATGTGATGGATAAAACAAGAACTGCCCTTGGTTGGTTAGGTGATTGGTTTAAGGAGCCATAAAGTTAGAGCTTGAAAACCCCCGACTGACCTCCAAATTATGGCAGCCACCTCTATACTCAAAAATTAATCAGATGTTAGATTTACAAGATCCACCTTAAATACAAATGCAGACTCTAACTACTTTGTAAATTTCTTACGTAGTAGCTGCTCATTAAATTGTATTATCCCACTGACAAATAATGTTACAAGGGATGTGGCAATCTCTGGTTTATACAATTGTCTTGAACAAACCTAGCCACTGTATTTCAATTCATATTGTCAGAATACAGAAAGTATATTACAGGTATGTTACACTCGGCCTTTCATTATTGACACAGCATTTACCTTAAGTAACTCCTATAAAACACTGAGAGAAATGTTAATACACAGTAGTATATTTATATACTTGGGCAGGGGATCAGGGTGTCACATCAGAGTTGACATGTCTTCCTTCGCTGTACAGAAAAAAAAGAGTGAGTCAAGAGGTAGGGACAAGAGAAGCAGAGTAAACATTTTAACCATTAAAACTGATCTCAGATCCAAGGTGGAAAGGTGTCATAATATTTACTCTTCCCTCCTGTCTACCTGTTATTTCAGAGAATAACAGAAAGAGGGCCTGGAGCTATCGTGGGACCTGTCTCCCCAAAGCCGAGAAAACCTTCCATGTGGTCATTTTTCTGCTTAAGTTTTTAGAGATTTCTGGTAGGGAACATGTGGCACTTGACAGCACTAAACACGTTGCAAATCAACTCAAAGCACGGGTTCTTGCAAACTGATATTCATCTGGCCTCGGCCAGTTCACCTCTAGGAACAAGAGCTCATAGCTCACTGTCTTTCCATGCTAGACAGTTCTGGTGGATGAAATGTTCCTTTTCTGTGTTGTCAAGACTTCAGCCAATTGCTGACCCTTGCCAAAGTAGTTTTCCTGGGTTCCCCACTCCACCCCCACCCTCACCCCCATTTATGTTCCAAAAGGTCTCAAAAAAGAGTTCACTTGGAGCAGTGAAGGGAAACATATTTCACATCTACTACATGCCCTAATTCCCATGCCAGTGACAGATGTTTCGAAAGTCCCTGACCTAGACACACAGCATAGACTTCTCATAGGACATGACCATGATAACAAATATAGATCATGTTTTACAGCTAAAAGAAACAGAAAGAATTTATGTTTTGGAGAAGTGTGGCTACACTTCCCCATCCCTCCCTCAATCAACCATGTTCTCCACTGTGTTTTATTCTCGTCTACAAAGAGAATGCCAGAGGCCCCTGAACCCTTCTCGTGTTGTTTCTGGGGGAGCAGCAGCATCTAAAGCCAGTACTCACAATGGGTGAGCTTGAGTTTCACAAGTGATCTGTGTAAGAGAGAAAAGTAACTACTCCACCTACACGAAGAATAGTGCCTGGATTAAATGAACTGTACAATGTGAGCTTGCAAAGTGCATCCTCCTGACAGCAGGTTAAATGGCTATAAGTAAGATTATTCTTGCATTTCACTCAATCAGACCCAATCTCCTGGGACCCCAAACACCAACTCCTCCCAAAATATGGCTACAGTGCTGGCAAATATTTGCAGGTACCATTTCTGCAAATTAAGCCCAAATATAGTTATGTACAAAGTTAGTTTACAGAAAACCTATCGCATTTAAGTTTCTTTGAATAGATCAAAACAGGAGTAAATAGCATCCTTAAATTCACCACCTAATCATCATGGAAAACTTAGGACACTTGGTTGAGGGGGGAGTAGACTTCTATAGATATTGCTCAAATATCTGGTTTTCTATATCAGAGTATCTTCAATGCTATGTGCCAATTTTCAAATGGAACATATGATTGGTGATACTTTTAAATGCAAAAATATAAGTATCCTGTATTTCAAGCCCAATATTTATATGACTCTAGTTCCTGGCAAGTCAGTTTGTTAGGTCATTGGGCTCCGAGGAACTTTATGGAGGAAGAGCTTAAATGTTTCTTACCCTCAAATTCATTTTGAAATGCAAATAAGTCCTTGCACCTAACCAGGGGGAATACACACTCCTTGCTCAGCATGTGTACCCACTGGAAGGTGTGATCCTTCTTCCCCTGCTTTGGGCTGGGGAGACCTGAAGCCAAGAATGCAGCTCTGGGATTCTACAGGTGATTCAGGATACCCCCAAATCAGTCACCTGAGTTACAAACATATTGACAGCTGAAATAGTTTCCTAAACTAGGAGTCACAAAATCAACTTCTATTCCTGTGTCCTCTGGCCAGTGTCCTCCAGACAGTGACAGACACAAGCATGGATGCATTGCAGGTTCCTAGATAAGGTTCTTCCAACATTTTCTTTCCCCTGAGGTTGCTTTCACATCAGGACCTGTTCTCGGGTTTCTGGCAGTCGAAGAGCAATCAGGCCACCCCCGACAAGAGAAGCAGCAGCCAGAAGTATGGGAACCACTTTGGTTATCCCAACAAAAGAAGCAAAGATGGTGTTTCCCAGGATGGCACCGAATTTGCATAATCCATTGAGGATGCCAAAGGCTGTTGCCCTGTAAAAGAAGAAGAAAGTAACTCATTCTGAAAGATGAACCAGTCCTCCTTAGATGAGTGGACAACTGAGTCCTTTCTTTCTCTTGTTGTGATAGAAGGTATGGTAAAGGTATGGGAGGGAACTTTTTTCTTTTTTTCTTAAAGTCTTTTATTTATTTACTCATGAGAGACACATAGAAAGAGGCAGAGACACAGGCAGAGAGAGAAACAGGCCCCCTCTCCACGGGGAGCCTAATGCAGGACTCAATCCCAGGACCTTAGGATCAGGACCTGAGTCAAAGGCAGACAGACACTCAACCAATGAGCCACCCAGACGCTCCAACTTTTTTTCTTAAATATAAAAGTGAGACATTCTCATTTTAATCAAATTTGGAAATACAGAAAAACTTAAAAATGCAACGATCTGTAATCCTACCACTGAAAGGCAATCACCACTATTAACATTCTGGAGTATTTCCCTCAAACTTGTTTCTTTCCCTTTTCGAAATTATCACAAGTAGTACACGCATATTGTGAAACACTGAAAAAAAAATGGAATGAAGCAGAAAGTGTCACTGTTCCTTCTTAATAACATCTGACCCTCTTATGGCAAATGCTGCAGGATGTCCCTAACAAGCCTTTCTCCAGATGTAGACTACATTTCCCAGACTCCCTTGCTGTGGAGTCTGGCCATGTGACCAAATTTTTAGCCAATAGGATGTAAGTGCAAGTGGCAGCTCCCAAGAAATGTCCTTAAGAGATGTCATGAGTGGCATTTTTTGCACTCTTCTCTTGCATTTTTCTTCCTTCCAACCTGCTTCCAAAAATGTAGATAGTCCCATCTGGGACCATAGCTGAGCTCATGAGAGGGTGATCAACAAGATAAAAAGAGCCTGCAGTGCCTGCTCTGGACTCTACGGGAGAGAAAAAGGAAATGCCTACCTTCCTAAGGCTGCATTTATTTGAGATCTCTGTCACCCACAGAAAATCTAATCCTGATTAGTATCCTTCAGTCACACTTCTGAGGGGCAACTATTACTTTTTTTTAACTTCATTTTTTTTTTTTTTTAGTAATCCTTACACCCAAGGTGGGTCTCAAGCCCACGACCCCATGATCAAGAGTCAATACTCTACTGAATGAGCCAGCTAGACGTCCCCTCCATGATAACTGCTACTAATCATCTGTCCTTTCTTGCCTCCGTCTGTATACAGAGATTATATTCCCAGCACCAATTCTCTTCAACTGAAGCAAAATATTTTTTCATACCATACGTTTGTTAAGAATGTGTTTATATTTTTTGTACCTAAATAATTTTTACACTTTAAATCACTTTTTACATAACCAGCCCCATCCCAATCTTTTTGTTTTCAGGATTTTCTTGGATATTCTCACATATTTTTCCAAATGAAATTTCCAAAGTTGTCCCAAGTTTCCATGAAGAAGGGGAAAAAAATATCATTGAATTCTGAATGGACTCTTTGAAGTCAAAAGGAAACAAAAGAAAATTTGAAATTTGTGCAAGAATAAATCTTAGAATTTCATAAGGTATACTTTGATATATATATGTAAGTTTTCTGTTTTATCTTACAGTAAAGCTTTATGGTTTTCTTCACCTTTCTTATTATCCCACATATTCTTATATTCCTAGATATTTCATGATTTCTGCTATTATTAAATAGAATTAAACTTTACTTTTAAATTTTTGGATACATTATTAAATCCCATATGCTATTAAGTTAGTTTTATTATTGACTACCTTATCAAATTATTTTACTATTTCCAGCAGTCTCTAATTAATTGTCTTGAGTTTCCTAGATGTAAAATCATATACTGTTGAAATAATGATAATTTTTCCTCCTCTTATTTTTTGTAAAACTTAGAAGCTCCCCAGTTTAGGGGAGAGGGACTACAAATATGGGATGCTGTGCATTGCCGTAGCTATTCATATTCTAATATCTCTGTCATCAATTAGGGGAATATCATTAAGATTTTTTAGAGAATTTCATTTCCCTGCCTTCCACATCACTTCTTACTCCTTTTTGACCGTAGGGCCACCTACCTGCTATCCTTAAAATTCAAAACTCCTTCTCCATAAAGAGAGATAACTGCTACATAATGGCTTTGACTCTTCCAATCAGGCCTCTTCCATGTGGCTTGCACAAAATAAAAGTAAGCACTGAGCATTTCTGCCACATCTCTGTGAATGCCCTAGACCATTGAGTCACATTCCCACCATTATCTGCCCTTGCCTTTCCCTCGCCCTTTGTTTATCTAGTTCTTCACCTTCCCCCCCCGCCCCACTACACCATTAGAGGCCTGTTCTCGCCCCTCTTTGGGTTGCATGATTCCTATGGTGGCACCCTCACTCCTCTCTCCTGAACATGGTTTGCACTTGTCCATCATACCTAGCCACTCACTCCACTACATCAGGCCTTAGCCTGCTCACCTCCGTGCCTATGCCAGCCTCCATGCAGGAGAAACTCAACAACCAAAGAGATGCTTGGTCCATGAAACACCAGAAGACCAAGATGGCTTTGGTGAAGGACATTGGAATGAGTAGACTTCTGGCTAAAGTCCAAACAAGTCCCAGAGGGAAGCCCAGGGAAGAACTGACCTCTGGTTGGTGGGATACAGCTCCACTGTGATTACATCCAGAGCATTCCAGGCAGCAATGCTGGTCCCACAAAACAGGCACTGCCAGCCAATCATCGCAGACTCGCTGTTGCCAAAAAACAGGAAGAAGCAGCAGACCGCAGAGATTAGCATGGAGCCACCTACAGGGGGAGGTCAAGGGCAGGAAAAAAACAAACAAAAAAACAAACCTTGAAGCCCATGTTTTAGACAAGACTGTCACCCACAGGCCTTTCCACTCTCCCATCTTCACAAGTGCACCTGAAGTAACAGGTTACATCAAGTAACAGGCCCATCTCTGCAGGGAGAAAACACAGCTTGAACCCCCTGCACGATACTCTGGCCATGGGATTAGAGCCCTTAGCATGGGTCATGTCACCAGAGTTAGCTTCCAAGAAGGATTTTGAAATCCTCACCCTGTGGTTCTGCTCAGCCCAGAATTACTGGGGATGGGGAGAAAGGACATTCCTTGAGAATCTCTTAGGTCCCAGACATTGTTCTGGGTGCCTGAGATACATCAGTATCACAAAATCCTCGTGGAACTTATATACTACTGAGAACAGAACTGTAAATGGGCTGCAGAAGAAAACCTAAAGGCCCCTGCTGTTTATGCTCCCTTTATCCCATCTCCACCCCAAGTATCTGATCTGTCCTTCTCAGTCTTGCCCTGTGTCCTGAGCAGCTAACCCCCAGGGACTGCGTACCTGTGGCTCCCTTATCAACTGGGAGCAGGTAGGGGTTGGAGTATTTCTTCTCAACTCCTATCCTATCTATATCTCCCTATATGGTGATGGCTACACTGCCCCCCCACACACACACACTCCACTCTCTGACCCGCTAAGGACTACAGGTCCTTTTAGGAGCCTCCACCTCCACAGTTCCAGCTGGCCCTGGGCTCTGTGAGTGTGCTGTTCTCTCCCTGTAGTCCTAGAAGCAGTACGAGCTGCCAGTTTTGCTAGCATCTGGGTGCCTCATTTACATTATTTGTTCCTACAAGCCTGCCCACCCCTCTAAAAGCCACATCCCATCTGTAAAGTCTCTTCTACTAGAACTATCTGGTGTGGATTCACTTCCCACCTGCACTCTGGCTGATGCAGCTAATGATAAGAGGTCCCACCAAAAGAAGGCTGTCTCAAATGCTGCCCAAATCCATTACATCCAGTCCAGAAGAGCCTGGGGAGTGTGGAGTGAATGCAGGGTGTGGACCAGGAGCATGGCTGGAAATGCAGTGGTAATAGTTAGCAGAAAGAAGAAAGCATCTTCCAGACAACCAGCTGGGAGACAGGCCAAGGGTCCCAGCCAGGCATTAGGACCCTGGGGGAGAGAGGTCCTCTAGGAGAGGCCTTCCAGTTGCCAAGAAGTCATGTTGGTGGCTGGCCTTACCCACAAAGGCCTCCTTGGAGGGCCTCTGCCTGGAATCTCACCCTCAGACCTGGAGCTACCAACACTGATGCCAAACCCTCTGCTGATGAGCCATGACATGGTAACTATGGCCTAGATTCTGCTGATTCTGGGAAGGGGCAGGGCTGTGAGTAGGCCACCTGGTGACCTCTTTCCAAACAGCTAGGAAGGAGACAAACATCTATGAGACCACAAGTGCCTTGAGAACTATATCACCTAAACTCATGCTTCCCTCAAAGTGGCCAGCAATTGGCTCCTGGTTTACAATAAATGTTGACAAATGTTTATTGAATACAAAATATTACCCTCAAATAAATCAAGTGATATTCAGTGATCTGACCTCTCCACTATGTTAGGTAATCCTGCTATAGCTCTTGGTGGTCCACTCTCCTTCCATCCTGTTAATTCTCATCTCCGTTATGATGGAGAGGCCTGAGTTCAAGTCCCAGATTCCCCTGTGTGACCTTCTGTGAGTCTCATAACCTCTGTGTCACTTTCCCTATCTGTAAAATGTTGGCAAAAAATAGTCCTTACCTCACAGGGTGACTGAGTTTTAAATATGTTAATATTTAAAAAATGTTTGGCACAAAGCCTGACCTATAATACATGCTTTGTGTTTGTTCAATGAAATTTCTAGTTCATGTCTCTCTCTCCCAATAGATCATTTGCTCCGTGAGCATGAGGATGCTGTCTGTGTCAATTACTGCTGTTTTCCCATTGTCTGCCATACCGCCTGGCAAAGAATAAGTGCTGCATAAATTACTGCTTATTGAATGAATAAATGAGGACTAACAGCCTCATCAGGGAAACTTCTACTCTGTTGTTAATAAGACACTACTTCTGCCCAGGAAAGAGCACAGAGTAAGCAGGACAACTTTTATGCCACAGCAAATTCTACAGGGAATTTGAGGAAATAACTCTGTCTTTTCCTAAGACTATTTCATGAGTCTCTTTCAGAGACTATTTCAGAACAGGTCATCCACATCCCATCGAGACGTTTATTGAGCATCTATTATCTGCATGCACTGAGAATATCACAGTTTGCCTGCTGCGTGCCAGACCTTTACTAAAGCTCACTATCTACTCTCACACGCCTTATCTCATTGGAGCAATCAGAGGTATTACTTTAACAGTTGTGAAACAGAAGCTCAGAGAAGGAAAGGAAGGTATGCAGACTCTAAAGCAAATGTTGGCTGAGATGGTCACCTGATTCCCAGCTGCTGGTCTTGTGCACCGGGCAGTTACCTTCTGCTGAAAAGCTCAGGCATTTACGAGTTAGTAAACACTGCCCTTCCCTCAGGGCTCTAACCAGGGCCCCACCTCAGACACAGGAGACAGCTCACTCAATCTGCCATGCCTAGATGTGACTCCATCCTCACCACACACTTTAAAAGCTGAAATCTTATACTCACCATTCTGAATATTCCTGCTACTCTATAATAATAATACTCAATGAGCCCAACACCAGGAAAAGATTCCCTTGCCAAGCTCTCAACAATTTGCTCTTCTCTGACAAAATGACTACGTGATTTATTTTTGTTTCCCTTTGGCCTTTGCTGCTAGGGAGTTGGTATTAATTTTCCTGATCAACTACTTCCCTGGAGCAGACCTTCCATGGCATGTGTATCAGCATGTGGTTCTTATCCCACCCTGGCCTTACAATATATATATTTTGCTATACGTTTTCCCTAGCCCCGGGTGTACATGTTTTGCTTGTTGTTTGCCATGCACGCCATGTATGGCATTTCTGTGGTAAACTGCTGCAGATCCTGGTGTAGTGAAGCATGGATACATGAATTTTGTGACCATTTTTGAGAATCTACAGTGCACCAAGCACTATGAGATGCTCTGGCTACATTATGTTCAAACCTCACAAAACTCTGCCAGCTAGTTATAGGTACAAATATGGAAATTGAAGCCTGGAGAAGTAAAGGAACATGTTCAAAGTCAAATAGCCTCAAGGTGATAGGATTCAGACATGAGTCTGCCCACCTCCAAAGCCTAAGTGTGATCACTACGAAATAATAAGTGATGCAATTTATTTTAAGCCCATCAAATGAACCAATGTTCATTGAAGAGCATTTTATATATTTTTCTGACTATAATCTTACAAAGCAAGTAGAATGGGCATGTTTAGTATTCCTCCTGAAGTGACTGTCACAGAATCATCCAGTTGGGAAATGAAAATGAGTCCCTGACCTGGACCATAGGTCTCAAACTACCTCCATGGAGTCCTAGGGTTTTGGAGACATAGCTGCCTCCTGGGCTCCACACAGGCAGATCCTATCCTACCTGTTTGGTTTCCAGTGCAAGATTTATTTAAGAAAAAGAAAAAGATTCCTCTTCTTTAATACACTTTGAAAGCCACAGTCCTCACTTAATGGAGGAGATGTGGCATCCCTAACTACTCACCAATCATCTTGAGCCTTCCAACTCTATCCATGAGCAGGGCAGAAATGATGTTCCCGGGCAAGACAGACAGACTGCCAAGGAAGCTGACGAGGTAAATCAGGAAGTCATTATCCTGCTCAAAGTCCATGTGGCAGCCCTCCTTCTGCATCAAAAACGTAGAGTTGATAAACCGGCAGTTGATGAACTTATGCTCATAGAGGTCTGGGGAGAGAAGGAAACGTTTGATTCATGTACAGTGGACAGGGGCTGCAGAGAGATGGGGTAGAGGCAAGAATGGAGTCATGCTCGTTCCATGGGTAGGCTGCCCTAAGCCTCCAGCAATAAGACAGTCTCAAAGTCAAGGTGACATGAGGCCAGATGTGGATGAAGAGAGAAAACTGTAACAGTGTGATGACTGCTTCAATTTCCCATAAGCATAGGAAATGAAACAAATGCTCACAGAGAGGCATGTCTGAATACATCATCTCTCAAGTAGGAAGCAGTCCTGTTTCTATCAATGAGACAACACTAAGGTCCACACCAAGGCTGAACCACTCCTCCGAGGCTACCCAACTTATAGGAAACAGAAGACAAGAGAATTGAATCTGAATTGAGGTGACCACTCTAGAGTCCATGCAGAAACCTGAACATTCTTCAAAATAAAAACTGTTTGCAGGGCACCTGGGTAGCTCAGTTGGTTGAGAGTCTGACTCTTGATTTCAGCTCAGGTCATGATCTCGGGGTCCTAGGATTGACCCCCCCCCCCACATCAGGCTTCCTGCTCAGTGGGGAATCTGCTTGGGATTCTCTTTCTCCCTCTACCTCTTCCCCCACTCGTGCTCGCTTGCTCTCTCTCTTTCTAATAAATAAATAAAATCTTTTAAAAAATAAAGATTAGATAAAATTTTAAAAAAAGAAAAGTAAAAACATTTGCTCAGTAGTTTCCAGGGTGGGGAACAAGGGAGATGAATATGGAGAGAACAGAGCAGAGAAAATACTCGATATGGCATAATAATGGTGAATATATGCCCATGCCCAAAGAATGTCTAACATTCTTTACAATGAACCCTCCTGTAACCTCTGGACTTGGGATGATTATTATGTGTCAGTGTAGGTTCATCAGTGGTAACCAATACACCACTCTATTGGGGAGATGTTGATTGATAATGGGGAAGACTAGGAGAGGACAGGAGTTCTATGGAAATCTTTGCACCTTCTTTCTAATGAAATTAGAAATCTAACACATCTCCAAAAAAATCAAGTCTTAAAAAAATAGAAGCCATTTGCTTTAGACCTAGTTCCCAAGTCTTCCAACACCTTCTAACACCAACTCTTCAAGCAGAAAGCGTGTCTAAGTGGGCTCTCAGAAAATCTGGATTTCAGGAACTGGCTCTACCACTGACCCTCTCTAACCTTTCTTAAACCTCCTCCTACAAAATTAGAAAAGTACACCTGGTTCTCTCCATCACTTCCCAGCACTGACATTTCATGACTACAGGTGTTTGCAAAAATCCCCACATGAGTGTATGCAAACCACAAGGCAAGATTATAACTTGAAAGAAGAAACTAAAAGATGCCTCAGGTTTTAATGACAAATAGGAAGTGTATAGCACTCATTTTTTTTTTAAGTTCAGCCTAAAAAAAATTTAGGAAGGTACATCTCATAATAGATCATTTAGAGACTGAAGGGTATGTGGAGGCCAGATATTGAACCTCTTGAAGCTGACCTCATGGAAGAAGATGTTCTTGCATAAACCATGGTGCTGAGGCCTTGGAGAAAATACTGATATTGGCATGGTAAATGGAGTACAGTGGAGAGATCACAGACTTTACAACCAAGCAACTGAGGAATGAGTCCAAGCTCCCTCAGCTTGCTAGCTGTGGCCTTAGGCAAGAGCTGGCTATAAAATGGGAATAATTGGGATGCCTGGGTGGCTCAGCAGTTAAGCGCCTGCCTTCCGGCTCAGGGCATGATCCTGATCAAGTCCCACATGGGCTCCCTGCATGGAGCCTGCTTCTCCCTCTGTCTGTGTCTCTGCCTCTGTGTGTGTGTGTGTGTCTCTCATAATAAATAAATAAAATCTTTTTAAAAATGGGAATAATTGTGCATTTCTCACTGGAGACAATGTAAATGAAGCCCCTGGAAAAGTTCAGGGTAGTCAGTCTCCTCATGTCCCAACTCCACTCTGCATGTTATTAATATATGACGGTAGTAAACGTAACAAAGAATGATAGAATGGTGGAACTTTGTGAATATTTTTTTAATCATCGAAGCCTGAAAGGTACCTTTTAAAAATATTCTTATTGTCTCGTTTTATGCACAAGGCTTGAGAAGATACAATTTTCCCTTTTCCTTTATTACTGTGAGAACATGAGCCTTGAAGTTTGCAAAACTCAAATTATGTGAGGTCTTCAAGAATGCACTCCACGCATAAAATGCTGCCCTCCTGGAATGCTTAGTTTTCATCTGCGTCATATTTTGTTCCTACCAAAGATCTGAAGCACATATAGCATCAGTCTCATTGAGATCAGAGCACTCATCCAGAACTTTTGTTTCCACTTCACACATGGTAAAACATGAAGACAAATTAAATGCATTGGTAAGGACTGGGCAACTAATCTGTGCCATACTTGGGCTAGAACTCATTTCTCCAACCTAACACTCAGTAGTCATATCTGTGTATACCTTGAAACTCCTAAAGCTTATGACTCAGCACTTTGCTTCTTACGTAAGACCAGTCCACCCTTGATACTGTGCACCACACCACCCATGTTCTCACCTGTGTTATAGAAGACAGTCGATTCAATAGTGCAATTTTTGAAATAGGTATCAGTAGATGTAACATCTTCAAAATAGCACTCGTCAAAGAATGTGTCCTCAAAGAGCACATGTTTAAAGTACATCTTTGTGAACCTGTGGAAAAGACATTAGTCCCTGAGTAATTCAGCCAGGAAGAGAAAAGACTTGAGACCAAAATGGAAAGCACAGAAAGGCAGAAAAAGGAGAACTTCAAACCAAAAGGTGCTGAAACATTATTTTCCAAGGTTAGTTCCCTATTCCTTAGTTGATGTTTATAAAGGAGGGAGGGCAGCAGGAATGTGGAAGCTGGTATCCAGTCTGGGTAGATACCGGGGTGTTATGAAGCAGCCTGGTGATTCCCAAATGCAGTCATGGACCTTCTGTATCAGACTCATCGAGATACAGACTAGTGTGAAATGAAAATACTGATAACATGGCACTTTATGAGGAGCTTTAAAAACATGCAGGTCTGGGGTGTCTTGGTGACTCAGTTGGTTAAGCGCCTGACTTTGGCTCCGGTAATGATCTATCCCAGGGCCCACTTTAGGCTTCTTGCTCAGCAGGGAGTCTGCTTCTTCCTCTCCCTCAACCCCTCCCTCCCCCCACTTGTGCATGTTCTCTCTCTCTCTTGCTCTCTCTCAAATAAATAAATAAATAAATAAATAAATAAATAAATAAATAAAATCTTTTTTAAAAAAATGCAGGTCCCTCAGCTGGTCTTAGTAGGTTTGGAAGCAATAGATTTGTGAGGGGCTAAGAATCTTCATTTTAAAAATTTCCCCCAACAAAGATTTGGAGGGACAGGCACTTTCATTCACATGGTTGGTAGAATAAAATTGGTGCAGCCTCTTGGGGGAGCAATTTTGCAAAATTTCAAACACGCAATCTCTTTGCCCTAGAAATACCACCTCTAAGAATTTATCTTACCTAAGCTTGCTCACGCATCCAAAGAGATACATTCACCAATGCTTGTTGCAAAATTTCTGGCAGCAAGAATTGATTACTAGATGGATGATGAGTAGGTAGACAGACAGACAGACAGACACCACCTAGTGGAATAGCATGTGATTGTTACAGTTTTTAGGTAGTTTATATACCTTAATATGGAACAATTCTCAAGGTATATTGTTAACTGAAAAAAAAATCAAATGCAATACAGTGTTTCTAGCCTGTGACCATTCATACAAGATATGCCTCCAAATGCATAGAATACACACAAGAAACTGGTGGATGTGGTTGGCCCTGGAGAGGTCCAATGGGAGTTGGGAATGAGATATGAGATAAACTTAATTTTTCCTTTATATCAAGCATACATATTTCTTTTTCACTTAACAATAAAACAGATGAAAGCATCTAGGGGACTTTGAGGTGCATCCACATTTGAGAGCCACTGCTGTACTCCAACTCCTACATGAACTTAACAGGAAAAAAAAACAATATTGCATTCAAAAACATATACCAACATACGTTAACATCATCCTCTGCTGGACCTTTACCAAGCTTGGTCAAATTTGAAACTAGAAACCTTGGATATGTTTTCATTTGTGGAGAATTACAACTCATTCATTTGTCTATTCATTTATTTATACACTCAGTCTTCAGCAAAACTTACTTACATGGTATTAGGTGCTACAAATACAGAGAGAAAAGATATGGTTCCTGTCCTCAAGTCTAATTGGAAAAAAACAAGCAGACAACAATACAGTGGGAATCACTGTGATAGACGTAGCACAGGCTATTCCTTTTCAGGGCAATCATATTATTCATCCCATGACCTCAGATGATGATCAGTTTCCCTTTCCATTTATGCTATATTATATTCTGCTAACAACCCTAATCTAGAGCCACCTGTCACGAATTTCTGCAAACAGACCCCCACCACACCCAGTAAAAAGGCCTGAGCAAGTGTTTCTCAAAGAGAGATCCCCAGAACACTTGTATCAGAACAAAACAGAATGTTGTTAAAAAAGATGCAGTTTCCTATATTCCTAGGCCTCTTGAACCATAATCACCAGAGGCAGATGTCAGATTATTTAAAACATGTGAGAGTCACTGGTCTAGATTAGTCAAATTATTTTATATAACTTTTCATAGCGTCAAATTTGCTACAGACTTTTTTTTAAATTTTTATTTATTTATGATAGTCACACACAGAGAGAGAGAGGCAGAGACACAGGCAGAGGGAGAAGAAGGCTCCATGCACCGGGAGCCCGACGTGGGATTCGATCCCGGGTGTCCAGGATCGCGCCCTGGGCCAAAGGCAGGCGCCAAACCGCTGCGCCACCCAGGGATCCCTGCTACAGACTTTTAAACAGGGGCCTCCAAAGGCTATCACTGCGACTCTTCATATCTCCATGGAGATTGGTAAGCCTTGTATGACAGGAAGATGCCTTCAATTTCAAAATTAATGTAATTTGTGTGCTGAATATGTTTACTCAGGAAAGCTATTCCTGGATTCTGTCTCAGGTCTTTGCCTTTCTTAATATATCCTTCTCTTTAATATAGTAATAGGCTGCTGATGTGGCCCCCAGATATATTTTAATGTTCTTCCAAGAGTGAGTGAGGGAGCAGAGCCATAAATCATAATGGGCCTGACGCAAGCAGACCTTAAAATGTGTCTTCAAGTGAGTTATAAAAAGCCAAAGTTATAAAGAAAGAGATAAAAGGAGAAAGGACCAAGGCATATTTTATGAGTCTTTATATAAATCATCCCCTATCTCTCATTTATACACTGAAGTGGTCCAAGATTCTTCACTCAGGAGAGTTCAAAGGCTGAAAGAAAAGTTAGTGCGAGTATCTTCTGGAACATGTTCTATTAGAAAACAGGAGCCATTGGCAATCCAGAATCTATGGCAGAATTATTACTACAAATACTTTATGTTAGTCACCCTCATGGCTGATGGTCAGTCCACCAGATGGTCTAAACTATGCCAAAAATTGTATCCGTTTAGTCACTGTGTTTTACTTGATGGCATCCTCAAGAAGCTCAGTCTAATGAAAGAGATAATCAAGGAAACTGGTCATTAAGATTTAGCGTGATAATTATCAATATAGGGGTATGTTTCAAGATCATTTCAAAGGGGGCACTTGTGATATGGTTGGGAAAAGCATGAGGTGACCCATTCTGAAGGACAAATAGAGGCTATCCAAGAGAAGACATGGAGGACGTGCAGTCCAGGCAGAGGAAACAGCATATGCAAAGACATGGAGTTGTATTACATAGACCCTTTAACTGCGTTTTCAAAAAATTGAAAAGTAGAAAATTCTCTTTTAGATAAATTAATTCACCTTGTGGGGAGAAAACAAACAAAGGGTACAGTTCTCCAAAGCTTCCATATACATATCTTACTACAATAAGCCTTCCAGCCACAGCAAAATGAAATAGAATGCTTTGGAAAATAACTGGAATTCTAGTCTCTCACATATTATCTCATGTCAGGTCCTAACCTGAGGTAAAGCAGAGCATAAAGAAGAGGATCATTTGCTAGAGCATGCCTAATTTTCTTAAAGAGATAAGGAAAGTGTAGTCTTGCCTGATATTCCATATAACTTGTTAAATTCTCCAATGTGGTCATAAGGCCTTTCTCCCACCTCTGATACCACTCTCCAAAAACAGAAGAATGGAGTCCAACTTTCAGAGCTTAAGCACCAAGAGATCTCAGGCAAGTCTTTTCTCCTCTCTAGGTTGACACTTAAAAATCTTTAAAATAGAGGTATTGAGGAGGAGTTTTTTTTCCAGCTCTGTATAGTTCTATAAATGAGGAGTGTCTTAACTGTCCGTTGCCTAAAAAGAAATAAAAGAGGGGATCCCTGGGTGGCTCAGCAGTTTGGCACCTGCCTTCGGCCCAGGCGTGATCCTGGAGTCCCAGGATCAAGTCCCACATCAGGCTTCCTGCATGAAGTCTGCTTCTCCTCTATTTGTGTCTCTGCCTCTCTCTCTCTCTCTCTCTGTCTCTCATGAATAAATAAATAAAATCTTAAAAAAAAAAAGAAATAAAACAGTGGACTGAGGATATGACCATCTTTTTTCTCCAAATTGTGAAAATATTATATCATGGAGAATAAGTATTCATGGAAATACTGGTTCCAATATCAATCTAATAGACTCTCTAAGAACATACATTCTTTTGCCTTGGTGAATCTGCCAATGAACCCAATTTCCTTTCTTCCCTTTCTTTTACACTCAGGCTCCCTGAGGAGGGAGCAAGATCTCATCCTGTTCCTTTTACAAAGATCCTAGCACATGACAGACTTTGTAAATAAAATCTTAAGCAAGAATTATAAAAACAAAAAAAAATAAAGAATTATAAAAATAGAATTTAGGAAAAAAGAGAAATAATAAAGAGAAAAGCAATTATTGACTTGCAAGAGGAAAAAAGTAGAACAACTTCATATGTAAATATTGTTGTAAACATCCTAAATGAAACATTAATTTAAACATGCCAAAATCTGGAAAAAAAAATTCCTTCATCTGGTAAATGGATAAAATTATAGTAGTACATTCAGACCATGGAATAGTAAGTACTCTGTCATAAAATAAACTGCTGAATGTGCAACAATATGGATAGATCTCAAGTACACAATGCTAAGTGAAAAAAATAGGATTAAAAGGCTTCAATGTTGTAGGATTCCATTTATGTGACAGAGAGATCACTGGTTGCTAGGGACTGGAGGTGGAGTAAGGGTTGATAAAAAGTGGCATAGGAAATCTGGGGAATAATGGTATCTAGATTGTGGCGGTTACATGACCATATGCACTTGGCAAACTTAGAATTATACTATAAGAATGGTGAATTTTACTATATATAAATTATATTCCCATTAAAAGGACGTCCCGGGCAGCCCGGGTGGCTCATGGGTTTAGTGCCGCCTTCAGCCCAGGGTGTGATCCGTGGGACCCGGGATCGAGTCCCACGTCGGTTTCCCAACATGGAGCCTGCTTCTCCCTCTGCCTGTGTCTCTGACTCTCTCTCTCTCTCAAGAATAAATAAATAAAACCTTTAAAAATAAATAAATAAATAAATAAATAAATAAATAAATAAATAAATAAATGTCCCAACAAATTTTTATGGTAATAAACCAAAAAAAAAAAAAAAACAACAAAGTTCAAATACTAACTAGATTGATTCAAAATTCCCACACCCTGTAAATGCTTAGCAAAAGAGATGTACCCATTCCTAAAAAGGTCTCTATTGTCCTACATATCTGACTTTCAACCAAAGATTACAATACACACAAAGAAGTAAGAGTAAAACAGCATTATGTTAAAACAATATTTTTTAAAACAGGTATAAATACGATATCATTGCTGGAACTATTAGGTAATTTAATATAACTTTAACATAATGCCTTACTGGAAAAGATGAATAACATGCATGCATTATAGAGAATTCTAGCATAGAAATGCAAACTATTAGAAAGAGTCGACTAGAAATGCTAGAAATTTCTTAAAGCAGTAAAACAGATTAAGAATACCTTTGATGAACTCACTGGTAGACTCATCATATTCAAGGAAAGAACTACCTGGCTGGTATATAATTCAAGAGAAGTTATCAAAACTATGACATAAAGAGAAAGAGAAAGGGGAAGCCCAGAAAAGAGTAACCAAAGACTTTGGGAAACTATCAAACAATCGAACTTAAGTGTGATTAGAATTTAAGAATGAAAAGAGAGAGAAAATTTGGCATAAGACATTTTGAAAGAGCACTTGGGTAGCTCAGTCAGTTAAGTAGCCAACTTTTGATTTTGGCTGGGGTCATGATCTCTGGGTCATGAAGTCAGACCCCATATTGGGCTCTGTGCTATGTGGAATCTTCTTGAGATTCTCAATCCCTCACCCTCTGACCCTCCCACTGATGCTCTCTCCCTCTCTCAAATAAATAAATCTTTTTTAAAAATAGCATTTGATACTTAAAATGCACTTCTAAATAATTTGTGAGATGAAGAGTAAATATTACTGGAAAATATAAAATATATATTAGTAAGTATAAAAAGTTGTTTGATGCAACTAAAGCAAAATTGAAATGAAATGTACCTAATTAAATTCATTAACTTTTTTTAAAAAATCAAGAAATACAATAAAGAAACTAATGAGACATAAAAAAGTAAATCCTAAGAAGAAATTATTAAAGAAAGGAATATTATTATTTAAATATAAAATATGCAAAACTCTAGTAAGACTGATTATAAAATAAGACCAAAAGCACATGAGTAGTATTAGCAATAAAAAGGGAGGATTTATTATTGCAAATCTAATAAAAACTTAAAAGTCATAAAACAATGTTATGAACTTTGTGATAATATATCTAAAGCTTAAAAGAAATAATTTTACAAAAGAAAAATGAGCATACCTGAATATATTAATGCCATTTAAAAAATAAGTTGGTAATCAAAATCTGTTGCCTTGATTAATGGCAAGCTGATATAGTTATAAAGGCTAGCTTTACCAAACCTTTAAGGAAACAACTACCTCTATCCTATATAGTTTGTTTTGAAAAAGACCAGGGAGAGGGACAGAGAGAGAGAGGCAGAAGCAGACTCTCTTGCTGAGTAGGGAGCCCAATGAAGGGCTTAATCCCAGGACCCTGGGATCACAACCTGAGCCAAAGGCAGAGGCTTAACTGACTGAGGAACCCAAGCACCCTCTTCCTTTACTTTCTAAAGATGATGATTCAAAAACACACAGCAGATGTCATACTTAAGAGGGAGACACCAAAAGCACCCTCTGATGTCAAGATACCTTTAGCACTGCTCGTATCCATCAACTGAATGGGAGATCCTAATCAAGGCAACACAATGAGAAAAGAACACAAATACCAAGGTAAGAAAGGAGGAAATAAGACTATCATTAATTTTTTTCAGTGTGTCTGCCACATACAAGAGCTAGGCAAATCTACCAAGAAGCTATCAAAATGAATGGAGGGTTGGGCCAACGTGTTAGAGCCCAAAAAATCATGTATAAGGGAAAAAAGGAAGAATAGAAAGAAAAGAAAGGAGGAGAACTGAAAGAGAGAAAAGAGAGGAAGAGGAGAAAGAGGAGAAAGTAAGGGCCCCACTCACAACAGCACCAGGAGCAATGAAGCATCAGCAATAAACCTCACAAAATACATATGAGATCAATTTTTTTAAAGTAGTCTCCATGCCCAGCGTGTAGCCCAATGTGGGACTTGAATTCATGACCCTGAGATGGAGACCTGAGCTGAAATCAAGTGTGGGACATTTAACCAACTGAGTCACCCAGGTGGCCCCATATGGAAACTTATAGAGAACGTTATAAACCATTATCAAAGAATGACTAAGTAAACAGAGAAAAATACCACATGCAATGATTGGGAGATCCTGTATTCTAAAGATGTCCCCCAATGAATCCAGACATTCTATGTCATTCCAATCAAAATCCCAACGAGCTGTTTTCAATGGAATTTTAGAACTTGATCCTAAAATTTGTCTGGAAAAGCACAGGGGCTAAACCACCCAAGAAAAATGTAAATAATGAAGTGAAAGAACCTAATCCTCCTGGAAACACTACAAAACAATAAAGTTACAGCAATGAAGTCAGTATGGTAAAGAGAGAGACATGGTTACTGCTTCTCTCTGTTTGGTTCCATATCCGTAGAACCATGGAACCAAACAGAGTGCACAGAAACACAGTAATACAGACAAGAAATCTTGACTTACCATAAAAGGGTCACTACTTGTCAATAGAGAAAAGATGGGCAATTTTACAAACAGGAAAACAATTGGCTATTCACATGGAGGGAAAATCAAATTATTCCTGTCTCTTAGAGACCACACCCAGGTAAGTTAAGGCCTTGAATGTGAAAGAAGCTTTAAAGAAGAGAAACAAATGGAAAATGACTTTATGACTTCAAACATGAAGGATTTCTTCAAGAACCTTAAAAGGAAATGTGACAAACTTGGCATTAAAATATGAAGTATCTGCCCTTTCTTGGGGACTCCTGAAGCGAAATAAAAAAGCAAGCTACAAACTGTCAGAGCCATGAGGAGCCTGAGGAAGCATGACTACTAACATGGATGTGGTGGCCTGGAAATGATCTTGGAAGAGAGAAAGAATAGGAGGTAAAAGGAAATCTGAGTGGGGCACCTAGGTGACTCAGGTGATTAAGTGTCTGCCTTCGGCTCAGCCCATGCTGGGCTCCCTGCTTAGCAGAGAGTCTGCTTTTCCCTCTGCCTCTACCCCTCGCTGCCCCTGCTCATGCTCTCTCTCTCTGTCAAACACATAAAATCTTTAAAAAAAAAAAGGAAATCCAAGTGGAGTATAGACTTTACTGAGATGTCCTGATATTGGTTTATTAATTGTAACCAACGTGCAATAGTAATATAAGCTGTTATAACAAAAGAAACAAGGTGCAAGATATTCAGAAACTCTCTACACTACCTTTGCAATTTTTCTGTAAAACTAGAACTGTTCTAAAATTACAATCTCATTTAAAAAAAAAAACACAGAAAAATGTCAAACATATAATTGACACTTGATTTTACACATAAGTTTAAAGAACTCATGTTCTATGGACTGGATGTTTGCGTCTCCCTCAAAGATCCATATGATGAAACCTAATCCTCAATGTGATAGTCTTAAGAGGTAGGGCCTTGGGGAGGAGTTAGGTCATGAGGGTAGTGAATGGGATTAATGCCTCTATAAAAAGGGCCCCCAGAGAGCCCCCTCCTGCATTTCTTCACGTGAACACGCAGCAAACAGATGTCCATCTATGAATCAGGAAGAGGGTCCTTACCAGATACGGAATCTACCCGTGCTCAGACTTCCAGCCTCCAGAACTGGGAGAAATAAATTTCTGTTGTTTATAAGCCACCCAGTCTGTGGTATTTTGTTACAGCAGCCAGAAGAGACTAAGGCATTATGCAAATTAATATGAAAATGAATATCCAATAAATAAAATAAAGTCCATGAACAGGTATAGAAGAAGAAACCCAAAGAGCCAAGAAACACAGGAAGAGATAATCTCACCAGGATGGGAAAAATATAAGTTAAAAGACAAAGGAATACCATGTCACACTCCTCAGTCTCACAAACCAAGAATGGGCCCAGTAGTAGAGAGAGGCGTGCTCAGTCTGCTAAGTGGGAAGTATAGTTAGTACAAGGCTCATGGAGACTAATGTGGCAGAGAAGCTGAAGATGTTCACATCCTTCTGTCTGGCAATTCCACCTCTTAGTATCAGGCTAGAAAATTTCCCCCATCAGAACACTCATTGCAGTATTATATGTAACACCCAAGAATTGCAAGTGACTTATATGTCTATCCAAAGAAGAACATACAAACACACGATGGAATACTCATGTAATGACATTTCAGTGAATGGAAGTGAATTACATAGCTATGTTAACCAACAGAAAGAGTCTTCCAAACCCTGATTTTACACCACAAAAGTTGCAAAATTTATAGTATAATTATACATTTGCATATATAAGATGATATAATATTTATCTAACCTTTAAATCATGCAAAAGAACACTGTACAATGTTTGTAGATATAGAAACACATGGGAAAAGTATAAAAACACGAATGTAAAACACCCGATTTATTAACAATGGTGATCATCACCGCTTTGGGAGGGAAAGGAATTGCACTGAGGGTCACAGAGTGAGAAATGTTTAATCTATTTTGAAATCTGAAGTAAGTCTAGCACAGCTTATGATTTTATAAAGCTAGATGCTCTGAATCGGGTTGTTTGCATTATTCTCTATTCTCCACCTCCTTGATGTACTCCACAATGGAATATAAAAGAGAAGAAAGGAAACAAAACAGTGATTATTTGCAGAAGATGGGATCATACAACAATCACAAAGGGAAACTCTTAGGACTAATTAAAAAGCTTAGGTACCAAGTAAACACCTCCAAATCAATAGGATTTCTATTTATTTGCAATAACCTCTGTCAATATTTGATGGAGAGGAAGCAACCCAATTTTCAGTGGCGAAGGAAGTTATAAAATATCCCGGAAGAGTCTCCACAAAGAACTCTGCAGGACCTGTATGAAATGGAGAGATTTAATCAACTCTGAAGCAGAAGGTATGTTATCTATCGATATTACGGCTTTCAGATGTGGAATCGGAGGCTGACACAGGTCAGATAGCTCCGCTAGTCTCCAACCATGAAGCCTAAAACCCAGTCCCTCAAGCTACTTCCTCAGACTGGGAAGCCAGAAGGTGCTTTTACACATTTCCCACTCTGGGCAGCTTCATGGAAATTCACGGCCTTGAAACAGACCCAGGGCAGCTGAAGAAAATTCTTCTTTCTGTCTCACTCAAAGGAGATTTGCAGTGTGAGTAATGCCTCAGTGTGATGTTTGAAACCAGCCTTCTTCTCTTTTCTGCCAAGCCACCCTCATTTCAGAGTACCATCCCCTGACCTTCTATAAGAACTCATGAGAGCTTTTCTCCAATTTCCCTCCCCTTGGCTGACTTGTATCATACTCTTCCCCCATCTTCACCCTCTCAGAAAGGAGCCCTGCCCAGCAGGAGTCTTCCCAAGCAGAGAGGGTAATTAATTAATTAGTTTACACATGCTCTCATATCCTGCTTTCAATTAACAGCACAAGAAGCCTAGCCTGATGCTTTGGCTTGGGGCTTAGAATATCAGTTTTTTTCTCTTGCTTTTCTTGCATTTTCCAAAAACATACAAGTTCTAGAGCAAAAGCAGTATGAGAGTTCAGAGCCACCTGGTCCCATTAGATGCCCAGGAAGCCTGCAGGACGGTGCTTGGGGAACAAGTGCAAACTAATCTGGATATTTTCATTTCTTCTTGGGGCCAAAGGGATTGTCTTAGAGCAAGATGAAGTTTGGATTTTTTTTTACGATTTTATTTATTTAATCAATAGGCAGAGGGAGAAGCAGGCTCCCTGCAGGGAGCCAGATGCGGGACTCGATTCCAGGGCCCCAGGATCACGACTTGAGTCAAAGGCAGATGCTCAACCACTGAGCCACCCAGGCGCCCCTAAGTTCAGATTTCAAGAAGTTTTCCTTTATTGACAAAGCCTGTGGGTAAAGTTTGAAGCCCTACTTACACAAAAGTCATCTTCCCCCGTGTGCAATAGTCAATGAGGTAAACAATTTCTATTTAAATTTTAAATTAGTCAGTGTGGATAAAGTCAGAGGAGGAATACAGGGCATGTATGGAGACATGCGCCACCCACTCAAGTACAGCAGTTAACTCTCCAAAGAGGGTCAGGGTTTTCAAAGATATGGTGCTTTCTAGCCCAGGATCAGCAGGTGGCAGCATAACTCAAGAAAAGAAACCAAGTTCCTTCATTTCTTAGGTAAGTTTCAAGGTTCCTAATCCTACAAAGAGGAAAACACCCTTTTTATTCAATTTGCTGAGGGTAAAAATGATGGGTTTCACATGATAGTGATTGTACTTTTAGGATCCACTGGTTAAGAAATGTAAATGAGGGGTGCCTGGAAGTTTGGTTGGTTAGGCGTCCAGCTCTTGATTTCAGCTCAGGTCATGACCTCGGGATTGTGAGATCCGGCTCCCAGTTAGGCTACGTGCTGGGTGTGAAGCCTGCTTAGGATTCTCTCTCTGCCCCTCTTGTGCTCTCTTTCTCTCCCTCTCTCTCAAAAAAAAAAAAAATAAATAAAAATAAATAAATAAAATAAAATAAAACCATATAAATGACAAGTTAAAATTAACTCACTGGAACTTCTGAAGGAATTTATATTGTAATAACTACACAGAAACATTCACATGCTCTTGAAACATAGAAACATGGCAACATATCTGTGCATGCAGAATATCCTCACCCACTCTCAGACAATCCTTGGCATGCCTCTGCATTCCCAGACCCTTGGTAATAACTGTATGGTCCCCGCGGGGGTTCTGGGTCCACACAAGACCTCCACTTTCAAGAACCCTTGCTTCTTCCCACTCCCACTCAGAAGCTTAATGAAAGCTTCCAGAGGCTGAGAAAGCTTAGAAGAACAGAATGAGAAATGCCTGGGTGGCTCAGCAATTGAGCGCCTGCCTTCAGCTCCGGGCATGATCCAGGGATCAAGTCCTGCATCAGGCTTCCTGCATGGAGCCTGCTTCTCCCTCTGCTTGTGTCTCTGCTTCTCTCTCCCTCATGAATAAATACATAAAATCATTTTTTAAAAAAACAGAGTGGATCAGAAGTTCCCATTTTTTATGTAGCTAAGTCTAAAAACTACAAAACCAACCTGTTGCAAACTATGAAGGCGCTGGCATAGGGATGAACTTTTTAATGCAGAAGATACTATGTAACACAGGGCCTCTGTGGGAACAGAAAGTTTCCTGGTGAAAAGATATCTAGTTTTTATGGCAGCCACATTTATGATCATGAGCTTCATTATCAATGTCATACTATCATTATTATTTCTAATACCACAAGCGAGTACCAGTGAGCATCGGAAACTTCATGCATGAGGTCTCTTACTGAATTCGTCTCTGGAGAGAATGGTGTCATGTCATGGGTGACATCTGGTCCCTTCATTTTCAACATTTCCAAAGCATTCTTATAAAGCAAGGGTAACGTTTTTTCCTTGGCAATGCTACCACAAGATCTCCTGATTTATACCAAAGATCCCTGAGAGTGAGAAATCCCAGGGTAACCACTGCCCACCCCTACTAGCTCAAGATGCCATCCCTGGACTGAATGAAGTGCAGACAAAGGGGCTGTGTGCATGCATGGGCATGTGAATGTGTAGATGTTTGTGATTGGGCTTCTTCATTAAAAAGAAAAAAAAATCATCTGAAAGTCTAAATTCCTTGTCTATTCATGTTTGGTCCTAACCTTCCTCCCCAGAGGTCTCATATTTGCAGAAATGATATTCCCCCCTTTCCTCTCTCTCATCCTGAATAACAGTGAATGTCTGCTCAGGTGTGGCCTGTAAGAGCGACATGGACTAGCAGCCAGCAGAAGACATCCTCCAGACTGAGGATCCTCTCCTGATGTGGCTGATAGTCACGGGCCAGGCCACTTCACTTAGACACAGAGGTGGGCATAGGGGTCATGGGAGACCATGCACTGCAGGGGAGAATTCTTGGTGTTAATTCTTGTATGGAGGTGGTAAATGTGGGGCAGTTTATATCATTGACGCTGAACTACCTGGGCCGTGGTATTTCCAATGCTGTCATGCATCCTGACTTGATGAGCTTCCTAAGTACAATTCAAGAAGGGGAACAGGAGTAGATGTTCAGCTTGGTAAATAATGTGGCCTGGGGTCAACTTTATTTTTTTTTAATAATAAATTTATTTTTTATTGGTGTTCAACTTGCCAACATACAGAATAACACCCAGTGCTCATCCCGTCAAGTGCCCCCCTCAGTGCCCGTCACCCATTCACCCCCAACCCCCGCCCTCCTCCCCTTCCACCACCCCTAGTTAGTTTCCCAGAGTTAGGAGTCTTTATGTTCTGTCTCCCTTTCTGATATTTCCCACACATTTCTTCTTGGGGTCAACTTTAATGTGTTGTCCTGACCCATGTGGGGGCTTTCAGAGGGCAGCTTCAAGGAGGCATTCTTAAAGCCCAGCGATGGGACTGCCCACCTAGTTGGTCCCAGGAATAGGAAGAGAAGTGTAAGTGATTGAGGAGGCAACCCCACAAAGATGTGGGTGGGTCTCTTCCAATACACCACTGATTTTGCCCCTAAGGGACAACACTCTTGATGGCAATGGGCCATGCTGACCAACCCTTGGAGGTAATATTGTGTGAAATAACATAAGACAATACCACATTAGCCTCTAGGTTTGCTTCTAGAGAAGCTTCAAAAATCAAAGAAAAAGCTAAAAAACCAGGCAGTAGATTGGTATAGGGAGCTCAACTCTCTGGGCCCTCTTTCTAGGCAGACACTGATAAGAAGCCACAGCCCTGTGCATATCTCCATTAAAGGTATGAGGTCTCAGGAAACATGGTCTGATTGCCTCTCCTCAGTCAAATGTCTCCATCCTTGGATGAATCAGCTCTAGCCAGGTGATGAGGGATGAGTGGAGCCTCAGTAGGCCTCGTTGTGTTTCTGAGATTCTACAACAGTCTTGGGGCTCATTCACCTGCCATATTGAATTCTCTTTCCAATGGCCCCTCTCCCAAGAAACAGTCCCCACAGACTGCTCTCCTGATCTGGGGAAAGCCTATGGTCTCTCACTTACTTGTCATTCACAAGTTTCCCACGTTGGTGAATCTGATTCTCCATCGTAAAGTTGATGGTGGCACCATACACGTGCTCACCATAAAACACCTTCATTTTGGACTTGTATTCTTCATCTTGAAAATACCGGATCATATCAGGGAACCAAACTGTCAGTCCGTAGTAGCTGTAATAAAGAATACAGAATATTCAAGCAGCAACATGATTTATTCTTTCATGATCACAGTCTATATCCCTAATCTGATGTAAATCCAGCTCATTTTAAATGTATGACTATGGTTCATTATTAGAAATTAAGACATTAGGGCTATACTATCACTCATTATATGAACAGATCTAAGGAAAAAAATCATGACTATCCCCATAGATGCTGAGAAGGCATTTGATTTTTTTTTAAAAAAAATTTGTCCTGATTTAAAAAATATAGATTTGGAATTGGTGGGCACTCCTTAGCATGTAAGAAAATACATATCTCAAAGGTAGAATCATACTTCATGTGGAAATAGTAAGGACAGTCCCACTAACATCAGGGATAAGACCCAGACACAGGTAATGGGAAACCAAGCAATTTCACAGACAGAAGTTTAAAATCTTGTTGACAGTTCCTAGTTGATAATAGTAATTAATTGAGCACTTACTAAGTGCCAGAAACTATAGCAAGCATGCTCTTTATACAATAAATAGCCTCATAATGCTGTAGTGACTTAAGTGGCATAAAGAAGGTCATGATATTTGGAAGTGCATGAAATGAGATGGGTGAGAACCTGCCAGTTAAGAGAGGAGCCAGCTAATCACCATTCCTATTATATTCGATTTTCTGTATTGTAGGGCACAGTACTGCAGAGTCTCACTGTTCTATCCCATAGCCACAACACAACTGAAGGCTGCCTACATAGCCCTCATTCCCCACTCACTTCTGGAGAACAGAAACTAGATTTTGTTTGGGTACCAACCCTCAGGAAAGCTAATGGTATTTTTAGCTCAGATGCAAATCCTGATTAGTTTGAAATCACTGGGAAATTATAACCCCTTCACCAGTGATTAGTTTGGCACTAGGTGTGTGACACACATCTGGGTAATAGAAAAACTGCTGATGTGGGGGCATGGGGTGGGGGTGCTCCTGAGAAAGCTTTCCTTGCTATTACTAAAAGAAGCTCAGAGAGGCAGCCTCTTCCTCCTTGGGACATTTTCCCACATTGACAGGGTGCCAAGAAGAGTACAGGCATCTGTCAAACACCAGGAGATCTAGCCTGGGACTGAAACCCCACATGGAGCCTGCCTCTCTATGGAATTCTTGTTACAAAGGACAAGACATGTGGGTTGCCTGTTACTTGCAGCCCAAAGCATCCAAACTCTATGAGTTAGAACTAATTGTGATCTCTGCTTTACAGATGAGGCGCTGGAGGCATAGGGAGATTAATGGAGTTAAGTGAGATAGAATTTACCTTAGAGCCATGGTGAACCAGATCACAGCCAGAATCAGTGTGTTCATCCTGTAGGGCCCCATCACACAGTACAGAGCATTATCCCAGACCTGCAACCCACAGAAGGGTTATTAAAGCAAGAGACTTGAGACTTGAAAGCTCATTTCTAGGATTTTCTGATAAATTTCCTAGGACCCTCATGAGAGAATGGACAACCGTGATCTCCCAGAGGCAGCAATTCTGTTCAAATAACAAAGCTTCTTCTTTTCTTACTGCCTGGCCTTGGCCTCCAACATAACAGTCCCGGGCATCTTCCCTGGGAACACAATAATCCATCATTAAAAGCACTGGGTTGAGATTTCGAGACACTGGATAAACTTGAGTAGTGAGCTCTGCTTCTTGCCTCTGGAAATAGGTGATATTCCTAACATTTAATAACCATGAAACCATTCATTGGCTGCCTCAGTGCCCAACAGCTGAGTTGCCTAAAGGAGTCACTTCTAGGGAAATGACCTTGCCCTTCACAGACACCTTCTCAGAAACCACCAACACACCTCAAAGGGCCATCTTTTTCACTCATTACTTTCTTCCTATGGATTATGTAGAGAGAGGGATGTTTAAGAGTAGACATTTCACCTGCATTCAAAATTTCTGCCTTGGGAAGGAAGAGCAAAGAAAAGAAATGAAGGTTTAGAGAGTTTGTGGCTCAAGTCACACAGCGAATAAGAAGCAGGCACAAGCTGTGTCCCAAGCATCCCCATCCAAGGCACTTCCTCCTATCACACTGCCTTGGGTTGATGGGGGTGTTCAGGGTCTTTAACCTTCATCCACCAAAGTTACAGATTTCTAGACATCCTCTCTCTCATCTCTCACATGTACACAATCATACCTGCTTGAAAGTGGTCTTGAACCTGACCAGCCAGCGCTGGTACCAAGTTCCTGTTGAACTTTGGATCTCAATGAATTCATCCATTTGCTTGGGAGTTTTGATGTGGGAAACCTGCAAAACAAAGATAGTCTAGGGAATCTTAACCCCACTCTGTGTCAGACTTTTCAAGGTTTAGTTTAATGTAACTGAGTTTCTATTACTTATCAAGGGCTACAGGAACCTTGAATGACCCTCTATTTCAGTGATTCTTAACAAAAGATGTATATGGCCTCTCTTTGGGATCTTGCTCGGAGAGATAAGTCCCACTGCAGACAAGATGAACCCACCTTTTTACCAGATCATGCTTTTGAGAAATTTATATTCATCAGTCATAATATGCTGGATTCCCATGTACATGTGATTTGCCCACAGTAAAGTTCACTCCACCTTAAAATTCACCAAGTCTATCCATAATTGGTATTAACAATTAACATCACAGAAACAATGTAAACAATGGTGTGTATGTTAGACAAGGAGGTTGTTGTTTAAGTTTTTTTTTTTTTTAAAAGATTTGTATATTTGAGGGGGAGGTAAAGAGAGAGGGAGAACTTGCTAGCAGGTGGAGGGGCTCAAGGAGAGGACAGATAGAGAATCCTCAAGCAGACTCCCTGCTTTGCACAGAGCTGGACACAGGCCTCAATCCCAGCACCTTGAGATCATGACCCACGCTGAAATCAAGAGTTGGCTGATTCACCAACTAAGCCACCCATAATGCCCTACTACTTAAGCTATTTTTAAAACACAGCAGAATAAGAGATATCATGTCCTCCTGGCTGTCTCTGGCTTTCCTAGTGGAAATCAAAGAAATGGGGAGTGAGGATAAGGTTATATGTCTCAGTGCTCCGCCCAAAGGACCCTGGAAAGTGTTGACTTGTCTAATGTCAGCAGGTAGCCCCAATGAGCAATTCTGACTCACGAAGACAGTGATTGTCAAGTTAAACAATGTTTAAAGCAACCAGTATATTCTGTAACTAACCATCATGTTAAGGAGATCCCCAACCACAGGTACACTTTTTTAGCCAAGTTAGCAAGATACATGCTTGCAGACATTCAGAGAAAAATAGAGGAGCACACTCAAAAAATTCAGAGTTACCATCACCCCGTCCAACAAACTTTTGTCTAGGGAAAATTGTTTTAGTCATAGGAATGTCTCTATTGCCTTCTTCAGCCATATGAGATTGTGAGGAGATGGAAAGAGATATGGAAATAAGGCTGGTAATCCACAGGAAAAGAAAGAGCTCCTGGGTGTGGACAACAGACTCATTAACTCTCAGCACTAGGACCAGAATGGCACGGCAATGCTTTTCTAACCTAGAAACAGTAGTTATTAAACTTTGGGGAGGGCTGCATGCCCCTTTGAGAATCTGGTGAAAGCATCAGTGTTCTTCCTAAAATTGGAGGTACATGAGAATGCTGAGAGCCGCCTGGGCATATCCTCCCATCTGCAGCTGTGCGCCCTTTGCAAATCTCTTTGCCTAGCTTTGACAAGGACACAGGAGAATGAATGCACAGACCCTGCAACAGAACTCTCGTCTGGAGCTGGGCTTCATGTTATCAGATACCCCCAGGGAGACCATGAACTCTCCAAAGCAGCCAAAAGAAGCCAGAGGACAAGGCTGAAACCAAATCAGGAAGCATGTCAAAAATCATACTCCAAAGCATTAAAATATCCACTCAAATGCAATTTTTTTCCTTTCGTAGTTCCTAGGGAAAATAACATTCTATTCCCTAGGTATTTGGGAGTGAGTGTATTTGACGACCTCAAGCAAAATTGCTCTAGTTTACAATTAACTAGGATACTTGTCCTTGATTGGGTCTAAATCAGAATATGGCCTGTGTTCACCCCAGCCCTGCAGAACATTCTATTGGGGACACTTGCCAGGTAGCAGTTCAGAAGCTCGTGAGGGAGCCAGCAAATGGGATGGCTGAAATCTGGGGCTTTGTAGGGGACGAAGAAGTTTCCCTCACCTCTTCCAGCATCCTAGGCTGGGTCTGAAAATTAAACTGACAAAGGAGAAAAGCCTGAATAATAGGAGAAAAGCCTACACATTTTATTGAATTTTAACATGGACAAGGGAGCCTTCTGAAGAGAATGAAGGCTTGATGAAGTGACCAGGGCAGAAAGCTTTTTTCTCTTTTAGACCATGAAACAATAAATTTGTGAAGAATTGACAAGACAAAGGGGTGTGGGCTAAGAGTAGCAAATGGTGAAGAAGTAACTGGGAAGAAAGAAAGTTTGTCCCTCTACCCGGAAGAAGACTTTCTTATCACCAGAGATGGGTGGAGAGATCAAGAAGGCTGCGTAAACAGTCACTTCACACAGGAGATCTATGACCTGTTCCAGAAGAAGGGTGAGTGTGGGGAGGTCAGAGTAACCTTCCTGCTTCTGTCACTGTTTCGAACTCCTTCAGCTTATGATATTCACTATGCCAAGGTGCCACATTTTGGGGTAGGTGTCCTGAACCCCAGCTGCTCAAAGATGAAGGTGAGGACCCTATCATCTGTTGGTCTCCGCCAGGCTCCCGTGTACATACATTCAAGGATGCATTCATTATTTACTGTGGGGAGCATTCGGGAGCAAAGCAGTTAACCCCATGCAGCAGGAGTTCACTCCCCGACAGCCTCTGCTCTCTGACCAGTCAACACTTTCTGGTTGTTTCTTTCTTTTCTTTCCCTTGGCCCATCCACTCATCTATTTCTACCTAATTAATATGATTACCAATGCTGAAGCCACAATCTTCCTGATTTTCTTTCTTGTTAGATGATTCTGATTCTGATTTTTATTCTTTCTGATTCTCTTTCCTATTAGATGAAAACTTCTAAAAGCAGAGGTGATGCCTGAGAACGTATGGCTGGCATGCAGGTTGGGCTAAGAGAAACTGCCCACCTACGGTTCACATCCTGCTGCAGGAGCCCTGCCTGAACTCTTCTTCCTCGGGAGGTATATCCATCCCAGAGGTGAGGGGCTCTAGTGCTGAAGTGAAAGGCTGAGCTTTTGCCTTTGCAAACTGGAGGCTTTACTGATTTCCAAGCTAAGTAAGACCTCATTCTTCAAAATGAGGCTGCTTAACAATAAACCTGTTGTGAGGAGAGAATGTGGGATCACTTTTCTAAAAAGGACTCCCAGTCTGGCAAGCCCACGCATTTGGTTTAGAAGTGGGTCTTCCAGAAGCAACAGACGGGGAAGCCACTGGGGGTGAGATGCTGCATGGCCACGTGGGTAAGACGAAGGCCGGGAAGAGTTTACAGTCACTTTGGGCAGGTAGGGACAGACATACAAATGAGATGGAGAGCAATAATCCATCAGGACTCCTCCATGGAGAGCTCTGGGTTTGCTTGGAATAGATACACTAATAGTCTACTTGAGGGGCTCGGGAATGCCAGGGAGGAGCAGCAGCCTGCCCTGTGCCAGCTAAGGAAAATTCACTATTCCACAGGGAGGGCAGGGGAAAGAGGGAAAACTAGAAAGGAGGAGGAAAGGAGGTGGAATGGGACAGGGAGGAAGCTCCTCAAATTGTCACAAAGATTATTAAACTCACAAATGCTTGTTATAAGTGAGATATGTCTGTGTGTTTGTGTCTTCATGTCTATGTGCATGCATGTGTCTGTATTCATGTGTCTGTGTGTATGTGTGATGTGTGTGTCTGGATGTGCCTGTGTTTATGCGTCTGTATCTGTGTGTGTGTGCATGTTTCAGTATATATGTGTCTGTGTGTCTATATGCATGATGTTTGTGTCTGTGTGCGTGTGTGCATGTGTATCTGTATGTGTGTGTCTGTATACATGTGTCTGTGTGTCTATATGCATGATGTGTGTGAGTTTGGATCTGTGTGTCTGGATGTGTTCATATGTCTTTGTGTCTGTATGTGTCCATGTGTCTACATGTGTGTTCCGTACCAGACTGATGTGGCCCACAATCCAATGCAGCTGATGTGGATTCAGAGCCTTGAGGCAGAGACAGAAGACCATGAAGACGTCTCTTGGGAACAAGCAGGAGTTTGAAGGGCAATCTATGGAATGGGTAGGGGTGGGGATGGGACCGAGCCAAGCACACCCAAGCCCTGGTGTGGGGGGAGCCCGCAAACATCTGGTGCCCATACCTGCCGTCCAGCTGCAGCATTACAATCCACCAAGGACAGCAGTGGAGATAGGGAGCTTGGAAGAACCATCTACACCCTTAACATCTTTGATCTGTTAGTTGTGCTTCTTAATAAATGTCAAAAGAAAGCACCGGCCCCATATTTTAGATATTTTTAGGAGCACTGGAATTGAGGGAAATAGGCAGTAAAATTTATTGCTTGAGTTAATTTAAGAAAAAATATGTCATAACGTTTTTGAATAATAGTTGACACCTATGTAGCCCCTACTCCAAGGCAGGCACTGGTTCAGGTACTTTATTCAATCCTTACCATGACCATATTTACAGCTATTATCCTTCTGTTCCCAATAAGGAAACTGAGGCAGAGGGAGTAACTTGCCTAAGGCCACATAGCTAGAAAGTATCAAAACTGGGATTTGGACCAGACTGGCTCCAGGCTGTGGATTCTTAGCTGCCACATAATCCTGCCTGAGCATCAGGGCTTCCAAGCAACGGTTAACAAGGACAAGTGTCTTGTACAAGATCAACAGCTGAGGTCAAAGAAGCAACACAAGTGAATAGGAGTGGGAAGGGGTTAACACAGGAGGGCTTCCTAGTGGAAATGGATTTGAAGTCAGCCTGAAAGGAAGTTATGCAAAACAAGGACCCAAAGCAGGAATTCCTCCTTGGCTCCAGGGTTTGTGGAGGGAGGCAGGGCAGAGCACAGATCTTGGTAACTAACAGGACATCTTTATGGAAATTGCCACTCACTGGTTTTTCACTTTTTAAACTAGCAAGAAACAAAATTCAGGCTAAGAGCCAATGCTGGTAAGGGTGGAGAGAAATGGTTATCCTGCTGCTTATGGCACTGTAGACTGGCAAAACACGATTGAAATGCAATCTGGCAATATAACTCATGAGCTATAAAAATACTAGTGCTTTCTAAGCCAGTCATTTTATTTCTAGGAGTCTGTCTTGGAAAACAAACCTAGAACATCAAGGGGAAGGAACTATGTGTGTTGCATGAAGGTTCACTGAAACAGTATTAATAGGAACTAGGTAATAAAAAAGGGTAAATAAATTTCTAGTATTCGGGACATGTTTAGGAAGACTGTGTTAATGTTCTCAACTTTAATGTTTATTAAAATGATAATTATGAATGTCATGAGACAACATACAGAATGCTTATGAGTACTCTTTAAAAACATGTAGATGCAGGGGCGCCTGGGTGACTTGGTTGGTTAATCATCTGACTCTTGATTTCAGCTCAGGTCCTGATCTCAGGGTCTTGGGATCAAGTCCCGTGTGCTGAGCATGGAACCTGCTTAAGATTCTCTTTCTCTCCCTCTCCCTCTGCCCCTCCCACCCTGCTCACACATACTCTCTCTCTCTGAAAAACAAACAAATACGTAGCTGTAAACATATATGCATATGCTTATCCCCATATGAATACAGCTAATTTTTTCTTTCAGTGATTTTTTTGAACAATTAGCAGTTACAAGAAGGATATCTATCAAAATGAACAAATGATTATGACACCATAATAGGAATGTCAGGGGTTTTATTCTCCCTTTGATACATTTCTTTGTCAGATTAATATAACATCATACTAATATAATAAAATTAATATTTTTAGCAAGCCAAAACAGTAAAGAGGGGAGGCCCCCTCTTGCTGGCATAGGTGCCACACACTCACCGTGAACACCTTCTCCGGGGTCCCTTTAGCCCTCATGTTGGTGTCATGGACTTGCTTGAGAATCATCCAGGCTTCATCGTGTTTGCCCATCTGGTTAAAGCAAGGAAAGAGGGATAAGAAATCCTTTGCTGATGAGGGGTGGAAACCCTGCACATCCAACCCGGAGTGTGAGGTGATTAGACATGAATACACTGCCAACTAGGGCTTGTGAAAGACCAGGACGAGTCTCTGTCCCCAGCTGATCTTGGAAGGATACTAAAGTGGTGCCTCCATGGTGTAAACATGAGGGAGTTATTACATTATTACAGTGCTATTTCCACTACATAGTACAACCCTCCTAGTCCGAAGGTTGAATGACTGCTGGGTGGAAGCCATATTCTTCCCCAAAAGAGAAAGCAGAGAAACAACATGTAATGGATTGAATTGTGTCCCAGCCCCCAGCCCCTGGTACCTTGGAATATGGCCCTATTTGGAAATAGGGTTACTGTAAATATAATTAAAATGAGATCATATGGGAGTAGGGGTGGGCCCCTAATCTAGTTAGACTGGTGTCTTTATAAGAAGCCAGGAGAACGCCAGAGATGGCCCAGGCAGGAAGCATAGTGGTGCAGCCAAGAGCCAAGTAATTGCCAGCAAAGCACTGGAAGCTGGAAGAGGCAAAGGAGGACTCCCCCTACAGACTTCAGAGAGAACATGGCCCTGCTGATGCCTTGGTTTCCAGCCTCCGGAATTGTGACACAATTTCTGTTATCTGAAGCTACTCAGTTTGCAACTTAGTCCTTTGTCACAGCAGCCTTAGGAAACTAGTATACCACAAAGGGTAACTTTTGGGATATCCCTGGTTAAAAAAGCCTTCCTGCAGTGCCTGCCCCTGATCAATGGGACAAAGGGGAATTTGACAAGGATGGTCACTCTGTAGAAAGATCTAGAAGGAGACACAAAAGAGTCCTATTGCTCCCCTGCCAGCCCCCTCTGTCTGATCACTGCAGCCACAAGCAGCCCCCCCCCCCCAGGTTGGAAAGACTCTTCTCAAGATACAGGAGTGGCTTTCCCACGGGGAAGGGTCCTGGCTGGTCAAGAGTCCTGAAGGGCTTGGAGGCAACGCAAGTTTTCCCCACAGATCTTATTGCAGCAAGTTGAAAAAAAAATCTCACAGCTTTGAAGAGTTCCTAGAGAGGGTGGGTGCTGGAAGCAGCATCAGAGGGCCCCCTCTGTCTCTGACAGTCTGTGAATCCAGGGTAGGCAGCCATCACAGACAGCAATGAAACCAGATGTAATGATGGGCCAGGTGGGTTGACATGGGGGTAGTTTGCAACATGCCAGTGGGAGAGGAGGTGGGGCCAAAGGGCTATTGCTCTCGCATGGGGGGTGGTGTGGGGGCAGGGGCCTGACTCACCTCTAGCAGGAACCTTGGACTCTCTGGCATGAATCTCAGGGCCACCATGGACACGGTACAGGGCAGAGCGCAGATGATGACAAACACCCTCCAGCTGTGGAAGTGGTAATTGGTGCCCATGCTGAAGCCCCAGCCTGTGAAGACAGGGGATTTCTGACATTATCTTAGAGTAACCTTAAAGCACTGGTTCTCCAATGAGGGCATGAGAGCATCACCTGGGGAGCAAGTTAAAATGCAAAACCCTTGGGATCCCTGGGTGGCGCAGCGGTTTGGCGCCTGCCTTTGGCCCAGGGTGCGATCCTGGAGACCCGGGATCGAATCCCACGTCAGGCTCCCGGTGCATGGAGCCTGCTTGTGTCTCTGCCTCTCTCTCTGTGACTGTCATAAAAAAATAAATAAATAAATAAATAAATAAATAAATAGATAGATAGATAGATAGATAGATAGATAATTATTAAAAAATTAAAAATAAATAAATAAATAAATAAAAATAAAATGCAAACCCTTGACTGCCCCGAAGCTTCTGATGCAGAAGTCTGGATAAGCACTGGCAATGTGCATCTCAAGACCCCCCCCCCCCCCAGGGTTGGCCAGGTCTGACATTCACAGGGCTTTGGGCAAGAGTACACATGGAGGCAGCATCCCATATTTCTCTATATTCATTAAACTTTAAGTTAACAAACTGTTAAATGACAGATGTTCTATCCCCTTGCCTTGACAAATAAGGAGCCAGAAGGCTAGGCTGTGACCCACCCTTGCAAGACCCCTTTCATTTTTTCTCCTAGCCCCTCCCACGGAGTGAAGGGGCCTCATGTTGACACATGTGAACCATCACACTCCACCTCGGTGACAATGGGTATCCTTGTCATGATTCCTTGAGTTTAGTGGGATCTTCTCAGTTCTGAGTACCCAGAGCATGATCTGAATTGAAAAGAGGATGATCATGCATCAGGGGAAAGAAAGCCAGATCAGGGCCTTATGACCATGGGGATCCCTCTTACCCAGGTCAAACGGTAGTACCAGCCCCAGGTAATTCTAATGCAAAGGGTTCAGGATCACTCTCTGAAAAGCACTATCAGTCATATTATAAGCACATCTCATTTTATTGTGCGTCACAGATACAGCATTTTTTACAAATTGAAGGTTTGTGTCAACCTTGCATGGAGCAAGTCTATTGGTGTCACTTTTCTATCAGCATTCACTCACTTTGTGTCTCTGCATCACATTTTGGCAATTTTCAAAACCTTTCAAACTTTTGCATTATTATTATATTTGTTATGGTGATCTGTGATCAGTTGTTACTACTTGCCAAGAGCTCAGATGATGGTTAGCTTTTTTAGCAGCATTTTTAAAATTAAGGTGTGTACTTTTTTTAGACATAATGCTATTTGCACACTTAGTAGACTACAGTTTGATGTAAACATAACTACTTTTAGATGCACTAGGAAACCAAATAATTTATTTGATTCATTATACTGTGATATTTGCTTTATTGGGGTGGTCTGAAACCGAACCCATATCTCCAAGGTATGCCTATATTAATTTTTTTTAATTTTAAGGAGACAGGGCTTCTAAATTCAAATGAATTCTATCATCACTGAAATGGAGAGCTCCTACTCAGCATTCGTTATTGGAGGCATTTCTTTTTTAAAAAAAATATTTTATTTATTTATTTATTTATTAGAGAGAGAGCACAGTGGGAATTGGAAGTGGCAGAGAAGAGAGACAGACTCCCCACTGAGCAGAGAACCCAACGTGGTGGGGCTTGACCCCAGGACCCTGGGATCATGACCTGAGCTAAAAGCAGATGCTTAACCAACTGAGCTACCCAGGTGCCTCTTGAAAACATTTCTAAAATTCATTTTTAGAAATTGCCTCTGTATCTACATAACATTATTTCAAATATCCTCATGGGTCACAGAAGTCCCTCCTTTATGGAATGGGTAGCACAATGGAAAGAGCCTAGATTTCTGTAGTCATGAGATCAAAGTACAAATCCTGGTTTTCTCATATCATTACTGGGTTGGTGGGTTTTCACAGCTGTAGAATGCAGGTAACAATATCACCACAGATCTGATAAGTGCAAAAGCTCCTGCCAATCAATAATAATTCATCTGCTTTGAGAGTAGATTTGGTTTGCTTAGAAATAGCTAATTTACATTTAGTACCAAAGTTGTTGACTGAAATAGATGAACATCAGCAAGGATCGGCCAAATAATTGCTTCTTTAAAAAAAACAACCCAAGGTTAAGGGGCATCTGGGTGGCTCAGTGTGTTAAGCACCTGACCCTTGATTTTGGCTTGGGTCATGATCTCAGGGTCATGAGATTGGGCCCCACATTGGGCTCCATACTCAGCGGGGAATCTACTTGAGATTCTATCTCTCCCTCTCCTTTTGCCTCTCTCCCTACTCATGCAATAAATAAATAAATAAATAAATAAATAAATAATCAATCCAAGGCTCTAAAATGGCTTGGTTTTCTCATGCCACTCAAAGTAGCTCTGAAGACCATTCCAACAGCATTTTTTTAAAAAGACAAAACTATAAATAGGGGACATC
Source organism: Nyctereutes procyonoides (assembly GCF_905146905.1). Classification (NCBI taxonomy): domain Eukaryota; kingdom Metazoa; phylum Chordata; class Mammalia; order Carnivora; family Canidae; genus Nyctereutes; species Nyctereutes procyonoides. Next base: position 43,351,649 of record NW_026575047.1, on the reverse strand, counting down.
TGGGTGGCTCAGTGGTTGAGCATCTGCTTTTGGCTCAGGTCATGATCCCAGGGTCTGGGATGGAGTCCCACATCAGGCTCACTTCAGGGAGCCTGCTTCACCCTCTGCCTGTGTCTCTGCCTCTCTCTGTGTCTCTCATGAATAAATAAAATCTTTTTTAAAAACTGTATAAATGAATATATTTATTTCTAAAGTTCAGAGGGTAATCATTATTGGAACATAAAATCTCTATTCCATTTGCTATCTGTGAAGCACAATAAAATGAAATGTCTATGCATAAAAATATATCATGTGGCCAACTGCAGTGCTGGGCAGTGAGTGTCTTGAACGCTCTATTACTCTCATTGTGTTTTGACCATTTCTACTTGCCCTTGACTCTTAACTCATTGTGCTTCAACTCACTCTACTTGCACTGCTGTTTCTGCTGATATTTCCTACTCTGTGCTACTGAAGGACTTGCCAGAGGGAACCCCAGGTGGAAAAACGTGGGACTGAAGCTGCTGTGACACATTTGTCCACACAACACACACATCATCCAACTTTCTCAACCAAAATCAAATCTCTTTTTGCACAGCATGCTCTCCCTGGGGTTTGTTTGTTTTCATTTTAATTAAGAAACCTTTCATTTCTCCTGACAGTAACACTAGAAAGAGGAAGATAAAACCATAGTAATATTTACACATCTTGCAGCTCATATCAAAAGCTACTCTGGAGTAATTAGAAGTCAAGTTGATCAAAACTACGTAGCAGTCAAACTCAGGTGGATAATGAGGGAAGGACAGCAGAAGTGGGTACGTTTATAAAGTATTCTTCCTGAGACAAATTTTTTTCTTTATGATAATATGTGTAAATTATCCCAAATACATTACTCCCTCATGCCTCTATGATTTTTATGGTGATTTTAGTAATCTGCATTTATTGCATTCATTAGGCAGATCTTTGGGACTTTAAATTAAATAAAATTAAATAGTGAACTGCTTCCAAATATATGGAACAACTATTAATTTGGAGACAGGGATTGTTCTGTTCACTGATCTTTTAGCTTGCCCTACTTTTCTCCATCAGGATTTCACAAACAGCTGGTGGTGCTGACTACAATGGGAATTAATCTTCCATAATATATCCAATTTTTTTTCTGGGCTGTGACCATGAGTTACCAAGAAAACATTCTGAGTTTTGTAATTTTCTTTCTCAATGACTCAGTCACCCAAATTCCTGGTGCCAAGACCTCCCATCACTTCATTCCTGCAAAAGCAATTAAGTGGGTTGCACAAGCCATACACAAACATCAGTCTCCTTTTCTGTTGTCACACTGGCATTTATCCCTGCTGAGTGGAGGGGTGTTAGAGGATTAACATCTTGGGCACATTGAGAAATATCATCAAATGTATGGTTCACTGTGGACACAACATCTGGTCCTGGTAAAATGAGGCTTAAAATGAATAATCACTCCTGTTATGCTGTGATTCTAGAATACCGTGTTTCTAGGGTGGGTTTTCCCCCAGCTAATGCTTGTTTCAATGAAACCCAATTGCCCAAGTGGTTTGGATCTTTTTTCTTTTTAAGATTTATTTATGTATTCCTGAGAGACACAGAGAGGGGCAGAGACATAGGCAGAGGAGAAGTAGGCTCCTTGTGGGGAGCCCAATGTGGGACTCAATCCCAGAAACCCAGAATCACACCTGAGCCAAAGGCAGACACTCAACCACTGAGCCACCCAGGTGCCCTAGAGGCTTGAATCTTAAAATTGGACATAAAAGTCACAGATTTCATACAAGCATACAAACAGGAAAAATATCCTGTACGTTTGGGGTAAAATAATTGAACCACAAGCCCTGATGTCGGCCAGCAGTGGCCAGTCAGCAGCCATGTGGCCCCTCTGCCATGGGCATCCCATTCAGTCTTGGTCAACACACTCCCAGCCTAAATCTATGTATCACTTCCTTAGCAGCCATACCCTCAGACGGGAGTGTGTGCTTGTGTGTGTAAAGCAGAATGAAAAAGCGATGCAGCATGTAGTAACTGTTGTGCATGGCCCCTGCCACAACACCCCACACCAGGAGGGCTCCACTGTGCTCGGCCACCTGATATGGGTGGGACTGACCCTACCCCATCCCCACCCCTGCTGGATTTGAGGAAGGAAGTATCCGGAAACCAATCAGGACCCAGCATCCTCTGGAGTGTAGTGATTGGTTGAGGTGGGAACATGACCTAAGCCTAGCCAGTCCAGGTTCTCTGGTCAGGTGGTACCACAAACTTCCCTTAGGGAACAAGCAGTCTGCAAATAAGGAGGCTGACATTGTTAATGTTATCAGGAGGGAAGCTAGCTCAAGTGTAAGAATCGTTTTAAATATTTTATTTATTTATTCACGAGAGACACACAGAGAAGCAGAGACATAAGCAGAGGGAGAAGCAGGCCCCACACAGGGAGTATGACTTGTGACTTAATCCCAGGGCCCTGGGATCACGACCTGAGCCAAAGGCAGATGGTCAACAATCGAGCCACCCAGGTGCCCAAGAATTGTTTTAAACATATTCTCTGCACTGCTCTTTGCATCTCAGGAATTACTGAATGTGAGGGCTGGCACGATATCTACAGTCTGCTCTTTTGCTTCCTTCTCTCTCCTTATAGGTAAAGGAAGACACCAGACAAGATGGAGGGACTTATCCCCAGTCACACACCACCACTATTTTGACTCAGCTTTTATTCAGATTTTACTTGTCGCCCATGCCCCCCCCCCAAAAAAAAAGGATTTTTTTTTTTTACTTATTTAATTTAAATGTAGAAATAGTTTCTTAGCACTCACACAGTTGGACCAGTTAACAGTATAAATGATGTTACAGCAAGAACTGGGGAGAGGGGAAATGATTCCTCTGACCCATATAACCCACAGCACAGTACAGGGATCATTAAAGTGTGTGTTCGGGTGCTAGACAGAGTGCAGAAATGATGTTAGGAGTAATATGATTTTGTATCTAAAAATGACGGAGAATTGCTTTTGGTGACAGAATTATCTGGAAAACTCTTTAGCTGTTTATCTCATTATTCTTGTTCATATTTCTTCTCTGTTTCTTAGATGAAACCCAGTGGGTTCTCAAAGAATAGACAGGACAAAGATTACTTGTTTCCAAATCCATTTCTGGACACACAACAAGATTACATTGCCAAGTGTCCTTGGCAGTAGGGGTGATCAGATTACAGATTTGGGGCTAGTGAGTTGTAAGCAGGGAGGACACATTCCATTTCCCAGCCTGCCTTTCAGAGCCCTCCATCTAGAACTGCCCATGCTCTTTCCCCAACCAGAGACTTCAAGCCACATGTTGAAGACAGGGGAATCACATGTAGGAAGGAGTCTGAGCCCCAATATTACCGATGAAGCAGAGCCACCTGCAGATCAGAAACATTAGCCATACTTTACAAGTGGGGAAACTTTTGTTGTGTTAAACCACTGAGATTTCAGGGTTTATCAGATTACCAGAATAATGCACCCAGGATCACCTTAACTAATAAAGTAGGCATTGTCTACACTAAAGCTGCTTCTTAAAGAAATATACATGGAGCCTCCATCACCTGCAAATACACAGAGGATGAGGTTTCAAAGACACCAAGGAGGTGAATGGGTAGAAAAATGTTGGTTAGCTTCAGGGCAGTTACCTGCTACCCTTCTAGGTCTGCAGGTTTCTAAATGATGATAAAGCCTATACCCGTAATTGGTGGTTTACAAAAAAAAAAAAAAAAAACCTTGAAGGACGCGATGGCAGTTATTGCCCAGGATGCTCAAAAGACATAATCAAATTCAAAACTGCTGGCTTCTCCCTACTTTACTCTTAACAAAACCAATTGTGAAAGTAAACATTGCCAGGTCTCTGTCCAGAGAATCCGGTTTTTGCAATTACCCAGGATAATAAAATTGTCCCGGCTGAATCCAAGACCTTGTCTGTAAGGGCTCTCCACTTCGGCAGCCAAACAAGAGTGACAGCAGGCACTAGAGTGGAAAGTACTACATGGGGGTAGGAGGCAGGCAGAGCATCAAATCAAGGTCATGCCAGGGACCTGACCTTAGCCAAGTTACCAACTTCTCTTGACTTCTGTTCCATCATCTATAAATGGGGTTCCCGAAGCCTAACTTTATGCCTGTGGGAGGAGGGCTAGGGAGGTAAAGATTGAAATTCTTTCAAATAAAAGGAAGTAAAGAAGAAAGGAATGGAGGGAGGGAGGGAGGGAGGGAGGGAGGGAGGGAGGGAGGGAGGAGGGAGGGAGGCAAGAAGAACAGTTTGTATTATTTCCAGAAAGACATGTATATTGAAATTAGTGATGTGTATCCAGTATTGGAAGTTCTATAGAAAGATCAAAGGTATAAAAGGGAACTGTGTGTGAGTATGGGGAATAAGGTTAAGGACAGGAAATGTTGGCTGCAGGTTCCATAGTAACAAGGGCCCCTGGGCTATCTGAAGGCAGTGCACTCACCGTAGTGTGGAATGATGCTCCAAGCCATGGCAGATGCATAGATGCCCCCCGTCATCCAGAAGATGCCCAGCCAACTAAGATGTTCTCCTCGCTTCTCACGAGATAAGAATTCAGAAAAATAGGCAAAAACAATGGGCAGAGCACCCCCGATCCTGCGAAAATAAGATGCCAAAAAGAATCAAGTCATAACACTAAAAATGGTCATGCCAGAAGCCTAGTTACCTTATACTCCACCTTTGTGAGTTTGAAAGACCAGCCAAGGCAGTGTCGGGTTATGTGACCTTACACACTGACTTTACAACCTTTTCTAAGGTTCAACTTTAATACAGTATCTTGGAAGTCAAATACAAAACTCAGACCAAGGTTTTCTGGAGGTACCACTCAGAGCTAGAGTAGCAGGATGGTCTATAAGGTCTAGCAAAGCCCTGCATGTACATACCCTATGCCTGAGAGGAGACGGCAGAAGAGGAAGGCTCCATATCCCTGCACGAAGGAGGAGAGAGAGGCGAAGGAAGCGTTGAGGGCCAGAGACATGCTGAGGACTCTCTTCCTCCCCAGCTTATCTGCCAGGCCTCCCAGGACGAAGGCCCCCGCCATCATTCCTAGGTAGACAATCAGCCCTGTGAGGGTGAAAGGAAAAAGAGAAGAGAGGGTGGAAAGAAGATACAAAACATTAGAAACCATGCAATGTGCTAGAAAATCCAATGCCCATTTTTATGTATTCTAGAAATTTCATGTCAAAGACATAAAAGGTGGACTATAACAGATGTTCGTGGCAAATTAGAAGTATGGTACAGACTCAAATCCTTAAGAATGCTATTCAAAAAAATAGCCTCACAGATTGATACATATGTGCACATACTAAAATAGATCAACCATAGCTCGGTCTGATGTACCTTTCCTGAAGATGACTCTTTTAGAGGCATAATCTGCAGAAGGCAGTGCTGTCATTTTATTTTTAAGTGAAAAAGAATGTTTGTGTATAAAAATCCCTACCTGCAGGGGTAGGTTTAAAGAGAGAATTTCCAGGGAAAAGGCCAAAAGGGTGGAAGGAACATGGGAAGGAAGAAAAATGTACAAGTGTAAAGTAGCAATTACCAATAAGCCTGGCTATTTTATTGTTCCAAAAAAGATCTTCTCCACACTACAACCAATGTTCAGATTTCTTAGGGGAATGCAGAAGAGACAAGCAATGAGCTGTCCTGTCTTTAACACGTGTAACTTCTACTTGCCTTCTAATAATAAGATCAGTCAATTTAAGGTATCATATAAATATATTGTTGTTGACATGTTTATGGTGTTCCAGTGAAAGTCAGCATCCTCACAGACATGGCACATCTCCAAAAGCATGTGGATGATTCCTTCCTGATAAATAGTGAGTGCTCACTAATTATCAACTACTGTGCTAAGTCCATATGTGATTTACTACTTCTCTGAAGGAAACTTTGCAGACCATCCTTCGTGAGGAGAAAATGCTGAATGCAAATTATGGAAGGATCCTTTCACCCAGCCTTAACTGTAAATCAAACGATGAACACAAATTGTCTTTCACAGAAAGGAAGCTTTTGGACATACAGATGCTTTATTTATGCAGATGTGTGCCAGGAAGGGCCGACATAAAGCAAAGAGCTTCAATTAGCTGATTAATCAACTTGAAGGCTGGTCCCCAAAAGGAAAGATAGATTTAACTATGCTCTGTTTTATCTTCCCAATGACAGAGTTCGTTCTTTTATCGTCTTATTCTATGAGATGAAAAGAAATGATAACTTTGATGTTGTCAATAGCTTTCATGAAGATTTCCTTCACTTACCTGGATTGTAACTCTTAGCCTTTACATAGCTCAACACTATGCAAGATGCTATTTCCTTTTATATTTCGGTGTATGCTGTTACTTCATGGAATATGTCAACGGGTCTACAAAGTATCTATTAAATGTCTGTTATTAGGTAAGCACTCTTGTAGTTACTGGGGATACAGTGAGGTAGAAACACATGAAAATCCCTGCCTTCACAGAGCTTACATTCCATTTAGGGGAAAAGAGATAATAAATACATGAGCAAAATATACGGTTAGTGGGGAACTGATAAGAGTTCTAGAGAAAAATAATGTGAAGGATGGGAACAGGGAGATCCAGGCTGGGAGGTAGCAATTTTAAAGAAGATAGTTCAGGAGGCCCTCACTGAGATGGGACATTTGGACAAAGACCTTAAGGAAGCCAACCATGGGGATATCTAAGGGAAATTACTGAGCCTGTGCTCCTGATCTGCCATTTCTTTGCATACTTGAAGGATCCACAGAGAAGTAATAGAGTGAGGACACCTCCTCCTCCCTATTTCACCAGTTTCCCAGCCCAAAGCTCCAAAAATGTAATGAGCAATTTCCTACTAATATTAAGTCACCAACACTTGTGTTTCAGAAAATGAGTAAAGACTTGCAAACACAACTCAGGATATGTCATGCTGTGCTGTAATAACGTGTGAGTCAGTGTGCTCTGCTAGACTATGAGTTTATCTGCTATCCAGCCCTGACCAACCAAGAGTCTCCAATATCTAGTTCCCTGCAGACTTAATCTTGCTCAGTTCTTAGCCATTGTGAGCCATGTCCAGCAGACCTGCCTTACTCACTGATGAGTGAGTGATGCCTTACTCATCTGCTGCTGCCATCCCCATACCCACCAGATAAGCCTGACTGAAGGTCAGACTGCAGCCTCCCTGTTACTTTCACCTCATGGTTTCAGTCCTCATAACTGGCTCATGACTGTGATCCTGATCCCCATGCTAGTTTCTGATTAGCATCTCATATCCCAACCAATTGGGAAAGACCCAAACTCTGTCTATGCTTAGCCAGGTTCTCCCCAGGAAAGAACTGGATTCTATTTCCTCTGACTTAGGTAACCTACCAACATGCTGGCCATAGTCAGGAGCCCCATACCTGAGATGCCCTGTCCTTCTGGATAGACTACTGGGATATCACCACCAGCCCAACTCAAAGTGGGGTTTTACCCAAGTCCTTTGTACTTGGTAATTTAGAATTCTAGACCAGAGCAGAGAGGGAACATCTTTTTCCAAGTTAGATCTATTCAGCTCCCAAAATTTGTTGGCTTCAGCTCAACTCCTTGTCAAGAATTTCCAATACCCCATTCAGCCAACAAATACCTGGTGGTTCTCTCATGATATGTGGTCAATAACATTTGGAATAAAGAAACAGATATTGAAAAGAAGGAAGAGAGGATGAAGGGAGGGAGGAAGAGAGCCTTACCCAAATTGCAAAGTAAGTGTTATGGATGCTTTAAGACAGTGAGTAATCCAGCAATAGGTCATGAGAGCCTAATATATCAACTCATAGCACCGAGGTAGCAAACACAGAGTGAGCACTCGCTACTAGCCTGGCTCCATGTGAACCATTTCACGGGCATTGTTGGTCCCATATAATGCTTATAACAACTCAGTAAATACCACTTCTGTCCCTGTTTTGTAAAGGAGGAAACTGATTCACAGAGAGGTAAAGTGGTTCCCCAAGGTTACACAACTAGTGGAAATACGAAGATTGTAATCTGGGAATTCCAACCTCAGAGTTGAGGCTTTAACTACTACCCTTTACTGTTCTTTATAGATAAGCATCAGATAGATTTCTTAGCTTTGTATTAGTTTATTATTTCCGTGTTTGCTCACCCTCAGAGTGGGGCATGGTTCCTTCCTTTCAAGGAGATAAACAGTAAATTATGTGATTATCTCCTGGTGAGAAAGAACATTCCAATAAAGGCGTATGTCAGGTAATATGCAAAATGGAGAAAGAGCACAGTCTGGATGCACCTCAGTCAATGTGGGAAGGCTTCCAAAAGAAAGTCATTGAGTTGCTGGTGAAGGACAAACAGAAGTTATTCAGGTTTCTATCTTGGTGGTTGGGGTAGTGCATCACAGGCAGTGGCAGGCAGCACATGCAAAAGACAGGGAGACAAAAAGAACACCTGATATGTTTGGGCAACAATGTTAGAAGTAGTTCAATGTGAGTAGAGCAGAGTGTACATGGGGGAACCTGGTAAGGGATTGGGGCTAGGAGGTAGAGCAAAGGGCACACCATAAATGGCTCATTGGTGTGCATGCATGCATGTGAGAGAGAAAGAGAAAAAAACCTATGCATTTTTTGATACATGCATGTGTAGTTATATGTGTGCATGTTGCTGTTTGCACCATGTATGTGGGCCTATAAATTGGGAGGAAGGAAGAAGAGAAATCAGAGGAGTGGTCAGGAGACTTGCTGAGAACGAGTCTGTACACCCTATGCCCTGGTCCCACCCTGGTCTCTCATGAGATGAGAAAAACACTAGTATCCAATTAAAGTTTGTTTTTCTTTTTCCAGTAAAGCTATCTTTAGCACTTCTCAAATGCTACTGTGCGCACACAAATCATGGAAGGATCTTAGTGAAATCAGACTCTGATTCAGTAAGTCAGATGTGGGGTCTGAGATTCTCCATTTTTTTTTTAAATGAGAGAGAAAGTGAGCATGCTAGCTGGAATGGGGGAGTGGGCAAAGGGAGGGGGTGGAAGAGAATTTTAAGCAGGCTGCATGCCCAGTGTGGAGCCTGTCGTGGGGCTCCATCTCATGACCCTGAGATCATGGCCTGAGGCAAAATCAAGAGTCAGACGCTCAACCAACTGTGCAGCCCAGGTGCCTAAGATTATGCATTTCTAACAAGACTGATGTTGCTGATCCATGGACCACAGTCTGAGCAATGGGAGGCCATAGCATACCCATCCTCCTGGAAGCACAGTGAGGGGATAGTGATGAGAATTCTGGCCTTAGAATCTCAAAATGTCCTTCAATGGTTGTGAGATTTGGGAGGAAATTCTCACACTCTCTGAGGGCCTTACCACTGCATGTGTAAACTGATTACTAGATAATTTCCAAGCTGCCTTCCTATTCATTTGTCTTTCAAAAATATAAATCATGAATGATGAAGTTGTGTGGTTTTCCCAGGAAGAACATGTTCGGATTTTGGAAATAAACCCAGTGACACATGTTTGATCAAACTATTGTGAAGCCCACACAAGACATGTCTATGGATGACACATGGCCAGTAGAACCATCAGTGTGCAATCTCAGCGATGGACTTTGTGCCAGTTGTTATTCAGCACCTACTTGGTCCATAAACACCTGTGCGTTGCCAGCCAGTCACTGCCAGGCCCTGGCAATAGGGAGGCAGGAGAGAGAGAGAGAGAGAGAAGCTCAAAGGCTGGAGCAGGAAGAAGGGACCTGTGCTTTCTGTTCTTATGACTTCCACCTCAGCATTGTTCACCAGGCAGCAGCAATGCTGTTCCACATGGGAGCAGCTGAATCCAATTAGCAGAACCAGCCACATCCTGCCCTCCCCTCTTCTCCCACACCAACACCAGCCAGGGAGGGTCTCCCCACTTCCAGAGATCTGAATTATAGCTCCATGAGCTCCCTTCTCTGAGCATTTTGAGGCAGAGTAATTCCATTCTCTTCCCTTTCTTCCCACAGTCCTAGGGTGGCAGCTGCTCCCTGCATTCACTATCTCAGTATACTTTATAAACACATTTTACTCACCCTGCTAAAAATTTCTTATATTAAATTCTGTCTATTCTAGTAACTGACTATACTCTGACCGATCCAGACACATCGGCAAACTGATGTATCACAGAGATTCGGTTTGGGATCCAATTCCCTTTCTTTACTGGCTGAGGCTGCTGAGCCCCAGATCTGGTCAGTGACTCTCCTGGAAATTCCCTGCTGGCTCAGGACCTGCTGGCACTGCGATTCTGCTGTCCTGGCTCCTAGCCTGGGGCTTTTGCTACTCACTGTCCAAGGCAGAGGAAGAACTAGAAAGAATAAGAAAAGCTTTTCAAGATGCCGTTGTCGGGGATCAGAATACGCAGCCCCAAAAAGTGCCACTTTGGTCTAAGGATTATTTTAAGCTGAAGATGGTTGAGAAACAGCACATTCCAAAAGAAAGCTCCCTGCCCTCCTGCATATTTGCCTAAAAGCAGGCCTAGGCGTTTCATCACCACAGACTGTTACCAGCCCAGAGACAGCACAAAGAAGGATGGACATACCGAAGCTTCCAAAAACAACATTAAGGGGGGCATGTGATGGAATGAGCACTGGATATTATGTAAGACTGATGAATTCCCAACTTCTGCCTCTGAAACCAATTAGACATTATGTTAATTAAAGTTAAATAAAAATTTTTTAAAAAGAATGTGAATCAAAAATTTTAAAAAATTAAAAATGATAATAAAAACCAAAACAATCTTGTCTTCCATTAGTTTGCCCCGTTTGCCACCCGGGAAGCCTACAACCCTGCTCTTTTGTCTTGTTCCTTCTTTCCAAGTGCATTGTTCTTTGTGAAGTTCCTATCTAAAACCCAAGTCCTGGGCAGCCCGCGCAGCTCAGCGGTTTAGCGCCACCTTCAGCCCAGGGCGTGATCCTGGAGACCCGGGATCGAGTCCCACGTCTGGCTCCCTGCATGGAGCCTGCTTCTCCCTCTGCCTGTGCCTCTGCTTCTCTCCCTCTCTCTCTCATGAATAAATGAATAAAATATTTTAAAAATAAATAAAAATAAAAAATAAAAGCCAAGTCCTAACCATCCCTTTGAATGACTCCAGTGTAAGACACGTGCTAATAAATGGTTTTTCTCTTGCTAATCAATCTTTTGTCAGTTTAATTCACTGGGCCTTCAGCCTGGGAGGACTGAGGGAAGAAGCTTTTCCTCCCCTGCACTTGTTGGAAGGCTATGACAAGGACGAATGAAGGGAAGAGGGGCCAATCCACAGAGAAGAGAAATATAAAATTAACAATGCCTCTGAAATGGCTGTGCTATTAAATGCATTTAAAATTTGTCTTTAGCAGAAGAAATTAAGACAATAAATTTGGAAAACTGAAACGTAATGGAGTTATCAAAAATTACTTTAGCACAAAGCAGATAAGGGACTAGCTAGAAAGTGAGAAAGTCTATTATCCTTCAGTTCCCCTCAACAAGCTCAATGGCAGATTAAGGAAATCTCCCCTCCCACAATAAATGAGCGTTTTAAGAAAATCATAAGCCAAAATTGCTACTTTCAGAGTAGGGTTGATGAGGGTAAAGGGAAGGGGATGTGGGAGGGTGAGAGGAAGTTTTAATGGGTGATAACACCACAGAGGAAATGAAATATGTCTCTATGGAAGAAAGAGGAGCCCACAATGAGCAAGAGGTGCCATAAAAAAGAAGAGACCAATCTTGAAAGAGAGATGATCCAGTTCCCAGTCCCGGTTCCACCAATTACCCACAGCATGACCAGAGGCAACCCATTCAGCTTCTCTGATCCTTGTTCCTTCTTTGTAAAAGTCAGATGATAGTGCTTAGTGCTCATCTTGTGGAGTTGTTAGCATGACACAGCACAGTGGATTGGAAGCACCCTAGCAGGATGCTAGCAGGATGCTAGCACAAAAGTAAATGCACAATTAATCAAAGTTGCTATTGTCATTAGGAGCAGCGCAGCATAGAACTGGCTGTGACCTAAGAAAGCCCAGGGTTAGAAAAATGAAAATAAGTTGGTGGTATTTTAAAGTCAAACCAATCATATTTTAAAGGAATTGGAGGCAAGGGAACAGAGACTAGCAGAAGAAATTTATTTATAGTAGCACGCCCTTTAAACGCACCTCCCTTCCTCCCTACCTGAAGAAGAAGCCAGGTTCCAATAAAAAGCTTTTTTTAACTACAGCATTTCCTCTAAGGAAACTTTTCTGGGAATTGTTTTTTCCTTTTGCTAACTCATATTTAAGCTGCCAGATTGATTGTCATCTCCTTAGAGAGGCATCCCTGATATTCCAAACTAGAACTCAACAAACTTTTTCTGTTAAAGGGGCAGAGGAAAAAAAAATCTTTCACTTGTAAATAATTTACTTTGCAGATTTCCTATGGTCTCAGTGATATCTTCTTCTTCCCTTTTTCTTTATAATCCTTTAAAAATGTAAAAACAAAAAGAGGCCATAGTTTCCTGACGCCCTGTTCCAAAGGAAATTCTCTCCTCCCTGCTGGTACTTCTGCAACATACCGCTCCTTCTTTCCTATCACATGTATCTGTTTGCTATTATACACTCATTTGTTCAATATCTGTCCAGTCTCTCCGACTGTAGACCCCTAGAGGAAAGGACTGTGTTGGTTTTGTTTGAGTGAAATTCTCTCTGTGTCTCTAGCATCTAGCTTGGAGGCTGGCAGGCAGCAGCAATGCTGTTCAGATGGAAAAATCTGAAAAGTACAAAAAAATGTACAAAACTGAATGCAAAAATTGTCCATCATGCCATCCACCCAAAGCTATTGTGATAGCCTGTGTTACTCTTTGTATTTGTACTTGTACACATGCAACTACATACTCTATATGATTGAGACTATTCTGTATTAGAAGTTTCATGACCTATTTTCCATTTGCTAAATAACTCTACAAAGAACATCTTTATGCATATGTCCTTGTCTGTCATGGGGTCAGAATTGATTCCAAGAAATGAAATCATGAGGTCAAAGGGGCTCAGTGAGTTTGTGGTTCCTGAGACATGATGCCAAATTTCCTTCCAGAGAGCTGATCTACATCACAAACCTCTTGCAATCTCTTGAGATGCTTTTTGTGAATATACTCTCTGAGCATCAGAGGCAGTGGGATGAAGTATACAATTAACCAAGGACAAAGAAGCCATTTCTAACTTCTTTTCTTGAATACATGGAAATTAAATGCATTAATTATCCTGGGAAGATTCTAAGCTTCCTTTCCTTGCAACCACTCATTTATTGGACTATACATACATGCTTTGCAAGGATCAAAATTAGCACCTCCCAAATGAACTATCTCCATTCCATCTCTTTATTATTCAAACAAACATACCTTTTTAAAGGACGATATTTTCTTGGACTAGGGTCTGGGAAGTTAATTTCATAAAGATTTCATGTATACAGGAATCCCCTAGTGACATCTCATTTTGGTATTAAGTCATGGAAGAATTTCAGGCTATCTATCTGCACACCTCCATGAAATCAGATGCATTAGGTTAAGTCAGCCAAGTGCTGTGTGTGTATGACATGTGGATGCTTGGAAACTTCTGAGATGAATAAACACTTTCTTGGATCCAGGTACTTGGCACAGAAAAGGTTTGGCTTTAACAACTTGTCAAGTGAAAACAAATCTGGCAATCATGGTGTTGGACTTTTCTAGTACTTTATGTGTCCAATAAACTCAAGTGAATGAATCTTTGGTAGTAGGTTGACTTTCCTTATCTATCAAAAGTTGGAATTCTTTTCCAAATGTCACATATTTATTTAAAAACAAATGGGCAGACGAGAAAGGAAGGACAAAGGAACTAGTATCTGTTCAGCTCCTATCACATGCTAAGTACTATAGTAGGTGACATAGGTTACAATTTAAACTTGTCATTCCAACAACATGAGGGAAGTACTAATATCTTCATTAACAGGTGAGGAATTTGAGATTAAGAGTTTTCCTCTCTGGGATCCCTGGGTGGCGCAGCGGTTTGGCGCCTGCCTTTGGCCCAGGGCGCGATCCTGGAGACCCGGGATCGAATCCCACATCAGGCTTCCGGTGCATGGAGCCTGCTTCTCCCTCTGCCTGTGTCTCTGCCTCTCTCTCTCTCTGTGACTATCATAAATAAATAAATTTAAAAAAAAAAAAAAGAGTTTTCCTCTCTGATCACAATTATTAAAATATCTAAGTAAAGTTTTCTGATATCTGATTGAAGAAATCCAGGCTTGCAGTTGAGTGATTCATCCACGGCCCAGATCATGGTAAACCTCAAGAGAAGATACACCAGGACTATTCAGGGACACTTGGGTTGGATAAGGCATTTGTCACTCTGCCTGAGGATGCATCACACTCACTTTCATCTGGCCCTTCTGCTCAGTAGAAGCCACAGCCCTATGAAGAGTAGAATTACCTCTTCTGGAAGTTCTAGGTTCTGGATGTGGCCAACAGGTCCAAAGGTAGAAGTCTGCAGACAGATTGGGGAGTCTGAGAGAGAGAAGCTCCTTGTTTCAGCAACATAGAGTAAGGGTAAGATCTTAAATCAGGAAGAAGTTCTCTCTTTAACCATACTTAGGGGAAATAAAGACCTGCTAGGCAGCCTGGAGACTTCATTGTCCCAGTGGTATCTGACCAAGTTTAAGTCATGAGGCAATATTCTGGGCCAAGCTATGAGTCTATGAGGAGACCAGGCCTCAGATCCGTGGCCATGTCTTTGGTGAGCAGAAGATAGGCCCATAGCCATGGTGGGAGCAAGGGTAACAGAAAGGATTCAAGTCACTAATAAGGCTTCTGTCCATTAGCCCTGGGGCAAAGTGGTACCTGGCACTTACCTCAATTTTCTTTCACACCAGAAACAAGAGGCTTCAAGAAGCATTTCCTGAGAATACTGTGAGAATCTTGAAATTGCCTTATTCACATACTACCACACTAGAGATCTCTTAAAAAAGCAAAGCTTCCCTTCAGGTACCTCCCACAGCAGGTGAGAGGAGGTGAGGGAGGCAATGGAGGGTGTCACCTGGGCTAAAGCCAGTAGAATTATGACATCTCTGATAGTTGTTCTGGTACTGTGGGTGTCTCAGATGTGATCATTACCCAGGGAGACCCAACAATCCCTTGGCCATTCCACTAAAGACCAAGTTGGGGCTGCCACTGTGGTCATTTCTAGAGGGTGGACCGGTCCAGGGGAATCACAATAAAGCCAGTTATGGAGTACAGCCAAGAGCCAGAAGCTGAGAAAAGAGTGGATGATAAAAGATCAGAAGAGGAAACCAAAGTCTTTACAAGGAAATTTGCTAAACCCCATTCTCTACATGTCAGTGAACCTGGCATAGGGGCATAAAGATAAATAAATCCTAGCCCTCTGTTTTCAAAAACCTCACAATCTAGCAGAAATAAAGCGGTAGGGAAATAGGACGTGGTGGATCAAGGCAAGGGCCAGAAAACGGACACAGCAAGAACTCTGGCAAGCTGAAAGAGGGTGATAGCTGAGCAAGCAGATGGCCAGTGGGGTGGGAGTGAAGCTGAGCATCACAGCAAGGGATCAGAAGGTGATGCAGCTGATTATTGGCCAAAGTCAAACCCCTGATCTTCCAGAACTTAGTTGCCTTTTTGGTATAATCACTTTGCACCAAAGTGGGTCACCTTGTTTTCAAAGGACACTATCCTCTATGTTAGGATAGAGTTGATTTGCAGCCGGATTGAAAAAGAACTATCTTCCTCTCTGGAGACATCTGGATGTCTGTCTCTGACTTTTGGGAAACATAAGAGCAATGGAATTTGTGACATGCTTTTTTTAAGTCTGAAACTCCCCTGACAACCTCGGGGGCCAGTTGTTTACTGATGATTTCCAGTGGTATAAGTGATTGGTCAGCCCAGCTTGATCACAAGACCATAGGGACATGACAGCCCCTGGGGGGGACTTCTACCATGAGTTATCACAGAGTGATGGTTTCTTGCACAGATCTTGGTGGTTCAATCTGGTGACAGGTCCATCTGAGAATAAGAAGGACCCTGGAGAGACTGCCTGGATGTGTCTTGAATTCCCAGTGCTTGCTTATATGATCTTTCTCTGGTCCTTTGTCTTTAAATAAAAGCCTTATGTGATTGTACTCGGTGGAGACTTGTGAATCCTTTCAAATACCCAAAATGATGAAATCTTTTCACCACTTGGCCCAAGGGTTGCAAAATCAGATGCCTACAGGGACCAGGCCAGGAAGCGAGTGAAGCCAACCAGGCATACCTAGTAGGGAATACACACCCATCTAAAGGGAGCAGCCATACCCACCTTTAGCCAATTGCTGTGTTATGGAATACAGATGCTATTTCTAGAATTTCAAAGAGCATCAGAAATATGGATTTCTAAATAAAACTCTTTGCTTTTTAAAACACTTGACTGGGAAAGCAATTATTTTCCTCCACTCTTTAAGAATCCTATGTGAGAAAGAGTTGTACAGGTTTTAGTAGTATATTAGGAACATGAATATTCACATTTTCATTAAAATGTTTCTTGTGGTTTAGATCTCTTCATTTTTTCTATTCTTATGACAACTTGTCTTATTAGGTATCAATTACCCCCTGGGTAGTGTTTTTCTATGCTCACATCTCAGAGTCTTCATACTGCTTTTGTTTCACTTAGTATGTTCTTTATTCATCTCTTTGCATGGATGGCTCCTTCTCATACTCCAGACCCAGGCTCTGGGAGGCCTTCTCTGATCATCCATTCATAGTGATTCTCCTTCCAAAAGTGTAACCAGGCCAGTTAGAAGGCCATGACATTTATTTCAAGTGAGCAATGCTGACAGTATGGGCCAGAGTGGTAGGTAACAGTGTAAGTGGTAAGAAGTGGCTGGATTCTGGATACATTTCAAAGGCAGAGTCAAGAAAATGGGTGGTACTTAAAGCAGAGACAACCAGAGTTCCCTAGGAAGGGGCAATAAGAAGAGATCCCAGGGCGAAGTAGTGAAATGTTCCAATGTTTAAGGGTCAAAAGAATGAAGAGAAGCCAGTAGCTGGGAAGGACCAGCCGGGGAGGCAGGGAAGTGGGGGGAGAGGCAGCAGGAAAGATAGAAGATTATGGTAGCTGCAAGTCCAATTAAAAAAGTGTATCACTGAGGAGTGGGGGTAGACTGTTTCGATTGCCGCTGACAGTTCTAGAAAGCTGAGGACCGAGATTGGACCACTGGATTGGCCAAGTGGGGCCACTGGTGATCTAGACAAGCACAGTTTTAGGAAGTGGCAGGGACTACATCCTGTTCCCAGAGGGCTCCAGGGAGAATGAGAAGTGAGGAGCTAGACTCGCTGAATTTTACCAAAAAGGGAATAGAAAGGATGAGTGCAGAGTCAAGATGGGAGAAACTGTATCGTGTTTGTGCATTGATAGGAATGGCTGAGTACAGGTAGAAAATGAGATGAAGAAGAGGAAATTGATCATTATGAAAGTTGTGTCTCCTTCCCTGGGCATGGGCATCTGGTGTGAGAATGGGCACATTACACTAAGGTTCCTCAGGAATAAGGTAAAAACAGAGGCAATTAGCAAGGGAGGGGTGGGGGGTCAGAGCTGTGGGGCTTTTTTACTGGTGGTTTCTGTTTCCTTGATGAAAGAGGGACTGAATGTTTTGCACTGAGAGTGAGGATGAGGAGGAGATGCTGGGAATTGACAGCAGAGGGTAAGGCAAGAAATAGTCATCAGGAGCATGGGAAAGTAAATGGTTCATGGCAATGAAAGATGAAGGCTGGCAGCATAAAGGGCCCCTTGAGGCTACTGAGCATGAATTTAATGTGAGGCCAGTGGATAGCACTGTGTGTGGCTCACCAGCCACGTTCAGCTCCAGGGCCCATGGAATAGACTGATGAAGAGTTAGAGGGAACCAGAGTGGGAGAACACAGCAAAGTAAAAGATGCACAAGGAAGTTGATGGCATATGCAAGGGATGGTTAAGATTCTGGTCCATATAGTTTAAGTTGTAGTCTCTTTTTTTTTAAGATTTTTTAAATTTATTTATTCAGAGAGAGAGAGAGAGAGAGAGAGAGAGAGAGAGGGAGAGGCAGAGGAAGAAGCAGGCCCCACTCAGGAAGCCCAACGTGGGACTCGATCCTGGGTCTCCAGGATCACGCCCTGGGCTGAAGGTGGTGCTAAACTGCTGAGCCACCCAGGCTGCCCTGGTCCATAGAGTTTAAGCTCAGTGAAGAATGTGGTGGGGACAAAAGGGTGGTGAGGACAGACAAAAGGCTGAAGGTGTCCCTGAGGCTGAAAACAAGTGGAGGCTGGAGAACTAGAAACAGAGTGAGTTGGAAACAGAAGAAGGGGTGTTTCCTACTGGGGTTGCAACGGAGCTGGAGTTAATGGTCATGATAAGATCTAGATAAGACCAGGAAGGTAAGTAATTGAGATCACTGGACTGGAAGGTAAGTAATTGAGATCACTGGTAAGTAACTGACATCACCTCAATGAATGACAGACAGGGATATTGGAGAGCACTTACTGAAATCACCAAGAATTCTAATGGAAATAGTTTTGGAGTGTGACAGTGAACCTGGAATTAAGATCCTCAAGGAATGAGGGGGCATGAGACAGGGATCAGTAGGTGACTACCACAATAATACACTATAGGCAATTATCTCGGTGACACATTAAATATGGATATAAGGGAGGAGGAGGGAAGAATGGTCTGGAACTGTCAGTGAGAAGCAAGGAGGAGCAATGGGACTAGGGGTATGGAGTATGAGAGAGAAAACAGCCACCACTCGAGACTGCAGAAGGATACATTTCAGGTACAGCAAGAAGGCAAATGACCTTAAGAGAAGAGGTGAGAGAGAAGAGACAGGGAAAAAGGGATGGACAATGCTGTACAGTAATGAGAATCTGAGTGATAAGGAAAGTCATAGAAGACACAGACCCCTCACAGTAACCAACACAGAGAGTGATAAAGGGCATAATGAAATTAGTTCTGATGCTCTCAAGACCAATTTTGGTGGCAAGGCTGATAGTGTTGAGGAAGAAAATAGTATTGGAGGACCTACGATGAAGAGCACAGTGAGCTCTGGAGCCCCCTTTGTTCCTGCCAATGGAGGAGTGGAGTCCAGGGGAACCATCTTATTTATTGTCTACTTCCCTGAAAATGTTAGCTCCATGACCAAGGGAGCTATAAGTCATTCATCAACGAGTCATTCAACAAATAATTGATTCCTTAGAGTTATTATGTAAAATAAAGAATACACAAAGCAACTTCATGTGTATTGGGTCCTTATTGGGCACTGTGATCAACCCTTTATGTGCATTATCTTATTTAATCCTCCCAATGGTTCTGCAAGGTAGGGATTTATAGTATTTTAATCACATAAATAAAGAAGCCAAGGTTGGGGATGTCTGGGTGGCTCAGTGGTTGAGCATCTGCCTTTGGCTCAGGTTGTGATCCCGGGGTTCTGGGATTGAGTCCCCCACCAGCCTCCTCACAGGGAGCCTGCTTCTCCCTCTGCCTAGGTCTCTGTGTATCTCATGAATAAATAAATAAAATCTTTTAAAAAGAAGCCAAGGTTCAGGGAAGTTAAGTGACTTGTTTGGGATGATAGACGTAATTAATGGTGTAGCCAAGACATAAAATCACACAGTCTGTCTTTAAAGCACTTATACATATGGTAGACTCTGTTGGTCACATTCCAAAAAAACTTCTTCCTTCTTCCTTATTAAAGAAACCTTGGTTTTTCTTTAGGTATTAAAATGTGCTCAGAGAAATTGCCCCCCTATGTACATACTCAACCCTAAGGGGTAGATCATAATTAATTCAAGATGGCCATCTTCATCCAATTCCTTTTGTCAGTGATTTATTCAGGGAGAGCAATAAAACATATGGGTGTATTTGTCAGAGGCTTCTGGGCAATATTTTTCTGCCTAATAAAGGCAGAGAAAGCACTCCCTTGCCACCATCTCTCTTACTTTCTGTTTGGAAAGTCAGTATAGGAAGATGTAGAGCTTAGAGCTTCAGTGATCATCTTGTGACCATGAGAGAAAAGGAAGGAGATGACAGAGATGACAAGCCTTATACCCTGACGTGGGTGAACCACTGACCCACCCCCTGGAACCACCTAATTTGGGAATTCTTGATAAGTAAATAATAAACATCTCTATGATTCAAAGCCATTGTTATCAGCAACTGAATTGCATCCAAGACACATACTGCCTCCTAAAAAAGAAATCATACAGGTAAAAGATCATCTGATTGATTTACATAGTCTTTCTTAAAAACAAAAGTCAAGACAACTTGGTATAGAGGAAAGAGCTCTGTGCCAGTAGTTAAGGGTCCTAGGTCCTAGCCTCAGAGTATCTGACCTTGACCAACTCATTCCCTCTTGGTGCTCAGTTTCCTCCAGTTAGAAAGGAAAGGCATGCTAGGAGTTCTCCTTCATTCCTCTCACTTCTAATCTTAGATGATTCTATCATGTTATAATTAATGGCTTGTGCCTTATAATTTGTTATCACATGTCCTTTCAAAGATAACACTTCCCTTTCTGGGACCCAAGAGAGGTGAGGCAGAGGGACCAAGGAAAGGATGCAACTTCTCTGGGCCCTTTCCTACATGTCCCCAGCAAAGAGGGATACATGCCTCCGAATCAGCAAAAATTCCAGCAGTGAAACAGATAATGGTCACTCTGCACATTTGAGCAGCCCCAGCTAGGAACCCCCATGGAGTAGAAGGTGTTCACATTCAATCTGTTTAGTGGACTCCACAGGGCATGTCAAGGGCTATTACAATCCCAAGACCGTATATTTGACTCTCCCCTCCCTCATTCCTGCCCTGCTACTAACTGAGACTTTTTCTAGAAACTAAAACAATCCTTTGCAAAGTGAAAACTAACTCATCTTGGCTTGTGGTGCACATGATTTATAAATAAAGTTGGATTTTATACACCCACTGGCCTACAGAGGACCATTTTAGCTGAACAGTTGTGAATGCCACATCTGACATGATTCTTGGCAGTGCAGTGCGGGTATAGGGGAGTTCCTTTTGCCTCTGTTGCTCTGGTCTCTACACAGTGATGGATCATTCCTTGAGACTTCTTGTATGGCCTGATACAGGAAGGCAGAGCTGCTTTTCACTCTTTGGACAGCCTACTGGGGGCTGATGGTCTATGCCTCAGGGACCCTTGCGAATCCCCAGTAAAATCAACATCTGCCTTTCTGGTGCAGCTTGTTGGGACATGGGCTATATCCTGCTCTCATCTACAGATATGAGCTGTACCCTACTCCAGCACTCCCATGTAGGCCCAGTGCTTGCAGCATCCTGGAGTGGGTACCTAGAAACAACTGCCATGGATGCGACAGCAAGGGGAAGGAGAAGCAATAGACTTTGAAGTCAGACCTAATCACTGGTTTCAAATCCTAGATGTATCATTAACTACTTTTGACCAGTTACTTTAACCACTTGGAGCCTAACTTTTCCCACCTGTAAAATGCTGAAAACAATGCTTTCCTTGCAGGTTGCTCTAAGGATGACAGATGTCATATATCAAATACCTAGTACAGAATGGTTGCCCGGGAAGAGCTTACCAGATTATAGCCCTTGGTGGTGGCAGTATAATTATTATAATTGGCTTTTAAATTAGAAGAAAGGTCACAGAGGTTGTATCAGGCACTGGGAAATAACTGATTTCCAATAAATGGATTCCTTTGGCTTTCTATGAAAAATTCTGTACAAGAGCAAAGAATCTTTCAGCCTCATCACTAGAAAGTAGCCCACAGTGAAGACAAGTGACAATGAGTGACAACAAAGGATAGGAAAATGCTTTCAGAACTGAACTTTGGGCTGGCATACATCACCTAAGATCTCTGACAACATTCCTCTCATCACATAAACTGGAGATGATCATTCTGACCATCTTACTAGGTTGTTTAAAATTCAGAGTATCCATGAATACCCCCGAAAATCTGTAAAGCACTGTGCAAAAGTAAACATGATTTTCAGATGCAACCCCATTCTTTCATGCTGGTCAAAGTAGACACAAATATTCCAACCATCATTACAAACATAAGAAGGAAGCCTTTTGGGGACATTCTTACAGAGCACAATAAGCAAAAACCCTGACATTTCAGCAGCTCCTACTGCCACTAAGCATCTGTAAAATACTTAGCTCTCTAACCTGGCTGCACCACAGAATCACCAGGGACCTATTAGCAAATACCTATGCCCACACTTCACCCATAGAGATTCTGACTTAATTATTCTAGAGCAGGGTCTGTTTCTTTCTAACCTTATGGGAAGCCAGGACTGAGAAAATTCATCTAGAAGTGGTTCTCTGCTGGAGCTGATCCCCCCCCCCCTCCACCACCTCATCCCTCTCTGGGGGACATTTGGTGACTTCTGGATATATTTTTGGTAGTCATAAGTGGGAGCTGGGTGCTTCAGGCATCTGGTGGGGTAAATGTCTAGGGTTCTGCTAATAGCCTTGAATGCCCAGAACAGGGTCCCAGAGCAAGGAATTATTTAGTCTCAAATGGCAAGAAGGTATGCTGTTGAGAGGGGCCACCAAGAGGACTGGTTCAAAACAATCAGTCACTGATTGCATCGCACAAAATGGCTCGGCAATATTTCTGGTCCCTCCTGCTCCCTCCTCTCCAGAATGTTGTCAGTCTGCCATCATGAGCTGGGGTCTATTTCCCCTCCTCCTTGAAATGGAAAAGGTCTTCATGATGGCCTCAATGAAAAGAATGCAGCGGAAGAAATGCTGCCTGCCTCCTTAGACTCCATCACAAAAAAAAAAAAAACATGGCGATATATATCACATCTACTTTATCCATTCATTAATCAATGGACACTTGGGCTGCTTACATATTTGGCCATTGTAGATAATGCTGCTATATATACATTGGGGTACATGTACCCTTTGAATCAGTGGTATATATACACAGTGGAATGTTACTCAGTAATAAAAAGGATGAAATATTGTCATTTGCAATGATGGATGGAGCTAGAGAGTATTACAGTAAGCAAAATGAGCCAATCAAAAAAAGACAACTGCCATATGATTTCACTCGTGTGTGGAATTTAAGAAAAAGAAAAAAGGAAAGAGAAAAAAAGAGAGGGAGGCAAACCAAGAAATATACTCTTAGAGGACACACTGTTGGTTACCAGAATGGAGGTGGGTGGGGGCATGGGTGAAATAGGGGATGGAAATTAAGCAGGGCACTTGTGATGAGCATCAGGTGATGCATGCAAGTGTTGAATCACTATATTGTAGACCTGAAACTAATATTTCACCGTATGCTAACAAGAATTTAAATAAAATGGCTTAAATATATGGCTTTTGCTTGTCTTTTTGCTTGTCTTTCTCTCTCAGGCACCTTGGCCACCCTGAGCCAACAAGTATGAAATCTGTCTTGAAGCTGCCATGTTGGTGTAGAGAGACCCTATAACATAAACAGCCCCCAGCAGGTTGCGTCTTCCCAGTCTTGGCACCAGGCATGGGTGAGTGAGCCTTCAGATGATTCTAGCTCCACCTTCCAGTTGCCCTAGGTAAAGCCAAGTAGAAGAGAGGCCAGGTGTCTGCCCAGACTGCAGGTTCATTAGCAAAGAAGTCAGGTTCTTTAGCAAAGAAAATGGTGCAAGGGTTTTGGTTCTACAGGGAATGTATGTTTGTTTGTTTGATATGCAGCAATACAGAGTCAGAAGGAAGCCCACTACAATTCTGTGAAAGATCCGTGGCAGGCTCCCCTTGACTGGGCCAATGACATCAAAGTCTTTATATACTTTTACAGGGATAGGGCTATCTATATATATTAAGCCCATGCCCAACCCTGCAACTTCCCCTCCATTTGCAATAAATATACCAGTTTACTTGAGAATTCCTCTCATTCATTCCTGTTGTATTTTCCATGGTCAGGGAATCATGTTTTCAAATATGTGGATTAAGAGTCTCATGAGCTTTTTTTATTTGCTGAAGTTTTCCATGATGGGGACAAATATAAATATTGGGAGGTCAATATAAATGAATAACTACAACATTTTTATTTTGATAATAAGTAAGTCCATGGTTAACCAAACATCTTTTATTTACAAGGTTTCAAGGAGTGTACATATAACCATAGAGGGGAAAAAATATCCTTCAAGTCTTTGAAAGTCTTATTGCCAAAGGAGATGTTCTGCAAACAGAATAGACAGAATGTGCTCAAGTGTCCTTGCTCTAACCAAGGTTCAAACATGTGAGAAGCTAAACCATCAGGCTTTGCGGATGGATCAGAGGCACAGGATGAACACTGAGTAAGCACCTACTGTGTGCACATACCAAGCTGCACAGTTAGCATGAGCTTCCATTTAATCCTCCCAGAACCCTGGAGGGTTGCCTATCATCCTCTATTTCCTTTTCCTCTCTCTCTCTCTCCCTCCTCCCTCTCTCCAGACAATGACATTTACTCCAAGTAAAACTAAAAACTACACATACATAAGCTCCAAATATCGTTGATTCAATGTAGGTTAAAATCAGAGTAAAGGGACAGCCTTCGTTCGGCCCAGGGCCCAGGAGTCCCAGGATCGAGTCCCACATGGGGCTCCCTGCAAGGAGCCTCCTTCTCACTCTGCCTGTGTCTCTGCCTCTCTCTCTGTGTCTCTCATGAATAAATAAATAAAATATTTTTTAAAAATCAGAGTAAAACCCAGGATACATAAATTTGCACCAGCAAATAATAATTTGAAGTGGTCGACACAAGGGCTTTGAGACAGAGGTAGGCACTAACCTTTAACGTAGGAGTGAGTGAAAAGGCACAGAAACCAAAACAGCTGTGGACAGGTTGGAAAGTCCCTCACTCAAAGCCAAATCTATACTTAATCTGTATCCCACATCATGAAAGTGAGGATTTTCTTGGCAAGAAGTTCTCCTTGTAAGATATTTTTTCCCCAAACCTCCATCGTTAATTGTGGAAAAACAAAACAAACAAAAAAAACTCTTAATCTTAAGAACATGATGCTAGGGATCCCTGGGTGGTGCAGTGGTTTAGCACCTGCCTTTGGCCCAGGGCGCGATCCTGGAGACCCGGGATCGAATCCCACATTGGGCTCCTGGTGCATGGAGCCTGCTTCTCCCTCTGCCTGTGTCTCTGCCTCTCTCTCTCTCTGTGACTATCATAAATAAATAAAAATTTTAAAAAAAGAACATGATGCTAGTTTTTTGGATGGATGATTGGCCGGTGGGTTAGTTGGTTGCACAGGAAATTGTTTTTATTCTTTGTATGTCAGTTTCAAAAATATTGGCTTTATTCATAAGCTTTGTAATAGTCAACCCTTTGCTATGAATGTGCTGATTTTATAATAAACACAACCAGCTGTGGGAAAGTGTAAATCTCTTAAAAGGGGCTAGCTTCTTTGCCCAGATCCTCTGCTTGCTTCCTTGCATAAATTAAATTAAAAATGATACTTATAGCAGAAATATTTTAAATCTCTATATAAAAATTTCAATTTTTCAAAACACTCAAATGGCATCTACTATTTCCTCGACATACCAGTCCAGGGGCTGCACATTTCTCCCCCAGACCATTCCAGTAATCTTCTGTCAGCTGTCCTATCTCTAGCCACCCTGACAATCCATTTTTCATCAATGTGGGGTTTGCCAATTGCTGAGTAGATCTACCCCAATGACACATTCCAGAACTGGGGGAATAACCACAGGAGGGTTTGGGGATCCACTGAGTCCTCTGTGAGAGGGACCTGAGCTAAATCTCCATTGATCACCTAACCTCCATGGGCTCTTACTCTGCCTGGTGGGCGACAGAGATGTTAGGGTCTCCCAGAATTAGAGCCAGTTCAGAGCCAATGTCTCGCAATCTTCAAAAAGTATCATTATTTCCATTCCCCCAGTGCACAATTGGAAAGATTGTGAGAAAGAATGTTTTTGGTAGTGTACCAGGATCCATCCTCAAAGAGACCCAGCCTCTTCCTCATTCAGGGGTTCTGGGTCTGTAAACTGGCTCAAGTCTGGAAATTGACATGATGCTGTTTTTATGATACAAGTTGGAGTTTTGTTCAATTTACCCAGAATTTTTCTGCTTATACAGAACATGAGTACACTTCCTGCCTGTTTCACTTCTGGAAACACCACAGTCTCCATGAATCAGACTGTTCTAATTTCTTCTCTGACCCTGTCAAACTCATTACACTCATTAGCCGGACAAAAAGTTCCAAGGGATTCTGTACATGGTCACCTTGCCTCTTCAAAGTATTCAAGGATGATAATTTGCGTATCTCTGTTGCCACATCACACCATGGATGGTCAGTGTTCTCTTTACTGGAATAGTCAATCATGTCTATATCTAATCAGATTAGAGAGCCATTTCCAGAAGCACCAGAGCCAATTCTGATTCTCATCCTTAAGATTCTGTTCCTCTAGAACCACTCCCAGTATGAAAACCACTGGGGCAGCTAATCCTCCTAAATCACAGATCCCACCTCGTCATTCCCTTCCTCAAAGGCATTTGATAGCTCCTCATTAAACAGGTCCCCATTGCCTGTGGACTCAGACCTATTGATATAAATAACACACACACACACACACACGTGGCCAACCAAAGCAGGCACACACACACACACACACACGTGGCCAACCAAAGCAGGCACACACACACACACACACGTGTGTGTGTGTGTGTGTGTGTGTGTGTATTCCTAGCAGTGAATTTCACCATCATTAGTATTTATTTTCATGGTGGTAGGTAAGTACTTACTGAGCACATATTTTGTGTCAGGCCCTGGGGCCCAGAGTGGCCCTCCTTTCAGGAACTGACACTCAGAATTCAGGGCCTAAAGAAAAAGTAGTTCATAAATCAAATGTTCTGCCCTGATGTTCACCTCGAATTCACACATAAAACAATTAAAGGATAATTTTCCATGACAGCAGAGTAATAAATGCATCTCCATGGACGAGATGCCTATGGATGAGCTGCCATGGAAATTCAGCTCAAAATTTATTCTAATGAATCCACCCCCTGGGACATTGCTCTGTGTCTGCCCCATAGTTCACACAGACCACAAGCCCCAGGGGTCTCTTGTTAGGTTCTAAATTACTGTCTTAAGAGTAGGACTCCCTGAGCTGTCTGTCCACTGCAGATGGCAAGAAAAACTAAGAGCCAATAAAATACATGCCAAGCAACTAGACCCTTCCAGGAAATCAAAATTCTGAAGGCAAAAATGGAACTCTTGCATGAAAATGGGACTTTCTTTTGGTCAGCATTAAGGTGGGAAGAGTCCACCTTTAGTCCACCAGTTTAAGGAGTATTTTTGTAATCGTGGAGAAACTTTCGTGTCATCGGACAAATCCAGGCAGAGGAGGATGCCATTGGTTTGCCCTATGTGTCACCAGTATTAAATGCAAGGAAACAAGGCATTGAGATGCCAACAGTGGTTGTCACTTGAAAACATCAAACACAATCCTGAACTACCTACCTTTACAGTTATTTCTTTGAGTGATTTTTTACTTAAAAATGGAAAATACATTGTATTACCTGAAAGGGGATTAAAAAGAAATGTGAATTCATTCATCAACTACCTAAAATCATAGAATCTCAGAGGCAGACTTCAGAGCAGCCTATTCTCCAGCTCCATCCAGTACACATCTTTGTTTTCTTCATATCTGTACAATAAGGATAACATTGGATGTGCCATTGAAAGGTTCCCTATGCTGTTTTATATTTTATATCTACTGTGTGAGCTCTAACTCTGCCTTTAGAATAAAACTCATTGATTTGTGTCAACTACACTTGCATTAAAAAAAAAGCAGAACATAAAACTACAAAAATAAATAAATTTAATTAAATACATAATACAGTTGGACATTAAGTATCAGATAGCCTCCCCCTAATTTTTAACTTTTTAAATGGACTTTAAATAAATAAAAGCATTTTGCTCTGTCTCACAGTGTGCAGACAGGCCTTGCCAGAACCATCTATCCTTAAAATGTTCTGAACCACACTCTGAAAACAAGCAGTTACTTAAAGCACCAGACTAGCATTGAGTTTCTTTGTAAGGAAGTTGTGGTTTTGAAAACAAAGTATTTTATTCCATGAAAAATATATCTTAGACCAGAAAAGTGGTATACAGAGTTTTACTTCTTGTTTTGTAATAAACTACCAAGAAACCATTCACATAATAATGTTGATAAGTTAGCACACACACATATATATAAAAATAAATCTCACTGTGTGCTGTGCCCTGCCTGCTTTGGTTGACCATCAACCAGAGGGAATACCAGACATGCGGTAATACTCAGTAGTTTTAAAAATAATAATGATGGAAGGTTTTAACTCACAAATGGATGCATTTTCCTTGTCTTGAAAGAGACTGACCGCTTGACAGTAAGCAGGGCAGGACCTTCAACACTAACAACATTTTCACAAGACTTTTCTTCCCCAAGTGAGATAGTTCTAGATGAGTGACCCACTAAAGCACAGCACTTGAAGGAACTCACTTGCATCTTTCTGAAAGCTCAGGAAAGTGGCACAGAGGCACTCAGATATTTTTGTTACCTGTCCCAGGGACACTTCTCTTATTTTCTGAAATGGATTCATTTGATTCCAGAGAGAACACTAACAAAATACTCTATGATTTGAGGCCTGAGTCTGGGGTAGGAGATGTTCTCTTCCGAATTCTCTTCCTTGGAACATCAAGTTAGGAGTCAAGTCTAGAGGCATCACTTTCTGTTTCTTTTTAAAAGGAAGAGATTCAAGAAGAATGAATGAGAAGAGAGGTCACAGACTGGAAGATATTGGCAAAAGACACATCTTGAGAAAGGACTGTTACCCGAAACATACAAAGAACTCTTAAAACTCAACAATAAGGAAACAATCTAATTTTAAAATGGGCCAAGCACCCTAACAGACACTTGCAGAAGTTACATATTTGGTAAATAAGCATATGAAAAGATGCTCCATGTGGTATGTCATCAGAGAAAGGTAAGTTAAAACAACAAGGAGACACACCTATGACAATGGCCAAAAAGCAGAACATCAAGGACACCAAATGCTGGCCAGGATGTGGAGCAACAGGAGGTCTCATTCACTGTTGGTGGGAATGCAAAATGGTACAGCCACTTTGGAAGGCAGTTGGGCAGTTTTATACAAAACCAAACGTGTTCTTACCATACGATCCAACAATCACACTCCTTGGTATTTATCCAAAGGAGTTGAAACTTACATCCACACAAAAATCTGCATGCAGATGTTTAAGGCCGCTTTATTCTTGTTGCCAAAACTTGAAAGCAACCAAGATTTCCTTCAGTAGGTGAATGGATAAATAAACTGTGGTATATCCAGACAATGGGATCGTATTCAGCACTAAAAAGACATGCACTATCAACCCATGAAGAGACATGAAAGAAATGTAAATGCACATTATTCAGGTGAAAGAAGCCCATGTGAAAAGGCTACATACTGTATGATCCAACTATACAACATTCTGGAAAAGGCACAACCTTATGGAAACAACAACAACAAAATCAGTGGTTTCCGGGGATTGGAGTCAGGGAAGGGCTGAGTGGGCAGAGCACAGAGGATTTTTTAGGGTAGTGAAACATCCTTGTATGATACTATTTATAATAGATGCATGTCATTATACATTTGTCCAAATGCATTGAGTGTATAACACCAAGAGTGAGCCCTAAATTGAAAGTAAAGTACAAGTTTGGGGTGACAATGATGTGTCTACAAGGGTTAAACAATTATAACAAGTGTATCACTCTAGTGGGGGGTGGAATATTGGTAATGGGGGGAGACCAGGCATGTGTAGGGGCAGAGTCATATGGGAAATCTCTGTACCTTCCTCTCAGTTTGGCTGTGAACCTAAAACTGCTCTGAAAAGATTAAGTCTTAGGGGCACCTGGGTGGCTCAGTTGGTTAAGTGTCTGGCCTTGGCTCAAGTTGTGGTCTCTGGGTCCTGGGATCACGTCAGGCTCCCTGTTCAGCAGAGGGTCTGCTTCTCCCTCTCCCTCTGCCTGCTGCTCCCCCTACATGCGCGTGCTTTCTTTCTGTCTAATAAAAAAAAAAAAATAAGTCTTAAACACACACAAACATACACACACACACACACACAGAGGGAAGGGAAAGAAAGAAAGAAAGAACTGGGTTAGCACAGAAGAGAGGAGGCCTTGTTACTGGCCAACGTAGGACAGCTTGACCTTAAAAGCCTACAAAAAATAATTTGGCCTGAAAAAAAATGTGCAGTGTCATCACCTGAGAAGATCTAGGCCTGAATTTAGGTGGCTCCTCATTATCAAGCCATCAGTTTAGTAACAATAAGAACTATTTAATAATAATAATAACAAGATATCTCATGCACCTATTACATGCAAGGCACTGTTTTATGAAAGTTAAATGCATTGAACTCACTGAAACCTCACATAACCCTTAAATTAAAGCCTGTGGTCATCTCCATTTTGCAGGCAAGGAAACGAAGGCATAGAGAAGCTAAGCCATTTTCCCCAAATCACCCTGCTAGGAATTGGCAGAGCAAGAACTCAAACCCAGGCCACCTGGCTCCAGCATGCATGCTGCTCCATTATGTCACTGCAAATATAATTTGTGGCAAATGCTGGGAAGGATAATGTCAAGATACAAAGTAGCAAGAACTAACAGTTGTTCAGGACTTATGTAGAGCTGGTTGCTCTACCAACTTTATCTAATTTAGTTCTCATCAAAAAAAAAAAAGTACCATTACCCTACTTCACATACGGGAAACTCAGAGAATTTATGACTTGCCCAAGGTCACTAACTGACAAATGATATAGTTAGTGGTCAAATCATAGTGGCCAGACTCCAGGGCCCACCCCATCATCTATGACACCATGTTACCTCTCTGTTGGAAGCAATCTATGGTCCTCTAAGCAATCTATGGGGTTGCTTGATGACATGGAAAGAAGTCCTGTCCCATGGCATGACCTCTTTTCCAAAGACCATGTAGGAGAGAAAGGTAGTATGGTGGAGCAGAATGAGTAGAGACTAAAATCAGACAGACCTGGATTGAAATCTCAGCTCCAGCAATTACTGTGTAAACTAGAATATAGCTCTCTGAGCCTGCTTCCTGTCGTGTACAAATGGGGTAAAACTCCTCTAACCACCATGGTGACCATGAAGGTCAGATGAGATGGTGTGTGGAAATGCTGGACCCTGGAGACCATTCCACCATCTACTGCCCCAGATCCATTTCCTTGACCACAAAGGGAGCCCCAGAAGTCCATCTCTGGTCTGGTAGTTTGCATGTCTTTCTTGGGCTGAGTCATAGTGTCTTCTTGGTAAATACTGAAAACAAAATTGCACAAGCATGAGCTCTCCAGATTAGGACCCCGTTCCCTCAACTCCCAGCAATTGCCCTGGGAGCCATTAGTAGCTCCAACTGTGCCATGACTCTATTAATGAGGTTGCCAGGCACCTGGATGGCAGAGAGACCAAGAGGGCATGAAATCATTCCTGACATTGCCAATTCGGCCTAATGGGGACCCAGGGTTTCAGCTGAGAATACCACAAAGCAAATCAATGCTTTGGAAATATTTAGATAAGTTAGGGGCTGTATGCTTTGGTTTGAGTTTGTTTTTTGCCCTTATCCAAAAAAAAAAAAAAAAAAAAAAAAAAAAGGATTTTTTGCCCGTATCAAAAAAAAAAAAGGGATTCAAACTTAAAAGCACAGAGCAGAATTTTTAAAATAAGAATACAATTTTAAAAGCAACTAAAATTTTGTTGGTGTTTAAAAACTTCAGGTGATAGCCTTGCTCCTCAAATCATTCCTTCTACTTGTCCATACTCAAGTCTCTTCTGGTTCCCTAACGATCATATCTGACACAATCATTTTAAATGGCCCTTTAGTTAGGCAGAAATGGATAAAACAAATTTTAAAAGCTTCCAGGAGCAATTCTTTATTGCAAATGTTTTCTTTATTTTATATCCCAACCTTATTTATAGTGGCTTTATATCAGGACTGGCAAACTATAGACCATAGGCTAAATCCAGCCCTTTGTCTTTTTTCATAAATAAAGTTTTATTGGAACAAGTTATGCCCATGTGTTTGTGCATTGTCTATGACTTCTTTTGCACTACCAAGGCAGAGTTGAGTGGTGGTGACAGACTATCTGGGCCTGCAGAGCCTAAAATATTTAGTATCTGGGTCTTTATGGAAAATGTTACCAACACTGCTTTTTTTTAAAAAAAAAAAAAAGGATTTATTTCAGAGAGAGAGAGAGAGAGCATGAGGGGATGGGCAAGGAGAGAGAGAATCTGCAGCAGACCCCATGCTGAGCATGGAGCCCAACTCAGGGCTCAATCTCATGACCCTGAGATCAGGACTTTGAGATCAGGACCTGAGCCAAAACCAAGTCAGATGGTTAACTGATTGTACCACCCAGGCACCCTTGCCAGCACTTGCTTTAAAGCAAGTACTAGGGAAAAGAGTTATATAAGATATTTCATAGCACACTTATCTCTACAGTAATTAAATAAGTCTCTGTGTTTGTTAATGCCTGTGTGTTCTGCTGTGTGAGTCCCTTGAGAGGCAAAGACTATGTCAATCTGATTCAATATTTTCTCCCCAAGGCTGAACATAGAGACTGGCACACAGTATACATGTAACAAATATTTGTTGAATTAATAAACTAAGTTGCTAGATAGGTTTTGAGTTCTTGAATGTTCTTAAGAATATGACTTACATCAAGTTCTCAATGTTTGGCAAATAATCAACTGCATGGACTTTACATTTAGAAGTGGATATGTTTGCAAGATGTTTAATGATCAAGACAAACCCTTGTCTGTATTATGATGAATCTCTTGTATACCATGCCATTGGTGACCTTCCTCTCTCTAACTTAAAATCCTCTTTGTCTCATGTCCTGATATCTGACACTTTGACTCTGATGGTGCCAGTCTCATTACTGACTTGCAAAGCTGGTCCTCCATCCTGTGGAATCCATCTGTCCTTCACAGTATGGTTCCCAATGGCCTGCAGGGGTTCTAGGGGTAAGTTCACTCCAGCATGCATCCCCAAAGTACATGGGTAGTCAGCCCAGTAACATCTACATATAAGAGAAACTGGTAGCAGATGCCACTGGATTCTAGAAGGACACAGAGAGGGCTAAGTGGAACAGGCCTTCTGGCCTACCACTCACAAAATGTGTTTGTCATTTGGATATGGTTTAATATCCAAATGGGAGATGGCTTAATATGAAGATGAGAGAGGTCTGACTCTCAAAAAGGCACTAGGATTTGGAAAAAGAAACAAGAACTTGAGAGTCAGACAGACCTGAGCAGGGGTTCAAGCTCCAGTACTTACTAGCTGGGTAAACTTGAGCAAATTAATTGTCTCTGAGATAAATTTACCTTAAAGACAAATGGATGTAAAGTGAGAACATTGCAAGGGCATTGTGATTGATTTAAGGCACCCAATTGTGACAGGTGCTATACAAATTTTATTGCTCTTTCCCCTTCATGATTTAATACCACAGGAGAATGATCTTTGGAAATTTCTACTTACCAAGCATTCCTTTTTTGGAACTGGACAGACACATGTCCTTCTCTGCACTGGGCAGGACGAAACTCACCACGAATACCTCCACTCCATCAGCCATCAGAGCCAAACCCAAGACAAAAAAGAGGATCCACTGGAAACGTCCATGGCCACACTCATCAATGATGGTCTCATACTGGTGGGCCAACTGCTCCTCATCTTCCATCCTCTCGGCCATCAGGTCAGCCTGGCCCCGAAGGCCATCTGCCCTGGAGGGTGCCATCTTGGCCTGCTTGGCCTTGACATCATCTGGGTGAGGGATGCCCTGGTACTCGCCCTCATAGATCTCATCCTCCTCGTCATGGCCTTCTGTAACATCACTCTGTGCATCCTCCTCTGGGTTGGACTCATTGCCACGATAATAGGCATCATTGGGGGCATAGCCCTCATAGTTGTCCTGATACTTGTAGTCATCCATTCCTTGGTTCCGGGACTGCCGGGTCGCCTCTCGAGCTATATCCCTTGCACTGTGGTAAAGGTTTGGGCTATTTCGATAACCATCATCCATCGTATGTGCAGAGGTGTAAATGAAGAAACTGTGTGACTTCTTGGTTGATTCTCCCTCTTATCTCCCAAACAGAGTAGATTTATCCAAAAACAATGTAAGTATCCTTTTGCATTCGATGTCTATTGGAAGTCTTTGGAAAGTTTCAAATTCTGGTCTGGTCTCCTTCAGTGACCCAGCAGTGTTTTGTTTTGTGGGGGAAATGTTGATTAGAAATGGGGCCAGCTGTTTTCCTTGACAAGGAGCCCACAGGACTTGGCAGCTTGCTGGCAGGCCTGATTTGTTCTGCTACTGAAGGTTATGCCCTGGGAGTACAGAGAAGAGAGAGAGGAAGTGTTACAAAATGCAGAAATTATGAGAAAATACTCTCAGAACTAAATATGTTTACCAATGCCAGTGCTTCACGTGTTAAGTGGAAGAAATCTTGATTAGACATTTGGATTCGTATCAAATGAATAAAGACTGAATCAGTGAGACAAAGTGGAAGGAAAGAAAGAACAGTGGTCAGAGAAGCCCTTGGTGGTATTGATTAATCTATGGAAAGGGTCAACTCTTACACAGGAAGGAAATAGAAAGTGGGCAAGGGAGTCTCAATATAAGACAATTTGTGTTACTTTTTTTTTTTTTAGATTTTACTTAATTATTCATGAGAGACACACAGAAAGAGACAGAGACATAAGCAGAGGGAGAAGCTGGCTTCCTGTAGGGAGCCTGATGTGGGACTTGATCTGAGGACCCAGGGATCATGACCTGAGCCAGAGACAGACACTCAACCACTGAGTCACCAGGTGCCCCATGTGCTACTGGTTTTCTGTTAGAATTTATCAAGCCTTTGGCAACAGGACAGGTTTATTACAACTCAGCTTCTGTTAAGAAAATGGCCAGCTTTTCTAACTTTGTTATGAAGTGCCTATACGATTTTACATCTAGAAAGGTGTGGCAAACATCGAGGACCGTTTCTCCGAAGGCCCAACTCACTTGGAGACTCAGCACTGTGGGTCAAGGACCACTGTGACCTTGAACTTGGCTGGAAAAGCTGCTGAAGACTCAGAGCCAGAGAGCTTGATTCCACCACATCAGACCTGTGTGACCATGCTCACGTCTCTCTGAGCCTCCATTTTCTCATCTGTAAAATGGGGATAACAATACTAGCCAACTCATAAGGTCGTTCATAAAATGCTTGGGACAATATCAGACCTGAGTGGGAAACACTATTTAAGCCTTGACATTGTCACTCTTTTTTTTTTTTCTAGTCTCAATTATGGAAACCAGGACGTAGTGCTATCAGAGCCAAAGTCAATCTCCGTGGCCACTTGCTACAGAGTGACTGGCACACTCTGTCCCAATCACATCCTTTCAAAACACAGCTCTTACGAGGTTTGGAGCCACCACCACATGAAGTGTACCATGTGCCAGAAACTGTGCTAAAATGTGCCACATCCCTTCTCCCTAATTCTCACAATGATCAAAACGAGAAGAAAATATTTGTACTTTATTTTACAGATAGATAAACTGTGGCTCAGATGGAGTTAGGTCAAGATCAAACAGCCAGGAGTCAACGCCAGACCTGCTGATTCCCAAAGTCAATTCTTTCCATGGCACCCGTGCTTCCCAAATGCTATTCAGAGGGACTGTCACATTAAGTCACCTGGAGGACTTTAGAATACAGATTCCCAGCACACACAGAGGCGCTGGTTCAAGCTCAGGAGTCCAAGTTTTCACACAGCTCTCCAGGGCAACACGGAGCCCCACCTGCTCCCTGAGCAGCCCTCAGGGGCAGAGGCAAGGCCCATCCCATACACCTGACCCCACTTTAGCTCTCTCTGGCTGCCAGACGCCTTCACTGGAACTGCCAGAAACCCACTCCCCAGGTCAACCCACCTGCTGTCATATATACGTGCCTTTACAGGTCAACCTGTTCCATCTGAAATCCACACTGATCTGTTGCCACATTCAGCAGATGCCACCCCACAATGGACAGGACACACTCATCCTCGCGATGCTGACGGCACAGCCCTGGGCCCCCTGCCCAAATGCCTACCTGCCTGGCTCTCCCCACCTTCAGCCCTGGACAGTCTCCAGCTCTGGAACTCATGTGACTCAAAACCAAAACACACTTCTGGGTGATGCCGGAGACCAGTGGTTCTCAGACGAAGGGTGGGCCCAAACCACAGCGGCTTGAGGCACTTATTAGACACGCAAACCCTGGAACGCCTCCTCCAAAGCCTCTGAACTTGCAGAGCAGTGGGTGAGACCTGGAAACCTACATTTTCCACAAACATCCCAAGGACTCCAGGGGACACCCCTCTCAGAAACAGTGTCATAGGAGCCAGCAAGAAAGATTTACTAAGGACTGATTCTCACTTTATCTTTTCAGACTTCCACCATGTCTAGTAAATAAATTTGTATTAGACCATGCTGGCCTGAACCATGTCAGATTAATATTCTAAATGTTTTTATTATATCCATTTAGGAACCACAGGAAGAATATAAATCACATGTAAACAGCATGAGAGTTTCACAGAATGCTATAAAAAAAAAAAAACAGAGAAAGAATGCCAACTGCCTGAGATCTGGTGTGTTATTTCCATCCTGGGGGCTCTGCAAAAAATGTCATGAACCAGAAATGATAGATTTGCAATTCTAAAAGCACATGTGGGAAATGTCACAAGGGGCAGAGGTCCTGGGATTTGCTTTGTGGAAAGAAACGGATCTTCGTTGAAGCTGATTCCACTTATCTGATCCAGTGAAATGAACTGCTGCAAATGGCAAGCGCAGTAGAGTAGACAGGAATCGCTGTCGGGTGTTGTAGGGTTGTTTTCTCTTCCATTGAGAAATGCCAAGTTATCTCTCCAGGAAAGCTTTTCGTAGAGAATACAATCTTTAATCACTTTCAGTGTTATGGGTTGAAAGGTGAATCCCTAAGAAGGTATATTGAAGCACTAATCCCCAGGACCTCAGAATGTGACCTTATTTGGAAATATGGTCTTTCTAGAAGTAATTGAGTTAAGACGAGATCATTAGGATGGGCTCTAATCCAGTATGACTGATGACCTTATACAGAGGGGAAATTTGGACTCAGATACTGATCTGAATAGGGGGAAGATGACATGACACCGGGAGACTGCCACCATCAACAAGCCGGGGAATAACTAAGGCTACCTGAAGCTAGAGGAGAAGCCTGGAACAGTTTCCCTCACTGCCCTCCAAAGGAACTAATTTTGGATTTCTAGCCTTCAGAACCATGAGACAGTGAATTTCTTTAAGCCACCCACTTTATGGTACTTGGTTAAGGCAGCCCCAGCCAAGAAACTAATGAATTCAACATTACCCTAACCAGCAATAACAAAAGAAGCACGAGAGCCATATGTACAAAAAAGCAAACTCATTTATCTTCACAGCCAGTAGTGAAGCAAAACCATTCTCTCCATTTCATGGATGAAGAAAACTGAGGGTTAGGGAGGAATAAAGAATGTGTCCAAGTTAACATGGAGAACCGATGTCAGGGATTAGATTTGAAGCAGGTTCACAGAGAACCTTAAAGAGGTGGTACAAGGGAGAGAGACTGAACTCCAAAGAGACAAGTCAAGGTCACACATTGAGTTGCCTGCAGAGCCAAGAGTGGCATCAAGCTTCTGATACCCTGGTTAGGCTTTGTGCACTCATCGTCCACAAAGGTCCCCCAGGACCTTTGGTGCTTCAGACATTGTAATTAATATGATATGACTTGAGCCCCATTCTCAAGACATCCACCCCTCATGGAAGAGTTAGATAGAACAATGCAGTAATAAAAATGACAATCTTAATTATTAATAATATTATCTTTTATTTATCAAATACTTGCCTTGTGGCTTTGTGCTAGGTACTATGCTAAGTGTATCAAGTGTATCCTGAATATTTAACCAGGACAACAACCCTACGAGGCAAGGAGTATCATTACAAACTCATTTCACAGTGAACAAGACTAATGCTAGGACATCACAATCGTAGGCTCTCCCAAGGTGGTTCAGAAGAGGGACGGGTTGTTTATGTGCTGGGATGTGCTAGCATCCTAGAAGCTGGGGACTATCAAGGGCAGGAAAGGGCTCAGAGAAGCCAGAAGGGAGAGGAGGCCATTGCACACTGGAGAACAAGGATCAGTAAAGTTATGGAGGAGAACATGGCTTAACTTGTTTGGGCAGCAATGAAGCACCTGCCTATAGTGGATGATCCTAGAAGGGAGGCTTACAGGCGATACACTGGGGGAGGGAAGATCAGTCAGTCTGCATACCCTGCTCTGGGACTGAGAATTTTCCTCTGAGCAAAGGGAGCCATGACTGTTGTTGAAGTGGGCAGAGCAGTGTGTCACGCAGAGCAGGGATCTAGAAAGATCTCCCTGGTGGGGATACATGGCCTGGTTTCTAGGAGAAAACCTGTGAAAAATGAAACTAAGTAGAAGTTTTCATGGAGGGGAGGAGTAAAAGGATAAAAGGTGGGGGCCATGAGAAGAGGAGGACAGATATGAGGAGACTCCCACAGGAGAGTAAGTGCTACATTTCCTGTCAGCTGAGAAGGAGAAGGTGAGGTGACTAGGATGGTGGTGACTCTAGGGAGGGGTGCAACTCTAGCCAGGAAATCTTTCCAGAATGCTCCAGTTGCTGTATAATGAAAACAAACAAAAATATTTTTCCAGACTTCTTTCAGACTGCCTTTTTGGTGGGGTGGTGGGACACAGAGCAGAGTGGTTCAAAAGCACAAACTGGTGCCAGAGGGCCCCAGTTCAAGTCCTGACTGCCACGCCCTATGACCTGGGCACAAGCTCTTAACCACTCTGTGCCTCAATTTTCTTATCTGTAAAATGACTATAAAAGTACCCACTTGAGATAATCCATGAAGAGCGCTCAGCCTGGTGCCTGGCGCAGATGTGATTGATGTAAATATGATATAATTATCGTTGTTGTTGCTGTCATTATGATCATTATCTGACTGAGCATTGACAATTAAAATGTAGCCAGGATCTCAGCTTGAGCCCAGCCCAGCTCTGCTTGAGATGTGGGGGTCCATCTGGGCCACGCTGGGGAACCAAATACAAGAGAAAAACAAACTGACATTTAGCTCCTCCTGAAAACCACTGCTCTCAGACGCATGCCAGCCCTAACCACGTCAGCCTCTTCTCTCACCTCTCACATTCTCTGAACCTCAGGGTCTGTGCTATTCGACTCAGCATCACTGTGTGGTAAACCCTTATGTGTAATTAAATATCACGGAGAACAAAGCTAAAGATAATATTATAATAAAATAATGTAATGCTTCCCAA
This sequence comes from Nyctereutes procyonoides, assembly GCF_905146905.1. Taxonomy (NCBI): domain Eukaryota; kingdom Metazoa; phylum Chordata; class Mammalia; order Carnivora; family Canidae; genus Nyctereutes; species Nyctereutes procyonoides. The sequence goes on along the minus strand of NW_026575047.1, from coordinate 43,312,337 downwards.
AATGTGTGCTCCAGAATGTTAGGCCTTTCATAAGCTCATTTCAGGAGGGGTGAGGGGAGGAGGGGGAGAAAATTGCAAGAGCAAATAAGTTTAGGAAACATGGCATATCCTATTCACCATTCTCTTCTGGAGATTAAAACTGTACATTTCTATGTTAAAGTCTGTGAAAGGGATGCCTGGGTGGCTTAGCGGTTAAGCGTCTGTCTTCGGCTCAGGGAGTGATCCTGGAGTCCCGGGATCGAGTCCCATATCGGGCTTTCTGCATGGAGCCTGCTTCTCCCTCTGCTTATGTCTCTGCCTCTCTCTTTCTGTGTTTCTCATGAATAAATAAATAAAATCTTTAAAAAAAAACAACTCTGTGAAAGACCTAATAGATATCTATTTAATACCACAATGAGCTGTACCACATACCCATTGGAACAACTCCAATCAACAGACAGACAATAGCAAGGATGGGCTGGGATGTGCTGAATCAGAACCCTCAAACATGGGGCTAGGAATGAAGAATGGTTCAGCTCCTTTGGAAAATAGTTTGGCAGTTTCTTAAAATGTTAAGCATGCACTTACAAAATAAGCCAGCAGTTCCATCCTAAGAATCTACCTGGGAGAAATTTTAAAAAAATAAAAAACAAACATATGCCCTCTCTAAAGACTAATACAGGAATGCTGATAATAGTATAATTTATAATGGCCCCAAACTGGAAACAATACAAACATCCATCACAAAATGTGGTATATCCAGGCAATAGTATAATCATCAGCAATAAAAAAGCACAAGATACTGATACATACTACAACATGGATGAACCTCAAAAACATTATGCCAAGTCAAAGAAGCCAAACACCAAAGGCCTTATATTATAGTATTCCATTGATATGAAATGTCCAGAACAGACAAAAATCCATAGAACCAGAGTGCAGATTATTGGTTGCCAAAGGGAGGGGTGGAAGTGGGGATTGACTGTAAGTAAACTTCAGGAAATTTGGGTTGGGGGAATGACAGAAATGTTTTAAAACTGGATTGTAGTGATGGTTGCACAGCTTCATAAGTTTACTAAAAAACCATTGAAATGTACACTCATGAGTGGATTTAATGGTGTATACGTTATACCTCAATAAAACTGGTGTTCTTTCCCTCACCAAAATAAATCCATTTAACTTGTTGAAATCAGTGTTTCCCATAATCACCACCTCTTTTTCCTCGGAACCTGTGTTAACATCCATGGAATCCAGGCTTTTCCAAACAGTTACACACTGATTTTGTGCCTATAGTTGTAGGTATATTCATCCTATGATTTTCTCGTGTCTTGAAAGCCCACTTGGTGAGCATCCCAAAGTCTACTTGCATGTGGGACCAAGAGCTTCCTATTGGAAGAGAGAAGTGAGGAGCACAGCCTGGTCACAGCCCAATGGGTCACAACTGGAGGAAATGCATAACTCAGATTTTTCACCGGATTCAGTCAAATCTTGGTGATGTATCAAGAGCCTGGAATGTAGCAACTTCAGCGCAAGCAATAACAAAGGATGGTCCCCTTAGTAAAGATACTAACGTCCTCAACACTCACCCCTGGAAAGCTGGGCACACTCTCTGGCCCCATTGGCAGGAATCACCAGTAGCTGTACCCTCAAGTGCAATTGGCTTTGAAGGGAGATTCACTCTAGTGAGTCAGGGCAGAAGAAAATGGCAGACAACCTAGACCAGAAGGACTAATACACCAAGTCATGAGCTAGACTTGAGCACCCCTGAAATTATTTGGCAGGAATTTAGGGGGAACTGAGGCATATAAAGGTTTGTGAGTAAATGTTATTTGAGAATCTTGCTGTAATTCTATTTACATGAACAAGAGGTAGGGTAGTGAACAAACTCCAGCGGGTAGTAGTCAGATGTTCAATGGGTCAGTTAGCTTTGCAGGCACCTTTTCCTTAAGTTTCCATCCTAATTGTGTAATTCATATAAAAAATGAGTGCTGAGAGAGGTCAGGAGGACTCAATATAAAACATTGTAAGCTGGGTAAGAGAAAGATCACCAGATCACTGGATAGAGGACCTGAGTTAAAGTCCTATCTCTTAGGGCAGCCCGGGTGGTTCAGCAGTTTACCACTGCCTTCAGCCCAGGGCGTGATCCTAGAGACCGGGGATCCAGTCCCACATTGGGCTTCCTGCATGCAGCCTGCTTCTCCCTCTGCCTGTGTCTCTGCCTCTCTCTCTGTGTCTCTCATAAATAAATAAAATCTTTAAAAACAAAACAGAACAAAAAAACAAAGCAGTATTTAGAACATCAAACCTGGAAAACAAGCATATATTAAATAATGTGGAATAGGAAAATAAATGTTCTCATACTCATACAGTTAAATATTACCATGTTATAAAAATTATGTTCTTTGAAAGACTTATTAAAAAAAGAGAAGAAAATGATCGCACTATAATAGTAGGGGAAAATGCTAAGCAAATCATATATTCATATCATTTTACCAGTAGTTTCCATAATATTATATATTACAAATATGTATTTTTATTATGCAAATGTCTCCAGCAGGGTGATTTGTTAAGATGTTAATGTTTGCCTGGTACTCCCTGAAATGCTAATTTTCTCCCTCTTGGCTCCTCTGTGTGCTAAAGGCAAGTAATGTTTTCCATGGTGTGGTCCTCAAATCACCTGCAGGAGAATCATTTTGTGCCAGATAAATACAGATTCCTGGACCCCATTCCAAATCTTCTGAAACAAAAAGGGGACAGAAATCTGTTTTGCTAGCAAGTTCTCCAGGTAATTTGTGCTTACTCAAGGTCAAGAATCTCTGCCCTATGTTCTTCCTTCCTCAGGAAGCAGGTGACATTTATGTGTGCTATCGATTCAAGGGCAAGACCAAAGAAGGCTCCTACCCAGTCTTCACACAATTAGGCCCTCCAGGAGCTAAGCTAAAAGGGAAGACAACAGGTACTGGTGTTTTGACATGTAGATGAGGTGCCCAAGCTCTGGGAGAGGGGAACTCTAAGAAGCAGGAAATGAGTTCCCTGAGAGGAGACCCCAGTCCCTCTTGTAGGCATCACTCTGGATGGGGAAGAGCTTGGACATCTATGGAGACTATTAACCCTGCAGCCTTGAGACCAGCTACGTGGATCGCACCCAGTCGTACAATCCGTAAACAGAAACAAGAATTGTTGAGTGGTGTCACTGTATTCATCCACACTAAAACTGCCTAGCAGATGGTGCAAAGCTGGCTCCTGTAGGCAGACCTGAGAAGCAGCAAGAACAAGGACCATGGTGGCCATAGCCATGGGCTGTGAGCCAGGCACTCCCTCTGTTCAGGGGACCACGTAAGTGGTCCAGCAGAGCAGGAAGGAAGCTTTAACAAAGAGTGATAATGGCCATCTCATCAACACTACTTGCGATTTGATGAAGAAAAACACTTTTAACGCTCTTTCTTGCCCTGGGTAATGTTATAAAGCAAATTCTTGCCCACCACACACATTTTCAGATACCAGCTTTGCTTCTTATAAGCTCAGAAAATCAGAGCTAGTTATGTAACCTTTAGGCTGCAGTTTCTTCATGTGTGAAATGAAAAGAATACAGATTTTTATTCATTGGGTTGTTATGAGAATTAAATGAGTCAATATGTTCAGAAACCTTTGATAAGAGCTCAGTAAAAATAGCTATTGTTATATCAATGCCCAACACATAGATCTGCATTTCTACATATTTACTAACCTCTGCAGCAATGCATAACAGGGCCAAAATGACAATAAGAGCCTTACCTTCACCCTACTATTTGAGCAGCAAATCTGCAGCCTTTGAGGTGAGACCTTCTGGATGTTTAGCACTCCACTCTGCTGCAACCCTGCCCTGAATCCTCACCCCCAACCCTCACTCCCAGACCAGGGTCTTGACCACCTCTCCCCACCACCCTATGTCAGCTCCCTTCTCTGGGGATCCTGACCCTGACCCACATCCCTGTAGTCATGAGCTAATATTGTGCTCCTAAATGATTGATGCCCAAGGCTGGCATTTCCCAAAGTGGAAGATGCTATATCTTTTGTGGGACCTGACATCATTTCAAAAGATGTTCAAGCATAGCATTAAATACCATTGAATCACAGAGAAGAAGGGTGATTGTATTTTCAATGTTCTTTCAATCCCTTTTGATAGTCAGGGACATCAAAATCTTCTTTGGGGGACCAGTACAGTTCTACCACCTACCTGCTAACTAGTGAATTGCCCTTTTGCAACAAAGTGAGAACCTTTTGCAACAAAGTACAAACAAGATTAGCTTTGTAGCCTTTAGCAGGGAACAGTGTCTGGCTGAACATCAGTAACATAACACTGTGTTGTTTTCATTGTGTTTGTTTTTATAGTTACCCTATGGTTACAGGAGTGATATAGTTTCCTTCCTAAGTAAAGGTATTCTGTTAATAAGAATGAGTGGATTTTTTTAATTAAATGGGAGTACAGGTGATGTTTGATCTTTACCAGTGATATGGTAAAAGCCTCAAGAATCATGCATGATTGATGGAAAACTGGCAAATACCACCCAGACAGAAAATGCTGTCTTCCAAGTAGAAGGAACGCAACATTTTCTCACTTGAGTACTAAAAATGTATCATCTCATTTAACTTCACAACACTGCAAGATGGATATCCTTATTTCTCTATTCCATAGAAGGAAAAACAAGCTCAGAGAGGTTAAGGCACTTGTCAAGGTTATACAGCTAGTAAGTTCGAGAGTCAGATTCAAACTCTCCATCTACACTAGGCTTCTGCCCCCTTACCCTTACTTCCTCTCCTGCTGCCAGCTCAAAAAAACCTTACATGTGCGCAGGAATCTATTGGCTACTACTGAGAGGGCCTGCCCACCAGACAACTCAGAGCCCCCAACCCAGGTCCTTGGGATCTGGGTTCCTCTATTCTATACCAGAACATTCTTCTACCATCCCACTTTACCTTACAATCAGGCACACTCAACAAAGAGTATATACTGTCCATGAACAACTGAGCACAACCCTGGTATGTTCACTTGGAAACACACGTGCCCAAGTAAATGATCAAACTTACAAAATTATATAGTGAATCCTGCAAATGTGGATGGAAAATTTTCCCATTCTTGCCTTCTGGGTTCTTTGGCTGACCTAATAATTGACATAAGATAGATTAACAGGAAAAAAAAAAACAAATTTAATTTTGTATGTAGAGCAGCACTATAAAAATATGATACTCACGTGACCAAAGCAGGCAGCTTTTATACCTTTTAGACAAAGAAACAATAAATTTGTGAAGAATTGACCAGATGAAGGGATTTGATCTTGGGATAGTAAATTAGTTAAGAAGTGGTAAGTGTTCTTCACACAGCCCTCTTGGCCCTCAATCCCCTATGTTTGGAGACAAGGATGCCTTCTAGCTTCCTGGTACAAGGAGCATATCTTTCACAAGGGGGATTTATTTCCTGCTTTCAGAGGAACAAAGGAGAATCTGAGGATCCTTCTTGCAACAATTCTTTCTTAAGTAAGCTCAATTCAAAATAATCAATAGGCCAAGGCATCTTTCGGGGTGGCATATTCTGTTCTTCTTCGGTGATGCCAAATTATCTAATGATGTACCTGCAAGGGAGCTGATGGGTCAAGAGGGAGTGCAGGAGGATTCTGGGAGGATGGCTGGAGATAAATGTGGAAAAGAAGTTAGAGCCAGACTGGGAAGGTCCTTGAGTGACAACAGAGGGTATTCAACTAATTGATGGAGGCTAGAAGAAGAGAAAAGAATGGCAGCAAGTTTTGTTTTGTTTCCTGAGAAGCAATACTTCTTCTGGAAAGAAAAGAGCTGTTAAAATTGAACCCCTTTGCTACACAGATCCACCAGGAGCCTTAGAGAACACAACACAGAGCTATCTAAGGGAACATTTATAGGTAGGTCACGTTGCTGGTGGACTTCAATCTCCCAGAGCAAGAAGAGCTATTAGAACCTGCTGCGCCTTTCAGACACATTTTTGTCCTTCCCCAAATAGATGTGATTTAAAAACAGTTCTCCTGGTTGAAAGACAGGCTTGAAGAGAAGGAACAAATAGTTTAGACAACTACAATAATAGAATTGAATATAACTTTGAAGACTATCATGGCCATCATCAAAGAAAGCCAGAGATCCCCTCCTTATGTGGCCCACAGATTTTGCCAGCTGACCCTATTTATTTGCTTTTAACTTTTGACATGATGCCAAACAAACAAGGTCTGGAGTCATGCCCTGCGCTCCACCCCACTGACACAGCCTTGTGCATCGCTCAACTGGATTCCCTCGACACAGTCAGCCCCCTTCCACGCAGCGTGACTCAAATCTCTTAAGTAGCTTCTCAAGACCTTCAAAACACTGTCCTTAATTTGCCCTTGAAAGACCCTCATGAAAATCCATCCACCTCCCTGGCTTCATTTATTCCCTTCCTGGTAGCCCCATCCTAGGGGATTAGCCCTACTGAATTGTCATTATGATAGTCCTGATTTCATGAGTACTTTGGGGGGCTCCTATATTACATGGTAGGTGCTGGGTGCCAGGTGCCATGAACCCCAAGGAGATTATAACAAGCTTCTGCCCTCATAGCCCTCATATTCTAGCTGATTGAAATTTTACCAAATCTAAAAACAACAGTCTTTCTGTAAGGATAGAGTCTTCTTTTCACCCATGAGCTATTCTCCATCTTTTGCTTTGTTAGAACCTTTGCAAATCTACCCCCAAAAAAGTAAAAATACAGAACTGGCATGAAACAAATATGTTACTCCAGGAGAAGATTCTGGTTAAAAGTCTGGATCTCTAAAAACTTTGTAGATATAGATCTGTGGAGAACATAAAGACTGGCAGATGGACAAACTGATGGAGATGATATCAAGGAGAATCCAAGACCTTCCAAATGTGCCCCAAAGGCAAGTCCGAGAGCCAATACAGCCGGGATGGGCACTTCTGGTGCCCTGATGCCCTGATTGGCCTGTGCTCTCCTCTTAGCCTTCCTGTATGGTTTTTTCTTGAAACTAACCAGCTTTTTGCTACATTCTAGCCTTGTAATGACTCAGGTGCCCAAATACCTCCTTCTCCAGAACGGCCTGCATTTCCCATCCTCTGGGGCTGGGGCCCATGGGCTTACCCCAACACTGCTTGGCTAGGGTCTCCTGGTCCCTGCTGCCCAGTTATGGTTCCACCCTGAACCCCATCAGCCTGCAGCTCTCCCAGTGTCAGAAACCTCCCCACACCTCTCACTTTGGGGAAAGCATAAGTAGAGGCTCATAGCTCGTCTTGTACTTATCAGTCCCATGTATTTCCCTGAAATAATCTTTTTTTTTTTTTTAATTACCTCGGTATGTCCGAATTCCTGTCTGCATCTCCTCATTATCCTGGAATTACTCAGCCTCTGGGTGTGATGGGCCCTCTGGTTCTTCTCCTTCCCCTTCCCCCACTCTAGTGTATTTAGTCTCCATAATTAGCACCCCATCCCCTTCTCTCCATCCTCCAGCCCCTAATTCAGCTTTGGCAAAGTATAAACTTTGTAATTAGAAAGGGCTAAAATGTTGCCAGGATTGCAAACATATTTAGTGCTGCAGCCTAGCGTTTTGTACAGTTCTGGGCTCTGCTCCAAATCCTAGAGTAACAGGGAAAGGATGGGGAGAGGAAGAAACCCTTTAATGAGCTCGTAGTATATGTTGGGAGCTTTCTCACACAATCTCATATAATCCTCACGAAGTCTGAGGAGGGAGTGCTTGGGAAACAGGAGCTCAGAGAGGTCAAGGGCATTGCCCAAGGTCACAAATCTGGAGAGAGACCATGCCATACCTCACAGCCTCTGCAGAGCTCTGCGGGTTTCCCCACAATATCACAGAACACCGCATATTATCTGTCTGGCGTCTCTGGCTATTTGAGGGATGCATCTTTGACGTACCCTTTTCCACTGTTTGGCTTTACTGTTGAAATTACTCCTACATATTTGGCAAGGACAATTTTCAAATGATGTCAATGTTTCAAAGAACTCTAGTTAAACCACCAAAAACAGTGTTGTCCCCATTGCTTACCCTCACAGCTGACCGCCTAGATCACTAAGTGCCTTGAGGACAGGGTCCATCTCACATTCATCTTTGTCTCCTAGCAGGTGGCAGAACTTTGCATTGATAAGCCCTCAATAAATATAATATTGCGGGGACGCCTGGGTGGCTCAGTGGTCGAGCGCTGGCCTTCATTCAGCCCAGGGCATGATCCTGAAGTCCCAGGATCAAGTCCCACATCAGGCTCCCTGCATGGAGCCTGTTTCTCTCTCTGCCTATGTCTCTGCCTCTCTCTCTCCCGCTCTGTGTCTCTCATGAATAAATAAATAAAATCCTTAAAAATTTTTTAAATAAATATAATATTACAAAAGAAAAATAAAGAGGATACTGGACTCCTGCCCAACTGAAGCCCAGAGCAGTAGAGACCCAGGTAACCTATCACAGCATCCTTTAAACTGCCCTTGAGATGAAAATGAACTCTGAGAGAGAACGTGCGCTATGTCCCGGCATCCAGAGTGTAGATCAAAAGGAGGGGCAGGTAGGAGAGAATCTGAATGACAGCAAGATAATTTTTTTGAAGATGTGTCTTCACTGTCCTCCTATTCCTACGTTGCTTATTATATAGAGGGCTGTCATACACAAGGAGGGAAGAAGATGAATTGTGAGAAGACCTGGCAGGGATATTTTCATGGGCTCCTCCACTGTTACTAGAATCATTCTAGAAACAGATGGCACATCACTGCAACACGTCTCATGAAGGACAGTTCCTCCTCAGGCCTCATCCGGGGTCCACCTCCAGAGCAGCCTGCTGTTGTCATCAGGAGCCTTGAAACCAAATCCTCAATGTCTTTCTGCATTCTGTGAATATACGAGTGTCATGAGCAAAATGATCTTCAGAAACTTTCACCCCTGAAACCAGCTAATCCAGTGTTGTTTTCATTTCAAAGGGGGAAAATACCACTTTCTTCATCATAAACCACACAGTAATGATTCCCCCTAGAGATCTAAAGAAAAGGAGGTTATTTGCAAGCTGTTGTGCATATAAGTAGGACAGACACATGGTTTGCAAAATGGAAGTGGTCTCTGCGGGAGAAGTGGAAAGAAGCAGCTCAGACACTGGTCAGTTTCTAGCACATCAGAAAAGCTGTAGCTGCTTCCTCTAGGCTCAAAGACCTTGGTTAGCCTGTTGATCTCAAGCTGGCCACTCAAGCTTGATAGACATGCTCCTAATAAACCAGCCCTTTGTTTGGATGAACTGGACAAATCACTTCCCTGGTGGGCATCACACAGGCCACTTTCAGATACAGAGACTAGAAAGACACCCCACTGAGGCAACTCTTGGCTCTTGACACAGGATGCTTTCCCCAGAGGTATTCTTCAGGCCCACCTTTTAAAATTTGCAGCGGATGAATACTTTCAAGAAAGCTGCTTATGATTCCATTTCACATCTCTTACAGAGCAGTCTCAACCAAAATGCCCCTTTCTCACTCTCCCAGGCCTCTCTGAAAGACGCACATCCCCAGAGCTGGGTCATAGTCTTTTTTCCTATTTGGGGTGATGTAGCAAAATAATGGATCCTAACATCAGAACAGCAGCTTTTCAAACTTCTAGATCAATCAGAGGACCCATCCTCCCTCCTCTGGACACCCCTGACTTTAAACTTGCTCTCTTTACAGTATAATCAAGACCAGAGAAAAGACAGCAGGTACACTAGCCAGGTCTAACACTTGTAACTTCATGAGCACATCACTTGATAAATGAGAAGACAACTTTCTTATCCTCTTAAGGAGTCATGGATCCCCTCGACCCCGCCCCCATTCACTCAAAGTGATTGCATGATCTTTAGCTTCCTAGAGGGCATTTTGCACAATGTGCCCAGATGGACAGCCCTTCCAAAGTCTCCAACAAACTGGAAGTTTTCAATCTGATTATAGTCCAAAGAAATCCCTGAAGGGGTTTCTGACTTTTCTGAACTGAAATTCAAAATAGGAGCCATAGCCGAGCCTCTGAAGAACAGCCCCATGTGGATCTGTGAAGCATCCATATATAGATATAGCATACATATGGCTATATGCATGAACCTTCTGGAAGGATGAACTTCTGTAACATAATATTAGCAATAGTTACCTCTGAGAAAGGAGAATCATGTGCATTATACCAAGACAATAAAGCCTTCTAGAAGAAGAGGATGCAAAGGAGGGAGAAGAGGAGAAAATGCAGCAATAAAGAATCACTGAACTTTCAGAAGTACAGTGAGTCGGGAAACTTTAGGCAAATGTTTATTCACAAAAACTGGGGCCCCTCTTTCAGCATTAGATCAGCATGGGTTTGATTCTGAGTTTAGATGTGAAAGTTAATTGACCCCCTTCAATGTCGGTTTGCCCCTCTGTTAAAAACCGGTTCCGGGTGCCTGGGTGACTCAGCTGAACATCTGACTCTTGATTTTGGCTCAGGTCATGATCTCAGGGTCGTGGGATTGAGGCCCACATCAGGCTTAGCAGGAAGTCCACCTAAGATTCTCCCTCTCCCTCTGCTCCTACCCACCCCCACCTCTGCTAGCTCTCGCTCTCTCAGATAAACAAACAAATAAGTAAGTAAATAATTTTAAAAGGTTCATAAGGAGACCTTGGGCTGGCTTAGTTGGTAGAGTATGCAACTCTTAATCTTGTGGTCATGAGTTCAAGCCCCATATATGGCATACAGTTTACTTAAAATCATCCCTCCCCCCCCCCCCCCGCAAAAAAAAAAAAAAGGTAAAAACATAACAGGCTCCTAAGGTGGTGGTGAAGATTAGAAGAATGCAACTGGATAGATAAATAAGCATCAGTTCATGTGTGTAAATCCCAATAAGTATTATCTACCATCATCAACTCTCAACCTACATCACAGATGTGGGTTAATTTTTCTTGTAAACAAACACCCTTATTCAAAACTAAAAAGTTTTAGACATTTACAAGAAATGAAGGAATCATCCTCATGCACTTGTCCAGTAGAACTTTCTGTGCTGCCCATTGATGTAGGAAACAGGCAAAAGAAAAAATTAAATTTCCTTACTGCCTACAGTCCATTGACAAGTCCTTGAAACAGAGCGGGCTTCCTCTGGGAGCTCAGTTCTCTACAGTAATAAATGACTTTTTCCTCACAATAGCTAGCCCCCTCAGGATCCTGGAAACCTTGTTTCCAAAATTCCTTGGAGGCTTATACTGTCCCTCATCCCTTCCCAACTTGAAAGTTTATTTATCAGCCACTCCTCACAACCCCAGTGCAGCTCTTTCTGCCCACGTGTCCTGATCCTGTGCTTTAATAAAACCACCTTTTTGCACTAAAGACGTCTCAAGAATTCTTCCTTGGCTGTTGGCTCTGAACCCCAACATTTCCACTAGCCACAACTGGCCATTGAGAACTTGAAAAGTGGTTAGTGGGACTGAGGCTCTGAATTAATTTAAATTTAAATTAAATTTAAATAGCCACACAGGGCTACTGTTAGACAATGCAGATCTCAGCAGAACTCCTTCCACCAAGGGGACAATGAGCTTCAGAGACAGTAAGGAACTTGGCAGAAGTTCTCTACCTTCCAGAACCCATCTCACACTAGACTCCACTTCTTTAGCCTAAAGTCATGGTTCTACTGGTCCCCAACTTCCTTTAAAGAAAATGCTCAAGTAAAGAAATCCAGATGAAAAGAAAAGAAAAGAAAAGAAATCCAGATGATTTGCACTAAAAACATATGAAATTCAAGCAAAACCAGAACAAGATCACTGTATTTGGAATAATTTAAAATGGAATACTTAATAGTCTGTTTGCATAAAGATAGAAAGGTATTTCATCATGAAAGCTCAAGCCTTTAGCTTTTACAGGGTTATTTGCATTTCAACAGGACACTCTTGATGCTTTTTAAAATGCTTCAATACATCTTGGACCTCTAATGGTAGAATTCCAGGTGGTAGGGGCATTTCCTTTATTTTTTTTTAAATTTTTTAAAAGATTCTTTTATTTATTTGAGAGCGAGAGAGACCACAGAGAGAGAGGGAGAAGCAGACTCCCTGTTGAGCAGGGAGCCCAATGCAGGGCTCAATCCCAGGACCTTGAGATCATGACCTGAGCCAAAGGCAGATGTTTAACTGACTGAACCACCGATGCACCCTAGGGGTGAGGGTGATTTCCTTTAAATGGCATTACACACAAGCCTGCTGACCTTTGACTGCTCAAAAGGTGAGCCTTGTGTTGTTCTAAATCACCTCGATCACAGGGGATGAGGTAGACCCACTGACACCTCAGGCCTGTCCTAAGTAATAAGGCCCTTTGTCTATAGGGACAAAGGCTCATAGATCAAATCCAATCCTAAATCTTTACAGGCAAGCTGAGACTCTCAAAGGATGGCATTTGCCCTGTGCTTGATGGGCCCTAGAATAATTGGAGGTTCTTAACTGGGTTAAAGCAGTGCAGTAATAAAGTGTGATTTTGAGCATTTACTAAAGTTTATTGGAGGGGGTACTGGCCTGCTGCACCCTGACCTTCACGTACTTTGGAGACTTCAACTCTCATTCCCCAGCTCCTGGGAATGTGGATGGCTGTCTCTACCCTAGAGAATGGACTTGCCCGAGGCCATGCCCCTTCCAGAGAAGCCTGGAGTACATGACTCAGTGATGTGGGAATATGAAGGCCAGGTACACTTGCCCCAGTGCAAGCCAATTCTACTGGGTCCTTCCAGCTTCTGCATTCCTTGAAGTAATGAGACCGAAGCCACCTTCTCCCTCTTGCTACTCTTTATTATTATTATTATTATTATTATTATTATTATTCCTTCTAGTGTTGCTCTCAAGAGCACAAATCCTGTATGCTAAACTCCCCCACTCTGCTTCTCAGTTCCTGGGACAGGAACTGTGTGCCAAGCACCATTCTTAGGATTTATACGTGCTTAACTCTTAGAAGCAAGTACTATTATTATGCTCATTTCAGAGATAAAGAAACTGAGCTGAATGGAGGCAAATTATTTTTCTATTGTCACCTAGAAGCCTTCAGAGGGCTTGTGAAAGATTAAAAAGAGATGATGTATATAAACACACTATAACAGTGACTAGCACAAAGTAAGTAGTCCTCTCATTCATTAACGTTTTTGTTCACACTATAAATATTTATTGAGCATCTACCATATACTAAGTGCTATTCTCAGCACTGTAGACACAGCATTAAGCAAAAGAGTCAAAGTTTCTGCCCTCAGAGAGATAACATTCTAGCAAGAGCAGTGAGAAATGTACAAATCAGTAAATGTAAATGTTATATGAGTGCTGTGCATAAAAATAAATCAGGTTATGGGGGATGGAAGCCACAGCAGTAAGAATAGAGCTATTTTATGTAAGAAGGTGAGGGAAGATCTCATTGGTAAGTTGGCATTTGAGTAGAAACTGGAAATACGGGAGTTAAGCCATGAAGATATTTAAAGAGTATTTCATGTAAGGGGTGCAAGTGTAAAGTCACGAACAATGAAAGATATTGAACAGAAGTGTGACATGATCTGACAGATTTCAGAAGGCTCACACTGGCTGCTGCCGTGCTGGGAATCGGCCAGGGGTGGAGGGACAAGGAAGGAAGCAGGGAAGCTAACAGGAAGAATGCCCTGCCATCATCCAGGCCAGCAACAGCAGTGGCTTAGCCCAGCACAGTCACAAGGGAAGCATTAGGAACTGCCAGATGGGGCTCAACCACTGAAGGGAAAGCCACCGGGATTTGCAGATGAATCAGATGTGAGTGTGACAGCAAGAGAAAAGTCAAGAAATCAAGGATATGTGGGCCTGAGCAGTTCTGACGATAGATAAATGATAAATTATTTTTCTATAGTCACCTAGAAGCCCTCAGAGAGCTTGTGAAAGATTAAAAAGAGATGATGTATATAAACACGCTATAACAGTGACTAGCACAAAGTAGTAGTCCTCTCATTCATTAACGTTTTTGTTCACACTATCCATATGGATGCAAGGTAGCTGTTATTAGGCTGTAGCATTTAGGGAGAGGCACCGTGGCACACTGGTTATGAACACAGATTCCATAGGTAGACTACCCAAAGTTGAATCTCAGCTCTACTACCATGAGCTATGTCCCCTTGGGCAAGATACTACACCTCTCGTGACTTCATTATTCTTATCTGTAAAACAGAGAGGATATTTGTACTTACATCGTGTGGTCACTCTAAGACTTAAATGAGTATGTGTAGAAGTGCTTAGAATAGGGGTTCTTATGCAATAAGCACAATATTAATATTTAAAAATAAAAGCTATCCCCTCAATTGATGTCAAACTTGAGGATTCAGAGGTAGTATGTAGGGGAGGAAACAGTTTCCCCCAACCCTTTTAGGGTTGGGTCTGAAAATTAAACTGACATATTAATAGGAGAAAAGCCTACACATTTATTTAATATGAACTTTATGTGACATGGGACCCCTTCTAAGGAAATGAAGACCCAAAGAAACACTTGTAGCTGAGTATATTTATGCTAGCTTTGATGAAGAGTGGCCAGCTGGGTAGACATATGATAGGTTAAAGAACATGAGAGAAGTGTAGTAAACTGGGGGAAACTTAGCAAGGCCTATTAGGACTCTTCTCAGGCTTCCTTTGGCTTCAAAGATAAACATGGTCCTTTCCTCTGGGTATAGGAAGGACACCTCTCACATGTGGTTTTTATGACCCATTTAGGGAAGAAAGGCAAAGAACGGCAGGTCACAGTGACCTTCCTGCTTATGCCATTTTTCTCAAGCCCCTTCTGCTTAAAATATTCCACATGCCAGGGTGCCATTTTTGGGATAGCGTGCCCTGAACCCAATCTAGTACAATATGGTCCCCAGGAGGGGAGATTCACTGTATCTGAAGATTTGCTTCCCAGAGATGAAATCTGAGCTTCACTTTGAAAGATGAATAGGAGGTAGTCAGATGGATACAGGGTGTGGGGTGTGGGGGAGCATTCAGAATAGAGGGGCCAGGATGTCCATTTCCCAAAAACTATAGCCAACACAAAATTGTTATCTTATGACATTTGTATTATTCCTTCTCCTTGATGCTCAGACTTGGTGATACATCTAAAGAAAATGAGAATGGCTCTCAATTTATTTATGTAAGATAAATCAACTCGGGTCCAGTCCATTGGACCTTCTCATGTACCTGCCTTTAATGAGTTGGGCCAGGTCTTGCCACCACTGACCATGTGAAAGCCCTCATTGACACACTGGAGTTTCCAACAGCCACTAACAGTCCCCGCCAGCCCCTCTGAAGTTTCTTCCCTTTTCTCCAGGGCAAATGTGTTCAAAAAGTCATCAACAGCAATTGGCATTTGCCTTTCTTCTAACTGCAGATATTCCCCTCTTTTTGAAAGTTCACTTTACACCACTTTGCCTTTAAGAAAGACCTACCTGTTTTCACTAACCAAAAGAAATCCAGAGAAGATTCTTGCTTTTGTGAAAAACATGAAACTAGCATTCTGGGGTTGTTTTGCAATAGGCCGTTACAGAGACAGCATGCACCCCAAGCAGCAAGAGTGCCGCCCTCACCTCACCAACATCCTTCCCCAGAACTCCACACAGCATCTAAGCACCAAGCACCAGAGCTTTGAACTATGTATGAGCAGCTGTGCTTGATCTCAACTTATTTTGTGCATAAAATAAATCTTCTGTTAGCAAGATGTGTCCTAAAGTATCAGAAAAGTCTGAGATGTTATTTTGGGGGTCTGGGAATGCTCAAAAATTTTTCCATATAAATTAATGGAATTGATTTTTTTGTTTTACATCATTTTGGCCCATGAAGGATTTCATAGAAATGCTCTACTTTCAAATGATGGGGAGAACCAGTATATATGAACAAGTTTCAAGGCCATATGGCTCAATAAATCTCTCTAAACTCTCTGTATCTCACCATTCTTATCAATTCTAGAAATAGCATCTCAAAGGTCAAAAGCTTGATTCTGACAGAGCAATTCCACCTGGATCTCAGTGAAATGGGCCACAAAGAACAGACATAAAAATTAAGCATCTGATTCTCTCAGCAGAAACCTTAGCTCTACGTAAATTATCAAATATCAGAATATAAGCAGTAAGAGATGTCTGAATCTGTGTAGGATCAAGGCAGTCCCCAAACTTTTGAATGCACCTCAGATACATAAATATGGAAAGTCCTAACCAGTGGTAACAGTTCAGAAGAAAGCCAGACTCTGAGCTATCAGAGCTTGCCTCTCTAGATGGGGCAAATATCTGAATCCCCTTGGCACTTGGGCCCAGCCCCACCTAGTCCCTTGTCAACAAGAAGCACACCTAACCACCCAGCTGCCACAATATGTTCTGAAGAGCAGCAGAATGTGCCACCCCCAAATATACCACTTTGGCATATCAATTATTTTCAGCTGAAGACAATTGAGAAGAAGCAGATACGAGAAAAGCTCTCTGCCCTCTCCCATTTGCCTGAAAGCAGAACTTAAATCTGTAAAGATGTCCCCTCTTTCCTTTCTAGCAGGAAGGACAGAATTTAATCACCGTAGACAATTCTTGACTCTTATCAGCCTGAGGCGGCATGGGAGGAATCTACATCACAAATCTTACTAACAAGTCTTTCCTTTCCATTAGTTTCCCCATATTTGCCTTCCCACAATATTACACCCTAGAAGCTCAAACTCCTTCTCTTTTGTCACTTCTCTCAGAATGTATTGTTGTCTTGTTAAGATGCTATCTAAGCCCAGGTTCTAACCACCTCTTTGAGTTTCTCATCCTGGAGTCCACCCATGTGTATGCACACTGCACTTGTCCCAGAGCTTCAATTTGTTTTTGTTGTTAACCTGTCTTCAGCGTTTAGTTGACAGGGCCCTGGCCAATGAACCTAAGATGGATAGAGGAAAAGAATCGTTTTCCTCCTCAGTGGTTCAAAGCTACTTCCTCATCAGCAAGTGGGCCTGAAATTAATAGTCTGCACCCAGACACTTAACCACCCAGGTTCCCCCATGTAGTTCTAGCTTACTTTAACTGCCATATCGTATTCCCCTGTACTTTTCTCTTTAATGATCCATTCTCCTCTTTACGGCAACGTTTTTTGTTATTAAAAACTGTGATGAGAACATTCTTTTATGTTAATTGATACTGACTCTCTGGGAAGGAGTGTGATATTTTGATAAGGCCAGACTCACTCCTATATCTATCAGGAGCAGGGCATACAGGCCTTCCTCACTTGCTACCAGCTAAGACCAGCATCTATGGGCTGACAGACTGAGCAGAAGAGGGGCAAGATCCCACAGCCCTGGGATTAGATCTCAACTGCCCTGTGTGGTAGGGCCAAGTGTCACAGCCAGGCAAGTCACCAGTACTATGTGAAAAACAGTCATTGTTCTTATTACCTGCCTGACCCTGTGCTTGGCTAGAATCCCAGGGCTCTCTTCCTCTTTGTCCCCTTTAGACTTACCCCATAGAGACACTTTTACACATTAACAGACACAAATGGCATAGCCCTTATTTTAATGCAATGTCATCTTGACAAACCTCAGTAGGCACATCTTTCTCAGCCAGAAAAAAAAAAAAAAAAGATTTGGTTGATATATAAATAGAGGATAATTCATAACTTTGCCAATTTTCCTTCTTCTCTGTCTCTGCTGTTTCTCCAAGGCATATGTGCCAAATGCATATGGCTCTACAATATTCCTCCTTTGGCTGCAGAATCAAATCCAAACTCCCTAACTTGGCGTGGAGGGCCTTACAACCAGCCTCAGCTACTTGCCTCATCTGTAGCCATATTCCAGAGCCTGTCTCCTAGTTCATGCCTCCTTCCACCCCACAGGGTCCCACATATTCAAGGAGTGTCCTACTAGCCTATAAAACACAATTCAAATGTCCCTTCCTTTGTCTAACACCCACCTAGATATAACATGTCATTCCCAGCTTTTCTATGTAACTCTGTAATGCACCAGCACTTAGTGCATCTTTATTTTCATTCCTTAATTCTTTATATAGAATTATATGCATCCCCTAGACTGATGTTTTCTGCATCATTTTATGCCCATGCCTTGCCCAGGACATAGAGGAGAGTGAATAAATGTTTCACAAACACATCAAATGTGATTTTTCTTTCCATGACTAATTTCTGGCAAGAGAAAGAGAATTCTAGTGTCTTGGGCTATGTGTGAACTATTGATTTATTTTTGAAAGAAGACACTTTTAGTAGCAGATCTTTAATAAATTATTATGAGCACGAAGTCTAAAGCACTTAAACAGTTTCCCTTGTATGGATATTTTCTAGGCCTGCAGATTTTTTTTTAAAGAGATATACATATTTTGTTCCAGCTATAATAGAATAGAAAGAACTGCAGAATGCCAGCCTTCTCCCAGGCTGTTCAATTCTGCTAACAGAAAATGTACCTAGGTAACAATATCAACATCCATAACCTGGTAAAGACAGCTAGAGCAGGTAACCTAGTGTCAGGCACTTTGCTATGCTTTATCTGTACATCTGTTAGATGCTTTTGCATCTAACCTGCCCACCACCCTAGAAGGTAGTGAAAGTTCATTTTATGTGTTAACTTGAATGGGCCATAGAGTGCTCAGATTAAGTATTACTTCTGGGTGTGAGCATGAGGATGTTTCCAGACGAGATTACTCTCAATCACCCCAAGCTGGAAGCAACCCGGCTACCCACAGGCACTATCCCAACTTCATCAAAACAGGAATTGAAGCTCATGAGGCCCAGAGACATGACTGGGTTGGCCCATGGTCACACTTTTACAAGGCAGAGGAGAGGGGGGAGTGGACACCGAGCCTTCTCTTTCCATGGGCATTGCTCTGTTCATCGTTACTCGAGTGGTGAAGCAAGAGCTCCCTGCTTTTCTATTGTACCATTTCTGCTTAACTGTAACATTGTCTTCTCTCTCCAGGACTTCTCTCTCTGCTAATCTCCCTAGTACAAGACACTAATAAAAACTGCCCTCATCTGATCTCAGCTGACTCAACCCAAATATGATTCTGTCCTGCACTGGCCATCCATTACAGCATCCCAGTGCCCTGGCCAGGTTCCTATGAGAAAGAAAGCTCTCTGACTCATCTATACCTTAGTGATTAGTTAGCTAATACAAACACAGGTTTGCAATTTCTGCATTTTCACTGTAAAAGGAGGAGAACATTTGGTGGGTCCATGAGGTTATAATCTAAATGTGATATACTTAAACGTGCTATAAGGTGGAGGAAAACAAAATATTTTTCTGGCCTGCTGTCTCTGAGCCGATAAGTACATTCATACCACTTAAATCTATTCCAGTGATCTCTTTTGGGGTCATTTTACAAGCATTTCTGCTTGGGAATTAGTCCTCACATTAATATAAATGGACAGTTATGAAAGCTGAGTGCTTTCCAGAACTAGGATGTGAAGCAACTTGAGATGATGGGTGCTTTCATTCTGTGTTGGCAAAGTGTTTTTGCTTTTCTCATATATATGGTTGTCTTCAAAGGCCTTAACATTTTCAAAATGCATGATGTGGATCCACTCTCAGATCTGCCTCTTCTTGCTTAGACCTGGCAAGTGCAGCCACCATCTGCTCTGTTCCAAGGGAGAGAAGGAACTGCAGGCGGTCTGGGTCTTCCTGAGGGGGCTCCCTGGCTCTGATGGTGCTTTTGTTCTTGTTCTTTTTAGTATTCAGTTTGGAAAATGTCAGGGTAGAGTAAAGTTAGCCCTACTTTGTTGGAAATAAGAGGCTAATCATACCCATCAAGTCAACAGGGTACAACAAATGTTTGTTGAGGTACTACTATATGGCAGGGCATCAGGCTAGTATGGCAAAAACTCCCTGAATAATCTCCCCTCCCACAGGGCTTGCAGGAGCTCCCTTCCAGCTTGCTGTCTTCTCCCCTAATCATTCACTTCCAAGAGCTGAATAGGGGCACCTTGTTGAGCAAACACAGATGCCCAAGGAACAGATGCCTTAATGAGTCAAAGTGACCACCAAGTATTAACAGACAGATAATAATGACTAGATTTGCTTTTTTTTAACTTCAGAAAGGAAAAAATGGGCAAAAATGTAAGGTATGAGAGTAACATGCCTGAAAATGACAGGTGTGAACTGTCCAGGCCAACTTGCTGCAACGGAAAACAACATCCATTCTGCCCAGGCTCAGGAGCCTGCACAGCAGGCACTTGGCAAACAGCATGACTTGGTTTCAAGCTAGGAATCACAGTCTGGTCCCTAAGGCCCACTCCATAAAAAGAAGCTGCTAAAAGTTATTAATTGCGCAAAGCAAGAAAAACTTTCTATGTTTTTGTTTTTGTTTTTTTTTTAAGTAGGCTCGCTGCCCAAATATGGTGCTTAAACTCATGACTCTGAGATTAAGAGTTGTGTGGTCTATTGACTGAGCCAGCCAGGTGCCCCTATGGTTTTTTAAAATGGGAAAAATCACAGCAAATTCCCTAACCTTGTGAAACAGAAGAAAACCTCACCTTCTCTCCAGTTTTCCTCCCATCCTTTTGTAAAAAGAATAATTTTATCAAAAATTTTAGAGCCATGGGGCAATGCATATTCTCTTGTTCATAAACACATCAAGAATATCATGTCTTATACACTATTTCATTAATTTCTTATCACATCCACCATAAAATATGTACTGATATCTGATATTATCTCATTTTTGCAGATAAAGTTCAGTGAGACCTCAGATCTTATAATAGAAACACTAAATTCAAAAGGTCATATTTACAAAGATTAGCAGGCCAAGGTCAAGGTATAGTCAAGAAGAGGGTTAAAAAGGGCCTGAGAGACGTTTGGTCAGGAGGGAGTCTTTGTCAGTTGAAATAAAGTAATGAAACAATATGAAACAAAAGAAATTCACAGTAATAACTGTCATATTAGACTAGATAAAACTTGGGTAAAAATTATCGTAAGGAGAAATACATATGATCTATACTGGTAGATGAAATACTAGATCAAGAAATTATAATAGTCATGAACATAATGCTCTTAATAATGCCATATCAAAATATATGAAGCAATGCTGATAAAACTACAGAAAAAAGTAGATAAATCAACCATTGTAGCTGGAGATTTTAATACTTCCTTTTCAGAAAACGGTAAGGCAAACACAAAGTCATTTCGTAGAAGAACTAAAAAAGTTTCTGTGTAGAGGTGTGTTGATACATACAAAATATTTGCAAAAATTTACAATGTACCACACCACAACAGAAACTTTATACATATTAGTCTCTGACCTTAAAGCAATAATATTAGAAATCAACATTATATGTCTGAAAAATAATATTCTATGTCTGGGAGAAAGATAAAATAAAAATGGGAGATGCCTAGTGGCTCAGTCAGTTAAGCATCTGACCCTTGATTTTGGCTCAGGTCATGATCTCAGGATCATGGGATCAAGCCCCACATCAAGTTCCATGCTCAGTGCAGAGTCTGCTTGTCCCTCTCCCTCTGTCCCTTCTCCCACTCACACTTGCTCTTTCTCTCTCTCTCAAGTAAATAAATAAAATATTTTAAAAAACAAAAATGGAAAATCGAAGATTCTTGGAACTTAATGAAAAAGTATTTGTGACTATATATAAACACATTACCAAAAACCTACAGGAAACAACATACTTAATGAGAAAATTTTATATTCATTCACTTTAAGATCAAGAAAATAATACACACTTTTACCACAACTGTACAGCAGAGTATTGGAGGCCCTCATCAATGCAATTAGGCAAGAAAATCAAAGGGGAAAAAAACAGAAAACACTGGAAGTAATAAAGCATAATGAGCATTATTGATGAATGATGTGATCTCTCATGTAGTTTATACATTTAGATGTAATAATTCAAGGTTGATAGATAAAAGATCAACATATGAAAATAAATAACATTTCTCTTTATCGACAGTAACTAACAAGAAAACATAATATGGAGTAAGATAATATACACAACAGCAATAATCTAACATGTATCAAGGAATTATTCTAAAAATAAGTGTAAAAGACCTTTATGAAGAAAATCTAAAACTCTGCCAAAAAACACTTTTATGTTATATATTACATGGAGAGATTTACCATATTCATGTATAAGATTGCAACATTATATATAAACGGAGGATTTTCTTATGATTAGATTGTATTGGTAAGTTTATTTAGAGAAAATTGACTTAATAAAGTCAGAAGCATTGAAATACATATAAACATATGCACATATATATATTAGCACATATAGATTAGCATGGGTAGATATTTTAAAATAGCATTGAACAAAAAAGGAAGAAACAAAAAAAGTATGATGCCATGCCATCTTTGTATATAAAATATAAAAAAATAAATGATGAGGGGTACCTCGTGACTCTTAGTTTTGGTTCAGGTCATGAACTCATGGTTGTGAGGTGGAGACCCATGTCAGGCTTTCCACTCAGTGGAGAGTCTGCTTGAGATTTTTTCACTCGCTCTGCCCCTCCCATTTGTGTTCTCTAGATAAACAAATAAATTAAATCTGTTTTTAAAATGATGATTATATTTTAAGAATTTATGTAGGTGGTCTCGCTAAATATGTTGCAGTGGATGCATCTGAGAAGAGGTAAATGGGATGGAGGTGAGGAAAGAATGACAATAACTAGATTCCAAAACACAGAACATCTTTCCAAGGACCAATTATGACAGTGTGCCATGGATTAAATGTGATCCACAAAAGGAACAGAGGAGGGGAAAATATACGGAGAAAAAAAAAACTAAGGTAAGAAAGAGAATGCAGATAATTAAAAACTAGGTCATGAGAACAATAAGAAAAGCAGCCTATATTAATAGTTGGTGGGTTATAAAAGAGCTTCCCAATAAATTTCTTTTAAAAAAAGCCTTTAGATAACTTTCACCATCCAAACCATACATTCATGTTCAGAGTAAAAGGCATTCCTCTGGCTTCCCAATTCTCAGGACTCAAATGGTTAAAGCATATACTCAACTAACAGATGTATTCCTGGGACCTGTCTTGGTCCCTAGAAGGCAAGTCGTAGAGCTCCGCTTATCTCACTTGATCTCTCTATAATTATTCCTTTTTTAAAAAACTGAAATATAATTGACACACAAGGTTGTATTAGTTACAGGTGTACAACATAGTGACTAAGCAATTCTATACATTACCCTATGCTTTCCATGGTAAGTGTAGCTACTATCTGTCACCAGAAAATATTACAATGTTATTGGCTATATTCCCTATGCTGTACTTTTTCCCCTCATGACTTCTTTGTTTTATAACTAGAAGTCTGTACCTCTTAATCCCCTTAACCTACTTCACCCATCCCCCCACTGTCCTCCCATCTGGCAACCACCGGTTTGCCCTCTGTATTTGTGATTCTGTAATTATGCCTTTTAAAATAAGGTGAATATAGGAAAACTTATTGTTCAAATAAAATAACTGAATAAAAGCTAATATATAGTCTTCATACAACATGTTAAGCTTTCAGCCCAAAATTTCTTAGTAATTTGCATTTGAATATTTTATGAGTATCAGTTAATTTCATTATTATTATTTTGTAGTGTTTGACATTATATTTTAAATTAAATCCAAATATAGTGAATCAGAGCTAGCTTAACTTTCATTTATGTGGTTCAGTTTTTCTTCAAAAGCTCTAAGCATCAAAATACCAGCCTTAAAAATACATATAGTCAGAGTTCTGTGCAGAAAAAAATCCCACAAATCCCAAGTGCTGTTTCCTAATAAATGAATATTGAAAATTATTAAATTAGTTATAATTTACACTCAATAAAATTATACGAGTCCATTTATCTTTGTAGCAGGAGAAATTCTTATTTACTGTTGCAATAAAAAACATAAAATCAAATAATTTCAAGATTATCACTATTCTTCTGGATATCAAATCAGTATTTGACAGATGTTATCTGTCAAATTACTTTACATACTGCAAAAGATTTTTAAATTTTGGATTTTATAAGCAGGGCTACTTATTTCAAAAGCAGTAGCAGCTTTCAGCACATTGGACAGTGACCTTTACCTGCTGTTTTCTGATGCTGGTGAGCAAACTGGTTGGAATGCTCTCCTACTCTGCTGTCAAGTAGAAAATAATTGATTAAATGTGAGACTCTGAAATTTATCTTTTACTGAGAAACATTTAAGAGCATTATAGAATTCATTTTACCTAAGCAATGTATCTATTGAGAAATGAGAAAGAAGAATCCACTTGCAGATATGGAGAAATATTTCCTTAAGCAGTCACACCAGATAAATTATTCACCTCCAACAATATGCCACAAAGTGTAATGCCAGTATATTTTTTTAATGCAATCTTCACACATCCAGGGATGGATGCCTGTGAAATGTTAATGCCTGTCAGTTTTTCTTTAAAGTATGCTTTATGTGTGACTCAGGACTTCTGCACTCATTATAAGAATACAGCGTGCTCAAACAATCATCTCTTTCTAGTGCAAAAACAATATGTGCTTTACAAAGGTAAACAAGTCCTCCAAATAAATTTCTTTTTTGTATTTGGTTGATGCATCATGCTTCCAAGTTAACTGCCTAAAAAAGATGAGTCTTATTTTTTAAAGTTCATTAAGCACATAAATCTTTTCACATTTCTACAGCTTATTCAATAATTCTGCTGGTGATGAGCTTACCTCCTCTTAAAAATCAGAAAACCAAGTCTTAGAGAGGTTAGGTGGCTTGCTAAAGGACACAAAGCAAGTAAGTAGTGGAGCTGAGCTTTGAGACTAGCTTTGACCAACTCCATACATAATGATTTTTATATTTATCATTATGTTGCTCCCCTATAACATGTTTTACAAATAATTCTTGCTCAATGCTTTATCTCACTTCCAGCAAAGCATAAAGAAATTTAAACTATATCATTAGTTTTATTTACATAAAGGAAAACATGTTTATGACAGTGAGCTGTCAAATGGGTTCCCTGAAGACCTGTATGTACCAGCTTCGGGTGTAAAAGAAACCAGTCTCAGCCTTTCATTTCACATCTCACCAACAAATATTCAGATTGGCCAGGGCATATTTTGTTAGGAGAAAGTAAGCAGGAAATTTCTTGCCAACACCCACACTTGTTTAAAGAAGAAATATACCACAGTGTAATAATCCCTCATTTATAAATTATATATTTATAAGTAATTAACATAGGAGAGAAAAGGAGCAGGGGTCTTAGAGAACCTCAGATAGGCAGGAGCCTATTTTTGGAGGGGTTTGACCATACCCCACTAGGTTATCAGGACACACTGGTCAGCCTCATTAGGGGGTGATGGGTGTGGGTTTCAGAATCTGGCCACAGCAACATGACCTTAGAGAAGTTACTTAACCCTCCGGAGTTTTAAGTTCCTTCATCTGGGGAAAAGAGATAATGAGATCTACCATATGGGATAGCAGAGAGCTCAGTGACTTACTGAGTACAGGGTAAAGGTTGAACAAATGCCAGCCATGATCATCACCCTAATCACCATTATATCACTTTTCCAGTTCAGCAATTTGACTTTTGAAAAATGTACTGATTTCCCCAGGAAATCTCAAAAGACACTGACCTTGGGTATGAAGGGCAGAATCATCTCTATTCCATTTCATTCATTCTCATATGCTTTGCTGGGGAAAAACAAAATACCTTCTAATAGAGCTATGAGTTCTGTGCTCATAAGACCAGGACATTTATCAGTGTGTGGGAGACATCTGCATATCTTACAGGTCAAGCCCACTGATTATTTATTTAAATGAAGGAAGGAAAATGCCATCTGTATCATGTCAAAAGAACTACATGCAAAAAGCCAAATAGATGCAAACAGAAACAAACCAAAACAAAATAGAAATGTGCTGCAGATCTTTGTGAATTAAAAATCAAAATAAATTTGATTCTTAGGGTTTTTTTTCCCTTAAATGTCTTAAAGTTGATATTCAACTGGATGGAGAGAACATCTGGTTCAGAAGTTTCCATGATAGAGGTGCCTGAGGGTAGCTCAGTCGGTTAAGTGTCTGACTCTTGATTTTTGGCTCAGCTCATGATCTCAGGTTCATGAAATTGAGTCTCACATTGGGCTCCACACTAGGCATGAAACCTGCTTGAGATTCTCTCTCTCTCTCTCTCTCTCCCTCTACCCTTTCCCCTTCCAAACCCAAAAAAAAGAAGTTTCCATGACAAGATGGAATAATTTCTAATATTATACTTCCTTAAAAAATGAAAGAAATACTATAAATATTTATCTTAATTAAAGCAAATGCATAATAATTTTATTCTACTAATATTAATATACCAAGTACATACGCATATTTTGTCTACATTTACGCAAAATACTCTGAGAAATCCTAAGGCACCATGGTGACATTTTGGCTTAGAGTTTCCAAGCAAACATTTGAGGAGTTGAAGGGCAATTGCCTCTGACTGCTCGAATTCTGAATAAAGTGGTGAAGGTCAGATAGATAAGTTGGATTCCACTGATAAAATGAAACATATGGCTTTGAAGTAGCAGGGAAGTCATGAGTAAGCACTTTCCAAGCTCACAAAGGAAGAAGCTGCTGACTAGCAATGGAAAAAAACAAGCTAAAGAAAAAAAAATGGGAGAATAGAAAGTTCTGGGGTGGTGAATCAGAATGCAGTATAGGTTCTACTAGCAGGACCTTGGGGGAAGATTCCAAGGGACATTGTAAAGAGCTTATCAAGGCCAAAATTTTCCCCCAAAAAATAACTGATGCCCATGTATCGAATCTCACAACATCTACCATCTGTTCATTATACCCAAGCAAGATACCAATAGGTAGCATTTATTGAAAAGTTACTATGTTCCAGGCATCTTTCTAAGCATTTTACAAGCATTCTTTAACCTTTCCAGGTGGGAACCACCATCATCCCCATTTTTCAGAGGGAAAAACTAAAGCTCTGAGAAGTTAAATGACTTGCCTTAGGACGTGTAGCAAATCCATCGTAGTGCCCAGGTATGACCAGAAAACGTGATGCATGCTCTTAACTACATAATGGGATAAATTGCTTGAAAGTTAAGAAAATTTAATAGAGTTCAGCCCAATGATATGAAGAAGGGAGAATTCCATACAGCCCCTCTTCCTTCAATAGTAAAATCTCATTGGCTATCTATATATATTATGTTCTCATCCGGCCATACCCTGATTAAAACTGACAGTATGAAAGAGTCCCAGAACCATGGGAATAATAATTCCATAGCGTCAGAGACTTTCTTAAGCTAGGTAGTATTTTCTCCGTTTCCTTTTTATGCATACAAAAAAGCACTACTTCTTACTGCCCTAAAGCTTCTTTAAAAAATATTTCAGTTCATTGTCTTCAAATAATGACTCACTCAATTAACTACTTAGATAAACAAGTGGTATAATCAGTTTGGCAGCCAAAATGAGGCTGTCACTTCTCTCAGTAAAGGGGCTGTCATGTGTCACTTCTTCCATATGGGAGTCATAGTTGAAATTGAATTAGGTCATTTGCAAAATAATGTAAGAAACATGGAGTGCCTGGGTGGCTCAGTTGGTTAAGTGTCCAACTCTTGGTTCCACTCAGGTAGTGATTTCAGAACCGTGAGATTGAGCTCCACTTGGGCTCAGTGGGGAGTCTGCTTAAGATTCTTTTCTCTCTATGCCCCTCCCCACCATGCTCTTTCTCTCTCAAATAACTAAATAAACCCGAAAAGAAAAGAAAAGAACGAGAGAAAGAAAAAAAGAAACAAACAAACAAACTTCATGGCATCTGATCTTCTAGAATGAAAAATATTTTAGTTTGAGCTGGATTGTATGTCTCTGTAATTGATATCTAGAGATAGATAAATGACAGATGATAGAATGATGATAGGTAGACAGATGATGATAGATAGATGATAGATAGATGACAGATAGAAGATGTGTATATGCATATTTACATTACAGGCATTTTTAAAAGAGTTTGAGTCTAAAAGATAAGGAGAGAGAATAGACCTTTGGGATTTTGCACTTTCTTCTTTCATTTTGAAATACACATCTCAAATAAGATTGTCTAGAACCACATTATTGCTGGCCTCCTGATAAAAAATGCATTCAAATAAAAAATATAGTGACATTTCAAAATAAATTGAAGTAGGAGAAGCATGATTTGTATGAAACAGAAGAAGAATGTTTTTCCTATGATTAATTTAAAGTAAGGATCAGTTCAAGCAGAGAATGCTTTCCTTTTTAGAAGCCTCTCGAGGTGTGGTGTATGACCATCCATCCAACTGTCATCGAGATTGAGCACCTGCTTTGCTTCAAGCCCTGCATGCAATTTAGTGACTTGCACTCTGGCTGACACATAGCTAGTGCTCAATTAATATTTGGATGAATGCATGCATATTAATAACCCAATAAAAGCTATCTCAAAAAGCTCAAAATCAAGAAGTTCCTATTTCAAGAGTGGGAAATATTATGAACCTGAATATAGTCCCAATGATGATGTTAGTATTGATGATACTCCTCAGGCTATATTCATGAACCTGATTCCCTGGGAGACCAGCTAGCTTTGATGATTCTGAGCCAGGGGCCCAGTGGGCCATCTCTCAAATGCATGCCACTGACCACAAGGACATCTCAGATGAATCAGCATTGGGTCACAGCTGGATGGAACAACTCCAAGTGCCTGTTCCATGGAGGAGGTCAGGATCACCTCTTTGGGTCTTTCATTTTAAGGACTTCCTCTTAATTTTCTTATCCCTACCACCTTTAAAAATGCCATTTGTGAATGGGAGAGTCCATAATTCTACTGGATATTAGTCACAAACCAGGCTCAAAAGCACATAGAGCTTTCAAGTTTGGAAACTGTTACAGAGAATTGCCATTTATCTATATATCCAGGGACTCTAAGGTTTGCTTTACTCACTCATTTTTACTTATTCAGCAGCCTCTATTGAGAACCTACCAAGTGCCAGGCACCTCCTGTGACAAAACTGGAGAGACTGGCCCTCATGGAGTACATATTCTAGGGAAGAGATAGACATTATGAATATATAATTCAATAAAAAACAAAGGATAAGGCACCATTTATAGTAGCTAACACCAGGATTTTACTGAATCTAGGATCAAGAAAGAAGGTGGCCTAAAGGATGTAAATCCGCTTAAAAAAAAAAAAAAGCCATGGCCACCATATGATCCTGATTACATACAAATTGGGATTAAATTACCTATATAGATATGGGAAAAATTGGCTTTCACTTGAATGACCCAGATCCTGTCATTTGATTTTCTATCGTAAACTACTGAAATACCATTTAGAGACCAGAAAATATGTTTGCTATAATCATATAGACCCTTCATGAAAAGTGGTTAGATAGGAACTATATACACAGTTGCTTGGGTTCACCACCTCACTTGGGATGCTTGTATCCAGTTTAAGATTTAGGACTTGAACCAGGTCAAAACTCTGAGGCATACCTCTCAAAACTCTTCACACCTATTATAGTAGATTCCATCATAGGTTATTTCCATGCTTGTAATGTGTCATTGATCCTTCTCCATAGACTAAGCTCTACTGTTGAATCCATTTTCTTGGCCTGCACAGTCATTTTGCTGTGTGACCACCCAGGCATTCATCAAGATGACAAAGGAAATGAAAACCCTATCCCAAAGCTGTGTGAATGTCAATGAGCAAACAGATCAAAGAAGTAAATAAGCCAGATCCACATTCACTTGTGATTAATAAGAAAACAGAGGGGGAGGAAACTATTTGCTGAGGACAGGATGGAACACAAATTGAATTTTCCTCCTGGCCTTTGAAAATGTTGACATTTTCATCTGCTCATCATTTCTAAGTGTCTTATTTTCACAAGTAGCTTAACACCCTAAATAATTGCCTGAGACCAAAAAAATAACTTAATTTCTGGTCTTTTAAGAAGAAACTGTATCCACCTTCATCTCTTATGAAGCATTTAAAACACTTAACATTCATAACATTGTGAATTCATCAAGCATAAGAGGGACTTGAAGAATACATGTCTCACTTAACTTTGTGGCACAGTACCTAGCACAGACCTGCCACAAATGTCCATTAAATAGAGCTGCCTCAAATCCCCGAGCATGAAACAACTTGCCAAAGTGCCCATCATCGATAGGAAAGTGGAAATTGGTGGTCTCAGGAGTAAGAAACATGAGATTTTGAATGCTGATCTCTATTTAAATAGAGCCACAGGACCATAGATTCTTTATCTACCAAGTGCAGGTAAACAGCACCTATGTTGTGGGAACGGGATGAGAAGCAAACCAGATCGTGCCCATAAAATGTCAGCACTTACTAGGAATAAGGAAATGTTTATTCTCTCTCTTTTACTTAAAATACCCAATACATCAGCTTGAGACCTGTCAACGATATGGAATTTTTACTTTTCTTTTACCAGTGAAGGAAAGGGGAGATGGAGGAGGAGATCATGCTACATTTGATATGACAAATACTTTGTTGGAAAGCTACTCTTCAACAGACTTGCTTCAGTCATACCAAGACAGCATACTACATATTCATGTGTCTGAAATGTGCTCCCCTATGGGACTGATAGAGAAGACTTCCTACATCCATGCTCTTAGAGACATTATCCCATCATCATACTCACCTTTTCTGATGCAATAAACAAAAAACCTTCATGGCCATCCACCTCTTCTTTCATCTCTTCTATGAACTACAGGATGGGCAATGTTTTCCTCACCTCCAGATCAAGACAGCTGGGTGAAAGCTTGCCTTCACTCCACTCAGTATCTACAACTTAAACTGAATCCTACACTGGGGATGCCAGTAGGCTCAGAAGGCTCAATGCTGAAAGGCTGACCCATTCAGGAGTGGCTTGAACCACCTTTTAATGAGCTACATAGAAATGTTACAAAGTTGAAGGAAAAGAAAAAGCTTTTCCTCCATTATCACTACAGTAAGATTCCATTTGCCCCCAAAATTAAAATTTGCTCCATGGGCTGCTCCCTGAAGAAGAAACTGCCTAAGCTAGCCAGCAGCTTTATGCATGCTAGATCCCATTAATGAAGAATATTGGGGTGCCTGGCTGGCTCAGTCAGTGGAACATGTGATTCTTGACTCAGGCTTGTAAATTTGAGCCCCATGTTGGGTGGAGAGATTACCTAAAAATAAAATCTTTTTTTTTTTTTTAAGAATATTAATGGGAAGGTAAAGGAAGGTAAGATGGGATAGTGCTGGGACTTAAACTCTTGGGAGAATATGATCTTTGGCTTTAAGTTAAAGCCGATGAAAGTAAATGATAACATAGCCCTCAACATTCAACCTCCAGCCAAGAATGGAGTTAAAGTATAGAGTACCTACTATGTACTATTAGACAGTTTACATGGTTATCACACACAGAGCTATCACACTGGTAATTGCAAAGCTTAATTATCAACCCCATTGAAGCACAAAAAATTCAAGTAACTTGCCTAAAGCCACAAAAATAGTCAATGAAGTTGAGATTCAAAGCCAGGTTTCTCTGTCTCTTAAATCAAACTTTCTTAACCATGAACCCTTCTATTGTTCAGGTTAATGCATTTCATTTGCAATTTGCTCAAATCAGAATTGGAGTTGCTGAAGGCTGTTTCTCTAGATTGATCCGCTGGCTCTTCCAGAATCTGTTTAGTGTCAGCTCTGCCAGACAAATGATCAGAAGACTCATGCTGTCAGGACACTAAAATTGCTAAATGATCAGAGGAGATGACAATTGTGTGTATTTTCTTTTTTTTTTAAATAAATTAATTTTTATTGGTGTTCAATTTACCAACATACAGAATAACACCCAGTGCTCATCCCATCAAGTGTCCCCCTCAGTGCCCGTCACCCATTCACTCCCCCCATCCCCGCCCTCCTCCCCCTCCACCACCCCTAGTTCATTTCCCAGAGTTAGAAGTCTTTATGTTCTGTCTCCCTTTCTGTTATTTCCCACACATTTCTCCTCCCTTCCCTTATATTCCCTTTCACTATTATTCATATTCCCCAAATGAATGAGAACATACACTGTTTGTCCTTCTCCGATTGACTTACTTCACTCAGCATAATACCCTCCAGTTCCATCCACGTTGAAGCAAATGGTGGGTATTTGTCGTTTCTAATGGCTGAGTAATATTCCATTGTATACATTAACCACATCTTCTTTATCCATTCATCTTTCGATGGGCACCGAGGCTCCTTCCACAGTTTGGCTATTGTGGACATGGCTGCTAGAAACATCGGGGTGCAGGTGTCCCGGCGTTTCATTGCATCTGAATCTTTGGGGTAAATCCCCAACAGTGCAATTGCTGGGTCGTAGGGCAGGTCTATTTTTAATTCTTTGAGGAACCTCCACACAGTTTTCCAGAGTGGCTGCACCAGTTCACATTCCCA
This sequence comes from Nyctereutes procyonoides, assembly GCF_905146905.1. NCBI lineage: Eukaryota > Metazoa > Chordata > Mammalia > Carnivora > Canidae > Nyctereutes > Nyctereutes procyonoides. Next base: position 43,280,040 of record NW_026575047.1, on the reverse strand, counting down.
CCAACAGTGTAAGAGGGTTCCCTTTTCTCCGCATCCTCTCCAACATTTGTTGTTTCCTGCCTTGTTAATTTTCCCCATTCTCACTGATGTGAGGTGGTATCTCATTGTGGTTTTGATCTGTATTTCCCTAATGGCAAGTGATGCAGAGCATTTTCTCATGTGCATGTTGACCATGTCTATGTCTTCCTCTGTGAGATTTCTCTTCATGTCTTTTGCCCATTTCATGATTGGATTGTTTGTTTCTTTGGTGTTGAGTTTAATAAGTTCTTTATAGATTTTGGAAACTAGCCCTTTATCTGATATGTTATTTGCAAATATCTTCTCCCATTCTGTAGGTTGTCTTTGAGTTTTGTGGACTGTATCCTTTGCTGTGCAAAAGCTTCTTATCTTGATGAAGTCCCAATAGTTCATTTTTGCTTTTGTTTCTTTTGCTTTCGTGGATGTATCTTGCAAGAAGTTACTGTGGCCAAGTTCAAAAAGGGTGTTGCCTGAGTTCTCCTCTAGGATTTTGATGGAATCTTGTCTCACATTTAGATCTTTCATCCATTTTGAGTTTATCTTTGTGTATGGTGCAAGAGAGTGGTCCAGTTTCATTCTTCTGCATGTGGATGTCCAATTTTCCCAGCACCATTTATTGAAGAGACTGTCTTTCTTCCAGTGGATCGTCTTTCCTCCTTTATCGAATATTAGTTGACCATAAAGTTCAGGGTCCACTTCTGGGTTCTCTATTCTGTTCCATTGATCTATGTGTCTGTTTTTGTGCCAGTACCACACTGTCTTGATGAACACAGCTTTGTAGTACAACCTGAAATCTGGCATTGTGATGCCCCCAGATATGGTTTTCTTTTTTAAAATTCCCCTGGCTGTTCGGGGTCTTTTCTGATTCCACACAAATCTTAAAATAATTTGTTCTAAGTCTCTGAAGAAAGTCCATGGTATTTTGATAGGGATTGCATTAAACGTGTAAATTGTCCTGGGTAACATTGACATTTTCACAATATTAATTCTGCCAATCCATGAGCATGGAATATTTTTCCATCTCTTTGTGTCTTCCTCAATTTCTTTCAGAAGTGTTCTATAGTTTTTAGGGTATATTTTGAAAACCATTTGAATGGTAAATGGTTCTCCAACCTTTTATTTTCAGGTTGTAGGTGTCCTTCTGTCTAAAATGAGTCTCTTGTAGACAGCAAATAGATGGGTCCTGCTTTTTTATCCAGTCTGAAACCCTGCGCCTTTTGATGGGGTCATTAAGCCCATTCACGTTCAGAGTTACTATTGACAGATATGAGTTTAGTGTCATCATGATATCTATTTAGTCCTTGTTTTTGTGGATTGTTCCACTGAACTTCTTCTTAAACGGGAACTTTAAGAGTCCCCCTTAAAATTTCTTGCAGAGCTGGTTTGGAGGTCACATATTCTTTCAGTTCCTGCCTGTCTTGGAAGCTCTTTATCTCTCCTTCCATTTTGAATGAGAGCCTTGCTGGATACAGTATTCTTGGTTGCATGTTCTTCTCATTTAGGACCCTGAATATATCCTGCCAGCCCTTTCTGGCCTGCCACGTCTCTGTGGAGAGGTCTGCTGTTACCCTAATATTCCTCCCCATGAAAGTCAGGGACTTCTTGTCTCTTGCTGCTTTAAGGATCTTCTCTTTATCTTTGGAATTTGCAAGCTTCACTATTAAATGTCGAGGTGTTGAACGGTTTTTATTGATTTTAGAGGGGGATCTCTCTATTTCCTGGATCTGAATGCCTGTTTCCCTTCCCAGATTGGGAAAGTTTTCAGCTAGGATTTGTTCAAATACATATTCTGGCCCTCTGTCCCTTTCGGCGCCCTCGGGAACCCCAATTAAACGTAGGTTTTACTTCCTTAGGCTGTCATTTATTTCCCTTAATCTGTCTTCATGGTCTTTTAATTGTCTGTCTCTTTTTTCCTCAGTTTCCCTCTTTGCCATTAACTTGTCTTCTATGTCACTCACTCGTTCTTCCACCTCGTTAACCCTCGTCGTTAGGACTTCTAGTTTGAATTGCATCTCATTCAATTGATTTTTAATTTCTGCCTGATTGGATCTAAATTCTGCAGTCATGAAGTCTCGTGAGTCCTTAATGCTTTTTTCTAGAGCCACCAGTAGCTGTAGAATAGTGCTTCTGAATTGGCTTTCTGACATTGAATTGTAATCCAGATTTTGTAACTCTGTGGGAGAGAGGGCTGTTTCTGATTCTTTCTTTTGAGGTGAGGTTTTCCTTCTAGTCATTTTGCTCAGTGCAGAGTGGCCAAAAACAAGTTGTATTGGGAAAAGGAGAGAAAGAGAGAGAAGGAAAGAAAAGAGAAAAAGAAAAAGAAAAAGAAAAAAAGGAAAAAAGAAGAAAAAGAGAAGAAAAAGAGAAAGAAAAAGAAAGAAAGGTGAAAAAAAGGGGGGGTGGGGGAAGCAATCAGAAATCAAAAAGAAAAGAAAAAAGAAAAAAAAAAAAACAAAAAAAACACGGGGGAGTATCTTCCGAATCTGTAGACTTTAAGTCCCTTGACTTCCCCTGGAACTGGTCCGTCCAGCTGGTCTTCTGGGGGAGGGGCCTGCTGTGCTGATTTTCAGGTGTTAGCACTTGGGGGAGCTGCTCTGCCCCTGCCTGGTGCAGGGCTCAGCGGGGGTTGTTTACCCCGTGAGGCCCCAGGAGGAACAGCCCCAGTGGCTGCGCAGCTCTGGAAGCCTGGATTCAGCCCCCGCAGGAACTACGGGGCTCTCCGTCTGCAGGGCCTGGAGGCTCCGGGGCGGGGCCGCTGATCTGCTCAGCTCGGGGCAGGAGCGTCCTTGCTGTCCTGGGCCCTCCCGGCCTCTGCCTGTCCCGGGGGAGGCCGGATCCTGGGCTGTGTCCCGGCGCCCTGTGCTCCGGGGCCTGCGCTGGTGGATTCGCGCTCCCGCCCCGCAGCCCCCTCCGCGGAGCCGCCGCCCGAGCCCCTCCGAGCTGCTCCGGCCCCGCCGTGCGCGCTGCAGCCCTTAGGGAGCTCGGCGCACTCTCCTGCGCTCGCAGGTGTCTGTTAGTGTCCCCGGGAGCCCGAGGGCATCCCCGCCCTCCTGGGTCCTGCTCCAACTCCCTGCGAGCCCCTTTCCGCCCGGGAAGGTTGGTGCAGCTCCTGCTCCTCCGGGACGGGGCTCTCCTGTCCTGGGGACACTCGCCCCGGCCTCAGCCCGGCTCCTCGCGGGGCCCCTCCCCCTCGGAGGCCTTTTGTTTCTTTATTTCTTTTTCCCCGTCTTCCTACCTGATAGAAGCGCGAACTCTTCTCACTGTAGCGTTCCAGCTGGTCTCTTTAAATCTCAGGCCGAATTCGTAGATTTTCAGGATGATTTGAAGGTTATCTAGGTCATTTGGTGGGGACAGGTGATTTGGGGACCCTGCTCTTCCGCCCTCTTGCCCCTCCCTCCAATTGTGTGTATTTTCTCACTTCAACAGTAGCTGGCTTGGTTTGAGGACCTTTGCAGTGGTTTTCAACATACACTAAAACCAAGATCCCAAGGATAAGATGGAAATCCTCAGACAGGTAAGATCAAGGTAAACCCACATCAAAATACTGAGAAGGTATCCAGAGGAAGAGGCTTCCACATCAGAGGCATGGCCAGATCTGAGAGAGCCACAAAGAACAGCCCTTTTGTTCAATATTTCCTTCAGCCAGTTTGCGTGATGACTAATTCTGTTGTTGGAAATACTCACTTATGCATATGTACTTCTTCTGTGGGGCTTCCTAATTAAGGAACTTTGAGGCATTTGGAAGAAATTGGGAATATCTCTCACAGGTTGGAACTGGATAGTTTCTTAGGAAGGTCATGAGGGTGTGGGCACAGGCTGGGTTGGGGTCAAAGAAGTGGGCTGAGAAAGCTTTGGGAACACGGCAGGCCTGGGTGGGCCAGTCTTCTGGAGGAAACAGTAGCAATATCACCATGGGAGAGCCTTTGCAGGGAACAACCCAGAAGACAGTGTTCCTGATCTGGCTTCCACCAAGGAAACTGAAGGTATTAAATGTTCTGGTAGGATCAAGACCTGCTTAAGACTCTCAGGTGGCTCAGTCAGGTAAGCATCTCATCTGCCTTTGCCTCAAGTCACGATCCCAAGGTCCTAGAATCGAGTCCTGCATCAGGCTCCCTGCTCAGCAAGGAGTCTGCTTCTCCCTCTGCCCTCCCCACCTCCACCGCTTATAATCTCTCTCTCATGCTCCCTCTCTCAAATAAACAAATATATTTTTTAAAAGACTCTCCAGTGTCTTCTATCATTTAAAATCTAATTCAGACTTCTTGCCATAGCTGGCACATGTCTACATGACCACACCCCTGCCAGTCTTATGACCCCATCTCCCAGCCTCCCTGTGCTCCAGCCATAGCAGCTCCTTTCCGTTCTTCTAACACACCACACTCATGCTGCCACAGGGCTTCTTCACTTGCTGTTCTGTCTTCCTGGAATACCCCTCCTATGGTCTTTGTATGCCTGGCCCCCTCTCAGCACTTAGATTGAGTATACTATCTTCACAGAGGCCTCACTATACCAGCCAAAAAATTCTTCTTTCCTCCAAAAATAATTGCTCCCTAGCACATTACCCTCTTTTTCCTTTCATAGCAGCTATTACAATGTGGTATCACCTTGGTAGTGACTTGTTCATTTGATTGTCTGAACTTCACCAGGAAAAAAAAAGTTCTTTCAAGGTGGGCTCTTACTCATCTCAGTGTATTTGGTGGGCAGGAATAATAATATCAATATTTATATGACCATTATTATGAGCCAGATACTGTGTTTAGTACTTGACATGTATTAATTCACTTAATCCTCTGGAGTAGAAAACTATGATTGTCCTCATTATCTTTAAGATATAAAACCAAGATACAGAGAGGTTAAGTAACTTGCCCAAAACCACACAGTTAGCAAGGACAAGAGCTGGGAACCTCGACAGGCTGTCTTCAGAGTCCAAACTCTCAACCACTCTGCTCTCCTGCTTCTATCTGTTGGAGGGAGAACAGGAGATGTCTTGGAAGAAGTCACAAAAGAGAAGCTTTGGGGATCTTATTTACATCAACCTGCCTGTATCTAGGTCCTCCTGTCTGGTGCTATCTCCCACCTTTCCCTCTGTTCTAAAGATCCCATGTGCCAGAAACAAGAAACAATTCAGTGGGGACAGAAAGGACAGAAATGCCCTACAGGGGGAGGTAATAGACTTGTCTAGTGGTATCCAGAGACCCTGGCACATAGATCTCAAAAGAAAGGAAAAAAAGGACAGAGAAGACTTGTCCTGGAAGAAGAAACCAAACGCAAATGTTTGGGTTTGTGTGTGGGCATGGCAGGCCAGGAAAGGTGCATGGCTACAGTGTAGGGGACAGGGAAGCAGAGGCTGGAAAGACACTGTGGCCAGGTAGAAGCGAGTTCTGAATGAGCACCAAAGGATGTGGGGCTTCTCTCTGCTCCTGGTTACTTTTATTTTATTGAGGTGTAATTTACATATGGTACACTGCACAAATTTTAATGATGTGGTGTTAATGTAGTTTGATGAGTTTTGATATACAGTCATCACCACAATCATGACCGTCAATATTTCTATCATCCCCAAAGTCTCCCTCACCACTGAAGATTTTTAAGCAAAAGACTGATACAATCAGATTGGTGTTCAAGAAAGATGATTCTGCAGCTTGTACGGGGGTTGGGGGGAGAGGATCAAAGACGCAATAATAATCTTCAGTCGTCTCAGCTTTTGATGCACAGAGCAAGATAGATTCATAAACAGCCAACCACTTCAAAACACTCCCTGGAACATTGTAATTCGCAGACTTTGTCAAAATGCCAAAAGAAAAGAAAGCACAAAACAGCAGAACTGGTCTCTGCAGGGTAAGCACAGGGCTTCTCATGAGAACAAGAGATCGTTGCCTGATCAATAAGGCCGCAGCAATCCATATGCATCACGAGGAAAGATGATGACCATTTTAGCCGGGTCTGTGTGTTTTATGACTGTAGGCGCAGCCTCTGAGTCCCATTCCAACCAAATGCTCTGGGAAAATGAGCTGCCAACTTGACACACGACCCAAACCAGCGGAGCAGGCAAGTGTAAAGTGTCTGACACCAACTGCAGTCAATTGCATAGAGCTAGGCTATTGCCAGAGCTACTGCAGCAGCAGAAAGGCAGCCTGGCCCAGATGATCCACACCACATAAACCACCAGCCTGGTGCTTTGCACCCGCTCAGAAGACCAAATATTCAAACTCTCTGTACTCAGAAATAATAATAGAAAGTGACTGCTGTGCACTTACTATTTGTTTTACATAAAAACTTATTTAATTGTCTAAATAACCCTATTAGGTGAGTATGAGTCTTATCTCCATTTTAGAGGGGGTGACACTGAGGCACAGAGATGTCTAGCTCCCTATCTGAAGTCACAGAGCCTGATTCAAACCCCAGGCAGCCCAGCTCCAGAGACCTTAAGACTTCAAAACCACGATCCCCACACTTTCTTGCCTTTGCACAGAGCAGCAGTTCAGAGCCCGGGTTTCAGAGCCAGACCTACTGAGATCCAAATTCTGGTTCTGCCAACCAGCTTCATGACCTTGGACTTGACTTCTCTCAGCCCATAGTTTTCTCATCTGCAAAGTGGCAGAGTTGTGAGGATTTAAAGGTGTAAAAGCACCTGGCACAGAGTGAGTCCACAATGAATAGGGAATGTCACAGCATTTATTTAGGAGCTCACAAACCTCTTAATGACAAGGTGTATATTATTCAAACTTCACTGGCAAATGGCCACCTAAAAATCTGAGTACTAATATACTTTTGTTGGTTTTACTTTTCTTAAACAATTTTTTAAAAGATTTATTTATCTATTTTGAGAGAGAGAGAGAGAGAGAGCACTCAAACTCATATGCAAGCAGGGAGAGGGAGAGAGAATCTTCAAACAGACTCCTCATGAACGTAGAGTTGGAGGCGGGGCTTTGTCTCACCACCCAGAGATCATGACCTGAGCCGAAACCAAGAGTCAAGAGTTGGAAGCTTAATGGACTGAGCCACCCAGGCAGCCCCTTTTGTTGGTTTTAATAAAAGCTTTATTATTCTGTTGGACTGGAAAACCTGTATTCATTTGACAAGTATCAAGTACTTATTCCTGCTAAGCACTATTCAGTTTCAGAAAATACAATGGTAAACCAAAGAGGAAAATCTTTGACTTTATGAGCAAGGACAGTTAGATTTCTTCTTAGTGTATTTTTAATCAGGTTGGCATAATGTTCTTTTTCATTTTAAAAAGTTCTAACATCCTGGGGCACCTGGGGGGCTCAGTCAGTTAAGCATCCTACTCTTGGTCTCAGCTCAGGTCTTGATCTCAGGGTCATGAGTTCAAAAACACTTTTTTAAATTAAAAATAAATAAATAAAGCTCTAACAAATAGAAAAAAAGCATGTACAAATTCCTAAATTCTTAAATAGCATATAATGCAATGTTTGGGTCAAGGGTGGTCTTGCATCTACTGGACAGATATTTACTGAGCAACTACTATGGACCAGGTACTGGGCTAAGTGCTGAGTATATTCAGGAGAATAAAATGGATGTAGTCCAGGGTCTTAAAGAACCATTATTGCAGAAGTCCAAGCCTGGAACATCTGCAAAGCATACACTAATGGGACTACCTCAAAGGTACATGATATATGCAAAAGCCCTTATAAGCATCCAGGAACTGATGAAAAAGAAAAGACTATTCAGGATGATGATGGTGATGATGAGTAGTTTATATGCAGAAAGATAAAGTAAGATCCTACAGACATCAAATGAGCAATAAATATTTACTGGGGTTATTTAAAAAGTATCAATAATCTGCCCCTGGAATAACGAGGAGAATTCAGTATAAGTTCTTCCTACAGATAAAATAAATCACCATGGCCAAGACTGATGGTGTATTTCGCTTTCTTATCTAAAGCCACAGCCGTGTTGTCATTTATATTATTAATAATCTAGCTGGGACTTCCAGTTCTGCAGGAAATGGGATGACTACACTCTGCTCTCTCTCTCCCACTGGTTGCAGCTAAAATCTCTGGACAAGATAGATAAAACACCTCTATGAGAATTGAAAAAAGCAAATAATAGCAAGCATGCTGGGGAGGAAAATCAAAAGTCAAAGTACAACCAATACAGCAGTGAGTTTCCTGGTTTAATTTTTTAACTCAATTCTCTCTTGGACCCCAGGGTGGCCCAAATCCTAGAACTACATAGCAGGCACAGACAGCAAAAAAAAAAAATTCCCCAAGAGAAACTTCCCCCTTTTGGCCAGAAAACCAAAAGGGGGGCCCCAATGAGACAGAGGATGTGGAGGTACCCCCATCTTTTTTCTTCTGTTTACTTCCCTTGTCTCTGTCCCAAGCAAGCCCTGTGCATGAACCTACACTTCTATAGTAATTGCAACGGTGTCAGCCACAGAGGCACCAACTGAGAAAAAAAATCCTGTTCTTTGACTGGAGGAAAGAGCCTCTCTGGTGCAAAGAGTGTGGGAGAAACCCCACTGTTTTCTTTCTATTTTGCCCCATTGTTTCACCCTAAAGTGGACCTGTTCACATTAAGTGTGGAACTAGGCAGAGAGATTGGAACCCGAGACTTAAAGCCAGAGAATCAAAAGAGTAGGGAAGTCATCACCAATTGGAATGGGCCAGCAGAAGCTATTCTCTAAATTTAAGTATGAAATCCTAGGCTCACTCTCAAGCCACCCATTTGTAGAATTTCCCAAAGCAGCCTGGCAAAACCTGAGCACTGAACTATAGCATGGGCCATCCCACAGAGCCCAGACTGGCCCCTGAGTGGGCAGACACTTTGAAAATAAAATTGACATTGGAACCAGAGCCTACAGAATGTAGGACTTGGAATATGAGCCTTACTGAATTGGTTACTTGCCTTTAAAAAATAATAATAGTAACAACAAAAATACCACATTCTCTAGAAAATTTTAATAGAACCCAGGGTCTCATAAGCATGATATTTACTATGTACAGAATGCAATCTGTAATAGGCTAAAAAATGTCCACATCTTAATCCCCAGAACCTATGAATATGTTAAATGTGAGGAAATTAAGGATCTTAAAATGGTTATCCTGGATTGTCTGGTTGGGTTTGTTGTAGTCACAAGGGTCGTGATATAATATCAGAGGAGCAGGAATATTAGGTCCAAATAGGTGATGTGATGATAAAACCAGAAATCAAAGTTATATATTTTGAGGATGGTGAAAGGAGCTGTAAACCAAGGAATACAGAGACCTCTACAAGATGGGAGAGGTAAGAATGTCTTCTTTGAAGACTTCAGAAGGAATGCAGCTCTGCCAAGACTTTAATTTTAGGCTTCTGATCTCCAGAACTATAAGAGAATAAATTTGTGATTTTTTAAAACCAGTAATTGTGTATTACTTTGTTATATCAGCAATAGGAAACTAAGTAATTTAAAATTACTCAACAGAGGAAAAGAAGAAGGGAAAAATAAAATTACTCCACAAAACATTTGGAAAATCTTACCCCCCAAGAAAAGCCAACAGATGCCAACACAGAGGTGACCCAGATATTGGCATTATCAAAGACTTTGAGACGGCTACTGGAACCACGTTCTGTGAAGTAAAGGCAAAGTCTCTTTAAACACATGGAAAGAGATTTTCAGCAAAGATGTGGAAACTTTTAGAATAGTAGAAATTTTAGAACTGAAAAATATAATTACTGAAATTAAAAGTTCCCTAGATGAGTTCAACAGAAGAATGATGACTCAAGAAAGATCAATGAAGAGGGATCCCTGGTTGACTCAGCGGTTTAGTGCCTGCCTTCGGCCCAGGGCATGGTCCTGGAGTCCCAGGATCGAGTCCCATATCAGGCTCCCTATGTGGAGCCTGCTTCTCTCTCTGCCTACTCTCTCTGCCTATGTGTCTCTGCCTCTCTCTGTGTGTCTCTCATGAATAAATAAATAAAATCTTTAAAAAAAAAAAGAAAGATCAATGAACTTGAAGATTGATCAACATAAATTTTCTAATGTGAACCAAAGCAGAAAAAAAGTTGAAAAAAATTAATATGGTTTCAAGGACCTGTGGAACAATATCAAAAGGTCTAAAATCCATGTCACTGGAGTCTCAAAAAGAGAGGAGAAAGAGACTAATTCAGGAAAAAAAATATTTGAACAAACAATGGCTGAATACTTTCCAAATATGTAGAACATACACAAATTCAAGAAATTCAGTGAAACTCAATTAAGATAAGCTCAAAGAAAACTATGTCCAGATACATTATAATCAAAGGGAGGAGGGGAGGGAAGGAAGGAAGGAAGGAAGGAAGGAAGGAAGGAAGGAAGGAAGGAAGGAAGGAAGGAAGGAATGTTTTTACACATTACATATAAGGCATCAGTGGTTCTCAACAAGGGTGTCTTTGCCTCCCAGGAGACATTTGGCAGTGCCTGGAGATATTTTCATCTGTGATCATCATCTAGTAGTAGTAGGGTGTTACTGTCATCTAGGAGAGAGGATGCTGCTAAACATCCTGCAGTACACAAGACAGCCCCACAGCAAAAATCATTCAGCCCAAAATGTCAATAGTGTTGACATCCAGAACTCTGAAATAAGAAAACAATTCAAATTACTGGAGACTTCTCATCAGAAAGCACAATGGACAGAAGACAATGAAACAACATTGTTAAAGTTCCAAAATAGTTGTCCACCTAAAATTCTATATACAATGAAAAAAATCCTTCAGGGATGAAGACACAAAAAAGACATTTTCAGATGAGGAGGAAAAAAAAAAAAGAATTTGCTGCCAGTGGATTTGATGTGAAAGAAACACTGCAGAAAACTTTGTCAAGTGAAAGGAAATAATACTAGAAAGAAATTGGAAATTGGTAAATATTCAAGTAAATATAATAGACTATTTTTCTCCTCTTCAATTCTTTAAAATATGTATGATTGTTGGAAACAAAAATTATAACATTGTCTGATGGGACTTTCAACATGAAGATGTAATATGCAGGAAAACTACAACCCATGTGATTGTAAGGATTCTAAATTTCATTGGTAAAAAATTATTTAAGAAGTTAAATACAGGCATACCTCCTTTTACTGTGCTTTGCTTTATCACACTTCAGATATCGCATTTTTTACAAATTGAAGGTTTGTGGCAAACCTGCATCGAATAAGTCTAACAGAGTAATTTTTCCACAGCATTTGTTTGCTTTGCATCTCTGCATAGTGTTTTGGTAATTCTCACAATATTTCAAACTTTTTCATTATTATTATATTTGTTATGGTGATCTGTGATCAGTTTACTACCTGCCAAAAGCTTAAATGGTGATTAGCATTTTTTAGCAATAAAGTATTTTTTAAAAGATTTTATATATTTATTCATGAGAGACACAGAGAGAGAGGCAGAGGCATAGGCAGAGGGAGAAGCAGACTCCATGCGGGGAACCTGATGCAGGACTCGATCCTGGAATTCCAGGACCACAACCTGAGCCAAAGGCAGATGCTCAACCACTGAGCTACTCAGGTGTCCCATAATAAAGTAATTTTATTTATTTATTATTTATTTATTTATTATTTATTTATTTATTTATGATAGTCACAGAGAGAGAGAGAGAGAGAGGCAGAGACACAGGCAGAGGGAGAAACAGGCTCCATGCACCGGGAGCCCGATGTGGGATTCAATCCCGGGTCTCCAGGATTGCGCCCTGGGCCAAAGGCAGGCGCCAAACCACTGCGCCACCCAGGGATCCCCAATAAAGTATTTTTTAATTAAGGTACGTATATTGGTTTTTTAGAAATAATGTTACTGCATACTTAATAGACTATGGTGTAATGTAGACATAACTTTTATATGCACCTGGAAACCAAAAAATTTATTTGACTCACTTTACTGCAATATTCACTCTCTTGTGGCAATCTAGTAACAAAACCACAATATCTCTGAAGTATACTTGTATGTACATTGTAATTCGTTAGAATATTTACATTGCAATTCTTTGTTTTAAAAAAGGGGGGAGAAAGACTCCAAGAAATACAATTTTTAAAGCCAATAAATAAAATAAAATATTTTAAAATAATTCCAATCCAAAAAGAAGGCAGGAAAGGAGAGATAGAAAAAGAAAATCAGGGATCCCTGGGTGGCGCAGTGGTTTGGCGCCTGCCTTTGGCCCAGGGCGCGATCCTGGAGACCCGGGATCGAATCCCACGTCAGGCTCCCGGTGCATGGAGCCTGCTTCTCCCTCTGCCTGTGTCTCTGCCTCTCTCTCTCTCTGTATGACTATCGTAAATAAAAAAAAAAAATCAGAGAACAGCAAACAATGATAGAAAAATGATAGGTGTGAATCCAATCATAAGAATAATTACATTAATGGTATAAATCAATAAATTAAAAAACATTGTAAACTGATTTTTGAAAAGACCCAACTATATGCTATCTTCAATAACCCACCTGAATATATAACTATACTGCTTTGTTTGCTGAGTGCTACATGACAAAGAAACCCTTGGGTTACTAGAACTTTTGAGATTCTCTTGCATGTTCATACTGTCCTCAAATGCTCTTGTGTGGCTCTCCAATGTCAGCTCCAATCTCTACCAATTTAAGTGCCTTATTTTTTTAAGGTCACTTAATTCCTTATCCAAATCTTAGAGACATTTGTCAAGGCTTCCATGTGTTCTAGTCCCTTTCTTATAATTTTCTTTATCATAGAATCTTTCTTCAAAGCAGAACCTATACCACTGGTGCTACTTTTAAACATCCTTTATTCTGCGTTCCTCATTAACCATTAATAGGAAACGTAATCTCTCACTATTTTTCCACACACTTCCTCTATAGTCACAAGCTTTGCCTCCTGGGTCCACTCTGGGTGTTGCATCTTTCACAACCTACTTGTTTGTATGAATCCCTCCTGTTTCATCATTCCTTCATTTGCATAATGTAAGTACATTGCTAATTATGTGCTCACTAAATGGGTAAGTTCTGTCCACAGCTGTGGGACAGAATCCTTTCCCTTAGGAGCCATCCCCATTCCCCAAATTTGTCTAATTTTACCTTTCAAGGGAGAAGCACCATGTCTTGGCCTATCATCAGAAAAAAGTTTGAGACAGTGTGACCTGTAGATGGGCCACTTTCCTCCCTCAGATGTGTCTAATAAGGTGACGTCTGAAACCTTACATGTTCAAATGAGTCCTTAGGATGTGCACTCTTTAAAAAAAAATACTAAAAACTGTAAGAGGATAAATATCCACAATTTCATCATTTAAAACATGTAAAAACAAAGGAAAGTCTTCTCTGCCCCAAACAATCCCACTCCCAGAAATAATCACTGTGAACAGTGTGCTCTTGAATGTTCTTTTTTAAAAAAAAAAAAAAGATTTTGTTTATTCATTTGAGAGAAAGAGAGCACAAGCAGGGGGAGCAGCAGAGGATAATGCAGAGGGAGAGGGAGAAGCAGACTGGATGTGGGGCTTGATCCCAGGACCCCAAGATCATGACCTGAGTGAAGGCAGGTGCCTAACTGACTGAGCCATTCAGGTGCCCCCTCCCGAATGTTCTTGAATGGCTCTCCACTGTCCAGCTCCATATAAAATTGTGTCTGTACAGATGTAAACATATCCATCTGTAGGTCTAGCCATATATAAACACAAACATTTTTAATGGATTCATGGTCAATCTTTTGATCTAGAAGTAGCTTTTTCATTGTGGTAGGCTGAATTCTAAGATGGCATCCACTATTTCCAGATCCCAGTGTACACACACCTTCTCTCACTGTTCAATCAAATATGGATCTAAGCATTTCTGTAAAGTGATTTTGCAGATGTAATTAAGACCCCAAATCAGTTCACCTTAAGATAAGGAGATTATCTAGGTACACCTGACATCATCACATGAACACTTTATATCTGGGTCAAGAGGTCAGAGACAGAGGAAGTCAGAGATTGAAATCTTGAGCATTTGATGTGCTACTCTGGCTTAAAGATGGAAGAAGATGCATGACAAGGATCACAAGTGGTCTCCAAGAGCTGAGAGCAGTCCCTAGTTGACAACCAGCTAGGAAATAGGAACCTCAGTCCCACAACCATAGGAACTGAATTCAATCAACAAGAAGAATCAAGTTGGAAGATGGCTTCTCCCCCAGAGCTTCCAGATGAGAACACATTCCAACTGATACTTCAGTTTCAGTCTTGAGATACTCTGAGCACAGAACCCAGCCATACCAGACTTCTGAGTAGGTGTTATTTTAAGTTCCTAAATTTGTGGTAATTTGTTACACAGCAATAAAAAAAACTAATAACAATATACAGCTTTCCAAGTCAATATAGATAAATGTTTCTACTTATTTTCAAGGCTGTGTAATATATTTTGTATCATATATTTGTATAATATAGGTTTTGATATTATGTTGATATAGCAAAACATATTCAAACACATCCCTATTTATAGGAATACACCTGTTCTTATTTCTTATTATTTTCATATTATCTACCGACAAACATCCCAATGCATTTGTCTTGAAATATCTGTCCTATTTTTTTCTTTTAAGATTTGATTTATTTATTTGAGAGAGAGGGAGAGCACAAAAGAGCTACAGAGGGAGAAGCAGAACCCCCACTGAACAAGGAACCTGCTGCGGGGACCCAATGCCAGGACCCTGGGATCATGACCTGAACTGAAGGCAGACAATTAACCGACTGAGCCACCCAGGCACCCCTGTCCTAATTTTTATTGGACAACAAATTACAAAAAGAGCAATTTTTTACCAAAAACACGCACATTTTTTATTTTAATAGCTATTATCCAGTTAATCTCCAAAGTTGTTGAATTGATTTATACTCCCAAAAACAGACTGTGCATTTCCTCACAACATTATAAGTAATACTAAGTATTATTAAATTTTATAAATTTTGCTAGTCTTATTAGTTATTAGTTCAAACTTATTAAAGTTTTCATGTCCATGACTACATAAGCAAATTTATTCATTATATTGTCCATTTGTACTGTCTTCTGTGAATATCTTTTGCTAATTTGAGATTAGATTGTTTGACTCTTCTAATTTTTATGAGGTTTTGTGTAATAGAAGCAGTCACTCTTTGTTTTTTACAAATGAGGGCAAATACTTTATCCAAATCTATTATTTGCATTTTTACATTTTAAATGTCTCTCACCACGATTTTTGTTAATTTTTCTGTAATCAAAAGTACATGTTTCTCCATGGCTTTTGTTTTTTATGACTTAAGAAAGCTTTCCCCACCATAAGTTTATAAACCATATTTTCCAATACATTCCTCCAAAATTTAATCTTTTTCTTCTTTACCCATAACATTTTTAATAGCTTTACTGAGGACAATTCACCCCCAAAAAACCACCCATTTGAATTCTGCAGCTTGAGAACCTGTAGTAAACTTATGCAAGTGTGCTACCATCCCCACGATCCAGTGTTTGAACACATCAAACATCCTGAAAATGTCCCTCATGCTCGTTTTCAGCCAATCCTTGCTCCCCTTCCAGACCACAGGAAAGCACTGATTTAATCGATTTTGCCTTTTTTACAAATGGCATATAATGGAATCGCAGAAGACATGGTATTTTGTGTTTGGCTTCTTTTATTTAGCATGATTTTTTTGTTTTGTTTTGTTTTGTTTAATCCAGGTTGTTGTGTATATCAGGAGTTCAGTCCTTTTGTGGCTGAGTAGTCAGTATTCCAGTGTACCAATAAGTCACATTTGGTTTATCCAATCACCACTTGGCACCACTTGGATTGTTTCCAGTTTGGAGTTACTCTTAGATTATTATTCCACGTGAAATTTATTTTTATTATAAGGTTTCATGTCGGGATCTATTTTTTTCTAAATGGATAACAATCCTTCCACCACTATTTAATGAGTAATATTAACCCCCCTGATTCAAATTCCTATATTCATCACATACTAACTTCCCATTTATCCTTGAATCTACTTATAGACTTCCTCTTTCATTCTACTGTTTGTCTGTTTTGACCACTGTAGCTTCGTGCTATATTTTAATATCTAGTAGGATAGTTATTTTTCCTTTTCAAAGATTTGTTAGCCATTTCCACACTTTTAGCATTCAATATGAAACAGAATACATTTTTCAGTTCCCCATAGCTCCAAAAAGATAACATTATGATTCTTATCAATACTGCATTAAATATTTACGTTTGTTTTAAAAGGATTTTTATCTTCAGAATGTTAATCTTCTAAGAGCATGGCATACCCTTTCAGTTATTCCTTTGGTAAAATTTATGTTCTTCTGTAAAAGCTTAGAATTTCCTTCACATTGCTAGTATATTCCTTATTTAATTTATCCTCAGTTATTTGATAGTTTTTACCATTTACCATTTTTATTCCACTTTATTTTCTAAATCATTTTTGACAGGGGAAAATTGAAAACTTATGTTTACATATACATCTATTTCTAGCTAAATTCCTTATAAGTTATAATAGTTTTTCATTCAGACTCATAGCTTTTGTAGCTATAAAGGGCTATCAGAAGCAGGTAGTAATAATTTTATCATTCACTTTCAAAATTTAAATCACGTATCTTTATTGTTGTGTTCCATCAATTAGAAGCTTAAATTTTTCATCAAATAATAGCAGGGTTAACAAATATCCCTGCTTTATACAAACCTTGAATGGGAATGTTTTATACTGTTTGCTATAATGCTTGCTGTTGATTTTTAATATATTTCTCTATCCCTTTTATGAAGCTTTCTTCAACTCTTACTTCCCTACAGCTTATCAGAAATGCTTACTGAATATTAGCAAATGCTCTTCTGCTATCTGTTGACTTGGCCATATTTTGTCCCTCTGATTTGTTAATGCAGTTATTTGGCTAGGTGATTTCCCAATGTTAAGTCACTGTGACAGGCTTAAAATAACTCCCTTTTCAGTAGGCAGAACTTTGTTTGTAGGCCAATCATCTGAATAACCAGAAATTTTATTTTCAATCCTACCTCCAACTACCCAGTGAATCATTTGGATTTCTTTGTGCAGCTAGACCTTCCAAACCTATAACTAGAGGTGCACTTGAAGGAAATAATTTTGTACCAAAGATAACTTCACTGATTGCATTTTCTGCCTCTTTAACTTTGGTCCAGACAAATTAAGACTATGCTATTCTTCTGAGAAAATATTATTAGGTCTCTAAGATAACATAGTATAAATCTTTTAAATATCTCAAAGTCATTGTCTGCTTTCCTTCCTAGGCAAAAGTCAACAACAAATTTTCAGAGAACACTTTGCCAAGGGTGTAATTATATGTTTCTGTGTTTGCCGATTAACTCAGAACTTCCCACTAGACCACAAGCTCATGATGGGCAGGTGATCTCATCTGTTGTACTCATCACTGTAGCTGATGGGCTGCTATGTAGGTGCTCAAAAAATATCTATTGAGTCAATAATGTTTTTAAAATCTACCTAAAAAGAAGTTAATTCATGTAATTCCAGGAAATTCTTCATGCATTTTCCATCTTTTCTATCTATAATGTCAAAAATATTTTTTATTTTTTTATTTTTTTTAAATATTTTTTAAAAGAACTGTACATTTGTAGTTGCTAACTGTTCAACATGCACAAGCACCAACAAGAAAATTCTCACATGGACTCTGAGTCTGCCAGCCAGGATAGAGGCTGAGAGTCTCCCAGTCACAAGATCATCTGTCCAGATCATGAAGGGAAAAGGTTGAACATTACATCCAAAAGCTGAGCTCAGTCCTGCTGCCAAGTCCAGACCCAGGGAAGCTGAGCAGCAGGACTGAGAAGCTGAGGCAGCGAGGCAGTTGCCAAGCAGCAGTGAGTCAAAGTGATAAAGCAGCTGAGCTCTCCAGAACAGCCAAGAAGCGAGATGGCTATGATGTCACAGAGCTCCTGATGACTGATTTCTGGTGCTCTTGACTAAGACAACTCAAGTCCACTTACCCAGCCTCTTCATGCCTAGCCACCTCATTCCCCAGACCCAGTCTCCACAGCTTTCCTCCTCCTCCCATACTGCCCACATTGCACTGGCCACTGAGGCTGTCAGGTGTATCTCTAATAATCAAATCTTTTCATGTCCCTCAATCCAGCTGGTCTCTGCCTTTATGGGGCCTCATTTCATTTCCCTCCTGCATTGTCACAACCAGGACTGCCTAGAGCCTATCAGGCACCTTGGATGAAATTTGCAGAAGGGCCAACTGGTTAGAAAAGGTGCCCCCTCCACGCTGGCTCAGTCTCATGTGGCTTAGAGACTGCAAGTAACTTCGGGAAGGAAGGAAGGAAGGAAGGAAGGAAGGAAGGAAGGAAGGAAGGAAGGAAGGAAGAAAATGCAACTTTTAAAAGAAGAAAACAGGTGACCTTTCTCCAGCCCCCCATTCACCCGCCCCACAGACACTCTTGTGGAAGTCACAAACACACCCACATTATGCATCCTATCTACAACAGCATCCCACCTGGACTCTTGCCCTCTGGGCTTATTCCCCTCTAATCCTTCCTTTATGCTGCTCTACATGTGACCTCTCCAGAGAGGAACTCAGATCATTCAGAGGCTTCCCATCACCTGCAGAATAAGGTTCAATCTCTCTAGCACAACAAAGAAGGCCCTGCCTGCTCTTCCCTGAATGCACCCCCTCCCGGGCTCTCTTCCAACATGCTTTGTCTCAGCTGGGCAACACTTATTTATCCTTTGGGCCTCAACTCAGGTGTCATTTTCCCAGGACACTTTCTCTGAAACCCCCAGGTTGGGCTGTAACTCCCCCTTCCATGTTCCTGAAGATCCCAGCACTTCCTGCTATCCCATCTCTTTCTACCTTTTGGGGGAGCCCAGGGAGTTGGTAAACTCTTTCAATTCCATGAGGCAGGATTTGAAAGTTTAATTCCAATTAAGAGAGTTAAGTAACTTTCCCAAGGTCAAACAGCAAGAGAAGAGCAGGTGCTCACACCCCCATCTTTGACTGCAAGTTTGTGCTTTTAACCATGAGGTAATCATATCGACTCCAAAAGGCATATGGTCAAGTTCTTTTCATATTTTTAAGCTACTGGACAGGCTATGGGAAATGTCCACGGAATCTTAAAGGACTTCTTAAGGAAACTTGCCTAAGTTAAGGCTCCCATCACATGTGTTAGGAAAAGCCCACATGTTTGCTGACTACAGCCATCTGGACCAGGGATCAACAATGCTTGTGCCACAGAGGCCAGCATGTCTCAGATACACATGATAGGTCAAATGCCTCTGAGGAAGTTTGGTATAAAACTGTGTGATGGAATATTCCATATGGCAGGAAGATAAATGACTCAAATCAGAGCCTCTCCTAGCCTCTCCTAGACATCAAGTGGGATGCATGCACAGAGAAACTAGAGCAGAATGTAAGGCCCAAACTATGCCCAGAATAAAGGAGATATTCATCCGCGTCCATCTAGATCACACTGTAATGTGAGAGCATCACAGGATCCCAGAGTATCTGAACTGGAGAGACCAGGGGACTATGAAGTCCACTCTCTACCTTTCATGGGTAAAGAAATAGGAGGCCAAAGAGGGCAGCTGGTTCACTCAAGGGCATACAGAGGTCAGTAGCAGAATGAGCTTGGGCCAAATCCTCAGAATCCAAGGCCAGCAGTGCTTCTAGCTGCACTCCCAGAACTGAACACGCCTCGAAGATCAGAGAGGACAAGGTGGAGATAAGAAAGCACACAGAGTACTTTCAGGCATACACAGGGCACACAGCAGAGGGGGCCCAGGTGGAGGACACTGAATGCCAGGCCAGTGAACTTGTTATTCATTCTACAGGCAGAGCAGATAACAGCATGGGCTCTCAATCCAGATCCCAGGTCAACTCCTGCCTCTGCCACTTACCAGTTCTGACTTGGTACAAGTTAATTAAGCCCTGCCCATCTTAGTTCTCTCCTCTTGAGAATGGGGATGATGATAGCATCTGCATCACAGTGTTGTTGTGAGAAATAAATGAGCTGCAATGTGCAAAGCGCACAGAACACCCCCCAGCATATTGTAAGCATCAAAAAGTGTCTGTGTTATTACTATTTTTGATCAAGACAGAGTCATGAAGAAAACCATGTTTTCAGATGGTTACTTTGGCCAAAATTATCCTGGAGTCAGGGAAAGATGAGAGAAGCGTTAACATCACCTCTTGTGTGGGATGGGAAGGAAAAAGGAAACAGAATGGCTGGGTCTTCCATGGTCGATCTAGAACACCTCTTCTGATTTCATGCCTCTTTCTTGTCGCTTTGGGGAGATGAACTAACACAGTACCATTTATTCTCTGTGCATCCAGTAATTTCACACCCAGTTTCTTCAGAATAGGGATGGAAATGGGGAAAAGGAGAAAATCCTCCCTGAAGCTTGCTCCCCTGTCCCTGACTTCTCCATCTCCCCATCCCTAACCTGCCCTCATGACCTCAGTGTTTAATACACACAGGCATTAACCACACCCTTACCGGAGCCTGACACTGCAGCTGGGGCCAAACCCAGCTACAGAGAACTCCAGGCAGCAAGCAATGGGCTTGTGCCCACACTTGTTGACTTAACGTTTTGGCTTCTAAATAAAGCGTCTGTCCCAGTGCTTTACATAAACACAAAAGTACACATAAAGGAGGTAGGTTCTGTATCCATGTGGCTCATACACCAGGGGATTGCTCATGCCCAAGAACAATGGGCTAAAAGGAGGTACACCTGGAGGTTTTCCAGGCTGTGTGAGAGGCAGGTGATATTGAGCTCCTTGGAGGACTCTGCTTTTCACTCTGGCTTGATGATTAGTCTCCATCTATCTGACTTTGGTTTCAACTATTTCCAAGAAGAAATGAGTACATGCCCCTGTATGTTTAAGCCAAGCCAATGGCCATCAAGGGTAGACAGTCCAGAGTCATTAGCACCAGTCTCCCCTGTACATCTTCCCATCACTAACCTGTTCCCATTCTGCTGTGATCTCTCTCAGAACCTTGCCTTCATCTTCAGCTACTGGTTCCCACTCTAATTCAGCCATTTCGTTTAGGGCTTTGGCTTGATTGTTCTGAGCTTTCATTTGTCTGACGCTTAGATACTCCTACTGACCTCCAACTCCAGACTTATTTAGCCTTGGTGTCTTGTGTAGTGTCCCCTGCTATAGCTGCATCCTAGGGAATTAAAAGTCCAGCAGGCCCACATTGGTTCCTAAGAGGATCATCAGGAAAAGGAAGGCTATGCCTGTGGCCCTCATGGCCAACTGAGGCACACATCTCTGACGCTGGATGTCATGAGTCTCTCCATACTCTACTAGGTGCACACAATCATCAAGTGACTTCACACCAGAGAACCCATCTCCGAGAAGTCCCAAGTGGTCACACTAGGCCTCCCATTTCACTCCAGGGAAGGAAGGATGGCTCTCTGTACCCTTTCCATGAAATCTGACAGAAAGAATGCAAGCTTATTGGGATCTCACTTTTCCTAAGTCCCTTGGGCATTGCCACAAAGTTCCCCTGAGACATCTTCCCTGAGCTCCAGCCTGGAGCAATCTGGAGTACCCCATGGCATGAACACAAAGCATTTCTCCATTCCTTGACCTTCCTGCTCCTCCCCAAGCAAACTCCTGTGTTTGAAGTTCATGTCTATATGAGCTCAGCAGAATAACAGTATCTGGAGCAACCAGTCCTTGGAAGGACGGGAGGTGGCATTCAGAGTTGAGGTAACATGAATCTGGAGCGGCCACATGGGTCTAGGGAAGGGCTAGATTCCACTAATTCCAGATGATGGTTTTAACTATCTAGAATGATGACCACCACACAATATTAAAAAATCAAAACAAACCAAAATAACAAAAACAAAACAGAAACAAACCTGTTATCCAATCCTTCCAGTTTTATCAAATGGCACAGATTATTTTAAGCCTCTTCTTTAGTTTGAATGCAATTCAACTGATAAGTCTTTCTTTTCATAAAAACCATTGTGAGGGGAAGAACTCCCCACTCCCCTGACCCCTGTAAAAGCAGTGGAAGGAGCAGCTTCTTAGGGCTGCCATAACAACCACAAAACTGGGTGGCTTGACACAACAGAAATTTATTGTCTCATAGTTCTGGAGGCTAGAAGTCCAAATTCAAGGTATCTGCAGGGCTGTGTTCCCTTGGAATCCAATAAGGAGTCCTTCCTTGCCTCTTCCAACTTCCAGTGGTTGCTGGCATTTCTTGGCATCCCGTGGTCTGCACCTGTACTGTTCCAATCTCTGCCTCTGCCCTCACGTGGTTATCCTCCTTCTGTGTGTGTCTCTGTGCTCAAACTCCCTCTACTATGAGGACACCAGTCACTGGACTAGTGTCTACTCTGATTCAGCATGACTCATCTGAACTTGATTGCAAAGACCCTATTTGCAAATAAGGTCTTCTTCCCAGGTATTGAGGCTTAGGATGTGAACATATTTTTTCAGGACAAAATTCAACCCACATCTGGAGAGTCAGGACAGACACAGAGACCATTAATCTCACGCCACAAGACAAGTGGGGCTGGGCTGGTGCCTAGCATCTTGCCTATTCCAGCACAATGTCCCACTCTAACACTCAGTTTCTGTGCTTTGGTCCCGGTATTTCCAGGACCCCACACACTGAATCTTTCTGGCCAACCATATTTCTGTGCTACCCTGCCTGGTGCCACACACTGTACTCAGCACATAACAGACATACAAAAGATGATGAATGCATGACATCCGGCTAGTCTAGTTCTGGAGACAAGACCAAGGACCCCTAGCCATAGTTGTCTCTGGGGAAATAAAGTCCCTTAATCAACACCACCCACCCCCACAAGGGGTAACTGAGGACCAACAAAACTGCAGACACACTTCAGCACTGCCTGCCTGGGTTTGGGGGCCCTTTCTCTTGCTCCTACCATGATCCTGACAGATGTTCTATTATTGCCCCCTTGCGGGGGAGTTCTTATCTATTTTGTTTGTCTTGCTCTTGTGGCCTTGAGACAATAGGATTTGACCCTCAGCACTCAGCCTGACCTCCCCCTCCTCCTGTCAGTTTTGGTGGACACCCTGTCTGACCCAGATCTGACTAGTAAGGACCAGCCCCGCATTGGCTGTTTGTCAGATACACAACACAAGCTTGTCCCAGCATCCTAGCTTACATGTGTGGAAAAATTGGTCTATGCCAGACACAGTGCTAATGGTTTGCCATGGATCAGCTTATTAGATCCTCAGAGCAATCCCAAGAGGAAAGAGCAGTTCCCATCCCCATTGTACGGATAAGAAAATAGCCTTGGAGAGGCTGGATACCTGCCCCAAGGTCACACACCTAAGAAGTGGTGCAATTGATTCCTTCTTGGCCTCTAACTGTGAAGCCAGTGGTCTCAGAGCACAATGCCACTTTCCCTGAGTGTGGGATACACAGTCCTATTGGCATCACCATGATTTGGGGTGGTACACAAACACAGTGTTCATTTCATTCCTGGCATGAGAATCCTCTCCCATCTCTCTGGTCTTACCATAGAAAAAGTCTTGGTTTGATGCTGTGTAGCATTAGATTTAACACTTTTCTGATATTTGCTATTATCCTCTCCACCACCACCCCCTTCACCACCATCACCCTCCCTGATTTCTTTAAAAAGGCCAGGCAAGCCTGTAACTCAGGAAATTTGATAAGCAACCATCAAGGAAAAAAGAAATGATACTGCTCATCATCTTATTTATTTTTTATGGTGACTTTGAATTCATGCAACTGATACCATTTTTCCTTCCATGGTAACATTGGAAGGCTTTATTTTGTAATGCATTTGTTTAAGCACATGTGATTGATTCCGCTTCTTAAAAATTGACAGTGTATGTGGTACACCAACATGGACCACTCAGAAGGTGGAACACATGGAACACTCAGAAGGTGGAACACTCAGAAGGTGGAACCACTCAGAAGGTGGAACACAAAGAGACTCCAGAATGAAACACTGAGGCCTTGTGTGTTACCACCCCCTGAAACTGGAGACAAGGATGGGGGGGTGCGGATGTCCCAGCAGCCATACCAGCCAAGCTGGCACCTCCCACTTCGCTGCTCTTTAAGCACCTTCATGGCTTGTAATCATTTAGAATAGCCACAAGTTTGAGAAACATTAAGGAGTACGGACCCATTACCTACCACATTCTCCTCCAAATAGCCCCAAAGTTTTGAGAAAGTTAAGATTTAGTTCAGACTGAAGAAGTAAAAATCTGCCTGGAGATTCATCAAGCTGAGATAACACATACAGACAAAGCCAGCAGCAAAGTAATAGAAAATAATATTTCTCCCAAGGACACACTGCCCATTATAACCTTCTTTGAGTTAACCATGGCTTTCTCACATCCTGGAAATCCTTGATCTCTAAAATCAGAGACAGCCAGAAACTCAGCTTTGGAAATTATATGGGTAAGAATGAAACATGTCATTCTCGCCTGGGGGAGGATCTAAGTCACTCTGACACAGAGATGTGGCCCTGATTTCTAGCCCAAGAGCAGAGCTTCAGAGAGGGGGGTTCGGAAGACATTCACACTTATCTTAACTATGCTGTTTCCAAGGAAACAGGAGCCTGGACCAATTTACAGTCCAGAACTGACACTGACACCCTGATACCCATCTCTGCTTTGTTTTGAACTTTTATTTCCATTTTACCTAAACTTTACCCTTCCTAAACATCCTATAACCATTCTACCTTTTCCTGTGCTGGGTGAGATGCCCCATGGTTCTTTCACCGTGCAGACCACCCCCTCACATGGCAATGAGCCAATACCTCTTCATCAGGCCACAGAGGGTGGTATTAGGCTGATCTTAGATATCCCCACCTCTTTTTGTTTCTGTTTACCTTTTCAGATAACCAGCCAAGCAAATAAATCACAATTTGTCCCCTAGGGATATTACAGCAAAATGATAAAACTGAAATTTAACTCTTTTATAGAAACCACCTGATAATTTGACTCAAACTCCCTGGGCAACCATTACTGTTATGGTTCTTTTTTTGATGGTTGTGGTTTGGTTTTGTTTCAGTCAGAAGTCCTGGCTTTGATCAATGTTGCGAGTAAACACACAGGTTTGAATTTGCACAAGCCTGTTAGCTGTCCGTGCTCCATGTCTGTACTGGCTAAGTTCCATGCCCATCATGAGGTAGCATCTGTGGTCAAAGCCCACAGGCTCTTACACAAATCATGTTGACTGGGGATCATCTGGATGAAAAGAAGCCCATGCCCCTTCCCAGTTACATGTGGGGTTCTTCAAGCAAAATCATGTGGCTCTTTTCAACAGGGGAGGGAAGTCTAGCCTGGGGAGGGATGGGGTGCAGGATCCAAACTCCTTCCACACAGAGCCATCTGTTCTCTTGTCTCTGCTTCCTGGCAAGCATCTGCCTGCTTTCTGCTCACTCTGAGCTCCTCTGCTCCTCCATAGCTGAGGCTCACACTTGATTTTGTAGCATGGTTGGCCACAGCGTGACTATTTTGGTCTCTCACAGCCTCAGAAATAAATCTCCAGGACAGGGGCACCTGGGTGGCTCAGTGGTTGAGGGTCTGCCTTCCACTCAGGTCATGATCCACTGGTCCTGGGATCAAGTCCCACATCGGGCTCCCCACAGGAAGCCTGCTTCTCCCTCTGCCTGTGTCTCTGCTTCTCTTTCTATGTTTCTCATGAATAAATAAATTTTTAAAAATAAATGAATAAATCCCCAGGACAGAAAATATAATCTGATTGGTTCCCCTCTCAAGCATGTGCTCATGCCTTGTGCTCATGAAAGCAGACACAACCATGGGTGCCTGGTCCTCCCTTGTGCAGGGGCTGTGCATCAAGAGGAGTTCCAAAGAAGGAGGGGGCTTCATACATTTGCCCTGTATTAACCTTAATAACAGAAGGATTGAAGAGAGCCAAATTTCTTTTGCAACTTACATTTGTCTAACTCACATATCACAACTATCTGACTACTGATATCTCAGGAGGAAGTATCAACAGGTCAAGGGTATGGTTAGCCCAGCATGAGTTACCATGATGGGCTCAGGAACATGACACCAGTGCTACCAACAGCTGTATGTATCTGATGAAAGAGAGAGAGAGAAAGGGATTGAAGGAGACAGAAGGAAAAGGCGAGGGGGGGAAGAGGAGAAAGGAGAGAGGAAGGGAGGCAGGAGGTCAGAGGGTCACTGCAACTTATTCTCCCATTAGAAAAACAATTTTCTACCACTGCCCTGGGTGTGAGTCAGCTCAAGAAAAAGTGTAGAAGTGTATAATTATAGTATTATTAATTCATGCTGAGCCTTTGAAAGGTTATTTTCCTGGAGGAACAGCTGAGTATCATGGAAAGGGCACCGGTTTTATCGTCAGGTGGCCCTGGACTCCACTGTGTGACTTTTTCAGCTGTGTGACTTGCACAAATTCCTCCCTCTTCCTGACCTCAGTTTTCTCTCTTGGGAACAATGGATAGCACCATCTTGCCCGAGGTTGAATTTGAAGGTTACATAAGGTAATGTGATTCACCCTCCCTCGCGGAGTGACTAAGACCTCAGCTCCCAGTGGTTGTAACAACATCATCAATAGTCCCATCCCTTAAGCTTCTGTTTATAGGATCCTCATTTTGTCTTTAGTGGTTCATTCCCAGAGAAAATGTCTTAAGAGCCCAAGTTTCTCTTCTGAAATTAAGTCCTAGAGGTCAAAACATCTGAGACTTATCCATCTAGAAATCTAAAAAATTTTAGGGGTGCCTGGGTGGCTCAGTTAGTTAGGCATTTGCTTTTGGTTTAGGTCATGATCCCAGGGTCCTGGGATCGAGCCCCACCTCAAGCTCCTTGCTCAGCAAGGAGCCTGTTTCTTCCTCTCCCTCTGCCCCTCTCCCCTTCTCTGGCTAATGCTCTCCTTCACTATCTCTTTCTCTTTCTCAAATAAGTAAATAAAGCCTTTTAAAAAAAATAAAAGTCTAAAAATGTTTTGAGATAAAAAAAAAAAGCACTTGTTCAACCTCCATGTGTTTCACCACACCGTACATGGCACACTGTCCATTGATAATGGCCTTGCTCATCCACATCTCCTCATGTTACTACTTGAGAGCACCCTCCAGACTTCCAATGGCCAGTATCTGCTTTGCCTGAAGTTATTCTGTGGCCAAAGTCTGTTTGCCAGCTCATGGGCAGAGCAAAAGTGTCAGGGACTAAACCTGCCCCCAGCAGGCCTCAACCAGTGGCTGGTGGAAGTATGGTAACTCCCTAAGAGTACATTTTGCTCTGGCTCCTGGAGTCACTCCATCAGAACTGGACTCCAGCTGCCCTCAGTGGACAATGGCCTCTTTCTTGGTGTGATGGTTAACTTGAGGTATCAGCTTGGCTGAGCCAAAGGATGCCCAGACATTTAGTCAAACATTATTCTGGATGGGTCTGTGAGGATATTTCTAAATGAAAGTAGCATGTGAACTGGTACGGTAGACTGAGCAATGCAGACCACCCTCCCTGGGGTGGTGGGCCTTGCCCCCTTCACTGAAGGCTTGACTAGAACAAAAGTCTGACTAGAAAGAATTCTTCCTTTCTGCTTGACTGTCTTTGAGTTGGGACATCTTCTGCCTTCAGGTTCAGACTGGAATTTTTGCCATCAGCTCTCCTGGGTCTCCAGCTAGCTGACTGCCAATCTTGGACTTCTCAGTCTCCCAAATCCATGTGAGCCAATTCCTTATAGTAAGTGTGTGAATAATATAAGATATATGTTATATATATGTAATAATATGTGTGTGTGTGTAAAACATATTGGTTCTATTTCTCTGGAGAGCTCTAATACATGAGGCTTCTCCTTTTTGCCTCACTTCCCCACTTCCCTATTAGGGGTTATTCCACCAACCAACCTAACTACTACCTTCAAATCCTTCTGTAAGCATCTGCTTCTGAGGGAATTCACACTAAAACAAACCCAACTGCATTCCTGACCCTCTCTCTCTTGCTGTCTCCCTCCCATTGAGGCTGGAAACCCAGCAGTTGTTTTCCTAGCTTCCTGTGTAGTTACAGGAGGCTGGGTGACCCAATCCTGGCCAATGAGATATAAAAGTTAATCTTTTGGGGCTTCTGAAATGCTATTTTCCTTCTTGTTAAAAATGGAAACATGTGAAAAGAAAACTTATCTCTTCTATTCTTCTCCCTGCCTTAAATTCTGAGATGGTACCTGAAGTTTTATCACCATCTTACAACCAGAATGAATCCATAGCCCCTAAAGGCCTGTAATATTTGCCATCTCTAATAAGACAATTATTTCCTCTTGGGCACTGTGATATAGCATTTTAAGATATTAACTATCCCTTGCCCCATTCAAGCAAATAGTGAGTTTTGCACATTGGCACCCAGGAGAGGTTTACGGCAGAGCAGAAAATAAATCACCTGAGAGTGTTTCTGGCTCATGTGTTCCAAAGACCTAAGGTCTGTTGGAAAGAGGATTCTGTACATGGGACTGAGTGTCCTAAAAAGAGAGCCTTGACTTCACATGGGCAAAAAGAGATTCCCTGAAGTGGGGGAAGAAGAGCAGAAGCAGTGATTGCAGAGAAGTCTCTGAGGCAGAGGAGACCTATATCCCACTGCATGTCATACTCTGCTTGCCTACAACACTGTCACTGGCCAATGGAAAAACCCAAGGGAGGAGTGGTTGCATGGCCCATCTGAGCTGCCTGGGCTGGACCACTGGTGTCTCTGTGAAGCTTCAGGGAGCTACAGAAGACTCCTAGACCAGAAGGACTGTGTGGGAAGGATGGGTTGCAGCCTCTGTGGGCTGTCAAGCCCAATACTCTGAGATTGAGTGATGAGTCCAAATTCCTTTATGGACAGAGACATGTTAAGAGTTTAGGGCTCAAGAATTTGTCCACACCATCACTAGCCACTGCTCCATTGTGAACATTACTAACCAAACGAGGCCAATTCCTCTTTCATTCTTTCAAAAATGACTTCCTACCCTTAATAGGCAGTGGAGACAAAAATCAAATAGGACACAGAGTGTGTTCCCAAAGAGCTAGCAGTGTGGTAGGATAAACAGTCATGACCAACTTGTAGACTCATGAGCTGAGTTACACATCTTAGAACCTTTTCATCTATGGAATGAACAAACATGATTCCATCTATAGAATGGACAAACATGACTCCAGTTGGTTAAGCAACTTACCAAAGACCACACAGTAACTGTGGGTGGCATTAAGACTCAGATTCAGGTCTGGCCGATTTCAGTGGACAGGTTCTTTGCACTCTGCTCATCATCCTCAAATGCCTCCAGAGAGCCTAGAGGTGTCTGAGGACCACCCTTTATACCCTGGTAGATTTTGTCAAGCAGAATTTGTTGTGTTTTGCTGTCCAATGTGAATGTTTCCCAAAGACAATTGCTACATCTGCTAAAGCTCTAGGTGACTTCCATGAAAACCAGTTCTATTCATCACACCTTAAGGGAAAACAGCAATCTCCTATATGCACACATTAATTAACACAGCAAAAATAAGCTCCAGTTAATTATAGAACCTTCCTACTTTAAAAAATGAGGAACAGGACAGCTGCCAAAGACGACTCAGCATCACAGAATAAAGTGAGAAAAGTGGGGGGAAGCATCACCTCTCTACACCGTGTCTTCACCTAAGAGATAACCCTCTGTTGAGAAAGAAAAGGTTTAGTGCCCAAAGCCTCCAAGTCCTTGGAACTGGCTATAGTCTCAGAAAGTCTCTCTCAGCTTCATCCACATTATACCTCCCTTTAAGGAAAGGCCCTTTGCCACCAGAAAAGATGTGTGCATCAATTATTCAGAAGGGCTTATATCAAAGAGGAAGGGAAAATTGCATGTCATTTTCCTAGCATTCAATATTTTTTCATTATTTATTACTAGCATCCGTCTATTTGGGGAAGAATGAGCCAATGCTTTTTAAAAATCCATGAAAGCTTTGACTCAAGAACTGGAGAGATATTGAGCAGTGTCTTCTCCAAGACCCAGAAAATATACACTTACCACTGACTCTCCTGAGACCTTTTCTTCTTATTATTCAAGCATGCCAAGGAAAAGTGTGTGTAAGCATGCTATATTCCTCAAACCACCTCAGTCTTGTTTACCCTTCTGTGTTTTTTTAAAACGTGATACCAACTAAGAACCTCATCTTGATCTCTCTAGCTAATTCCTGCAGGTGTATAAACATGATCCAGCTTCTTCAAAGTAAAGTGTGTGTGGTCTGCTGACATCATCAGCAAGCACTGCCAGAGCAAATAACATTTTCCATTACAAGGAGAATGTGCAGCCTAGATATTTTAAAGGCAGCTTAGTATCATATCTTCCCTAAGAAAGAAACAGAGGGACACCAAGGTGGCTCAGTGGTTGAGCCTCTGCCTTTGGCTCAGGATCCTGGGGTCCTGGGATCGAGTCTCACATCAGGTTCCCTGCTTCTCCCTCTGCCTATGTCTCTGCCTCTGTGTGTGTGTGTGTCTCATGAATAAATAAATAAAATCTTTTAAAAAAAATAAATAATATTTGACCAGTTGTCACTGCCCACATGAACAGAAGATTGTGTTTTAAAGAATCCAAGATAGGGAAAACCATGACTCTCCCTCTCTTAACAGATGACAGGATTCATAGACTCTGGAGATACAGGGGATTTTCATGGCTACCCATTCCAATAGTCCCCAAACCTAGGTGTGTAATCAATCCAATTAGAGGTGTTTAGGGGTTACATGAGATAGATATTGGTGTTCAGTAAATGTTGGTTCCTCCTTTCCATTTCCTTTTGTTTTTCTTCTCATGCTCAATTTGTTGTAGGATCTTATTTCCAAGTATCTCTTGGATACAGTCTCTCTTTCCATTGCTAATACCACCTCTGCCACCCCCATGATCATGCCTATATTTGTTCAGCATCTTGTTGCTTAAATATTTTGGTTTGGATCGGGGATAAAAAAGAAATTATCATTTTAAGAGCAGCAGAAACCCTGGGAACATGGGTTAGCAATAAAAAAAAAAAACAGAAAAAGGGGTCCTGAAATGATTCACTTTTGGAATGAATTGGATGAGTTGTCAGAACAGTGGGATATAAGGGGCCACAGGAAGAAGGGGTCTTATAACAGGGAGGCTTACTATTTGAGTTTAAATTGTTGCCCTACTATGATATAAATTCATGCCCATTTCTCCAATCTTAAGTAAAACATGCTGTACATCCAAAGAGTTTTTGTGGCAACCAAGGAAAGTTGCTGTGCAAGCCAGAATAAAGGACAGAAGTCAGCAGAGGAAAGATGTCAACATTGACCTTGGCATGAAAGTCCCCAAGACCTGCAAGAAATGTGGGGCTTTCCTACAGTGTAAGCCAACCCATACCTACCTCTGAAGAGTCAGAGTGCTTCTTGCTAACATCTGGGCTGCATTAAGATTCCTGCAAGAGCCACCTACTCTTTTATATCTCTACTTCTTTTGTGCTACTCAGCTGGCTGCTCAGGAGCCTGAGGGAGCTCACATCAACATTGTGGGACCCTAAGTTCTTTACTGCCAATTTCCATCAGGAAGTGTCTGTCTTCTAAACCCATACTCTTCCAGGTACAGCATTAACTCTCAAAATGAAACTTTCTATCATCTCTCTTAGCCGAAAAGTGTCACCAAAATGTGAGCTCTCTCCAGGAAAACAAACAAACAAAAACCTATGTGGCAACTATAGGCTTGAACCTTCAAGAGAAAAAAAATAATGATTTATTGAGTATACACCATGTGCTATGCTATTGACTAAATATTTTACTTATATTCTCTTACTTAATCTCCATAAGAGCCCTCCAACTAAATATTATTCTTATCATTGTTCAAATAAGCAATGCGAGACTCACAGGAATTTGCTAATTCACCCCAAGTGGTGAGTAGCAGAGCCAGGTTTAGCTTGTCTGTGCTGGGGGCCTGTCTGTGTTCCCAACCAAGCCACCCTGATGGACTCACCCTTCACTAGGTTGGGACTAGGTTGGAGCAGTAAACTGCAAAGATGTTCCTGAAAACATCAAATCTTCCCAGAGAAGAGCATGTCCCTAACATCTGGGCTGCAAAAGACCATAGATGACATCAGCAAAGGACTGGGGAAAACTTCCAGCCCTTGCCAGAACATCTCTGACATTAGCAGTTCCATACTCAAGCTGTATATCAGAATCCCCCAAGACACTTTCCGAAATTGAAGTTTCTCAGGTCTCAATTAGCAGAACCTGCTAATGAAAATTGTTTTGCGATGGGGTGCAAAAGAGGCTCTATATTTTAAAAGGTTCCCAAATAATGTAGGGAGTTCCAGAAGTGGGGTTTAAGAAACACTGCAATTCTAGGCCACTCTTTGGGTCCAATCCATACCACCCTGGTGCTTCTAGCTTCCATCCAGTAACTGCTCTATTTTTAAGAGATGTTGGGGGAAGTGTGGACAATCTTAGCATTAACATATGTTCATCTGAGGCTCTATGGGTTTCTGTTTGATGCCTGTGGCCATAAGAAAGCAGAGAGACTTCTATCTCTCCATCTGTTTACTAACTCCCAGCAAGACTGTAATTAATGAGGGGCCCATCCTATTATGCTTAATACAAAAGTGATAAACAGCCACTGAGGCGTGCCAAAACTTTGTTCAGGACAAGCACAAGCATGACCTTAGCAGAAAAGGGTGGTTTAAGCCACAAAAAATATCTGGTACATATCCCAAACCCAGTCTGGTGAATTCAGGAAGCCCAGTGGGGAAAGAGAAGCTTAACATCAGCCGTATTCTCCAATTTTTGTTGGAGTAGATCAAAGAGAAGAGACAGGAATGGTTGCTGCCCAGATCCCAGGTTAAGTGAGACCAGCGCTAAATGAGCTAGTGCTAATTAAAGACAGTTACAGCCAGAAGCATTTAAGAACCTAACTCCTTGGAGGAAGGATCCCCAAAATGGCACCTAAGAGAGCCATATATTTAATGAAAGGTTCCTTTAAGAAGGTGTTATTTTGTCCTTCTCTGGGACAATCACCATACCTTTGGGATAGAAAATACTTACATAAAAGGCATTTTTATTATTTTTAAATCCTTCTTAAAGGATAATTGCCATACGACTTTTATTATACCTTATTTATAGACCTACCCAGTGCCATTAAATGTTTATTATTGGGAAAATGTTAACTTTTTTCCTATCTGCTATTACTTTTAAGAAAAATGTCATTGGCATAGTGACATTCATGGAATGTTTCCTAATAGCTGATGAACATCAGTTTTAAAATGTTTACCTAGACCAGTGTTTTTCAAACTTGGTGCATCGGAATCACATGGAGGAGTTGCTCCAAAACACCTGGCTAGGCTCCATCACCTACTTTATTAGATCTAGGGTAGGGCCCAAGACTTTGTATTTCTAACAAGTTCCCAGATGATGCTACTGCTACAGGTCCTGGACCACACACTGAGAACCACTGATCAAGAGCATGAGCCCAACTTCCAAATGATCTGGGGTGAGATGCAGATTCTCACTCCCACCAAACTCCAGGAACAGAAGAGACCTTGTCTTCTTCCCTCTTGTTTGCCAGGGGGCCATATTCCTTGTTTCCTCCACAATCCGGGTTTATATCTTTTTGCAGTAATTTATACATGTTAGTTATTTTGGCACACAGTCTGATCTTCAAAAGTGCCCCAGTTTAGATGACAGGTTCTACATGCACCCTAATATTTGTTCATATTTGCCTAATCTTAACCCATGGGAATTCAACATGCCAAAATGGAGGATGCTGTCTTGCAAAGAGAATTTGAGATCTGAGAGCGAAGGATACTAAATATGGGATCACTTTAGCTGGGATTGCAACTTGCTGGAGAAGTCTTAGTTCTTGTCCTGCAATGCTTCCCCTGGCCCTAAACTTATTCTCCTTACTACCGTATCAATAGTGGTGTTTGCCCTCAGGGGACCCTACCTTCCGCTTAGGGTAACCTTTGTATATCCTCTGCCCCCAACTCTCAGCTCTGATTTCAATTCAAAGGTGAGGTTCTTATTGCTATTATGGCTGTTGTTATTTGGGGTTGGAGAGGGGATTCTTGGAAGTTTCCCTTATTTTTTTTTTTGTTTTTTACATTTTATTGTGAAATTTTCCAAACACTCTCCAACATAAAGAAAATGATATGATGAACTGCTATACACCCACCAACCAGCTTCAACAATTACCAACTCATTCCAATTTTGTTTCATCTACACCTCACACAGTTTTCCCTTTCATACACACGGGATTATTTTAAATTAAGCCCGAGATATTACATGATTTCATCCATAAATATATCAGCAGTGTCTCTTTAAAAATAAGACTCCTTTTAAAAATAGGTCTCCTCTTAAAAACAATCAATATAGCATTAAAACACCTAAAACAATAATACTTTTGTAATGTCTCATAATCTTTTTAGAGTATTTGTTCAAATCATGATTCAGATAAGCCCCATACCTTATAATTGGTTAATTATAACTTGTCTTTAATAATTTATGCATTCTCCTCACTACCTCTTATTTTATTTGTTGGTGAGAGCAGATAGTTTGTCCTATAAAGTCTCCTATAGTGTGTGTTCTGCTGTTTGCATTCCTGTGGTGTCATTTGACATGTTCTTCCGTCCCCTGTATCTCCCATAGTTCATAGGTAAGTCTAGAGCTGGGCTGCCCAATGTAGCAATGCTTAGCCACACATAGCTATTTAAATCTTAATAACTAAGTACCTCAGTCACACTAGTCTTATTTCAGGTTCTCAATACCCACATATGGTTAGTAGCTACTACATTGGGCTGTGCAGATAGAATTTTTCTATCATCACAGAAACCTATTGGACAGCTGTTATTCATATTCAGGTTAGCTTTGTAGGGGGATTAGGAGATTGTCAAAGCTACTTCAAAGGCATTGTAGTATTTCTATCAAGGGCACATAAAATCTTGCTGTTTTTCTTCCCATGATGCCAATAGACACAGATGATCATTGCCTAGACCCCATGACAGGATTACAAAATCCTAATTATAAAATTATTTCTTCAATCATTAGCTGGAATACTTGTATAAAGAGAAACTTCCCCCATATCTACTATTTGCTTGTCCTGAGATACAGCTTGCAAAGGAAAAGCAAAGTAAACATCTGATTCTTTCCCTTATCTACCAGTTTTCAAAATAATAAGATGGTTCCCTAGCATCCTGCAAAGTGACCAATAAGATATGTTATTCTAAGTACCATTATGAACCTATGGGTTTTAACCTATTTGTTGTGTTTAGGTCAACACATGTTCTGATGTTCTTAGCTACAATTAATAACATTGGGTATAGATTTTTCACATTTCCATTGCTGTACTTTTATAGTTAAATCGTAGAAGTAAGATTTCTGAATCTAAAGGTAAATGCATGTGTAATATATTTACCCTCTCATGCCTGGCATATAGCTACTCACTAGTTATTTGCTGCCTCTTTATCCATAGTAAACTTAATAATAATAAGTTAGAAACAAGTAATAGATTTAAGCAGATGCTGCGATGTCACTCTTGTCTTCAGTTGCTGGATTCTGATGTGAGCATGCCTTAAACATTCATTAGTTGGGGTGACTAATAATTAGAGTCTAGAGGGGTTCCCTAATAACATATTCCAATTTTCAACAAAACCATTTTTAAAATATATAGAACCAGGGGAAAAAATGGTGTGTGGAATTTATCTGACCCATCTCATCTTATAGCTGGAGAACTGAGGCTTGCCGATGGCCTGATTTCCCCAAGTCATCCCAATAGCTGGTTTATGAGTTGGGACTTCCATTCCCTGCAAATCAGGCACAGGCACTTTTGATTTGCCTGCAGACTGTCTTCTGCTCAGAATCTAATTCTTCATTTAGGACCA
Organism: Nyctereutes procyonoides; assembly: GCF_905146905.1. Taxonomy (NCBI): domain Eukaryota; kingdom Metazoa; phylum Chordata; class Mammalia; order Carnivora; family Canidae; genus Nyctereutes; species Nyctereutes procyonoides. Next base: position 43,244,290 of record NW_026575047.1, on the reverse strand, counting down.
GATATTTCTTTCTTAATCTGCTGTAACACTTGTCAGGTGAAGTAGCCTGTTCCCAGGAGGGCAGGAATGAGCAGCCCCTTCAGAGCCATCTTGCTTCTAGGGACAGAGCTGCTGCTCTGTGTTTCATCACCGCCAGTTCTGGATCCCTAGGAGCCAGCCTCCAGATGCCTCTCTGCGCAGCAGGAGAGCCAGCCAACCCTGGCTGTCACCGCCCCCACCTTCCCAGGGGAAAGAGGCAGCCATTCCTGCTCCTGGAGAGACAGACAGGATAACTAAAAAAAGCAGTCTGCCTACTGGAGCCTGAGCTCTTGCTCCAGGGTATGGAAGCCAGGGTGGGTCCTGTCTGGCTGTCAGGTCAGGACTCAGGGTATCAGGTCAATGATGAAATGAAGGACATAAGGGGATTGGGGATGCTGCCCCCAAGATTCCTTATCTCCCTGCATGGTTCTCTGCCTGGGGCAAAACACCCATAGAGTCTGGGCCCTCCTATGGCTATTCCACTGACTGGGATCCGCATATGTAGATTAAAGTTCTCTCCCTAAAGATATTCCAAAGGGCCCTAGAGAGGAACCTCCCAGAAACTGATTCCTTATATTCTGGAGTTGTCAGATATATTCCCCCTGCATCAAATCTCCCAGCAACCTGCTCAGGTAGGGCCACTCTCTTCTTCCAGATCTGAGGTTCCTACCTAAGCCACACCATTTGCCCATGACTGACCAAATGCCATCCTGTTATAATATCTCCAAAGAGCACAGGTCACTCTTTGCCATATCAGGGACCAGTGATTTATTTATTTTTATTTTTTTTTAATTTTATTTATTCACGAGAGACACACAGAGAGAGGCAGAGACATAGGCAGAGGGAGAAGCAGGCTCCATGCACCAGGAGCCCGACGTGGGATTCGATCCCGGGTCTCCAGGATCGCGCCCTGGGCCAAAGGCAGGCGCTAAATCGCTGCGCCACCCAGGGATCCCCAGGGACCAGTGATTTAATCTGGGATTCCCAGATCCTCATAGTTTGAGGATGGTAGTGATAATTACAAAGTTTTCAAAACAGTATTGTGTATATTTCTCTTCCTATCTGTGCCCTAAAAAATTGAGTGTATGTATTGGGGAGAGGAGTTGGAACACATAAGTTACTGGTCATGGGAGGAAGCTACAACTGTAGAGGTTTTCTCACTCTCCAGGAAGGTATAGAGGCTCAGAGCATGTCCACTCTCATAATGGTCAGAGACAGGGGTTCTAGGAACAAGCAGACCTGGGTCATAATCCAGCTTTCATAAATGCTGTCCATGTGAGATTTAGCAAAATAATCATTGCAAACCCATTTTCATCTCTAAAACTGGGACACCCACTTCACAGAGATAAGTACCTAAAAGAGCCCCAGCCACATAGAAGGAGCTCAGCTAATGCTGGTTTCCTTTTACCATCATCTTCTCCCTGGTCTTCATGAAGAGACAGTGTGGCCTAAGGGTTTTCAATTTTCATATCTGACAGACACAGTCTTAAATCCTCTTTCTGTCACTTGTCACTTCAGCTGTGGATGACTTTCCCTCACTGAGCTTGAGCTTTCTCATCCATGAAAAAAAAATTGTCTTGCAGGGTTGCTATGAAGGTTAGTAATAAAGTGCCTTGAGGCATATGTTCAAAGGAAGGTAGTTCTTCCTGATTCTCATTGCTCTTCCCCCTCCCCATCATGTAGGCTCCAACCCAGAAGCACCAAACCCCATGCACGGGAGGATCTAACATGGAGTGGGAAGATAGATGTTGACCATGGTATATGCTAAGAATTCTCAAAGGGGAAGACCTTGGCCCCACGAGTGTGAAAATCATTTCTTGAATGGGGAAAAATTTGGCTCTGTGAGGTGAAGGGGACCCTAGGCATCACAATGGTTTGTGGCTCCTTAAAGGGCCATGATACATAAACAGATACATGGAGCATCTGTGGTATTAAAATTTCATAAGGAGGGAATTGTTGGCAATTAGTGGGGGGAAATGTCTGAAAAGCCTCCTGGGGGCTAATAATGAAAAAAAAATGTTGAGAAACACCACTATATAGAGATAAGAAACATCTAGGGAGAAGAGGAAATAGCTGACCAAAAGAGCAACACCCCAATCTGGGTTACCAAGAGTACCAGATGTGGGGGAGGGGCAGAGAGTAGGTGGAGTTCAGGAATCCTATACATGATTTTGGTGTAGATGGTTTTTATTGTTGCTGCCTTTTTTAAAAAATCAAGTCTGTGTTCTATTTTTAAATAGATTTCGTTTGTTTGTTTGTTTAAGAGAGAGAGAAAGAGCACATTAGTGCAAGCAAAGAGAGGGGTAAAGGAGAGGGAGAAAAAGAGAATTTCAAGTAGACTCCATGCTGAGCACAGAGCCTTATCCGGGGCTGGATCTCACAAGTCTGAGATCATGAACTGATGCAAAACCAAAACTCAATGCTTAATCAATTGATCCATCCAGGTGCTCTGAGTCTCTGTGTTTTTTAAACTAAAAAGAAGAAAGAGCTAATATGTATTGAACACTTATGTGTTAGGAATTGTGCTGGGTGTATTAGCTATATTACTCCCACGTGATCATGAAGAGTAAGCTTCGGTTTAACAGATGGGAAAACTAAGGTCCCTTGAAGTTAAGCATACAGTTCATCTGAAGCCCTTATTCCTTCAAGAGTGGTCATCATGCCAAATTGCTGTCACTTGTTGCTATGAAAGAGCGCCCACTTTTCACTCTGGTAAGTGTCCTGGGTCAGATAATAAATAATCACCCTACATCACAGCTGCATTATTGCACTGTCTCTCCCTCCAGATATTTCCATAATGAGGGCTAGAATCAGAGTAATCCTGGATAGCCTTGTGCAGCAACAGAGGAAGAGGCAAAGAAGTTCCTGGAGGAGAAGAGGCTGAGCAGGGGCAAGAAAAGTGGAGAGTTATGAGAGGACTCCCATGTTCAGAAATCACAGCCCGCCTCAGTTTTGGAAAGATGCTACACAAAGCTCCAATGCATGGATGTGGACCTTTGGGAGCTCAGGAAAAGGAAAACTGCATGTGTGGTCGCCATGGAAGCATGTGGCAGCTTTTCTAGCATCTGGAAGTCAGCATACTTTACAGCCACACCTACACGAATGCAAAGAAGCTCCAGCCAGGGTCTGGTCACCACGGTGCCAGTCCTGCCCAGGGATCCCACAGCAGCCTGGGGCTGGAAACAGGGAAGGTTTGGATTTATAGGCTCCTGGACAGTGGATGTGAGCCCTGCCACCTGCCTGCCCAGGGTGTCGTCTGCAGATCCGCACTGGGCTCCGCAAAATAACATCTGTAGGTTCAAGCAGGAAGTCGAGGCTGCTAGAGACATTCTAATTGTGCCTGAGTCTGAATAATTTAACACTCCCTCCAAAATAGACTATCATTAGAATTTGTCAATTCCTGTGCATTTGAGCAGGCAGTATCCAAAAAAGAAAAGAGACAGAGAGAGAGAAAGGGAGGAAAAGTTCCCACACATATTGCCTGAGAGCAGTGCAGCGGGAGGGCAGCAGTCGAATGGGGTTGGTCTCTTTTCTACGGTCAAAGTCCTGTGCTTACTGATGCATCTGGCCCAAAAGCAAAAGCTACTCCTTCATGCCCATTTAGTTCCAAAACCAAGTCTGCACTGCATGCACAGAATGTCAAAAAAAAAAAAAATGCCTTTTCTTACATGGTCACAGATGTCCATTTCCACCTTCACCATTTACTCTGTATATGACCATATTCAAGTCCCTTAACTTTTCTGGCCCTCAGTTTCTCCATCAGCAAAATGTGAATAAAAGTGTAGCCTTCCGGACACAGAACATAAAGACTTCTAACTCTGGGAAATGAACTAGGGGTGGTGGAAGGGGAGGAGGGCAGGGGGTGGGGGTGAATGGGTGACGGGCACGGAGGGGGACACTTGACGGGATGAGCACTGGGTGTTATTCTGTATGTTGGTAAATTGAACACCAATAAAAATTAATTTATAAAAAATAAAAAAAAAAAACAGTGACCTAGAAAAAAAAAAGTGTAGCCTTCCTCACAGGGTTTGAGTGATTCATTTTGTGTTTTTTTTTTAAGATTTACTTATTTGAGAGAGAGAGAAAGAGTGTGTGTGTGTGTGTGTGTGTGTGTGTGTGTGTGTGCATGAGCAGGAGGAGGGGCAGAGAGAGAAAACACCAAGCAGACTCCAGACTGAGCGTGGAGCCCTAGGCAGGGCTTGATCCCATGACCTTGAAAACACAACCTGAGCTGATGCTCCACCAGCTGAGCCACTCAGGCACCCCCCTCACTGAGCCAATGTGGATGATGGGAAAGGTCTCCCAGACTGTGGCACATAACAGATCCCAGTGTTCTTTGGTCTCCCAGTTCCCATTATGCACTGACTGTATGTGAAATGCTGACGGTTCCAGGAGATACCACAGACAGGCACCGTTGCCAGCAGAAACCCATTCTCTCTTTTTCCCATTGCTTATGCTGCCAAACACTCAGTGTAAAAGAAAATCAACAACAGTGAAACAAAAAACAAACAAAATACACGTATCCATACACACACACATAATATGTGTAGACACACACACACACACACACACGTACTCATCTGCTCAACCTCCAAGGCAGATGCTCAAAACAGCTGAGCCCCCGTCCTGTTTGTCAGTGGCTGGAGAGCCCATAGTAAGTGCCTCATCTTATTCCCCTGGGGGCTGATTCAAGCCTTTCTCAAGAATCCCCCCCCCCACTCCCTGAACTGCCACTCTTACTTCCTGACCACACCCCCAGATCCATAAATGCTGTCACCTTCACTCACAGTGCCTCCCGCTTCCAACCATCCCCATCCCCCCCCTCCATGCCTGCTTTTCAGCACCACCACCACCCTGTTTCTAAAGCCCACCTCCCCCTGGGCTCAGCCTCGCTGCTCCCATTTGTTCCTAAACTTGGCTCCATCCCGCACCTCTTCCTTCTGCATCTCTAAGCTCCTTACACGCTCCCTTTTTCCACCCCGTAAAGACACGCAGATATCCCACTATCTGAAAACATTTCTCTCTGCTCCCTTTCCCATCACCTCAATCTGTATCCTGTCCTTCCTTTTGCGACAGGGAAGCTGAAGGGGCTCCATTTTAGAAAGGCTCCATATCTGCTCTGTTTCCATATCTGCTGTTTCTCCAGGCCTCCAATTCTGAACAAGCCAAAGAACCTTGAAGTTCCCACTTCAAGGGGGAAGCAAGAGAATTAATCATTCTCTGAGTTTTGTCCTAGGCCCCAAACACCTGATAACACCTAAGAAAAGCCAGGTCCCAAACACGTCACAGGACATTAGCTTCAAATAAACCTTGGTTGACGCTGGCATCCATACTTGTACTTTTAATAATTTATGGAATAATCCCTATTGTTCCCCTGATGATTGCATTTGACTGGACCCCACCTTGGATTCCTTTTCTTTTTTTTTATTTTTTTTAAGATTTATTTATTTATCCATGAGAGACACACACACACACAGAGAGGCAGAGACACAGGCAGAGGGAGAAACAGGCTCCTTGCAGGGAGCCCGATGTGAGACTCGATCCCGGGTCTCCAGGATCACGCCCTGGGCTGCAGGCGGCGACAAATCGCTGCACCACCGGGGCTGCCCTCCTTTTCTGACATAAACCCCTCGCCCAAGAAATGATGAGAGTCATTCTTCTCTCCTTTCTGAGTCCCCCGGACACTTCCTCGGCTATTCTCTATCACTCATGCTACTCAGTAAATTTATTCTGTGTGTACTTTCTCCGGCTCACATTTGACTCCTATCCTGCACGAAGCAGACCCTCTTGGCTGGTCCTGTGGGAGCCTGGGTCCTCAGACCCAGCCAGCCTGCATCACTTTCACCACCAAATACTTTGAGGAATGTCTGGATTCACTGGCCTGTGTCCTGCCCCCCCGCCCCGTTACTGCTGGCCACTCTTGGTCTTGTTTTCACTGCTGTGCTGGCAGTGCATCTTCCAGGCTCACCAGGATGTGTTGATTACCATCCAGGCACCTCCTTCAGGTCCCTCTCCTTCCGGACCCCCTTCTTGATCATCCCTCTCTTGCGCTGGGATCCGTGAACCCTGCTCTTTCTTGACTCTCCTGATTTCCTCCCTGAATGCTTTTTCTCTCTCTCTTGTTCTCTGTTCCTTATCCTCCACTTCCAGCTTAAATGGAAATATTCTCTATGGTGCTCTGCACAACACATCTCTCTTTTGCCTCTACCATCTCTCTGGAAGATTGCTGCCATTTCTACCACATAACTCAACCTTGGCCCTACCCCTGAATTTGCAATGAGCTCATGCACCTGCCCATGCAGATGTATCCAGCCCCTGAAGTGCCCCCATGTGGAATCAGTACTCCTCCAACACTGCTCTATCCTCCCTCCCAGCTGCCCTGACCTGGGAACCTCAGCCCCACTTCCTTCCTCCTACACCTGCCAAGTCCCAGGCATCTAATCAGTCATCATTAGCTTCTCCTTTCCCTCCCCTACTGCTGTCCAGGTGCAGGCAGGGGCACATCCTCAACCTGCATGCACAATAACTGCCCACATGGCCCCAAAATGACAGTCTCCCATCTTCCCAAGGAGTCATCTCCTATTAACATGCACTCCCCTTGCTGAGCCATGCCAAGTACCAGCCACTGAGCAAAGTGCTCTAACAGTTTGGCACACTGAACTCTCTCAAGCCCCCTACATGGGTACTATTCTCCTCTCCATTTTACAGAAGACGAAGCAGAAGCTCAGGAAAATCATACTCTCGGGCACACAATTAGTACATGCCAGGGCTCAGAGTCTAACCAGGGAGCAGGCCAAAAAACACAAAGTCATACTGCCTCCAACCACAGACCAGATCAGACTAAAAAAAATAAATAAATAAATCCCTTCTAAAGAAGCCAGGGCTGCCTACTGCCCAGCAACTTCCCAGGATAGTCCTTAAGGCCCTCCCGGGCAGCTGTCACCCACACTAGGCTCATCGTGCTGGACACCTACATGTTACTTCCACTTGGGTTCCATCCACCTTTGCAGCCACATCTGTGCATTCAGACCACGTTCTAGTTCTGGGCTTTTCCCAAACATACTACACCTTTGCTGGCTTTGCCTTCTTTCTTGGCTCAGCCACAATGCCACAGTGCCTCCCCTAATTCAATCCCGGGCAACGGACTTCTCTCTTTAGCACACCCAGCACTTTACTTATCCCTTTGCCAGCCTTCATTTTACTCTAGTTGATGTGATGGTCAATTGCATATCTATTTTGCCAATTAGACTCTAATTATTTTGAGGGCAGATACCCCCAACAGACTCAGTTCTTGATGTGTTGTGTATCTACCCCAGGACATGTTTAATATTTGTGATGTGGCCCGCTGCCAGGGATCTCACATACCAACTGCCTCTGTGATTATTTGACCCTGTCTAGAAAGCAGCAGGACAAGAGACTGGTACACGGGGGCATAAGGATCTTGTATTCAGTCAGGTGGTGGGGGATTGGGAGTCTGGGGGATTCCATACCCTGTATTGCTATCTGGTCCACTCACTTGCTCTGATACATGCAGAGAAATCCTTGCTTACAAGCTGCAAAGTTCATTTTTAAGGGAAGAACAGAACAGCTTTTGCGTTCTGACACCTCCACCCGCTCACACATCCCACTTCCTAGGAGAACAGCCTCTGAGGCTGGCTGGCCGTGGGAGGGGTGAACTGCTCCTGGGAGGGGCTGACAACCTCTGTGAGAGATCAAGAAGGGCTGGTGATGGGATGTGTCTCAGGCGGGTGGTGCTGCAGTTTCTGCATGATCTCAAGTTTGGTTTGAGCCCTTGGGATGAATCTGAGAAAGAGAAGGGTGCTCTCCATTTCTCTGCACAAATACCTAGGGGGTGTTTTTCTGTGCAGAGCCCCAAATGTCATTATTCACAACCTCTTCCCAAGCCTCCTTCTAGTCCACAAAACACATCCCACGTTAAGGTTTATAAGAGAAAAAGAAAAGAAAAGCTCAAAGAACTACTCCTGAACCTCCTTAGCTTGGCAGAACTAGCACAGAAATCCTGGTGAACCCCTGGATCTATTTATATACCCCCAATATGCAGTGACTAAAACTTGAACTCCACCCACATAGGCATTGTGCCAGAGCCCAGCAGAACACTCAGCTTCTCCTTCCCCTCCACAACCCCACATCCTCATGGGTATTTCAGCTCCCTATGCCCCCCCCCCTCTGGGCTGTCCCTGGGCCCATTCTGTGTCTGTTATGCCTCTGGAGTATTTTCTTTCTATCCAGAAGCTATTTGTTCCATAGAAAAAAGCTTTTCTTTCCCAAAATCAGGACAGGTGGACATTCTGCTTTCTCAGCCCCTACTGAGCCTTTCTGCCAGAGGATGCAAGAAAAGCTGGCTGGACAGTGCTTTCTGTGTGGGTTTGGAGAATAAAATATCTTCCCAGCAGCCTTGAACAGGGGGCACCAGGTAATGAGCTCATTCTAGAATGGCCACACAAAGGATCAGTTTCCAGGCTGGCCTCTGTCCATTAATTAATTATATCCCAGAATGTTTAAATCCATTTTCCACACTCCCCACCACACTCATCCACACTTTGCTCTTTTCTCTAAAGGTATTGCTAAGGACTGAGGGGAAGGAAGCGTAGAGAACATCTCATGAGCATATGCATGAGCCTAGCTCAGAGCCCAACACTTGACATTCATTCAGTCCTCACAAGGACTTCCCAAGGTAGCTACAGTTATTATCCCATCGTATAGAAGAAAAAAAATGAGGCAAGCTCACAGAGGTTAGGTAACTGGCCCAGCATCACACACTAGGGATGAACAGCTAGGATTTTGGTTGGAATCTTTCAATTGCAACATCCGTGCTGTGTGACCTACAAGACAGATGACCAAGCTGAACTGTTCAACTGAACTCCTTATTTTTTTTTATTGGAGTTCAATTTGCCAACATATAGCATAACACCCAGTGCTCATCCCATCAAGTGCCCCCCTCAGTGCCTGTCACCCAGTCACCCCCACCCCCTGCCCACCTCCCTTTCCACCACCCCTTGTTCGTTTCCCAGAGTTAGGAGTCTCTCCTGTCAACTGAACTCCTTTAGAACAAAAGCCATACCTTAGACATCTCCATATTCCCCACAGCACTCACCAGAGGAAAGGCCTTCTGTGAGTGATAAAAGAATGAATGAATAATTAGTGAATGAATGAATGAATGAATGAGTGGATTTAATGAAATAAGAGATTTTCCTGCTTCCTTTTCGAGGTGATTTGTAACCTGGTTTGTTGGCTCAGTTTTATGACAAAGTGCAGAGTGACACCAGCAACTGAGGAATGTTAGCTTTTGAAGCAGACAGAGCAATCCCCAGCACGCCACAACACCTGTATGCCTTCTTTCTACGTTCCCACCACCTGGTTGGGAAACTGTATTCCTTCTCATGATTCTCTACTTATTTGTCTCACAGAAATAAATCTCAGCATCCCTATCTGTTAAATCTGGATTGGAAAGGAAGCATGGTATAATGAAAAGGATAGCGCTGCTCGCCAGAATAGGTTCCAAACCCACAAAACTACTCAACTTCCATGAACCTCAGTTTCCTTGATGTTCATGTGGGATATGAATGCCCTCCTCCATGCCTCACCACGAAGGGAGGACAACTTCAAAAAGCAGAGCATATGCAGTGACAAAGGGGACGAGCTGACCATCATCCAAGAGTTCTCCCAAAGAAGTATGTATTATCTCGGTAAGGATAATGATAGTAGACAGAGTAATGGCTCCTAATCCCTGGAACCTGTGCAGATGTTATTTTACATGGTAAAAAGGATTTGCAGGTGTGATTCAATTAACCATCTCGAGATGGAGGGACCACCCTGGGTTATCTGCATGGACCCACTGCAGGATCCCAAGGATTCTCATAACTAACAGAGGAAGGCAGGGGTGTCAGAGTCAGGAGAAATTTGAAAATACTAAGCTGCTGGTTTTGAACATGGAGAAAGGAGCCACAAGCCTAGGAATGCAGTTGGCCTCAAGAAATTGGAAAAGGCAAGGGAACAGATCCTCTCCTGGAGCCTCAGAAAGAACGCAGTCCTGTTGACGCCTTCATGTTAGCCCCGTGAGACCCATTTCAACCTCTGATCTCCAGAACTGTAGGACCATAAATGCGTGTGGTTTTAAGTCACTGAGTGTGTGGTCATTTGCTACAGCAGCCATGGAAAACAAACAATCCTGAGATCTAGCCCCCACCCTAAATCAGGTTTCATCAACCCTAAAACATGAGTCCCTCTGAGATATCAACCAGAATGCCACATTACTTATCTACAGAGAGGTCGATCTGTAAAACAGGACCCTCAGCTTGGCACAACTAGCATTCCGCTCCCCCATTAGGCAGACCAGCATGGGGAGGCTATCTGGAAGGACGCTGAAGAACACAGAATCGTAGCAAGCACAGGCAGATGAGTCACCCGGCTGCAGTCTCCAGCTCAGAACCTGTTGCATTCATGCCCACAGTAGAAGCAGCCCTGCCAAGGGAACCCTCCTACCTGAGCCTCTTGGCTACAGTGCCCTCTATCTTGGGCAGTATTTCGAAGGCATCTGTCAACACCACCTTCTGCACAGCTCCTCTTGCTCCGCATACTCGGCTGACCAACACCTCTTCAAAGTGTTAGATGAGCTTTCTTTAGTTTGGTGACAATTAAATAGGTAATACATTTAAAGCACTGAGAACACAGAAAGCATGCAACAAATATGTTATTGTCATTATGAATCTATTCAATTCAGTTGTGTCTGTGTAGTATGACTTCACAGAAGCCTCTGATCTCTCTGAGGGCCTGAAAATGTTTTGCACAGGGAGGGCACATGTGTTCCCACCTGCACATGCTTGCTGGGTTTGGCACCCACAGGAGGGTTCTCGGTCCCTGAGGGAGGGGTTGCCCTTAGCCTCACAGCATCCCCGCCCCCAGTTCTGCTTAGAAAGTCAGGCTTTGGAGGGAGGGGCAAGATGGCGGAAGAGCAGGGTCCCCAAATCGCCTGTCCCCACCAAATTACCTAGATAACCTTCAAACCATCCTGAAAATCTACGAATTCGGCCTGAGATGTAAAGAGAGACCAGCTGGAATGCTACAGTGAGAAGAGTTCGCGCTTCTATCAGGGTAGGAAGACGGGGAAAGAGAAATAAAGGAACAAAAGGCCTCCGAGGGGGAGGGGCCCCGCGAGGAGCCGGGCTGAGGCCGGGGCGAGTGTCCCCAGGACAGGAGAGCCCCGTCCCGGAGGAGCAGGAGCTGCACCAACCTTCCCGGGGGAAAGGGGCTCGCAGGGAGTTGGAGCAGGACCCAGGAGAGCGGGGATGCCCTCGGGCTCCCGGGGACACTAACAGACACCTGCGCCCCGGGAGAGTGCTCCGAGCTCCCTAAGGGCTGCAGCGTGCACCGGAGCAGTTCGGAGGGGCTCGGGAGCGGCTCCAGGGAGGGAGCTGCAGGGCGGGAGCGCGAATCCCACAGCGCAGGCCCCGGAGCACAGGGCGCCGGGACACAGCCCAGGATCCGGCCTCCCCCGGGACAGGCAGAGGCCGGGAGGGCCCGAGACAGCGAAGACGCTCCTGCCCCGAGCTGAGCAGATCAGCGGCCCCGCCCCGGAGCCTCCAGGCCCTGCGGACGGAGAGCCGAGAGCCCCGAGCCCCGTAGTTCCTGCGGAGGCTGAATCCAGGCTTCCAGAGTTGCCATAGCAACTGCGACTGTTCCTCCTGGGGCCCCACGGGGTAAACAACCCCCGCTGAGCCCTGCAGCAGGCAGGGGCAGAGCAGCTCCCCCAAGTGCTAACACCTGAAAATCAGCACAGCAGGCCCCTCCCCCAGAAGACCAGCTAGACGGACCAGTGATACTCCCCCGTGTTCCAATACAACTTGTTTTTGGCCACTCTGCACTGAGCAAAATGACTAGAAGGAAAACCTCACTTCAAAAGAAAGAATCAGAAACAGCCCTCTCTCCCACAGAGTTACAAAATCTGGATTACACTTCAATGTCAGAAAGCCAATTCAGAAGCACTATTCTACAGCTACTGGTGGCTCTAGAAAAAAGCATTAAGGACTCACGAGACTTCATGACTGCAGAATTTAGATCCAATCAGGCAGAAATTAAAAATCAATTGAATGAGATGCAATCCAAACTAGAAGTCCTAACGACGAGGGTTAACGAGGTGGAAGAACGAGTGAGTGACATAGAAGACAAGTTAATGGCAAAGAGGGAAACTGAGGAAAAAAGAGACAAACAATTAAGGGACCATGAAGACAGATTAAGGCAAATAAATGACACTCTAAGGAAGAAAAACCTACGTTTAATTGGGGTTCCCGAGGGCGCCGAAAGGGACAGAGGGCCAGAATATGTATTTGAACAAATCCTAGCTAAAAACTTTCCCAATCTGGGAAGGGAAACAGGCATTCAGATCCAGGAAATAGAGAGATCCCCCCCTAAAATCAATAAAAACCGTTCAACACCTCGACATCTAATAGTGAAGCTTGCAAATTCCAAAGATAAAGAGAAGATCCTTAAAGCAGCAAGAGACAAGAAGTCCCTGACTTTCATGGGGAGGAATATTAGGGTAACAGCAGACCTCTCCACAGAGACGTGGCAGGCCAGAAAGGGCTGGCAGGATATATTCAGGGTCCTAAATGAGAAGAACATGCAACCAAGAATACTTTATCCAGCAAGGCTCTCATTCAAAATGGAAGGAGAGATAAAGAGCTTCCAAGACAGGCAGGAACTGAAAGAATATGTGACCTCCAAACCAGCTCTGCAAGAAATTTTAAGGGGGACTCTTAAAACTCCCCTTTAAGAAGAAGTTCAAGTAACTCTGAACGTGAATGGGCTTAATGACCCCATCAAAAGGCGCAGAGTTTCAGACTGGATAAAAAAACAGGACCCATCTACTTGCTGTCTACAAGAGACTCATTTTAGACAGAAGGACACCTACAACCTGAAAATAAAAGGTTGGAGAACCATTTACCATTCAAATGGTTCTCAAAATATACCCTAAAAACTACAGAACACTTCTGAAAGAAATTGAGGAAGACACAAAGAGATGGAAAAATAGTCCATGCTCATGGATTGGCAGAATTAATATTGTGAAAATGTCAATGTTACCCAGGGCAATTTACACGTATAATGCAATCCCTATCAAAATACCATGGACTTTCTTCAGAGACTTAGAACAAATCATTTTAAGATTTGTGTGGAATCAGAAAAGACCCCGAACAGCCAGGGGAATTTTAAAAAAAGAAAACCATATCTGGGGGCATCACAATGCCAGATTTCAGGTTGTACTACAAAGCTGTGGTCATCAAGACAGTGTGGTACTGGCACAAAAACAGACACATAGATCAATGGAACAGAATAGAGAACCCAGAAGTGGACCCTGAACTTTATGGTCAACTAATATTCGATAAAGGAGGAAAGACGATCCACTGGAAGAAAGACAGTCTCTTCAATAAATGGTGCTGGGAAAATTGGACATCCACATGCAGAAGAATGAAACTGGACCACTCTCTTGCACCATACACAAAGATAAACTCAAAATGGATGAAAGATCTAAATGTGAGACAAGATTCCATCAAAATCCCAGAGAAGAACTCAGGCAACACCCTTTTTGAACTTGGCCACAGTAACCGGAGAAGGACAAACAGTGTATGTTCTCATTCATTTGGGGAATATGAATAATAGCGAAAGGGAATATAAGGGAAGGGAGAAGAAATGTGTGAGAAATATCAGAAAGGGAGACAGAACATAAAGACTTCTAACTCTGGGAAATGAACTAGGGGTGGTGGAGGGGGAGGAGGGTGGGGGGTGGGGGTGAATGGGTGACGGGCACTGAGGGGTACACTTGACGGGATGAGCACTGGGTGTTATTCTGTATGTTGGTAAATTGAACACCAATAAAAATTAATTTATAAAAAAAAAAAAAAAAAAGAAAGTCAGGCTTTGTAGCCTGCGGAGGAAATACCGCTGGTGCTGCAGCTACGAGAAGCTGTAAAATCGCAAATGACAGATTCGTGACGTCCCTAAGGGAATAAATAGGGAGAACAGATGGAGAGACGAGGCGGGGAGATTTCATTTAAATCTTAATAACGTTTTGATAATTTAATGGATGTGGTGAGAAAAGAATAGCAAACCAGTGCCAACGAGCCAAAACAGTTTGCCCACCCTGGTGTTACCCCAAGGTGATCTGCCCAGAGTGAGGCTACATGGAGGGATCATTTCCTCAGGGATGTTAAGAATCTTCCCTGAACTGGCAAAGCTAAACACATCATGATGGAGAGACATTCGGGGCAACACAATGCACCCGCCTGCCCCTGCATTTCTTTAGGGCAGGCCTTGGGGCCACAGTTCTCCATGCAATCTGGGTGATTTCCAGGTGAAAGGGGATCTTTAAAAAAATATTTTTTATTTATTTGACAGAGAGAGAGCACAAGCAGGAGGAGCAGCAGGCAGAAGGAGAGGGAGCCCCCATGAGAAAGGAGCCCAAATCAGGGTTCAATCCCAGGACCCTGGGATTATGACCCAAGCTGAAGGTAGACTGTCAACCGACTAAACCACCTAGGCATCTCCAGGTGAAGAGGGAACTTATAGACATGCAGGGGGCACAGATCAAGTGTGCTCAGAGCTCAGGTTTACCTCCCCTAGAGATGGCCTATCTACAAATCCTGCCTTCTCACAAATCACCTCTCCCTGCTCATCTCTGGAGACCTTGTGAAGACAGATCCAGTAGAGAGAAAAGAACACTACACAAGTTGTCCAAAGACCTGGATCACAACTCTATCAAGTACCAACCATGGGACTCAGGCGGTGCGTAGAGGGGGGGTGACTTAGTTTCCCTCTAAAGGGGAAAGAAGTCTTCCTACCTTCAAGGAATTTGTTACACAGAGTAAATGAGGTCTACTCTTCAGAAAATGGTAGGCAAGTAACTGGCATTCAACAAATGCACACCCCCCCCTTTCATTCCTGTCCCACAAATAGCACAGTGTACACAGGGGCGCATGAGCGTTTACTGCATGGATCTTGACTTTTGAGGTTATTCCTCGAGAAGCAAATGCAGGATTTATGGCTTTATGCCCCACCCACACTGCCTCGTCCTCAAGCCCTTATTTAAATAGATGTCTTGGAAAGTGTAGGACTGACAACAGACGAAAGGTTAGAGAAGATAAGCCCCAGATGTAAAATATCCTAACTGGAACATCCAGTTTTGTTAAATAACTGAGAGATGAAACAAGCAACTAGGAGCAGCAGAAAGGATGGAGAAGGAGCCAGAACTAGGGAGTGCCAGCTCTGCAGCAAGTGTGCTGGCAGAGAACAAGCAGGGACTGGTGTCCAAATGGCTCACAATGCGTGAGGATGGGGCAGAGTAAACCCAGCAGGAAAAAGCTTAGTGATTAAAGATGATTCAGAGAAACCAACCCCAGGCACTCTTGCTTTCCTGACTGAGTCTCCAGAAAAGATGTCTGAGGACCCCATTTATGAGCATCACCACCTAATTTTTGATAGAGGGGAGGGAAGGCACCAACGATAAACACCCACTCTGAATCAAGTTCTATGTGGATCTTATCTGCATCCACAACATCTATGGTCTAATGGGACATATGTCAATGAGATAATAGGTTCATAGCACTTGACATAATGGGTTAACCAAACAGAGACTGTCTAGCACATATTGGGAATATAGTCTTTGTAGTAAGACTCCTGGAGTCAATGGGCAAGATTGCATTAAAAATACAATTGATAATAGGGGATCCTGGGTGGTGTAGTCAGTTAAGCATATGACTCTTGGTTTCGGATCAGGTCATGATCTCAGGTCATGGAGCCCTAAGTCAGGCTTTGCATTTTCTCTCCCTCTCCCCCTCCTGATTGTGGTCACTATCTCTCTCTAAAACAGATAAACAAATCATTTCAAAAATACATTATTGATATAAATAGACACTTTCTTGAGGTGGGTGTGGAAGGTAAGGGAGTAACAAAGAGGAACAAATTCCCTGATTAGAATGAGGACCCACCTAGTTCAAGAGACAGGATGTTCTGATCTCATTTGCTACTATTTCTACACCAACTCCTTCCTCTTCCTTTCCAGCTAGGGACTGCCCTGTTTGATTTGCCTGGTTGTGGAATCCATCTTCAGAAGGAAAAGAACAAATATAAAAAGGTACAAATTATGAGAGAATATAATAGGCATGAAAGACAAAGGAACAAAATTCTACCCAAGAATTATGGATGACTCCAGAAGGAAAATAAAAATGGTAGAAACCAAAATAAATAATAATAGGAAGATGTACTTTATCACTGGGTCATAACCTTTGGCTGCACATGGGGGTCACTATTTTAAAAAGTTAATTTCCCAGCCCCATCTCTAGTTTTGAGCTTTCCAAACTCAAATTTCCTGAGACACGACATTTAGGAAGTTTTATTTTTTTTTAATAAATTCTTAAGCTGATTCTGATGTACATAGCACTAGGTGAAAACTTGCCTAAAGTGACAAAACAAAAATTAATATGTTCACTGACTAGTTCTCTGCCACTTCAATTTGCAGAAATCTTAAGGAAAGGATTCTATTGTAGAGGTTAACAGCTCAAGCTTCAGAATCAGAAAGCTCTGAGTGGGTGCCATGGCTCCACCATTTGCCATCTGAATCATCTTGGGTAAGTTGGAAGGATTAAATGAGATAAACATTGTAAATAAAGAAACTTATCATGTTCTGTACCACCAATTCTCACCGAATTAGTTTGTAATGTAACTACATAAATATAAATGTAAACTGTAATGAAATTAAAATTGTAATTTCTACCCAAATTCCAACAGGGTTTTTTTTAACTTGACAACATGATTCAGCAATTAATTTGGAACAATAAATGGGTGAAAACAGCAAGAAACATTTTAAAAGAATGAAGAGGGACTTGTACTGCTAGATATTAAAACATAACATAAAGCTAAAATAATTACATTAGTTTGAGCACAAGAGGCAGAGAGAAAAAGAAAAAAAACAAGAGGCAGAGAGATCCAATGGAACAATATATATGGTAGCTTTTCAATTCACTGAGGAGAGGAAGAGTATTCATTAAGTACATATGAAAAAACTAATTAACAACAGGAAGTAGACTAAAATAAGGATAGATCCCTACCTCACACCATAAGTCATAATAAAGTCCAAACGATTAATACTGTATCACATTTAAAATCAAAATAATAAAAACAGTTAAGATTTACAGATGAATACTCTTCTAAGTTGGGGGGGGAAGACTAAGCATGAAATGAAAGAGATCTTAACTGAAAATACTGGTAATATTAGTCTAGAAAACTAGATTCTACGTAGCAAAAAAGACCACATAAATACAAAGTAAAAGGCAAATAGACCAAGGAAACATTTACATAAATTGTAAGTCACTGACTTAATATCCTCAATATACACAGAGCTCTTACTGACAGATACAGAAAACACCATACTCTGTCTGAAATGGCATAGGGCATGGAAAGACAGTGCTTAGTCAGTAAAAGTGCTGAATCACATCTGCAATCAAATAAATGAAAAATAAAATAAGATATCTTCTCAACAAATTGACAGTGTTTGATTTTTCTCTTAAAAATAATACTTCAAGCAAGGATGCATTGGGGAGGTACTCAGACATTGTTGGTTGTAGGATAAATTAGAACAAACTTTGCAGCTAGCCGACTGGCAGCACAAATAAAGAGCTTTACGGTGTGTAAGTCTTACTATTTTCTAAATCTTATTCAATAACAAGTACCACTTTTCTAATCAGAAAAAAAAATAGTAAGTATAATGGAATAAGGACTACCTGGTTGGCAAAGTTGAATACTCACTAATTTCACCAGTAGATTTGGGTAATATCAACTTTCCTTGCAAACACAAGGCTTGAAACAAGCTTCACCTCATATATTACATTAGTTTACAACCAGAGCCAGAAGTGGGATTTGTCACTTGCTGAATTCAGGCTGATCAGTAAGCAGCCCAAATCTAAGCATGAGAACAAATGAATTGCTAATCATAGCTTTGTACTTGCATCTCAAATGACAACCTTCGACACAGCTTACCTTTCCTCATCCACTTTAGCCACTAATCTCCCCCTGAAAGCTAAAAGACGATCAAACTAGGAGAAGATTTATCTTTAAAAAATAGCTCTTACTGTTTTGAGAAAAGCTTGTTCCCTCAGAAATGCCAACCTTTTACTCCTTGCAAAGATAGGTTCCCTACCAGGATTTTTTAAATGTATTTTGGACCCTACCTAATTCTCAAAAGTGAAGCAACTTGGTAGAGCCTCCTGCAGAGAATTCCATCTGCTGCTGGCCAGACAGAAGCTAGAGATTAGGAGTAAAAGCCAGGAACCCCAAGGGGATCAGCCAGAGTGCCCACACCCCCAGACCTGGCTGCCATGCAGAGAGAGCTCATTAGACAATGCATAAAATTTGTAAAGCTCCAAACTGAACTGAAGGAGGTCTAAAGAGGAGTCAGAAGTGGAGAAAGGAAGCAAACTAATTTTGTTCATTCAAACTAGAATGTGAGTGAAGCATAAAAGCAGCAACAATGGTGATGATGATGATGAAGATGATGATGACGATTATAGGAACTCTTTCTCCCTGGCATTACTCTGGTTTGCCCTGGCTCTTCTGATGCCAGTGGCTCCTGTGTGTGCAGTTTTCTTCAGGCAAAGTGTTCAGCCTCACTTCAGTCACCGTCAGCACTGTGGAGCCTCAGAGAGGGGCAGCCAAGTCCCACCTCAAAGCCACCAGTTGTCCTTGAATCTGGCCACTTCTTCAGGTAGATTTCTCTTTGGTGCAGGATTCAGCATCATAATTCAGCTGCTACTTGGACAGCTCTGGGACTTCTGCTTCTCTTCTGAATTTATATGCTCCCTCCCATGGAGCCTTCTGCACCTTCCTGAGCCCCTAATGAATGTATTGGAAAAATGTTCTTTCTTCCCTTGACACTATGCTACCATCCATCTTTCCCTGCTAGCATAGGCTACTCCATGAAGCCTCCTGTTTGCCAACATTTCCAGGCTAGAAGTAGACACCAGCTGGCACATCAAGCCCTCAAAAGAAGTCTTCTGTACAGCCTGTTCCAGTCCGTTAATACCCTAGGGGTTTGGAATGAGGCTGGTTAACTGGTCAGCAAACACTCAGGGTACAGGTTGCCTTGTCTCCCCTCCTGGCAAAATCTCATCTCCACAAGGGAGTTTCTCAAACTCCCTTCACTTGACTTTGTGGAGAGTGAAAAGTCTCACTTTTTTTTTTTTTGTTTTTGTTTTTGTTTTTTAAAGACTTATTTATTTATCTTAGAGAGAGGGAGAAGAGAGTGAAGTGGCACCGATAGAGGGAAAGGGAAAAGGAAAGAACCCCAAGCAGACTCTGCACTGAGCATGGAGCCTGATGTGGAGCTGGATCCCACGACCCTGCGATAAGACCCGAGCCAAAGCCAAGAGTCAGACATTTAACTGGACTGTGCCACCTGGGGGTCCCTAAAAGTCACTTTCAAGCAAGAACTTTCTATCCCTATGATTCCAAAGATTCTACCTTCTGTTTCCATCTCTATATTTATATAGACCCTGGACTTACAGTTGAGGGCTCCAAGGCCCGTTTTGATACCTCCTAGAAAGTCATGAGGGACCCCAGCTATCCATGCCTCACTTTATTTTTTAAAAAGATTTACTTACTTATTTATTTAATCTCTATACCCAATGTGGGGCTGAAAACTCACAATCCCAAGATCAAGAGTCATATGCTCCATTGACTGAGCCAGCCAGGCACCCCTGTGGCTCACTTTAAAAAGTAGAGTGCCTAAGACTTCTTATTTTCAGATTCTATTCTGTGTGCCCATTTGGAAATGATAGAAAAATCTCACTCAACAACCTGCTACTGAGCTAACTTGCTTTGATATACCCAATTCTCCTCCCTCATGTAATCATAATCTGCATTCTTAGCCATGTAACACTGCAGTATTTTCCACTGTGAGAGAAGGAGTATATTTCCCACCTCATTGATTGTTGGTTTTAGCCATGTGATTTGCTTTGGCCAATGAAATGTTAGCAAACATGATGAGCACAGAGGCTTTAAATGTGCCTGTACAGTTTGGCATCCTTCATATCCTTTTATCATTTGCCATGAGAAGAACATGTCCCTAGTAGACGCTAGTAGCCTCCTGAGAGGTGGATTGAATCTGACCTGCAGCATGAAGGCGAGCCATCCCAGTTGATAAGCCAACTCATGAATAAGATAAATAAGGTTTGTTGTATGAGTCAGCTATCTGGGGCTGCCTGTTATGAAGCATTATCATTAGTCAGCAGGAATAGCTGACTAATATGCTTATGATATAGCCAACATTGTGCTGAAAACTGTATTATCTCATTTAATTTCTTTCTCTTAAGAACTGTTTGAGATAGAGCACTATGAATATTTCTCTTGTTTTACAGCTAAGGAAAGTAAGGCACAGAGGACTGAAGCACAATTCGTAAGTAAAGGAGATGAGATTCAAATGCAGTAATCTGACTCCAGAGCCTAACCGCCACGGAACATAAAACAGAAAGAGAGAAAAGTGTAAGCTCTGTGCACTTCCAAGTCTGTACTCTGGTTGCCAACCTTGGGCTCAAAGCCACAGTGGCTGCTTGTGAGCTCCCTATCAGCCATCAGTGCAGGTCCGACCAGATCCCCCAGGGCCAGGGCAGTTTTTCTAACTCTGTCAGTGCATGCAAAGAGAACGAGACAGGCTTCCCTTCCAGAATGCATGACCCTTTGCTGAACTTTGAGGAAGGGAAGTCCCATGGGGAATTCTAACCAAGGAACAATCCCGCCTTTGTGAAGCACAGCTACCCCATGTTCTGCACGGGATTATGGAGCACACCTCATTCTCTGCCTATTTTTGTTCTCTCTCTAAGCAAACATCTTCAGGATTTTTCTTTTGAAAATTATTACACAACTGCCAGCTGCTGGGATTGTACAAATAACCTGATAAAAGCAAAGCAATACGCTGTCCGGTGTTCAAACACCACCCAACAACAAAGCAGCCCTGATGGCACTTCCCATTCACCCTGCAAACAGAAGCAGCCCAAACACAGGCCACCCACTCTCTCCTAGCCTCAGGGAGCAGGCAGTTTGATCCCAAGATGGATGTTTTTACTCATTGTCTTCCAAGATTTTCTTTTTTTTTTTTTTCTTTCAAGATTTTCTATGCACACAAAGAATGCAGAGTCACATTCTTTGGCAGAATAATGTCATCGATGTGATTCAACAATGCACTTTCTTTAACTGAACTTAGTACCCCTGGCGAGCAGCAGTGGTGCCTACAGGTCTTCAAATTACGGACAAACTAGCCATTCAGAGGGCACGGTTTATGTCTTCCTTGCCTACCACTAATCCCAGTGCCCAGCTCAGCAGGCGGACAATAAATGCTCACTGAATAAATCAATGTAAAAAGGATTTAAGGGGGAAGGGGAATCCATCTTTGAATTTTGCACATTTTAATTCTTAACATGCAAGATTATGGCAAGCAAGGACATGGTTATGAAAACCGGAAGCCCTCTGAAGAGGAAGGAAAGATAGAAATATAGCCAGATTCTCAAAGTCTTTGACACTCACCCACAAAGCTAATATTTAGGAATTCTTATGTCAGCAAGAGGGTGTATGGTGGCCATCTGTGGGGACTGTGGGGACTGCCTGGCCAGCAACCAGGTCTGCTTTTGTGACAGTCCTCAGTTTTCCTCTGAGAACCCTCCCTTCCCTCACTCCATGTGCGATTTATAGCAAGGGTACCCTGGGGTATGGGCCAGCCAGATGTCCTTCATCCCAGAATTGGAATCTTGAGCCGAGTACGCAAAGCCAGAAAGTGGTTGGGGGGACTCAGCCCCATGGAGATTTCTAAGTAGCCCACCTGTTAGCAAGGAAGCAGGCTGGACTTTTCACAGACAGACTGGAGGCTTCTCCAGAAAAATACCGAATTTCCATCAGCACTGGGGCTCTCCCACCGATCCACTATTTGAGTCTCTCAGCTAAGCTACTTTTCCTGAACCCTTCATCAGAAACGAGCACAGAGCCAAGGAGAGCTCCAGACTGGAAACGGGTTCTGATCACAGATCTGCTACAGGAAATAATCAGTTACTTCCCCTGCCGGGCCTCGGTATCTCCCTCTATAGCACTAAGGGGTTGGAATAAATAACCACAAAGGAGCCTTGTGTGCTGGGTCAACAGAAATTGACCCCTGGAAGCCCTGGTTCTTGGCAACATAAAGCTCACATTGTCAGGGCCAGTGAGGCTTGGAGTTTAAAGCAGTTAATCCCCCGGCTGGATGACTCGGACAAAGAGGATTAACCCTCAAACGAGACAGTCATCATCCAAATATAGAGCAATCCCAAGCACACACAACAGAAATGGGAAGCACTCCCACCTTCTTTTGCAAATTCTTGTTTTCTAACCCTTTTGGTAAGCTCATAGATTAACCCTCCAGCACCCCAAGGTCAAGATGCTACACCTTCCCCGTATTCTTCAAGAACCAAGAACCTTTCTTGGTTCTGTAATCCAGGGCACTTCCCTTTCAAAAAATCTTTAAAAAAAAATTATATGGGGCAGAGAATGTACCACACCAAAACTGAATTTTAAGTTACACTATGGCCTGCAGGGGATTATGATGTGTCAGTATAGGCTCCTCAGTGGTAACACGGGCACCACTCTGGTGGGGGAGGCTGCTAACAGTGGAGGCTCTGCATGTGTAGGGGTAGGTGCCCATGGAAACTCTCTGTAACTTCCTCTCACCTCTGCTGTGAACCTAGAACTGCTCTATAAAAATAAAATCTTTAATTTTTTAAATTTTTAAAAGATTTTATTTATTTATTTGACACAGAGAGAGCGCACAAGCAGGTGGAGTAGCGGGCAGAGGAAGAGGGAGAACCAGACTACCTGCTGAGCAGAGAACCTGACCTGGGGCTCAATCCCAGGACCTGAGCAAAAGAGGGTCATGACCTGAGCAAAAGGCAGACACTTAACTGACTGAGCCACTCAGGCACCCCAAATCAAATCTTTTTAAAAATGAATTCTACAAGATAGCCCCATCATTTTGCACAAGTCAGAAACAATGAGAGAAAGAAAGGGAAAATATGGAACTTTAGACTTTTCAGAGTATATATGTTCCTGGAATAGTCACCAGAGGGAACACTGATGTTTAACCCATACCATTCTCTATACTGAAGGAGCTCTTCAAAAACAGGTCACCCAATAGTCAACCCAGGGGGCAGCTTTTTAATCTTCATGATGTCAAAAAACTCTCTTCTTGATCTTTCACAATGTGTTCCCATAAGTTTCTGAAAAAAACAGTAAATTGCAATTCCAGGGTCTGTATTGGTGAAGGTAGGCGAGCCACTGTAACAAATGAACTCTATGATGTCCGTTGGTGTTTTAATATAGGCAGAGTTTATTTCTTGCACACGAGACAGCCCCAGGCAGGATGGGGAAAGGGCCTGGAAGAGCTTGTGGAAGTTCACAGACCAGGGATCTGTCATTTTGCCACACCCACTTGCAAAGGAAGCTGGGAGATGTAGTTTATGGGCACCAGAAGACAAGGAACCAGGTGTGTTTGATGAAGAGCTTTCCAGTCTCTGCCACAGGGTTCCAAAAACTGCATGATTAACAGTTATTTCTAAATAAAGAAAATAACTCAAAATTCCTACATAGCTGATGGGATTACAGGTGGGTTTCCCTCTTCTTTTCCCAATTTTCTAGATTATCAGTAATGCGGTTCTAATATACTTAAAATGGTGACAAGAAGGTGAAAGAGGGGAAACCTCTAACTAGTAACTCTTGGAGGAGTTATGGGTTGGAATCATGTAATCAGGCAACTGTCTCAGAAATAGTAACTCAAGCTTCTTCAAATGCGGGAAACTGAAAATTCTACTCCTTTTGTTCTGCACAACTGTGGTCTAAGGGCTTTTCTATATTTCTTAAATACTATCCATACTTTCCTGGGTCTTTCTGTACCTTAAAGCATCTCCAAGACATCAATCACAGTTTCCAAGGCTGCTATTTCTCTAATTGGATGGAAGTCTGTGATAGAGCCCATATCGGACTTCTGATCCACTCAATTCACACAGAGCCAAACCTTGTGTCCACAGCATAGAACAGTTGAGCAGTTATCTCATTACTCAGAAGACCATTTTGAGGAGCCAAGACAATCAGCTCCTCTATGTATCTCAGTGGTTCCTGAGCTTTTTCCTCCTTGGCACACCTGATAATCTTTAGACAGCCCCCCACCCAAGAGATTCCAGTGGGTGTCCACAATACTTCCCAACAAACTTCTCTTCCCCATCCCTCTCTCCCCATCTTCCACCCCCTGACCCAAACCACTTCACACTCCATGCTCTAGCCACACATGCCTATTACTTCCTATTATTCCCAAATCAACCAAGCACTTGCGTGTCTGTATGTCATTCTGCAAACTATCTTTGCAGGAATCCCTTTCTCCCCCCCCCCCCATCCCTCCACCACCATCTGGAAAACTCTTACCCATCCTTCAGGGTCCAATGAAGCAATATACCTTCACCCACTCTAATAGCTTTCCTGGCCCCCAGTATTCTTTCCTCACATAGCAACAGCAACTGCTTAGAGTTTGTGCTTCCACAAACATTCACTCAGTATATACCTCTGTGATATCACCTTCTCACTTTGGGCTCAAGGTATTAATCAATGAACTCCCCAGTGGCATAGCCCAGGAACTGCAGCCCTTGTAGGACCAAGCCAACAGAGGAAACTCAGGCCCTATTCAAGTCATGGTCCTGCTTCCCTGATGAGACAGAGGTGTAGGGCCAAGAGTATTAGACCATGTGAGCTCTGAAGCAGGAAAAAGTGGTATGGAGATATTGTGAGCTGTGCAGACAAATCACTTGGAGATCTCAGTAAAATGCAGATTCTGTTTCAGCAGGTCTGGGGTGGAGCCTGAAATACTATATTTCTAACAAGCTCCCAAGCGATGCTACTGCTACTGGTTCAGGGCCCATACTTTGAGTGGCAGGGCCCTGGAGCTTGTTTTGGGGCACATGATACACCTGGGACAAATCTCAAAGACCCCACTTCCAGAGGATGAAAAGTTCTAGACTGAGAAAACAGATACTCTTTCAATAAGAGAAAAATGTAAGCAATGAAGCCTAAAACATGGCAGTGGCTGGATAGACATCTACAGAAGAACATGATCTGGGTATGGGTCCACACCCAATGTTAGTATCCAGAATAAATGAAATCTGATTATGCAGAGGAAAACAAGCAGATTTCTCTCACCTCATCCTTAGGGAAGACAGGACATTGGTTTTAAAGTAATAGAAGAAACTCAGTTATGAGCCACAGAGCACTGAGTTAGGGCCCATTAACCATCAAGGACACTTGAAGTTTGACCCTTTCTAAAGTTTCTAAACATCTCCACCTACAGGTAAGTGATGACCCTGAGTACAAGCCTGCAGGAGGGCAGATGGACATATGAATGTAGGAAACCAGCTCCACAGGCTGGGAAGCAGGTTGGATTCAGTGCCTGGGTTAAGCCCATGTGGCACTATCAGGTATTGGCAAAGTCCCTTTATAAGACAGTGAGTTATGGTATCACAGTGGAAGAAGCTAAGTCTGGGTAGTGGGTTGAGGCCCAGAGCCCCACCTAACATGCCTTCATGGATGTGGTGAGGAGGGACCACAGCACAGGCCAAAGAAGATGTTCTAGACCGTGAGGCAGCTTTGCATTTGAATCCACTCTGACCTTTAGTGGATACTAAACTTTGGGCAAGTCATTTAACTTCTCTGAACCTCAGTTTACTCCACCATAAAATGCAATACATCCCCACTTCATAGAAATTGTGAAAATTCAATGCAGAATAATAATTCTTATTTTCACAGGATCAGACAGCTAGAGGAAGCTCCAAGAGACATAGCATCTAATGGGGGCACCCATTAGATTGGTCAGCATCATCCAAAAGAAAAGAAAAGGACTTGGCTCAGCACCACATCCTGCTTCCATATTGTTTATGACAATTCTCCTGTAACTCATATTCTATCACTTTAATTTTTAAGCTACTGCTTTTACAGTAATCCCATAGCTTCCCTTTCCTTAAAGATTAATTTTTATGCTTTGCTTTAAAAAAATTCAAGTGGTTGCATTTAACCCATAGACATTCAAGCAAGCATGGGTGGGGTGTGTTCATCACTCATCATAGGGGTAAGAGTGGAACTAAGTCCCTTCAGCCTCCAAGATCAGGAGCTCCTGCCTTTGCCATGAGCTTTCCAGCCTCATCCCTGGGACCAGCACTCTGCCTGAAGCAAGCCACCCCCCAACAAGGCTATTTCCTCTCCCTCAAAGCCACCCACGTGCCAGCTGAGTTCTACCCCTCTCTCTATTGTCATCTGCTGCACCCCAGATCAGATCCAAGGCCATGGTCAGATCCTGGGCATGGCAAGAGAGCAGGAGCCACAGGCTGAGAAAGAGCAGCCCTGGGCCTGGGCTTTGGAGGCTGGAAGGGGAAATCCCAGGGGACTTTTCAGAGGAAACCATTGAGGGGGCTAACAAGGGACCCACCTGCCTGGGAAAACTAGCTGTGCTGTTTGGGAGGATTTCTAAGCATAATAATGAAGGGAACCAGGACCTATTTTTTTGTCCTCTCCAGGTCCCTACCCTCAGGCGAACTTATGTTGCTGCAAGCCTGACTGGGCTCTGATCCTCTTGCCTTCATTAACTTACTGCAGGACCTTAGATAAGTCATTTTCTTCTCTAGACTCAGCTTCCCGCTTTGCACAGGAGGAGGACTTCCACTCCTCTCCCTATAATAAGCAGTGAATGCATCCCAAGGAGTTGAGATTCCTGCATTCTGAGATCTCTTTGGCTTGGAAATGCTAAGACCCTGTAGTTCAAGAAAGTCCTTCCACTGCTTTGGACTTGCTCTGGACCCAAAAAGGAAGATGTCTGTTAAATAGCCACTAAAACAAAACCTGCATCCTTGGGAGGAATGAGGGCATGTTTATCCATGGGCAGGGATTCATCTGCAGGTTCCTGTCATGGGAAGACCTTGAAAACCTACACCCTTCTCTGCTTAGGTGTTAGGTGCCCAGAACTCCTGCCAATACATGTGTCATCTGCAGTTGGCATGGAAACAGAGAAGGCCACCGAGCCCCCAGCTTAAATAGCCAGCTTCCGGATTCAGGCATCTGTGATTTGAAAAGGCTCCAGAGGTCTAGCAAAAGTGCCTCCTCTTGCATCTTTGCAGAACTGGACAAGAAGGAAATGAGGTAGTTCCTCCATGTCTCCAAGGGTACTTTTCTCTGTGAATTCTTTTTTGCTGGGCCTCACATTTTCCATCTGTAAGATGGAAGTGGGAGAAAGGACACGGCCTATATGATCTAACTTCTAAAAGTGGTGCAGTTCAATTCTATTTCTGAGGAGTTCTGCAGTCACCAGTGAAAGGAGAATTTTCAAACACCTTTTGGAGGAAAAAAAAGTTAATGTTACTCTCTCCCCTGCCACCCAAGGCAGAAGCAAGCTCTGAAAAGAGAACAGAAATTGGGTGAGCAGGAGTTTCTATAGAAAACAGGAAGATCTGATAGGACCTCCTTCTGTGTGGTGGGAATCATGATGTGGATCTTCATTGCTAGGACAGGCAACACTGTTGGGTGAGCTGTCATAAATAATCAGGACAGCAAAGGAGGTTTGGCCTTTGCTGCTGATGGATCTGAGAGTTCCAAGGGAAAGTTGAGTGTAGGATACTTGATCTAGAAGAGGTTGGAATGGCAGCAAAGGCACAGAGGTTGGAGAAAGAGACACCATTAGCTGCTGAGTACCTATTAGGTGCTGAAGACTTAGCTCATCACTGTCACTTATGCTGTCATTTCTTGCCCAGGCAAGTGAAGAATCACCAGGAAGAAGTTCAGCCAAGAGAGCAACCACAACAGTATTTACTCATTCAGGTATCTAATCTATATCTAGGGCATGCTCACTATGTCCCTGGCACAGAGATAACAGTAGATTTTTCCAGTAGAAGACACCATGGGGTAGATTTTGTAGGAACAATGCCTGGAGGCATCTGGGAGGACAGTTTCTGCATCTACATAATCGAAGGGACTCAAATTTTCATCCTGGAATTCCAACAAACTATAGGATATTATTGAGCTGAGCTAGTGGGGTTGGTTTACTGCAGAGAATAGAAGGTTGGCTTCCTTCTGAGGCATTTGGAAATCTCTAGCCCATAAGGCTGATTATTAGTCACTTGCCTTATTTTGAATAGCATGAGCCCAATGCAAATAATCCTCTCAATAGCACTGGTAACATTAAATGACAGGTTCTCAATGTTCTCTTAACACAGGGACTTAGGGATCCCTGGGTGGCGCAGCGGTTTAGTGCCTGCCTTTGGCCCAGGGCGCGATCCTGGAGACCCGGGATCGAATCCCACGTCGGGCTCCCGGTGCATGGAGCCTGCTTCTCCCTCTGCCTATGTCTCTGCCTCTCTCTCTCTGTGTGTGTGTGTGACTATCATAAATAAATAAAAATTTAAAAAAAAACACAGGGACTTAAAGATATGGTGATCACTTAATTAACATTTGACCAACATATTTCCAAGTCCAGGAGCATGAAAGGAACTGCAGAGTACTTAGATGTTATTACTATCATCATCACCACTATCATCACCATCACTACCATCATTAATATCACCATCATCATCATCATCATCTTACAAATGAGGAAGCCAAGGCTCAGAGAAATTAAATAACTTGCTCAAGTTCACACAGTTAGAAAGTAATGAGGTTTGGGTGCCTGTGCCTCAGTCAGTTAAGCATCTACCTTTGATAGATGACCCACATGATTTCAGGGTCCTTGGATGGAGCCCTACACAGCAAGGAGTCTGCTTCTGCCTCTGCCCTCTCTCTCTTCTTCTGTCCCTCCCTTTGCTCATTTTCTCTCTTTCTCCTTGTCTCTCTTGCATGCATGTGTGCACGCAAAAATAAAGAAAAAATCTTTAAAAAAAGAAAGTAATGACAATTGAGCTAAAACCAAGTTGTCTGATTCCAAACCCCACTGCTCCATCCTATGCCCCATGTGGTCAGGCTTATTACAAACACACAAAAAAATGAAGGCCACGTTACTATCTTTCTCTTACTTCGTTCTGGGCTTCAATTGTTTTTCCTCCCTACTATTGACACACACTCTCTCTCCCCCTCTCTCAAACACACACAAACACACACACAGAGGAAACCACTTCCAATGGTAGTACCTACTTTTTTCATTCCCTCCTTCTCAATATCACTGCAAACAAAACTCACCCTCACACATATCTAGCCACACCATGGGAAAGAAATGGATAGCACCCAGAATTTGAGACTGAAGTCAGTCTAACCTTCCCCCTTTGCAATAAAACCATTGCCTACTTCTCTCCTTTTATAAACAGGAACACATTATGCAAGATGCTGTAGATGTGGGATTTTTCAAGCGAGCTGGTGACTCTCTCTCACTTGGCATAAAATTGATTTAAATAAATCTCTCCCTTTTTCAAGATTCTTCCCTGCTCCTGCTTAATCTTAAATTGAGAGCAGTACAATAATAACCAAAGAACATCACACCCCTGAATTTTAGCCACCTCTCTCTGGAAGATCTTGTCTCCTTTTTTTGTAAGTATGAGCTATTTTTTGGCTTCCACTTATTTCTCTTTCTTACTTGTCACCACATATTGCTTTCTGTAAGATGTAAGCAATTGAAGCCTTTGTATCTAAAGTCTGTTTTTAGCCCATGAGATCCACAATAAGGCTCCCACAAGACCTTGGAAAGAAAGGGAATAACTTCAGAGAGTTACACTTCAAGATCCACTGAAGCAACAATATGCAGTCACCTCCAGTGAATAAACTGTTCCATTGATTCATTCACTCATTCATTCAAAAAATATTCATTGAGCACATACTATATGCTAGGCATCATTCTGGGCACTGGTGATACAGCAATAATTGGTTTTCTGAAGGACAAATAAATAACGTATTCATGACACCTAAATCTGTGTCTCCTGCTCAAACCCCTTCCTTCAACTCTAGACTCACATATATAGCTATCTACTTAACATCTCCCATTGGACATCCACTGAACCCCATGACTGTTCCTTCTCCATCTCAGTAAAGGGCTACTTCTTCCAGTTGCTCAAGTCAGAATATGTGGAGTCATCCTTGACTCCTTCCTTTCTCTCATACCGTAAATCTACCAATCAGCAAATGCGGTCTTCTCCACTATCAAATATATCCAAAATTTGATCACTTCTCACCATCATCACTCTCCACTCTAGTCCAAACCACCTCTTGCCTGAAGAACTATAGTAGCCTCCTGGCTGCTCTCCCTGTTTTCATTCTTGACCCCCTAGCATCATTTATAAGGTCTAAATCTCAAGTGATCATTGTAAAACATAAATCAGATCACGGCAACCAGTGCTCAAAATTCTCCAATGGCTTCCCATCCTGCTCAGAGCAAAAGTCAAAGTCCATACAAGGCCCTACAAGACTATGTACTGCTTAGCTCCCTGCTATTTATCAGATCTCAACTTCT
Organism: Nyctereutes procyonoides; assembly: GCF_905146905.1. NCBI lineage: Eukaryota > Metazoa > Chordata > Mammalia > Carnivora > Canidae > Nyctereutes > Nyctereutes procyonoides. Next base: position 43,213,737 of record NW_026575047.1, on the reverse strand, counting down.
ACCATGTTCACCCTCTCTCAGTTCCTTCTTCATAAGTTTCCTTGATGTTTCCAGAACGTACTAGTACTCTGTTGCCTCAGGCCTTCACACTTGTTGCTTCCTCTGCCTAAAAGAATCTTTCCCCAGATATCAATCTGGCTCACTCTTTCACTTCCTTCATGTCACCCTGCCCACTTGCTATAAAATGCCCACCATCTACTCAACCCCCCACTCAACCAGGCACTCCCCACCCTCCCTTCCCCCCTTGATGTTCTAACATTACACATTAACTTATTTACTTTCATATTATTTATCTCCCCCAACTAGAATAAATGTTTCACGAGGATAGATGTTGTATTTTTATTGCTGTGTCCCCTACCTATAACATGCCTGACATACAGAGAACACTCAACAAACATCTGCCGAATAAATGACTATCTAAAGGTATATATGTCCAAAGTTGATTAGCCATGGAAACAGAGAAGAAAAGAAAAACGGCCAGTTGCAAGCATTTCCCATTTAAACAGAGTTCAGAAGAAAAGGAGACTTAGCCAGAGGACTTTAAATATTAAGGTCCCCATAGTAGATTGATCACAAAAATACTCCTAATTCCTCCCTTTCCTGTATCCATACTCTTTGCAATGCGACTAAGTAGCTCCTCTCATCAAGAAGTGGAGTTTATTCCCTGCTCCCTCACTCTGCACTAGCCTTGTGATACCCTGCCAATAGACAAGGATGAAATGATAGTGTGCCAGCTGTAAGTTTAGGCTATGCAGGTTTCCTCTGTCTCTCGAACTCCTGCCACTACCACACGAACATGCCAACTCACCTGTTGAGGAATGAGAGATCACATGGAGCCGAGCTGAGTCATCCCAGCTGAGGTCATCCTAAAGCAGCCAGCCTTCCACCACTCTATCAGCAGACCAAAATCAGATGAGCAAATCCGGCTGAGATCAACCAAGCACAACCCAGATCTGCAAACTGCCCGGCCAACCCATAGACATGTGAGAAAATAATAAATGGTTGCTTTTAGGGAGGTTTCTTCTGTAGTCCCATTGACAATATCAACCCTAATGTGTGTGATCAATCCCTAGGGTAGTCATCTAAGCTGCTTTGCTCTGATTACGTGCTTTTGGGAAACTTCCTCCTTAGGAGTTAGACTTCATGAAGGGGAGTCTGCAGGAAGACCTAGTAGCCATGCCACATAGTTTGTCTCAACCATTACAAATCAGTAGAGTCGTGTGCAGGTGAGCAAGGTCACTAGGATGTGGCCCAGAAGTGATAGACCAGGTTTGCAAGGCAGCAAAACTAAAAGCCAGACCTTAGTTGGAGACATTCACCATGGTAAATGTCACCTTCTGAGGCATCTGAGAGAAATCCTGCCAGCCTCCCTAACAGTGACCCAGCCACATGATATCCTATTTCACAGAAACTTTAACAAGGTTCTCAGGCATCCAGCCCCATTTCTGTCCATAGAACACACTGCGATTGCCCTACTACACCACGAATGGAGCTCTCAAATCTGTAGAGGAACAAAGTCTCAAAAGGGCAGAGCAGCAAACTAGAGTCTTCATACAAACTATAAAAGTCTCAAATAAATTCATCATATGACACTAGGTAAATGCGTTCCATGAGACACCAAAGGTCAGTATATTTCCAGTTAACTCCAACACCTTTCCACAACCACAGAAACTATTAATTATCCTCTGAGACAACAAAGAGCTAACAAGAAATCTGCAGGACTATTCACTAAAGATGATGCTTTCTTTCTTTATGGGGGTGGGGTCGGGGAGGAAACAAACATGATGTTCAGGTTCAAAGGATCACAAATACTTGATCTGGATGAAAGATAGCTGTACACCTTTTGCACTGCCTTCCTGATTCCTGTGCCATTTGTCACCATGCAAAAATTTATGCCTCCACTTACTACACTGACTTACGCTGAGTGATCCCAGGAACTTAACGTTTACCAACCAACCTCCTTCTAAACATAGAGTGTAGGATTTAAGCCAATTCTTTTTTTTTAATTTTAATTTTTATTTATTTATGATAGTTACAGAGAGAGAGAGAGAGATGCAGAGAAATAGGCAGAGGGAGAAGCAGGCTCCATGCACTGGGAGCCTGATGTGGGATTCGATCCCGGGTCTCCAGGATCGCGCCCCAGGCCAAAGGCAGGCGCCAAACCGCTGCGCCACCCAGGGATCCCTAAGCCAATTCTTAAAACAAGAGCTCAGGACATAAACTTAGTGACAAATACAAATAATAAGAGGCAATACCCCAGTGACCTTGCCATGTCACCTGTCCTATCTTGAGTCCTACCCCTCTCTCACTCAACCACAGCCTCCTTGGCTTCCTTTCTGATTTTCCTATGAAAACATCTCTCTCTTGTTTCAGGGATTTTGCAGGTGCTATTTCTCTGTCCAGAATGCTCCTTCTCAGCATCTGGCTAGCTCACTCCCTCACTTCCCCAAGGGATCTGATCAAATGTCACCTATCAGCAAAGCCTTCCCTGACTAGGCTGCATTAAAAAATAACAATCTTCACCGCACCCTTTGGCAGCACTCCTCATTCCTCTTACCCTGCTTTATTTCTCTCCATTATAATGTATCGTTGGCTGATTCACTATCGAGTTATTTAGCTATTTGTTATACATTTGTATACACACACACACACACACACACACTAAGCTCCTTGAGGATAGGGGCTTCATTTAGTTCATTTCTGCATTCCCCACACATAAAGCAGTCACTGACACATAGTAGGTACTCAATAAAGGACTGCAATTTCTTGAGCATCGACTTTGTGCCAAGCAGTTTATGTCCAAAAATCATTTAACAATGAACAAATATTTTGTAAGCACCTACTATGTAATACGTATAACAACTCTATTGTTATCTCCATGTTACAGATCAGAAAAGTAAAGCATAACAGGAGGCTATGTAACTTGCCCAAGATACTCACCTAGGTTTGTTTGTCCATCAAGCCTGCTTTTCAAACACCTTAATGATGGTTTAGATTACCGAATGCATGTGATATGCAGCTCCAGTAAACACGCATAACACAAGAGCTTTATCATATTTCATCCCCTACTATAGTTTTGTGCAGGACAAAACATCCATTAGTTTGGATTTTCATCTCTCAGAGAGTAGTAACGGCTTTAGGTTTCCTTCCCACCCATTTAGACATAATCATGGCCAGAGCTTTCCCTCTGAACTGGGCTGAGACAAGTACAGACAGGTCAGGGACCCAAGGGGGAAGAAAGCAGAAGTTCTTCTCTGAAAAAAATCCCTCAGAATTTTCCAGAATCCTTGCCTTTGCGAAGTACTGCTTCAAAACCTGCTTGGTCCTGGAATTTAGAAAAACAATCAATTTTTTTAAAAGGAGAAAAAAAAAAAAACCTGACCTGCATTGGGTGCACTCTTGTGTGTGTGTCTACTGGGATCTGGTCATGCACTGCAAATGCCAGCCCTGTCATGACTTGTACAGCTCTGCCCATCCAGTAGCTATGATGCTGATGGGGTGGAAGAGTCATGTGGGTCACTCACAGACCAAAGGACCAAGGGAGGGACCCAAGCTCTACTGAAATCCACGCCCTACCTCATCTGTGAGGGCTTCATTTTAAAAATAATCTCCTGGCACAATGAATTCCTTCCTCCTCTTTGCTCCCGCCACTCTTTCCTCACACCTGCATGACTGAGCTCATCACACTCGATTATTACAGGTGTTTCTCCCCCACCAGGTGTGAGCTTCTGGAAAACCTAAACTTTGTTTTCCTCATCTCTGCATCCCCAAGGACTAATCCAGCCTCTGACACATACTAGGTGCTCGGTGAGTATTTGCTGACTCAAGAAAGATGCAGAATGAGCCTCTACTGGATCTGCTGCATTGACTGGAGCAAGCAGGACGAGCCACCTCTTCTGGAAAGGGCAGAAAACAGAAACATAGAAGAGGTCCAGTGCAGCAGAACAACTGCTGAGCTGGCTGCAATGCCCACCTCTTCCCCCTACACGCATCTCTCACCCCTCACCTGCCACTCCTTGAATCCCAAGGCCATCCACATTTCCCTTTCAAACAGACTTGAAGAAAACAAGCAGGGATCCCCCTGCACCCACCCCACTCAGCTGCTCTTAGCGAAGCCCAAAAGGGACGTTAAGTTACCTTGAAACGGAGCTAGTTTGCATTCGTGATTGCCGGTTCAAGGGTCGTGTTTCCCCAGCCCTGCTGAACCCCTCGACAGCAGAGATACCTATCTAACACCCGTCTGCGGAAGAACCGGCTGTGCCTCGCTCCTCCCGGGCCCAACGCGTTGGCTCACCCATCCCTGCAGAACAGATCATGTTCTTTTCCTTGCGCTAAAATCCATCTCTGCACAAACCCTCTCTGTGTCCCTAAGAAGCGGCCCCCACGCCCGCGGAGGGCGCCCCCACACGCAGAAACACACACCCACGAACCCCAACCCAGAGCCACCAGGTGTAAGCATGTTTATCATGTGTTCTTTAGGAACAAACCGCCAGCAGCAAAACCCACCTCCTAGAAACAGAATTGAAACTAAACGCCGTGGCCGGGAAGCTCATGCAAAGGGACTTCACGAATGCCGGGAGCCTAAGTTGCAGAACTGTACGGCGCTAACAGTTCGGACCCGGCTTAAAAGCAGCCCTTGGGGATGCCGCCTTCAAGGAAGCGCGCAGCCGCGGGCGGCCGGCAAGCGCTTGCTTCTCTGCACCCGCTTCCCAAGACTCTCCCCCGGCTTTGGAGCCGTTGACTATACACAGCGCCCAGAGGCGGCAGCGTGTGGGCGCCGGCCCCGCGGGCGAGCAGGGGAGGCCCCCGGAGCGCGCGGGGTCGGGGCCGCCGGCTCCGCACGCTCCCGAGCTAGCCGCCGCGTCGCTTACCTGGGTGGGAGATCCGCGGCCGGGGCGGGCGCGGGCGCGGGCGCGGGTGCGGGTGCAGGTGCGGGTGCAGGTGCGGGCGCGGGTGCGGGTGCGGACGCGGGTGCGGGCGCGGGCGCGGGTGCGGGTGCAGGTGCGGGAGCGCGCGGTCCGGCCCGCAGCTCCGGCCACCGCGGCGCCCGGGCGATGCGGGCGGAGGCAGGAGCCGGCGGCTGTCACACCTGCATCACGGCGCCCACGCCCACGCCGCCGCCGCCTGCCCAGGCGCAGCACGCAGCGCGCCCCCGCTCCGGGCTCCGAGGGCGGGCGGCGCCGGGTCCTCCGTGCAGCGGCTCAGATGCTCGCCCGCTGTCTCCCCGGCCTGAGCATTAGCGGCGTCCGCGGCTGCAGCCGGTGCCTCTAAATCCCCTCTGATTCGAGGCGGGGTGATCGCGGGGAAGGGGGCCGGCGGGGCCCCGGGCTGCCTGGATTTGCAGCCCGGTAGATGTTAAACTTCTCATCCCTCGAGTTTCGAGTTTGGTGCCCGACTGCCTCCGGCCGTCGTCTCTCTTGGCTGTGTCCTCCCCGCCTGCCCGCCCGGGGCGAGGGGGCGCCGTGTACTTCGCGTCCTCTCTCACCAGCTCCAAACCAGGACCCATCAGAGGGGACAGGACTCCAATGCCGGGCAAGGGGAAGCCTCTGCTAATGCATCGCCCAAGTATGTCACATAACGGATGCACCTAAATCTCTGTGTCCTTGTACCTCATCAGGGAACTGAGAGGAGCTTCCTTGGCGAGTGGGAAGAAGGTGGAAGACACGGCGGGGCTTAAACAAACCCCTGCACCTGTCTCCCTCCTTCCAACACCCTCCCCCGCGCCGCCCCCACCCACCCAGAGAAGAGTGCACCCTGCAGTGAAAGGCTCTTTTTGGGAGCCCGGCGCCTTTCTCGGAGGAAGTGAGAGGCAACCTAATGACCGTGGGAATTCAGAGGCGGAATCGGACAACGTATCCCCTGGGTGCCTGGCCTTCCGCAGGGCCTGGGACTGCTTTCCTTCGCTGGTAGTGCTGAAATGCTGGTCCTGAAAGACTTCTCTTCCCCTCCCAGCACAAGCCACCGCCACGAGGTCTTCGGTTCCCCCGTGTGAGCCGCTGGCCGGCTCCTGGGTCCCAGCCCCACTCCACACCCCCACCGTCCCTCACCGGACCACCCCAGGAGCTCCCACTGCTCAGCCTCCTAGATCCCTTTCTTAAGATGTAAACGTGATCTTGACTCTCTCCTAGCTATAATCACGAATCGGCTTCCCAGTGGTCTCAAAAAGAAAACCCGAGACTCTTCTAATACATCTCATTTAGTCACCAGAGGGTAGGCCACTCACTTGCCAGCCCCACCCCCCCACCCCACCCCGTGCTTTCCCCTGTACTCAGACAATACCAAATTGTCAGTTGCTTGTAGATGTGTTACTCTCACCTCCAGGACTTTGCACACACTGTTCCAGCTTGCCTGGAATGTTCTCTTCATCCCATTCTCCTTTTCCTAATGCCTAATGGTTCTCAGCTGAGCCATCTGTTCTTTGAAGAATTCTCCCAGCATCCCTGGAATAACTGAGTTTCTCTCCACTCTGTGTGGCTAGAGACACCACCAAGTCCTCTACCACAGCACCCAATACATGTTACTAAAGTTATTTGCCTAATGTCTGTCCTCCTCACTAGACTGCAAGCTATAGGAAAGCATGATCTCTTGTCTGCTGCTATTGCAAAGGGCACAGGCATAGAGTATCTGCCCAATATAGATTAGTGTGGCCCCCAACCAGATGAAGATAAAGAAGAGTTCCAGAATCCAGTAGTTTCCTTGTAGGCCTTCCCAAGCAATAACTACTCATCCCCAGACGTAACTGCTAGTCTCATCTTTCTTTTTTTTTTTAAGATTTTATTTATTCATGACAGACATAAAGAGAGGCAGAGACATAGGCAGAGGGAGAAGCAGACTCCCTCCCTGTGGGGAGCCTAAAGTGGGACTCAATCCCAGGACACTGGGATCATGACCTGAGCTAAAGGCAGATGCTCAACTACTGAGCCACCCAGGCATCCCATCTCACCTCTTTCAACATCAGTTAGTATTGCCTGTTCTTGAACCACACATAAATGGAATCATTCAGTGAGTATTTCTTGTGTATACCTTCTTTTACTCAAAATAATGTCTGAGATTCATCCATATTATATATATATGTAGGACATTCCTTATTATTGCTGTATAGTACTTTGCTGCCCAAATATAACACAAGTTATTTATATTCCTTCTCCTGAAGGCAGACATTTGGGTTGCTTCCTGTTTGGGGATGTTATGAATAAGTTGTCATCAAACAAAGTGTATGATGGACAAATGCACTTTTTTTGTGTGTATGCAACCAGAAGTAGAATTGCTAGGTCATAGGGTAAGTACATGCTTTGCTTTAATAGATATTACCTTACAGTTTCCCAAAGTGGTTGTGCCAGTACAGACCCACCTGTAGTACCAGAGAATTCCAGATAGTCTACTTCTTTTCCATTACCTGGCATTGTGTTTTTAATTTTAACCATTCTTGTGGGTGAATAGTGATATTTCAGTGTAGTTTTAATTTGCATTTCCTTGTTGACTAATGATGTTGGCCTTTCCAAATGGCTTATTGGCCATTTGAATATCCTTTTGTGAGGTGCCATTTCAAGTCTTCTGATCAATTTATTGGTTTCCTTGTCTTTTTCTTATTGATCTGTAGGCATTCTATTTATTTAATATGAGCCCTTGACCGGATATATGTAGTTTTAATATATTCTCCCAGTTTGGGGCTTATATTTTTATTCTCTTAATTTTGATGAAATACAATTTATCAGTTTTTTCTTTTAAGATTAAAATATTAATCATATAATTTTGGGGATCCTGTTTAAGAAATCTAATCTACCTGAAGGTCAAGCACCTATGATCTTTCTGGCATGCCTTTTTGTTTTACCCTTCATATTTTGGTCTACTATTCATGTACAGAATGTGGTAAGTCCAAGTTTATTTTTTCTACATAGATATCCAGATGTTCCAGAAACATAGAAAAGACCACTTTTACCAATTGGTTTATAATAGCACCTGTGTTGTAAATCAAATGACCATCTAGAGTAGATCTATTCCTAGATTCCCAAATCTATTCCATTGGTCTACGTGCATATCCTTGTACCAACATTATACTGTCTTAATTAGTTTACCTTTATTATAAGTCTAGAAATCTGGTAATGTTTGCTCACCAACTTTGTTCCTCTTCCAAATTGGCTTGGCCCCTTTAGGTCTCTAGATTTTCCACGTGCATTTTAGAGTCAATTTATTGATTTACACATACATACACAGGCATAGGTACACACACACACACACACACACACACACACACACACCCTGATGGGATTTTGATTAGAATTGCTCTAAATCTGTAGAAGAATTTGGTGAAAATTGACATCTTAACAACATTGTCTTCTAATCCTTTTACAATGTATATCTCTCCATTTATTTAGGTCTTCCTTTCTCTCAGTATTATTCTATTGGTTATGGTGAAGAGATCTTGCACATATTTTGTTAGTGCTATTTTTAAGTATTTCATGCTCTTGATCCTATTTTAACTGGTACGTTATCTTCATTTTCCAATTATTTGTTGCTAGTATACCAAAATAAATTTTTTATGTTGACTTTATATCTAGTATCAAAGTAAATTGATTTCAATATATTGTCATCATATCCTGTATCCTTGTATCATTGCTAAATTCACTTATTAACATTATTTCAGATCTGAAGGAATGTAATATATATGTGAATATATTATATATATATGAATAAGACAAATTTTACTTTTTCTTTCCAATGCTTATATTTTTTATGTGGCATAGTTTCTAAACATTTGAGGGTTTCTACTTTCTGTTTGTTCCATCTTTCATTGTTTCTTGATCTTTTTTCTACCTTCTTTCTCAATCATCAAAGTTTTTCATTAAATCAGTATGTACACTCAATTTGCTTTTCTGTTTTCCCTTATAGTACTTTTACTTTACTTAGCTATTCTAGAGATTTTATAGTGCAACTCTAACTAATTGCACTTTTCCTTTTCACTTATCACTTCCCAAACAATACAAATATTACAAAAGTTTAACTCCACTTCATTCTTACTAATCTTTGTGCTGTTTTCATATATTTTTGTTTTTACTTTTAGAGAGAGCATGCAAGTCTGGGGGAGGAGCAAAAGGAGAGGGAGAGAGAGTATCAAGCAAGCTTCACAGTCAGCATGGAGGGAAAAGTGCAGGGCTCAATCCCATGACCACGAGATCATGACCTAAGCCAAAATCAAGAGTCAAATACTCAACCAAATGAGCCACCCAGGTACCCCTGTTTTCATTTTTTTTTAACAGTGACTGAATTTTAAGTGTAAGGATTAGTAAACAGACTTAAATCTTTTTAAGTAATTATATCAGCTGCTTTGTCCAAGTAAATTTTCTGAGCTATTCATCTCCCATACAAAAACAGAAACTTGATCCAATAGTCTCTCTCTACATATACATTTCAAATAAATACTCTCAGACTACTGAATTTCATTTTATTACCTAACCCTTAGATATCAACATGACACCCTAAAGCTTACTATAAAGTAAGGTTGACTAGCCTTAGCATAACATCCCTCTCATGGGGTGACAAATGTGGACTGAAGGAAGTTCTTATAAAAATAAAGCTGTCCTGGGATCCCTGGGTGGCGCAGCGGTTTGGCGCCTGCCTTTGGCCCAGGGCGCGATCCTGGAGACCCGGGATCGAATCCCACGTCGGGCTCCCGGTGCATGGAGCCTGCTTCTTCCTCTGCCTGTGGCTCTGCCTCTCTCTCTCTGTGTGTGACTATCATAAATAAATAAAAATTTAAAAATAAATAAATAAATAAATAAAGCTGTCCCAAGCACTGGTCAGGCTAAAGAGTTTGATAGGACAATCTTTTATGTAGCAAACTACTATGTGTTTTGTATGTTATACCAGATATGTAATATATTTAGCTGTCCCTTGAACAATGTGGGGGTTAAGGCCACCGACGCCTACACAGTTGAAAAATCCATGTATCACTTTTGACTCCCCCAAAAACTTAACTATCAATAACCTTCCATTGACAGGAGGCCTTGCCAATAACATAAACACTTGCTTGTTACATATTTTATATGTTCTATGCAGTATATGCTGCATTCTTATGATAACCTAAGATGGAGGGGAAAATGTGACTAAGAAAATCATAATGAAGAGAAAATACATATAAAATACTGTTTTGTATTTATCAAAGAAACTGCATATAAGTGAATCCATGCAGTTCAAACCTCTGCTGTTCAAAACCAACCGTACATGAAAACCCATAAGATATTGTTATTATTGTTATTTTAAAATTTCGATATTTTTATATGTCTATTGCCACATATTTCCCAGGTCTAGAGGTTTTCATTCCTTTCTGGAGTTCTGTGCACCTATTGGAGATCCTTTTACTTCAGAGACCAACAATCCTCTCAGATTTTTTGACATAAAATATCTTTATTTCATCTTTATTTTGGAAGGTTATTTTTCACTATGTATTGAATTTGAAAATGAAAATCTCTCTAATCATTTTACAGATGTCATTCATTGTTTTCCTGCTGCCATGCTTTCTTTTTTTTTTTTTAAAGATTTTATTTATTTATTCATGAAAGACACAGAGAAAGAGAGAGGGGCAGAGACACAGGCAGAGGGAGAAGCAGGCCCCATGCAGGGAGCCTGAGTGGGACTCGATCCTGGGTCTCCAGAATCATGCCCTGGGTTGAAAGCGGTGCTAAATCACTGAGCCACCCAGGCTGCCCATGCTGCCCTACTTTCATTTGGAAAGTCTGTCGTTTGTCTTGCTATCACTTTTTCAAAAGTAATCGTTCTTTTCACTGCTTTTAATATTTTCCCTTTATATTTTCTTTCAAAAGTGTAATTATAATGTTCTCATGTAATTTCTTCATATATATCCTGTTTGTGGTTCTCTAAGCATCTTGAATTTGTGGGTTAATGTTTTTTATCAGTTTTAGAAAATTCTCAGCTTCTATCTTTCCAAATGTTGTTTCTGCCCCATTATCTCTCTCCTGTGCTCTTAGATAAAGAAAGAGCACATCTAGGGGCACCTGAGTCGCTCAATCAGTTAGCTTAGCAGGCAACCCTGGAGTTCGGCTCCGGTCATGATCTCAAGGTCATGGGATCAGGCCCCACATTGGACTCCACACTCAGCATGGAGTCTGCTTAGGATCTCTACCTCTTCCTCTGCCCCTCCCTCTACTCATGCTCTCTCTAAATAAATAGAATAAATAGTTGAGTTGTTGTTTTTTTTTTTTTTTTTTTTTTATTTATAGGGGCAACTGGGTAGCTCACCTAACTCATGGTTTTTCAGCTCAGATCATGAGCTCAGAGTAATGGGACCAACCCTGCATTGGGCTCTGCACTCAGCTTAGAGTCTGCTTGGGATTCTCTCTCTTTCCCTCTTCCTCTGCCCCTCCCCCTGCTCTTCCTTTCAAATAAATAAATAAATATTTTTTTAATTATTTTGGGTTTTTTTAAATATTTTATTTATTTATTCATGACAGACACACAGAAAGGGAGAGAGAAAGAGGCAGAGACACAGGCAGAGGGAGAAGCAAGCTCCACGCAGGGAGCACAATGTGCGGGACTCGATCCCAGGTCTCCAGGATCACGCCCCGGCGTGAAGGCGGCACTAAACCGATGAACCACCCGGGCTGCCCTAAAAATTATTTTAAAAGAATGAAAAAGAGAGAGCATATATGTTACACATCATTAAACCATTTAGATATCATCCTACATTTCTATTACACTATTTTTTTCTTTTCTTTTCCACCTTCTTTGGCTTTAGCTTGAATATTTACTATTAACTTTTCTCTGAGTTCACTTAATTTGTTTTCTGCTGTGACTAATTTGCTGTTAAACCCACCCATTTAATTTTTAAGCCTAAACATTACATTTTTAAGATGTCTATTTGATTACTTTGCATAGGCTTTTTTGAAATTTTCTTTTTGTCCATCTTGTTCACCTTTTCCTCTATTTTCTTTAATATATTTATAATAAAATCTCTAACTTCAATATTTGGATAATTTAGTCTACTTAACTGTCTTTTCTATTGATTATTAATAAAAATATTCTTGCCTCTTTGCATGTAACCTGATTTTTTTATTGTATGTGAAGAAATCATTGAAAACAACCTTTTGTTTTCCTCCAGAACGGTTCACTTTGCCCCCTGTTAGGCAGATAAGATGAGGTGTTGATCACCTTGATCCATTTAGGAATTAAGTTTCCAAGGAGCTGGGTAGTAGCTTTACTTAGACTAGTTTCACTCCAGTTTTTATATATCTCAAAGATGAGATCTCTTCTTGGAATACTACTTAACCATCAAAAAAATGAAATCTTGCTATTTGCAATGATGTGGGTAGAACTAGAGGGTATTATGCTAAGCAAAATAAGTCACTCATAGGAAAATTATTGTATGTTCCACTCATATGTGGAATTTAAGAAAATTATTGTATGACCCACTCATATGTGGAATTTAAGAAATAAAATAGAGGATCATAGGAGAAGAGAGGAAAAAATAAAACAAGATGAAATCAGAGAAGGAGACAAACAGTAAGAGACTCTTAATCATAGGAAACAAACTGAGGTTTGCTGGAGGGGTAGGGGGTAGGATGGGGTAACTGGATGATGGACATTAAGGAGGGCACATGATGTAATGAGCACTGGGTATTATATAAGACTGACGAGTCACTGACCTCTACCTCTGAAACTAGTAATACATTATACGTTAATTAATTGAATTTTTAAAATAAATAAAAATAATAAATAAATAAATAAATAAATAAAGATAAACAGAGAAAAAAAGATGAGACTTTTTATTTGTCCTAGGACATTGACTCCAGGGGAAATTTTTCTCAAAAGCACTATAAGACTGCAAAATATTTCATCTGCCTCCTCAGTCCAGCACTTAGCTTCATGTACCCCCAACTCAATGTTCAGCAATATCCTATCAGGCAAACTATCTGACATTTGGGGGTTCTCTAGATTTCAAACCAGCATATCAAGCCATATGGAAGTCTAAATCTCTGCTGGTTTCTCTTCCCCTAGTATAGTCCTTCTGCCTCTTCCTCAACCCATGGTCAGACTCAGTAAATCTGCATAAGGAAGAAAAAAGTAAACTCAGCTCACCTGGGAAGAGCACTTCTATTTTTTGGAAGCTCACTTCATCTTTTTTGCTTCCACTTTCCTCAGACATTTTTTAAAATATGATTTTTAAATTTTTTTCTAGTTGACGCACAGGATTAATGGCTTTCCATTACTTATTTAATCTTACTGGAGGGACAACGGGTTGCTCAGTTGGTTAAGCATCTGCCTTCAGCTCAGGTCATAATCTTAGGGTCCTAGGATCCAGCCCTACATTGGGCTCCCTGCTCAGTGAGGAGTCTGCTTCTCCCTCTCCCTCTACTGCTCCCCCCACAGTGTGCTTGCTCTCTCTCACTCTCTCTCTCTCTCTCTCAAATAAATAAATAAAATCTTTTTAAAAATCTTACTGGAAAGTAGAAATTGATATATTAGCTTCTCAATACTCGCAACATTTTTATGAGGTAGGTACCATTTTCAGATAAGTTGTGTAACTTGCCAAGGATCACATAATAGCAAATAATGAAACCAGGAGATGGACCTAAGCTAACTCATTCCAAAACTAGGGCTGATATTAGCCATGAAATTACCTCCAATGAATGTTAATATCCTTTTCTAATAGGTAAAGAAATGCCATTTCTGATTTCTAACTGAAAATCTGAAGAGACGATCATTTTTTAAGCTTTCTTTTCAGATTTGTTTTGAGTCAGATATGTAAATAAATTACTTTAAATTCAAGGCACATCTCTTACTGAAAATTTTCTATAGAAACTAAATTACCCTTTTCTATTCCTCAAGCCCCAAGAGATAAGTTTCACTTAATCAAAGGCTTTTTTTGCCCTTGTTTTCTTCAGGAAACATAAAAGACAACTCTCAAATTTTCCATATCCTCCTCCTACAGAATACTATTGTCAATTATGACAATTCCCTTCAATAATACAAGTGCATTGTAGAGAATGCCTTCATTTCATACTTTTCATTTTTGGAGTGTGAGTTCAGTGACCTCCAAAGCTGCTTGATTAGAACAGCAAAGGCTAAGATAATTAGAGCAAAACTGGGAAAATCCACAATCAATTTGTATTTTGAAAAAGACCAAAGAATACTAGATGAGAGCCTAGAGGCCAACAGGCAGCTATTGATTCATGGGTACAAAGGATAAGTCACAACATACATTACAACATGGAATCCAGCACATTCTGAAGGCACCAATCAGTGCTCACTCTTTGTGGGCCTTTGCCTAAGAATAATGTGATAATGATAAAGTCCTTCTAGTTACAGCTTTAACCAGACAAAGGTTTAAGATGCAAAGAATCAGAATCTCTTCCACTCCCTGTATTGGCTGGGAGGAACTTGAGATTTGACCATAGTAAAATCCAGCACATGAGCTTACGACTTCAGGGTGTTGGCGTTTAGGGAGGAAAATGTCACATGATAGTGCAGAAAAAAACCAAACAATTTTATAAATGAAAGTAATGGTCTGCCTGAAAGCAGAATTATAAATCCAAATCTTAAAGAAGAAAGAAAGAAATCCACATGATCTCATGACAGGATTTTAAATATTCCCATTACATTTTGCTACTTGCCAATTAACCAAAGAAGGCCATGAATTCCATGCATTGGAGATGTCTGGTAGACTTGTTGGTTCATTTCCTAGATTTTATCACTCTATAAATCTTGATGGTTTAATTATGATACCATCAAACAATGTTAAAATGTTACTCTCCCTGTGTTAAAAAAAAAAAAAAAGCCTTTAACCCTACCTGCCATTATAATCATCAATATTACAGCTGCCTTTCCCATGGGATTACCACTTGAAAGGCATTCTATGTATATTTTGCTAATCTTCCTAAAAACACTGCAAGTTATGCAGATTATTTTTATTGTAAAGATTAAATAACAAACTTAAAATGGTCAGGTGATTTGTCTAAAGCCACACAAACAGTAAGTGGTGGAGTTAAGAGTTAAATAATGATATAGTTCCAAAGCCTGGGCTCTTTCCACAAAATCACACTTTTTCCAATAGAAGTCTTGGCTCCTCCTCACTTTGGTTCCATCCTAACTTTCCTGTTTTATTCCTTCTCACTTCCATTCCCACCCCTTCCATTCTACCCAAGTTTGTCCATTTGCTCAAATATTTTGTACTTATTTTCTCTTCTACATCTTTACACACATAATTCCTCATACTATTTCCAGTCCTCAACCCTATAAAAAGCCAATTTATCTTTCAAGTTCCTGGTGAGATTCACCTCTTCCAATAGACCTGACCAAAACACCCTATTACCTCCCTCAACTCTCCACTGCACTCTCTCCCTTTCAGATATTTCTATAACATGTATTTTGCACTATTTGTTCATTTAACAGACATGTATTTGCTTCAAACAATGGAGACACAGAGTTGACTGGAAATGAAATCCTATAACAGATACATAAAGATGAAACATGGTTTAAATGTATTAGGGGCGCCTGGGTGGCTCAGTTGCTTCAGTATATGACTCTTGATTTCGGCTCAGATCTTGATCTCGGCTCAGGTCTTGATCTCATGGGTCTTGGGACTGAACCCTGTATTGGGCTCTCTGCTCATCGATAAGTCGAATTGGAGTTTCTCTCTTCCTCTCCCTCTGTTTCACCCTCAGCCCACTCACTCTCTAAATTAATTAATTAATTAATTAAACAGTTTTTAAAAATAAAACATATTAATATGCATACCTATATGTACAACCATATTAATAACAGCTGACGTTACTGAGTACTTAACTATTTACCAGACACTATTTCAGGTCACTCACATGTTCTAACTTACCTAATCTCCATAGCAACTCTGTGAGGTATCTTTTTATTTGTGAGAGTACTGACACTTAGAGAGTTTAAAGATGTTTCCCGAGGTTACACATCTAGGAAATTAGGTGAACTGACTTCAGAGCCTATACTTTCAAAACCACTACCATATTTATGTCCACATATAGTGGAAATGAGACAAGCCTGCTTCACAGAAGAGTTCACAAAAGAAGTGATTTTTTTAACAGTGTCTTGGAGAAGGATGAGTTCGTCAAGACGACCAAGAGAAGAAGGCGGTAGTGGATATTGTACTTGGTTCCCTAGTATCCAATCCAGTCTCCCTAAGCAACTGTGAAGTTAAGAAAAGTTTGGAGGAGATGTGAATGCCATGAGGGGCCAATGACTGACCTAAGTTCACCAAGTCAGTAATTCCAGCAAATAATTCCAATGCCATGATCCATGATTCACTCAGAAACTCAAGCCTAATAGCATTTCCTTGCAACAGAAATTGGTTCAAGTTGGTCCATGAGATCACGCTAAAGAGAAAACTACTCTTTCTCTTTCCTGGACATGAAAGAGAAAACAAATAGCCCTGCTTCCTACTGGCAGCCATTTTACAACCATAGAAGGACCAGCATTAACTCAATGGCTAGGTCTTAACCTAAGGTACCCATTTTAAGCCAGTTTCACCTGCTTTTCACCCAATTCTCCATCATAGAAAGTCTTAATTGTAATAGTCCTGCAGGCCAAGGCTTCACACCACTCCACTTTCCACCAACAATGGGGTCCTTACCACCATCAGACTGGTGAGTGATCCAGTCACAGAATCCAGCCTGAGTAGCAAGTTTCCTAGGTTCTTTCTAGTAGAAGCTGTCTTAGCTTAATTTTTTCCTGAAAGCAGAGCTTGAGGCAAGGATTTGTATGCAGGTAGTTTATTCAAAATGACCCCAGGGAACAAGATTGGGGAGATTCTGAAAAGCAAAACAAGGAGAAAAGAAAAGTAAATACAAGGGCACATTAGCAAACCAAGCACTACTGCTGATAACTGGTTGCTGGTTCTGCTGGAAAATTCTGAGGAATTATTTAGAATATAACTCAGAAATGTGACCATTGGACATTTGGAAGAGTGAATATTTTTTCTGCCAGTTTTCATCTCCCATTATTAAAATGTTGTCCATGGAGTGTAGACTTCTTCATACTTGCAGGTTTGATTATACACAAGTATTTAGCTGGCCCTCCATTAAGTTCTTACAAGAGTCCCAAAACTGGTATCAGAAAAGCCTTGGGGCAGAAAGTAAAAAACACACTATGCAGCTGAAGCCAGGTATTCATACCACCTTGCAGAGTTTATTTCTGCACCAATGGCTGAATGAAATGTAGAATGAGGCTATGAGGTGTCCGTACAGCAGTACCAGATATCAGAGAGAAAAATCAAAAGCACCTGCAAACTCAAGGTCATTATCCAGATGCTAGAATTTGGCTACCTCTGTAGGTCCAGTTATATGAGCACATTAACTTCCTTATTGTTTAAGTCACTTCTTTTCCTTTAATCCTCCCTTTATTAAAAGGAGACAAATGGGGGGGACATATAGATATAGATATATTTGTAAACTGTGACATGGCAAGTAGCAACAGGAAGAAAGACAGAAATATAGAATTTGTTTTCCTTGAGATAGAAGATTTGTTTTCCTCATTGATAGTGAAGCCTTAATGGTACCTTATTGTCCATGTTCAAAATTTATTTCTTTTTGCTTCTGTAAACTAAAGCATGCTGTCTTTTCTGTAATCTGAAGCTGAAATCATGTCAACTCTTATGGAGGGCATGCTACACAGAAGAAATGGGACAGACAAGACAACAAAAACTTCATTAATCAGCCCAGTTTTTCATTCCACAGATTTGAGGTGCCCCTCATGTACTGGCCATCATTGTTACCTCAGAGGATTCAACAGGGAAACATAGACAAAATTCTCCACTATTGAGGAGCTTAAGGTCTAGTAAGGGAAACAGATGGTAAACAAATAAATACTCAGGAAGAGGGGAGGATAAGACTGACATAATTTTATTTTTTAATATTTTATTTATTTATTCATGGGAGAGGCAGAGACATAGGCAGAGGGAGAAACAGGCTCCCTGTGGGGAGCAGGATGGAGGAACTAGACCCTGGGATCAAAACCTTAGCCAAAGGCAGATCCTCAACCACTAAGCTACCCAGGTGCCCCAAGACTGACATAATTTTAAAGGATCATCTGGCTTCTGTATTAGGGACAGACTGTAAGGGATAGGAGAAGAGGCATGGAAACCAGTTTAGATGCTAATGCAGTAATTTGGGCTAGAAATGGCAGTGGCCCGGACAAGAGAGGTGAGAGGTGCTCATTCCCATCCCCTTTATGGAGGCAAATGGCTGAGGAAAAAAAATTAACTCCAGAAAGGAAAGAGAGAAGAGAATAAAATAGAAAAGGCCACTGGATAGGTGTTGGGAAGGATATTTATTTTATTACAGTGGAGGGGGTGGATGGGGAGGGACAAATATGTGAAGAGATAGAGATTGGAAGAAATGTGGGTTGTGAATTTAATCCACTTTAATGGGTTTTTTAAGATTTATTTTTTTTAATTTTTTTTAATTTTTATTTATTAATGATAGTCACAGAGAGAGAGAGAGAGAGAGAGAGGCAGAGACACAGGCAGAGGGAGAAGCAGGCTCCATGCACCAGGAACCCAATGTGGGATTCGATCCCAGGTCTCCAGGATCACGCCCTGGGCCAAAGGCAGGCACCAAACCGCTGCACCACCCAGAGATACCATGATTGATTTATTTATTTTAGAGAAAGGGAGCACACAAGTGTGCCCATGTGGGAGGAGGGGTAGAGCGAGAGAATCCTCAAGCGGACTCCCCACTGAGCACAGAGCCCAATGCAGGGCTCCATCTCACCGCCTGAGATGAGATGAGATGATGAGATGAGATGAGATGAGATGAGATGAGATGAGATGAGATGAGATGAGATCTCAACCTAAGCTGAAACCAAGGGTCAGGTGCCTAACAAGCTGACACACCCAGACGCTTCAAGAATCCACCTTTATGTAAATCAACAGTCATATGATTGATAATATTGGAATTGCTTTTAATTACTTTCAGTCATTAGGTTATGTTTCTTTAAATGTATCACTTTGCCAAGGCTAGACCATGTGGGACCCAATATATATCAGGTTGCACAGGCTTATACTGAGTGAAATTTGTCCAGTTTAACACATTCTGAAAGTGATTTTTAAATAGTATTACTCCTTAATTTACTAAATCTTTCCCTCTGGATTACATCAAGTACCAAGTCCTGCAAAGAAAATGAGAGAGAAGGCAGTTTAGATATGAATCAAACTAGAATTATGATCAAAGACAGTCTCAGGAGATAGAGTGTAGTTCAGAAATTAAGTTAACTAAGTCTAGACTTTTCACATTAATCACTTCATAATTCATATTTCCAAATATTTATACTTTATTAAATGAGTCTATTTTCTTTCCCTGATAGAGGATGCTTGGTTCTTAAGGAACCCCATGATTTATTTTTTTAAGATTTTATTTATTTATTCATGAAAGACACAGAGAGAAAGAGAGGCAGAGACACAGGCAGAGGAAGAAGCAGGCTCTATGCAGGGAGCCTGTTGTGGGACTCAATCCCAGGACTCCAGACTCCAGGATCATTCCCTAGGCCGAAGGCAGGGGCTAAAACGCTGAACCACCCAGGGATCCCCAGCCCCATGGTTTATTAAAGACAAGTATATGAAGTAAAGTATGAATGACAGGTGACCATGAAGGCAAATCTGTAATTTGGTCTCCATTCCAGACTTAGTGGAACAATAAAGTAGAGGAGTAGCTGGATGACCAATTGGCCAGAGAGTACTACACGACCTCCTCATTTAAAAAATTGAGGACAACAAATTCTCTCTTTAGAATGCAAGTATAGGGGGATCCCTGGGTGGCTCAGTGGTTTAGTGCCTGCCTTCAGCCCAGGGCACGGTCCTGGAGTCCCAGGATCGAGTCCCACATCGGGCTTCTGCGTGGAGCCTACTTCTCCCTCTGCCTGTGTCTCTGCCTCTCTCTAAGTCTCTCATGAATAAATAAATAAAAATCTTAAAAAAAATAAAATGCAAGTATACTTGGGGTGCCTGGTGGCTCAGTCAAGTAAGTGTCTGCTTTTGGCTTTGGTTATGATCCTGGGTCCTGGGATCAAGCCCGTGTCAGGCTCCCTGCTCAGTGGGAAACCTGTTTCTCCCTCTGCTGCTCCCCCTGCTTGTGCTTGCTCTCTCTTGCCCCAAATAAATAAATAAAATCTTTAAAAATAAATAGAATGAAATTTAAAATAAAATAAAATGCAAGTATACTCTTAGACTGTATGCTCCATAACACCTCTGTGCGGTTATAGCAATGCCCCAGTTATCAAAGACAGTGGGCAATGGGGCAGTGACAAAGAATATCAGGGGAAATAGTAAAAACTAAGGAAATCAGGGAACTGAAGTCCTGGCCCATCTCTGCTACTATATAGCTCTATGGTTTTATGAAAGTCACATTGCTTCAAAAAACAGCTTTGAGAAAACTGGATATCCACATGAAAAAAATAAGTTCAACTCTTACCTAATGGTGCATTGAAAAATTAATTCAAAATGGAACAGTGACCTAAATATTAGAGCTAAAATATAAAACTCTTAGAAGAAAACATAGGAGGAAATCTCCTTGACATTAGATTTAGGCATTGCTTTCTTATATATGACACCAAAAAGACAGGCAACAAAAGCAAAAATAGATAAATTGGTCTCCATTAAAATTACAAGCTTTGGTGCATCGAAGAACACAATGGAGTAAAAAGGCAACCAACAGAATGGAAGAAAAAAATTTCAAATTATATATTACATAAGGGCTTAATATCAAGAATATATAGAGAGAACTCCTATAACTCAACAAAAAACAAACAATTTAAAAGAGAATGAAGAACTTGGGGCACCTGGGTGGCTCAGTTAAGCCTCTGACTTGGTTTCGGCTCTCATGAGTTATGACATCAAGCCCCACGTGGGGTTTTGTGTTCAGTGTAGAGTCTGCTTGAGATTCTCTGCCCCATCGCCTCCTCCCCCTCAAAACAATATATAAAAATCTTTGTAAAAATAAAAAAAAATAAGGGTGCTGGGATGGCTCAGTCAGTTAAGTATATGCCTTCAACTCGAGTCATAATTCTGCTGGGACCAAGCCCCACATCAGGCTCTCTGCTCAGTGGGGAGCCTGCTTCCCCTCTCCCTCTTCCTGCCATTCTGCCTGCTTGTTCTCTCTCTATCTGTCAAATAAAAAATATTTTTTAAAAAAATTTTAAATAATTAAAAATAATAAAAATATAAGTGGACAAAGAACTTGAATAGATACCAAAGAAAATATACAAATGAATAGATACCCAAAGAAAATATACAAATGCCAGTAATCACATAAAAAGATGCTCGACATCACTCATCTTTAGAGAAATGCAAATCAAAACCAGAATGAGATACCCTCTCACATTAATTAGGATGGCTATTACAGGAAGGAAGGAAGGAAGGAAGGAAGGAAGGAAGGAAGGAAGGAAGGAAGGAAGGGCAAGTGTTGACAATAATGTAGAGAAATCAAAGCCCTTGTGCACAGTTGGTGGGAATGTAAAATGGCACTGCTATAGAAAACAGTATGGTTTTTCCTCAAAAAATGAAAAATAGAATTAAAATTTGATCCAGCAATTTGACTTACGTGCATATACCCAACAAGAAATGGAAGGACTTGAAGATCTATTTTTAGACCCAAGATTATAACAGCATTGTTTATAACAGCCAAGCAGTGAAAGCAGCCCAAATATCCATCAACAGATGAGTCGATAGACAAAAAGTGGTATATTCATACAATGGAATATCATTCATTCTTGAAAAGAAGGAAATTCTGACTCATGGATGAACCTGTGGCCATTACATTAAGTGAAATAAGCCAATCCCAAAAGGACAATATTATATGATCCCACTTCTAGAAGATACCTAAAATAGTCCAATTTGTAGAGATAGAAATACGATCGTGGTTGCCAGGGGCTAGGAGAGGGGAACGAGAGTTGTTCCTTAATGAGTAGAATTTCAGCTCTGAAAGATAAAAGGAGTTCTGGAGAAGGATGGTGATGATGGTTGTACAATATAAATGTACTTAAGGGCACTGAACTGCACAGTTAAAGATAGTCAAAATGGTCAATTTTGTTACATGTATTTTACCGTGATTAAAAAATTTTCTAAGATAGGGTCTGAGTGGCCAGTCAGTTAAGTGTGTGACTCCTGATTTTGGCTAGGGTTATGATTTCAGGGTCATGATATCAAGTCCAGCGTCAGATCCATGCTCAGTGAAAAGTCTGCTTGAGGATTCTCTCTCTCCCTCTGCCTCTGCCCCTCACCCCCATGTACTCTCTCACTCTCTTTCAATAAGTAAATAAATCTTTGAAAATTTTTTCTAAGATCATGAATAGAAAATGCTTTCACAGTGTGGAATACACAGAAAGTACTACAATGATAATAAATTGTATACCTGTTATTATTTCACTACATTTTCTTGAGTGGAAGCCCGAGATAGTTCCGTTATGTCAAGAGTTCCTTTCTAGGAAAACACATGTGGGGGAATAATATCATCAGAATTTTTAGAAATGCCCAAGTGATCATTTGGTCCCATTCCCTGGTAAGGAGAAGAAAGTTACAATGCCTTGACAACTCTTAGAGTTCCTATTTCTAAAACGAGGAGTTTAGACAATTAGCTTTGGCAAGTCCCTTCATCTCTCATAGTTCTGTGTTCTGAGTCAGTAGTGTGTGAAATGTGTTCAGGTGCTCCAGGGCAAAGGCATGCCAAGTGGTTTATGCTCTAGATGCTTCAGTACATTAATATGTGCACACACCTGTGCACACACACACATACATATAAACACACACCTTGCTTCAAGCAGAGATACTCTTACTTTTTTAAATACTGCAATTATGTTCAATATGTGTTTTTAAAAACACTCTCCTAATTTAAAAAAAAATTGAAAGCTGTATTTTTCAGGAAGCCAGCTCCATGTCCTAAAGACAGGCCCCAGCCCATGTGAAGCTGAGGTGTGGAACCAGGCATGGTACTAGAGGGCAAATAAAAATTCATTGATTGAGGAACGTCTGAGGGGCTTGGTGGTTGAGCGTCTGCCTTCGGCTCAGGGCCTGATCCTGGAGTTCCGGGATCAAATCCCATATCAGGTTCCCTGCATGGAGCCTGCTTCTCCTCCCTCTGCCTTTGTCTCTGCCTCTCTCTGTGTCTTTCGTGAATAAATGAATAAAATCTTTTTTAAAAATCATTGATTGGGGCAGCCCGGGTGGCTCAGCGGTTTAGCGCTGCCTGCAGCCCAGGGCGTGATCCTGGAGACCCTGGATCGAGTCCTGCGTCGGGCTCCCTGCATGGAGCCTGCTTCTCCCTCTGTCTGTGTCTCTGCCTCTCTCTCTCAATATCTCTCTCTCTCAATATCTCTCTCTCTCTCTCTCTCTCTCTCTCTGTCTCTGTCTCTATGAATAAATACATAAATAATCTTTAAAAAGAAATCATTGATTGATATAGGGCAAAATAAGAACTGGGCTAGTAGGAGGTACCAAGTTCCTCCTCAGTTATTAACTTCATTTTGGTCTCAAAGTCTTGTATTTTTCTTGAAAAGAGAACAGAAACTCACAGGTATTACTCTATGCAGAGCAGAGCCCACAATATGTCAATCACTGCAGAAGCCACACTTCCCTAATCTGACTATGGTCAAAGAATCCTATTTTACAAGGAATGGGACAGAGGTTAGCTTATATAGGATTTTTATCAAACATAGTTGGAACTTAAAACAAAAGTTTTGTGACTTGAAGGAGGTTAATTTCATTCATTTATAAAATTCACTTACCTGGCTTCCTCAGCCTACTATTCATCTGGATGAATTCTTGCCATTGCTACAAACTTGGCTCATTTGCTATCACTTAAGGAAGCCACCCAAACTGGGTAAGGTGCTTCTCCTCTCACCCCCAAATATTCTGTCATATATTTATACCATATACTTACCATGTTTTACTATCATTGTCATTGTCTGTTTGTTCATCTTCTCCTTAGCTAGATATGTGCTCCGCAAGCCAAAAATCTATGTTCTATATACCTGTATCCTCAATTTAGAGTATTTAATATACATTTTTAACTGAACTAAAATAATTTTATTTCAAGATTCACAGATAATTGACTTTCTTCTAACCAACTTTCCTCAATTCATCAGTGGGTTTTCTACCATGAATCATCTTTAATTACAGGATGATTAAATGTTAACTCCTGTTAATAAGATTATTTAGTGACACAGAAAAATACAAATGGAAATTAAGTTAAAAGTCTAAATACAAAGGCTGTGCAAACTTTAATCAACAATTTTTGAAAGCAGTTACATATTATATATGAATGTATGAATTACATGCATACACACACACACACTCTATATATATATATATATACACATATATATATATGCACTTCTATATGAAAATGCATCAAGATAGTTACCTGTTTTGGCGCACTTAGGTGGCTCAGTGATTGAGCATCTGCCTTTGGCTCAGGACATGATCTTAGGGTCCTGGAATCGAGTCTCCCATCGGGCTCCCCATAGGGAGCCTGCTTCTCGCTCTGCCTCTGTCTCTGCCTCTCTCTCTGCATCTCTCATGAATAAATAAAATATCTTTAAAAAGAAAAGATAGTTAAGAGTGCTCATATTTTGTAGGGATGTCTACAGATTTTTACAAAATATATTTCTAAGACTTCCAGTTTTCAGTCTGAAATATAAGGAGCTGGGAAATCCTCACTCTGTCTTAACAAGTGAAAAAGCTAAGCACACTTAAATCCATATGAAAAGTGAGGTCACAGGGCAAACTGCTGCTCTCAAAACTGGAGGGACAGTCAGGCAAATATAGAGACTCACAATTTACAGGAAGAGAAATCCCCATGTAGAAACCTCTGCAGAAACCAGCACCCAGGCAAGAGACCCCATACTATAATTGATAATTTGCTGGAAGTTTAACATGGAAAAGTCTATGGGATTAAAAATTCCAGAGGGACCCAGTCACGGGGGGGGGTGGTGCGGGGGGGTGCGGGGGGGGAGTCCCCATACTTTTGTGAGTTTTACCTCCAGGGGTTGGACGAGGTTCTCACAGTGAAGATGGGAAAAAAGTCCCCTCAGGCTTCTGGCAAAGGGAAGGAGAAACGTGGCCATTTTGAAATATGCCAGAACATTCTGTTCTTCACAAGACCTGCCCTCAAGAGAAACTGTTGACCCCACTAGGGTTTGTTAGAGCCTAACCGACATTGGGGAAGAGAAATATCCAACATCAGTCATCCTGTCCCACCTAAGCCAGGAGGAGGGAGACTGAGAGTCATCTGTGAAGTTCACAGCCCATGGGTGCTGACTTGCTAATAGGCTGATACCTAATCATAGGATTGCAGAACACTTTCCCTCCCCCTGTACCTTACCACCATATTATGAAAAATCTCTTTACTGCAGTTCCTTTACCCAGCACATCATGTCCAGCTTGAAACAAAAAATTATAAGGCAAACTAAAAGGCAAAAAACAGTTTGAAGGGACAGCAAACATCAAAATCACATTCTTATATGACAGAGATGTTGGAATTATCAGAAGGTGAATTTAAAACAACTATGATGACTATGCTAAGGGCTCCAAAGGAAAAAGTGGATAACATGGAAGAACAGGAGGATAATGTTAGCAGAGAGATGGAAATGCTAAGAAAGAATTTAAAAATGCTAGAAATCATAAATGCTGTCATAGAAACAAAGAATGGCTTTAACAGGTTCATTTGTAGACAGGACATGGCTGAGCAACTTTGAAGATGTGTCCATAGAAATTGAAAACTAGGGGGAGTTAGGCACTAGCAGAGATGGCAGCTGCCACAGCGAGTCTGAGAATTGGGGCCAAAGTTGCCCTGCGTGAGATTCGTGTCCACTTGTGCCAGTGCTCGCCCGGCAGTCAGGGCGTCAGGGAATTCATCAAGAAACACTATGCAGAGCTGAAGAAGGCGACTCCTGACCTGCCAATCCTAACCAGCGAGAGTTCTGATGTGCAGCCCAAACTCTGGGCCCGCTACGCATTTGCCCAAGAGAAGAATGTCTCTTTGAACAGCCTGAGTGCTGATCAGGTAACCAGAGCCGTGGAGAATGTGCTAAGTGGCAAAGCCTGAAGCCTCCAGTGATTGTTAAGAGCAACAGCCCAACAGCTTGGGCTTTGTTGGACTAAGTAAAATGTGAAAAAATGTGTTCTGTTCTTTATACAGCTTGTGCCGAAAAATGAAAAAAAGAAAAAAGAAAAAGAAATTGAAAACTAGGGCAGCCTGGGTCGCTCAGAAGTTTAGTGTTGCCTTCAGCCCAGCGCCTGATTCTGGAGACCTTAGATCGAGTCCCACGTCGGGCTCCCTGCATGGAGCCTGCTTCTCCCTCTGCCTGTGTCTCTGCCTCTCTCTGTGTGTCACTCATGAATAAATTAAAAAATAAAGAAAGAAAAAAAAAAGAAATTGAAAAACAAAAAAAGGAAACTGAAAAAAAGTGGAACAAAATATCCAAGAACTGGGACAACACAACCTGAAATTACTGTGACACTATGTGCCAACTATACTCCAATTAAAAAAAATTATCATGCAGTTAAGATGAGAATTCCCCCCATAGAATTCATAACTTACAAGTAATGGGGACATCAAGAGGAGAAGACAGGAAGAAATAGAAAAAACATTTGAAGCAAGAACAACTGAGACTATCCCCAAAATTAATGTCAGACACCAAACCACAGATCCAGAGAACAATGAGGATAAATTGAGAAAAACCTGTACCTAGATGTATCACATTCAAACTGCATAAAAACAAAGATAAAGAAAAAAATCTTGAAAGAAGTTGGAGAGGAAAAAAAAAACCCTCACTTGTTGGGGTTCAAAGGTAACAACTGCATCCAATTTCTCTTTGGGAACCATGAGAGCAACAGGTGAACTGTTTGAAGTGTTGAGAGAAAAAAAAAAAACTCACCAACCTGGAATTCTGCATTCTGACACACTATCCTTCAGAAGTGAAGAATAAATACTTTCTCAGACAAAAATTGAGGGAAATTGTCACCAGTAGACTTGTCTTACAAGATACAGATTAAGAGAAGCTTTTCAGGGGTACCTGGGTGGCTCAGTCTGTTAAGCATCTTCTTCAGCTCACATCATGATCCCAGGGTCCTGGGATGGAGCCTGGCATCAAATACCTTGCTCAGTGGGGACTCTGCTCCTCCCTCTCCCTCTGCCCCTATTCTCTGCTAGTTCTTTCTCACTCTCAAATAAATAAATAAATCTTTAAATTTAGAAGGAAGAGGAGGAGAAGAAGAAGAAGAAGAAGAAGAAGAAGAAGAAGAAGAAGAAGAAGAAGAAGAAGAAGAAAAGAAGAAGAAGAAGAAGAAGAAGAAGAAGGAAGAAGAAGAAGAAGAAGAAGAAGAAGAAGAAGAAGAAGAAGAAGGAGAAGAAGAAAAGAAGAAGAAGAAGAAGAAGAAGAAGAAGAAGAAGAAGAAGAAGAAGAAGAAGGAGAAGGAGAAGGAGAAGGAGAAGAAGAAGAAGAAGTTGCTTTTCAGAGAGAAAGAGTTGAATGGAAACCTCGGAGAGACCTAAGAGAGAAACAGCCACTCTAGGTTGGAAGGTGGCAGGTTTAACGAACAAGGGAGCTTACCTATGAGGTTCATCTTAGCAGGTGGCAGGACCAGTGGATCTCTGCACCCTGCCCAGGGTGTGATCAAATCTCTGGTTCTGCATTCAGTAGAACACCATCCAGTTTATTTCAACAGCACCTTACTCTCTCAAAACTACATACTTGAAAATGGTTCCCATGGTGGAAGGGTGGGCAGAGCAGACATTCCAAGAACAGGGAGGGATTCCAAGGACAGAGAGGTGAGGAGCCTTCAATTGCCCTGGGGCGGCTCGAGAATCAATCAGCAGTCAGGTCCTCTCGGTGACTTCCTCTGACAGAAGGGAATGCATATAGGTCAGAAACTAAGACCTACATAAAGAAAGACCAGCAGAGAAGGTGTACATGAAGTAACTTTTTTTTTCTTACTCTTAACTGATCTGACAGATTTTTAAGAGTGTGTTAAAAATAACAAATGGCAATGATGTGTTTGTTCCATTATGTATGCTTATTATTATATATAAACACACAAGTATATGCAATTCCATAAAGAAGCATAAGTGTGTGTGTGTATATACACATGTATCTCTGTATGCCTCTGTATAAGTGAGATGAACTACAGCAATGATACAAGGTATAAGTAAGGGACAGGAGGAAGGAATTTAGAATGCCTTGTTATTATAAGCTATTTGCATGACTCACAAGCAATATAGCATTATTTGAAAGTGGTCTTGGATTTGTGGTAAGTGTATTTACAAACTATCTAGGGCAACCACTTAAAAAAGTGAAAAAAAAAAGTCTAATTAATATGCTAAGAAAGGAGAGAAAACAGAGTAATAGAAAATGCTCAGTTAAAACTGCAAATGATGGGAAAAGAATGTAAGACAAAAATAAGAACAAGGACCATAAATAGAAACTAGAAACAAATATGGTAGCTATTAATGCAACTCTATCAATGATCACCTTAAAAGTCAATGGTTAAGTACACCAATTAAAAGATAAAGATTGACAGAGTGGATCAAAAAGCAAGACTCATCTATATGTTGTTAACAAGAAAGAAACCTACTTTAAATATAAAGACACATGTAGGTTAAAAATAAAAGGATGAATAGGCAAAACACAGAAGATTTTTAGTGAAACTATTCTGTGTGATAGCATGTGGTAAATGCATGTCATTATGCACTTGTCCAAACCTGTAGGATGTCCAACTCCAAGAGTGAACCCTAATATCAACTGTGGACTCTGGGGGATGATGAATCAATGTAGGATCAGTGAGTTTAACAAGCACAGCACTCTGAGGGCTGGGGATGTTGATGATAGGGGAAACTCTGCATGGGTGGAGGCAGAGGGTCTATGGGAACTCTGTGAACTTTCCACTGAATTTTGCTATGGACCTAAAACTGTTTTAAAAATAGTCTATTTAAAAGGGAAAAAAATTTTTTAAAGATTTTATGTCTTTCTGTATTCTCCAGATTCCCATAATGAGTATGTGTTCCTTGCAGATAAACAGAGATAAAATATGTTAAAATTCTGTCATTCTCCTTTCCTTACTATCAAAGAGGGAAAAAATCAAACTGATGCATTGGATCTCATCAAACCTCATGCTTCCAAGTCTTGAGTTGTTTGAGGAGGAACACACTCCTGTTCCTTGGCCCTGATTGAGATTATTCTGTAGTAAAAATACAGAAAAAGATTTCAACCCTCCCAGTCGGCATCTTCCATGGGTCTGTATTCCTGGTCCTCCCACATGGTAAACCCAAAGGACAATGAGAAGTGTGACTTTGTGGTGTTCTTATGCATAATGCAAAATGCATTGATTTGAAAGGAACTGATTCTCTAAGAGTCAGTAACAGAGAATTAATATTTCATGGCTTTTCTGTTCATGAATAGGGACAACTCCAACCAGACTTCTTAGTTGTAAAAAGGAAAGTAAGGGCTGCTGAAGTCTAGAGAATCTCATCTGAAATTGTTGAGCTCCAAGTGGGACCTCATTTCACATATGCAGGTCATCACAGATTCTAAGATACCAAGATGTATTTAGTCAGGGAGCATGTTTCCAGGGCAATCTTATATTCCTATGTCTCTCTTTCTTCCCCCACCAGTGTGTTAAGCCCATATTGAGCCTCTGCTAGCATTGCCCATCTGCAAAGCAGCTGGAGCCTCAGCTGCTTTATGGGCCACTAGTAATCCCAAAAGTTAGGCCAAAACCCAGGGTATAATGTTCACAGTATTTATCTCACGCTTTCCCGCCATTTTTCAATTCAGAGATGTTCACAAAGATTTCACAAGGAAAGTTGCTGTTACATGCAGTGTAACATTTGCAGCAGCAAATCACTGGAAGTCAACACGAAGGGATTTTTAAAGCAAATCATGGTGGCTGCACATGCTCTGAAACCATTAAAATCACTCTCTGGAAGAATATTTCATTCAGGAGGAAGTGTATGATCAGATTATAAAGGGGAAAGGCAGGGTCTCCAGATAAGCTATACAGTATGATCCTGCCTTGGGGTGTTTAAGAGATGAGACAGGTGCTCCCAGAGAGTTGATTAACACAGTTCCACCAAAGAACTATGGCTGGGTCTTTCCATATGACCTGACCACTGTTCCTCCAGTTGTCCAGGGCACAGTCTCCAGCTGGGCTCACAAGTGTTGTTGACCAATGAAGCAGACACTGGCCACACTCAGGTAATTTGGATGGAGACTAGCAGTGTCTCAGGGAACAGATGGACAGCACTCGTGCCAGCTGATCAGTATGCCAAAAAACCACCGGCTGATCTCCGTGGGCGTTTCTAGCACAATGGCAAGGAGAGAACATCGACTTGGTTCCTTGGTACTCATAATACAAATACTTACTCATGTGGGACATGATGGCCAGGGGGCCCTGACACAGCTCCCTTCAGGCTCCCCACGGCCAACAACAGATGGTATTCGCTCAGACAGAGGCTGGGGCAGCAGCTCAGGGCTTGCTCCCCCTGAGGGCCAGCCTCACCCACGTCTCTCTTGGCAAGGACTCTATGTCCCCACAAGGCCTTCCCCCAGGCTGGGGATTCCTCATCTCCTGTGAGAGATTTGGAACCTGGCACCTCTTCCCTTTTAGCTGTTTATTCCCAATTTTATGCACTGAACTCATCAGGATGAGAACTTCTAAAATATTCACATCTAAGAGCTAGACATTCAAGGCTTTTAATTCTGAAAATAGTTCGACAAAGCAATTGTCAAACTTCAAAGAAATGGTGGAGTAGAGGGAGGAGTGAAGGATGACCCCCAGGGTAGTAGAGTACAAGGGAATGCAGTGGGGGAAGTTACCTAGATTAATATCTCAAATTTATATCCTATCATATAAATATATGCATGGAATAAATATTAGAGATTAATAATACACCCTTAACAATCATTACAATTGTTATCTCCAAGTAAAAGGCTGAAAATTTTTCAAATTTTCTGTAATGAACATATAAGAGAAATGTATTTATACATTTAAGAGAAATGTATTTTATGTTAGTGTTAGCTTCCAATGGCAGCTTGTAATGTGAAAAAATCACAGTCGAAATTGATTCCTTTAATTGTCTTCAAGCACAGTACTCAGATATACATTGATCGATCCAACCAACAATCCCTGTGGCATTGGGAAAAAAGCTATTTTTTCAGCTAAGCACAGATGAGGAAGTCAGCTGGCATGTAAGCTCCATCCTGTGTGAAAAATAAACACTAGAATCACATATAGCTGACTTTGCTTAAGTTAATGCATTTAAAAAGCAATCATACTGTCCTCAGAAAATTTTAAAAGGCTATATAAAAACTTGTTATTCAAAAAATTATTGAATACAATAGAATAACTTCAATATCCAAAAAAATAAATATAAATGTACAACTCAAGGGGCTTATATAATCCCATTTTAATTCCTTTCCAAAAAATTGCCCAGCATTTTCCAACTATGATACTTACTAAATATAAATTAAATAAATAAATCACTATCCTAGTCTGCAGAATGGACATAATTCAACAGAGTAGATGCTCTCTCATTCTGTATTCCAGCCAAGCTGCATAGACAGGAATGTACTGGAACTATCCAGCCTGGCTGGAATGGACTGGTCAGATGACACATGCAGAGTACATGTAAATATTTTCAGGTCATGTAATTCCAGAGAAGGACGTCACAATACAGAGAGGATCTGATCCAAGCCTCCATTTAATAGATACAGTCCCAGAGGGTCAGAAAAGACAGGCACCAACTCAAGTTCACCAGCTAGCCTGGAAAAATGAAGACAAGACCTCAGGTCTCCTAATTATTTGTTCAGAGTGCATTCTGAAGCTTTTTTTTCTTTTCTTTCTTTCTTTCTTTTCTTTTCTTTTTTTTTTAAGAGAGGAGGAAACAGAAGCAGAACAGGTAGATGATTTTTAAATATGGAGTCAGAGAACTATAGACATAGTTCATACAAGCAAATCTAGTACACAGAACTCAAGAAATATTTGTTAGGGGCACCTGGGTGGCTCAGTTGGTTAAGCATCTGATTCTTGGTTTCAGCTTGAGTCATGATCTCATCAAACCCTAAGTCCTGCTCAATGCTCAGTGCTCAGCCAGGAATCTGCTTGAAGATTCTCCCCCTGCCCCTCCCCCAACTCTCTTGCACATGCATTTTTCTCTCTCTAAAATAAATAAATAAATAAATCTTTTAAAACACACATTCGTTAAATGAAATTCAGCATATGCTAATGCCCTATTTTTCTCAGATTTGAATTTTTTAAGCAAACCCATTCTCATAGAAAAACTAAATCCCTGGGTGGCTCAGTGGTTTAGCGCCTGCCTTTGGCCCAGGCCTGATCCTGGGGTCCAGGGATTGGGTCCCACGTCGGGCTCCTTGCAGGGAGCTTGCTTCTCACTCTGCCTGTGTCTCTGCGTCTCTGTCTCTCATGAATAAATAAATAAAATCTTAAAAAAAAAAAAGAAAGAAAAACTAAATCCTGAAATACACAAAGAAAAAAATTAAAATTCTACCCCCATCCCATTACTAGAGGAAACCATTACCAGCCATTATTAACAATTTGAAGAATATCCTTCCAGGTATTTCATATATATAAAGAATATCTTATTTTATATGTATAAATTATATCTGTGATATAAATATATATTATATAAATATACATTATTTTTATATTTTATATGTAACATAAATATATATCATTTGCATATGCCTATAACAAACAAGCATTTTAAATAAAAGTTGATTCATAATGCATACTCTTCTGTATCTTTTTTTTTTACTTTAATATATGAG
Organism: Nyctereutes procyonoides; assembly: GCF_905146905.1. NCBI lineage: Eukaryota > Metazoa > Chordata > Mammalia > Carnivora > Canidae > Nyctereutes > Nyctereutes procyonoides. The sequence continues at coordinate 43,180,926 of NW_026575047.1, read as the reverse complement.
GGACATTTATCTATGTCAGTACATATGGATTGCCTTATTTGTTATAATGTCTGAATAATATTAGTTCATCTCTCTCACACTAATGTTCTCCCTTGAAGAACAAGATAAAGAAATTAAAAAGATCATTGTGGGGATGAACATTTTATAAATGACACTAGGAAATTTGGAGAGTCATTTGGGGAAATAGAAAATTAGATTGATTCTTCATGCCATACACTAGAATAAATTTCAAACAGATCAGAGGTTTAAAAGTAAAATATGAAATCAGACAGAAGAAAACAAGGGTGAGGGATCCCTGGGTGGTGCAGCGGTTTGGCGCCTGCCTTTGGCCCAGGGCGCGATCCTGGAGACCCGGGATAGAATCCCACATCGGGCTCCCGATGCATGGAGCCTGCTTCTCCCTCTGCCTATGTCTCTGCCTCTCTCTCTCTCTCTCTCTCTCTGTGACTATCATAAATAAATAAAAAAAATTAAAAATAAATAAATAAAGCATTTAAAAAAAAAAAAAAAAGAAAACAAGGGTGAATGTATCTAACCTGGGAGTGGGGAAATCTTCCCTAATCATGACAGAGAATCCAGAAGCAGTAAGACAAATTGGATCAGTTTGACCACATAATTTTTTTCTAATGGTCAGGTCAGAAAAAAAGAAAACAAGGAAAGGGAACCAAAAATTAAAAAGACACTAAAGAGATAAATCAATAAAATAAAATAAATGGACCTTGTTTGCATCCTGATCCCAATAAACCAAGTATAAACATATGCACACATACATACACATGCATACACATACATGCATGCATGCACACTCACACGTGCATACACATACATGCATGCATATGCATGCATATGCACACATAACATATGCACGGGTGCACACAAGTTCCTGTGCACATGCACATTGTTACAAGAGAATCAGAAAAATTTGAGACACTCATCAAATATTCAAGATTGGAAAGTAGTAATTTTATGTCATTGAATGATATTGCAGGGATTTTTTTCAAATCACATATTTTTGAAGACAGATTAATAATATTTATAAATTAAATAACACATCTGAGATTTGCTTCAAAAATAATCCAAGAAGTAGAGTGGGAAGAAGCAGTTGGCATATAGATGAAATTAGAATGATCATGGGTTTTATCATTATTGGATTTGTGAAATGGATGAATGATGGCTCAACATGTTAAACATTTTCCATGCTAAATTTTAAAATTTTTTAAAACTACAAATACAGTGATAAGCCAGAAAAATCCTCTCTTAGCTTTAGTTTTGCTACTTACCTGAGTGCTGCTAAGCAAATACCAATTCCTTTGTATAATTACACACCATACTCTACCTTATTATTCCAGCATTCTTTATATATGTTCATCTCGCAGTTAAATTTCAAATCCTTGACGAATAGAATGTTTTGTTCCTTTTTTCCTCCAATGCCTCACTTAGAGTAGGCATAGATGGGAGAATGTTTCTCAAATGTGTCCATGTGCAGAGAAGACAAAGCTTGCTCAGCACAAATGTGGACCACTGGTTCTAGTAAATGTTTGAAGTTTAGTAGTGTTTGATGCTGCCTGTATACAAATTTTGGAAATTAAAAAAAAAAAAGAAATGGTTTCCACTTTGGGAGGTGACAGATATGTTTATGGCTTCAGTGGTATTGATGGCTTCACAGGTATATACTCATCCCCAAACTCACTAGGCTGTGTACATTAAACATACACAGCTTTTTACATGTTGGTCATACCTCAGTAAAGTGGATTTTTAAAATCTCAAATCAAATTTTATTTTTAAGACAACATAGTTTCTCACTGGACGGCACTTTCCCTGCCCCATTGGATGTTACACTGACCATCAATGACATCTGAAAGTCAGAAGGTAAATGTTTCTTGGGGAGATGACTTTGAAGACAGACAACTTTCACCCTTTCATATCCCATTGCCGTATTTGAATGTGGATATGGATTTTTTCATATCAAACACCCTATCTTCATCTTCATCCTTTAATCTAACAAGAGAAGAGAATAGGTAAATGGTCAAACTCTACACAAGCAAACTCTACAGTACAGTTCAGCCTAGTGAAGAAATCCTGCTATCATGTCCTGAGTACCCATGTAAAGGTTTTTTGCCTCTAATATGATAGGTTAGACCTCTAATTTACACTATTCGAGCTACTGAGGTTTATGAATTAAGACATAAATAGCATTATGAAAACTATTTTAACGTCATCCCTTATTTCAAAGACAAAAATATATCATTCCCCCAACCAAAGCAGCATACTCACTGGGAAAAGCATTGTTGCCCTAACTGTGTGTTTCTCCAGTCAGCATGAGAAAATGTGCACATAGAGGTCATGATTTGTTCTTATTCACAATTTTTAGTATTTCCTTCAATGCTAAGTGAAGATTAGGAGGCATACGGTTAGGTGCCAGTTATTCTTTGTGAGAAAGCATTTTGTGGTTTGACACTCAAGATCCATCCCTTTGATGCGGCTAAGAAAACTCTTTCTTGCTATAAATCAGCTGGTGCTCCACCAATATTTTTCCCAAAGACCCTCGTTGAGTGAACATCATGGCCCACAAAGTAAGACTGATTAAATATTTTAAAATCTTTCCTCTTGAAATGCACAATTTCAGTAATAAATGGAATAAAAAGTCATCATGCACTTCATATGCATATCACAGTGACCCCCACTCTGCCCAGAGAATGGGCTAAAGGGCAGCCACAAGAAATATCAGGCCCTAATCCCTGGAAAGTGTGAATGTTACCTTACCCGGGAAAGGTAGGTATTTCACAGATGGGATTAAGTCCACATGGGCAATGCCAGGATGGAGGCAGAGATTGGAATGATGCTGTCACAAGCCAAGAAAAGCATGTGATGCTTGCCAATTGTGCAAAAACACCAGTGGTTATATGTCACAGAGCAGCCACCAGAAGCTGGAAGCCGTAAGGAGCAAGTATGCCCTAGAGCCTCCAGAGGGAATATGGCCCTGCCAAAACCTTGATTTCAGCTCGGGGTAATTCATTTTACACTTCTAGCCCCCACAACAGTTTGTACTCACTTTTTGCAGTGGCCCCAGGAAGCTAATACCACCCCTCAGTGACTATATCCAAATATAAAGTCAGATACCTCTCTGAATTTTCAGGCAGTGCAATTGCTCTTCAACATTGTATGCTCTCGATTTTATTCAGCATCCAACACTGTCATAATACCCCATTCTGTCAGCGGCTCTCTCTGCGTCCTGCTGCACACAATGTTTGTCTTGAACTCTCAGGATGGTTTTTGAAGCACTCAAACAATAGGGTAATTGTGCTTTTTATTAGAAGAGTGCTCCTTTAAATGATTCCTTTATAGTTTTTGGTCTCTGTGATTAAATTAATCAGTTTCTTAAGAAAATCTTTTTTTTTTCTTTTTTTGCAATTTTCTGGGAGAAGGAAACTCGACTAACTTATAAGAGGTCTTGTGCTTTGCAAGAAAATGATACAAAAGCTCCAGGGGTTTTGTGTCACTATGGGAAAATTTCTTTACACATGGATCTAGGGGACAAATGAATCAGCAATTCATTGAAATTCAACTTTCAGATATTTATCACTTTATCTTCCTTTTAGAAATCATCTTTTTTTTACTTATACAAAATCAGTAAACTACAAATTTGATTGTTTTTCCCTGAAAACCTATTCATTATTCATGCTTACAGCTTTATTATGAATTATAGCATTTATTGATTTTTTTTACCTCAAAACTCACTAGGATTGGTATAAACATTTGAAAAGTGACCTAGCAAAGTTGAATATTTGCATCCACTCTGATACAGTGGTTTTGCCCTTAGGTTGGTAGCTTAAAGAAGCTTGTGCATCCACATGTGTACTGGGAGACTTGAACGTGAAAATTCAAGCAGCATGATTTATCAAAGCAAACCAGCTTTCAGCACCAACTATAGTGTCCACTAACAGTAGAATAGGTAAAAGAATTGTAGTATATTCATATGTTCATTCTATTGCAGAGAAAATAAATGACTCAGAGCTAAATAGCTTGGCATGAATGAATCTCAAAAACTTGTTAATGAATCCCAAAAGAAGTCCTGTGAGACTAGAACTATTATTAGTAATATTTTCCAATCTAAGAACAGTATTTTTTCTTTTTTTCTTTATTCAAAGTGGGCCCTGTCACTTGTCTGGAAATTTGATTATGTAGTGTTTTCAAACAAAATTCATACATACTAACTGAGCACCAGGAGACCTCAAAAGGGGACACTATTTTGATAAACTCACCAAGTTCCAGAGTCGATTCCTCAGGCAAGGAATTTATGCATCAAGAGTCAGAGAGAATGTAACCACTTCTCAGGGGTGATCTCACACTAACACAATTTTCAAAAACGTGTGAATAGAACACAGAATGTCAGTTTATTAATTTATAATGAGTAACATAATGACCACATTGACCAAAAGACTCAGACTTTGTGGAATGTATGAATCAGAATCCAAGTCAACAGATAGTTTCTTGTATGTATAAAATAAGAACAAGGATTAAGATGTTGAGTGGCATCTCAGTGGGAATCTGCCTTCCACAGGACCATGAAAATCAACTAGGCTGGAGAAGATGGATCTTCCTTGGATGGAGATTGGAAAAGTGCTATAACTTATCTCTGCGCTAAGCCCATGCTTCTTGAATTTAAGTACCTCTGAGGACACTCCTGCAGCATGATGCCCTGCACAAAGCAGACCCTACAATAAATATGTGGCAAAGAAATAAAGAGAGAAGGAAATAAGATTAACCAAAGCCTACAAGCATGCTCTATCTTCCTAGTGCATTGAATAAAAGCAATTGCAAATAATATTTAAAATATTATATAGGTATATGTTATAATATTATATATCTTATATGACGTATTATACAGCACTACGAAGAAAAATGAAAAGGTCTATGCAAATTTCTGATAAAATGCTAAACCAGAATGAAAACATTTGATAGGCTTCTCGCTGTGCCTCCATACCTTCAGTAATATGAATCACTTTATCCCATCCTATCCTCTACATCCACCATTCCCTTTCTCTTCCACAGTCTTTCTTCATACAGGGAGCCGGCAGTGGATTGGGTGAAAGGGTGTGCCTTGGAAGGAGGCTGACACAGTCAGTAGGTTGGCGCCTGAGCTCAGGAGCTAGATCCCTCCGAGCTGGTGGTCTGTCTCTACCACTTTCAGCTCTGTGACTCTATTTCTGTGCCCTAGTGGCCTCATCTATAAAACAGAGAGAGGCAGAGTACCTACCTCACAGCCTTGTTGGATTAACATACAAGAACAGCATTTCATTCGGTCACCAGCATGCAGCAAATGCTGCCATAAATGCTGACAATCCTTTTCCAAAATTGTGGTCACATCCAATAGCCACACCTCCTTGAAACAGTGCCCTAGTAACCTGGATGATGAGATGATGATGTTGAGGATTGCCTTTTCCTTAATACCAGTGATCCAGGTGCTTCGGATACAATTACCTCATTTGACTGTTACAATATGTTCTCTACTGTATACATTTCTGCTTAAAATCTCAAAATAAGGAAACTAAGATTTAGAGAAATTAATAACTTTGTCCAAGATTATACAAGTAGTGAAAGGTAAGTGCAGATTTGAAAGTAGATTTTTTGTGACTATAGAGCCCTTATTCTTCTACTGTTTAGAGCTTGGGGTATCCATCAACTCTTTGCCTAAATATTTATTTTGTTAAGTTTACTTTGAAGATTTATTTGTTTAGAGGAAATGAGAGAGAGAGAGAAAGCATACAAGTGGGGGAAGGGAGCAGAGAGAAAGGGAGAGAGAGAAAATCTTCAAGCAGACTCCATGCTGAGTGCAGAGCCCAATATGGGACTCCATCCCAGAACCCCAAGATCATGACCTAAGCCAAAATCCAGAGTCAGATGACTAACCTACTGAGCCATCCAGGTGCCCCTCTGCTTAAATATTTAAGACAAACAATCTTACAGTTTATTCCACAGGTAGATAATCCCTTCTAGCATGAATTTTTCTATTCCATTTTCTGAGTGCAGTCTCATTTCCCTTATTTCCAAATTTGAAGGCGGCAGGGCTCTACTTTACTGCAGCCTTGCTGCATCTGCTCAGAAATTACAGAAAGTGAAAGAGAGAAAGAGAGAGAGAGAGAGAGGGAGAAACATCAAAAAAAAGCCTTCAGAAGCAAATTTATTTCATTGAAAGAGATTCATTTTCCTACAAGGGAGCAGACTTGCCTATGCCTGGAACCTTCCCTTGTCCCCCCTGACAGGGTTGTAAGTAAGCTAAACATTTCAAGGATTAAAAAAAAGAAGGTTTTGGCTCCAAACCTCATTAATCCAGCAATGAGGCCTCACCACTAAGTTCGGTGACACTGATAATCAGATTGAAAATTATTCATTGCATGAGTTACTGTTAGTTCCCCAGATTTCTTTTTTTTAAGATTTATTTATTTATTTATTTAAGAGAGCAAGCGAGCACAAGCAGGGGGAGCAGCAGAGGGAAAAGGAGAAACAGACTCCCTGCTGAGCAGGGAGTTCGATGAGGGGCTCCATCCCAGGACCCCGGGATCATGAGTTAAGCCAAAGACAGATGAGCTCAACCACTGAGCCACCCAGGCGCCCTAGTTCCCCAGATTTAATATTCTGATTCACAACTTCCCTGTACATGCTATTGTTCAATGATCAGAGAAGAAAAGTGACCCGAAGATCCCAGCGTGGGTTTTCTGTTTACTTGTCACAGATGCTAACTCATCCTCTGAGTCTCTGCAAAGCTAGAGACCCAGGAGGGAGCTTGAGCTCCATGGAATCTGTGCAACTCAGAGCCCTGCTTATAGTTGAAGACACTCAGAAATGTGCTACTGAGTGAAAGAACTGTGGAGGGGTATGCACACATGGGCACGGCTGTGCTGAGATGGTGGGCCAGGGCTCTGCTTTGAAAAGATATTAGGAAAGCCAATAAGATAAAATTAATATATCATATCATATCATATAAATTTAATGAGTTTAGCTTTTAAACGTATTTCCTGTGATGCCTAGGGGGCTCAGTTGGTTAGGTGTACAACTCTTGATTCCAGCTCAGATCTTGACCTCAGGGTTGTGAGTTTGAACTCCACACCCAGTGTGGAGCCCACTTAAAACAAAATAAAACAAAACAAAAACATAGTTCCCAGGACAAGTTTGGCCATCCCCAAAATATTTGAAAGTAGAGACTCTTTTACCTCTTTAACAAATGAGGGGGAAGAGGTTCTGTCCAGGATTTAGGACAGCCAGAGTCTGAGTCCAGCGGAATGTCTCTGAAGCCTTCCTACTGCTGCCCTTTGCTCAAGTGCATCCAGGGCACATGTGGAGCTCCAGGTGTGTACCAGGCACTGCGTCTGCTACCCCGCGAGAATGCAGACAGGACACAGTCCTTGAGAGACAGGGCACTGAAGCATCAAACAAACAAACAAGCACATCGAATCCTCTGCAATGATCTCCACCCGGGGGTACTCCTACCATGGGGCAAGGGAGTGAAACTGAAAGTGAGGCCTGAGTGATAGCCAGGGATTGGTCAGACAAAGGGAATGTTCCATGAAGACTTTGAGTCTGGGACCCCAACTTGAACAATCTCCAATCTGACAGCCCAAAGCATGATGTTCCAGTGCTATTTGGGGCTCATGGAATTCATGTACTTCACATTTTCACACTCAGGCAAATATTCTTCAAGAATTATCCTTTTGAGAAAACACTGTATATATAACACTCATATATTATGCATAATTATGTACGTGTGTGCATGTATGCATACTTATATACATATTCATACATATGTATGTCTATAGAGATATAGATACAAATATGTTACATAAAGAACAAAAACACTATTAAATTCCCTGAGTACTATTTTTCCATGGGGAGCATTACTTAAACAGTTTTTTTCGGTTATTCATTATGCAATCACTTGTTTTAGAAACACTTCAAAAGTATTTACTGAGCATCTATAAGTGCCAAGCATTGTGCTAAGCACTGAGGATGTAGCAGCAAATAAGAGCTCTATCTTCATGGTACTCATTCCACTGGGGGAGACAGATACAAGTCAACCTAAATAAATAAAGATACTTATAGAATAAGATAAGTAGTACGAAGGAAACAAAATAATGAAAAGAAAGGAAAATAGGGAACAACTTTAGGTAGTCTTTTTGGATGAGATGATGTCTGAACTGAGATCTGGCAATTTCAAGAGCTGGGAACAGAACTCCAGGGGGAGGAACAGCAAGGACAAAGGCCTAGAGGCAGTAAAGAGCTCATCATATCAATGCTCTGATTTTCAACCTTGGCTGTCTCTTAGAATCACCTAGACAGCTTCCTAAAAATACTGATGCCCAGGCTTTGTTCTAGTACTAAGTATTTTCTTCTAAGTGCCCCAGGGATTTTGAAGTATAGACTGAGTATCGTGGTGTTAATGGATCAGAAATGATGCCTGGATCAATGATGGGGCCGTCACGATATTCAGGCAAGAAACAATGGTGGCTGGCATGGGAAGGTGGTGGCAGGGACGGGAAGAAGTAGATGGGCTAAGACAACATTGTAGAGGCAGAAACAACAGAACTTCTGGTAGATTGGATATGGAGGTAGAGGGGAAGACAGAAATGATGTGTGACACGTCACTCCAAAGCCTTTACAAAGGGGTTGGTGCAATGCAGCTCTGACACCAAGCACCCGAACAAAGGTCAGACTGAGCAGGTTTAGAGCATGGTCCTCCACAAGACTCCCCTCACTCCAGACACCAGCTCCAGGGCCCCTGGCCACCCACACTTCTTAACCAACTGGCTACCTACTTGGAAGTTTCCAATATCCTTCAGGTGTGATCGTTTGCTAGAAAAACACACAGAACTCAGGAAAACACTATACTTCATTTTATCATATAAGATACAAATCAAGACCAGCTGAATAAAGAGACACATAGGGCAATGTCTGAGAAGGTCTCAAATTTGGAGCTTCTGTGTCCCTCAGACTGGTCACCCTCCCAGCACATCAATGTGTGTCACCAATCAGGAAGCTCACTCAACCCTGGTGTCCAGAGTTTTTACTGGGGTTTCCTTACATAGGCACAGTCGATTGAATCATTGGCCACAGAGCTAAATTAAATCCCCAGCTCCCCTCCCCCTTCAGGCATCAAGCTGGTATCACCTGGCTCCAAGCCCCAACCATCTAATCACATGGTTGATATTTCTGACAGCGTCAGCCTCTGTCCTGAGTCACCTCTTGAGAGGCCCACCACGATTAACAAAGACACAGATACCACATGGGAGAGTCCACGGATTCATGGACCCCCCTCTCAGGGATGGAGACAAAGAGCAAACAATTCATTATTGGCGTGGGGCCAGTTACAGAGCTAGACGGCGGTGGGCTTCATGAGGGTTGGTCGTGTTTGAAATCAGGAGTGTGGTTCTGCATTGTCAAGTTTGGATTACCCACTGGACTGGCAAGTGGAGATATCAAGTAGGCAGCTGAATAGACAAGATTGGCCTCTGGAGTGAAGTCTGGGCTGCTGAGAAAAGTCTGAAAGTCATCAGCATGCTCGTGGTATTCAAAGCCAGCAGACAGGGAGAAATCATCGGGGAAGTTGGCATTAAAAGAGAAGACGATCCAGATCTAAGCCCCAGAGCAAACCAGTATTTCAAGTGATCTCCACCGACAACTCTGCTCTTCCAACTTTATCTGCTCAGACAGTGAGAAATGAAAGCTTGTCCTGAGTGAGACAAGTCCCATCCATATACACAAATGCCTTCAAACACGAAATGTTACCAGAGCAGAGCCAGGAGGTTCTCACAGTGGACATCAGGCTCCAGCTGGTGATGACCCATGCTGTTCATTAGCTTCTACAACAGACAATAATTTAAGGCGGTGGGGGGGGGACATAATCTAGAATATTTGAAATAACACTTGGGATATCCCAAAACATATTCCTTTTACCCACATAAAAGTATAAAAGGATTTTAAAAAAGAGAGGAGTTTATCATTTCTTTTTTAAAATATTTTATTTATTTATAAACAAATAAAGAGGGAGGCAATCATAAGAGATGCTGACTCCAGGAAACACACTGAGGGTTGCTGGAGGGGAGGATGGGATGGGGGAGGAATGGGGTGATGGGCATGAAGGAAGGCACTGGATTTTATATGCAACTGATGAATCACTATATTCTACCCCTGAAACTAACAATACTGTATTTGTTAACTAAACTGAATTTAAATAAAGAACTTTTTAAAAAGATTTTATTCACTTATTTGAGAGATAGAGTGAGAGATGGGGGGTGGGGAGGAGGGCAGAGGCAGAAGGACAGGGACAAGCCTGGATGCCTCCCATGACCCTGACATTATGACACACACCCCCACACACAGTATTATTATATTTGTAAATCCAATAGATAAACTCTCCTTAAGAGCAGTGCCACTGGGGATCCCTGGGTGGCACAGCGGTTTGGCGCCTGCCTTTGGCCCAGGGCGCGATCCTGGAGACCCGGGATCGAGTCCCACGTCGGGCTCCCGGTGCATGGAGCCTGCTTCTCCCTCTGCCTGTGTCTCTGCCTCTCTCTCTCTCTCTCTCTCTCTCTCTCTCTCTCATCAGGAAATCAGAAATAAAAAAAATTAAAAAAAGAGCAGTGCCACTTTAAGACCAAGATTATTGGGGTCATTCAAATCCATCCCAAGGGTGGTAATAATTAATAATAAAAAGAGCAGTTAACATTCATGGAGTTCTTATGCCAACTCTCAGTGACATGCTTCCCAGACATTATTTTATCTAATAAATACATTTAATAGTCATTGAATATGGGCATTTAATGTTTATTTAATAATATGGTTGAGATGTATTAAACAAAAGTGAAAAATAGAAGAGTTATTACTTTCCCATTCCACTGGTAAAGAAACCAAGGCTTAGAGAGATAAAGTAACTTGCTTCTCTATCAGTCACAAATTGTCTAGCTAAGGTAAGTTAGTAAGCGACAACGCCAAGATGCTGACCCAGTTCTGTCTGAAGATGAAGGAGTTAGAAGTCTGGGAGTTAAAGGAGGGACAGTCACTGATGTCCTTAAACATGTCCTGGATGCCTGACTGCTTCGTTGATACAGAGTTTTTCCTGATAGAAATCAGTTAGTACAATATGCAATCCCGCGGAGATCCTTTGCTTTCCTACCCTGAAGCAGTGAGAAAAATCAAGACTAGTGGTTGTTCAGCAGCGCTGAGCTGGCTGTTGGCTTAAGGAAATTCAGCAAGAGCGTCATGCCATCAGTGGTTCAAGGTCAGATGAATTTTCTGTTACTTTCCTTCTTTCTCCTCTTCCAATCCTGGAGGCCTGTCTGGATTGGAGGGACCCCCGCACCCCCCCAACTGTGTACCAGGAACCCATCACAGCTGTCTGTGAATGGGTGAGTGAGCTTGGCCACCAGAAGACAGGTCGCTGACTTTGTGCCAACAGCCTTTTGTTTGCCAAACACCAAGACGCCCAAATGTCTAGACCTCAGGACATCAGATTATTCATAAAAACTACCTTTTATTTCTCATTTGTTATTATAAAAATGTCATAAATATAAATATTATTTGTTATAAATGAATACTCCCTTAATCATAGCTATAGCAATAAGAACTATCATTTATTAAATGCGTTCTATGCATCAGGTACAAGTATTTTTATTTAATCTCCACATCATTCAGCATAGTAGATATTTTATTTCCCTCTAGAGGCTCAGAAGACTTAAAATCTTGTGTCCAAGGTCACTCAGTGACAGGGCTGGAGCACCCAAATGTATGTCCTTACCCACATAAATTCTGCCTCCAGTGCACTGGGTAGCGATCCCTTAGCTCCAGGCTGAGGTCAGAGGTGTATGTTTATCAGTAACGTCAGTGTCTGCCATCTACATTCCCGCCTAGCTGCAGGTAATAAAGATCACCCATCTATTTTATTAAACTGAATATATTAACATTATTTGAACAGCCATTATCAGTGCTCTGATACAGAGACAGCCTCGGGGGTTATTGACATGCATAGAGTTCTTTGCCTCTGTGCTAAACCATGCCACATTGACATGCTTTTGTAAATTTAATTTTTTAAAGCTCCTATGCGCGTTTTTATCATTTTTCCACCTCCTTCTTCACTGTTAGGTTGTAAGTAGCCACACACATCTTGCGGATGTCCTTATGACTGCTTCAAGGGCAGCGCTATTAACATTTGGGGTAGATAATTCTTGTTTATGTTGGTGGAGGGGGTTGGCCTGTGTGTCTTATGATATTATCATCTTCTGGATGCCAATAACAGCTCTCCCTTCCTCCCTAGTCATGGCCATAAAAAATGTCCCCAGACATCACCAAATGTCCCCTAGTGAGGGGAGAGGCAAAATCACCCCTAGTTAAGAACCATTATTCTAATAGAACATCCACATCCCACCACACACACACACACACACACACACACACACACACACTATGCACTTCTAATTTGTTCCTTCTCACTGCTGCTTAAAGGAAGAGTCAGCAAACCAAGCTTACTAGACAGAAACACAAAATTAAATTAAGTAAGCTCTGAGTGATATGGCAAGGAAATCACTGTGAGTAAAAGGCGTAAGCTTTAGCCCATGAAGTTAGTGACATGTTTTTTGTTCTGAGACCTATTTTATTTTATCTACATCTTATATTTCCAGCATCTTCTGAAGAGAATAGATCCTCAGGTAAGTCCCCACATAAAAGAAATTTTCTACACATGCCACTCTCGTGATCATGCCATGCTCCTGTCATGTTACTTGAATACTCAGTCTGCAAAGCAAATTATTACCTATAAATCCCCACTTACCCTATAATAGATAAATTCTATACTTTTTCTTACCCCTGAATCAATAATTGTATTAATTTTTTAAAAACTAGGAGGTGCCTGGCTGGCTTAGTCAATGGAGCATGTGACTCTTGATCTCAGAGTTTTGAGTTCAAGCCTCACACTGGCTACAGAGATTACTTAAAATTTTTTAAAAAATTATTTTAACTGGTTAAAATGTGACTGTAAGGTATATGATCCCTTCTCATGTATCTGCCCATGCACCTGTAAGAGCTAATACTTCCTTGATTCTTGTTGGCACAGATATCTTTTCCTGTTCAAATTCAGAATCTCAGATAGGCTTGCTTTGAGGATGATGATCTCCACCATTTAGAAACTTGCTGCCAATTGCATTTTCAGCTACTGACAGTGGCATTCCAAAAGAATTGATTTCTCTCTCGTAGGAATGGTCCATTTTTTCCTGCTCTTCAGATGTCATCTTATAGAAAAATGAAACCACTGGGAGTCATTTATATATGCAGTTGTTTGTACTCTTTAGTTGTCTGGGGTTCCTGACTGGGAAGTCAATCCTTACCAACAATACTGATGGAATTGCTGGGTCACAGGATACCCGCAACTTCAACTTCAAGATACGACACCAGTTTGTTCTCCAAATGGCTAAAGCAATAAAAAATTCCAATAGCAGTGTTTTAGAGGTGAGACTACTTCTTTCACAAATGGGCATTCATTTATACTAATAATATTTGCAAATACATTGACATTTGACATTCTTTACAATCCATGGAGGATGTTTTACCCCTCCAAAGACTTTGTTGACAGATAGATATGCTTCATGTGGGATGGGACCACTCTGTTGAGGAGATAGCATGTTGGTCAATCAATGATTTGTGAGAAAACTTGACTTTCCTTCTGAGGTCATTCAAATGACCTCCTCTTCTTGCCACTCACTGCTGGTTGAAAAGTGACTTTGGAGGAGATTAACTCTTGAATTTTTCCAGAATTCAAAATCATTTCCTTGAGTCATGACTATACCTATAGTAGAAATGATTGAGTGACCACCGAAGATGAGTGACCACCTCTGTGGAGTAGAATTGTTTCGGAGAAGTGACTATCCAGTAGGCATTACATTCCCCAGGCCCAGCTTCTAGGCAGGACTCATGCTCACCGATGAGATATGAGCAAAAGTGATGTTATCTTGGGAAGCCAAAATGATCAAGAAATATGTGTGTCTTCCACACCACACAAGTTCCCTCCCCACACCATTGGCTGAATGAAAAGAACCTTACATACCTAGTGGAGGGCAGAGCCACAAGAGAGAAGGAGCCTGGATCCTGAATTGCCTCATGGAAAGCTTCCTAAGCAGTTTAGACAGGGAATTGAGAAATATATTTTTATTGTGTTAATCCACTGAGAATTGGTGTTAATCCAATCCAGAAGCTAATACTACCCAAATTAATGCAGAAAAGGTATGTAGCTAAAGTAGACTTTTTATTTGAACAAATTTGAATTCCCCCGTTGTTATAAAGAAATATACATATATATTTGTAGCTCTCAGGTTCACAGATGCAGGAGCCAAGAGCCACACATCTTCATTAAGCCAGCATCTTCTCCTTGGTATTTATTCAAAGGAGCTGAAAACATGTTCACCCAAAAGCACACATGGATGCTTATGGAAGTTTTATTCATAATTGTCAAAACCAGGAGTCCTTCAGCTGGCAACTGGATAAGTAAACTGTGGTGCATCTGGACAATGGAAAATTGTTCAGCAATAAAAAGGTATGAGCTATTATGCCATGAAAAGACCTGGAGGAAACTTAAGTGCATATCACTAAATGAAAGCAGCGAACCTGAGAAGATCTGTGTACTGCATGATTCCAACTACACGACATTCTGGAAAAGACAAAGCCATGGAGTCAGTAAAAGTATCAGTGGTTTCCAAGGGTTAAGAGGTGGGGAAGGGATAAAAATCAGAGTGTAATGGATGTTTAGGGCAGTGAAACTACTCTGTATGACACTATAATGGTAGATGAATGTCATTATACACATGTCCAAACCCACAATGTGTCCAACACCAGGAGTGAACCCTAATTTTGGATGATAGTAATATGTCAGTGTAGGTTTATCAGCTGTAACAAATGTATCTCTGGTGGAGGAGGCTGATAATAGGGAAGCTATGCACATGTGGGGAAGAGGGTATATGGGAAGGAATTCTCTGTACCTTCCTGTTTTCCAATGAACCTAAAATTGCTTTAAAAAATAAAGCCTGGGGCACCTGGGTGCCTCAGTGGTTAAGCGTCTGCCTTTGGCTCAGGTCATGATCCCAGGGTCCTGGGATTGAGTCCCACATTGTGCTCCCCACAGGGAGCCTGCTTCTTCCTCTGCCTATGTCTCTGCCTCTCTCTGTGTGTCTTTCATGAATAAATAAAATATTTTATTTAAAAATAAATAAACCCTATTTTAGAAAACTGACCTGAGGGAAAAAAGGTTAGATCTTTGGATTTTCTCTTAAACCCCTTTGGACTCAAAGCCAATAGACCATGAGAACAGTGAAACCACTGGTCCAATGCTCAGTACATTATAGACATTTAAATGTCAATTTTCCTCATTTACTCAGTTTCTAATCTCTAAGTGAATGATGCATGCTACTCAGACACTATGCATCATAGAGACATAATCAAATGGAAAGAATATAGTCACCAACCACTTGATCAAAAGTTAGAACAGAAAAAGGAAGCCTGCATGCAGAGAAAGCAAAGAAATTTCTCTAGGCTACAAGCAAGCAGAAACACTGTCTGCTCTCAACTGGTTCTGCTGTTGTCCTTAGGGTATGGTTACTGTAAGAATTTGATATTGTTTTGATCTTTTTAGAATCCTTTTTTTTTTTTTAAGTAAGCTCCACACCCAGCATGGAGCTCAGCACAGGGCTTGAACTCATGACCCCGAGATCAAGAACTGAGCTGAGATCCAGAGTCAGATGCTTAACCGACTGAGCCACCCTGGTGCCCTTTTTTAGAAACCTTTTAAGGAAAGAAGATATACTTTTACATTATCTCATGGATTTTATTTTATGCTCATCACTTTAAAATTGATAGTACAGGTTTCCCAATTTCTCCAAAAACAATTCTTATAAAGATGCCACAGTACTCCCTACTTCTTCTTTAGGGGATGGCTCTATTCCTGACCAATATGCCAGCAGAATAGAGTATGTTTGTTAATCTTTATTATTTTTGCTATATGCAAAAGTAATGGACACACTTTATAAAAATAAATTCAGACAACAGAGAAGTGCAAAAAAATAGGGGGAAATGGAATCATATTGTACACACAGTTTAGCAACCTGCTTTCTGGACGGGACTATTTATCTTGGGTATCTATTCATGGATGTCTTTTCCACGGTGGGCACCCTTGATACATTTAAAGACCTGAGATCTGGCTTTAGTGACAGGAGTCAGCAACTGATATACATCCAGCATTTCTTCAGCACTATCTGCCTCCTAATTCCTGCCCATTTCATGTGAGTGTGGACAGAAGCAGCCAGGCCCAAGGAACTCATCTGTGCAAAGATGCACCCAAAGATGGGTATTCCAAACTTTGGTCACAGCTGGCTCTCCTACAAGGGCCTCTTTGAAGCAGGAACCTGCCAGCCAATACTGCCAGAGAGAAGATGCTAATTATTTGAGCATGGTGGTAACCATCCACATGCAAAAAAGCCATCTATTGTGGAGTTTCTAGCTGTATCGCCCAAAGATCTGAGAAGTAAACAGGCAGCAAGACTGAGCTCCAGCCATGGGCAGGATGTACAGGGGTGAAGTTGTCTCCTGCACACACAGTGGTCTTATAACTTTGCTTGCATCACAACAAGTACATACATAGAGGTGATCTCTGCAGCATGCTGAGATGAGATACAAGAGCTGCTCTCAGATCACTGTGTTCCATAGATGTGTCTTCCTCCTTCCCTATCACTGGGCTTGGGCCAGGAGGATGGCACCCCGTGACGAAGTTGTCTGCTTCAACAGCGACACTGTGTGGCAGGATCAGCAACAGCAGCCAAAAATCCTGGACACTGATTTTCCCATTTTCTCTGCTGGAGATGACAGTAGACAGGAATCATGGAGTACCCCTGCTGGGAGTTATCACAGGAAAGAGGATAGCAGGACAAGAAAAAATGCATTTTCACTCTAACTAGGACAGGATAATAGAATGATTTAAGTTAAATATTAAAATAAATCTGTATCTCAAACTGATGAATAAGATTGATCACAAAGGCAGCTACTTTTTGTTATGTACCCTCTATGACTCAGGAATGTGAGGTGCTTTGCATATGTCAGTTCATTTACTCTTCTCAGCAGAACTTAGAAGATGTGCATTTATTTTCATCATTTAAGGAAACTGTAAGTTAGGAGAAATTAAGGAACTTGCCTATGTTTACATGTGTCAAGATATGGTAAAGTGACTGTTCTGACCTAAAACTGCCTAATCCCCAATCTGTGCTCTCTTCATGATTCCAGAGATACATAAAATAAGCCAATGTCCTGAGAGGGAAGAACAATGTCCCTTATTATATTCTCTGTCCTCTAGTTGTGGAAGGGTCAGGAAAGACCTAAAAGATTCCACAAACCCAAGGATAGCATTCTTACAAATTGAGAATTCCTGTTTGTCACATCACCGGCTCTAGTCCAAACCTTACAAAATACCCACACATTTTCATCCCCAATTTCTCATTGTGACTGGTAGAAATCAATAGTCAAATGTATCAACAGACAGTATTCTTCTTACAATTATGTCATACAAATTTCCTAGGCAATATGCCCAACTTGGTTTAATTTATTTTTATAAATAAGATTATTACAGTTTGGTCTTCAGGAGCTTTGACAAGATTGAAGGTATATTCATCTGGGATTATGTGGTTGCAAAGAAGAAAAACACACTAAACTAGTTCGTATAAGGTTGTGGATTTGCTGTATAAAATAATATTTTCTAAATTGTCCATAGCAGCTTTATTCACAATAGCCAAGAAGAAGAAACACCCTAAATGTCCATCAGTGGATGAATAGGTAAACAAAGTGTGGTCTATACATACGATGAAATATTACTGAGTTTTAAAATAGAAAGGAATTCTGACACATGCTATGACATGGATGAACCTTGAGGACACAATGCTAAGCCACATAGGCCAGTCATAAAGACAAATATCATATGATTCCACTTATATGAGCTACCTGGCATCATCTAATTCATAGAGGCAGAAAGTAGGAAGATGGTGGCCAGGGGCTGGGGGAAAGAAAATGGGGAACTAGTGTTTCACAGGTGCAGAGTTGGGGAGATGAAAACCTTCTGAAGATGGATGGTGTTGACCGTTACACAACAATATGAATGTAGTTAATGTCACTGAACTGAATGTCTAAAAATGGTTAAGATAGTAAAAATTTATGTTATGTACATTTGCCACAATGAAAAAAAGCTGGATATGAGCTGTAGAGAGCAGCCAGCCTGGAGGCGTGATGTTGGGAGGACAGGAGCTGGGCAGAGGATGGCTGTTATTGGACAGTTAGATAGGGCGCCCCAGGAGGAGCCTCATGGAAACCCAACTGCACATCCCAATGGGTCAGGAGAGTGTGCGGCCCTCGGTTGGAGATGGCAGGACAGGGCAGTCCAGCAAGATATCATTCATATAGGTGGACAAAACATTAAACCATATTCTACATTCCCGTAGGAACCACGTGTGAATAATAAACACACAGAAAAAGATCTGTAAGCATACCACTAACTGCGGTATCTTTGGGAAAAGCAAAGGAGACTTTTTGCTTTCCCTGAATGTTTGGGTCTTTTAATGCCAAGAGTATATTTGTGGATTTATGCAAGTATGTATTTAATATAAGAATAACAAGCTTAAATGATAAAAGGATGGTCTGCTAGTTTCTTTGTTTTAACCATATATGTTAACCAAAATAGCAGTATCTATTTTGTTTGACAATGTTCACCAAAGACTTTAGGTACCATCTTGGTGCAAGCTCTAACAATTTTCATAAAATTCTAAAAAATTTTCCCTCGGGGACATCACCTTGAGTTGTCCCTGGGGAATGGACGATGCAGGAAAGTTGCTGCTGCAGCTCCCCCTTCCCCGCCCCCTTAACCACCCCCTACCAATACTTGGCATTTGAAGTGCACATACCGAGCGAGTGGCTGCCAGCCTTCTCTGCTCCACCGCTCCATGCCAGGCCCACCCTGTCCATGCTAAGCTTATCTCTGCCACTCTTGACCTCTCTCTTACTGTGTTTGAAATGTTTTGTGCAACTGGGAGTAAAACAGACTTCAGTGCTTCCTCGGCCATTTGTTCACTGCTCAGAACTAGCATTTTACTTAAAACTCTGTGCTTCTCTATCTGAGTTTCAAAACCAGTGACAAGGGATCCCTGGGTGGTGCAGCGGTTTGGCGCCTGCCTTTGGCCCAGGGCGCGATCCTGGAGACCCGGGATCGAATCCCACGTCGGGCTCCCGGTGCATGGAGCCTGCTTCCCCCTCTCCTGTGTCTCTGCCTCTCTCTCTCTGTGACTATCATAAATAAATAGAAAATATATTTAAAAAAAAAAAAAAAAAAAAACCAGTGACAATAGTAGCGGCTGGTATCACTGGATTGTTGCAAAACCTGATGGGGAATACAGGGATTTAAGATCGTCTACATGAAAACCGGTAGAAAGGGATATTTGTCTTGGGAAACTACTAAAGGTTAGCAGCAACAGATGGTAGCTTGGGCACAACACTTGTTTCCCCAATGAAACTGCAAGGCTGCCCAGGGGATTGTCTGCTGTTTCTCCCACAAAGCTTTCAGACTTATCTTCATTGCTTATCTCCCTTTGGTGTGCCATGAAATGCTCATCCCAGCAGATGGCACAAGAGAACTGAGTCAGGCAAAAGCAGCCTGAGCATTTCAATATGCATGGTGAACCAAGTTAAAGCACGCACGCCTTCCTGTGCCTCTGAAAAATAGCTCTAGACATTGACTTCACAATTGTTATTGAACTTCCCTAGCTGGGTCTGGAAGTCATCAGGATGACCACTGCATCAAAAAAACTGTCCCTAAGATTCCTTTATTCAAGAATATTCATTCCCTAAGCACCCCTCAAAGTACTGGAGACACAGAGATGGTTACAAAATATACCCTGCCTGGGGCACCTGGGTGGTGCAATTGCTTAAGCACCTGACTCTTGGTTTTGGCTCAGGTCGTGATCTCAGGGTCGTGAGAACAAGTCCGACATGGGGCTCCACTCCCAGTCCACAGTCTGCTTAAGACTCTCCCTGTGCCCTAAATAAATAAATAAATCTTTTTAAAAAATGTATATTCCCTGCCTGCAGGGAGTTCACAGTCTGGCTAAAACCCAGCAAGGAGATGACAGTTTGCTTTTTGCCAGGCAAAATAATGACAACAATTGCCTGAATGTGACAGGATGGGTTCAGGTTGTCCATGTTAGCCATCCTATCTGATGTAGCCATTCAGTCTGACCCAACTGACTCAAGCCCAGCTCATCATCTCGGGCCCGGGTTACCCCAGAAACCTACTAAGAGAACTCCCCTCTAGTTTTATTTATTTCAAATTCATTCTCAGGGTAATCATTCTTAAATGCAAATATCATTATGATATGTATACCACCTACTTTAAAAGATTTAACAGCTCTTCCCTGACCTCATAATAACACTCCTATCCTTAAACTTACTTAAAAGGCCTTTCACGATCTGACCTCTGCTTTTTTTCTCCCCCTTTTTCCTGCAATCTATACATTAACCCAAGAGATATACTTTCAATTTCCCAAATGCTTTTTATCCCCTGCTGGTCTTTGCCCACGTTGTTTTTCTCTCTACCTAGAACATCTTAAACTAAAACCCATCCCTTCTTACCAGCTGTTCTCCTTAATCTGGCTTACTAGTATGTAAACCTCAAGTTTGAGATTAGATGTTATTTCCTTTGTAAAACTATCTCTTATGGTTCAAGACTGGATGGGATAAACCTCCTGGGACCCTTTCACTACCTCCATCTTCCTAGAATTTACCATATGTCTTCATACTAGGTCTGCCTACCTTCCCCTGTCTACTGAAGCTCCTTGAGGACAAGACTATTCCCTCTTGCTCAACAACGTATCCCTACTACGGGCACAGTTCTTGGGATAGAGCAGCACTCAATCAAAATTCACTGAGTACATGAAATCATAAAACACAAATGATACCATTCAAGAAATCTTAAGACCTTTGGTGCATGAGCAGTTCTTCTGGTGTATGTCAGCCATGATTCCTTTTCCCCAAGAAGTTGTCAACCACACATGCTCAGATAGCACAATGGGCTGAGACATGGAGGTCACCTTATCAATCTTTTCATCCATGGCAAAGAAGTTTTATAAAATAAAAAAAAAATCATTTTTGATTTTTCACAGTTTCTTATTATGTCATCCCAAGAAGTTAAAATGCAAAATTTTTAATGCAGGTATCTTTCTCAGAGTTTCCAACAAGTTTAAGGAAACAAACAAGGAATATGGTAAGGCATATAGGAGACAAGCAAAGGTGAGAAATGGTCAACACCCCCAGGCGTGTTGACACAGGAGCAGGAAATAATATTAGTAGAGCCTATTGAGAGCAGGAACCCTGAAGGAAGAGCCATTTGGTGGAGTTGTGCTTATGGAAGGAGGCAACTACAGCCACGGGACACCAAAGCAGGAAGAAGCATGGAAGGAATTTTCAGACCTTTCTTCATCTCACCCTCCAGGCTCCTCCCTTGTGCCTCCCCTGGGCTGAACATGAAAGCCAGCTGATGAGGGAACCTGGCTGCCCCAGTCCATGGGACTCAGCACAGAGGCCATGAATCCAGGGGAAACCAAAGAATAACCGCATCCTTACCTAAAACCACATCCATGAGAGCAGAACTGTATCGTCTCTCTGTCCTTGGAAAAACGGAATTAAACATAACTGGAGAGATTTTGTGGCTTTTTAAATTACTCCTTTAAATACAAAAAGAAATCCAGAAATTAATATAATAGACACTCACATTCTACAACCCAAATGTAACACATTAACTTTTTATCATGACTGCTTCAAGAGTGGTTCTCTTAAGGAAAATAAAAGTGCAGCTAAAGTTAGGAGCACCCACTTACCTTCCTCCCATCCCATCCACTCCTATCTTCTCCTGAGATAACCACTAAATTGATGTGTATTCCTCCACTCACAATTCTGCTACATATTTTTATATTCATAAACAATAAATGCCATTGTTTTGCGTCTTTTTGTATTTTGCAAAGTGGTCCCGAAGGATGTGTATCCTTTTGAATCTCATTTGGTACACCCAATACAATGTTTCTGAGATGCCTGTAGATACACACAGATCTAGTTAGTTTGTTTTGACTTCTATGTGGTTTCTCATCCTATGAATTTTTACATTTTTTGTGATTACCAATAGATTCGAATTTATTTCCACCATCCTTATTTTGCTTTTTTTTTTCTATTTATGCTTTTTCCTTTCCTACCCTTTTTTGGTGGAAAAGGAGCATCATGTTGTCTTTATTATCTATTTCCTCTAACCATCTAAGAAATTACAGATTCTGTTTATTTTCTTTTAATTTATCGTAAATCATTAAGATCTATGGTTGCCATAAAGAAAATATTAGAGGAGTGCCTAGGTGGCTCAGCCAGTTGAGTGACTGCCTTCGGCTCAGATCGTGATCCCAGCGTCCTGGGATGGAGCCCTGTGTCAGGCTCCTTGTTCAGCGGGGAGCCTGCTTCTCTCTTTCCCTCTACCTGCCACTCCCCCTGCTTGTGCTCTGTCTCTCTCTGTCAAATAAATAAATAAAATCTTTTTTTAAAGTAAAATATTAAAATGTTTTAACTGTGGATCATCCTCTCTCATCTTTCATGTTATTATTGTCTAAAATTTTAGTTCCACATCTTTAACCACAAAATATAATCATTTAAAGTTTTATCTTTAGTCAAATTTTATTTAGATTTGCTCACACTTACTAATTGCTTTGTTCAACTTTGTATTCTTGCATCTCAGTCCTTTCTTCTGAACTATATTTTCTTCTCCTTGAAGCACATCCTTTAGTGGCTCTTTCAGCAAGAAACGGTGAGTGGTCATTTTCATTATTAGCTAATATTTTGGAGGCACCTGGCTGGCTCTGTCAGTGGAGCACATGACTCTTGATCTCAGGCTCATAAGTCTGAGCCCCACATTGGACATAAAGATTAAATAAAATTAAAAAATTAATCTTTATCTAAGTATTTTTATTTTTTCAGTGTTTTTATTTGACCTTCACCCCTGAAAAATAGTTTAGAGAGGATAAAAATCACTGAAGATTGAAGGTTGCATTCCTTAAGCAGCTTGAAAATAATCCTATTGTCTCTGGACTCAACTGTTGCTCATGAGAACTCTGCTGCCATGACATCATCTCGCTGTAGGCAATCTATTTCATCTCTCTGGTTCCTTATTTATTTTTTGTTTGTGTTTGCATTTTTTTAATGTTCAAAAATAGTTTCAATTTTAAAGAAAATTTGCAAAATAAAAATAGTTCAAGAATATTCATATACCATCTACCTAAATTCACCAACTATTAACCTCTTACTCCTTTTGCTTTCTTTGTTCTCTCTCTCTACACGCACACACACACACACAATTTTTTCCAAATCACTTGAAGATACTTCTTGCATATCGTGCTCTTTACTCCTAAATACTTCAGTGTACATTTCCCTAGACATTCTATTGCATAGCCCACAGTACAGTTATCAACTTTAGTAAATTAAAGAATGATACATTGTATTTAATCTTTTATCCTTATTCTGATTTTTTCAATTGATCCAATAATGTTCTTTTTAGCATCCTCTCCCCACAACGTACACAATCCAAACTAGTCTTAGGTATTGATTTAGCTGTCATATATCTTTAGCCCCTTCATGACTCTACACTCTTTATACAGCTTTTCTCTGTCTTTTATGACACCATTTTATTACAGCCCCTTCCCAGTGTTTAAATAGAATATTCCTCATTTTTAGTTTCTCAAGTTTATCTTCATTAGATTCAGATTATACATCCTTGCCTGGGAATATCACATCAGTGATGTATCCTCTCAGAGTATAACATTTGGAGGTTCATTTCTACTCTAAAGAAGGGAAGGTTTTTCTCTTTCTTCATGATGTTACTAAAATTGGCAATAAATAAAAATTGATTTTATATTAACTGTGATCTTTGTAATTTCACAATTTGAAGGTCATGTTTTTTAAAGATTTTATTTATTTATTCATGAGAGACACGGAGAGGCAGAGACATAGGCAGAGGGAGGCTGCAGGGAGCCTGATGTGGGACTTGATCCCAGGACCCTAGGATTATGTCCTGAGCCAAAGGCAGACACTCAACCACTGAGCCACCCAGGTGCCCCTGAAGGTTCATATTTAGCCACTGTTTTCATTAAGCTAGACCCAAAGAAAGGTGTAAGAAAAAGCCAATTTTATTCTTCTTTCAGTCCCTTCAGACCTTCTCTGCAATTCCTTCCCCATTCCAATATGAAATCTCAGATAATAACCTAACAATTACATAATTTAGGGCTAGTCCAATATAAATTCAAAACTGTAAAGTTATTCCAATTTACATCTTCCCCTCCGCAGCTCAGAAAGCAATCTTTAGCTACATTTAATGGAAGTGCAGCCCTGTCCCAATATTGCAGCCACAACTTACCATTCTGCTACCAGGCAAGAGTGGCTCTACCACGGACTCTTGATATTAGATTTTTCAGGAATGAGTCATAGACCTTCCCTAGGATCCTCCAATACAGGAAACACATGTTGGGCTGGCCAAGCAGCACCACTGAAGTCACTTTCTCTTAGCCTGAAATGAGGGCAAAGCATCCTCCTGCTCCTCCTCCACGATGGTCATGAAAACATAGCATATCAGTAACTCTCTTGACAACTCCCTTCTAAGGCTCTTCATCTTTACTGTCTTATGTAGGTCAAAAGCAGGCAACTGACTCATCATCAGACCAGTTTTGCAATCTATTAGTGTGTCTTGCATTTGTGACCAAGAAGCTAACTTTTAAATCTAGGTCATAGTTGTCTCCTGTTGAATTGTTCTCAATCTTTTGGTCCAGCTAAAACTAAAAAGAATCTCATTTTCACATGCAGTTAGACATGTCTTTTCTTTTGGAAAAGTCTCTGTCATTCTCTTTTTTAAATACTGCTTTTTCCTAGTCTCTTTTCTCTTCTCCCTTTCTGGAATTCCAATTGGACTTGTGTTGGTCTGTCTCATTCCATAGGCATTCTACTCCCACCTCGAAAACTGTCTTTCATTTTTCCCATCTCATAATCTTTCTGTGGTATTCTAGTAATTTCCTCAGAACAGACTTCCAGTTTCCTAATTATCTCATCAGACCTGTATAGCCTGCTCTTTATCCCATCCACAGAGGGTTTTTCTACTTTCAATGATTATTTTTAATTGTTAAAAGTTTAATTTGCAGGCACCTGGCTGGCTCAGTGGTTGAGTGTCTGCCTTTGGCTCAGGTCATGATCCTGGGGTCCTGAGATCAAGTCCCACATCAGGCTCCTTGCAGGAACCCTGTTTCTCCCTCTGCCTATGTCTCTGCCTCTTTCTGTGTGTCTTTCATGAATAAGTAAATAAAATCTTTTTTAAAGAAAAGTTTAATTTGCTTATTTTCCAAATATATCTTTTCTTATAGTATCCCCTTCTTCCACCATGATTCCTTTCTCTAAAATCTTTTTTTTAAGATTTTATTTATTTATGAGAGACACAGAATGAAAGGCAGACATAGGCAGAAGGAGAAGCAGGCTCCATGCAGGGAACCCAATGTGGGACTTGATCCCAGATCCCAGGATTGCGCCCTGAGCCGAAGGCAGATGCTCAACCACTGAGCCACCCAGGCATCCCTCTTTTTTCTAAAATCTGATTGTTTTACAGATTTGCATGTTGTTATGTCACTCACATCGTTATACAGCTTCGTGTCCTTAAGGTCCTAATCCTTCCTTGTGTTGTGTTTGTCTCATTCCTAATGGTTGATGGTTTCCTTACATGAACTGTTTTATTATTATTATTATTATTTGAGAGAGAGAGGGTATGGGTGTGTTTGTGGGGGGGGAAGGGTTAAAAGGAGAGGGAGAGAGAGAATCCTCAAGCAGACTCCCCACTGAGCGTGGACCCCCCCCACCACCACCACCACAGGACTTGATCCGAGGACCCTGAGATCATGACCTGAGCCAAAATCAAGAATTGGTAACTTAATCAACTGAGCCACCCAGGCACCCCATGACCTGTTATTTTTTTTTTATCATGACTTAATACTTACTGGAGATCTCATGCACCTTAGGTTAAGAAAGTATCCCTTTAGAGTAGTTTTGTATTTGCTTCTACTAAGTACTTTAGAGAGTTCATCTGTCTGAAGCCATCCATCTATAATGCAGTTAACAAAACATTTGCACTCAACATTCACATACGGCGCAAGAATGTAGTTTCCGTCCAAAAGAGATTTTTTTTTTACCCAAAACATCAGGCCGAGACAAGCTTTCTTACTGATTTCCTGGGATACTAAGAAGAATTTTCTAATCCCTTTTTTTGGAGAAAGGGTTCATTCCTTGCAATCTGGTTATATGCAGGATGTTCAGTTTCAGTTCTTTGTTTCACATGCTTCCTGCCACTACAGACCCAGGTTCCAGAGCTCATACCAAAACCTGATCTTCCCTACATCACTGTTGCATTAGCTGGTGCATTTATTTATTGCTCTCCATGTGAGTTCTCTGCAGTTTTGTCATCTGGGAATCTTACTTTTTCTTTGAGTTTGGCTATGTTTTTATTTTTCCAGATGTTTTGTTTTCAAATTTTCAATAATTTAAAAAGAATAATAGCAAGCTCAATATCTGTATACCCATCACGGAGATTCACCTCTAATTAAGGAAAGAAAAAGAATGAGCTTGGCTTCCTCTTTACTGAAGTCCCTGTTCAACTCCTTGGTTGGCTTTTTCTACTGAATACAATTCATTTGTCAGTTAGGCGTGTGGCATAGATCTTTCTCCACTCCATAATATGTATGTTCACTTTCTTAATGCTGTCTTTGGATAAGTAGGAAAATCTTAATTAATGTGGTTAGATTTACCAACATATGGGCAGCCCAGGTGGCTCAGCAGTTTAGCGCCACCTTCAGCCCAGGGTGTGATCCTGGAGACCCGAGATCAAGTCCCACATCAGGCTCCCTCAATGAATCCTGCTTCTCCCTCTGCCTAGGTCTCTGCCTCTTTCTCTCTCTCTCTCTCTCCCTCTGTCTCTCATGAATTAATAAATAAAATCTTTTTTAGAAAAAAAGATTTAGCAACTTATTCCTTTCTGGTTAAGTAGTTTTTTTGGTTCTTCATATGAAATAATTCTTTATTATTTTTTTACCTTTATTCTTATATAAATATATGTAGGTGTGTGAATTATATGTATGCACATATATTAATTATATATATAGTTTATATGTGTGTGTATTATGTATATTTGTGTGTATATATGATGATATACTACATATATATGGTTTTTATACACATATATAAACTACATATGTATGGTTTATCCAACATTTCTATACATTTGTAATAGAAGGTGGGGGGATATATTAGCTCAGTCCAGCATTTTTCCAGACCCTACAGTAGTATTGTTAAGGAAAGCAACAAAGAAAGAATAATAAACAATAAAGGGACTTGAAGTTTGGTTCCCATGACACCACCTGCAATATTTGTGTAATGTATGGAAATTATTTCACCTGTAGTGTTTAGTTTAAATTTTCTTCAAAAATTTGGTCACCCTATTTTATGTTTTCAAACCAATTAAATATTAATTGTGGATTCCCAGGTGTATCATTAATCAAGACCTCAAATGCACATCATATTTACAAAATTGACAAAATTTTAAATATACTTACAACTGGATTTTTTCCTAAGAGAGGGGTTAGGGAAATCTGTTATCAACAGTATCCATTTGTGACTAATAAAACAAGTTTCAAAAGAAAATCTTTTCACTTCTAAGAATCTGCTTTCTGATCAATAGGAGGATCACATAATTTATCATCCAACCAAGACATTTTGATAATGAAAGAAGCTACCATTATTTATTATTCTGGAACAACTGGTATAAACATGAACGGTCCCAGGCATATCTGCATGTGGTTGCTCTATCCATTTAGAAAACAGAATAGCTATACCAAATGATCTCAAAGATTTCTTCTAATCTCCCATTCTATTGCCCTATGAGAAAAAAATAAAGGAAGAGTTATATTCCTTAAACCCATTTCCTAGGGATCCCTGGGTGGCGCAGCGGTTTGGCGCCTGCCTTTGGCCCGAGGCGCCATCCTGGAGACCCGGGATCGAATCCCACGTCGGGCTCCCGGTCCATGGAGCCTGCTTCTCCCTTTGCCTGTGTCTCTGCCTCTCTCTCTCTCTCTCTCTCTCTCTCCCTCTCTCTCTCTCTGTGACTATCATAAATAAATAAAAATTTATTTCCTACTCTGACAACTAGGTATGTTGCCCCTTCTATCACGTGATTTAAGTTTTAATGAGCAATGCCATGGTGAAAATTTCAATAATTCATAAAGGTAGAGGAAAAAAGGGAGAGGGATATAGGACCAGGAACAGGCTAATTTTCCTTTACCTTTTTCCCAAAATCATGTAATCATACTCACAACTCGAATCATGTAACTTGTACATTGTACTTAGTGAGAGGGACAATCTGAGCGTTTAGAAAGTGGTCCATCCAAGTCTCTTGAGTTTACACTCAATATGTCTGCTGAGAATCAAAGTTCCTCAAAACTCCAGTTCTCGCAGCTGTGAAAGCCCAGACACCTCTGATGAAATAAGAAGGCTGGAAACAGATCCACCCACATATAAATGGTAACTTGGAACTCAAAAGCAGTGGTGTTTAAAACCACTGAGGAAAGAAAACACAATTTAGAATATACTGCTGGGACAATTGACATCATGCAGAAAAGTGACCTATTAGACTCTATCCCACATAAAACAAATTGTAAATGTGAAAAACAGTATTTCTTTCACTTTTGGAAGAAAATATAAGAGACTGTAATTTTATACTACAGTAGGAAAGTAATTCATAAGGCACAAAAAAAAAAAACCACCAGAAACCATAAAGGTTAAATTTTATGAATTACAATTATAACCTCTGGATAAAAAAAAAAAAAAGAGGTCCATAACAAAATAAAAGGACAGCCACAGATAAACATATAATCAACAAAGATTAATCAACAGGGACAAAGAAATATTACAAACATTTTTAAAAGGCAATCTCATTAAAATGGGCAAAGGATATGATTAGAGAATTTACAGAAACAGAAACAAACAGAAACATCCAATGAACATATAAAAAGATGTTCAGGGGAGGGGTGCCTGGCTGGTTCAGTTGGAAGAACATGCAACTCTTGATCTTAGGGTTGTGAGTTCAAGTCCCACATTGGGTGTAGAGATTATTAAAATAAATAAAAAGAGATGTTCAGGGGAAATGAAAACTAAAACAATATTTAAATATAATTTGACACTCATAATTTGGCAGCAATTAAGAGTCTGATAATACTAAGTATGACAGTGTCAAGAAGAACAAAGTGTTCTTCATTGCTAGCAGAAGTGTAAAATAAGTTCAGTCACTGATGAACAATCTGACAGTACTTTGTACTGTTGAAAATAATTCTTTTTCAACTCAGAATTACATGCTGAGGAATAAATTATGGAAGTCACATGTTCACAAGATGTCATGTGAAAATATTAATTGCAGCATTGTTTATAACATTATAAATTAAATCTACTTTCCCAACATTTGGGGAATGGATAAATAACCCTACAGTAGTTAAATCTATTTTAATTTTATAATTAAAACAACTAAGTTGCAAAGAAAGATACCATAATGCCATTTCTACATATTTTTAAAACAAAAATTATATTATATATTGTTTCAGACACATTCCAGTGTACCAAGAAGTATGAAAACATGATGGAAAGGATACACACTCACTTCAGGACAAATGATTACCTTTGAGAACAGAAAGAAAATGGGATTGGGCACCTGATTGGCTCAGTCGGTAGACCATGCAACCCCTGATCTCAGGGTGTGAGTTCAAGCCCCACATTGAGTGTAAAAATTACAAAGGATGGAAAGAAGGAAGGAAGGAAGGAAGGAAGGAAGGAAGGAAGGAAGGAAGGAAGGAAGGAAGAGAAAAGATCTATCTCATTCTTTTTTCTTCTAAGGTGTCATTATACATATGTTAGATCATTTGATATTCCCCATACCTCTTTGGTTCTCTAGCATTTTTTATTTTTCATTTTTATTTTTTCTTTGTGTTTTGGTTTGGGTGTTTGGGGTAATTTTTTTGACCTATCTTTGGGTTCACTCATTTTTCCCTCAGTGGTATAGTCTCCTAAACTGCTTATTGACAGAATTCTTCACCTCTGTTAGCTTGCTTTTTATTTCTAGCATTTCCGTTTGACTCTTTCTTATATTTCCCATCTCTCTGCTGAAATCTTCCATCTGTTCATGTATGTCATCCACGTTTTCCATTCAAGGTTTTAAAACATAAATCACAGTTATTTTAAAATCCCTGATAGCTCCAACATCTGAATAGTCCCTGAGCTTGGTTTTATTCATCTTTGTCTTTTAACAATGGGCTTTTCTCCTATATGTATATCCTGTAATTTTTAATTGAATAGGCAGTGTGGTTAAAACAGTAACAACTGAGGTAGAGAGTATTTATGCCAGAAAATGGGCTCGTGTCTTCTTTTAGCAGGTCATTAGTGTGGGGGGTTGAGTTGATGGAGTCAGAAATTGAGTAGGGTTTGAACTTTGTTGTTGCTGTGGTTACCTTCAGTGCACCTATGGCTTCAGATTCTCCTAGTGTTACCTTGTGCTTAGTGCAAGGGCTGGATGTTAGCAAGGTTTTCTCGATATTTTTGTTCCAATCTTAGCATTCAAACTTCCCTGTGTGCCTGAACCACACAGGGGATCTCCTTCTATACTTTTGTTCCCACCCCACTGGTCAGCTTGATACTCAATACTCACTTGCTTGAATTGTGTATGTGGGGTAGGGTGGGTGGTAAAAGGGAAACTCTGTATTCCTGGAAGTCCATGTGCACCTGGGTCTCAGAGGTATTAATTCCTTAGTGATCCTGTCCTTCTACCTCATGGCAACCAAACTCTGCTTTATATCTTTATAAGATCTTGTTCAGGAAATAGCTTTCTGCACCTTCCCTACCGGTAGGAGACCACAAATAAAATTGGTCTAAGATTCTTGTTTAGAACTGTTTTCTACCCTCTTTCCCTGAGATAAAAATGAATTTTTTCTTTTATCTTTCCCTCAGTCACTGTGTGTCTTCTGGAGGTGAACACTCCTCCTTCAACAACTTACAGCATTAGTTCCACAGGGAGAAAGTCTCCTGCAATGGTTAACAATCTCCTCAAGGTCAAAACAACCTAGGCAAGATTTTTCTGGTTTCTCTTCTTGCCTCAGTCTTTCTCATGAGCACTCAACAGAGGTCCATGATGAAGAACCTAGCTAATCCCTTACATCTGGGAATTCCAAGATTTCTGTACTATCACAGTAACTCACATTAAGCCTTTAGAAATTCATCAAAAAATTTAGTTGACTTCTTCCTGACTAGTATGGTACCAGTGTTTCTCCCAGCCTCTGCCAAAGGGAAGCCTAATGTTTGTATCATATCTCTCCTTGGAGGGATCTGTCTTTCTTTGGATTTCAGTCTACTTCATCACCCTCCAACCTTAATTCTATAATGGGTTCCAAAAAAAGCTTATGGTTTTGTAGTTTACCTGGCTTCTTCTTGCTAAGCAGAAGAGACTCTTCTAGCTTTCTACATCCTCAATGAAAGTAGAATCCATCTATATCTTTAATTCTTCACTTCTTGGGATCCCTGGGTGGCGCAGCGGTTTAGCGCCTGCCTTTGGCCCAGGGCGCGATCCTGCAGACCCGGGATCGAATCCCACGTCGGGCTCCCGGTGCATGGAGCCTGCTTCTCCCTCTGCCTGTGTCTCTGCCTCTCTCTCTCTCTCTGTGACTATCATAAAATAAAAATTAAAAAAAAATTAATTCTTCACTTCTTAATTTCAAACCTTAAAAATGGACCCAAATTAGCAAAGTGGTAACATATGTTAAATCTGGTTGGTGGTTCCATGGGGTGGCAAAGATTTTTTACAAGAATACATCATCATCTTGAATAAAAGACTTAATTTTCTGCCCACCATGCAATTAGACATCGTCACATGACTGACATATAGCTAATATATGCGAAAATGTTGTAGGAAACTTCCCAAAAGTTAAAGAGGAAGAGGCATTCTTGTGGATGTGATTGCTGGACTTCCAACAACCATCTTGGAAGCATGAGGACACCTCAGGAATGGCACAGCAGATAACTGAAAGTTGATTTCCTAATGATGATGTTGTCGAAGTGTCAAGTTAGCCCTGGACTGACTACCTACAGATGTCTCTTATGTGAGAGAAAAATAAATGTCTATCTTGTCTAACCAGTGTTATTGCAGTGGATGAAGGAGCATTCTATTGCCATCAATCTAAACCACTACACTTGGTGTTGCTATTTTCCATATGTTTTAATTATTTCATAATTTAAAGTTTTAATTATACCAAAATTGTATACACAGTACAAATACCAACAATATAAAAATATGCACTGACAAAGAAAAATATACAAAAATACTAACATTGATTTTCTGTGAGTAGTGAGATTATCTGTGAATAATTTTTATTCTTATCTTTACCCAAGTCTATTCAAATTTTCCACATTGAGCAGTATTCATTTAAATTTATGTTTGTTTTACCTAAGTGTGATTTTCCTCCTCTATTAGTACTAATAATGTCATTTCTTCTGGGCTGCTTGAAGGAATCCTTCAGCATTTGCCACTCCCATACCACCTCTCTACAATTTCATCTGTCTTTGTGATTCTTGTCCTCCCAGCCATTTGGTAATCCTATTCTGAAACCAGTTATCAGTGAATAAAGACCCAAATGTGCCTATCTGTCTCACACTTAACACTTTCTGCTGTGATTCACCAAAGGAGAGATTTCCTCCCAACCAGTGACTTCAACTTCGGTTAGAATCCCAAAAAAATCTTAGCTCCTCTTGTTCTGACATTCTTCCCCAGGTCTTGAGATAACCCCTAGGTACCATATTAAAGACCATAACTGGGGTGCCTGGGTGGCTTAGTCTGGTAAACGTCCAATTCTTGGTTTTGGCTCATGTCATGATCTTGAGGTCAGGGGATCGAACCCCATGTGGGGCTCTGTGCTCAGTGTGAAGTCTGCTTCAAATACTTTCTCCTTCTCCATCTGCCTCTCCCTACTTACACTTTCTTCTCTCTCAAATAAATAAATTAAATATTTAAAAAAAGGGGGGGGACACCTGGGTGGCTCAGCAGTTGAGCATCTGCTTTTGGCTCAGGGCATGATCCTGGAGTCTTGGGATAGAGTCCCACATCAGGTTTCCTGTACAGAGCCTGTTTCTCCCTCTGCCTATGTCTCTGCCTCTCTTTCTGTGTGTCTCTCATGAATAAATAAATAAAAATCTTTAAAAAACAAAAGACCATAACTAACACTAGACCATGTTCTTCAGAGACCAAGAACCTCTGTCTCCACGAATTCAGGATGATCCACTACTTCATAGTGCATTCCCAACCCACTAAGACTACCCAAAACCAGAGTTTGGGTGCAGAATATGTTTCCCTCTTTGTTCAAGATAGTAAGTTTCATTGATCTGGCATATTAGTTTTGTACTGAGGCATTAAAATTACCCCCAAATTTAGCGAACTAAACTACACGCCATCATATCACAGTTTTGGAAGGTCAGGAATCCAGGCACCACTTAAGTGGGTCTTCTGCATCAGGAACTCTCACAAGGTGACAGCTGGGCTGCAGTCAACTCAAGTTTCAAGGAGAGCAGTACACACTTCCAGACTCAGCCAGTAGTTGTTGGCAGGTTCCAGTTCTTCACAGGCATTGGAATTGTCAGTTCTCCACAGGATGTTGGCCAAAAGCCACTGTTATTTCCTTGTCACATGGCAAGTTCCTCTCCAACATGGCCTCTAGCTTCCTGGAAGCATGAGTGGAAAGGACTAGAAAGAGAATGAGAAAGCAGTAGGGAGAAGCAGAGTCCCAGCAAGGTAGAAATCAGTCTTTTGTAACTTAATAATGGAAGCCACATCCCGTTACCTCTGTCAAATTCTGTTCATAAGAAGCAGGTCACTGGGCCCAGCACAAATATGGGAGGAGGCAGTTACACAAATGAATAAGTACCAGGAAGTGGAGAATGCTGGAAGCTGCCTTAGAGGTCTGCCTACCACACAAGGCTTATCAGCCCCCAAATCCTCTTCCCAGCTCTTCCCAGGAGACCTTAGGGGACCTCAGACAAACCGGATTCTTCATGACCCCTTCTGAGGTCCCTACTTGCAACATGAGGCCACACAGACACACTGATTTCTACTCTCCAGAGTTGGTCTACTGTCCCCTCCTCGTCACACAATCCAATTGAGCCTGTGCTTTCATAAAATGAAAATGGCAGACGGACAAAAGGGAAGCTTATCTGAAGTGAAAGAAGCATTTAAGGATGCTGCCAGTTTCCAAAAGAAATTCTATCTCCTGGTAAAAATAAAATCCTCACTCAGCTTTGTCCTGGACACTGGACGCTTGACCCAGAACCCAACAAAGGGGTATTCCTGTTCATGCTTACTGAAGCCACACTGTCTTCCTGAAAGATGGTCTTGGCCCTAGGCTGTGGCTCAGCTCCTACAGAGGGACTCTAAAGGAAACAACAGTTCTTGGTCCAAAGTAATAAAGAGACAAGTGAGTCATAATAGTCTGGATTCTCCAGGAGCATACGCAGTTCCATGAATTGCTTCTATAAAAATTCTGCCTTTCTAGCCCAAGCTGCTCGAAGTGCCAAAACCTTCCATTCAAGAGTTTTACAGCTCAGCCCTGTGCTCAGAAATGTCACTGCACATAAGAGGGCCTTTGATCTCTGGCCATACCCAAGCCCAGAGTCTGCAGCGAGGGGAGGTTTGATCGCTATCTAAAGAGAAAGCGGCTTGGTTTCCTCTGGTCTATTTTTCTATTCGACTTTTAATAGGCTGCTGAGCTTCAGGCATCTGCCCTTTGCCCTCCACACTTCCCAGCTCAACCACAAGTCAAACCAGCCCCTGGTCCTGTGCTCCAGGAGCCCATGAAGTAACAAGAATGGTAGGAAAGGGTTCACTATGTGCCAGCACCGTCCTAGGAGGTTGATGTGGACAATCCTATGTACCAGGTTTTCACAGGGATAATGAAATTGGAAACACAGAGAGGCTAACTGACAAAGTCACAGAGCAAGTAAAGTATCTGCAAGCAAGCAACAGATCCCCAAACTGCATCTCACCCACTGGGCAATGAAAGCAAGTAACATAAGCCCCCACGGGGAAAGCAAAACACAAAGTCAGAAAGGTGAATCTCCCTTTAATAAGGGAGAAACATTGGGACAACCTTCTTAGATCTAAAAGTTCTCCCCCGCACCTCTAGGTACTATGTTAGAAATCCCTTCAAGTAAGAAGACCGACTATATAAGCCTTTGAAGTACACTGAAACCATGAGCTGCTTAGTCAAACTGAACCAAAGGCCCCAAGTCAGACTAGACTGCTCTCTGAGACCCATCAAAGCAGCAAGTAGATCACTTCTGATTTCTTCTCCACGTGATACACAGACATAAGGGCTCTATTCTTGTCAAATTGCTTTAGTAAGAGACTTTCTTTACTCATCTGAATTGGAAAAGTCTAAGTTTGTTTGGGTTTTTTTTTAAGATTTTAAGTCATCTCCATGCCCAACATGGAGCTCAAACCTACAAGAGTCAAGAGTCACACGCTCTACCAACCAAGCCAGCCAGGCGCCCCAAAACCTTAAGGTGTTTAAGTGTGTTTTTGTTAAGTATGAAGATTTGCAAAAGACACCCAGGTAGAAGATAATGGTAGTTCATAAAGTAGACCTGAAATCTGTCATAAACATAACATAATATAACATAAATTCAAACATCAGTTATTTAAAACTGGCTCCAGAGGCAGTTTCTATGTATGCATAGCTGTATTGGCGAAAACTACCTTTCTTCTCTGAGTCATCGCGTGGTGAATCCTCCCCAGGCCTGGGGGTGGACATAACATGTGGGCTGCCGGTGAGAGCAGTCTGTGGTTCCAGCCCAGGCCATCGCTCCAGGGACAATCACATGGCCTTCTCTGCAAACCAGGAAGCGCCTCAGACTTGTGCTGGAATTCGTGAGCAATAGCTGCTTTTAGACTGAGAACTTATGAACCAGTTGAAGTACAAGCTGTGAGGGCTCCAGGCCACCGCACTGGGGAGAGTCAGCCTG
Organism: Nyctereutes procyonoides; assembly: GCF_905146905.1. Taxonomy (NCBI): domain Eukaryota; kingdom Metazoa; phylum Chordata; class Mammalia; order Carnivora; family Canidae; genus Nyctereutes; species Nyctereutes procyonoides. The sequence goes on along the minus strand of NW_026575047.1, from coordinate 43,144,716 downwards.
AAAAGGAAGCCAATACAGAAGAAAGCAGACAGAAACAGATGCTAACGATTTTCTGGGAACCCTTGGGTCCAGATGAACCTGAATCTGCTCCTAGGCTATGCACACATACACTTAAGTGAGCCTTTCAATCTCTTTGAATTCAGATCTGTGGATCGGGTTTCTGCCCCTGGCAACCTAGAGTCCTGACTGAACAGGGTAGCCTCTCTATTCTGTTCAATTAGGACTGAGCTCAGGAGGTAGGGGCAATAACACCCTGGAGATCTGGGCATCGGCAAGCCCCGCCCATCCCTGGGGGTGTCTGCTGGAGCAATCCCACACCAAGTGCTCAGTGGGAGCAGACTGAAGAGCTCCTGGCAAGGCCCGCCCTGTGGCAGTGGAAGGTCTAGAAAGATTTTTAGAGTGATAATAAACAACACACACATCAGGCAGAAACACCATATATATTCCTCTTTTTTTTTTTAAGATTTTATTTATTTATTCATGAGAGACACAGAGAGGCAGAGACACAGGCAGAGGAAGAAGCAGGCCCCATGCAGGGAGCACGACGTGGGACTCGATCCCGGGCCTCCAGGATCACGCCCCGGGCAGAAAGCGGCACTAAACCGCTGAGCCACCCGGGCTGCCCCACATATATTCCTCTTAGAGGAAATAACCACAAGCAAAGTATAGTTATGAGTCAGTAACTGACTATAATTAGGGGCTTTTCCCCCCAGTAAAATCTGAATTAAGGCAGAGCACCTAAGCACAGCCCAGCAGTTGGTAAAGAAGTAACCACATCTCTCTTGATGTTTCCAGTGACTCAATCCCCGAAGAACAGGCCTCTGCAAGTCAGAAAAGAAAACTTCCTAGGAGAATTTAATACCCAAGTAATTAGGAGTTTCCTCCTCCCTATCAGGGTCAAAATAATGCTGCCTTAAGTCTGCCACTCTGGGGCCCAAGATAACTCCAGCGTCCACTCCAGAAACAGGACTTTGGATTAATTTTTATTTCAACAATTTTATCACAATACATATAATATAGAGAGAAGAGTGTACAAAACATGTATGTACAGTTTCAAAATAATTAAGCAGCAATGTTCCACCACCTAGGTCTGAAAATACAAGTGATTTTTATTTTTTTAATTGTAATGTTTACATATTAAGTAATCTCTACACCTGTGTGGAGCTTGAACTCATGACCCCGAGATCAACAGTCAGCCAGGCACCCCTGTTACAAGTGATTTTATTTATTTATTTATTTTTACAAGTGATTTTAAAGTCCACTCTGTGCCTGCCTCTAAATGCGTCCTGCTCCCCACCCTCGCTTCCCAGAGAATTAACCCATCATCCTCCTATTAATGTCAAACATTCTTTTGTATTAAAAAAAAAAAGAGTAATTGTAGCATGAGTATATGTATCCCTAAACAACAGATTACTTCATTTTGAAAAACTCAGTAATAAGCACACCCCTAGCCATGGAAGAAACAGGCAATGATGACTCTTAGTTGAAGGCTCCTGAGAAAAAGTAAAAATGAGCAGAATGTCTGAATCATAGCCTGGCCTCAACTACCCGCCTTCCAGTGAAGACTGTAGGGCCAGGGCTTGTCAGGGAGTCCTCAGAAAACACAGAGCTTGCCACAGGTAGGGCTTCGGGCAGGACCGCAGTATGAGCCAGGCACAGGGTATGCAGCCTTCTTAGTGGACTATGGAGTATTTTCTGCTTCTAAACCTGTAACTTAGTGCTGGCACTCAAGAGTCAGTGTAGACAGAAATTCCATGGGGTGAAATGAATGTCCTCAGCAGGTCTGAGCAGCAGTGCATGTAGACATTCCACCAGTACATGGTCAAGACACGCCAAGTTTAGAAGATAGTCTGACTATCAGACACACTGCTCTCAAATGGAAAGAAAAGTTTCTGGCAGTTGTGGATCTTGCTGATGGCAGCACTCAACCTGTTTGTCAAGTTCCCTCCTCCAATCTGTACCAACCGGCCACTGTGCAAACACAGCTCCCATTCTGGAATCTTTTATTCTTTTTTTTTAAGATTTATTATTTATTTATTTATTTATTTTTATTTATTATTTATTATGAAAGAAAAAGCATGAGTGAGCACAGGTGGGAGGAGGAGGGCAGAGGGAGAGGGAGAAGCAGATCCCCCACCTAGCAGAGAACCCAATGTGGGGCTCGATCCTAGGACCCTAGGATCATGACCTGAGCTGAAGGCAGACGCTCCACCAACTGAGCCACCCAGGCACCCCCATTCTGGGATTTTTTTCACCATCCTCCATGGGACTGATGCCTCGTCTGTTCTAACTGGATCTCCTCATTCCTGCCCTATGTCTCTCTTGATGTGTTGTCTCCTTTTCTATAGACTACATCCTACTTGAGATGAGCTCCTTGAGAAAGAGTGCATGAGACATAAGGGGTAATTTTTAAACTTTGTGTGCCTACTAATGTTTTTTTCAACTCTCACACTTAAGTGATAGTGTGGGTAGAGAATTCTAGGATGAAATTTTCCCTCGGAATTTTGAAAGTACCACTCTATGATATTGTTTCTGATGTGCTGTTGAAAAGTCCAAACTCATTTTTATTCCTAATCCTTTTTATTAATCCTTTTTTTTCTCTCTCTGGAAGCTTGCAGAAACTTCTATTTGTTAACACTTTCTGAAATGTCAAAGATGTCCCTTGTAAGTTTAATTTTATCCATATTACTCTACATTTCAGTGAACCTTTTGAATCTGGTGACTTCATGTCTTTCAATTCAGGGAAATTTTCTTAATGTTTTTCTTTGATGATTTCATTCTCTTTGTTTTCTCTGTTCTCTCATTCTGGAAACTCAGGTTATTTAGATATTAGATCTCATGCACTGATCCTTTCATTTTCTTACGTTTTTATTCTAGCTTCCCTTCTGGACTTTTGTGCTCTACTTTCTGGGTACTTCTCTTTTCTTCTATTGAGTTTGTAATTTCCAGAAGCACATTTTGTCCTCTGAGTGTTTCTTTTTTATAGCCTCCTGGTTTGTTTGTTTGGGTTTTTTTCCATAGACACAGTATGTTCTCCTTTCCTTCTGAGGATTTATAGTTTCTTTTTTACTGTGTGTTTTCTCCCTGTCTTGCCTCTGTCTGCTCTACCTTGTTCTTATTTATTTATTTATTTATTTATTTGCTTTAATTCATCTCAGTCTCTCATGATAGAGACTTCTCAGACATCCAGAACTTTTTGGTTCTCTACTCGTAATAGCCAGTAGAGAAGAAAAGTCAGTCAAAGTTCTGGGCAGATAATGAGTTGTGTTGACTTTGAACTTCCCTGGAGGATTGGACAGATGGTGTCTTTTATTTTTATTTATTTATTTTTTTAAGATTTATTTATTTATGATAGACATATAGAGAGAGAGAGGCAGAGACAGAAGCAGGCTCCATGCTGGGAGCCCGATGCGGGACTCAATCCCGGGACTCCAGGATCACCTCCTGGGCCAAAGGCAGGCGCTAAACCGCTGAGCCACCCAGGGATTCCCCAGATGGTGTCTTTTAAAGTAAAACCCTGAAGTCAATATAAATAGCTCTTCATTCTTTGGTCTATTTCACGAAGAATAGCCTTCCAATCTCCTGCCCAGAGGTGAGGGACCTGGTGCCGGTGTTCTGATAGCAACTGGAAAAGCAGGGCAAGAGGGCCCTTCATTCTGAATTTAGTGTGCATCTGATCACCCAATCTCTCTGTTTGGGGCATAGTGTTCACACAGCATAGCGCCCACACCCACAAATATGTCTAGAGGCTCTCTCTATTCTACTAAACCTCCGTCTGTCTGCCAGGATGGGCAAAGGACAATCATAAATGACAAGGCAACATGGCTTTACTGCTTATAGTTTTTTAAGTTCAGATTTTCCAACTGCGTTCCTGTTGCTGTAGTTAAGTTATTCCCACTGATTGCTGGAAAGCTCCACACAGACGCTGAAATGTAGTTGATGTGAGTGTTTAAGACATTCTGCAAATGCCCACTGCACACCACCCCTACAAACACCTGTGGGAAACCTATGTGAACACCTTCTCCAGCTGGGGTGGAAGAGACAGAGTCCTTGGCTCTACATAGGAAAAGAGGAACTCCTTGGTTGCACGTTGTCTTGAAAAATCTCTCTTGTCACTCAAGGCCATTCTATCTGTAGAGCTCCCTGTGCCTTCTGCCATCAAAAGGTCCCCCTGTAGTCAAAGAAGTTTCATTTGAGGTGCTCCTGGGTAGCTCAGTCAGTTAAGCATCCAACTCTCGATTTTGGCTCAGGTCATGATCTCAAGGTCATGGGATCAAGCTCCAAGTCAGGCTTAGAGCTGGGCATGGAGTCTACTTTAATATTCTCTCTCTTGCTCTCTCTCTCTCTCTCTACCTTTGCCCCCCCCCTCCGTCTCTCACTCTCTTTCTCTCTAAAAAAAATATATGTTAGGGTGCCTCGGTGGTTCATTCAGTTAGGTGGCTGCCTGCAGCTCAGGTCATGATCTCAGGGTCCTGGGATTGAGCCCTATGTGGGGCTCCCTGCTCAGTGGGGATTCTGCTACTCCCTCTGCCCCTCCCCACCCCCACTCGTGCTCTCTCTCTCTCTCTCTCAAATAAATAAATAAAATCTTTTTTTAATGTTAAAAAAAAGTTCTGTCTGATACCCTTCTAGGGATTTTTCCTGTTAAATATTCCACACCCATAAAGGCATGGTTAAGATGTTCATATACATAATCTCATTTGTTCCTAATAACAATAGCCCTGTGAATTTGGAAGGTTGGGCATTATTATTATTATTATTACCCACCTTTTACAGAAGTGGAAATTTAGGCTCAGAAGGATTGTATGACTTGTCAAAGATCACATTGTCTACACTAAATAAGGCCAGGGTTATAACCCAGGTATTCCACTCCATATGCACCACTGCCAACCATGCTACATTGCTTCAATAAATTAGCAGGCCCCTTGGGACATATCCACTTAAATTTTCACAGACAAGTTTTAAGGAAGGGAAAATGTATCATTAACCTTGAACAAAAGTTGAGATCTCACCTCACTATGTGTGCCTTTCCTGTTAGGCAGAAAATGTGAGTGGTTCCTTTTAGGGACCTGGAGCTCTTGCCCTTGAACACTAGCACTGAAGCCACCTGATGACGTGGTGACTGAGTTACAAGATGCACAGTGAGAAATTCACTCTGCAGACAATGAATTTTACCTCATGGCCAACAGGTGCCACGCTTGGAGTTTCCACTGCCCTCTGCTCCTCAAGTCAGCACCACTTTGCCTTAGTGTTCGATTTCATCATTTCAACTCAGTATAGCACCAGAAACGAGTTGTGGCTCTGCTACCCTTTGAGTTTTACTTAATTATAAAGAATATTACTAATATGGAGGAAAAGCACTCATTCTGTGGAGCTTCCAAAACCCTGGCTCTTTGAGTTTGACTATCTGGATTACATTAAAGCTATAATATATGTCTAGAAACTCTAATGAACAGAACATGTCCCAAAAGTCATGTGTAAATTACATTTTGGAAGTTGGAATATATTTCCCCACAGGGAAATCGTATTGTACCTTTTAAAAGCATGACCAAATGAAGAAATAAATGGATAATTAAGTTCCAAGGTCCCAAGGTTTTTAACCCATAATATACCTAAAATATAATGCCAATGTATTTCATATATATTTGGTTCTGAGCACTGAACATTATTTTTGTGGGAAAACACATTCTCCAAGTAGAAACATCTCTGATGCCTAAACAGATTAAGGAAGGATAAGAGTCCTAACGGCCTTTTTTGTGTGAAGTTTTGTTCGAAGTGCTGGAATACGCATTCACTCATTCTGTCTTTAGGACAGTCCTTTAAGGAAAGCATTAAATAAACCGAGTCTCAAAATGGTTAATAAATATTTAGTGTGCATTAAGAATATGCTCAAAGACGTGTACATAATAAGTGGCAGAGCCAGAATTTAAAATCAGGTTTAGCTCAGCCTGATCTTTCTACTAAACTTGGGTACCTCTCTAAGTTTATAGTCCAAATATTCCAAACTGAGAACAACTTGTCCCTACAGGGGTCCAGTTAGGGGTGAGATGGATGACGGCTGGTGCTCTAATCTAGAGCGATGAATCTCAGCTTTGACTATGCATCAGAATCAACTGGAGGTCTGTTAACCACAAGTTCTGGGTTCCACCCACTGTGTTTCTAATTCAGTAGGTCTGAGTGGGGATAGAAAATTCACATTTCTGACAAGCTCCCAGGTGATGCTACAGCTGCTGGTCCAGGGACCACACTTTGAGAATTCATTAAGGCTTTCCTAATAAGTCATCTCAACAAATAGTCTACCCAGAAGCAATGTTCTTCCTAGCTGGTAATAAGGGATGAAAATCACTTTGCTCTTAAAGATCTGTGATTATGATGAGTACCCAAAGGGAGCTAGCAGGTAAGTTCACTGCTATGGAGAGACAATATGGGAAGGAAAATAACGTTCCCAGCAAAGTCACTCTCCACTCATATATTTCATTTTCTCCAGAGGAAAAAAGGAAGCTAACAATACAGAGAATGTGTGGCCTTGGATATAGAAGCAATAATAAAGCAAGGCAGGAGCAGCATGATGGCTACAAAACAATTGAGTTTCTGCTATTTTTTGCTCAATGTCTACAAAGAAGCTTAATCAGCCAACATGTATTTGATTTCTTACAGTATGCTCAGGAAGCTATAGAAAAAGCATAGAGCATGGCTCATGACCTCTAACAAGTTACAGTGGTGCCTCATGATCAGTTTCTTGGGAAAGGGAACTTACCACAGAGTGAAATTCCCAAATAAAGCTAAGTCCTTAAGGCACTTAAATTTTATTAATTTGAAATGTGTTTTTTATTTTTTAAAAAATCTTTCTGAAATTTATGTCATCCTATAGATTTTATTTTTTTAAGAATTTTTTTATTTTTAAAAATATTTCATATGAGAGAGAGAGGGCATTCTTGAGTGCACAAGTGGGAGGAAGGGGCAGAGGCAGAGGGAGAAGCAGACTCCCTGCTGAGCATTGAGCCCCACATAGGACTCGATCCCAGGACCCTGAGATCATGACCTGAGGTGAAGTCAGACACTTAACCAACTGAGCCACTCAGGTTCCCCAAGATTTTATTTTTAAGAAATCTCTACACTCAACATGGGGCTTGAACCTACAAACCCGATATCAAGAGTCCCATATTCCACCAAGAGCCAGGCAGGCACCCCTGCGCCATCCAATGGATTTTTTTAAAGATTTTTTTTATTTATTCATGAGAGACACACAGAGAGCAGCAGAGACATAGGTAGAGGGAGAAGCAGGCTCCCTGTGGGAAACCTCATGTGAGACTTGATCCCGAGACCCCGGGATCACAACCTGAGCCAAAGGCAGACACTCAACTACTAGCCACCCAGGCATCCCGCCATCTAGGGGATTTTAAACCAAGAACAAAGAACGTGGTTTAAATTTTTCTAGATAATTCTAAACCACATTACAAATATCGACTTTTAGAATATTAAGTAATGACCACAAAATTTATTGAGGGGTGTGTGGCTGTTTGCCTTATATTAAAGGACTCAAATCCAGTCTTAATATTTGAGTTGTTTCATTCTTTATCAATTGTCACCTCATTTTTGTCTTCGTTGGCCCAACTTCTAATAGCTCTTCTACATCACCTCTTCTAACTTACTGTTTCTTTTCTGCTATGGATTAGAAAATTCATACTTTGTAGGAAGTAAGCCTAAGAAAAAAAACTCTGAATCCACACATATATGGTCAATTAACTTATGATAGAGAAGCCAAGAATATACAGTGGGGAAAGGACAGAATCTTCAATAAATGACATTGAAAAAAACTAGACAACACACGCAAAAGAATGAAAGTGGGTCACTATCTTACACCATATGCAAAAATATTTGCAGGTCATATATCTGATAAGGAACTGATATTCAATATAGACACAGAACACATACAACCCAAGTAAAAAAAACAAACATTCTGTTTGGGCAGAGAATCTCAATATACATTTTTCTAAAGAAAACATACAGACACATGGAAAGATACTCAACATCACTAGTCATCAGGGAAATGCAAATAAAAACCATAATGAGGTATTACCTCACACCTGTTAGTATGGCTATTATCAATTAGACAAGAAATAATAAGTGTTGGCGAGGATTTAGAGAAAAGGGAAGCCATGTGTGCTGTTGGTAGGAATGTAAATTGGTGAAGCCACCATGGAAAATTGTATGGAGTTTCCTCAATTAAAAATGGAACTACAGTATGAGCCAGCCAGTCCACTTCTAGGTATTTATACAAAAAAAATGAAAACACTAACGCAAAAAGATATCTGCACCCCCATGTTCATTGCAGCATTATTTACAAGAGCCAAGATATAGAAACAACCTAAGTGTCCATCAGTGGATGAATGGATAAAATGGATAAAGAAGATGTGTTATGTATATACATATATATATATATATATATATATAATTCAGCCATAAACAAGAAGGAATTCTTGCCATTTACGACAACATGAACGAAACTTGAGAGCATTATGCTAAGTGAAATAAGTTAAACAGAGAGACAAATACTATATAATCTCACTTACATATGGAATAAAAAAAAAATAACAAAAACCAAGCTCATATGCAGACAACACACTGGGGGATGCCAGAGGTGCGGGCGTGGAGGGTGGGCAAAATAGATGAAGTCAAAAGGTACAAGCTTCCAGTTATAAAATAAGTAAGTCACAGGGATATAACATGTAGCATGGCAACTATAGTTAATAATACCATATTGCATATTTGCAAGTTGCAAAAGAGAGTACATCTTAAAAGTTTCCATCACAAGAAAAAATATGTTATAACTTCATATGGTGATGGATGCTAACTAAACTTACTGTGGGGATCATTTCACAAAATATACAAATTTTGAATCATGATATTGTACACCTGAAACTAATATAATGTTGTATGTCAATTACACCTTAATTAAAAAAAAAAAGTCAAGAAAACAGGTCTGAGTGAGGGCCTGAGTATCTTGCCTATGACTCAAGTGAGGGCTAAGGGTCCAGCCCTTGTGATCTCACTTCTGACAAGCTCCCAGGTGATGCTGTTGATTATGATGTGGGGACCACACTTTGAGAATTCCGCTAATACATAAATTTCTTCCTCCTTCCAAATTATTCTCTCAGCAGGGGCCGGTTTAAAGACTTCCAAACAGATCTCCACCTTGAGGGGATGACTGACCCAATCCTCCCAGCTCATCCCTTCTCCTTCTGGACCTTTTACATTCCTCTGAAATTTTCCAAGCACTCAGAATAGGACCATATTTCCTGGCCCAAAATTTCTGTCCCCTGTATATTAGATGAATAAATAAAGGATGTATAAACACACATATATTATCGAGCACTCCCAAAAGCCAGCTACTATATTCTGCACACTCCCAATGTCCTTTCATCTTCACACCAACCTATGCCATATTCCAAGCTGAGGAAACAGAGATTGAGGGATATTAAATGACCCATTCATTCAAGGTCATATTTAGTAAATTGCATAGCTGGGATTCCAATCTGAATCTTCAGCCCCTGAGGCCAATATGCTTTCCATTAGACCACAGTCACTGCCCCCATTGAGAGCACACTGAATATTGGGCCGCAAGGAAAGATGGAAATTCATAGTTTTAAAAAAGACAAACTCATGGCAAGCCTCTACCCTGCACCCACAGCATACTGTTCTTTCCTGCTGCATGTGGAATCCTCAGAATCCTTTTCAACCCAGTGTTTCTAGCAGCCAGAGCACAAACCCATATGCCTTAGCTTCACTTTTTTGGAAATTTCACTTTGTGGTATCCCACTCAGAAACAGTCCTCCTGGGGAAAAAAAGAAAAAAGAAGGAAAGACAGAAACAGTCCTTTTGGAGCATGGAAGATAAGATACAATTTGAAAAGGCAGATAGATCATGTTTTGCCTTTTGGAAACTCTAGAGCAGTGCTTCTGGAACACAAGCATGCATATGAATCACTTGAGAATCTTGTCAAAATGCAGATTTTGAGTCAAGAGGTCTGGGGAGGGCTGAGATTCTCCAGCTCTAAGGAGATGCCAGGTGGTGTCAATTCTGCAGCTCTGGACACCATACTTGGAGTGGTACACATATTCCAGTGGGGTGTATACAGTGTCATACAGTGGAGACATACATTCAATACAACTGTCAAATTATGCCTTGTCCTAGATCAGTAGTTCTCAACCAGGGGCAATTTTATTCCTAAGTCAATATCTGGAAATACCTGGAAGCATTTTTGGTTGTCACCACTGGAGGTAGAACAGGGGGGCTTCCGTTGTCTACTAGGTAGAGCCCAGGGATGCTGCTAAACATCCTACAATGCACGGGACACCATACAACAAACAAACACAAGCAACCCAACCCCAAATGTCACCAGTACCGCAGCTGAGAAACCCTGCCCTAGATCACAGCTACATAAAGGAGAGAAAGAAGATCAGCGGCCCCTGGACCTGCCTGCTGCTTCTCTTATGTCTGTAAAATAATGGTGAGGGAATTGAAACCACGGGTGTGAGGTCTGCTTCTGGTGCTCACACACCCATTGCTGAGGTCACTCCGGTTCCAGTTATGGCTGGCTGCCGGGCCCTTTTGTTTTCTTCCAGCATAGATGACCTAAAGAAGCATAAGATGCTACCCACAAATCATGTATCGACATAGCTTTTGGCTTTGTTCTCAGTTTCTCTCCAGTCAAGACCACAGTGCAGGACAAAGAAAAAAAAGGAAAAGCAATAAAGAAAAGAAAGGAAAAGGCAAGACCAGGGAATGAGAGAAAGGGCAGATGAGAATCACCAATGACAATTCCTCCACAGCCAGGCTGATCCTTGATGCATGCACGTTGACATTGATCCTACGAGGGCTTCAGTCTTTTTCTTCCTATTATCTGACAACCTTACCACTCCAAGTATGGTGTCCAAAGCACCAGAACTGGCTCCACCTGGCATCTCCTTAGAGCTGGAGAATCTCAGCCCACCCCAGAACTCTTGACTCAAAATCTGCATTTTAACAAGATCCCCAAGTGGTTCATATGCACGATCATGGTTGAGAAGCACTGCTCTAGGGTTTCCAAAAGGCAAAATTAAAGTCCGAAGTGAACAGCTGCAAAACAGATGCAAAGTTCATCACGTGGTGTACCATATGACTTCCCCCTGGGGATTTATGACCGTGTGTGGACAGTAGCTTGTAATACAGAAAACAGAAATTTGAAGGCATGTGGGCAAAAAGTCAATGCCATGTTACATCTGTTTAATTGCCTTAACGGGACCAAGATTGGGTTAGAGAAAATGTGGTGCCCCGTACCTAAAACAATTTCAGTACCCAACGAGTGTTCAAGTGTTTGATTTTATTTTGTTTCTTGTTCCAAAAAAGACACAAAGTTATAATTTATATTGATCTTCATGAAATCAGGGGGTTTGATTTGATCAGTATTTCCAACACTGCATTCCATAATACCAAAATTCTAGGACAAGAAAAAGAAGAGTGGATGTTGTGTGCTTTTTCAATAGCCTAGAACATAAATAGGTTAAGGTGAATGGATCAAGTTCAACTCCAAGTCCACTCTCAACTAACCCAAATTGGCTTGGGCTTCGTTCAAGAAATAGGAGCACTCCTACCTCCTCCCCGCCCCCGCCCCCGCCCCCCCCCCCCAATCTCTGCAGCAACCAATGCAGCAAATCACTGCCTGAGATTAAGTGCAGCCGGGCTTCCAATAACCTGATAATCTATTAACAGAGGCGGAAAGGGGACAGAGCTGGGGGAGGACAGCAGGTGGACAGGACTCAGGAAGGAGGAAGGGGAGCGGTTCTGGATGCACTTGGGGGTGAGAAGCAGGGCTCCCAAGGGAACCTGCCCCCAGCCGCATGGGAGCGGGTCCAGCCCGACTCCCTCGTTCTCTCGCCTGCAGGACGGGCCACGACGCTGCCTGGAGAGGGTTTCCAGAGGACAACGTCCCGCGCCTCTTTCCCACGGCTCCCGGGCGGTGGCCTGGCAGAGGAACTGTCCCACCGCGTGAAGACCCTGGGGCGCACGTCCAGGAGCGGCCGCTAGGGGCCGCGCTTGCTCCCTTTAGCGAGGACCCCGAGGGTCTGAGCGAGTTCCCCGCAGGCTTTGTTCGGCTCGGAGCCGAGCCGAGGGCTCTTCCGTGACGTCCGAGCTCTGCTTGCAGCTCTGTGCCCCCGCCCGGGTCATCCAACGCGGATCACGAAGGGAGGGCTGGGGTGTGGGGTGCTGGGTGGCCCCCTAGAGGCCCCCCTGATGCCCAGGTGTCTTCTCTGGCCTCCCCAGGCCAGAAGGCTTTGGTTAAAGGATAACTTGCCTCTGTCCCCTCCCTTGGGCAGGGTTCTGAAACCCGGAGGACTGATTCGAAGAGAAAGCAATATAGCAAAGTGGCCAGAGGATGAACCGGAATGTCTCCAGATACTCAGAGCTCCCACAGTCAGCTTCCTTCCAGGTGAGATACCTGAGCCCCCCCCCCCTGCCTCCCCCAACCCCCACTTTGGGGAGATCTAGTAGGAGTTGATCCTTCAGAGGAGCCCATTTGGAAGAAATCAACCAAGGGGAAAATAAAGCAGAGGTTTCTAGAAGGAAGAGGAAGAGTGTTCAGAGGCTATTGAACTCTTAAGCTCCTTGGCTATTTTTTACTCTGGACTCAGGACTCAGATAAGGTCATGACAAGGCAAGCAGCAGAAAGTTGCTCCTAAAATATTTCTTGAGAAATTCTGAGCAGGTGGATCACAATCCTGCCCATGTCAGAGGGACACTGGAACTTTCACAGGGAAGGGGAATCACCTGTTTGTGAGCACCCCTCCTTAGTACCTTCTATGTTCTTGTCCAGTGACCTAACAGGCCAGCCAGGCGATATAAATATCCCATTTCCCTGATGTCAAAACGAGACTGGGAGTTGTTAGGTCAATGTCCAGGAGTCAGCTGGTGACAAGGCGGCAGAGCTATGAAGCTTGTTGGTTTCATTTAATTTATAAATAGATAGTACAATCCCATGCTTCAAAAACTGTAAATTATATGGAGATATATAATAATAATAATAAAAAGTTTCCCATAACCCCGACCCCAAAATATCCAGTTCCTCCCATCTCTTGTCTTCTTTGCCACACACACACACACACACACACACACAGATAACTACCAGGAGTCACCAAGTCCCTTGTTTTATACTTTCGCATTTCTTTATGCATAGACCAGTTAGTAAGAATAAATATTCTTATTTTTCCTCCATTTTGTGTACTGCAGAGTACACAACACATGGCGTACTCTGCATACTGCCCTGTGTCTTGCTTTTTCCACATAGCAATATATCTTGTAGATCTTTCCATATCAGCACAATAAAAGCTTCCTCATTCTTTCCCTTTTACAGAGCACAGCATTCCATTGTATGGACATACCATAAGTTAATTAACCAGTCTTCTATTGTTGGATATTGGAATGTTTCCAGTCTTCTGCTACTTTAACAATGTTGCAATGAATAACTTTGTACCTACATCATTTTGCACATGCCAGAGCCGGAAGCCCACATCTTCCTGTCTCTAAGTAGTTCCCTCCACTCCAAAGCTGGCACAGAACTGATTACTGTGCACACACCAGCTCTGATAGATAAATCCTCCTATCTCTCTCCTCCTCACCCCACCCCCCATCTCCCCATTTTCCTCGTCTAGTTATGAAGACTATTCATATTTGAAACAGCTACAGAGGCTCTGGACAGAAAGTACTTGCCATTTTATCTCTCTCTGTGGTTGCTTCATTTCATTCTTTAAATACCAAGTGTGACTGTATCTGGGCTGTACTGCAGATAAAATCTGCAGATGTTCTCCTGCACAGACGTGGAATTTCTGCTACCAGTTGGATCACACTGTTTCATACATGTGCCAGGGAAGTTCAAATCCTGCCTACCACAGCCTGCACCAGGCTTGCTCCCAGCTTTGACTGGAAGGATGATCAGCTGGAGAGCAGGCTGCAGGAGCCGACACTCCCCTCCATCTCTGGCTGTTGACAAAAAGGGACGTTATGGGAATGGCAACAACATCATGCTGGCCCCAGAGAAGTCTACTTTCTGGGGAAAATGAAATGTATTACCCAACCTTTCATCCTTGTCTTCTGTGGCCCTTCTGTCATGTCTTTTTATACCTAGATTTTTGGGTAACCTGGGTGGCTCAGTGGTTGAGCATCTGCCTTGATCCCAGGGTCCAGGGATCATAATCTCAGGGTCCGGGGATCAACTTCCACATCAGGCTTCCCACAGGGGTGCTGCTTCTCCCTCTGCCTATGTCTCTGCCTCTCTCTCTCTCTCATGAATAAATAAAATATTTTTTTAAAAATAAAATTTATACCTAAATTTTTGGATTCGCCTTTCAAAGTATCTTTTTGTCTCCTAAAATGAGATTTCGCAATTAGATAGTACTCAAAAAACAAGTGAAGGCAGGTCATTTTTTTTAGGTGTGTGGTCCCAGCTACCATCTGCATGGTTAACTGAGAGGTGTTCACAACTTCAGATGCGGTTCAGCTCAAGTTGCCATTCTTGGGGGTTTGTTTACACACACACTCATCACCATGTCATCACCATGAATGACAGAAGGCCAGGTGCTCCTGTCTACATGGAGATTTGGACACATACCAGATACTTTCAGTGCAGAAAAAGAGATAAATTCAAAGCCATATGAGCTATGATATAGGTAGAAAGGCATGCCCCGGGTCTCAGGGACCAGAATGGGGAGAGTGAAAGGCCAGTTAGGAAAGCTTCTTTGGGGGAAATGATGCTACAGGAAGCCCCGAGGACAGAGCTTGGGCAGAGAATCAGCATGAACAGAAGCCCAGACAGGGAAGTAGTGTAGGGCACTATGATCAAAATGTAACTTTTTTTTAAAGACCTGAAAAATTGACCAGCAAGTTAGCAGCAGCTCACATGAAGCAAAAACAAGGTGTAACATCAATTCATTTCCACAGTCCTTAAATATTGGCCATCCTTCTACCTTATCTTAATTGATTTGTCTTCAGTCATAGCTCACCCTGGTCTTTTTTTTTTTTTTTTTTAAGATTTTATTTATTTATTCATGAGAGAGGAGAGAGAAGCAGAGACATAGGCAGAGGGAAAAGCAGGCTCCTTGCAGGGAGCCCGATGCAGGACTCAGTCCCAGGACCCCAGGATCACAACCTGAGCCAAAGGCAGACACTCAACCACTGAGCCACCCAGGTGCCCCTGGTCCTCTTCATTAATCTTGGGAACGTTTCAGTGGACAGAGTTTGAGGCAATCCTTTCCTGACTCCCTTGGCCCTCGTGTCTCTTATCTCTGAGACCCAGGACTGTTCATCACAAGAAAGGCCTGAGTTTGTCTTTTTGAAACTACCACCAACACTCTGGCCTCAAACAATTCCTGTATTTTTCCTTCCAGCTGTTGACTATGAAAGCCTTCTGGAAACCCAGATGACAATCCTTTTTCCATAAGAATGAAAACAGTGGAAGGCTTACAAGTCCTGAATCACTCTAAAAATGTTGCATGCCAGTGGTCTTATCAGAATAATGATCACTATCATATCCTCATGTATTAACTGATCTGCCAGATGCAGTTGAGAAGTGACCGCCGTATTAGAGATTCTCTTCAAAAGGAGGTTTTACAGCCAGTCTTCTGATACTAGTTATACTAGTAATGGTAGTTAACATTTATAGGTTACCATGTTCCCAATACCATTCTAAATTCTTTAAAGCTCACTCCATAAAGGCTTACCCACTTAAAGCCTCTGGCTTCCTTCTTAAAGTATGACATGATACCTAGCTAAGATTCAAGTGCCTCGGGGCACCTGGGTTGCTCAGTGGTTAGGTATCTGCCTTTGGCTCAGGTTGTGATCCTGGGGTCCTGGAATTGAGTCTCTCATCAAGCTCCCTACAGGGAGCCTGATTCTCCCCCTGCCTATGTCTCTGCCTCTCTCCGTGTCTCTCATGAATAAGTAAATAAAATATTTTTTTAAAAAAAGATTCAAGTGTCTTTGAATTCAACTCCTGACTCTTTCAGCTACTATTTTTGTAACATCTGAAATTCAGTTTTCTCATCTACAAAGGGAGCATAATAATCTCTCCTTCCCAGAAGTAAATGAAATATTATAGATTTAAAAGCACCCAATACATAACAAACTCACAACCAAAGTTAGTTATCTTCCCCTACACGGTTGATATTTTTATTTAAAATGTTTCCTTTTTTTTTAATTTAAAATGTTTCTATGCTCAAATCATTTAAGGGTTTAAGTAAATAAAGTGGGGATTTTTTAAGATTTACTTTTTTATTTTTGAGAGAGAGAAAACACATGAGTGGGGAGAGGGGCAGAGGGAAAGGGAGAATCTCAAGCAGACTCTCCACTTAGCCTGGAGCCTGACTCAGGGCTCAAACTCATGGCCCTGAGATCATGCCCTGAGCCAAAACCAAGAGTCAGACTCTCAACCGACTGAGTCACCCTGTTGCCCCTAAATAAAGTGTTTTTAAAGGTATAAAGTCACTTTATCACCTCATCCTTCAAATAACAATAGGGAAACCTATAGACTGTGCTTCCTCTTCTGGGGTCTTTACTTCTTAAACAAGTCTAAGACTATAAGGAAAGAGTATATGAGATTAAGCCCAAGGGCCAGTTAAGGACATATTTCCAAATCTGGTATCTACCCACTCAGGGCTCCCTGCCCCACCCCTACCCGCCCCCCCCCCCCCACCGAAATCATCAGAAAAGGAAAGAAACGTCTGGGCTCTGAAATCCTGTCCAATTTTAGCTCTAGGTGTTAGGGTCATGTGGAAGTGGCAGGTTTTTGAAATGCTGACACGCTGACACTTAAGCTCATGGCTGGATCCTGTTATAGCTCAGAGAAAGTATATAAAGAACTTGGCCCTAGGTGAGATTTCCAAATATGAAACAATGTCCAGCATGATGTAAGTGGTAAGGCTTGGGGACAGAAAGATGGGGGTTTGAATCTCACCTTCACACTTCTCAATCGTGTGACCTTGGGCATGGATGAATAATGTATTGTCACTTTATACTCCATCCCTCCATTCACCTGTAACATGGGGAGGATGGCATCCTTTTCGCAACTTCATTGTGTTGCTCAACAAATGTCCATTCCCTTCTTTGGGGTCAAAGTCTTCCTCCATGTGAATCTGCGGGGATTGCAGCCCAGACCAGCTGTAATCCTGAGTAAATAATTGGAAATCCACTTCCGTATACCGTTTTGTGTTTTTTTTAGGGATCTGTGTTGGAATTATTTCCAAGCTCTGCAGCATATGCCTCCCCAGGTGGAAAGAACCGATTCCATTCTCAGCTTCTACTCAGTTTCACCTCGGTTGGCATCCATCACATGGGCCACGGCAGAGCTGTCATCCCATCATGTCATGCTCTCTACTCCCAGCTTCCTTTCCGTTTCTAGCAGTGACAGGCTTTCATGTTTCTGGAAAATGCCTCCATCTCCAACTGGGAACATCCCAGTCCCTCTGGTGCCCACACCTGGGACTCTCAGTCTCTATTTCCTACTGCTTGGCCTTTGCTTTCTCTTGCATTCTCTGAACTGTTTCCGGCTCCTTTCAATGACTTTCTGGATTTCTCATTCGCTTTGTGTGATTTTTCCATTGCTGCCTCTTGGGGACCCAGGGTGAAACCCCACTCCCTCTTTTTTCCATTGCTCATTCTGCCATTTTTGCTCCCTCATCCTTTCTTTCAAAGTATGCATGAAAGAAGTGCCTTGAATACACCTCATGATCCTTTATCCTGGGGCATTAATGAACAGCAACGAGATCTGCAACAGTGTTCATGTTTTATACAAAGTGATACATAAACAGAAAGCAAGTGATGAAATTATTGGTGTCTAAAACCTCAATAAAATTGCATTGTGACAAAATTTTTAAGTAATGAGTATATCAGTACGGTTTTATGCTGTCTTTTTGTAAGATTTATTTTTTATTTTAGAGAAAGAGAGAGCGAGCACAAGCAGGAGAGGCAGAAGGAGAGGGAGGATCTCAATCAGACTACACGCTGTGTGTGGAGCCTGATGTGGGACTCTATCTCACAACCCTGAGATCACAACCTGAGCCAAAACCAAGAGTTGGATACTTAACTGACTGAGCCACCCAGGTGCCCCCTGTTTTGAGCCATTTTATGCTCACAAATGGTCCAATCCAGTCAACACATTAAAGAGGTAATTCCCATTTCTGCAACACACAGCAGGCATCATACGGAATGATCTTTTTATTAATCTCAGGTCTTTTTTAAAAAAGATTTTATTTATTTATTCTTTTTTTATTATTATTCTTGAGAGACACACAAAGAGAGAGAGAGAGAGAGAGAGAGAGAGAGAGAGGCAGAGACAGGCCGAAAGAGAAGCAGGCTCCATGCAGGGAGCCCGATGTGGGACTCAATCCCAGGACTCCAGGATCACGTCCTGGCCCAAAGGCAGGCACTAAACCGCTGAGCCCACCCAGGGATCCCTTGATCTCAGGTCTTAAACACTTTCTTCAACCCCTTCCTTATTCTTCATTTCATCCAGGTCCAAAGGTCAGGAGCAAGACCTCCTCTAAGGGAGTGAGGATCCAAAGAAATAGTATGAGAACAGAAACAATTTGTATTAACTCAGGATTCAGAGGCCAGAGCAAAATATGTTAGATTCCATTTCTTTGGAATGACTGGGATCTAACCCTTCTGATTTCATCATATAGTCAGTCTCTGAATGAAGAGACATTTCACTTTCCTATTCTCAAGGGCAAGGTGATTATTACAATCTCTAGGTGATTATTACAAAAAGTACTCATGCATCCAGGAGTAGCTTTATCAAAAATTATGCAGTGTATGTTAAGTCTACTGGTTCAAATGAACCAAATCAGAGGAGACACTGCTCGATTTCATACATGTTGCCTTAAGCCACCTTCTAATTAAATACCTACGTATGATGGTAGCCCCTCCACTATAATATTTGGATTTTCACTGAATATATTATTTCTAGTCATTCCCCATTTTCCTGGACCTTGGGCTCATTGTCCTTCTCCCCATCACCTGAGCAGTATTCTCACTCACCCTTCCTCCTAAGTGGGACCCTAACCAATCACAACACACACACACACACACACACACACACACACACAAATATACACACAGGCTTCCCTCCTTCACATTTGAATTCCTAGCACTCAATCCAGGTAGCTGTTCAATCCACCTTGCGCCCAAAATCTGCATTCTGACAATCCTCTATTGCTGAATAAAATGATTATGACTTTTTTGCCCTTCACTTTCTCTCAGGACTATATCATGGTACTCAAGAGATATCTGTGGTTAGTCAGTTCCCCACTCACAGATGACTCTCTGGCTCTCCTGAGTTTCGCCTCTTTTCTTTCAGAGAGGGTCTGGCAGTCTTGAAGAGGTAACCAAAGCTTTTTTTTTTTTTTTTTTAAGACAAATAACTAAATGCTGTAAGACTCCTACAATCTGAGAGAGGAGAAGGCCTGGTGGCAGAACCTTCGGGATAGTAACTGACTGTTTTGGAACATAACCAATGTATATCTAGAGACTGGAAGAAACAGGATTTCAGAAATAGGAGAAGAAAATAAGGAAGGAGATCAAGAAAATTCTCTCATTACAAAACATTTACTCAGACAGGCTTTTCCTTGCTTATCCTAGAGACCAGAAAGGAAGTAACTCCTCCCTTTGGCAAGTAGGACTCCAGTACAGGGAGACACCCATAGCCTTGGCCCAAAGCTCTACAAGGCCTCCATGTCTGCTGTCTGGGAGACCTTAGGCATTAGAGGGACCCATTAAGTGGTGAATGAATGAATGAGAGAGAGAGAGAGAGAGAGAGAGAGAGAGAATGGTTAGAGAGAATGCTTTCTACTTGAAGCAAGTCATGTAGACTTCCAGCCTCTAGACAGCCTCACTTAACCTAGAGAATTATGATAATTACATTTATAACGTTCTTTCTATGTGTGAGACAGAGCTGTAAATCTTTACATGTGTTAGCTCAATTCATCCAAACAGCTCTTAGAGAGAGATCCATTTATTATCTTCATTAATGAATGAAGAAATTTAAACAGAGGAAAGTGATTTCTCCAAAACCAGACTCCTAGTATGTGATGAACTTGAGAATGGGGAGGGGACAGTAGGAAATAAACCCTGAGTGAGAATCTTGGCCTCAATATCTATTAGCTGTGTGACCTTTTGCAAGTTACTTAAACTCACTGCATTTCATTTGCCTCATTGGAAAAATAAGATTCATTACATCTACATCATAGAGTCATTGAGAAAATTGGATGGACCTTGAAACTTTAAGATTCCTGAAATGGGGAGACACCATTTGGACTAACTCTCTGGCTGAAAATTACTAGGCATGCTGGATAGTTTTTCTTTTTCATCCTCATAAGGTATCAAAGAACTGACAAAGTGGGGGGAAAAATCCAGGTCTAAGTCTACAAGAAAACAAAGACCCAGAGAAGTAAGCAGAGCATCAAAATTACTTTTCTTCTGAAGGCATCTGTTCATCTCGATTATCTGAGCTTGAAGATGAGCTACGGTTTTGATGGGTTCTCAGGACAAGGAAGTCAGAAGTCCAGGCCACAGATGGCAGGGTTTCCACAGGCACCTTTTCAAGTCTTTGTGAATCAGAAATAAACTGGTCCCTCCCATGACACCCTCATAAAACTGCAGGGAGTGAGGTCTTGGCTCTAGGCAGCGTCAGAAGAAAAGAATGAAAACCGGTCTGTAATAAGCTAGCATTTTTGCAGATACACAGCTAAAATCTGCCTCGCTGGTGGTTCAAGCACTTACGCTACGAGTTTAGAATTGTACTGCATGGACAAAATGTTGAGGAACTAGAAGATGGGGTGTGTAGCAAAGGAGAGGGGAGGGTGGCAAAATAGACACGATTGCCAATGTACTATGCTCCTGGCACAATGAAATGCATCTAGTTTTGCACAAAGACACCTACACACACCTTCTCGTCTTTACACCAGTTGGCTCTTTCCATCATAGGCATCACTGTGGTCAACCACATGCTCTCTGGAGTCAAGTGGCCCAGGTTCAAACCCTGACTCTGCCACTTACCAGTTGGCTGACTTCTGGTAAGTCACTTATTCCCTATCCATTTTCCTCATCTGAAAAATGGGGATAATTACAGAACCTCCTTGTGGTTATGGTGAGGATCCAATGAGTTAATGTCTACAGAATGTTTACAACAGTGTCTGGCACATAGGAAGTAATTATATGGTGATGGGGTGGGACTCATGATGGTGATGATTTTCTGAAATGATCATTTCTCCCTTATTTATTTGGCCAGATTTTATTAGTCCTTTATAATTTGGGCAAAATAGGTCTTTCCTGTCTTAGTGCAGCACAACACTTTATGTATACATATCTCCTGGGCCCCTTTTCACACCCTGGTGCTTGTTGATTCTTCGAGATCACCCATGGAACTACCAGGTACTTGATGGTGGGGACTAAGTATTATCTTTGTGCCCTCAGTGACTACTACAGAACTTGACACATAATAGATACTGAGCTAATATGTGATGAATGAAAGAACATATTGTTGACTAGAACTTGCGTTGGTGGAACAATTTCCCTCTGAGAATGTTTTTTTGTCTCCTGCCCCTTACTCTCCTCTTACTTTAAACCAAAAACATAAAACCTTGTTCTGTCACTTGAGTTGTTTCTCTGGAATGCAAACTTTTCATGAGTAGTCCCAGTATCTTATCTACTTAATTTTGTTCTGCATGAGACATACAGTGTGAGGAAAATGACTAAACCACCATAAAAATGGTATTGGCAAACAAATTGGACCTATGACTCATGAGATCAGTGACCGAGAGATGTTCACAGAATTCTTCCTGCTGATGTGGGAATGTGGATTTGAATTGACTTCCTGGTTCTGCTGTATTCACAGAACACTAAACTCATGATCAAAACACTTGGATTTAGGTCCCCAGAATCACTTCTTATTTGTTATGTGACTTTGGGCTAAACTCAATCTCCCCAAACTTCATTCTTGTCATCTGTTAAATGGGTTTAATAACACCTACCACATAGTGATGTTGTTATGCCTGTAAGGTGGTACAGGCTTTAAAAAATCTGCTAAAGGGGTACCTGGCTGACTCAGTGGGTGGAGTGGGCCACTCTTGTTCTCGGGGTCATGAGTTCAAGCCCCACGTTGGGTGTGAAGCCTACTTTAAAAAAATGTGCTAGAAAATGTTATATTCTGGATGGCCAGTTCTCACCACTCAATGGGTGGCTTCTCTCAGATGCAGACTTCTATCAATTTTATAAACACACCCAAACCAAGTACTTCACCTGGGGTCAAACAGTCCTCGTGGAATTTAAAATTTTGTTTAAGATTTTATTTATTAATTTGAGAGAGAGAGCAGGAGGGAAGAGGCAAAGGGAGAAACAGACTCTATGCAGAGCAGGGAGCCCAATGTGGGACTCGATCCCAGGACCCTGAGCTCATAACTTGAGCCAAAGGCACATGCTTAGCCGACTGAGCCACCCAGGTACCCAAGTCCTCATGGAACTTCAGACACATGTCAGTTTTGAGAATTTGGCAAGGGACTGAGCTTGGTTGCACAGAAAACAGACCTGTCTGGGGAGCATGTCAGAGAATTAATGCATTCTCCATGATTCGACTTGCTCTGACACATACATCCACAGTCCCAAGTGGAAAGAGATCATTGGCTGCCCCAGCTGGGTATCTGAGAACAGAGGGAAGCCTCTCTGAAATGACGTGGACTTGAAAGTCAGTGCGGAAAACAAGAGAGCAATCTCAGTGAGAGAGTGAAAAAAATGGGAATTTTTTTGACCCGTGGCAGATAGAGGCAGTGGAGGGTACTACCTCAAGGCAATAGAGCAGACTCTGTGTCCTGGATTTAGCAACCTATGTGCTCATCCTCATGATTAATCTGATTGAAATTCTTCCTCTGCCTCTTTTGGAAAGCCAGAGAAAGTTCATAACGGAATGAAGCAAGTTCACGTCAGCTTTGCTTTAGTCTGGTAAGACCATATTCTTCAGCTAGAAAGCAAGTTATACATTTTTAGAGTGAAAAGATACCAGAGGGACCTGGGTGGCTCAGCAGTTGAGCATCTGCCTTTGGCTCAGGTCGTGATCCCAGGGTCCTGGGATTGAGTCCCACATTGGGCTCCCTGCAGGGAGTCTGCTTCTCTTTCTGCCTATGTCTCTGCCTCTCTGTGTCTCTCATGAATAAATAAATAAAATATTTTTTTAAAAAAAGAAACGAAGGAAAGAAGAAAGAAAGAAAGAAAGAAAGAAAGAAGAAAGAAAGAAAGAAAGAAAGAAAGAAAGAAAGAAAGAAAGAAAGAAAAGATACCAGACCTTGGAGGGAACTCAGAGAACGTCAGTTGGAACCCCCCAAAGCTGAGACCCAGAGAAGCAGCAACACACCCATGGACAAGCAGTCAGTACGACCAAAACTCAGAATCTTCACTCTCAACCCAAGGCCATAGAATTCCACCCTCTCAGCCTCCCAGACCAGAACCCTGAGAATCCACATGCTTCCATTTTTCAACTGTGGTCTGGAGAGGGAGTGGGCCAGAGGAGAAATGCAATCTGCTATCTGAAAGACCTAGCGCCGCAGCCCAGGCAGTGTGTT
Organism: Nyctereutes procyonoides; assembly: GCF_905146905.1. Taxonomy (NCBI): domain Eukaryota; kingdom Metazoa; phylum Chordata; class Mammalia; order Carnivora; family Canidae; genus Nyctereutes; species Nyctereutes procyonoides. Next base: position 43,121,080 of record NW_026575047.1, on the reverse strand, counting down.
TTGAAACCTCCTACCCAGAGAGGCTGCATGACATCATTTTCTGTCTAAAGAAGGTTCCAGTTGTCAATACATTCTTTGGAATTACATAAAGGATCAAATAATGGTCATCAATCCAGTTCTCTTCCTCAACAAATATTCCCTGAGCAGGCTTTCTATTATCATTTCTTCCAAACTGGCCTAGAGCATAAAGGAACTAGGTAGGACACCGAGATTTTGATGACAATGCTGATATTAACCTTCAGTTTAATATCTGAAGAAAAGAAAAAGTGTTACTTATGAACTGCGCTGTGAATACTAAAAAAAATAAATAAAATTTAAAAAAGTTCACATACACAGGAGCTTCTGTTCCATTGGATCTTTCCATGAAACTTCCTACTGTAGGTTAAAATCAGAAGAGTCTCCATCCCATCATGCTAGAATCACATCTGGATTTAACCTAAGCTCCAGTCCATTCTAGGCCATATAGATCTGCCGTTTTCCAGAGAAAAATAGTAACCCACCAAACCCCACACTTGTTTAAGATAACAAAAAGTTAGGGGCACCTGGTTGGCTCATCCTTTAAGCATCTGCCTTCAGCTTGGGTCATGATCTCAGGATCCTAGGATCAAGCCCAGAGTTGGGCTCCCTACTCAGTGGGAGCCTGTTTCTCCCTCTCCCTCTGCCTCCTCTTCCCTGTAAGTGTTCTCTCTCTCTCAAATAAACAAATGAAATTTTTTTAAAAATTTAAATATTTTTAAATATCTAAAAAATATTTAAATATTTAAAGAATATTTTAAAAATAAGATAACAAAAAGTTAGTATTTAGTGATTCCCGTATGCCAGACACCATGCTAAGCCTTTCAAGTGAATTACCTCCTAGCAATCAGAAGAAAGAATTCCCACTATTAGCATCATCCTTATATCTATCTGGCTAAATTCCACCCAGCAAATAAGAATCAGAGCCATGCCCTGATGTCACTCAGCTGTAGAGAAGAGCACAGAGGAAGGTTTGGAAGCTAAGGTAGTCTTGGGAGATTGAAATTGCAGACTGGTGTCCAGAGGCCTCACCTTCAATGTCCTGTGTCCTTAGCCATGCAAGTGGCAGACCCAGGGATCCAAGTCCCAGTGAGAGGTGTAACTGGGACCTGATCTATGCTGACATGTGCCACCTGACGGAGTTCCAGTTCTCATTCAATGCAGCCCTACACAGTGTAAAGTAACCTTTCCCCTACATACAAACTGCCAAGAAGTTCATAGTTATAGAAAGCTATAATGAGGAGACTCCTTGCCTTGTGTGGATGAGTTTCAACTCTCCTTCCAACCTGTTGGTCTGGGGAGATTGTTTGGATTTGTTTTTGTTACCAGAGCCAGTAACAGGTAATAACACCAACTGGTAATTGCCCTCATTCAATTGCCCAAGAGCCTCTTGACTTTTATCCTCATTACCCCTATGCAATACTCTCCCAGTGCATGGACAAGTCAGGGAGGCCACCATCCTACATGCAGATTTTTCAGTCTACCTCTGAATTTCTGTTGGGACCTCTTCTCTCTGCTAATCTCTGCTCTTTGAAAAAAAAAAAAAAAAAACCTCCCTGACTTTGCACATCCTGTTCAGGTAATGTATTCACGCTCTACCTTGACACTGGGCAGACAGGCTATGATTTTGCTTATGAGTGTTTTAAATAGCCTCTTTTGCATGTTTGTTTCTCCTCATCAAGTCAGAAGCTTCTAAAGGACAAGGATCATATCTTCTACTTATGTGTTTTCCCACCCATTCTCTTCATGTATAGCAGGTTGTCAGTACACCTTTATTGACAGACTTTTATTTCCTTGGCCCAGCCTCCAACAGAAAGGAAAACATTGCAGAAGCCAAAAGGGAGGAGAATAAGGCAGAGTTCTGGACATTCCGGCCTCAGAAAAATAATTATTCTCTCAGGGGCATTTTCATGTGAGTTTCTTTTTTTTTTTAAGATTATTTATTTATTTATTCATTAAAGACACACAGAGAGAGGCAGAGACATAGGCAGAGGGAGAAGCAGTCTCCCTGCAGGAAGCCCAGTGTGGGACTCATCCAAGATCACTCCCTGAGCCGAAGGCAGATGCTCAACCACTGAGCCACCCAGGCGTCCCTTCGTGTGAGTTTCCTGATTGCCAATCAGGGTTCATTCAGACATTAGTTACTTGTGAAAATGAACAGGACTAAGACTCCCTGAAGACCTCAATGTGTCAGATTCCTTAACATATATTATTTCAACCAATCCTCACAATAATCCAAAAGAGCAATAAATGCTTTTCTCATTGTAGAGAGGAGAAAAACAACTCTGACATATTAAATAATTTTCCTAAGGCCTTCTGGATTCAAAATTCAGTCTAATTCCAAAACTTCTGATTTTCCACACAACAGCACATCTCCCAGCTCTGCCCCGGGGTTCACTTGCCCATCCCTTTTGTTTCTTTTTATTTGACAGGTTTATCTGCAAGTTGTAGAACATGGACTCTGAGGGATACTGATATGGCCTCATGGAAAAAGAGAGCAAGGAAGTGGAATAAAAAAGAACAGAATGTTCTGAGTCCCCCACTGTATATACTGCTTCTTTAAGCCTGCTCCATTCACCTACTTTTCCTAATGACCTCATTATGCAAATGAGCAAATTGAGGATCAGGAAGTCACATGACTCACCCAGGCTCCCATAGCAATAAGTGGTGGAGTCAAGATCCCAGCCCCTTGACCATCTAGCACCAAAGCACAAGCATAGCACTACTGTTGTTTGTTTGTTTTTAGATTTTTATTTATTTCTTCATGAGAGACACAGAGAGAGGCAGATACATAGGCAGAGAGAGAAGCAGGCTCCCTGTGGGGAGCCCAATGCAGGACTCGATCCCAGGACTCCAGGATCATGACCTGAGCCAAAGGCAGACGCTCAACCACTGAGCCACCCAGGTGACCCAAGCATAGCACTTCCTAGAAAAATAGTGAGGTTCTACCAATGTAACAGGACTCCATTTTCGGCACTTAAGACTGTGTCCTCAGCATGTTGGGTAAGTGCATCAGTATGAGTACAGCAAGACTCTAAAAGCCGTGAACTCCTTACAGGGAACATAGTCAATAGTATTGTGATAGCACTGTATGGTGACAGATGGTAGTTAAACTCTGGCAAGCGTAGTATAACACAGATTTGTAAGATCACTATGTTGTACACCTGAAACCAGTGTAACATCACGTGTCAACTAGGCTTTAATCAATCAATCAACGCCTTGAACTCCTGAAATTGGTGATATCAGGCACTGTGATGTGGCCCACTGAAACTCACAGAGGAAACACAGAGGTCACAGGCCAGAACCGTATATCCAGCCATTCTCTAGAGGCTGACTGCCCATGACTGCCCTGCCCACAAGTTCTATGTGGTAAGAGGAGACCCAAGAAACCACCAGTCCCACTGAACAAACTAGAGCTATCTACAAACCATCTGTTAGGGAGAAATTTATGCTTGACCATCCTTTGGGCATGGAACACACTGGACCAATAGTGCATACAGAAGGATAAGAGAAACTGGTTTTAGATTTTTAAAAATACAGTGAATATTAGTTGCTTTCTCCACTCTCAGTTGTTCATTTCCTTCCAGCAACACCCCAGATTTCCTCTGGGCCCCACCCTCCCTTGCTACTGGTAGGTTGACTCTCACTCCCACTCTGGGGGAGGCAGGTAACTACACCCAGCCAATGGGAGCTCGTATTTCCTTCCCTATCATAGTAATGTCTCCAGAGAAGCATGCTACCCAATGAGATACAGTGAGATTTTTGCTTGGACTGTAGGTGGAGGAACACCGTTGCTCAAACCCCATCCTCTGGGGTTTGAACCAGGCAGGATGTTGGCCTAGAGTTGCTGGCAGCCACTTTTCCCTTCGTGTGAAGCTAGAGAATAGAGTCACCACAGAGGAAAGATGAGATACTGAATAGACTGCATGTTTGTATCCCCCCAAAATCAACACATTGAAATCCTAACCACCCACCCCTAGTGTAGTGGTTTTAGGAGACGGAGACTTTGGGAGCTGATTAGGTCACAATGAGGGAACTGTAGGTGGAGGGACACACTCTCTTTCTCCAGTAGATGCAGCAAGGAGACAGCCATCTAGCAAGCAGGAAATGCACCCACATCAGATACAGCCAACAACTTGAGCTCAGACTTCTCAGCCTCCAGAACTGTGAGAAATAAATGTTTGCTGTTTAAGCTATGTGCTCTGTATTTCTTGCTATTGCAGCCCAAATGGAGTAAAATAAATAGGAAATAAAGAGGATTGTCCTAATGACATTGACATTGTTTGATGCCTTAATCCATCCTACCCTGGACTTTTCAATTCCCTAAGCTGGTAAGTTCCCACTTTTTGCTTACGTCAATTTGAGTGTGTTTTCCTATCACTTGCAAGAGGAAAAAGTCCACAATGAGTTTTGAAAGAAAATCCCTCTCCCTTGAGTGTTTGGGGCCTCAGAGTTAATGACAATCTGATAGAAATTAACTGTTTTTATGTGTTTGTTTAACTGTTTCCTTAGTAAGGACTTAACTGACTGATGTATTTTCTTTTTTTTATTTATTGAAATGTAATTGACATACATGGTATTAGTTTTGGGTGTATAACAATGATTCAATGTTCATATATATTGTGAAATGATCACCACAATAAGTCTAGTTAACATTCGTAACTCTATATAATTACAGAATATTTTCTTCTTGTGATGAGAACTTCTAAGATTTACTCTCTCAGCAACTTTCAAACATGCAATAGAGTATTGTTAAGAATGGCTGTCCTGCGGCAACCTCTTTGACCTTGGCTGCAGCAACTTCTTACTAGACACATCTCCAAAGGCAAGGGAAACAAACGCAAAAATGAACTATTGGGACTCCATCAAGATAAAAAGCTTTCGCACAGCAAAGGAAACAGTAGACAAAATCAAAACAATCTACAGAATGGAAGAAGATATTTGCAAATATCTTAACAGATAAAGGGCTAGTATCCAAAATCTATAAAGAAATTTTTTTTTAAGATTTATTTATTTTTCATGAAAGACACACACAGAGAGAAGCAGAGACATAGGCAGCCGGAGAAGCAGGCTCCTCACAGGGAGCCCGATGTGGGACTCGATCCCAAATCCTGGAATCAGGTCCTGAGCCAAAGGCAAACACTCAACCACTAAGCCACCCAGGCATCCCGAAATCTATAAAGAACTTCTCAAATTCAACACCCAAAGAACAAATAATCCAATCAAGAAATGGGCAGAAGACATGAACAACATTTCTCCAAAGAAGACATACAGATGGCCAACAGACAAAGGAAAAAATGCTCAACATCACTCAGCATCAGGGAAATACAAATCAAAACCACAGTGAGATACCACCTCACACTGGTCAGAATGACTAAAATTAACAAGTCAGGAACTGACAGATATTGGTGAGGATTTGTAAAAAGGGGAACCCTATTACACTGCTGGTGGGAATGCAAGCTGATACAGCCACTCTGGAAAACCATATGGAGATTCCTCAAAAACTTAAAAATAGCTACCCTATGACCCAGCAATTAATTGCACTACTAGGTATTTACCCAAAAAATACAAATGTAGTGATCCAAAGGGACACCTGCACCCCAATGTTTAGAGTAGCAATGTCCACAGTAGCCAAAATATAGAAAGAGCCCAATGACAGATGAATGGATAAAGAAGATGTGATATATATGTATATATATGCAATGGAATATTACTCTGTCATCCAAAAGAATGAAATCTTGCCATTTGCAACTACATGGATGGAACTAGAGGGTATTATGTTAAGCAAAATAAGCCAATTAAAGAAAGCCAATTATCATATGATTTAACTCATATGTGAAATTTAAAAAACAAAAGAGAGGAACAAAAGGGAAGGGAGGGGAAAAATAAAACAAGATGAAACCAGAGAGAGAGAGAGAAACCATAAGAGACTCTTTCTTTTTTTTAAGATTTTATTTATTAAAAAAAATTTTAAAAAAAGATTTTATTTATTTATTCATGAGAGACACACAGAGAGAAGCAGAGACCTAGGCAGAGGGAGTATCAGGCTCCCTCAAGGGGGGCTCAATATGGGACTCGATCCCAGGACTCCGGAATCACACCCTAAGCCAAGGGCTAACGCTCAACTGCTAAGCCACCCAGGCATCCCAACAAGAGACTCTTAATCATAGGAAGCAAACTGAGGGTTGCTGAATTTAAATAAATTTTTAAAAAAGAGAAATAACATTTTTCTATTAAAACTTAAAAAAAAAAAAAAGAATGGCTGCAAGAGGTGTGTGCTTGGGTGGCTCAGTCAGTTAAAGCATCTGATTGTTGCTTTTGGCTTAGGTCCTGATCTGCGGGTTGTGGGATTGAGCCCCATGTCAGTCTCTGTGCTTAGAGTGGAGTCTGCTTATCCCTCTCCCTCTGGTCCTCCCTGCACACTCTCTCTTTCTGTCTCAAATAAATAAATAATAAGTAAAATATTAAAAGAAAAAAAGAATGGCTGCCATGTTGTACATTACATCTCTGTGACTTATTTATTTTATAACTGGAGGTTTGTACCTTTTGACTTCCTTCACCCATTTTGTCCACCCCATCCCCCACCTCTGGAAACCACCAATCTGTTCTCTATGTTTATGAGCTTGGTTTAGTTTGGTTTTTTGTTTTGTTTCTCTCTCTCTCTCTCTCTCTCTCTCTCTCTTTTGTATAGATCCCACATATAAGTGAGATTATATGGTGTTTGTCTTTCTCTATCTGACCTATTTCACTGAGCAAAATGCCCTTAAGTTCCATCCATGTTGTTGCAAGTGGCAAGATTTCATTCTACTTTATGATTGAATAATGTTCCATTGTACATATATCATGTCTTTATCCATTCATTCATTGATGAACATTTAGGTTATTTTCATATCTTGGCTATTGTACACAATATTCCAGTGGACATGGGATTGCACATATCTGTGTTAGTGTATATGCACTTTCTTTGCATAATGAAGTGAACTGCTGGATCATAAGGTAGTTCTATTTTTAATTTTTTTGAGGGAAGTTCAAACTGTTTTCCATAATGGTAGCACCAATTTATATTCCCACCAACAATGCACAAGAATTCCTATTTTTCTTTATCCTTATCAACACTTATTTTTTCTTGTCTTTTGATAATAGCCATTCTAACAAATATGAGGTGATATCTCATTGTAGTTTTGGTTTGATTTCCTTGATAAGTAGTGATGCTGGGCATCTTTTCATTTACCTGCTGGCCATCTATATGTCTCCTTTGGAGTAATGTATATTCAAATTCTCTGCCCAATTTTTAATTGGATTGTTTGGGGGTATTTTGCTATGGAGTTTTATGAGTTCTTTATATATCATGGATATTAACCCCTTATTAGATACATGAGTGGCAAATATTTCCTTCCATTCAGTAGGTTGTGTTGCCTTTTCATTTTGTTAATGGTTTCTGTTGCTGAGCAGATTTTTTAGTTTGATTGTAACCCACCTTGTTTATTTTTGGTTTTCTTCCCTTTGTTTTTGTTGTCAAATCCAAAAAATCGTTACCAAGACCAATGTCAAAGAGCTTATGGCCTATGTTTTCTTCTAGGAGTTTTATGGTTTCATGTCTCACATTTAGGTCTTTAATCCATTTTGAGTTAACTTTTGCATATGATGGCACATAGTGGGCCACTTTTATTCCTTTGCATGTGGCTATCCAGTTTTCCCAACACCATTTATTGAAAAGAAATAATGTTCTTTCTCCCATTGTATATTCTTGGCTCTTTTGTCATAAATCAACTGACAATATATATATGGGTGTATTTCTGGGCTCTGTAATCTGTTTCATTGATCTAGGTTCATGTTTTTATGCCAATGCAATGCTATTGATTATTATACCTTTGTAATAGAGTTTGAAATAAGGGAGCATGATGCCTCCAGCTTTGTTCTTCTTTCTCAAGATTGTTTTGGCTATTTGGGGTCTTTGTGGTGCCATACAAACCTTAGGATTATTTGTTCTATTTCTGTGAAAAATGCCATTGGGATTTTGATAAAGATTGTGTTGAATCTGTATATTGCTCTGGGTAGTATGGGCATTTTGACAATACGATTCCAGTCTATGAGCACAGAATATCTTTCAATTTATTTGTGTCTTCAATTTCTTTCATCAATGTCTTGTAGTTTTCAGTGTGCAGGTCTTTTGCCTCCTTAGTTAAATTTATTACTATTTTACTCTTTTTGTTGCAATTATAAATGAGATTTAAAATTTTTTCTCTTTCTGGTAGTTCATTATTAGCGTAGAGACACACAACAAATTTCTGTGTATTGATTGCATATCCTACAACTTTACTGAATTCACTTATTAGTTCTAACAAATTTGGTCTAATCTTTAAGGTTTTCTAAAGATAATATTGTGTCATCTGTAAATAGTGACAATTTTACCTCTTCTTTTTCAATTCAGATGATTTTACTTCTTTCTCTTGCCTAATTGATTTAGCTGAGATTTCCAATACTATATTGAATAAAAGTGTTGAGAGTGGGCATCCTTTCTTGATCCTGATCTTAGAAGAAGAGCTTACAGTTTTTCATTGCTGAGTATGATGTTAGCTGTGGGCTTGTAATATGTGACATTTATTACTTCGAGGCCTGTTCCCTCCATACCCTCTTTGTTGACAGCATTCATCATGAATAGATATTAAATTTTGTCAAATGCTTCTTCTGCATCTATTAAGATGACCATATGATTTTTATTCTTCATGTTGTTGATGTGACATATCACAATGATTGACTTGTGGTTTTGAACCATTATTGCATCTATGCAATAAATCCACTTGATCATGGTGTATGATCCTTTTAATGTGTTATTGAATTCCATTTGCTAATATTTTGCTGAGGATCTGACCAATGTATTTTCAGTTGTGACTTTCTCCAACCCGGTAGTCTTTGTTCCTCTCCCCTGCTCTGTTTTTCACTTATCACTTTATGATATGCTACTTATTTTACATATTTATTTTGTTCATTTTATGTCTCCTATAGACTGGAAAGCAAGCCAGAGGACAGGGATTTGTTTTTGTTTTTGGTCTGTTTTATCCATTACTATATCTCCAACTGCCCACACAGAGCCTGGTACACAGAAAGAATTCAGTGAATATTTGTTCAGTGAGTGAATGAATATTTGGACAAGCAATACAAGAAAGAGTTCCAGATACATCAAAATTCTCCCAGAGCCTTTGAATTCAGGCAGACTTGTATTCAAATCTAAACTCCTCTAATTACAATGATGCTACAAAATTACTTAGTCTTACTGAGATTCAGGTTCTCACCTAAAAGCAGAGTATAATAATAAGGATTATTATGAGATTAGATGAGATTACAATATCCTGCACTTGCCTGCCGCGTTGTAGGTCTACATTATAGGTTATTTACAGATAGGGTAACCAGCTAGAATGAGAAAGAGAACTTACTAAACTCATACATTAGGAGATCTTGCTCATCTTTTATGAATCTATGATGGCTGAAGAAAAACCAAGGATAGATACTTGACTCAGTATGAGAACAAGTATTTTTGGCCCATTTCTATCATGACTACCCGGTTAAAGAACTTTTGGATGATGTGGGAATTCTGGTGTGGCACAGATGATAGATTGCTGGTTCCTGGCAAAGGATGACATGGCTTTCATTATCTGCTTATTTACTTAGTGTTAAGGACTGAATGTTTAAGACCCACAACCAAATTTATATGTTGAAGCCCTAACCCCCAGTGTGGTAGTCTTTGGAGATGGGGACTTTGGAAAGTATTTAGGGTTAGATGGGGCCATGAGGATGGAGCCCTCATCATGGGATAAGTGCCTTATAGGAAGAGACAGCAGAGAGCTCATATGCTCTTTCCCTCCCCTGCTGTGTGAGGGCCATAAGGAGATGGCAGCCGCTGCCAAGTCAGGAAAAGAGATCTCAACAGAACCTGACCATGCTGTCACCTTTCTTTCAGACTTTCAGCCTTCAAAACTGTGAGAAAATAAACAACTGTTGTTTGAGTCACCTAGTTAATGATATTTTGTTACGGTAATACAAGCCAACTAAAGCACTTAGGTATTCTTCCTTTCTCATTGCACAAACACACACAAAAGAGAGAATCTGTATAATAAAATAGTAAAATGAGGGCAAACAATCTGAGGACCAGGGAGAGTGTACATTAGCATAGAAGGTGTAAATCAAGGGGAAGAGAAAGTATTTCACAAGGTAATACAGAGTTCTAGGATTGAGTTGTGCATTTGGCTATGAGCTTCCAGCCGGCCATAGAAAAAGAGTGGGTGGAGAGCACTGCAAGGGGCAGCAAAGGACAAACTTTCACTGGCTTACTGTCTAAGCGTTTAGAAAATCCTAGAGTCCAAGGACAACATCAATTATTTAGCATTACATAAGGTGCAATTGCTTATCTTTTCTGTTATGTGATTGGGGGTCTTACCAAACCTGTGCAAGTGAATAGATTCAAATGAATTCTTGAGCCTTCAAAGCAGTCACTGAGAAAGCTATCCATTGGGCTGCTCTGCTCATCACATTTAGTGAAATGTCTCTTTTGATCTTCCCTTTTGAGCTGGTGGCAACTTCTCTAAAATAGATTCATATCTCTGTCCTATGAGAGTGAATGTGATTAAAAAAAAAGATTTTATTTTTAAGCTATCTCTAAATCCAAAGTGGGGCTCCCAACTCACAACCCTCAGATCAAGAGTCCCATGTTCCACTGACAGAGCCAGCCAAGCATCCTTAGAGTGGATGTAATTTAAAAAACAAAAACAAAAACAAAAAAACCATGGGGCACCTGGGTTGCTGCCCACCTGCTCAGTGGTTCAGCATCTGCCTTTGGCTCAGGTCGTGATCCCAGCACCCTGGATGGAGTCCCTTATCGGGCTCCCTGCAGGGAGCCTGCTTTTCCCTCTGCCTATCTCTCTCTCTCTCTCTCTCTCTCTCTGTGTCTCTCATGAATAACTAAAAATCTATTTTAAAAAAACAGTTCTAACTCTAGAGCCTTTTAGGTCCTGTGCTAGATATCTCATAGCACATAGACTTATCTCTACCCACAGCTACAACTCACTCTCTTCATTGTAGGAAGGAGCAACCCTGACTCATAGAAGTTAAGTGCCTTGCCCAATGGCTCCCAGCTAATCAGTAAAACAATTTGGACTCAACAGGCTTTGCTTCTTTCATTCTGTGAATGTTTCTCACATTTTACTCATTTACGTCCTCCCTTCACAATTTATGTCTTACCCTCATAACATGGACTACTGCTGAACATTTTCTAGCAAATGAACTCACCTTATTCTAAGTTTAACTTTTCCGTAAGCAATATTCATGAAATTATGGGTTTGATGTAGTTTTTATGTGTATAATATATACATATATTATATATACAACTAAATATATAGTTATGCATGTTAAAATAATTAGATAACTATTAATTTTTTAATTTAAAAATGTGTGAATACTACCTAACATATCCGACTTCCTACTAATGGTTTGCAAAGCCAAACTTTGGAAAACCCTACACCGTTTTCAGAAGTTAAATAAAGTGGACAGGGGATCCCTGGGTGGCTCGGTGGTTTAGGGCCTGCTTTTGGCCCAGGGCGTGATCCTGGAGTCCCTGGATCGAGTCCCACGTCAGGCTCCCGGCATGGAGCCTGCTTCTCCCTCCTCCTGTGTCTCTGCCTCTCTCTCTATCATAAACAAATAAATAAATCTTAAAATAAATAAATAAAGTGGACATTTCACTGACAATACTGTTTGTTGTTGCCATTTTTTAAAGATATTATTTATTTATTCATGATAGACACAGAGAGAGAGGCAGAGACATAGGCAGAGGAAGAAGCAGGTTCCTTGCAGGGAGCCCAACGCAGGACTCAATCCCAGGACCCCAGGATCATGACCTGAGCCAAAGGCAGGAGGCTCAACCACTGAGCCATCCAGGTGCCCCTGTTGTTGTTGTCATTTTGGATTCTAAGGTAATAAGACCACTTTTCAAGCAAGCATCATCCAGTGTCTCTGAAGACAAAAATAAAAGAAAAAAAAGAAAGAAAAAAGAGAAAATAGAGACCCGAAAATATTCTGAGTAGACACAATGTTATCACAGAAGAGGTGGCTAGACTAACAAAGGGTCTGTAGTGAGGGTGAATCTAGTCATTTGTATTGCATAAAAAATAACATGTTTGTATTTCTACTAAAATAGATATTATTTGGAAGTTAGATCTCAAATAATGCCATGAATGGAAATCAAATAAAAATTTTTGGACTTGTTAAATAACTACAAACAGACTAACACTAAATCATATTTAAATAAGGCCTCAATAGTGTCCCATGATGAAACAGAAGCAATGAGATTAATTAAGTCTTTATGTCCTATTATATATCCAAGGAACCCCACCCTCTTAAACAACATTAGAGATAGAAGGGCATATCGTGAGTTAAATTTATCCGCAGAATACCAATGAAATGATCTTCTTGGGTTTTCCACTGGTTGATTTTAAAGTAGGCTTGAATGGTAATCACAAGAGAGGAATCTTTTGATCTACCAAATGGGAGAACAATCTCATTAGTGCCAAAGCAAGGGAGACATCATTAGTTCATGCAGCCAACATTCAGTGGAAAGATGCCTTGTAATGCTGCTTATCGTGTGGGGTTCCAAGGTGATCTAATAAGATGTGGCCCCTGCCCTCAGGGAGCTCTAATCTAGTGGGGAAAACAAACAAATCAAACATAAAATGATGTGCTGTGTTCTGTAAGCCCAGAGAAAAGGAATAAAATCCAGCCTGAGGAAGCCAAAGAAGGCTTCTCAGAGAAGAGGAGGGGGCAGAGCTAAGTGCTTAAGGATGCCACGGAGTTAGGGAGTTAGCGATGGAGGTGATTTCAGGAAGAAGGACTAAATCCCACGTGGGAAAGCACCCTACTGAAGGCACGATAATGGAATCAGGGATTGGAGGGTTTGTGGTAAATAGTAGTTCAGCATGGCTTCAGTGAAGAAGGGGAGAGGAAGTTGAAGGGGAGATGGATCAGATAAGCCCAACAGAGGAGTTTGTCCTGAGAGCAATTGGAGCCATTCAGAGATAGAAAGCAGAGGAGACGGGTTCTCGACCGTGGCTGCCAGGAATACCCCATTCCTACAACTTTCCCTGGATGCATCTGGTACCAGAGCAGCAGCTGCCCTTACTGACTGCTGGAAAGCAGGGGCTCTCTGGCATGGAATTTGGGCGACAGTAATTACAGATAATGGGCTTCATTTTGCCTGTCAGGAATTTGCACAGTTGGCTCTATCACTGGAATTTGAGTATTTTACGTGCTGTTTGTGCACCAAAGGCAGACAGCAGAAGAAGCAGAAGTGGCCATGGCTTCCCATCGGCTCAGTAAGTTGACCTGGGAAATAGCCCTTTGCCTTTTGTAGTCACCACCCTTCCTTGAGGAATGGGTTTTCCTCGAGCAAGCCCATCCTCCCAGAAAAGATCTGGAGCCACTCTTCTCAGGCACCGGGTGTGGGAAGCTAAGGAGCAGGACCTGCTGTTGCAATGACACTGCGGCATTCCCCTGGAGTCTGTGGCTGAGAAGAACTGTGTCCACCCAGATCCTGGGCTTTAACTCAGGTCGCCACACCCTCACACTTCACTGCCGGGGCCAATTAAAAAAAGAAAAAGCGCCTTGAACTTAAATATTTCAGCTTCGCTTAGGGCAATTATCTTGGAAGCTCTTGCTTCATTACTGCTTTTGTTCTTCATGCCCTGTTCGGGTCCAGGGTCACCTAATTTTGTTTTCTACTGAGCTGTTTAGTCTTCTGTTCTTATCCTAGCACTGGCCCCTCTACTTATGTATTTAACAAAACGTTGATGTAGTATTTGGCCATATACGAAGTGAGATTCTAAATGCCTTATGTTTATGAATTCATTTATTCCTCATACCAAAAGTATGGGATAAGTGCAGACAAGGAAGCTATTGTTATTCCCATTTTACAGATGACAAAATGAGGCAGACAGTAGTGGAACTCAGATTTGAACCAGGCAGTGTTGCTCCAAACTCCAAGCCATACTTCATCTGATCCGAATAAATTTCAACTTGTTGGGATCCCTGGGTGGCTCAGCGGTTTAGCCCCTGCCTTTGGCCCAGGGTAGGATCCGGGAGTCCCGGGATCGAGTCCTGCATCAGACTCCCTGTGTGGAGCCTGCTTCTCCCTCTGCCTGTGTCTCTGCTTCTCTCTCTCTCTGTGTCTCTCATGAATAAATAAATAAAATCTTTTTTTAAAATTTCAATATTTCTCTCCTTAACACTGGAGGTAGTGTTTTCTAAGTCCTTTCTTTGTACTAGGGGCTTGGCATGTGTGATCTACTCTAATCCTGAGAGATACATACAGATAAGAGAACCAAATCATGGTGGTTTAGCCACCTTAGACAAGATGATTCCAGTAGTAAATGGAAGAGCTGCTGGGCACTGAGCCCAACAGAGTTCTTTATCCCCAATTTCTACTGTTTTCCCCCAGGACCTGACTTCCATGGATTATCTAATTCACTCCTGTACTGACTGCTTTGGGTATTCTCAGCTTGGGAACCAACCATCATGAAACTAGACACACCCCAGGGCATTCAAGGAGAACATACAACCTGTTACACTCTCAGAGGGCTGAAGTTTAACCTCGCAGTCAGCTCTGTGAAAGCCACCTTCTCACTGCTTTAAAGGGCCTCTTAATAAAACTAGCTACAACAATTATATTTGCCATTTATGAAATGCTTTTGAATGTTCTGGGCACACTATTGATAATATTCCTAACCATTGTGACAACACTACAAGGTAAATATTGCTATGGTTCTTCCACAGATGAGGAAAGGTTCAAAGAGGTTAATCAACTTGCTCACCATCACACAATTATTCAGATGTGCCAACAGAACTTTTTTTTTAATGTTTATTTATTTATTATAGTCACAGAGAGAGAGAGAGAGGCAGAGACACAGGCAGAGGGAGAAGCAGGCTCCACGCACCAGGAGCCCGACGTGGGATTCGATCCCGGGTCTCCAGGATCGCGCTCTGGGCCAAAGGCAGGCGCCAAACCACTACGCCACCCAGGGATCCCCCAGAACTTTTTTTTAAAACTGTGCTTGGTTTCCTCTCTTTTGAACTAGATTCAGGACAAACCTTTCCAAGGGCTGGGAAGAAATATACAAGGTGGAAGAGAATAGGTTCCAGCTTGAGTTAGGGGGACATTTCTTTCTTTTCTTTTTTCTTTCTTCCTCCCCACCTCCTATCCCCTTTCTTTCCTTCCTTCCTCTTTTTTAATTAAGAAAAATGAAACAGCAGAGTACAAAGCTAGCAGAAAGCCCTAGACTTGGCCTCCTGTGGTCTTTAAAACCCACCCATGCACAATTATGACTGCTGACAATAAAATCCCAACCCAGTGTGAATCAGCACAGAGAAAAAGCAAAAGAGGGCAGGGCTGGGGCTTGGTGCTCAACATTAGACCCAAAGTTATGAGTCAGAGAAGCCTCAGAATAATCTCCTGCCAACTTAATCCCAGGCCAGGGCTTGCCAAGGTGCAGCTGGTTTCATGAACTCCAGAGGCCTGGAGTGGACTGCCCTGGGGAGAAGGGGCAGTACTAGCTAGGCCTGAGAGACAAACTGGGCCAGTCGGTGAGTAAAACCTCAGAGACACTCCTACAGTCCATCAGGGGAACCTGCTCTTCTCTGTGCCTGGGACTCAGTAAAAGTGCATATAACGCCTCCAAAATGGAGGCACAGATGTGTTTGTAGCATTATATAATATCTGTGATGTGAACTAGCCAAAAATAAAATGTCAATCCCATGACCGCATGTTCTTCTAAAAACAATGACATGAGTTTGTAGAGACGTAAACAGAATGAAAAAGACTTGTGCCAGTTTGTCCTTTTTTAAAATTTATTTATTTATTTATTTATTTATTTATTTATTTATTTATTTATGAGATACACAGAGAGAGAGGCAGAGACATAGGCAGAGGGAGAAGCAGGCTCCCTCAGGGAGCCCAATATGGGACTCGATTCCAAGACCCCAGATAGATTGAGCCAAGGGCCGATGCTCAACCACTAGCCACCCAGGTGCCCTGCCTCAGTTTGTCCTTGATCCTTCCGCCCATCATGTCCAGTTCTACATATTTTTAATTGATGTATAGTGGACATACAATGTTACATTCATTTCAGGTGTACAACACGGTGATTGGACAAGTCTACATATTATGCTGTGCTCACTACAGGTATAGCTACCATCTGTCACCTACAAGGTGATTACAACACCATCGACTGTATTCCCTGTGCTGTGCCTTTCATCCCTATACCTCCAGGTCTACTTTCTCTGAATCTGAACTTTGCGAGTAAACTCAGCAGTCAGAGGCTGTCCAATCTTGTGCTCCAACCCCAGACAGACCTAGGCTCCTGTGGGTCTCAATAATCTGCATTTCTTTCTTTCAAAAGGCAGAAACCAGGAAATGTTCTCCTCACCCAGATTCTCCCAGAGATACTGTGTGGAAAAAGAGGATTTCAGTCTCATAAAGATCTGGAAAGGAATCCCAGCTTTGCTACTTCCTGGGTACATGGGCTTTGAGAAGCTTATTCATCTGTAGCAGTGAAGAAAATAAGACTTACCCTGGAAAGTTGTTGGAAAGAGTACATGAGAGAAGAAAGTATGTGAACATGTCCAGGAGAGTGTCTGCATCATATCTTGGTTGCCCAATCTCCTAGGCTGACCTGCTCTTCTTTCTGTATTATCAAGTCCTTTTGAGAGCCCTTGTGTCATCTGTTTTTTCTAACATAGTGCTTATTGATCAGAAAGGTACTAGGCGCTCCAGATACACTGTGTTCCGGAAACAGAATGGGCAATTCAGTTTTTTTTTATTCAATAAAAATTATTAGGCACATTTTCAGTGTTAGGGACAGACCAGGAAGGAGCTGGGGATATATTAATGAGTGATGAGTCTCTGTTTAGAGGGAGAAGCAGACAAATAAGGCTGTTATTGTGAGATCTTTAAGGGCAAAAACAGTGCCTAGTATGTCCTGGGAAGAGCACCTGAATGGGATTCTCCAGATCTGTTCGAAGTGTGCGGAATGAGTTGGCGTGGAGTAAGGCATGGTGGGAAATGGGGGCAGGTGAGAGCCTGAAGGGACAAGCAGTAGTAGACCAGGTGGTGGAGAAGGTAAGGATCAGCTCTGCCTGCAGAGGGAACAACAGGTGCCTGGGCACAGAGACTGCAATCACCATGAGTTCTGACCCTCAGGACCAGAGGGATGGGGGGAGGGGGGCAGGCTGAGGCTGGTGAGGTGGGTAGAGGTCAGATTGCAAAGGGCCTGGATTTTCATAGCTAAGCTATGAAATTTGGACTTTATTTTTTAAAAAGATTTTATCTATTTATTTGAGAGAGAAAGAATGAGTGGGGGGAGGAGCAAAGGGAGGGAGAAGAGCAGAATCCCTGCTGAGTGCGACATAGGGCTCCATCTCAGAACCCTGACTGAGATCCTGACCTAAGTGGAAATCAAGAGTTGACACTTAACTGACTGAGCTTCCTTATCCCCAAATGTGAACTTTGTCTGGCAGGCCCCACACTGCACACCACCCTTTGTGACTTTTTTTTTTTTTTAGATTTTATTTCTTTATTCATGAGAGACACAGACCCAGGCACCTCGAAATTTGGACTTTAAAGTGAAATGTATGGAGAGTCTTTGAAGCATTCCAAGCAGGAGGGTAACATGTTTGGAGTTGCTTCTAAAATTGCCATGACACAATTTCTGTCCACAGATTCGATTCGTTTTCACAAATTCATGACACCAGCCAATGTTCACACCTTCCCCCAACAGAAAAGAGAAAGTTACATCTTCAGAAATTAAAACTGTCATGCTAAATGGAATTTGGGGTTCATTTGGTTGTGGTGGTGGTAGCATTGGACTCAAATGGGAATATTGACTCTATGACCTGATCAATAGGCTCTCTTTTTACCTGCAGGACCAAAGCCATGGTTCTTATAATGGAAATGGAAATTTTTACCAAATCTTCCCTCTGAAAAATGGGTTTTCAGAGGTCTGTCAGGCATGAGATGAGAAATTTACTAGCAGAAGCAGTTTATAACTATAGAGTCTGGCATTAAGGCATCCCAGTGCCTGTCTTCTATTTCTGGCCCTAACCAAAGCTGTCAGCATCTCACTTTCAAACGCATTAAGTTCATGTAATTAAAAAATATTATGATTGTGAGAAATCTATAGAAGTGCCTGAAAATCTGATGACCTCATACTTGGTAGCTCCATAACATTTACGAACATTTGTTTTTAATCACTGTCACTTCTTCTGATCAAATTTACTGTCAGGGTTTTGGAGTTTCAAGGGCAGTTTGTCCTACGAATCAGGACCCATTTATCTGAGGTTTTGTCTGTAACATAAGTACAACACGCCCACGTATAATAAAAATCCCACCAATGCCGGCAACTAGCAAGATCTGGAAAGCACACTTGGAAAGTGGATTAGGAGAAAAAAGCCCAAACTTTATGCGTTGTGATCCTGTACTGCCCTCACTCATTGGAAAGCTTTTCTAATATGACATTTGTCTTGGCAGATGAAGTGTCACATACTAAGCAGGTGATAAGTGGCATAACTCAATAGAAGCATTTGGGAAAGTAAGTCAGAGACAAATGACAAGCTGGAATGCGTAACTGTCAGCACACACAGGCCAGAGTCCCAACACAAAAGTTATTTTGAAGACTCCACTCTGACTTGGCAACCCTGCCAAAGTTAGACTGGTTTGGGCTGACTTTTAAAATTTGTCTCCATGTGTGAGTGTGTGCGTGCGCACGTGTTTTATACAGCTGCTGTCTTTCCATCACTGAATACTTAACATAGAAAATCAGGAAGCAGTGTTGTACTAAAAATGAAAAGAGAGAGACAAGGATCTTCAAGAGAAAAACAAAGAGAATAAACCAGACTTCCAAATAGATTTGATACCTATTTCAAGAGACCAGCTAAAATTACCCCAGCTAAACAGTGTCCTGTGTCATATGCTTTGTCCCTGATGTATGCAGAAGCCAAACCTCCAGTCACCACTCAGCTGGGAATTATACATCCCCTGGGGGTCTGGGGGTCAACATTTAAGTGCCTTAACAGAGGGCCTCCTCAAGCTAACTCGATGGAGACCCATCAAATCCAGATTAAGGCCAGAAAGGGGAAAGAAAACAAAATCAAATTGTTCTTTCATAAACTTCAATGAACTGAGGTAGAGATGGGAAATTAAAAAAAAAAAAAACATTCTCTAATGACCTAGTTCTGAATGAACAGATTTCCACACTTAGGCAGTTTTGGCATTTGCCAGTTGCTTGTTTTGTGGGAAGGAAAGTGGATGCATGGCTAGAGGGCAAGGAAGGGAGAGGGATGAGGGCCAGTGCTCAGCCCACATCTGTTTCCAAGGCTTCCTAAGCTCCAAAGTTCTTGATTCAGGGATACCTTGAAACATTTGTGAAAGAAGCTCCCAAAAAGAAGTGAGACCCAGAACTACTTTTCTGTGAAGTAGTGACTAATCTGACTCTTCCCAGACTGGGAGCTTCATGGAGGTGCTGTGCTTGAGCTGGCTTTTCAGCTTTGTGGAATTAGCCAGGCAGAGATGCAGTGGGAGAGGATTATGTGTAAAGGCAACCACATCAACAGGGGCAAGAAAGAAGAAACCAGAGTACACGCTCTGGGCGTGTGAATCTAGAGAGTCAGAAGGACTTGGGATCAGTCTGGATGCTTGGGGCAGGGTAGAGGGAGGTGCCAGAGGTGACTTGCAGGTTTCAGCCCAAATGATGAGCTTTACTGAAGGATGGAGCATGGGAAAAAGAATGAATTTGGGAAGGAAGGTGATTAAGATAGATGTCTGTTGACCTCACCTTTCCAGCGTCCGTTCCACCAGCTTGTGGCCATTGTGTTTCAGTTTTCCTCTAAATACACACTTCATCCCACATTTTCAATTCATGTGGCTCAGGGGTAGCTGACACCATCTTTTGCTCAATGGAAGGACACATGACCCAGGTCTGACTAATCAGAACATTTCATCTCCCAGGCAATGAAGGTTGACTCCAAAAATTTCCTATAGTATTGCTTGTGAATGCTAATACAATGGCAGGGGAGGGATTGTGGAATTTTAAGCTGTGTTTGCACAGCAATTTGTCAGATTAAGAGATTGTCAAAAAATGGGAAAATGATAAAGATTATGAGGAGCTAAATCTTCTTCAATGACCTCCCTAGAGTGCCATGGTGCGACCACCATTGATTCAGAGATGGATATGTGATCAAAGTCTGGCCAATGAAAGCACTGAGACGTTTGATGAAAGGATTGGGGTATAAAAACTCTCATTTCATTGGGGTTACAAAGCTGATAGAATAGGGGACTGGAGCTTCTCATGGTTATATTGTCATTATGACAGAAGAGATTTCAGAGAAAGAACCAAGACAGAGGTTAGCAGAGTCAAGAGAGGGAGATGGGGAGAGAAAAAGAAGGTGGTGGAGAGACAGATTCCTAATGGTACCATTGGATCATTTGCTGGAAATCTATCTCTAAACTTAAATTTTCCTTTTTTCTTTCTTTCTTTTTTTTTTTTAAGCCAGTGACCCAAAAAGTCTTAGTGAATACAAAGATGCTGTTTTAGGACATATATGTTTAAGGTACTGGGAGTCACCCAGGTAGTCAATAAAGGTGAATTAGTGCTTTAAGTGCTAGATAAGGTGCCTAGAGCTCTTGATAAAGATCTGGCGGTCATTCACATGGTTAAAGTAATGAAACCCCACATTTGTCACATTCTTGCTAGGTGCCAGGTAATGTTCTCAAGGGCATCATCTATATTCTCTCATTTCACCTCATAGCAACTATAGGAGTTAAATACTATTTTTTGTATTTTAGATACATACATACAAACTCTATGGTTCCTTTTAAATGAACTCTAGGGAAGACAAATCTTACATAAGCTGTCTGGGATCATGGGTGGGGGTGGGGATTGACTGACTAGGCACACAGGAGAGCTCCTGGAGGATCATCGAAACGTCTTATTTCTTGGTCGTGGAGGTGGTGACACGTGTATCACATTCATTGAATTGTCCACTTAAAAATGGATGTATTTACTGAACACATATTTTACCTAAATAAAGCTGAGGATAGATGTCAGGGAGGTGGAATCAGTGGCTATAGGGCTAAAAAACATGATAGTGACGGGAAGGAGAGAAGTGGCATAATGTTCTACGTGTGTATCTGAGTCAGCAGGTTTATTTATTTATTTTTAGGATAGGAGAAATTCAGGCAAGCTTGAAGGCAGAGGATAAAAACTAAAGATGTCAAACAGGAAGCAGGAATTATAAAATAAAAAGCCAAAGAGGACCAAAATAAATGCTATTGAGCAGGAGGGTTAGACAGTGAAAGGCTTCCTGGGAAATTGGCTAGTCGAGAGTAGGCCATTTGGATCCAATGTTCTCGGGAAAGTGTAAGACCTGTTCACGTGCAGGAAGTTAGGGGCTTTGAGCAGGGATTTGGGTTTAGGTAGCCAAGAAGTTCAATGTAGTTTTTGTGCAAGTGGACACTGTAAGTCAATTACTTTTGGATTCCCTTCTACGGTGTTTTGGTAATATTCTGTAAGCAATGAGGGCCATTGAAGTTTTTCGAGCAAGGAGACGGAACAGGCAGGGCTGTCCTTGAGGAAAATCATTCTGTAGTAGAGAGAAATATGGGCTGGTTGGGAGGTTTCAGAGGTAAGGAAACCAGCTGGGGGAAGATTGCAATCACTCCGTCAAAAGTTGGTTAAATGAACATGAGAAAAAGAAGAAAAGGAAAGGCTGGCTTAGTCTGTAAAAGCTATTGTGGCAGAATGGATCATTGGAAATTATAGGATGGAACTGAGCAGGTGGGAAAACAGGTATTGGAGCAAATACAGGAGAGCAGATCTCCCTTTTGGAATCGAGTTCGTGGTTTAGCAGACTATCCAGGTGAAGAGTGGCTTGTGGTGGGTGGGGGTGCAGGTTGAAATCTCACAAGAATGATCGCATCAGGCTAGAGATGAGATACCTGAAGCATCTGTTTTCCTTTCTTGACTCTGAAATGTTGATAGTGGGTATATCAGTCAGCTCAGATGCTGTCACAAAACCACACTGACTGGGTAGCTTAAACAACAGATGTTCTTTTTTGCACTTCTGGAGGCTTAAAAGTCCAAGATCAGGGTTCTAGAAGATTTGGTTCTTTGTGAAGGTCCTCTTCCTGGCTAGTAGATGTATCCACACATAGCAAAAAAAGGAGGCTCTGGTGTCTCTTCTTGTTATTATTGGGGCACAACTCCTATCATGGGGGTTCTATCCTCATGACCCCATCTAAACCTAATTACCTCCCAGAGGCCCCACCTCTTCATATCTTCATACTGAGCTTAGAGCTTCAACATGGGTTCTAGCGGGTACTAACATTCAGTCCATAATAATGCATAGATAGTAAACTATCAACTATACCTATACTGTTCTTTCTGGAAGATGAATGGAATGGATTCAGGAATTATTTCTCAAAATGAGTCCTTAACATGATATAAGATACTAGTACATTTTCCAAGAGAAATTGGTTTCATGATCAAATAAGTTTAATAAATATAGGATTAAACAAAGCTAAACAGTTTTTTTAAATGCAGGACTTCTGAGAGTCTTAATATATACTGGAAGTATGCACAATGAATCCTCAAAAGAACAGGGATATAGAATAGAAAGTATTTTTTATATTCCCTTAAATAGACAATGCTTTTTCTAAGGAATAGTTCCAGAAACTAATGTTTTCAAGGGTAGCATTTTATTTTTTTTAAGTTTTATTTATTTTTTTAAAAAGTTTTATTTATTTAAGTAATCTCTACACTCAATATGGGGCTCAAACTCATGACCTTGAGATCAAGAGTCAAATGCTCCTCCAACTGAGCCAGCTAAGTACACCTTAAGAAGGGTAGCATTTTAAAAGAAACTAGTTTAACATGAGCCAAACAAACCCTTGTGATGTGATGCAATAAGGATATAGCATTGCTTATGTGTTTGTTACCTCTTGCAAAAAATTTCTTTGTGTGTAGGTCTACCAAGGATGGGCCAATAAAACAAAATTCAGTTTGTGCAATAAATTTTAAAAAAACAACTGGGCCTAAATAAGGTCGAATAAGTCCAAGGTCATCTAATACAAAAAGCACAAGCAAAAGGAAAAAAAATGATGGAAAACCTTTCTAAATGAAAAGATTCTGAAGAGTCATTATTAATAAATGCAAAGCATGAGCCTTGATCAGATCCTCCAGGAAAGAAATAAGCAGAGCTGTAAAGACAATTTATTGTCTTATAGGTGAAGTTTGAATATGAACTACACTTTGGATAATAAAAAGTAGGGAAGAAAATAAGGGTCTGACTCAATCATATTTGAATTGTACAGCTCTTTCCTGAAGTACTTTGGTATCTTGAATCTATATACTGTAAGACCTAATAATGTGAAAAGTACAAGTGGTATATTTGCTCCAACAACAACAAAAAAAAAGGAAAGCTGGTTGAAGCTACACGGAAACTGTAGTTACTGGTAAGAGTTGTGTGCGAACAAAAATTTCTCTTTTAATATAGCAAACTCCATGTAATTTGGGGGAAGATATTATATTAAAGATGAAAACAAAATTTTTTTAAAAATCTGCTCAACCAAACCTGAGTTTGGACTTCACATGAGCTCTTGGCCTTCATTTCTATTAAATGCTGTTTAAGGGCTCAAAAAACATGATGTTTCCCTAACGCCAGCTTCAAAAGCCTACCATTATAAATAATTGGGGATAATTATGAGAGCAGCTGAATAAACTGGAAAAGGCTGAGCATAAAGAGAAAAGCAATCGGATGAAATGTGTGGTTCCTGAGCCAGCCCATAAATCTCTCTGGAATCAGAATAACAGTCTCCACCTTCCCCCAACTGGAACGCATGTTCAAAGTAAACACCAAACCAAACCTAACTGAATCAAAATAATGTTACCCCTCAAAGTGACTCTGGTTTTCCTTTCTAGCTATAGAGAAGGAATCTCTGGACCTTATTACATCCCTCACATTAAATCCCCTGGAGTCTACACTGAGAAATATGGCCATAACCTCTTTCAAGGTCAGGATGGTCCCTTAATCCTGTAGCTTTAGTGATTCTGTCCCTTGCATCAATCCAACAGCCCCTAACTCTTCTACCATTGGAAATGTAATGACTTCAGTAGCTTACTTGATCCCATGAGCAGCATTTAAGCAAATCTGTTATTGGAAGGATCATTATAGAGAAAAGCGAGATTTCAGAAATTAAATAAATTGTTCTATCACCAAGCAGTGCATAGAGCATGTATTTATTAAAAGCTGGGAAACTCTTCAGGGCAGAAGACTAGAAGGCTGCTACATCTATTGAGGAGGTCAGTGTATGACAACATACACTTTTTGCTGGAAATTTTCTATTGTAATTGTGTTGGGGTCCATGTTTCCCTGAATTTCTCTAGTAGCACTTTTTTTTTTTTTTTCATGATCAGATCTACTCCTGGACTGTCGTTTTCTTACTGTCTGTAAAGGGGGAAGTGGTGGATTTAAAGTGGGCAGAGAGCTCTGTGCCATGCAAAGTGCTAAGGGTTATGCACATGTTGTTTTATGAATTTGCCATTGTGTAGCTATTTTGTAGGAGTGATCACTTTATAAAGAATTTGAGCATCCAGGATTTAAACCTAGCCCTGGCTTCTTCTAAAGCCCTGGCCTGTCTCTCTCTCTCTCTATTCCTTCCTTCTTTTTTTTTTTTCTTTCTTTCTTTCTTTCTTTCTTTCTTTCTTTCTTTCTTTCTTTCTCTCTCTCTCTCTTTCTTTCTCTCTCTTTCTTTCTTTCTTTCTTTCTTTCTTTCTTTCTTTCTTTCTTTCTTTCTTTCTTTCCTTCCTGTTTATGTATTTAAGTAATCTCTATACCTAATATGGGGCTTGAATTTACAACCCCAGGATGAAGAGTCGCATGTTCCATCCACTGAGCCAGCCAGGCACCTAAAGCCCTGGTCTTTCTAATAGGAGAACTTAACTAAGAGAAGTGAGGGGATGCCTGGGTGGCTTAGCAGTTGAGCGTCTGCAGCTCAGGGCATGATCCAGGGTCTGGGATCAAGTCCCACATTGGGCTCCCTCCAAGGAGCCCGCTTCTCCCTCTGCCTATATCTCTGCCTCTTTCTGTATCTCACAAATAAATAAATAAAATCTTAAAAGAAGAGAGAAGTGAGGCACCCTGGCACCCTAAGAGGGATATAAATCAGGAAAACCTTTTTAGAAAACTATTTGCAATGAATGTACTTCAAGGTCCCTAAAAATGTTAAAACTGTCTAAGGTGGCAATAATTATAATAATAAATGCCATTTACTATGCACTTTTCTGTAATTCAACATGTAACTGTCCTTTTTTTCAACATTGTTTAGTTTATGCCTGCAGAATTTTTGAAACATGTGATAGGCATACATTCTTTTTCTTTTTTAGGCATACATTCTGAACAAGGGATTTGTTGCTTAAACAGCTCTTTACTAAGTACCCAACTCTGTTGATAGGCTGAGCCCTTACAATTCTAGATGGAAATGAGGAGGGGGGCAGAGTGAGGGAACCCAAGTGTGTCATTCTAAATTGGGTTTAGTAACTTTTTCTTGGTTTTCAACCCTTGGAAGATAAGCTGTGCCAATTAGTAGCTTTGTGATTTGGAGCAAATTACTTAGTTTCTCTAAGCCTGAATGGCTTTTAAAAGGGGGATAATAGCACCAGCCCAGGGTTGTACAAAATAAATGAAGTAATATTGGTGAAAGAGGTACAGTGGGGGGAATTACGGACCTAGCCACATGTTGTGATTTGGAACAAATTCCCAGATGGAGGCTCTATATGTGAATCAATCAACCTGACCTCTACTCTCTGGTACAGTAGCCACAAGTGGTTTTTAAGCATCTGAAATGTGGTAAATCTGAAGTGAGACATGCTGTAAGTATAAAATATACACTGGATTATTTTGAAGATTTAGTATGATAAAAATAATGTAAACTATCTTATTAATAATTTTTATGGATCACATGCTAAAATTATAATACCTGGTTTAGTAAAATATCATTAAAATTAGTTTCATCTGTTTGCTTTTACTTTTTAAATGTGGTTCCTAGAAAATTTTAAATCACATCCGTGGCTCACCATACATTAGACAGCATTGGGCTTGACTTTGAGAGAGAAAGCTTCCCTCTGCCACTCAAGGAGTGAACACTTAGTTCTGGACTGCAAAACCTCTTACTTGGAGCCAGGTGTCTCAGAGATTTCCCTATCCTCCACCCTCATCCTCATCCCCACACTTAAAGTTAGCCTAAGCACTGGGTACTTAGGATGGATCTTTCTAAGATGAAAATCCGTTCTCATCATTGTTTCATTACTTAAGATCTTTTGAAGATCCCTCTTGGCCTTTCAGAATACAGACCATACTCCTTAGTAAGCCTGCTTTGGTGAACTTCCTTTGGCTTCCCCTCCTACTCCTTCCCTCTTGGGTTTCCTGTGTGTGTTGAATTTCTGATACCTCCAGGTCTTTGAATTTGCTCTTCCTTTTCTAGGAAGTTCTTTGCTACCTGTGCACACATACTCAAGCCTCCTGCACTATACAAGCATTTTTTACCCAGTTGATTGTCCTCCAAGACCTGTGTTTCACTGTTGCATCCTCCCCATGGTGCCCTTGAACGTTCACTCGGTAAGCAGATGTTCTCTTCTTGGCCTGAATTTGCTTCCATGAAGGCACTTATACTTCTGGTTCCTTGCTGGTTTGCTTGTCCATTTCCCTCATTTGACCTTGAATTCCTTAAAGACAAGAACCAAGCCTAAGGCATGGCACATAGTAAACTCTCAATAGCTAATCTATCTGCTAATTGAATTGAGAAGCTGGTCAGGGAATTGACCAGTGATCATTAACTCATGGGTATTGTCGTAACTGCAGCTCTTATAGATGCAAGTGACAGAGACTTCCATTCTGGCTGGCTTTATTGGTTTTCATGATTGAAATGTCCAAGTGATGTCCCCTTTCAGGTATTGGTAGATTCCGCAGTTCAATCAACATCATTTAGATATTATTTTTCTTCATTTCTCTACCTTTCCATCATGCTGGCTCCATTGGAAGAGATTCTTTACTCATGGTGACAAGATGGCTGACAAGCATATCCTTCCAAGTACCACTTGAGATAAACAAAAGCAGCTCCCCTGATAGTTCAAAGAGAGGGTGGAACTTACTCCTGTTGTCTCCTCATTGGCGTGTTTGGGGTCAAGTGCCCAACTCTAAATTAATAATTATTGCCTATGTATATAATGCATTAAAACTGGTTCAGGTCTGATCATAAACTGAAGTCATGGAACTGGGATTGTGGGTGGAGTTGGCTTCCCCTCAAGCAAGGGGCTGAAAGTGGACATTACCTCAAAGCAACATTGGGATATTTGTACCACAAAAGCACTGTCCACTTCTGTGAAAGAAGAGCCCTGGGATAAGTTTGTTCTAATGCTTCCTTTTTTTAACAAAAGTGGATGTTTTAGAAACCATGATCTCAAGAGAAATTCATGTTCTTACAACTGTGTGGATTTTATTTTTTTTCCTTACTTTGGCATCAGCAGGGACTCTCTGTAAAATGGAGTTTATCCTTGTTATATTTTTAGATATTAGAGCCTGTGTAAATCAATCAGGTAGTATGAAAATTAATAAAAGGAAACTGCATTTAGAATGGAGTCTAGTCCGGGGTGGGTGGGCAGGGGGAGCTCTTTTGCCTATCCCTCCTTGGCAATTGCAGATCCAATAGGAAGAGCCAGACCTTGCACAGGGATACTACTTTACTATCCCAGCAGGTGGAAGGTTTTCCTCCTTCCCTGGCAATAGCCTAGCCAATGAGAGACTGTCACAACTCAGCTAATGAAAAAGCCACTATACTTTGAAATGCTAGTTCACTCCATGGGATTTTTGTTTATAACAGCCTTACCCCCTCCCTCCTTTCCTCTATAAAAGAATATTCCATTTCTATGTTCTGCAACTTGCCTACGGTTCTGCTATAGCTGATGTGTCCTAAATTGAAATTCTCTGCTGATCCCGAATAAACTTATTTTTGCTGGTAAAATAACTGGCAATTTTATTTTTGAGGTTAACAAGAGATAGTAGTCAACCGAAAAGATAGTTCAGAGATATAGAATCCTATTAGAGCTTCATAAGGCCCTGGCATCTTTCGTGGCTCTCAGGAAAAGTGAGGAAATCACTAAACCCACTTCACTCTCTGGTGAAATGGGGCACGTTGGATGGAGATATTTGGTGTACTTTAGAAGGAGGAATGTTTAGTATCAGGGACACTCAGTTTGATGACCCCTCATGATAGCTCCTTCTGTACAAATTCACTCATGCAAATCTTTTGAGTTCTTCCTCTTCTCACAGGGACATGATAGATGCAAGAGAGGGGGGTAAACAGATTTCAGGGAGCTTACATGATAGTGGGGGGAGGAGACAGTAAACATACACAAATAAGCTATTTTCAGACTGAGATAAACGTTATGGAACAATTTGAGTCATATGAATGAACTAGTGGAGAAGGGGTTATTTTAGGGCAGCCAAGGATGTTTCCTCTAAGGAGGGGACATTAGAGCTAATTCCTAAATGATGAGCAAGTGCCAGCCTGCAGATAACTGCTTAGGACCTCCCAAAGAGGACGCAGAGCTCAGCTGTCCGGAAAATTTAGAGAAGACCCTTGCTTCTCAAATAGGGACCAGCAGCATCAGTATCACCTGGGAGTTTGGTAGATAGGCAGAACCCCAGATCACACCCCAGACCTACTCAGAATCCACATTTAACAAAATCACCCAGGTGATTTGTAGCACAGTAAATTTTGAAAAGTGCTGGGCTCGAGACCACCACCGGATGCAGCATGCAGCCCCCTGGGAAGGTGTAAATCCTGCTGAGGCAGGGAGCAGGGAATGATGTTGTCAGCAGTCGCTAGAAAGATGACATGGTAACATTTATTTGCTGCTGCCTTTGTAACAGAGCAGCTAGGCTCTAGGAGAAAACCATGAGATTATCACCTATGACAGTCTAAGTGATTTTCTAGGTTTACAGGAGACTGAGGCTCTTGAGGAGTGGTCTGTTCATGGTGGGATCCTTTATGGTGTAGTCAGGGCCAGGATCTAGGATACTCCTTGTTCTGTGCTGCCATGCAAATATTGACAAGGACAGATTACAGTGAGTGTTGAGGAGGGTGGGCAGCATGATGAGGTGGTTGGAAAATAATTTCACATAAAGCACTGGGAATGTTTGGCCTTGGTTTTTCCATTCTGTGAGGGTGAACTAGGAAAATACATGCGAGAACCAGGTCCACTTACAGGGAAGCAGATTTCAGCTCAAGTCTAACTCGTAGTTAATTTCTAAGATTTAAAGCCACCCCACAATGGAAGTGACAGATACACCCAGTAAGTACTCCCATACCCCTCTCTCAGTCCCTGGTGGTAAACTTGCCTGGATTAGGGTTTCCAAAAAAGAAAGTCATGCACTTCTTTTCTGTCTGTCTGTCTGTCTTTCTGCCATATCTTGTGCCAATATTTAGAAAATGAACACAGACAAATACACGTTTAAACTGTGCAAAGTGCACTTAGGTGTAGAGCTGAATGAGTTTTCATGTTTATAACTTTGTCATCCACCATCTAGATCAAAATACAGAACATTTCCAGCGCCCCTCCTCCTTCTCAGCTAATAATCCTTCCACGCCTGGGTGACCACTGTTTTTAGTTCAAACACTATCAATTCGCACGTGCTTGAACTGCATACAAGATGTCGTTTTTTACTGAGTATTTTTCTTCAGATAGATTCTTTTTTTTTATAGCTTTCTGTTTAAGCTAAGAAATAGCACCAGTGAAATAACAGTCTGATGTGATAGGTATTTTTCTCCTAATGTGTGTGAAGCACACAGACACACACACACAACTATCACAATGAAGTTTCTTCCAACCGATGGGCCGTATTTTGTTTCTCAAAAGCCTCCAGGAGGGATTTCTGAGGTCCTCTGCAACTAGAGGATTGTCATGATTTTGTGGTGATCGAGGAGCCAAAAGTTCATGGGATGCACTGTCACCATCCCGGTGCCGCCAGCGAGCCTTCCCTGCGTCCAATGATCCATCTTCCATCGAAAACACTTGTTGAGGACCTAACAATGACTCTCCAAGGCACTGACACACAGAACACTGAGCCCCGCGTTCCGCTTGCAAGTGGAAGGAAACAGAAAAGCAAATCATCTGAATATGGGTGTGGCTGGAAACCGCGGCAGCTCAGGTAAGCAGCGGCACCCAGAAGCAAGGCGGTTTCCGGAGACCCGGCGGAGAGGAGAGAGCGGCTGGGCAACCCCGAGAGCAGCCTCAGCCAGCCCCTCGCTCGCTCGCTCGCTCCTTTGGGACGCCTGCGCCGCGGCAGAGCGGCGGCGCTCAACCTCAGCCTCCCTTAGCAACCTGAACGCACCGCCCAGGTGCCTTCCTATTGGCCTCCGGAGCTTGATGGGCAGCTCCGCAGCGCAATCCCACGTCGCAGCCCCCGGCTCCGCGCTTACTCATGGGAGGGCCCGTCGGCGTTACCGCCCCCCCGGGTGCCCCGCCCCCCGGGTGCCCCGCCCCTGCCCGAGCCCCCTGTGGCGCCTGCGCGGGCGAGCTGGGGCTGTGTGCGGGGCCAGCGCGGAGCCGGAGCAGCCGCCGAGAAGCTCCTGGGCTCCGCCGAGACCGCCGTGCCCGCTCGCCGCCTCGGCCGCCGCCGCCGCCGCCGCCGCCGCCTCAGCCGCCTCAGCCGCCTCAGCCGCCTCAGCCTCGAGCCGTCGCCGCCGCCGGGCGAGCGGCCGCCTATTGTCCTTCCCGGCGGCGAGGTGCGGAGCTGCTCCGGCTGGGCCCGCGGGGGAGCCCCGGGCGCCGCACGGTGAGAGCGCAACTTAGTTGGCGGAGTTGGGGGAAGTTTTGGGATTTGGGGAGGGGTCGCGGGCGAGGCGCGCGGGCCCCTCCCCCTGCGGCTGCTCGGGGGGCCGGGGCCGGGGCCGGGGGCCGGGGGGCGGGGCCGCGGGCGGGCGGGCGGGCGGGCGGGGTGAAGGGGCGGTGCGGGGCGCCCCGCGGGCCCCCGCCTCCCCCTCGCGTCGCCCCCTCGCCGCTCATTGTCTGCTCCGGGCCCGCGGCGCGCCTGCCCGCTCTCCCAGCCGGCGCCGGGGTCCCTCAGCCCGGGAGCCGCGGCCCCTCAGGCTCCCTCCTGACGCCGGGCTCGGCGGACAAGTGCGGCGGGCGCGAGGGAGCGGCTCCCCGGGCCGGCGCCGACGGGCAGCACGCCGGGCCGCGCCCGCCTGTGGGGGGCGCCCTCCGCGGCCGCTCCCGGGCCGGGCCGGGCCGGGCCGGGCCGCGCCGCGCCGCGCGGGTCGGGGCCGGACTGCGCCGCGGGCTCAGCGCTCCGCCGAGTTCAAGTGCGGCCATACTTGGAGACCAAACAAAACAGTTTTTTTTTTTTTTTTGGGGGGGGGGCTTGCTATTTTTTTTTTTTCCCAAAAACCACTATGAGAAGAGCTTTTTTTTTCTTTTTTAATTATTATTATTTTTTTATGTGGGGAAAACCCTCAGGTTTTCTTCACCAAAACAGGTTTTTGTTTTTTTTTTGGTTTTGTTTCTGGAAATACGTAGTTTTTAACAGCAAAATGACTTCATGACATTTAAGTTTTTTAAATGTTACTGAGGAGTTCACAAGGAAAGTCGTGAGGAGTACTTTGAAAGGAGTACAATGAAAGTTGGATTGAGCAATATTTTGGTGTTCCATCTCAGCTTTTACACTCCTGGTGAAGTTATTTTGGGAGTTTATTGCCTCGGGCATATACACAACTGAAGGAAAAAGCAGTGTGCCTTTTTATCTTATTCCAGTGCATTTCCCCTCCTCCCCCGCCCCGCTTTGTTGTCTGAAGAACCATCTCATTCTTTTTTTCTAAACCTTTGGATTGCCCAGATGAGAACAAGTGCTGCATGTAGTTTTCGAAAGTTTTTTTTTTTTTTTTTTTTTTTGGCAAGTTTCTAAAGGAGTTATGATCAGCTGAGATAAATCACTTCCCTAGTTCTTGTATTCCTTGGTCTCTTGTTTTGGTTTGAAAAACCCACTTTCTTCACCTGATGAGGCTGAAGGATAGTGTCTTTATGGCATAGCACTGTACTTCTAAGCTACAACAACAAGGTCGCTTTTAGGAGTCACAGTTCCTGCTCTTAGAAGCTTGCCTTCCTGGTTGTGCAGTCGTGTGTGCCTCCTTGGGGTGGTTGCGTGGATGGAAGGGGTTGTCAGGGAGGGACATCATGGAAGCAAATGTTGCTTGCAACAGAATGTGACAAATAGGCCAGTTGCTTTTCTCCTCTGAGCTGTGATGCCATGTTATACATACTTTTGTTTCAGGATTTCTCACAAGCTTCATTTGTTTGCCTGGCTAATAGTGTATACGTTAGTATAAATGGACTCGTCCTCTAGACTGTTCCCTCCTTGAGGGCTGTTGATGGGCTTTATTTCCTACTTAGCTTTGTCCCTTCTGCCGAGAAGGACTCTTAACACAGTGCAGGTGTTCAGCGTATGTCTGAATTGGATGAAGTGCTTTGTACTTCATCCAAGCTAGTGATAGTGTGCATAGAACCACGGATTCTGGCAGCTTACCCAAAATTGACAGTTCACTTGCAGATCTGTGATGAAATTTACTTTAAAAGGATTTCTAACCCCCCCTCCCCCCCTTTTTTTTTAGGGAGATTTTATTTGACAAGAGGGAGAGTGAGCACAAGCAGGGGGAGCAGGAGAGGGAGAATCCCGTTCCCTGCTGAGCAGGGAGCCTGATGTGGGGCTGGATCCCAGGACCCTAGGATCGTGACCTGAGCCGAAGGCAGACATTTAACCAACTGAGCCACCCAGATGCTTGAAAAGAAGTGAAGTTTAAATAGTGCACTATGGATTTTCAAAAATGTGGTTCTTGTTTTAGAAGTTTTCTCCCTTTTCTGATGAAATGATTAAGATTGCTGGACAAATCATTTCACATCTCTGCCTATTCTCTTGTGAAATTGGGGAGGTAGTACAGTTTTGAAGAATATATATTTTTTAAGGTAGCCAGGTACATTTGAGTTCAGCTCCCCATACTTCGACTAGTTGTGAGCCTTTAGTAGGTTACTTAATTCCTCAAAGCTTCTGTGCTAGCCTACCATACAGTGTAGTAATATGTTTTGCAGTGTTCTGTGGAACATGGCTGAAATTATGTGAAGTACTTAATGGTGTGCCAGACATTAAGTAGATACCTCTTACCTGGTAGCTGTAATGATAATAATTTTGATACCTTTAAATGTGATTTGAAGTAGTTTTAAAAGTCTGATGCTTCTGAGTTTAGTGATTTAGCTATTTCTTTCATAAACAAGAAATCCCGAGAATTGTCTTTAGTTGAATGTTTTTTTTAAAGGAGCTAGTTGAACTGAATGTTCATAGAAACTGTTATATTCCCATTAACCTTAACGGGTCTTTGGGATTTGCAGAATGGCTTGGGAGAATATGGCTGTGCATTTATAGTGTTTAGGAAATGGTGACAGATGGGTTGTTTTCAACACTTGTAGTAGGATATCCGAGTTAGTCAGTTCTAGCTTTTCTACCTTATTTTACCATAGTCTTGAAAAATAATAGGGATTATGACTACATTTCTCAAACTCAGTGTAAGATGGGATGGACTGGGAGTTAATATAGTGTTAGCATAATTCTGCAACATTAGCAAATCGCTCACTTCCCCTTCAAGATAACACCTTTGAAGGTGTCACCATTTGCGGAAGGAAGCATTGATTTAAATCCATTGTACCAGCTCCGTGTACACTATTCATAGTACCAAATGGAGTAGATATATTCTAGAACCTGTAATCAGGACATTTCTGTATATTGAATCTCATCTTCCCATTAGTTTTCTTATAAAATAAGGGTAAAAAGACATGTAGGGTTATAGTAAACCTTCAAAAATTTTATCTGGTCAGACTCACAGATTGAAGAAAAAACATCTCCGACAAAGCTAGATGAATAAACTTGGACTTTTTGACAATATTTTCTTTTGAAGTTAATATTTAAATGCACTTGAATAGACTTCGTTATTAGTGATGGGGACAGGGGTGCATTTGGAAGCAGTGCTCCTGAGTCACCGTCAGCCTGTCTTACCACTGTAAATGGGGAAAGTGGGGGAAGATGTTAGTGGAAGGAAGTTTGTTTCCTTCATACTTCCTCCTATTTATGGTCTTGAAGGCCACCTGTGGGTTGTTTGGGACAACAAACAAATAAATAGAAGATGAATAAATAACCCATTTTGTCAGTCCTTGCTGGGGGATGGACTACTACTACTGAGATACTGTGATTGTATGAATATTTGTGTGGAACAATAGTATGCTTTCCTTTTTTACTTCTTCAGAGCTGTGTTCAGAGCCTGGCAAAGGTGGATATGAGTGTGTTCCTGTGATGCGGGTATTGGGGTGGGGAAAAGGAAGAAGTGTGGGGAATTCACCATTTATGTCACTCTGTAGACTGTTTGGAACTATGCTTTTGAATTGTCACTTCTGATAATATCATAAGCCCATATTTGGCCATAGCCTCTACCATCCAAAATGGCCAGTTATTCCTGAATGGTTAGGAATTAAGTAGGCATGTCACAGTGTAATTGGTTTGTCTTTTAGACAACTAAAGATGTCAAGTTAGGGAAAAGCATATAGTTATGTAAAGAATTTCATGGAACTCAAATTGATTCTCTAATGGTGATCTCTACTAAAAAAAAGGGGGGGGGGCATGATATGGAGCCACATGTCTGATTTCACATCCAAACTTTGCTGTTTATTGGCTTGTGTCCTTGAGCAGCTGCTTCATCTGTCTCAGAAGATCTTTACTTGTAAAATAAAAACAAATTTAGTATTAATCATCTATCACATGACTGTCGTGAGAAATGCAGGAGATAAAATACAAATGCTGTGTCATTTTGTAACTTTATTGGTTGGCTGCTGGTTTGGATAAAATTAAAATCCTAGTTGAAAAGAGGAAAACATCCAACTATATTGGTTTTCCTTTTTTTTTTTTTTAATAAAAGATAATTAAAATATACTGTATTACCATTCTCCTTGCTTGGGAAAATTGATATGTTTTACTTTGGCTTTTCTCAGTTTTCCTTCTATAACATTTGTCATGGAATATTTTCCTAGACTCTAAAGAAATTTCAGTTCACGATGCTTGCTGTTAGACCTGAGTTACTGTGAAATCACAGGAACTGACTTTGGATGCCAATTCTTGAAGTCAAGTTCAACCACAATAAACAGTGAACAAAGAATGTCAGAATATTTCAAGAGTACAAAAGAAGCTAGTGTAGTTGTCTGATGTTTACTGATTCATTTTCTAAAATAATTTTTTTGATTGGTTATCTCAGATCAGGGGACTGTGCCTCATGTGTGCCAGATGTTATACTCTGTGTTTTACCTACATTTCTTATTTAATTTTGAAAACAAAGCTATGAGGCAGGCATTATTATGCTGTTTTAGTATGGGGAAACAACCCCCAAAGTGATCACAGAGCTATTAAACTAAAATTTGAACTCTGATAATTCTGGCTCCAAAGGTTAGGCTTTTCACAATATTGATGCTGTAACCTAGAAAGAGTATATTGTTTTTTTTTTCTTTTTTTTTTAAGAGTATATTGTTAAAACAAATAAGTTTATTGAAATACTATTTATATAGGAAAATGTACCTGGTTTTAGTATACGGAGTTTGACGAATTTTGTCAAATGTGTCCATGCAGATCACAGCACAAAATATGGAGCATTTCCATCATCCTGGAAAAGTTTCATTGCAACTCTGGCCAGTACTCCCCTTGACCCTCACCCCGTGCCTGCCTCACCCTAGGCAACCTTAGTCTCTCTGCCCTCTGTCATTGTTTTGTCTACATTAGAGGTCCTCAAACTACAGCCCTCAGGCCAAATCTGGCCTACTGCCTGTTTTTTTTTTTTTTTTAAATATTTTATTTATTTATTCATGAAAGACACAGAGAGAGGCAGAGACATAGGCAGAGAGAGAAGCAGGCTCCATGCAGGGAGCCCGGTGTGGGACTCGATCCCAGGTCTCCAGGATCACGCCTTGGGCCAAAGGCAGGCACCAAAGGCAGGGACTCAACCACCGAGCCGACCAGGCATCCCTACTGCCTGTTTTTGTAAATAAAATTTTATTGGGACTTGGCAGTGCTCATTTGTCTGTGGCTGATTTGGTGCTACAGCGGCAGGAGAGTAGTGAATAAGAGACCCTGTGGCCCGCAAAGGCACACATTATGTACTGTCTGGCCTTTTACAGAAAATGTTTGCTGATCCTTGTGTTCTACATAACCAAATGCAGTGGTCACAGCTAAAAAAAGGAACAATTTTATTATTATGCAGTGCATATTCAGCTTTCCCTATTTGTCCTGCAGATATCTTTCTTGAATTGATTTAAAAATTTAACCAGGGCAAAATCAGGGTTTACTCAGTACATTGTTATCTCTTTAGTCTTTATTTTCTCATTATTTAGTGTATAATTTATATTCACTAAAATTCAGTAGCATTCTGTGAGTTTTGACAGACGTAGACATTCACATAACCACTATTTCAATGAAGATATGTATGGAATGGTTCCTTTATCTCCTAAACCAAATTCTTCTGAGCCCCTTTGTAGTCAACCCATTTTCCACTCTCAGACCCTGGACACTATCGATCTGTTTTCTGTCTCCATGTTTTTTTTTTTTTTTTTTTTTTTTCAAAACGTCATGCAAATGGAATCATACAGAATGTGGGCTTTTTTTTTTCTTTTCATTTGCTTAGTGACTAATGATGTTAAGCATCCTCTCATGTAATTATTTGCCATTCTTCAAATGACAATGCGTTCAAATGTGTCTGTTCAAATTTTTACCCATTATAAAGATTAAATTGCTTTATTATTGAATTTTGAGTGTTCTTTTTTTTTGTGTGTGAAGGTTTATTTTAGAGGGATGGAGAGAGAGCGAGCGGGGCAGAGGGACAGAGGGAGAAAGAGTCTTAAGCAGATTCCCACTGAACATAGAGCCTCACGTGGGGCTTGATCTCATGACCCTGAGATCAGGACCTGAACCAAAACCAAGAGTTGGATGCTTAACTGATTGAGCTACTCAGGTGCCCTGAGAGTTCTATATGTATATTCAAGAATCAGATACATGATTATTGTTTGCAAATACTTTTTCCTAGTCTGTGGCTTATCTTTTTATTCTCTTCTTTTTTTTTTTCCCTAAAGATTTTATTCATTTATTCATGAGAGACACACCAAGAGAGGGAGAGACAGAGGCAGAGGGAGAAGCAGGCTCCATGCAGGGAGCCCGATGTGGGACTCGATCCTGGACCCCGAGATCACGCTGAGGTGAAGGCAGACGCTCAACCACTAAGCCACCCAGAGTCCCTCTTTATATTCTCTTAACGTCTTTTGAAGAGTTCTTTTGATAATGTTGAAGGTTTTTTTTTTGTTTTCTCCCATGGGTCATGTTTTGGATGTAATATCTGAGAAATCATCACCTAACCTAAACAAAAACACTTTTCCTGTATTTTCTTCCAAAAGTTTTATAGTTTAAAATTTTGCATTTAGGTTTATGATTCACTTTGACTTAATTTTTCTAAATGGCTCAGGGTATGAATTTATTTTTTTGCTTTTAGATAAGCAGTAGTTCCAGAAATTACTTTTTTAAAGTATTTTTATTTTTTCAGAGAGCATGCATGTGACTGGGGAGAGGGTCAGATGGAGAGTCAGTCTCAAGCAGACTCCCCACTGAGCATTGGGGCCTCATACAGGACTCCATCTCCTGATCCTGAGATCATGACCTGTGCTGAAAGCAAGAGTTGGACGCTAATCAGCAGTCACCCAAATGCAACAGTTTTAGAAAATACTTTCTCCATTGTATTACCTTTGTTGAAAGTCAGTTAATCATTCTACCTGTAGGTCTATATCTGGATTCTGGATTCTGTTACATTGATCTGAGTCTTTCATTTCATCTTTATCACACTGTTGATTATAGGTTTATAGTAAGTCTTGAAATCAAAATGTGGTTTCTCTAATTGTGTTACTTTCTCAGAAATATTTTTGAGTATTCTAGTTGCTTTGCCTTTCCAGGTACATTTTAGAATCAGCTCGTTACTCTCAGGTACCTTTTAGAATCAGCTTGTGGTTCTCTGTAATCCTGTTGGGATTTTTGATTGGCATTGAATTGAATCTATAAATTGTGAGAATTGACATCTTAATAATATTGAGCCATGAACATACCAGAACTGTTTTTTGGTATTTTCTTTCTTTTTTTTTTTTTTTTAAATTTACTTATGATAGTCACAGAGAGAGAGAGAGAGAGAGAGAGAGGCAGAGACACAGGCAGAGGGAGAAGCAGGCTCCATGCACCGGGAGCCCGATGTGGGATTCGATCCCGGGTCTCCAGGATCACGCCCCGGGCCAAAGACAGGCGCCAAACCGCTGCGCCACCCAGGGATCCCTGTTTTTTGATATTTTCATTAGTGTTTTGCATTTTTCAGTAATTGGACCTTGCATGATATATATATATATATATATATATATATATATATAATGTTTTCTGATACTGTTGTGAATGAAGCTTCTACAATTTCAATTTCCAGGTGTTCACTGGCATATATTTTAGTTTTAGAAGCCTTTTTTGTTTGGGATTTTCTACATAGTAGTGTCATCAGCAAATACAGGCAGTTTGATTTCTTCCTTTGCAGTCTGCTGCAAATGTTCTTTATTTCTTGCTTTATTGACCTGGCTAGAACCTCCAGTGTGATGCCGAGTAGGAGCATTAAAAGTGGACATCCTTTATTCATATTAGGGGACAGAAAACTTTCAGTGTTTCACCATACATATGATGTTCCAGGCTTACCCCAGAGAGAATGTGGGTTTGGGTCCAGACTACTGCGGTAGAGTATCACAATAAAGCAAGTCAAATTAATTTTTTGCTGTGTTTATACTGTAGTCTATTAAGTATGGGAAAGTGGTGTTTTTTTTTAAAGCATATACCCTAATTAAAAATACTTTATTGCTAAAAAATGCTATCATCTGAGCTTTCAGTGATTTGTAATCACCAATCACATTTAATTATAACAAATATAATCACAGTGGAAAAGTTTGAAATACTACTGCAGGATTTACCAAAATAGGACACAAAGGCACGAAGTGAGCAAGTACTGTTGGAAAAGTGGCTTCTTAATGCAGGGTT
Source organism: Nyctereutes procyonoides (assembly GCF_905146905.1). Lineage (NCBI taxonomy): Eukaryota > Metazoa > Chordata > Mammalia > Carnivora > Canidae > Nyctereutes > Nyctereutes procyonoides. Next base: position 43,081,795 of record NW_026575047.1, on the reverse strand, counting down.
GCCACAAACCTTCAATTTTTAATCAATGCAATTATCAGTGAAGTACGATAAAATGAAGTATGCTTGTACTTATAGTTTGTTTTTGTATGTGTCCTTTATCATGTAGAACTTCTTTCCTGTTTCTAGTTTGTGGAGAGTTTATTATGAATGGATGTTCTGTGTTGCCAAAGGCTTTCTTTCTCCCCATCTTTTGGGACAATCATGTGTTTTTTCTTCTTTACTCTGTTGATGTCTGATTTTGGAACTTTGAACTAGCTTTGTGTTCTTAGGATAATCCTGGGTTGGTCATGATGTTTCTTTCATACCTTGGATTTAGTTTGCTAGTGAAATTTTTTATTTGTTTCATTTGTCTCCTATTTATGTTAAAATTCTTGATTATATATAATACGCGTAATAGGATTTCTGTTAATCCCATTATGTCTATTTTTATGGACTGATTTTTCTTCTGTTATGGGTCAGGTGTTCTTCTTTGCATGTCTAGTAATTGCTTCTTGGATTCCAGAAATGTGAATTTTAAGTTACTGATTGCCAGATTTTGCTCTTTTAAAGCAGTTTCTCAACCTTGGTCTTACATTTTGGTCCAGGTACTTCTCTGTTTGGGGCCTGTTCTGTGCTTTGTAGAGTGTGTAGCATCATTCCTTACCCATTATATGCCAATTGTGACAACCAGAATTGTCTCCGGACACGCTGAAAGTCCACTGGCAGGAGGAGAAATCATTTCTAATATGAGAGGCACTGCTTTAAAGAAGATTGGATTTTATGTTTGCAGGTTAAGTTGTTTGCATGATGCTTCTGAGGCTTATTTCAATTACTTAGTCTCAAGTTTCCATTGAAGAATTGGATGTTCTCTTCTCTAATGAGAATATGAATGTCTGCCAGCCTTGTGCCAACTCTGGGATTATTTAGCTTACAGTTTTGGGTCCTTCTTTGCCTGCCCCCATAGATTTTTAAAATATGCATGTATAGCTTATTATTTAACATCATACTCAAGGAGACCTGTCTGTGCTGAGCTTTGGAGTTCTAAGATTCCTCAGCGTTTGCCAGCTTTCAAGTCTTCCTTCTCCACTTGACAAGATTGCCATGCTTTGCTCAGGACTGACCTCGTTGCACCGGCCCTCCAGTGTGCCTCTAGACAGAGAGGTTGTGGGGCTCATCTTGTCTGTTCTCTTCTGTTAGGGATTGCAGCCCTTTCCCCCTGTTGTCCAGTGTTTAAAAGACATTGCCTTATATTTTGTTTTTCTAGTTACTGGAGAAGGTGTTGGCAGGATAAAGCTGGGTCCAGTTACTCTATCATGATTGGAAACTGAATGAATGTCTCTTTGGAGAGTGTACTTTATTGGTGGTGCTGAAAGTCTTGTTATAGGATTCTTCAAATACTGGGGGGTATAAATATCAGAGAAACATTTTTTTTTTTTAAGATTTTATTTATTTCTTCATGAATGCCACAGAGAGAGGCAGAGACATAGGCAGAGGGAGAAGCAGGCTCCCTACAGGAAGCCCAATGTGGGACTCGATCCCAGGACCCTGGGATCACGACCTGAGCCAAAGGCAGACGCTCAACCACTGAGCCACCCAGGCGCCCTCAAAGAAACATTTGTTAAATATATGCTGTCTGTGGCTTAGCCCTTATCTGGAGGGGACTACAGAAAAGTAGTTATCTTCCACCTGAGGAGGGACATACATAGTGCATACATAAGATTGAATCAAAGATGTGAAATGCTCTAGTGATGAAAGAAAAAAATCACTGTGGTCTGATATTTTCATACAGAAATGCATTCTTTTACAGTTTTGTTCT